>NC_064431.1:1650000-3048750 GCF_023375975.1 Astyanax mexicanus | reverse complement strand
GGATGCTTTGAAAGATAGATATAAATACAAGGTCATTTACTTTATATGTGTATAAATATAAGTCAACATGTACTTGGGTCAGGTCTCTAAGTCACGTAGCAGGATTGGGATGCACAAAGTGGCCTAGTGGTTTAAAGCGCTGCCACTATGATCGGGAGATTGCTGGTTCGAATCCTGGGCATGCAGCTTGCCATCTGCTGTCGCAGCCCCGAGAGAGCACAATTGGCCTTGCTCTCTCTTGGTGGGTACAGTACAGTAGATGGAGCTTTCTCTTTCCCCTCATCACTCCTAGGGTGACGTGGATCAGCAAAAGGCTGCGTCTGTGAGCTGATGTATCAGAACCGAGTCGCTGCGCTTTCCTCCGAGCGTTAGCGCTGTGATGCTACTCTTCACATGTGTCGTTTGCTAGTCAAAATGCTAGTCAAAATTTTAGGCTAAATTGGGAGACAATTTTTTAATTATAAATAATCTTTAGTAATTTATAGAAATGTATATATAATAAATTATATATATTTGTTCTTAAAGGTATATAGAGCTCTACTTTCTGCTCAGATTCAGTCAGTCAAACAATGTAAAATTTGAGGGGATAATGTATCGCAGTACATTAGTAGATCATAACCCTTAAAAAACGTATGTTTTACATGTATAAAGTAAATGACTTTGCAAAAAGTCCATATTGCTGTGTATGTTCTTACAATAATACATATTTTTCAGATATCGGACAGAAAAAATGGGTCAGTGTTCACATAAGCACTTCACAGTGGGACGGCAAAATGTAGAATGTGCAAAACTAGATTTGCTTACTATTGGCACCGTTGACTGTCCCAGTCTGAAGTGTTTTGTGAGTTTTGTCTAAGAGGAAAAGCTTGGTCAAAGAAGCTAATGTTACTAAAAGCGAAAAAGGGAATCTGCAGCCTCTTGTGTCTGTTTAAGGGACTGGGATGAAGTTGACGTGGCCTCGTCTGTGGCGGATGTTCCTGGTCTTTCCATAGATGTGAGGTAGAACCTGTAGAGAAAAATCTATCACCCAAAAAGTTTCTTTATTTCCCCTTTTGTTGTTGTTGCATGGATGGATATTTTTTTAAGGAAAATATATGACATCTTTGAATGTGTTATTAAAAAACATTTATTTAAGAAAACTGTTGTCTTGCGTCATTTTATTCCTGTTTAAATGCTTTTACCATACTTTTACTGAAAGCAGCACCAACAAAAAAAAAAAATTAAGGATGCTCTGATATGATTGAAACCGTGGGCTGATTCATGTTTCTGATACTTTTTATTGTTTTAAGTGTTTATCTGCTGATGCCTAAATAAATGAATAAATAAATAACTGACAATTAAAAGAAACCCATATTTATTACAGAACTTCCTGTAATTATGAAAGTTTACCATTACAAAATTATATTTTATAAATACAATTATAACCCTTTTTCAATTACAAGAAAATATATAAATATCTATGTACCAAAGTAATTTAATAATTGGCAAATTGTCTTTGAATAAAAGATAGTATTATGAAAAAAAAAGTTTTTTGTTAGATTAGTGTGAAAACATGGCTTGATTACTGTTTTTCAATAATATAATATATAATAATATATTTAATAAACACTCCTAAACCTTGTGGAAAGCCTTCCCATATTAGTTGAGTCTGATATATCTGCTAATGAAGAGCTCACATCAATAATAAAATAAAGCTTACTGTGTTTTAATTTTTATTTTAATTTTACACTAATTGGAAATTTCACTCTGGTTTTACTTATTTGCTGGTTAAAATATTATAAGCAGAGCTTTTTAATCCTGCTGGAGTATAAGTAAACTCTGGTGAGTGTATTTAATTGAATTATTGGTGTATTTAGAAATAGACAGTTGCCTCAGCCATTGATAACAACATGACCAGAAACTGTTTAACCCTACTATTTATTATCATTTGGCCTGTTTATTTAAATTTTTTCTTAAAGCAGAGAAAAATGAGTTTATTACCCCTCCATTTACTGCAGTAAATAATGTGGTATTTTGCTAAAAGTGTGACTCCATTTATGGGAGCAGAGAAAGCTGAACTTTAGTTCCCCACATTAAAATCTCTTTATTTAAAATCTCTGCATTTAATTTATCTGTATTTAATTTATCTTTATTTAATTTATCTGTATTTAAAATCTCTGTATTTATTTTTTATGCATTTAAAATCTCTGTATTTAATTTCTCTGTATTTAATTTTTATGAATCGGTTTGTTTTGGTCGCTTTTGTTTTGACAGCGGCGTTTCTGCTTCCGCGCCACGCTGTTCTTCACTGATTGGCTGCGAGGAGGACGAATGGGGCGCGGCCAAATCATACACTGCGGGTCATACCACTTTACTGCAGGCGGAGGGGGATCCATCATTAATACAGCGGCAGCAGCAGCAAAGCGGACTGCGATTCCGTTACTGTTTAAATACATCAACATATTTTGTGGCTTCTGGGAGGTGTTGCTGTTATCTTTATCTAAAAATTATTCACGTTTTTAAAGTAGACAAAAATAATATATAATTTCCCCTTTTTTATTCCAAGTAGTTTTTTGCTTTTTTTTTTTTTTTGCTAAACACCACTAAAACTGACTGTCATTTAGTTGTAATTCACAAATGTTATTTACTATAATGCATTTATTGTAAATACAGCACAATTATGCAGACATAAAAGACATATGATTTCTCCTTATTATTAATATCATTCTTTTTATATAGTTTATGTTTTAAACACAGAGGCATAACTAATTGTAATATAATATGATGATGATATACTAGCTCTAATAATACCTTTAATAACCTTTATTATTATTATTATTATTATTATTATTATTATAGGATGTGGTGCTCACCACTTAGTATCTGGTGCTCACCATTTTTTTTACGTTAAAAAAATACACCATTATTTTTTAAGGAACTCAAATAAAATTTCAGTAGGTTCAGTATGAGTATGTGTGCAATCCCCTTTGTAATAAATGGTACGCTCCGCTGACCGTCGACCCAGTACGTAGCAGTCGAGGCCCCGCCCCCTGGTCCGGGTCAGTAGTGTTGTCAGCAGTGAGGAGCTGAGCCGCTGATGGTGTTTAAATGAATGAAGTCAGTAGTTTTATAGAGTTCGTGTAGAATCTGAACTCTTTAATAATCTGAATTATTCCTCTCAGCACTGATTCAGATCCTCACTCTGATCTAAACCAGCTGATCCGAATTTCAGCAGAACCGAATCTACAGGTCCAGCAGCAGCAGCAGCAGCAGCAGCACAGTGGTAAGAGCTTTTCCCTGGATATAGTTTTATATTAATAACTGAGATAAATATCAGCTGTACTGTAATAACTGTAATATTGTAATAACTGCGCTTTACTGTGTAGTTTGACTGTTTAAGGGAGTTTGTGTTGTTAGGTGTACCAGTGTAGTTGATAGCTGTTAGCTAGGTTAGCTAATAATAAAGTTATGATGCCATAATCATAATTAACGTTATAATAATAATAATTATTATTATTATAGCTTAATTAATATTATATATATAAAGTAATAACATCAGTTCAGCTCAGTTCAGACATTATTTACTATATTCTTAAAAACAGAAATGTGTCTAAAACACTTGTTTAAACTTAGCCAGCTAACTATATAGCTTAGCTTAGCTAACTAGCTAATGAGTTGTAATGACTACAGTGTGTATGTGTGTGTATATACATACGCATATATATATAACCTACAGTGTATACACAGTACCAGTCTAAAGTTTGGACACACCTTCTCAATCAATGTTTTTCTTTATTTCTTCATTTTATTTGGCTTATAGTTTAATATAATATATAATATATAATATAAACACATAAAACTATTATGTACTAAACATAATTATGTAGGAAATAGTAAAAAAAAAAGTTCTCTACAATCCTGTATATTCTAATTTGTTTAACACTTTTTGTTTAATATTATTATTATTATCTTTAATATTAATTAAAAGATGAAAAAAATCATAAAAAGAAAGAAAACACACTGATTAAGAAGAGGTCCAAACTTTTGACTGGTACAGTATATGGGTTTTTAATAGTAATAATAATACCATTATTTTCTTTTTCCAGCATACAATAAATACATCAGCAAGTATTGGTTTAAAAATAGCTACACATAGGCAGATGGCGATGATTCTAAAAAAAGAATAATAATAATTATCAGCCGATACCAATATCATTCTGAGATCATCATGCATCCCTTTTATTGTAAATATAATGGAATATATATTGTGTTTATACGCTAAGGCCTGGCTTTCTGATTTCACCTTTGTACAGTGTAACATGTAACATGATATTAAGATATAAATTCCTATTCCTGTGCTTCTCTACACCCTTCAGGCCACTCCAGATCAACAACAGCTCCAAGCTTCTGCTGATAAATAGATACTTTATTGATCCCGACGGAAACTTAGCAACATGAAACCTGGTTTTGAGTGGTCTAAGCTGATCTGTAATGGCCAGGTTTAGCAAGATTAGCAAGTCTACCATCATAACCAACTTGAAAATGCTGGTCACTAACCTAGTCATGCTTGTTAACTAGTTTGGTCAAGCTGTTTCTGGACAAACTGGACAACAAACTGGTCAGTGAGCATGATAAATAATTATGGCAGGGTGTTCATGTTGTTTGACAATACCAAGATCAATGTGGACATCCAGGTTGACCACCTAAACCATCAAACTCAAATAACTCAGTTTTTTTGTAGATGTCAAAATAGTGAATTCAAAGTTTTCTTCACTTTAAAAGTTTGAAGGAAACTCTTAAGCTCTTTTTGGACGATGGGATTCGTTTCTCAGGGGGTTCTGATTTAATTTTCTCTTTTATGGGGGGCTTTTTTATCCTCTGTAATTGTATTCCTGTCCGGAACGATCATGTACGTGTTTTTCTCTGTCTTCTGAGAAAATTACAGGCTGAATTATCTACTGTTTTTCTCTGAACTCCGTGGTCCTCCGGTAATATTAGTTCCGTCCAGACGCACATCTCTGAGTTTCGTCTCCTCACATTTAATAAAATAGCTATTTGTCCACTGCCATGCAATTTAATTATACTTTGGGCTCTCGTTTCCATGGAGATCCACTTACTGTAAACACAACAGCGAGTGGAAATGGAGGAGCTACTGAACTCCTAAAAAAAAAAAGCCTAAAAAAAACTCACTGATCCTCCTGTTTTTTCAATTGCAGTCTGGATGTAAAAGTTTTAGCACTGAGTAGAATAGGATAGGGCTTTAAAGCGCCTTAAGGAACACTGAAGAATCTTCATTAGGTTCCTTCACAGTTTCAGTATGAAGATTTCATACTTTTAACAGTATAGTTGTAGTTTGACAAGTTTGACCTGGCCAGGCACTTCTGATCCAGTTTGGCGACACTGGAACAGAGGCCGTATAATGACGTAGGCTAATCGTTTTCCAGTGGAATAGTTTACATATTTCTTGCATCACGTCTCCATTTTACCACTGACAAACAGTCACTAGGATATGTAGGGTGTGTTTTGGGTGTGTCTGCCTCTAAAGCTGTTCAAAAGCTCCTCCTGCTTATATTCAATATTCATCACCATGCCAGATTATTTGTGTGGGTGTTAGAAAGGGGTGGGCGATATGGCCCTAATATGAAATCATTGGGCATTGGGCCTTTACTCATAAATACAGTATATAAACATACAGGGCTTGGACAATGAAACTGAAACACCTGGTTTTAGAGCACAGTAATTGATTGTGGTGACGGACAGTTCTGGTGGAAACAGGAGAGTTGAGGTGCACATTGAATTCTGCGTGATTTGATCAGCCGTGGTTTTATGTTTTTTGGTTACAATCCGGGTTAGCACCCGAACATCCCTTTCAGACAGCATCCTCTTACAGCGTCCACAGTTAATCCTGTTGGATGTGGTTGGTCCTTCTTGGTGGTATGCTGACATTACCCTGGATACCGTGGCTCTTGATGCTGCATCACAAAGACTTGCTGTTTTGGTCACAGATGCTCCAGCAAGACGTGCACCAACAATTTGTCCTCTTTTGAACTCTGGTATGTCTCACATAATGTTTTAATGTGTGCATTGCAATATTTTGCGCAGAACTGTGCTCTTACCCTGCTAATTGAACCTTCACACTCTTACTGCTCTTACTGGTGCAATAATGTGCAATTAATGAAGATTGAACACTAGGCTGCTCCAATTTAGCCATGAAACCTAAAATCCCACACTAAAATGATGACAGGTGTTTCAGTTTCATTGTCCAACCCCTGTAAGTACATTATAGATTATACGAAGGCCTGACACTCATACTATCATCTGTCAGGAAGATCACTTATTATATACAACAATAGACAATAGACAAAGTGTGTCATCCAGCCCAGTTCTGAGCTCCTCCTCCTTCACTGTGTCGCAGGTGAAGCTGGAAGCTCGTCCTACCTGATGCTCCTGTGCTTCCTGCCCAAGTCCTCCCACTTCTGACGCCTCGTTTCTCCTCCCACAATGAAAGCTCTGATTCTGGTCGGGGGCTACGGCACCAGATTAAGACCCCTCACCCTGAGCGTGCCCAAGCCCCTGGTGGAGTTCTGCAATAAACCCATCCTCCTCCATCAGGTGGAGGCTTTAGTGAAGGTCGGTACTGGTTCTGTAGGTCACTGTGGTGCTTGTTTTTAAGTAAGCAGCTTCTACTGTAACTAATTTCATTGATTTTGACATTTTTATTATACTGCTTTACGTCTATTTAAGTATATACAGCCTTTTTTAACCGGAATTTGAGTGTAAATACTTTGCATCTCCCTATTAACCCCATAGCAACCACCTGTTATACCATGGAAGTTTTAACCCTGGTAACCGCATAGTAACGTCCTAGCAACCCCATATTATTTTACACTATAGCTACAGTCTAGCAAAAGTATAGTTTCAACCAAATCACCAAACAGCAACAGCCTAAAAAACTACCTAGCAACTCCATAGCAACTAAATGGCACACCATAGCAGCCACCTAACAAAAACAGTTTCACCATAGTGAGTATTTTTACAGCTACCCCATAGCAACCGCAACCACCAGGTATACCATGGCAGCCACCTAATAAATCTTCCACCCTGTTAACCACATAGCAACAACTTAGCAACCAGCTGGTATGCCACATCACATGGCAACCACAAAGCAACTACTTAGCAACCTCATAGCAGCCACCTGGCATACATTGCAAGCTCCTTATTAAACTATTTTCACCCTAGAGGCCATGTATTAACAGCCTTGCAACTAGCCCAGCAACCCCATAGCAACCACCTAGTAAAATCAGTTTTACCTTGGTAACCACATAATAACAGCCTAGCAACCTCCTGTTATACAAAAATAGTTTCACCCAAATCTCTTCATAGCAACAGCCTAGCAACAAACTAGCAACAACTTAGCAACCACCTGGTACACCATAGCACATAGCAACCACCCAGTCGCAACCACATAGCAACTATTTAGCAACCTCACAGCAACCACCTGCTATACATTGCAAGCCCCTTGCAACAACAAAAAAACATTTTTGCCCTAGGGACCATGTAGTAACAGCCTAGCAACTAGCCTAGCAACAGCATAGCAACCATCTGGTATACATAACAACCACCTTGTAAAACATTTTAAACTTAGTATCCATGTAGCAATAGCCCATAAACTGCATAGTTACCACCTAGCAAAAAAAAGAAATTTGCCCAAATTACCACATGGAAACAGCCTAGCAACCCAATGGCAACCACCCGGTATAGCATTGCAACCACTAGTTAAATCAGTTTTACAAGATTAACCACATAGCAAACCCCGAATGTTCTACATTTTCTTAATAAAAAAAAAACATTTTTTAAAGTAGTTGTTTTTATTTCTCCACAGTTTTATTCACAAGCTTTTTTTTTTCTTTTTTTTTAGGAACAATCATATCATTAAAATCCCTTCGACTGAGGATTATGAGCAAACACATATTGCTTCATACAGTCCAGGATTTTTTATGTAGAGATGTTTGTCCAGGCTTCTCCTCGGGGGTTAATGTTCCACGCTCTCTTTGCTGAGAGATCAGACTCTTTGCTTTCCTAGTATTAATGTAAATAATAATATTAATCTGTATATTCTGTATTCATGTTTGTGCTCAGGCCGGAGTCCGCCATGTCATTCTGGCCGTGAGCTACATGTCTGATCTGCTGGAGAGAGAGATGAAAGCACAGGAACAGAGGGTGAGACTCTGCTAATTTTTATATACAACATTTGACTGTTTTATAGCATGATATTTATATTTATTTATATTTTATAAAATAATTTAGCCTACTTTTAACTAGCTTGTGAATCTGACATATGTAGAGTTTTTAACATATGTTGATATGTCAGACAAAGCATTTTTTACAACGAAAACAGCCAATGATAATAATACAATAATACTGTATTTTTTGCACTATAAGGCCTATTAAAATCCTTTAATTGTGTGCCTTATAATCCAGTGCTCCTTATGTATGAATTCTACCAGTAAGATATTAAAGAGAAGTAAAGCCACTCTGCTGAAGTACAGAGTTATACATGAGTTTCAGTTCAATATTAGCATTAGCCACTTACCATGCTAAGCGCTAGCTTTTTTGCCACTCAGAGGCGAGTATATTCGACTGTATTCGACTGTGTTTACCATGCTAAAACAAGCGATGTTTGACGAAACGCTAGCTGTTAGGGCGTTGTATTACCAGAACCCTCAGAATGCTAAGGGCTGCTAACTGTGGCCAGTGCTAGGGTTAAACTGCAAGTGCTAATGCTAATGCTAATGCTGCTGCACCCAGCCTTAGTGGAAATCTGGAAATCTAAGCTTACTGTAATTAAACGGAAGCTGTGTAGATTTACATCCAGCGCTCATTTAAAGTTTGTTTACCTAGCTTAGCTTAGCTTTACTGCTGAATTAGAAGGAAAACATGGCGACACCCCTGTTCCTTACTAGTGTTGCTTAAAATACACCTTATAATCCTGTGTTTATAATCCTCATGTATGAAAATAGACCAGAAAATAGACGTTTATTGATGGTGCAATTTATAGTGAAAAGAAATGTGATAAGGGGGTTAAGTTAACAGGAGATTAGTGTACAATAGATTAGTGCCCATTCTGAAATTCTGAAAATAACAGTGATCTATTCTTTCTTTAACAGCTCGGAATAAAAATCTCCCTTTCACACGAGGAGGAGCCGCTGGGAACAGGTGAGTGTCAATCTTCTGAGCTCAGCAGTCGAAGGCATTTTCTCTGTAATAACAGAAAAATCCAGCTCAAAACCATTTTTTTTTGCTAATTGGTAAGTTGGTGTTTAGTAGTAAAAGTGGTTAAAAGCTGCTCATCCAGGTAAAAAAACAAACTCTGTACAGGTAAGCTAGCTTTTTAACCAGCTCTTGATCAGCGCGAGGTGCTATCTTACACCCTGCGCAAGGTGCGATTACGATGCTTATTGCTATCATACACCCAATTATATGCGCAATTATATGATTATTAATTAAACCACCAGGATTAATTAAGAGAAATTTCACGGGAGAGCTCGGTGTGGTCCAACCCTGTTTTTGTTTTACTATGATCTGAGGATTGCTATTAGTGATGCTATGTAAATTTAATCACCACTTTATTACACCCCTGGGCACTATATAGCATATATAGCAAATATAGCAATAGCAGTAAAATAGAATAGTAATTTCTCTCCAAAAACAAGAATTAATAATTCAACATGTGCTCTTTAAAGTTCTTAAAGTTTTTAATTCTACCGCACTTCTCCTTTTTCTCTCCTCTCTCAGCTGGTCCTCTTGCTTTGGCCCGGGAGTTGCTGACCGACAACGAGGAGCCCTTTTTTGTTCTCAACAGTGATGTCATCTGCGACTTCCCGTTTCAGGACATGCTGAAATTCCATAAGAACCATGGCAAGGAAGGCACCATTGTTGTAAGTCTTTTACCAACTTTTACCAGTTTATTAGGGACCCCTACCTTTGACCATCGCTCATATGAGCTCCTCTTAACTTATAAGTCAATTTATAGGGGATCAATTAGCCTTTTGTTTTTGGTGCTGCACACTTTATTAGCCCTCCTCTGCTTTATTTATCATTGGGTGGTGTAATTTTAGTAGAAAGTAAAATAGTGTTAAAATGGGCCTTTAAAGTGCTTTAAAAGTGCTTGAATTCAGATAGACGCCTGATGCAGATTTTTTAAGTAGCCAGCAAGAAAGCAATTACTCGAAAATGGATGCAGGCTAATCCCACTACCATAGAGCTGTGGAAAGATATTGTTAATGAGATATATGAGATGGAATCCCTTACCTTTGCCCTGAGATTAAACTTAAAAGTTAAAATTAAAAAGAAATGGGGAACGTGGCTAGACTACATTAACACCTGACTGTATTTAATAGCCTTGAATGTTGGAGAATTTTACCCCAACCCTGGTCTCTCTGTGAATGTGTATGTATGCATATATGTATATTAGGGGTGGGCAATATCATATCGTATACAATATATTGTGACACAGAAATATCATGATATTAAAAATCCATATCGTGATAATAGGGCTGTTCTGCCTTAAAAGTAGTCTATTATTTACTGTGAAGCTTTAGGTGTATTTATTGTAGAATTGTTTTAGTTTGCAGTTTATATGCATGCACTAAATATTCTACAATATTATTTGCTGCATTATATTATTTTATGCTATATTATTTATCGCAAAAATACCCTGAAATATCGTGATATTATTTTAGAGCCATATCGCCCACCCCTAATGTGTATATATATATTTTTTTTCTTAACCCATGTTTGCTCATTGTATTCCTAATTTGTAAGAAAGATTTTTTTTATTTTTGGATAATACCACCATAATGTCAGTTGTACTATTATTTGTTCCCTGGCAGCCTTGTTTGTATGTTCTTTTAATGTTCTTAATCAATAAGCTTTGATAAATCAATACAATATAAGTATAAAAAAAAAGAAAAGTGCTTGAATTTTCTTTGTGAGAAGTCTACGAACCCTGTTTTAAGCCCTAATTGAACTGGTTTAAGAATCTGATGTGATGTAATGTGTTTGGTAATGTTACAGGTAACTAAAGTGGAGGAGCCGTCGAAGTACGGCGTGGTGGTGTACGAGGGGGAGAGCGGGCGGATTCACCGCTTCGTGGAGAAGCCCCAAGTCTTTGTCTCCAACAAGATCAACGCTGGGATGTACATCTTCAGCCCCTCCATGCTGAGGAGAATCCAGGTCAGACTCACCCCTGAGCTCGAGGCGATGGTGTGATGGTGTGATGGTGAACGTGAATGAAAGTCGGTGGTGTTGTTTAGCGGATACGCTGGATCTACTTACCTGATCTACTGGTTTTTATTTGTTTCACCTGTGTTGTTAGATTCACCTGTGCTTTATGCTTTTGCTTTATTGCTCAGCCTGAGGGGGGGTTATTAATTTCACTGTCTGTGCTTTTCTATAGCTGCGACCCACCTCCATTGAGAAGGAGATATTTCCCGTCATGGCTGAGGAGGGGCATCTTTACGCCATGGAGCTTCAAGGTACACCAGCATAGTGGTTTAAATGTTTTTTGTCATGGTTTTTGATGATGGAAACTAGGAGCGTGCAATATCGTATTGAATGCAATAATCTCACCAACATTTTTTAATGATCACATTTAATTATCACATTTAATTATCACATTTGGTTGCTTCTTTTTTTTTTTTGCTGTTTTTAGCAAAATAAAGATTCACACTGTTCTCATTTCCTATTATATATCTACTAGAGACAGATTAAATCTGTCCAGTATCATTTATTTTACTTTAATCCTGGATATATGGAGATATTTGGAGTGCATTATTATTATCAAATTCTTGTATTTTTTTTAAATATCTTAGTTAGGGGTGTGCTATATCAAATCATATGCAATAATAAAATTTAATTTTCATTTTGTTGCAGTAGTGTACTCTTGAAATATTTTCTTTTATTCAGTCATATCGCCAAGAGTATTGTTATCGTATAAATACCATGAAATATCGTGATATTATTTTAGGGCTATATCGCCCACCCCTTATATGAACAGAGCTATCTATGCTATGTGTGAGCTATAATCTTCAGTAAACAAAAGAAGCTTATAGCTAGTGGGTGGGATCTGCTAATCTAGATAATGCCCTAGATTGTGGGTGGGAATGGGTTAGGGGGGATTTGGGGGGGTATCCTACTTTGAGGGGGAAATCTACCTCATGGGTAAGAGTTGAAGAGGAGAGGAGGCTTGTTGTTGGAAATAAAGGGTGTGGATGAAACATTTCTCCCAAATTCCAAATAAATATATTGTCATTTATAGCATTTATTTACAAAAAATAGAAAAAAAGATGCAGAGCTTTCAGACCTCAAATAATGCAAAGAAAACAAGTTCATATTCATGCAGTTTTAAGAGTTCAGAAATCAATATTTGGTGGAATAACCCTGGATTTTAATCACAGTTTTTATGCATGTTGGCATCATGTTCTCCTCCACCAGTCTTACACACTGCTTTTGGATAACTTTATGCCACTTCTGGTGCAAAAACCAACCCATCATTTTTAAGTCGTCTCTTTTTTCCCCAGAGCTGTAGATTTAAATATATATATTTTTTTTTTTGCATGAGGGGGCTTTTATGGGTTTGTGGCTTACTCTTCTGTTAGGGGTATATATATAAATATATATATATATATATATATATTATCAAACACTATGAATCAAAATATCTGTAGTTTCTAGATGCATAAAGCTGAGACAAACCTTGCTAACCAAGACTTGCAGCTGTAAGCAAAAGCTGGCTCTATCAAGTTGATATAGGGGGGCTGAATACTTTTCAGATTTTTATTTGATTAAAATATTAAAAACCATGAAGCATTTTTGTTCCGCTTCAAAATGATGTGCTACTTTGTGTTTGTCTATCACTTAAAATCTTCATAAAACAAAATGAAGATTATGAAAAATGCTGAACTTCTAATCTAGAGTTTAAGTTTCTCTATTGTGTGTTTTAGGATTCTGGATGGATATCGGGCAGCCTAAAGACTTCCTGACCGGTATGTGTATGTACCTGCAGTCCGTCAGACAGCAGGCTCCTGAGAGACTCCGCACCGGACCTGGCTTCCTCGGCAATGTGCTGGTGGTAAGAAACCTTTTCCATGTGAAAGCATCACTTGTGGCATTCCACCAGAGGGCAGCATGGGATTATTACTGATCTGAGTATTTTTCAGAAAGCCCTCTGCATACCATAATATTATAAGAATAATTTAATAAACTCAAATAATACAGAACTCAAACATTTTACATTAAACAACATATTTTTATATATACAGCTGTGGAAAAAAATTAAGAGACCACTTGGGGTTTTGAATCATTTTCTCTGATTTTGCTATTTATAGGTTTGTGTTTGAGTAAAAAGGAACTTTTTTTGTTGTTATATAAACTACAGACAACATTCCTCCCAAATTCCAAAAAAATATACTGTCATTTAGAGCATTTATTTACAGAAAATGAGCAATGTCTGAGATACCGAAAAAGATCTTTAGACCTTCATTAATGCAAAGAAAACAAGCTCATATTCATAAAGTTTTAAGTGTTCAGAAGTCAATATTTGGTGGAATAACCTTGTTTTTTTTTATGCATCTTGGCATCATGTTCTCCTCCACCAGTCTTACACACTGCTTTTTGATAGCTTTATGCTGCTTTACTCCTGGTGCAAAAATTCAAGCAGTTCAGTTTGGTGGTTTGATGGCTTGTGATCATCCATCTTCCTCTTGATTATATTCCAGAGGTTTTTACTTTGGTAAAATCAAATAAACCCAATTGTGCTCTCTCAGGGCTCCAGCAGCTGATGGCAAGCTGCATGACTGGGATTCGAACCAGTGATCTTCCGATCATAGTGGCAGCGCATTAGACCGCCAATTTAAGAATTACTAAGGATTAAGGGACACTAGTCTGTATTACATTTTGATTAGATTGTTGTTAAACTATTTATTTTCTCCTCCAGGATCCCACAGCAGTAATCGGAGAGAACTGCACCATCGGACCCAATGTGACCATTGGTGCCGGCGTGGTTCTGGAGGATGGGGTGCGGATCAAGCGCTGCACTGTGCTGAAGGGCGCTCACATCCGCTCTCACTCCTGGCTGGAGTCCTGCATTGTGGGCTGGAGCTCTTCAGTGGGACAGTGGGTAAGGACACCTGCTCTTTATTAAACACAAAAAAAAGACCTAAAGATTTTTAGGCTACTGAACCTCTTAAGTCCTGCTACATAAGAGTGCATCTTAACTTTATTTCAGTAATTCAGTTCAAAATGTGAAACTCATATATTATATAGATTTATTGAAAACAGAGTGATCTATTTCAAGCGTTTATTTTAAGCTTTTATTATTGATGATTATGGCTTACAGCCATTAAAAAAAACAAAAATCAGTGTCTCAGTAAATTTAGAATATTATATCAGAACAATAAGTGCTTCTAGCAGTGTGGGCAGTGTACCAAGTCCTGCTGGAAAACGAAATCCGGGAGGGAGAGAGGAGAAACACAGAGAAAATCGATTTTCATAAAAACACATTGTCCTTAACTGTAAATTCGAATTAATCAATAAAATCGATTAGTCGCCTAGCTCTAACCTACAGTACTTTAGATGTTGTTCTGGGGTCTTTTTGACCTCCTGGATGAGTTATCCATATCCATGGAGTAATTTCATTGGCCCTTGTGGTCCTTGAAATGTTCACCAGTGTTTTCTTCTCAAATGAGGGTGGCGGGGCGGGGCTTGGCCTAGGTTGTCATTGGTAACTGAAGTCCTATGCTAACGAAGTCCAATGCTATGAGTGGAAGAAATTGGATGAGGGATTCCAAGCTTGTGAGTGAGAATTGGGGTGTGGAAATGATTAAAGATCTATATTATTAAATCCTGTTTTTGATAAAAACCTATTGTTTTTCTCTCTCTCTCTCTCTCTCTCTCTCTCTCTCTCTCTCTCTCTCTCAGGTACGTATGGAGAACGTTACAGTTCTGGGTGAAGACGTCATCGTCAACGACGAGCTGTACATCAACGGTGCCAACGTCCTGCCTCACAAATCCATCACAGACTCCGTGCCTGAGCCTCGTATCATTATGTAGATAAATAAATACATAAATACACACACACACACACACTGACATGCTTCTCACTAAGTGCCCGAGTGTGTGTCGAGAGGGCACTAGCGGTTTGGGGCGTCCCTCGGAGTGATAGCGAAGGCGATAAATCGTAAACTGGTGAAAACTGGCGTGGGTGGATGGTGGGTTGAGTATTGGTATTTTAAGGGTTGGGGATGAACGCGACTGAGAGAACTCTGAGATAAATATATATATGCAATCTGAAAACATGTTTCTGTGTTTAACCCTCATGTTTAGGATGAAGGGTTCTCTAGATTAGATGTTCCTGAGTGTTTGCTACAGGCTGTACCTGAGCGTCGTCGTCAGATTCTCACTGTGCATCGCAGGCAGCGGCTGGATGTGACGTCACGTTGCCTTAAAAACAAAGATCTGTTCCTTATGCAGCTTTTTTTCGTCTTCATTTCGTAGTTTGGACTGTTTTTTTGGTTTGTGATAGTTATAGGATATCCTGGGAAATATATAAACGTATATACATCTGGTTATATATGTGGTTATGTTCTTGTAGTACACATTAGGTGTAGGCTAACATAGAAACACCTAGCCTAGAGTCTGATAACGGTGCCATAGTGTCTAATATTAATAATGATGTTATCACACAAGATAAAATGGAAGAATGGCAACAGAAATGCAGCAACACTAAAGTCGTTTTCACGTATCTCTGCTGTCCAGTGAATAACATGTATCTCCATTTTTGTCTGTTTTTCGTTTTCCTCATATTTTGAATCCTGTAGCTGCTCTGTACACTGCGTTAATGCGTCTATATAAATAGACCAATAGAAATGCCCTAAAATTACTTCTACTTTGATTCCATTCAGGTAAAAACATTTTTTGCCTTCTCTTGTTAAGTTACCATTTTGGAGATACATGTTTTTCACTGGACAGCTACTAAAGTTGCCCTATTTCACATATAGTCCAAAGCAGATAATTTATTTGGTTTAGGCAAGGGGCGTGGCCTGTGCAGATCATTTAGGAGCCATCAAAATTTTAACTGATATTATGATATTATTTTGTTATCTCTGCGTTATGTCTGTCGGTTATGATCTTTGGGAAACCCGTTTGTTACTGTGTATGTGTGTGTGTGTGTGTGTGTGTGTGTGTGTGTGTGTGTGTGTGTGTGTGTGTGTGTGTGTGTGTGAGTGACTATATGAACATGAGTGGGGGACGAGGTGCAGGTGAATGAAAATAGCAGTGTATTAGGTTTTGCAGTAAAGCGCTGTGTGTACTGACTATGAAGTATTTGAATGATACCACTGAACTGTCTCAGCCGAGGTGATATGAACACTTTTAATGATTTTTTTTTATCAAAATTAATATAAACTGTTTAAGCCAGCAGCCTGTCTGAGTGTGTGTTTTTTTTTATCCACTGTGTTTTATTATCAAGTCAGTGCAGTTTTGTTTTCCCACAAAATCTTACAGCACTTAATGCTTCCCTCTGCTACTGACAACTTTTATGGAGATGCAGATTTCATTTTCCAGCAGGACTTGGCACACTGCTCATGATGCACTTCCAAAAAGGACCAACTGGTCTTGTATAATATTCTAATTTTCTGAGAAACTGATTTTTTAACTGAAATACTGAAATAAAGTAACTTTTCAATGATATTCTTTCTTTAATTGTTTGAGATGCAAAACAACTAGTACACTTCTATCCACAGAGTTGTGGATGTAAGTAGGCTGTTCACTACTATTTACTATTTGGCCAGGTCTCAATAACTACCTCATAAACACGGGATACAGAACAAGGAGGAGGTTCCGGTTTGGTGTGACGTATAAACCAATTAGACGGTCATTTTTGGCGGGTAACGCGCTCCTAATGCATTCCGCTTCCATAAAAAGGCAAAATAAAGCGAGTAGAAGCGCAGGAAACCTCCTCCCTGATTTCAGCAGCTTCACAACTGATCACTGAACCACTATGACTCATACTGTTCACCGACAGCCTGCGGGTGACGTCACTGCGGATCATTTTTTATTTTTTTTTTTATCATTTTTCGGGTTTTCGACGGCCGAGGTGAAAATGCAGCCCGCTGATTGGTCGAGGCGGGCGTTTTCTGTGCTGTGATTGGCGGGTGGGACCGGGACCGTGTCTGCTCGCTAGGGATTCCCAGCAGTTCTTTTTTTCTTTCTGAGACTCCACCCGTATTACAGCACAACCCCGCCTCCTCCCGCGCTGCAGCCAATCCCAACGCAGCGGTCCAGATACGACTGGCCAATCCCGGCGCAGGAGGGCGTGGCTTTGGCGGAATGCGGGCGGGAAACAGGCTCGCCACCCAAACCCCGCTTCAGTTAAATAGCCTCGGTCACACATGGAGAGCAGCAGCTCGGAGCCTCACACACACCGCACTCTGGAAATACACCCAGTTTAGGAGACATGGAGGTGATTTCAGGACTGCAGAAGGTGAGAAAACTGCATTTTAAACTGTTTTCTATAGAAAAAAAAACACATTTTAAAAGCTTAAAAGTTCACTTAGTTTACTTAGTTTAACATAATTTAACATAAGTTTTTTTTCAGCTGTAAACATGCAGAATATGCTGGAATGGATTTAATAAACAAAATAAAGCACACTGAAAACTAACTTGTAAGGTCTGAGGCTGGTAACTCTGATGAACATATTCAGTACAACAGAGGGAACTCTTGCTCTTCCTTTCCTGGGCAGTCCTGATGAGTGCCAGTTTCATCATTATAACATTTTTGATGTTTTTTTTTTTTTTTTTGCGTCGACTGTACTTGAGGATACTTTCTAAGTTCTACTTTATTAGTTAAACGATAAAACAATGATCCTGTTTGTTTAAATAACCTGCTGGTGCACCTTCCCAGCATGAAAGCGCAGGTTAGTTTTCTCTGCTGAGAAGTGCAAAAGCATTGCACTGTTAAAATATCAATCTGCCTGTCAGTCAGAGTGCCACACTGATTTGTTTATTTTATGATACACCCAAAACACACCCATGATTAATTAAAAAAAATACATACATGCCTATTGCATGTTTTGAGCTGTGCAAAGTGTACTTTTCCTGTTGTTACGACAGTAAAGACACACTGACACTAACATTGTGATGTAATCAAGCTCACTAAAATAGGACTTTTAAACTGCTTTTTGCCACAATTTAGCATTTTTGTACTTTTTCGTTTTGTAAAAAGCAGTTCAGACTGAAACATTCCTTATAAATTCATCACAAAGGGGCGTGGCTAAAGTTTGCTTTGTTTTTAATGTAGACCCTCAAGTGTGCCTCAAGAGTGAGTGCAGGTAGGAAGTGACCTGAAACCGTATGCAAATAAAAACACTGCTACTACCATAAAAAAAAAATGACTGAATAATAAATAACCTAGAAAAAAACTATGTAGAATTAAAACAGCCCCATGTGGAACAACTGTGGAACATCTGGCTCTAAAATAGTATGATAGCGACATGATAAAATAATGTTTTTTTTTTTTAGTATAAAGTGCAGCAAATAGCAAAACAAATACAAACAAATAGACTGCTATCAAGAATATCACAATATCACGATATAGAGTCTTACATTTTGGCCATGTTATTATATAAATATATATATATATATATATATATATATATATATATATATATATATATATATATATATATATATATATATATATATTTCTCGGCTGCAGAATGAACAGTACATTTATTTTGCAGCTAGTTTTGATTTTTAAAACTTTAGAAAGCCCTTTTTTATTAATATAAAATGTGAACCCATTAAAGGTGTGTGTAGATTTTTAGCTGAACGATTCTTCACAGATTTACTTTGCTTATTTGTTTAAACTCACGCAGAAAGGAGGCCAGTTAGCCCAGCGACCTCTCAGCCGTAACCCTCTGTCACTCTGCTGCTGCACACACAACCTGACAGGCCCATTAAAATACTTTCCTACGATTCAGCAGCAGCAGCAGCAGCTCCCGGCTCGTTGGTCAGGACCAGGACTGAGAGGTGCTGAAGCTTCAGCACAGAGCTGAGAAATTTACAGGCGCTGCAGCAGGGTTAGGGCTGAGCTGTGGGTGGGTGGACAGTGATGAGTCTGTATTAGTGCTCAGCTCCCGTGTGTGTGTGTGTGTGTGTGTGTGTGTGTGTGTGTGTGTGTGCGGCTACAGAAGGGACTTTTTAAAGTAGATCTTTTTAAAGTGTGTTTTTGTCTGTCTTGTGTTAAAGTGATCTGATGTGATAAACAGGGTCATAATAATGATACACTGTCAGGTCAGGTCAAGTCGTTTTATTATCAGTACTGCATTTTTACAGGACATACAGATAATTAAAATTACATTACTCTCCTTCCCAAAGTTACAGCAAAAAAACGATAGTAAAGCAATAGTTGACTAAAGTACAGGAAAAAAAAAAAAAACAGAACCCGATTCCAGTACATTTTGGTGATGTTATGGAAAAAATGAAGAGAGCACTTCAGTTTCTGATTCAGTTTCTCTGATTTTGCTATTTATAGGTATATATTTGAGTAAAATGAACATTGTTGTTTTATTCTATAAACTACAGACAACATTTCTCCCAAATTCCAAATAAAAATATTGTCATTTAGAGCATTTATTTGCAGAAAATGAAAAATGGCTGAAATAACAACAAAAAAAAAAAGAAGCAGAGCTTTCAGACCTCAAATAATACAAAGAAAACAACAAGTTCATATTCATGCAGTTTTAAGAGTTCAGAAATCAATATTTGGTGGAATAACCCTGATCCTGGTTTTTAATCACAGTTTTTTTCATGCATCTTGGCATCATGTTCTCCTCCACCAGTCTTACACACTGCTTTTGGATAACTTTATGCTGCTTTACTCCTGGTGCAAAAATTCAAGCAGTTCAGTTTGGTGGTTTGATGGCTTTTGATCATCCATCTTCCTCTTGATTATATTCCAGAGGTTTTCAATTTGGTAAAATCAAAGTAACTCATCATTTTTAAGTGCTCTCTTATTTTTTTTCCAGAGCTGTATACAATAATATGATAGGGCACACCCCCAGTCTGTGTATATCTAGAGTATATCAGCATATGAACTAAAAAAAAAACAGGCATAATTCATTGTTAAATAATTGTCCGACATTTTTCAGCCACTTTATATAACTATATTTAGTACTGTGCCCTTTAATTTGCTGGTATATGAAAATTATGTCTGTTCTTGTTGGCTACGCTGTTTTGTGCCCAAATCATAGATCCGTCAGAGTAATCACAAGATTTATTTCAATCCAGAGTCGCTGGATTAATTTTTCACCAAGATCTTGCAGCAGCATTGATGATGGTAGAGTCTGACAGCTGCACAAAGCAGCTCTTCTCCATCCAGCACATCCCAAAGATTCTCAATGAGGTTAAGGTCTGGACTCTGTGGTGAACTCTCTCAATCCATGTGTGAAAATGATAAATGATGATCTCATGCTCCCTGAACTCTTTCACAATTCCAGCACCATGAATCCTGATATTGTCTTATCTTGGAATATGGCCGCGATCATCAGGGAAGAAAAAATAAATCCATTGATACAGGAATAACCTGGTCTATATTCAGTATATTCATGTAGAGTCAGTTGACCTCATTCTTTCAGCAGCACATACTGTTGCTGAACCTAAACCTGCAGACCAACTGCTGCAGCATCAACCAACCAACCCACATCATTTACTTACTTGCTTACATCCAGGTGGAGACTTTTTTTTTTAATTATTGGACAGGCAGTGTATACAGGTATGTGCTAATAAATTAGAAATAACTAATCTTAAATAGTTAAGTAATGTTTTGAAATATCTAATTTTACATAAAACAGATTTAATTAGTTTAATGAGTTCAGGCTGATTGTGGGTTTACAGTGCAGGAACGGCGTTCCTCTGTCTGCAGACTGTTAGCAGATATCCGCGAGCGCTGCTGGAAATGGGGAGTTTTATGGACGGAGCTATTTGTGGAACATTTGGAATCCGCTGTGTGGATTTATCAGTGATAAAACTGACACAGACAGATTACGGTGTAGTGTTTGGCATTTAGAGAGCACGTTCCGTCCGAATCGCCGGCGTAAATTAGGGCCGCTCCTGACAGAATGAGAAAAGCCACTTTAAAATGTTTAGTCGCTCATAAATAAGCAAATTTGTGATTTGTTTTAGTGTAAAGTGACGGAGCCTGAAGTGCTTTAGCGTCTTTGTTCTACCCCTCGAGTAATTCCGGCTGATGAATGGCCACTTGACCTGCGTACGGCTCTGGAAACTAGAGCCTCGCAGCTCAACAGCGCAGCCGCTCAGAGCTTTACAACTCATTCATTAGAGATTTCAGGGCCTGCGAGTGTGTCAAGGGCGCAGTGTGTGAGCTGGTAACACTAACATCTCACACACTGTAGTTTCTGCTCCATTCTCCAGCTCTCTCTCTGTCTCTCTCTCTCTCTCTCATACACACAAACACACACTTTGTGTACTATAACACTATGTGGACAAAAGTATTAAGACACCTGTTCATTGTTCATTGTTTCTTCATTGTGAATAGAAAGGTATAAAAAATAGAAGTAATTACAATATAATTACCTATGTAATAGTAATAGGGATCTTATTAGTTTATTAGTAAATATATAGATATACAGGTGCATCTCCAAAAATTAGAATATCATTAAAAAGTTACTTTATTTCAGTAATTCAGTTGAAAATGTGAAAATCATAAACAGTATTATATAGATATATTAAACACACAGAGTGATCTGTTTTAAGGTTTTATTTCTTTTATTGTGATTATGATTATTATTATTATTATGGCTTACAGCCAATGAACCCCCCCCCCCCCCCCCCCCCCCCCCCCAAAAAAAAAAACCAGTGTCTCAGAAAATTAGAATATTATATAAGAACATTTTTTTGGCAGTACTGTGGGCAGTGTGCCAAGTCCTGCTGGAAAATGAAATCCGCATCTCTATAAAAGTTGTCAGCAGAGAGAAGCATGAATTGCTGTAAATTACTGATGATCAATGATGGAACAACTTTTTAGTATGAAGAATGTATTATAGATAAAAGCAACAAAGTTGAGGATGCTTAAATTCACACAAAAACAAAAATATACAATATATGCTAAAGTGCAGCATATTAAGTGCATGCATACAAACTTCAAACTTAAATTAAAAGTAATACAATACATACAAAAATAAATACAAAATGAAGTGGAACAGAATAGAAAATACAAAATTGCTTAAAAAAAAGGTGCAATGTTTTTGTTGTTGTTGTTGCAGCAGAATGTGAAATGGTGGTGCGCTGTTCTACTGTGCAGCAGCATCTGCACAAACATGGTATTTATGAAAGAGTAATCATTTAAAAAAAAACTGTAGCTGCATTCTCAGTCGTAAAATTAACTTTTTTGCTATTTATAGGTTTATGTTTAAGTAAAATGAACATTGTTGTTTTATTCTATAAACTATGAAAAAACATTTCTACCAAATTCCAAATAAAAATAGTGTCATTTAGAGCATTTATTTGCAGAAAATTAGAAATGTCTGAAATAACAAAAAAGACGCAGAGCTTTCAGACTTCAAATAATGCAGAGAAAACAAGTTAATATTCATCAAGTTTTAAGAGTTCAGAAATCAATATTTGGTGGAATAACCCTGGTTTTTAATCACAGTTTTCATGGATTTTGTTGGCATGTTCTCCTCCACCAGTCTTACACACTGCTTTTGGATAACTTTATGCCTGCACTCTTGTTGCAAAAATTCAAGCAGTTTTGCTTGATAATTCCTCTTGATTATATTCCAGAGGTTTCAATTTGGTAAAATCAAAGAAACTCATAATTTTTAAATGATCTCTTATTTTTTCCAGAGCTGTATAATAATATGTAAAATATAAGTGATGTAGTGTTTCTTCAGCAGCAGTGTCTAATTTGATTTAATCCACAAATAGACTTTTTTATCACATGTTTCATCTGTTTATCTCAGGAACCATGAGGTAACCCTTCGATTCTGAGAAGCGTATAAAGGGCTTTAGCAGGGTGGATGTGTGAAGTGCTGGTGTTTTGTTTGCCCTCTGTTTTCATGATGCTATTTTTCCCGACCCTTCATCACCGGGATTAATCCGCAGTCTTTACAGGGGGATATTCCCAGTGGGACTCATGCTGGTGTGGTGATGAGAGACCTGCTGGGGTTCTGGACGTGTTGATGGAGCAGCTATTGCCAAACAACCTCAGTGAGGGACGGAGAGAGACGAGGCTGGGAGATCGTGTTTTTATTTATCTGTCCCCTCACACTGTCCTTTACGGGTAAAGACAGAGGACAGAGCTCTCTTAGCACTTAGCTAACTGCTAGCACACAGATGCTAACTGCTAACGAGCAGAACTGCAAGCGTTAGGCTTAACAAACAGGTTAAAATGAGTTAATTAAGGGCTGCCACTACTATTTGAGGATTGCTGGTTCGAACCCCGGGCCATGCATCAGCAGCCGGAGTCTGAGAGAGCACAATTGGCTACTCTCTCTCCACACATCTCTCCCAAAGTACTGTTGGTCAGCCCAGGTGTTTGTTAGCTGAGGTATCAGAGCAGGGGATCCGGCGCTGTGGGTAGTTCCTTTTAGGCAGCATCCTGTGTGCAGCATCTTGTAGGCAGCGTCCTGTGAGTAGTGTCCTGTAGCTAGTGTCCTGTAGCTATTTTGGGACTGGTAACTCTGATTAACTTTTTTGAAATGTTTCGGATTGACTGACCTTTATTTCTTAAATATTTTTTTCTTTACTTAGTTTAGTAGTGCCTGTGAGCAGTGTCCTGTATGCAGTGTCCTGTATGCAGTGGTCCTGTAGGCAGCATCCTGTGGACAGCGACCTGTGGGTAACATCCTGTGGGTAGTGTCCTATAGGCAGCATCCTGTGGGTAGCGTCCTGTGGGCAGTGCCCTTGCGGCAGCGTTCTGTGGGCAGTGTCCTGTATGCAGAGTCCTGTAGGCAGTGTCCTGTAGGTAGTGCCCTGTAGGCAGCGTCCTGTAAGCAGCGTCCTGTGGGTAGTGTCCTGTATGCTGCATCCTGTGGGTAGCGTCCTGTAGGCAGCATCCTGTAGGTAGCGTCCTGTAGGTAGTGTCCTGTAGGCAGCGTCCTGTGTGCAGCATCCTCTGTGCAGCATCCTGTGGGCAGCATCCTGTATGCAGTGGTTTGTAGGTAGTGCCCTATAGGCAGCACCCTGTGGGCAGTGTCCTGTGGGTAGCACCCTGTGGGCAACAGCCTTGGGTCAGTGTTCTGTGGACAGTGTCCTGTAGGCACAGTCCTGTGGGTAGTGTCTTTTGGGAAGTGTCCGGTAGCTTCTGAGACTGATAACTCTAATGAACTTATTCTGTGAAACAGAACTAACTCTTGCTCTTCCATTCCCGGGGTGTTCCTGATGAATGCCAATTTCATCATCATGAGGAGTTGGATGGACTTTGTGACTGTGATTGAGGATTGCACTTTTAGAGTTTTTGAAATGTTTTGGATTGACGAACCTTTATTTCTTAAAGTTTTACTTAATTTTTTTTTTCTTTACTCAGTTCAGTAGTTCCTGTGGGTAGCGTCCTATGGGTAGTGTCCTGTAGCTATTCTGAGGTTGATAACTCTGATAAACTTATCCTGTAAAACAGAGCTAACTCTTGCTCTTTCTTTCCTGAGACGGTCCTGATGAGTGCCTGTTTCATCCTCATAACATGTTTGATAGACTTTGTGACTGTGATTGAGGATTGCACTTTCAAAGTTATTAAGTTTATTAAGTAAAGTCATTTTTTTTCTTTACTTAAAAGTGAATAATAGGTGCAGAAGCAGGGAGGTGGTCATAATGTAACGCTTGATTGGTGTGTGGTGGTGACACACAGTCAGAATTACAGATAACAGGGAGGTCTGGGAGGTTAATGATATCATCACAGTCATGGGAGAGCTCTGCTTCCAAGTGCTGTCATGCACACTTGAATGTGTCAGTGTGTGTGAGTGTGTGTGTGTGTTGCGCTGCTTTGTGACACACTCAGTGTGTGTCTGGACCAGTATGAATCTGTGTCCCGGCATGCCTGAGTCACCAGCAGTACCTCTCCTCTCCTGACTTTTACAGCGTATGAGTGAAATGTGATCAGACAGTAACTTCTGTTACACTGCAGATCTGGAGTTTTCATCAGCCTGATGTTCAGCTCGTCTGGCTGTGAATGAATGACTGTCTGGTGGCTCAACTGTCAAAACAAATTCGGAGCAATAATTCCAATAAGAAAAAGAGTCCAGCAGTAACGACTGGAAAGGAAATTAAAGTTAAATATATAATGAACCAATATTAGGTACTTTTTTCAGTTTACATACAGCCAAAGGTACCAGTCCAAAGATTGGACACACCTTCTCATTCAGTGATTTTATTTGTTTTATTTTTTCCTACATAACGTATCGTACTCAATAAGGGTGGGCGATATGGCCCTAAAATAATGTCACAATATTTCATGGTGTCACGCCCTCGCTCCATTTCCCAGTGTGTTTCCCCTGTAATTTTCCGTCACGTGTCTGTAATTTGTAGCCCCGCCCTTTCCCCAGAAAAAAAAAAGAATTTTATCAGATTTGTAACAGAAGTCAATGATTCAGAATGAGGTCATGATACTAATAATAACACACTCCAAATATCTCCATATATCCAGGATTAAAGTAAAGTAAATGATACTGTTTATACTGATATATAATGGGAAATTAGAGCAGTGTGAATTTTTCCTTTTGCTAAAAACAGTAAATAAAGTAGTAACCTGATGTGATAATTAGGGGTGGACGATATGGCACGATATTTACATTTACATTTACATTTATGGTATTTAGCAGACGCCCTTATCCAGAGCGACTTACAACAGTGCTTCAAAGTTACTTAAGATATCCAAAGCTAGTTTGTAGACTAGGATCAAGAGATACATAGAGCTTAATCATGTTAAGAACCCTAGGAACCTTTTTTTTTATTTATTTTTTTTTATTATTAGTTTAGGAACTCTTTGAAATTTCAGGGTATCATATCGCTCACGATATTAAAAAATGTTGGTGATATTATCGCGTACGATATGATATGGCACACCCCTTGTACTCAATAATATCGCCAACATTTTTGAATATCGTAAACGATATTATACTAAAAATATCGTGCCACCGACTAATTATCGACCCACCCCTAATTATCACATCAGGGTTATACTTTTTTACTGTTTTTAGCCAAATTAAAAAAAAATCACACTGTGCATATTTCCCATTATATATCTACTTAAGACTTTAAGATTATATCTGTCCAATATAATTTATTTTACTTTAATCCTGGATATATGGAGATATCTGGAGTGTGTTATTATTAGTATCATGACATTCTGGATCATTAACTTCTGCTACAAATCTGATTTTTTTTTTGTATTTTTTAAATATCTTAGTTATTCATTTTGTTATTGTAGTGTATTTTTCAAATATATATTTTTTATTCAGTGTTTTGTCATATCACCAAGAGTATCATTATCACGAAAATACCATGAAATATTGTGATATTATTTTAGCGCCTTGTCATCCATCCCTATACTGAAGTCATCCAGACTATTCTGATGCTGGTAACTCTGATAATCGTATCCTGTGAAACAAAGGTAACTCTTGCTCTTCCTTACCTGGGCTGCTCCTGATGAGTGCCAGTTTCAGCATCACAATGAACATAGTGTTTGCTAGTCTTTCCGACTGCTCCTGGGGATTGCACTTTAAAGTTCTTAAAAAAAAGTTACAATAAATTCAAGTAATTAACTCTTGACGAGTTCAGCACAGCTGTTAACTGAAAGCATGTTAACCATTCCACTTGACTCTACCTCAAAAAGCTGACTGAGCAAAGGAGCTACTTAAAAGTATCTAAAATATAAACCATATTCTGCTTTGTTTAACCATTTTTTGATGACATTAGTATCAATCTACAACCCAGAACATTTTAAAATAATAAAAAAAAACTACTACATATTAAATTTTAAGGTGTATCCAAACTTTGACTGGTACTGTATATATGTCACGTCTGGTGCTGTTAGCTCCTCTGTCCCTTCCACACCAAGCTCTAACGGAGGTTCTCAGGTCAACAACTACACTACCCAGAATGCACCACCCGCTGACATCACGCACTCACCTGATCACGTGACACCTCACCTGCTTCCTCCAGGAAGTCCCGAATACTGATTACTGGCACTATAAAGGTGCACGCCAAACAGACTACCACGCCGCGTATTGTAGGTTCTCCTCTTTACAAAGTGTTACTTTATCTCTTGTCTCAGTTTACTTTGTGTATGACCTTGCTTTTGTTTTCTCGACGCCGATTATTGCCTTTGCCTCTGATACTGGATTGTTTGTGTATGACTTGGACTGTGTTTTCACTACTGCCTCTTGGATTACCTCTGATACTGGATTGCTCGTGTATGAACTCTGGACTGGTTATCGTTTCTGGTATGGTTTTGCCTTCATTACTCTGTTTACTGGTGATCACCCATTTCTCTGTATCGACGCTGATTACATCTGTTTATTCTTATAATAAACACATTTTGATTTTATCAGTATCTGCACGTGTCTGCCATTCTGTACATACCATGACAATATACAGTATTTAAGGATTAGGAGTGTCTACCATCCCACAAACTGTATAAATGTGAAATAAGACAATCTATTTAAAAAGAGGATTTCAGCATATTCAGATTTGGCTTAGCTTCCTATATAACAAGCCGTCTTATTATAGAGGTAGTATTACAGTATACAGTTGCAAAAAAAAAGTATGTGAACCCTTTGGGATTACTTGCATTTCTGCATAAATGAATCATTAAATGTGTTCTGATCTTCATCCAAGTCACAACAATAGACAAACACAGTCTGCTTAAACTAATACCACACTAAAATTATATGTGTGCATGGTTTTATTGAACACAACATGTTAACATTCACAGTGCAGGGTCACAGGCCACAGGTTTCAAGCAATATGGGAACAAAAAAAATGATTTCTCTGCTGCTGAAAAGTGTGAAATAGTGCAGTGTTTTGGACAAGGTATAAACACTAGTATGAAATTAGATATTTTACGAAAACTGAACGTGATCATCGTACTGTAAAGAGAGATTTGTGTCTGATTCAGATTCATGAGGTGGACCCGAGCGGTTTCTTTCTGCAGGGTAAAGATCTTTCTCTTTGTTGCCATTCCCTGAATAATAATTCTCTCCCCTCTCTCTCTTTTCTCTTTTTTTTTTCTCTCTCTTTTTTGCCTCTGGCTTTTCTTTTCTTTGTTCCCCCCAGATGTCAGTGGGGCAGCCGCCAGCAGGACGGGGTGCGGTGTGTCTGACATGTAAAGGGATCTGCTCTGGATTCCTGCCACATTCCTGGAGGTGATTTATTCTCTCTGCTAAAAACGTAAAGAAAATGAGGAAAGGGCTTCCCGGCCCTCCCTCCCTCCCTCTCGCTCTGTTCCCTCGACGTTTGCAGAATGCAGGGCTCGATTCGCCGCGAGCTCGTCGCCACCCTTTGTGGGCGTCTCTGTTTAGATTTCCGCAGGCTTGAAAGACGATTTGTGACAAATAAGACGGCGAGCCGGAGCAAACGGAAACGTTTGTAAAAGGTTATTGCACTTGATCTGATATAAGCTGAGCGCCGCTAAGTGCAGATCGTGTAAGCTGTCGACAATGGAAATGCATTTTCTTGTTTACTCTGTGCTTTGATCCCTCAGGGCTTTGTAGGCTCATTTTGTAGGGTGTAATTATAACAAATATCAAAGCAATTATAACAAAAGTTCAATTATTTATTGCTTAGAAGCTGGCAGTTGATGTAGCTCATGATGTTAGTGAAGTTATTTACAGCGACACTAGTAAGGAACAGGGGTGTTGCCATGTTTTTTACTTCTTAATTCTTAAAAAATAAGTCAGACGAGCACTGGATATTAATCTACACCGATTTCGCTCCCGAAAGCTGATTATTTGGGTGAGAAAAGCACTTCCATTTATTTACAGTAAGTTTAAGTTAGATTTCCAGATTTCCACTAAGGCTGGGTGCAGCAGCATTAGCGTCTGCCGCCCGACAGTGCTACACTGAGGAACCCTGAGTGTTAGCTTGCAGTTCGTCCCATGTACTTTATTTTAACACAGGTAACACACAGGCTACAGTCCAACATACTCACCTCTGAACAGCAAAAGAGCTAGCGCTTAGTGTGGTTAGTGGCTAATGCTAATGGTGCTCCAGTAGTGCTAGCCAGGGGTTAACAACAGGCTACAGTCCGATATATTTGCCTCTGAACAGAGAAAGAGTGGCTTTACTGCTCGTTAATACCTGACTGGTAAAATTCATACATAAGGCGCACCGAATTATAAGGTGCACTAATGATTTTTGGGAAAATTTTAGGATTTTAAGTGCGCCTATCTATTCAATTGGCTAAGTATCTTCCCAGTTACCCAGCACCAAAATAGGTCCAACAAGCAAAGAAACGGACGATTTATCCATTTATTCTCCAACAGGAAAGCCTGCACACAGTGCCACTGCAGCCAGGAAGACCACGCCCCCAGCTCAGACGTCGAGGACGACCGCAAGATGGGCGGACTGTTGGCCGACTCCAAATACGCCCACCTGACGGCCAAAGTGAAGGGCGGAGATGGCCTCAGGGTGTACAAACGCAACCGCATGATCATCACCAACCCTGTGGTGTCGCGCAAGGACCCCACCTTCAACACCATCACCTACGACTGGGCTCCACCGGGCCTTACCCAGAAACTGGTGAGAGAAAATCAAAGAAAGACTTGTCTTCTATTGTCTTCTATTAATGTTCCATCACAGTTAGCTCAAAGTACAATAACTACATACCTGCAGTGCCACCAGGTGGGCAGTTATTTTTCCAGTCACAAAAGAAAAGCATTTATTTGCAGAAAATGAGAAATGATTAAAATAACAAAAATGATGCAGAACTTTCAGACCTTAAATAATGCAAAGAAAACAACAAGTTCATATTCATAAAGTTTTAAGAGTTCAGAAATCAGTATTTGGTGGAATAAACCCTGGTTGGTTTTTAATCACAGTTTTCATGCATCTTGGCATCATGTTCTCCTCCACCAGTCTTACACACTGCTTTTGGATAACTTTATGCTGCTTTACTCCTGGTGCAGAAATTCAAGCAGTTCAGTTTGGTGGTTTGATGGTTTGTGATCATTCATCTTCCTCTTGATTATATTCCAGAGGTTTTCAATTTGGTAAAATCAAAGAAACTCATCATTTTTAAGTGCTCTTTTATTTTTTTCCAGAGCTGTAGAAAAGAAAAACATATTCACTATATTCATATATATATATATATATATATATATATGTTGGACACAAATGGCTATGGACACAAATACAGACTATTAAGCAAAAACACACACACAGTAAAATTGTGAGCAAATGTGCCTGGAGGGCTGTGGCATCTAGGGAGTAGTGAGGGTCAAGGGTTAAGGACCTTGCTTGAGGGCCCAACATCAGCAACTTGTCAAAGCGAGTTATCAAATATACACCAGCACTCAGTACTCAGCTAGCGAGGTTGGCAATACTTTGCAAAGACTGGTAAATACAAAGAGTTTTATTTATATACAATACACATTCTAAAATAATAAAATACCTGTGCATCTCAAAAAAACTCAATTACTTTATTTCAGTTCAAATGTGAAACTCATATATTATATAGATGTATTAAACACACAGAGTGATCTGTTTTAAGCGTTTAATTCTTTTATTGTTGATGATTATGAAGCTTACAGCCAATGAAAACCCAAAAATCAGTGTCTCAGCAAATTAGAACATTATACAAGAACTTTTGGCAGTGTGGGCAGTGTGCCAAATCCTGCTGGAAAATGAAATCCACATCTCCATAAAAGTTGTCAGTAGCAGAGGGAAGCTGTAAGATATGAAGTGCTGTAAGATTTTGTGGGAAAACAAAACTGCACTGACTTTAGACTTGATAATAAAACACAGTGGATCAACACCAGCAGATGACAGACATGACTCTCCAAACCATCACTGATTGTGGAAACTCTGCTCCCTTGATTTACAAATGAAATTTACTGATGATCAGTGATGGTTTAGAGAGACATGTCTGTCATCTGCTGGTGTTGATCCACTGTGATATATTAAGTGAGTGTTGGCATAGCTGTAAAAATTCACTTGCAGCTGTTCATTCTTACTGCGCTAAACAAAGGAAAGCCTCCACCCTCATGACAGGGGATCAAGAGAGGGGCACTGGTGTTACTGTTACATAATGAACGAGACGGCCAGTCTTTGTTTTGTTTGTTCCAGGCAACCCACAGGATAGTCTGGCTAAAATAGACCTCGCTCAGTGCTCGGCTTCACAAAAATTGTTTTTTTTTTCGTCTTTTGCTATTTTTGTCTGAAAAATGTTGGTTGTCAAATATTCAGCGCATTCCTATGATTTGTAATCGAGCTCTGTGAGTTTTGAAGAACCGCTTAATGGTTTAAACAGCTCACCACACAGAGGTTCTACTCTTACATTGAAAGACCATCAGAGGAGCAGTTGAAGCACCTTTATTTTTAGGAGTTTAATAACGTTATAAATATCAGGACAATGCTAAAATCTGCTGGCCTAAACCCTGGAACAGGACGCTTCGCTTTGTGGAGGAATGAAGCTGACCTTTTCCCATCACAAAGCCTGGCTGTCCTGCTCCTATTCTTATACTGAGCTGTAATGCAGGCTGTCTGGACGCTCTGTTGTCGGGGAGGTGGAGGTTGTGAGGTTGGTGGTGGTGTTTGGGAGGGATTTTAATGCTATGATTGGTCCTTCCAGTTGGGCCATTGGCAATATGCAGTGGGTTAGAGGCCTGGCAGCGAGCCCTGCTGTACTGTTCCGCTCCCGGCAGCCAGGAAGTGTGTCCGCTGTGTGCCGGAGTGAAGGACTTTCGTCCCTCGGGGGAAAGGGAAGCTGAGTTTCATCCCCATGCCTTTTCCCATCCTGAGATCCAGTTGTGTCGGGGAGCTTTGTTCTCAATCACTGGCCTGACAGAATGACCGTGGAGGAATTTGGACTTGATGTTTGAGTCTATTTGATATAGCTGAGAAGGCCTAGCCTAGAAGGTCACATATACAGTAGTTGTACATATTTAGGCATATGGTAATTTGTGTGAGGATTAGTCTAACAAACCAGATGCTCACGGATGTAAAATGATACTTTGGGTTGATTAGTGCAGACTAGATAGAAGAAAAATAACCTAGAAAGCTAAAACCAACCAGCAAACAAAACAAAATGGCAAGAATTAGTCATATAAAAAAACAACAACATGTAAGCTACTCAGAGCTAGCGAGGTTGGCAATACTTTGCAAAGACATGTTTATATACAGTGCAGTGCACGAGGTAAAATAAAAAAGAAACAGGTGACAATGATTAGTACTCAAGCGATGCTGAGTGATAACCTGATTAGTGGGTTGCAAACCTACCATGCCACCATGATGGATGTCAGATGAGATGTACGTTAATTGAACAAGTGTTTGATTTTGATTTGCACAACAAAAGAGGAGCCTCTATTACTTGAACCTTAAACATTTAGTTTATCTGTACATATGGTAGTGCTGGGCGATAAAACGATATCGATAGTTATCGAGGAAACTATATATCGCGATAAGTCGGGGCGAGAAATTCGATAAACTAAATTTTCTATTTCCCGTTTAAGTAGCGTTGTGAAAAGGCGCAGCACGAGATCAGGCAGCACGCTGAACTGCTGCTCAGCCCAGTACAACCCCTCCCCTCCCCTCTCCACCATCCCCCTCCGCCCCACCCCCCGAGCCCCTCCACTCTGAACTCCTCACATAGCGGCTCCTTCTCTCCCATTTACTGGATAAACTTCATTTATACTATTCAGCGGCGCTACACTGGAAAACTCACCTTTTAAATATGAGGCATGCGTCTCCAAGATATTTAGAGAGGTGAGCTTGTTCAGATTTCTGAAGGCAGGTAAACGCTGCTCTGTTTGCTGCTAGTTAGATTAGCTTGTCTCCAGTTTAAAGTTAGCGATGTTTAGGTGTAAAAGGGATCTGTGCAATCTGTCATCATTAGCTAAGATGCTTTCACTGCTTTTTACATTCTAATAAACTAATGGGTAACGCACGTTAGCCGTGTTAATCCACGTTTCGTGTAAATTAAGGTTAACTTCAGCACGAGTGAGGGGTTAGTATATAAACACACAGAAAGGAAGCACTTTCCATCTTTTTTCCTAACTCTCACTGTTTCTGTTAGAAAACCCTGAGGGCAGCATTCTCCTCTGTCTTTGTGTTTTATAGTTTTTAACAGATAGAGAGTCTGTTATGCTGGATATTTTACTAAATACAGGAGATTATATAATCTGTCTAGCTGTATTTGAACTGAGCTAAACATTGCTGTTACTGAACTGGAGTTTTAAATACACTTAAGTAATGTAAGTCTAGTCTACTGAAAGCCAGTAATGTTAGTATAAATCTGTACTGCAGTAGAAGTGGATCATTTCAGAAACTTGACTTTATTCCTCCCACCTCCATTATAGGCCACTTTTTTTAAAATATTTAAATGTTAGCTTAATTTAAATGTAAAAAAAACTAAAGGCTCTTATTTAAAAAAAAACATAAGCAGTAAATTATCTAAAATTACAACAAATAGAAAATAGAAAAACAGTAAAACATATGTAATACATACTTTTTATATGACCAAAATTAAACTAGACTGAAATCTGACTAAAACTAATAATATCCGATAGACTAAAATGTAACTAAAACTATTATACATTTTAGTGAAAAGACTAAGACTGTATCAAAATCACCTGTCAAAATGAACACTGTGATATACTCTTGTATTTTGCTTTATGTAGTTGCCTGCATTCAGGGAGGGGAATGATCTTTTGATTAAATATAATTTTATAAAAATAAATAAAGTGTTATTGCAATTTAAATTAAACAGACATATAATGTAAAGGGTCTTACATATTTTTTAGTTTATATATTTGTCCCCTTTTTAAAATTAATTTAAAAGTGTAACAGAAAGTGATTTGATTTATATCGTGATACATATCGATATCGGCTGATATGAAAAACTATATCGTAATAAGATTTTTTTCCATATCGCCCAGCCCTAACATATGGTAAAAAAAAATATATATATATATATATACTTTATAGTATATACTTTATGCTGTTGCTGCTTAGAATTGGATTAAACTGTCTTGAATTTGCCTTTTGCTTGAGGGCTTTAAATTTGAAACGAAGGAGACAGGAAGTGCAGCAATAGGTAGAGAGAAATAAGTAAGACAAGGAAAAGAGATAAAGGAAAATGAAACTAGTCAACATAACAAATTATACTTTTTACAGTTAATATCTCATTCTTATTCTCATTCTGTCACATATGGCACCAGCACGGTTGCTTTATGACTCAAACAGTGTTTGATTGATGCCTAGCCTGTAGCACTACTAATTTGACAGTATTATATTAATTTAAATCCTTTTTTAGTCACAGAAATTCACAGTAAATCCCATGTAAGTGAAAGGCAGACTGTCTTTTGGTGAACAAACAAATGCTAATGCTAAGTACAGAAGCTCAGCAAACGTTACTATCCTAGTCCTGTACAGCTTACTTGTATATTTTTACAGGAAAACAACCAGTTTGTGAAGAGGCAGCTAATAGCTAGTAAACTGAGTACACTGATGAAGTATTGCTTATCACGCTTAAGAAACGATTTCTTAAAATTATTTAAAGGATTTCATGAGATGTCCCTTTTTTTAAATGACTGTATACCCAAAAGTTCTGTCACTACTGTTTTTTCCAACCATTTTAAGAGCGAATTTGAACCGAGAATGCCCAAACCACTGGTTTTAGAGAGATTTCCAACAAGATCTTCATGCTGTGCTGGGGCTGCTGTTACAGATAGCCTATCACAATTACCTCTCCACATTTGTAACAGGGCCGTCTTACAGTAAACGACTTAAAAGCAGTAAAAAAAAGAACTGTAGCACCATTGTTCTCCCTGCACAGACTCCACGCTGAGCGACGTAGATGTTTTCCTTCAGCGGGCTCATGAATGTCTGTGGTCGCTTTAATGTGCGCCTCATCATGCCTTGAAGAACAGTAGAGCTACCCAGTGGATGGCTGCGGTGCAGCGTTTAGCCGCGGGGCTCTGAACGAAAAACCTGCCAGAAAGCTAGCATAAAGAGAAGATAATCACCCAGGCCTAGCTGTGAGCATACTGAACGGCCACCTGGCTCGACTGAGCTTATATAGAAACCATACCATTCTGTTCTTCTGTCCAGCTGGCTGAAAAAACCCTCAATTATCCATTTATTCTGAGGCGAGCTCGAGTGTTGCTCCTTAGCTTAGCGACAGAGAAGTCTCTGTTAGCGTACGCTACGCCAAGAGCTCCACTGCTGAGCAAGCAAGGCTCTTTTCTTTTACAGAGGGAATGAATTCTTTCTAAATAGTGCCCAGGACACTCATAACATTGATTTACTCACTCAACAAGTCCGCTCTCTCTAACTACAGGCTTGCGAAGAAAGGAAGCAGCACAGCCTGGTTTCTTCAGGATTTAGCCTGCTATTTTTAATGCACAGTATCAGTATACAGTGTTTTTTTTTTTTGCAGTATTATACTGAAGGGATGGTAAATAAGAATAATCTGGGCACAAAACATTTCTTTTATTTGTGTTTTTTTTATATCATACTCACAAATTTCTAGATTTTTAAATAAACCTTAAAAAAAAAGTTCTCCTTCCGCTAAAATCCGCTTTTTCTTTTTTTTTTTTTTATGAAATACAATAGGTCTCTCTGAGTTGTATATGTATGCTGCATAAAGAGCTGAAACTTCTACTTCCATTGTCTGCACTAGCTAAGAGAAGAAATTGTTCCCGAAAAAGAGTCAATCAGGACTAGCAACTATCTGATTTGAATCGGATCTCCGGTGGATTCTGCGTTTAACCGAGACCTTAAATATACCCTGGGGAAGCACAGTTTGACAATGTAGCATGACTCGACAGAACACCGGTCAATGAGGGCGCCATTCATGTCAGATTTTATGATATAGAGCGTGTATAGACTCTGGGGCTTTGACATGTTGAAACTGCCCAAGAGTTTATTAGGGTTACTTTGGTTGAAAGAAGCGTTATCGATGCTGCGGGAACAGCGGCACAGCAGTATTAATAAGATTTCTTTCGGCTGCAGGGGGAGCTCGCCTCGCTTAAAGTCTGGCGTTAAGCAAAATGTTAACATTACCTAGCACTCAGTGCTATATCTTTTTTAACTAAGTCTGTATCTCTGTCCTTTAAGTTTTAGATCTGTAAAATTGACTGTGGGCTGAAGGCAGGTAGGCGTTCTCTGCTGCAGTGCTGTTAGCCAATCAGAGGCGTTACGTTTGCATGTATGAATATTTATTAGCAAGAGCCAAAATCCTGTCTTTCTTCAGAGACCTCTAATTCAGTCAAATAAAGCAGTGAAATACAGAAACACCTGTTTTTTTTTTTTTACAAAAAAACTGCTCACATGGCATTTATTCAACAACTAGACTTTTTAAACTGAATGAAAAAACTATTAAATGAGACCTTTAATATGAGACAAAAACAAACCGACTAAATATCGTAAGCAATTTTTAAATTACCTTTTAGATGAGTTGTCCGTGCCCTTTTGGAGTAATTTCGGTAGGCCGGTCACGCTCTCTGCGGTTTTGTGGCTTGAGTCCCAAAGCTTTAGAAATGATTCTGTAACCATTTCCAGACTGATAGATGAATTTCTTTAGATCAGGGTATATTGTGTTGCTTTTTGAGATCTTTTATTTTGCTTCATGTTGTCAGACAGCTTCTAATTAAGTGATTTCTTGGTTCTACCGGTCTGGCAGTAATCAGGCTTGGTTAGATTCAGTATGACATGACAGGAAGGTGTCCTGTCCCCTAGACTGAATTAATCCTGCCTGAATCCAGCCAGGAGCAGCTGACTTTTCTTTATTTGTCACATAAAAGCTGTTAAATGACCCTTAAAGTTTATATTAAAGCGGTGGTGTTGAACACAATCATAAAGAGGGTTTAACAGTGAGTCAGTGTTGCTGTGGTCGGTGGCGGGTATAAAAGAGAGAGAGAGAAAAAGAGAGAGAGAGAGAGAAAGAGAGAACTCCTCTGGGTCTCCTGTATGAATGGATGGCCTGTCTTCTACTCTTCTGTTTTTTGGAAACATTACCTTTATTAGGGCTCTTTGTGAGAAGATTATCCTGTATAAATAATACACTGCAGGTTTTAGGGCGGTTGGGCTCTGGAGACATCGCTCGCTTCATGTTTGGGCCAGACTGGTCTCAGATTGGAGATCTCTGGGGATTCCTGCTTGTTTATGGAGGGCTTTTACAAATCCGGAGCCGAACGCAATGCAGAGTTTTTATTTGCTGACATTATAAAGAGATGAGAGACCCAAATTGGTGAAATGCCCAAGCGTTTCTTCTTTAGCTACATTCATTTTTTTTCTGAAATTAAGGCTATAAAGGCTGTTTTTGTTGGAGTAACTGTCTCTACTGCCCAGGGAAGGCTTTCTACTATATAGTATTTTAGAGCATTTCTGTGAGATTCTTCTGATTTGATTCCACTTAGTGGCATGGCAGTGATCATCCTGAAAGTATTGCATATAGTATCATCATTACAGAGAACACAACCCCTCTTTATAACACACACCTGGCATTGGGTGGTAAGAAAGAGTGTTCTATTCAGTTGGCAATACTTTGCTTCAATGAATTTACGTAACAGCCATGTCATCTGCTGGTGTTGATCCACTGTGTTTTATTATTATTAAGTCTAAGTCAGTGCAGTTTTGTTTTCCCACAAAATCTTACAGCACCTCATGCTTCCCTCCGGATTTCATTTTCCAGCAGGACTTGGCACACTGCCCACACCGCCAAAAGTACCGAATGGTCTTATATTTTTGAGATACTGATTTTTGGCGTTTTCATTTTCCATTGAATCATCAACAATAAAATAAATAAAAGCAATAATCGCTTAAAATAGATCAATATGTGTGTAATATATCTATTGAATAATGATATAATTTTTTTTTGAGATGCACTAGTATATGTATATAAAACCAGGGTCAGGTTTGGATTTTAATATATATATATATATATTTAAAAACTTAAAAATATTTATATTTATTAAGTGTGTTATTAAGTGTGTTTGTTATCTGAAAAATGTAAATATGATAAAAACGCAAAAACAACATAAATCACTTTATTTCACTAATTATGTGAAAATGCATTCACTCATTTGTCTAGAGTTTTATATCATTTTGTTTTTAGATTACTTACACCATTTATGCAGATCCATTTTATTAGATTAGATATAAAAAAATAAAATAATACATTACAAGTTGTAATGTAACAAAATAAGTGACTACTTTTGCAAGGCAGATACACTGTGTGGCCAAAAGTATGTGCACTTTTGAGTTCACACTGCTCTAAATAAACCATTTAGGCCAAAAAACAGGTTGTTGCCATTTCTAACTTATAATTTAAAGATTTTGTTTCTCTGTCTCATTCTCTTTGTCTTTCTCTTTCTCTATGTGTGTGTTTGTGTATGTGTGTATGTGTGTGTGTGTATGTGTGTGTGTGTGTGTGTGTGCTCTACTCCCCAGGCCATGCAGTACATGGAGTTCCTCCCAGAAGAAAGACGACCTGTAGCCGGGACGGAGGGCGCTCTGTACCGACGCAGGCAGCTGATGAGGCAGCTCCCAGCATACGATCAGGACCCCTCGCACTGCCACAGCCTGTCTGAGGCTGAGCTCAAAGCCATGGCTCAGTTTGTGAAGAGCTATAAGGAGGAGGCGCTGGGAGTCGGGGAGGTGGCACTGCCTGGAGAAGGTGGAACAGCCAAAGAGAACAGCAGCAAGCAGAAGAACGAGAAGAGCCCCAAAGAACAGCCCAACCCAGAACCCACCACCAACGGTACACTGGAGGAGAACACCAAGAAGAGCCAATATGTGAGTATGCAAAGGGATCATGCTAATGGAAACTAGGGCTGCAACTAATAATTATTTTAGTAGTCAACTAATCTGCTGATTATTTTTCCGATTAGTCATCGATTATCAACTAATGCCTTCCCTCTCTGCTTGATGTGGGGTATGGCTTCTGTTTCTAACTTTCATGAATTGTTTGCCATCAAGCTGCCGGCGCTCAGAGGGAGCAAAATTGCCCCTGCTCCCTCTGGGTGGGTAGACGGCGCTCTCTCCCCACATCACTCCTATGGTGATGTCTGCAGCACAGGGCATCTGTGAGCTGATGTATTGAAATCGAGTCGCTGCGCTTTCCTTTTTGTATAGAAAACTACTGTCAAGGCCAGACAGGGATGAGACAAGGATAGAAAAATTACAGAGGTTTATTTATCTTTTTATTAAAAGATAATCCAACAGCATGGTAAAAAAAACAAACAGGGAGGATCAAAACCAAAATACGAAAGCATAAGGTAACAAACATACCATTTGGAGTGAGACAGTAACCTTATAGAAGTATAGTAAAAATAGCAAAAGTAGGTCAAACACAGAATAAACAATACACAGGTAAGAGAACAGTTTAATACAGACAGACGGAACTAAATTTAATACTCGGCCGTGAGTGTCTGAAGTGCATAGGTGTATTTATACAGTGGTGATGTGAACAGGTGAAATCAATACTCAGGTGATCAGTCATGTTAGGAAGTAAACGAGTGATTTCTATATTAAATTTAGTTGAAGAAGATGATACTTGAATTTTGTAATGCATTAAATCATTTTAGAAAAATCAAATTTAATCGTTTTACTGTCAGAGATTTGCACACTTTGTACCTCTGCTACTTAGTGTACTGTATATTTTATAGCAGCACATGTGTGCACACACACACACACACACACACACACACACAAAAACACATGCTTTCTCTCTTATTGTGATTTAAGCCAGGTAGGAAAAGGCAAGATCCATATTTTGGAAGAAAAAAAAGTGGAAAATCTATAATTGCTTCAAGATTCTCTTTTGGTTTCTGCTCAATTCCCCACACTGAAACCTCTCTCTCTCTCTCTCTTAACAGCCCTCTCATCTGCCTTATCTGTCTTTACCCCTCCATCATTCTCACTCGGAACCGCCAGCGTCGTGATGTGAATCTCAACAATTTTCCAAAAGAACTGAAATGCAGCCAGGCTTTTCTCAGCCCAGTGATTTATACGTAATTAATGCCATGTACTACAGAGCTCGGGGAATTCAAATATGTAGAACAGCTAGACACATTTATTACATCCGCTATAACAAATCGAGCAGGGCTGGAGTGAATCAAAACAGCTCAAGAGCAGATCTCCTAAACCTTGATCAGGATAGAATATACAGGAATACACCAGTAACAGTGCAGCAGTAACCATTTACCTACTGAATCAGCTCTACGTTACACAGTGGACACTCCAGAGCACGCTGTCTCAGTAAACTGCCCTTCTATCTTAAATTAGTTTAAACTACAGATGAGGGTCTTTAAGGAACACCTGCAATTTGCTGATTATCTGCTTCTGCTTATCAGGGCAGATGTTCTGGATAAACAGCTGCAGTCGCTTTGCCGCTCGCTTTGTTTTTCGAGCAGAAGTAAAACGATCTTGTTTTGATTTTGGCACAAACAGCTTGATTAAGGCCTTGATTGAGGCTGAGCTAGGTATAGCAACACCAAAGCAACCATCTGCAATACCATAGCGACCACCTAGCAATACTATAGTTACCACCTAGCAACAGCACACTATAGCACTGGCACCTAGTTATACCATTGTAGCGCTGTATATCAACCACCTAACCACACTATAGAAACCACCTACCAGCACCAAAGCAACCTCCTGTAACACCATAGCAACCATTCAGCAATACTAAAGCAACCACCTGTAATAGTGACCATATGCATATATTTTTAATTTTACTATTCTCAAAACTTTAATTTGCCACTGTGTATATGATGGCATACAAATACACTTTATACATTGCCTTGCCTAGTAATAATATAGCATATAATATTGCTGCTTGTTAAAGCTTGTGGTTTAAACAAGAGGGCAACAATACAATCAGAAAAGGGCTACCCAAGAAAAATAAAATGTCTTTTGTGTGATAGGGCAATTTTATCATTAGGCCAATAAAACAGAAATATATGTATATATATATACAGCTAAAAAATAAGAGACCACTTAAAAAAAAATGACGATCACAAGCCATCAAACCAAGCTAAACTGCTTAATTTTTGCTCCAGGAGTAAAGCAGCATAAAGTTATCCAAAAGCAGTGTGTAAGACTGGTGGAGGAGAACATGATGCCAAGATGCATAAAAACTATGATTAAAATCAGGGTTATTCCACCAAATATTGATTATTTCTGAACTCTTAAAACTTTATGAATATGAAGTTGGTTTCTGTGCATTATTTGAGGTCTTAAGCTCTGCGTATTTTTGTTATCTCAGCCATTTCTCATTTTCTGCAAATAAATGCTGTCTGTAGTTTATAGAATAAAACAAAAATGTTCATTTTACTCAAACATAAACCTATAAATAGCAAAATCAGAGAAACTAGACATTTGCTTTGGGTAGCCAATCGTTTTTTCGCCCTCTTGTTTAAACAACATGCTTAAAATGATGTTAAAAGCAGCAAGACTTGGATACAGCAGTTGTATTATTCAAACAAAACATAGTAATAATAGTAATACTACTACTACTACTAATAATAATAATAATATATGATATAATAAGAATGATAATATTATTATTATTGTTGTTGTTTGCAGTGGTAGTAGAAGTACTGGTATTTATTTAAATGCAGTGTCTGGAAACTCTGTAAATAGTTACAGTCTGGTATCTCAAAACAATGAATGAACAATAATAATAATAATAATAATAATAATAATAAGAAGAAGAAGAAGAAGAAGAAGAAGAAGAATAGCACACCATTTATCGGAAGTGGTTACATAGTATGTTGTATGTTTGTATATATTATATTTATATTTTATATTGTTTTTTTATACAGTATTGTTGTATATTTTGACATGTCTGACAGTGGAATTAAGCTATATTCAGCGAAAATCATTTTAAAAGAAATTAAGTGAACATATCGCTATTAGATCACTGAGAAAACACTTTGACTGCCTTTTACTGCAGTAAAAGAGAAGCTATATTATCTGTAGAAGATTAAAATATTTTCTGTTATGAAACAATGTAACACCACTGCAGCCTGAAAAAAAGCAAGAAATACTGCAGAAACAATAGTTTTCCCTGATCAAACAAAGCAGCCTTATCTTATTAGACTAGAAATAACTGAGAGCTTCTAGAGCTTCTGAGGAGACTGGTATCATTTCAGGACTTTGTTGAACATTATATAGGCTACTAAACACCAAATTTATACTGATGGACTCAGATAAGATAAAGCGTTAGCTTAGCATAGCCACTAGCTTTGTGGTTTGATGTTACGTTTCTCAGGCTTCATTAATCAGAGTGATTCGTAGTGAACTGAGGGGCTGGAGTGTATTTTAAAAGCCTGTGTGTTTGGATTCAGCAGTGATTTACAGTGGATGTGTAAATTAGTGCTTCTCTTAAGTTGCCGTACTCAGGCACTTTTATAGGCCTGTAAAAAAAAAAATCCCGCCGGGTCTTTTTTTCTGATGTAGTCTCTCGAAGGCCAGCCCTGGAGTTTCCTGTTGGTTAGCTGCGTCTTCGCTGCACGTGGAGTCTTCGCTTTAGGGCATTGCATGTCTGGTTTATGATGCAGCGCGCAAACAAAATGTGCGTTTCCTGTGTAGATTGAGGTTTGTTTGAAACACATGTGGAAGGCGGACGGGAAGCTATAGTCAGCAGCTGGAGCGGAGTGTATGACGATATGCTATCCTTGATTAATTGCTTATGTGCACGTTTCTCAGTGTATTGTGGGTATGAATGGTCAGTAGTTGGGGGCGGTTACTTTTTCACATAGGGATTGCTTTTTTCCATTAATAAATAAAATCATAATACATACAAAATGCTTTTTGTATTTACTATTTACTCAGGTTATCTTTGTCTAATATTAAAGTTAGTTTAATAATCTGAAAATGTAATACCATAGCAACCACCTGAAATACCACAGTAGCCACTTAGCAACATCATAGCAATATCATTATATTTATTATAATCACCTGGAGTACTATAGCAACCACTTAACAGCACCATAGCAACCAAGTGTTATATCAAGTGAAAGTAATGGAATTGCAACACCATAGCATACTATAGCAACCACTTAGCATCACCACAGCAACCACCTACTAACCACTTGGCAATTCCAATTCCAGCTGCAGATATGTTCTCCTGGGTCTCTGGGTCTGCCTGCATGATGATCCAGCTCATAAGTAACCTTACAGGACTATGTTTACAGGATGTAAGCGGGAACATGTGGGCAGGGACTGAAGGTTACCTGTAAATAAACAAGCTAACAAGCAGAAAAAAAATCCACCTTTTTTCCAGTCTTCCTCCTCATGTTCAGGTTTTCACGTGGGCTGGGCTCCGGCATGGAGGGCAGTCGCAATCTGAAAATAATTAAAACCAGAGCAAAGAACATCTGCGCCTGATTTCTGTTTTATCATAACAAGAATGCTCAGTTTGGGGCCTGTGTGTTGTTGCTATGAAAAATGTGGCTTTGGTTACATGAGATTATTCTGAAAAGAACGAAATGTAACTTCTACAGTGTACAGTGTATCAGCTTTAGCTACATTTGTGCAAAAAAATAAAAACTGAAATGTGTTTAACTCTTCTGCCACCACTAGGTGACAGTATAATGGCCATATAAGAGGACACCAGGCCCTCGTAGAGCAAAATTTAACATTGTGGTCTAGACACATATGTGGACGCCAGGTCCTAGGAGTAAAATGTCAAATTTAAATTCGCGTCCCTGCTATGCCTGACTGCCTGACTGTTTGTCGGTGTTCTCCTCAGCACTGCAGCGGCTGTGGGGAGCTGGCGGTGCTGGACAGTCCGGTGGTGTACGCTGAGAGGGCGGGCTATGAGAAGCTCTGGCATCCCACCTGCTTCGTGTGTGCTGAGTGCGGCGAGGCTCTGGTGGACCTGGTTTACTTCTGGAGAAAGGGCACTCTGCTGTGCGGCCGCCATTACTGCCAGAGCCTCAGACCCCGCTGTGCAGGCTGTGACGAGGTGAGACCACATGAATACACTGAAAAAAAATCCATTGCCAAAAATTACAGATAAGTCTATGTAAACTGGGACGTAACTGCTTACATTAAGGGGTGAGCTAATTTATTTATAGTAAGATTTATTAAAAAAAAGAAATTACAAAGTCTCAAAACGAGTAAATCTATTAAATTACAAGCTTAAATCAAGCAAGAATACCTTAGTTTGTGGCTTAAATGTGTACACAAGAATAAGAATAACTTGACTGGTGCTTATTTTGAGTCAAATTACTTAAATAAGGTGAACATTTGAAGTAAAACTGAATAAGATCGTTATTCCTAAAATAAGTAAAACAATCTTACTGTTATATTTAGTTAGAACTCAGACAAGTGCAGATGTAAAATCAAAGCTATCATAACAAATCAGTGAACAGGAGCCAACAGGTGCTAGTACTCAGGCGAATTACTTCCTGAAGGCGTCATATGATTGTGAGTGTCACTGAGTGGTGCGTTATGGGTAGTGTAGTCTTGTGACTGGAAATCACAGGTATGGTGGGCAAGATGGGTGCAATTTCGGTGCCAGAGTGACACTTACACTAACACAGTGCTTAGTAAGACAAAAATTCTTATCAGAGAAAAATATAAGATTTGTTGCCTTGTAATTAGATCATTTCACTTGATAAAATTTGATAATGTTTTTGCAGCATACCATGACAGAACGTCATATGCAATCTCATGAAATTGTCTATGAGTGAAACTATGTGTGTATATATTAACTATATAAATAATATTGTATTAAAAAAAAATAATAATAAATATATATTTTATCACAAGTAAAAAATAAATATATTGCCATGTTGCCCAGTCCTAAACATATAAAGGTAAATATTTGTGGTAAACTGCTGAGAAATTGCCATCAGCACTGAAAATTTAAAAGTGACATATAATTAATTTGTTAAATATTTTAAGTTGGTAACTAATAATTAAGTATATAATATATTAATAAATTAATACTTGACTTAGCTTGGGTTGAGAAATGCTCACATCTGGTTTTACAAGCACATTTTCCACCATGTTATTTTTCCTTAATAAGGAAAAAATACACATTATTTTACACTATTTTTTTTGTCATGCTGGGACTGTGAAAAAAAATTATAAGCTTTGCTTTGATTGGCTGGTTTACGTCACTAAAACAACTGCTAGTGGGCGGGGTTTATGTCAGTGTTGTGAGTTTGACGTGTCGTTATTCAGCTTTTTCATGATAAATCCAGCTTTTTTCCAGGACTCCTTTTCCAAGGCACAGGTGAAATAAAAAATGAGCTGGAAAAATGTGAAGAAAAAAAAATACTACCGCACATTTACTCACTTCAGGATAGATGAGAATGCTTCATCGAGTTAAAAATAAAAAAAGTGAAAAGGTGTTTATTTGAGAGGTTTTTACCCCCATATTTTGGTTTGCACGAGTGCATCCAAAGCTGTATTCCTTTCCATCTGACTCCTATTTCTCATACTTATTAGTCTTACTTATTAGGCTCTGTCTGGCTTATGCAGATGTTGGGAGATTTAAAAAAAATGATGATTTGTTTGGTTGGGTAAATAATGACTTGCATGCAAAATACCTTTGGAAATGTGATTTAAAACAGGAAACAAACTTGGAATCCTAATCTATTTTCTTCCCTTTTCTTCATTTCCATCTTTCTCCGTCTCTTTTTCCCTCTGATGCAGCTGATCTTCACTGAGATCTTCCATCAGGAAGCGAACGGGCAGTTCTGGCACAAGGAGCATTTCTGCTGCTGGCAGTGCGGCCAAAGCCTCGGCGTCCAGTGTGGCTGCAGCAGCCGCCGCCAATCCAAACCAGTGTAAACTGGGCCGAGACTGAAATCTCCAAGCCAGCACAACCAGTCTGCTCAGTGGAGGCAGAGGGCCAGATAGGATGCACTTCATATGCATTTGATATTTTAGGCCAGTTGTTTTAAGCCTGACTTATGTACAGTAACTTCCACTGTATAGCGTTCAAACAGCGATGAAAAATCATACATCACTCTGACTGAACAGCAAAGTTCAGCAAAGATCTCCTAAAGTATCAATGTCTTTGTGTTGACTATGGCTTTGTTTTATATTTAAAATAATATCACTGTAAAAATAATAGTCCCTCAAAGAACGTCTAGTATCTCATTCCCACCAAATAGTGCAGGCTGGCGATTGTGCTGGAACTGATGCTGGCTGGTCCTGGTTCCTCCGAAGTAGAAAAATCTCCTAACACTACATTTACACTGATCCATCGCTTCAACGGGAAATGGTTTCATACAAGCTTTATTTGCTATTAACCAATTAATATATGTTCGATTCAGCTTCATAACACTGTCTAGGAGCAAATATATATATATATATATATATATATATATATATATATATATATATATATATATATATATATAGGAGCATATAGGAGCAATACAGGCTAACAAAAGCAAACATTTCCAATTTAAATATATATTTAATTTTTTAAAACCTTTCTCCAGGCTGTATTAATCTGAGTCACTGTAAATCAGCAGGTATTGATCATAAAGAACAGGGAAGCCTGAAACCGCAATGATTAGCTTTATAATTTATAATTATCTTCCATGTTTTTCTGGAACGCTTGAAAGCAGAACTAAATGTTTTTATAGTTGGGCTCTCTGGACAGATTAATTTGCATAAAGTTCCCTCACTGCCTTCGGCTACTAATATTTGTAAATCAAACTATGAGGAGAACGTCTGAAATCTATCTGCAGTTTTCATTTTTAATGACCTTAAGTATGCACTCCTCAAAGAACCTACACTGAAAAAATGATGAGTAAAATTTTCTTTAAAAAAGTTTCGCAACTTTCTGCATTTGCTTTTTTTTAAAGTAAATTTAATTTCATATAAATTTAAGTAACCTCAACTCGGTTTCAAGACTTAAATGTTACACAGAGTAAATAAGTGAACTGAACTTCAGTCAATCCTTTCTTTTAGTAAACTTTACTTCATTTCTGCTACAATATTACCTAATTACAATTACTTCATTTATACAATATTACTTAAATAATTTATGATACATAATATATATTATAATTCCTGAAATGTAAATATTTTTAGCTACAACACACATATTACACTGTCTCAACACATGGATGGCATGGTATACATTCTTTTAAAAAGAATATATATATATACATATAATATATTATGTATCAAAAATTATTTGAGTAATATTGTATTAATTAAGTAATTGTAATTAGGTAATATTGTATGCAGAAAATAGGTAAAGGTTATTAAAAGAAAGGATTGATTCAGTAAAATAAATGAAGTAAAGTTTACTAAAAGAAAGGATTGACTGAAGTTCAGTTCACTTATTTACTCTGTGTAACTCTATTTAAGTCTTAAAACCGAGTTGAAGTTACTTAAATTTATCTGAAATTAAATTTACTTAAAAAAAAGCAAATGCAGAAAGTTGCGAACTTTTTTTTTACATAAATTTTACTCATCATTTTTTTCAGTGTATTTTAGAAGGTTCCCTAAAGCACCTTACAAGAATCTTCCACTGGTATAAACTAAGGACCCTCCAATTGTTCCCCAAGCATCCTGTCCTTTTAACAGCGTGAGGGGGGTGTGAGGTGAACATTTTAATTAGCAGATTAAAGCTTTGCTTTTCAGACCCCCCGCTCTTCTGAGGGTCTGAGGGTGACTCAGTCGTACTCGATTTTAGCGCATTGAGGAGAATTTGTAAACAGATTGAGCGACGCCCTGCTGTTTAGACAGAAAGCACACTGCCCCAGTGCATTATGCTGTGATATAGTGCACTCATGGGCTCGACTTGGCTCTGAAGGAGAGGGGAAGTGATAGGGTGTAGGGTGGAACGTTTGCGTTGGTCTACAGAGATGCACTGGAACCTCTACGTCTGGTTTCTATGGTACACAAGAGAGTATGTATAGGTGACTCACAGCTTGGCTCTTTGTCATCTGACCCCATGCATCATGCGTACTCAGGTTCTGTGTTCTGAGTCCAAATTCACTTCATGCTTAGTTCACTTTCCTGGGAATTGGACAGAAAGCTCAAGGCAGAGTTGAGGGACACCATGCTGTTTATGGTGGGATAGAAATTTGACATTTGCAGCACTTGGCAGGCTTTCTTATCCAGAGTAACTTACAGTTAAATCAGCTTACAAAGGTAGAGGAGCTGCTGGAGCAGGATTAGCATTACCTGCTAACTGTTCTAAGCTCTAGCTCTTTTGCCATTCAGAGCTATTAGAGTTTTATCAGCCTGTAGTCAGCGTGTTAATCGTGTTAAAACAAGCTATGTGGGATGAACCGCTAGCTAATATCCCCCTGGCTTACTGGAAAACTCAGAGTTCCTCAGTGTAGTGCTATTCGTGGCTAGCCTTAGTGGAAGTCTGCAAATCTAAACTTACTGTAAATAAACGGAAGCGCTTTACTCATCCAAATAAAACATTTTTTAAAGGAGAAAAACTTGTGTAGATTTACATCCAGCACTCGTTTGACTTTAAAATATATCTATATATTTTTTTAAAAATACTGTTTTTTGCCAAACTAAAAGGAAAACATGGCAGCACCCCTGTTCCTTACTAGTGTCGCATGATGAGCCTTATAATCCAGTGTGCCTTATATGCATGAAAATAGACCACAAAACAGACGTCCATTGATAGTGCGGCAGTTTTTAAGGAGAGAAATTTGTGTAGATCAACATCCAGAGCTCGTTTGACTTTAAAATATATATTTTTTAAGAATTACTTTTTTTTTTCTTTACTTAACTTAGCTTAGCTTTTTTTGCTGAATTGAAATGAAAACATGGCGGCACCCCTGTTCCTTACTAGTGTCACATAATGAGCCTTATAATCCGGTGTAGCTTATAATACTGTGCACCTTATAGTGCAAAAAATACAATTTACACACCTGACACACCTGGAACGTGAGGTAGCCACCTTACCACCAGTGGAGGAATTGGAATGGTATCAGAGGAGGCATGCTCTAGCCTTCGTCCTCTTTGTGTTGAGGGCATTTCTAGTGATGGGTTGAGTCCTAATGATTGGGTCTCTTAATAGATCTCCAAATAAATCAGATAAATGGAAGTCTATTGAAAAAAAGAAGGCTTTTGGCATCAGACAGAACTATGCCACTATATCTTGCTGCTAAAGCAAATCCTGCTCCCCCATGTTTACACAGGACAAAAAAACACGACCACTTCAAAAAACCTTTCAGCCAACACACACCACCCTCCTTCATCACGGCTGAACCCTCGTAATACAGTTTGGCGTTTCACACACAGTCCTCCCTGCTCCCCATCATTACCCAAACGATGTTGATCATATCTGAGTTATAATCATAATCAGTCACATTCATTAGAGTTGCGTACCAACGCCACAGACGGCCGTGCGTGTGTAGTCCTTGGAGCCGCCTCTGAGAGGCTGATCTGTTTGGATTTCTGGAAGTAATAGAATCCCGCATCATTTCGCCGTTGTTGCGAATGTTTGTACAGATGTTTTGCTCGTGGTTCGAACATTAAAGAGAAGAGAAATGTGGCTTTTATGTGAGAATCTGACAGTTTAGCGAAGTTCCTGTAAATGCCTGTATTTTGTTTCGAATATTGAGTTTCACACGGTCAGAAATTACGCGGAGGTCACGAAGAGAATAGTGTGGGAACTATTGCATCGCTTTTTCCTCGCTTGCTTTGGATTTTCTTTTCACGCTGACGTCCAGTATCTATCAGCTCTGCTCTGCAGTGTACAGTCCCTAATGGCATCTCACAATAAGGCTAAAGGCCTCGAACCTTTCGTGCCTTAGATACAGCATCTGACTGTGCTCATGTGTGCTTTCATCAATTATGTGAATTTTAGAAACGTGTGCTTTGAGTTCTTGAGTTATTTTAAGCCTGATTTCTGATGCTTGTTATAATTATTGAGGATAAATGAGTCGAAGCGCGTAATTAATTGTACCTGTTTAACTGCAAAACACCTTTCAGCAGAACTGGAAACTAAATATATTGTATTTGTAAACTTTTAGGAGTGATATCTTTTAGAAACTAACAATTGTCAAGTTCATGGCAATAGGTTTTAGGCTAAAATGCATCCAGCGATACAAGACTTAAAATAAAAGATATAAAGCTCTGGAAATTTTTTTTTAGATTTAGAGCATTTATTTGCCGAAAATGATAAATGGCTCAAAAGGGCTTTCAGACCTCAAGTAATGTGGAGAAGAAAAAGAAGAAAACAAGTTCACATTCATAAAGTTTTAAGAGTTCAGAAATCAATATTTGGTGGAATAACCCTGTTTTTTTACATTTTTTATGCATCTTGGCATCATGTTCTCCTCCACCAGTCTTACACACTGCTTTTGGATAACTTTATGCTGCTTTACTCCTGGTGCAAAAATTCAAGCAGTTCAGTTTGGTGGTTTGATGGTTTGTGATCATCCATCTTCCTCTTGATTATATTCCAGAAGTTTTCAATTTGGTCAAATCAAAGAAACTCATCATTTTTAAGTGCTCTCTTATTTATTTCCGGAGCTGTATATATGATACGTCTGATTTACAAGGAATCTCACACTCTTTTATCCATGACTAACTTTTTTTACTAGTAAAAAGTTAATTATTGTAATTGCAGATATCTGCACTGTAATTCAGACTAGTAAAAAAGTCTACATACGCATATTTGTTCATTTTGTCTAGTACAAATTCAAAATCTATAATTTAGTTTATATTTACTGGACTAGTCGGATCTGATCTTTTTTTACCTTGTGCTCTTGAAATTTGCAAAACGTAACCTCTGCACTATTTAAGTTACAAATAAGAGCCAATTTCTAGTTTTGTTTTTGGTTCTTTTGTGATTAGATTTAGAAAAAAAAACTTGAATTTGACTTTTTACTACTAAAATTGATTTTACGAGTTATGGCTTGTTTAACTGGTGACGTTTTAGGCTAAAACCTTTGCCGTATCAGTCTCTTATGTTTGATAGCACTGAAATTATAGATTGATGACATGTTGAGAAATGCTTATTGTAACAAAACCAACTGGAATGCTGAGTTTTGGATAAAAAAAATGTATAAAAGTGTAGAATGTCTGGATTTATAGGGTTCTAAAGTATTTATTACTTGGTATATAAGTTTAGACTTGGGCCGTTTTGTGTGTCTTTTTTTTTTTTGGCGTATACTGGCAGTCATAAAGAGTCGCATGGGTTGCATGGGTTGCATTACAGATGCTAAGGATGTGCATGTGGAGAATCTTCAGACAGCTAAACATTAGTGAGTTATAAGCACAATTCATGAGGTGCTCTTCATCCAAAAAAGGCAAACTATTTTATACGTCCTCCTTTGGTCCTGATATGCACAATTTGTCACATTTTCACTTTCAGAATGAGCTTCTTCCCACACATTCTTCACCACTGTTCACACCTCCTATGATGATTGAGTTCCTTTTCTCCATACATGTCCCAACACAGTCCCTCAATCTCTTAATGTGACTTAAATCTGATGATGATTGGTGTTAGGTCATGACGCCATGACACCTGAACTTCTCCACTTCCCATTTATACAGCAGACTGCTGTTCAAAAGCTTAGAAGCTGCTTAGATGCTTAGAAGCTCGTCCTTAAAGATGAACTCTTTAAGGATTCTCTCTTAAAGATTCTCTCTCTTTCCCCTCATCACTCCTAGGGTGATGTGGATCAGCACAAGGCTGCGTCTGTGAGCTGATGTACCAGAACCGAGTCGCTGCGCTTTCCTACGAGCGTTAGCGCTGTGATGCTACTCGGCAATGCAGTTTGAAAAGAGGCGGAGTTTGAAATCACATGTGTGGGAGGAGGCGTGTGCTAGTCTTCACCCTCCTGGTGTTGGGTCATCACTAGTGATAGGGGGAGTCCAAACGATTCCAAACTTTTGAACAGTAGTTGCTGCACGTCTGAGCAGTTCCGCTTGGCTGCCAGTGTGTCAGTGAGTAATAGTATGTTTAAGTATGGAATTTAGCGTAATGGGCTCATTAGTAGCGAGCCTGATTTAGCTAAGTGCGGGAGTTGGAACGCCGCCGCTCTCTGAGAAGCTCTTAATCCAGTTTAAATCTGAAAGTAATTTGTGCTGGAATGCGTCTTAATGGCCTGTCCAGCGATAAACTCCGCAGACTGACACGCTGTGTTTTGTTGTTTGTTTTAAAACGGCATTCGATTGTGAGTACGTGAGTTTTAATGCATCCCTGTTGGAGTAGATTCATATTTTTTGTTTGTTTTGTCATATTTTATTTGTTCTTTTATTGTATCTGTTTTATTGTAGAGTTTGGTTTGAATGTGCAGATTGACTTGGTTCCTATATATATATATATATATATATATATATATATATATATATATATATATATATTCATGTAGTGTATGTTTCAAATGCATTTTCTGGATCCATTGAATAAATTGTTGATACATATATTTCAATGTTTCTTATATGTCTCATGAACTGTATTATATATTTGTATCGTTAACAGCAAACACATTTAACTATTACAAAAAAAAGAATGTACACAGCTTAACACGCTTGGAGGAGAACACTAACTGCCACTAACTGTCAGCTGATTAGCTGTTGGCTAATACAGTATGGTATTGAAAAAAAGTGTCAACACCCCGGTTGCTGAGTGTAATATGAATAAAGTTTCAGTTTCTGAATGAGTTTCTCTGATTTTGCTATTTATAGGTTTATGTTTAAGTAAAATGAACAGTGTTGTTTTATTCTATAAACTACAGACAACATTTCTCCCAAATTAGAATCTCCAAATACAGTAATTAGGGGTCCACTGATTTTATATCCAATATAAATTATATATATATATATATATATATATTGGTTCTGATCAAAATACTGAAAGGCATAGGCTGCTCTGAGTGTCAGGTTTTTAGTATCTACATGTATCCTAGAGGTGTGATTATTGATTATCAAGAAAAATAAGTCTGCTGGATGCTGTTCATGTATTTTGTCAAAGTAATAATTAATAAGCCATGTAATTAACTATATATCATCAATATTATTATGCCTTCAACTCATATACACTCTAGTCTAACCATTTTTGAGAATATATATTTTAGGTGTGAATATATTTAAAGTCTATACATTCAAAAATAAGTAAAAATAAATAATAAAACAGGCGCTTGGTAAAATTTGGACCAAAACATGATCAGTTCCAGGAAAATATAACAATTCTGCTTTTTTTACATTTGAAATTATTATATTTTTGAGCAGCCGTATGTCTTCTGGAGTAAAAGAGATCAGGGCATGTGTCCGTCTGATATAATTACTGTGTTATAAGACATAAAAAAGAGGAACTGAAAACAAAAACGGAGAAAAAACACACCAAAACAGCCTAGAGTTCAAAGAGTTAATGCTGCCTTAGAGTTTGAATGTAAATATAAAATATTTTAAAGCTTTTTTTCTTGATAAGGACGTTAAAGGGTTAAGTTACACTCCGTTTCCTTCATGAAGGTGAGAAACGGTCGAAGGCCGGATGACGTCGCTGACGGCATGTTGTGGGCTGTTCGTTTTATGACCTCATCCTCGCCCCGGCCAGATCGCCGGGATGCTCCTCTCCTGCCAAGCTGCTTCTTGTGAGCTAATAGTTTTAATAAGATAAACAGAGGAAGGCGTATCTGTGTGATCGGGTTCGCCAGGTTGTCGGCTTGTTTGGACTCGTTCCTTCAGATTTCTCCAGATGTTCTGAGAAGGTCTTTCCACCCAGTTCAAAGGCTTCAGAGTCAGGGCGGCAGAACGGGACACACCCAGGCTTTCTGTCAGGACCAGGCCTTTCATTAGAGACTCAGTCAGTTCTGAAAGGCAGCTGTGACCCGACGAAAATCTTGCACAGGCCTGGCGGTTCTGCGTCAGGTAAACCACGGAAATACGCGGGTATCATTTATTTATAAAGCATATTTAACCCTTTGAAACCCTGCGTCCTTTACAAAGGACATCATGTATGTCCTTTTTTATGTTTTGTTGCATAAAAAAAATAATTTAAACATGTTGACCAATGAAACATAAGCTTAGCCCCATCCACTGCACTGAAAAAAAAATTAGGGAATGGCAAAACAAAAGTTAATTTTTTACTAATTTTATCGTATTTTGAGTGGTTTATTTTTCCAATTGGGTCTCGACTGCCTTTATAAAGGTTCACCATTTTTTGTGTAAATCAATTGCTGTGAATCACTTGCTTCTACGAGCCATTTGGCTATGAGCTCCTCCCCTATTGTGATGTCACAATAAGGAAATCTGCATAGAACCACCCAGACTGCACCCATCACCTATCAACCCACACCAAACAGCACCCACTAGATCAGTTGAAGAAAAGCAACGCCATTTCCATTCCGGACAGTACACAGCAGGAGTAGCCTGTAGACTTTGTCTGAGGGAGGGATCTGTACCTACTCTCTGTGGCAAGTCAGTATATGGGTATATGGGAGATGTTAAGTACTTTCAGATAATGAGTTTTGTGTTTCTATCAGTGCAGTTAAGCATAAACTAGAGGCTAAGAGTAAATGTGGCGTGGCCAGCAACATCTTATTTGCATTAAAGTGTCAGAGCCCTTAAACGGCTCATTCTGATGGGGACTGAAACTGGCGAGAATAGAGCTGTTTTGTATAGCCCATAGATCTACAGTATTCTAACTTTAAGCAATAAACTATGTATTTAGGCAGTGTATTCTGATTTTTTTTTTAACACCCACCAAGATCAGCCTTAAAATGACCATAGAAAGTCTAAAACATGGTTCCAAAAATTCACAAGTAGTCTAATACTATTTATTATTAATTATTTCAATTATTTTAGAGGGAAAGTGGTATTGTGTGTGTGTTTCTGTGTTGGGCAGTATTTTACTTTTTTCTAATTCAGGATAAAGTCAGGGGAATTTGTGATTTCACGGCATTGGGCTCGTGCCATTGGCAGGCGCTGTACTTCCTGTGCCTGCACTTCTATTTGAGGAAAAGCTGAGTGGCGAGGAATAACTCCACACTGTTTACATAAGTGCTGCAAATATTCCAGCGATTTCATATATTACATACCCTGCCCATGACATCATCTGTAATTACAGCGGGCCTAACGATAATGAGGAGCGACTGACATGGTTATTTTAGGCCGAGAGCGTAGTCCAAACAAAAATGCACTTCATTTCTGCTTTTATAATCATTTTCTAGGTAAATCTGCTCTGAGGACTTTCTATTTATAACGAGTCCTGAATATTTCAGTACTGTTCACCTGAATTAATGACTCATGATGCTTCAAGCTGAGAAAAAAAAAATCTTATTTTGTAGCGGAAAAGCTGCGTTATAGAGTACTAGTCAAAGATTTGGACACACCTTAAATTTAGTGGAGTTTTTTACTATTATACATTTTTCTGCATTGTGGATTAATGCTAAAGTTATAATAAATATAAAGAAAAACATATAAAACCATTTAATATGAAAAATATATTACACAAACCAGAATATGTCATTTTTTATTATTATTTAAGATTCTTTAAAGTAGTACCTCTTGCTTATATGACAACTTTATGAGGTAGAATCACCTGGAATTCAGGCTTTCAGTTAACAGCTGTGCTGAACTCATCAAGAGTTAATTACTTGTTAATTTCTCGCCTCATAGTGTTAAAGTTTGAGAGCATCAGTTAAAGTAAAGTAGTGAAGAGGTAGAGTTACAGGTATACAGTGAATAGTGAATATTTGAGTAATGTTCGAATCCAGATTATGAGAAGAAAGAACTACTCAACTAAATAAAGTACAAAGAAAATGAAGGTCAGTTTGATACAATCCGATACATTTGAAGAATTTTGAAATTAGAGAGACAGTTACCCCAACAAAAGCAGGATAAAACCCTTTTCTAAAACCCTTGAATTCAGAAGAAACTATGAATAAGTGAGTCCAGTATCTCTATTTTAAAGGGAAGTGAACTGAAGTGAGCTTCTCTCAGTGAAAGAAGTGTACAGTGTCCACGGTCTGAAGACTACATGGAATTTGGCTGGTCTGATTGGCTGGTCTGATGAGGTTAAAGATCAAAGTAAGGCTTCACAGTGAAATCCACAGTGCTTAAAGGACACCTACAGTGTTTGTGTAATAAGTCAAGTAGGAATGAATTCACTACTTTAAATAGAAATAGGTGCAACTTAAAGTGCACTCACTGATAAAAAGAAAAACTCTCAGGCAAATACGTAAATGATTACAGATGTGTAATCATAAAAAATACATGTAAAAAAAAAAAATATATATATATATATACATGTTCAAACTTTTTTAATGTTTCACTACTTTACATTACTTTTAAAAGACCAACATATAAAACAATAGTTTTACATAACATTAAAACATAACATTGCACTTTTGTTTTAGTTTTAGTTTTTGCAGAGGGGTGGTTGTTGCAAATATGTGAGATGAACCATTTTCATATTATATGTTGATTACACTAAATAAAGCAAGCAGAAGGAGTTTCTTACTAAAAAAAAATATTTTTAACTATTTTTCCTAGATCTTAAAACTTTAAAACGGGTCAATGACCCAGAACATAACAGGAAGGTTTAGCACCTTTACGTCTTTAACTCTAGTTTCTAGGGCTCCTTACCAAGCAGAACCATTTCACCCACCAGTTTGTCCAAACATCACCACACCATTATGAGGCCTAATGGTATTTTTATAAACCTCACACCTCGCCTGCAGCTACTGTACAGCCATTCAGTTCCTGTGTCTCTAACAAGCAGCTCTCAGGCCTCAGGCTCCGGTGTCGGAGCCTCCACTGCTAAATACTGTTCCCGTTAGCTCCAACAGGTGAAGCCAAGGCGCAGCAGAAGGCCAGCGAGCGCCGGGCCAAAGTCAACATGCCCATGCACAGGCCACCTTTGTCTCCAGTGGCAGCTAAGAGGCTGGGAGTGCACGGTCCAGACGTGATCGCTGGAGCAGCTGGGGGAGTTGGCCGTGGCCTGTTCGTGCAGGGTGTAGGGAAAGCTCTCAGCGAGGCTGGTACAGGCCCTGTTATCGTAGGCTCACCATCAAAACCCGGCCACTGAACTCTGGAGCGCTGTGTTTTTCGATCGCGTTGATTAATGGTCTCGGTGGTCTGCTGTGTTTCAGGAATGCAGACCGGCTATAAAGTAAAGAGGGATGAACGCAGGCCTAAAATGGCTGCCTAGATGCTGTTGTATAAAAATAAAATAAAAAAAGAATGCACAAACGAACCGACCTAAAAGACCTGAAATATCTCTGACCTCATCAGCTACAAATCTTTATTTAAGCGGCATTCCATTCAGTTTAATGTGATTCCAGAGCTCGGAGCTGTTTTGGAAGATTTCGGCGCGAGGGGAAGCCGGGAACAGCAGACAGACTGCGGCTTTATTTGTTATCGTTTTAACAATTCACAGTGTTTTTTTTTTGTGACCAATTTTTTATTAGTTTTTATACCATTACTATTTTTACAGTAATTCAACATCACAAAAAACAAATATATGGGTGTGTTCCATAGTGATGGATCATCGCGCAAACAGAGAAGATCAACCTATCAGACAGTACAAAATGGGAAAAAGAATTTATTTTCATATAAGCCCTTAAGAGATGAATAAAGTCTCCTTGGAGTCCATCTTTCCAGGCAATAATAGTTCTTTATGTGGCACCATGCATGCAAAATATGGTCACCCTAAGTTTGGTTCCTCCAGCATCAAGACTGGAGCAGTATTAGCATTAGCCGCTAAACGCACTAAGCGCTAGCTCTTTCACTGTTCAGAGTTGAGTATATCAGACTGTTGCCTGCTGCTAACTCCGGCTAGCACATGTCAACACCCCTCTTTCTTACTAGTGTTACATAATTCGCCTCTGTATTCAGTCCATTACACAAGTAATCCAGTAGAAAGTGACTCTCTTCAGTTAAAAAAGCAGTAACTTGTATTTCGACCTACAACACAGTGGCCAGACAAGTCTACCATTGAATTTAAAATACAGCTGAATACCCAAGAGAAGATAGCCCTGACCGGTAAGACTACACACTGAACACCAAACAATTAAAACAGCCAGCTTCAACAAAACCTAGTGTTCAAACTCCAGCATGATGATATTCTATAAGAGGTTTTGCCTCAAATTCATGGTCTTTACTATAGTCTTTATTGTTAAATTACATGATTACAGTCTTTACATGTAAAATTACAGATCCAAATCAAACAAAAAGCCATGTCAAGTCTTAAACCATGTTTTTTTTAATCCACATAAACCTGAAACAGCAGCAGAATGCAAAACCAACAGTTGAGCATCTCCATTCACTCCTATTCATTTTGTTTTAAAGCCCAAAGGCGCCCTCTAGTGGAAATTCACACACTACTCCACTTTAGTCTGTAACGTTCATTTAACAACTTTTTTAATGGTTAATAATGTTTAAAATAAATATATTAATAAATGATGTAATGTCTACCACTGACAACAGACAGTATTTTTCTTAAAAGAGCTTACATACAGTACCAGTCAAAAGTTTTCTCATCCAGTGAGTTTCCTTTCTTTTTCTTTTTTTTTTTAACAATAAAGGATTTTTACTGACTCCGTCCTCAGCTTAAATCTTAAAAAGGCTAAACATGGGAGGGGTAATTTGGTAGTGGCACTGGGTGATGTATGGGTTTAGATGTGGGGTAGGAAGGAAAGCTGATTGGCTGAGCTGAGCAGTGTTCCTCCAATAGTGGTGAGATGCAGATGATTGGATCTGCATATTGTGAGTGTCTGCGTATCAAAGTACTCATTCATCTTAATAAATCATTATTTTGAGACACAATCTTATTATTGTGAGATAACCTTATTTTGACATAGTAAGTCATTATTTTGAAACATTATCTCATTATTTTGAGATGAGTCATTATTTTGACATAGTAACTCATTATTTTGACATAGTAACTTATTATTTTGAGATAATATATCACTATTTTGAGAAAGTAAGTCATTATTTTGAGATACTATAATAATGAGATATTGTATCTCAAAATAATAACTTACTTATTTTTTTTTTATTATTATTTTAGGTGGCGGGAATGGGCCTCCATAGAATATGACATTTTTTTTAGCTAAAAAAATTTTTTTATTTAATTCCACGTGATCTGCGGACCACACTTTCCCGCCAAAAAGTTCAGCTAAACCGCAACCAGGAAACAGTAAGCAGCTTTAATGGCGCCTCTTCTTCTCCACAATAAAAGTCCAACGTCGGGAGGGAGGATTTTTTTTCTCACACACGCACATACGCTCTCATATTTATATATATTTATATATTATTATAGTATACGCACAACATACGCACTGCTGTGTGTGAATTGCGGGTAAGATTACATAACATATATCTAACAGGACTTTTATTTTATAACAGCTCTGCAGGTAGTGGTGTCGTGCTTCACACTCCAAGCACAGCACAGCACAGACTCAGCGGTGTGACAGTAGAGCTGCGTCCCGAATATAAACACAGGTATTTAACCCATATAATACTGTAAAAAACGTAATTCGTGTTTTCTAATGCCTTGTTATAGTATTATTAATTATAACGTTAGTTTAGCGTGTGGTGATCATAAATGGACTTATATTTGCTGATGTTAGCTTTATATTAACCTGTTAAATCCTCAAAAATAACCTTAACGTTAAATGAGTTACAGTAAGTTACAGTTTTATTAGTTAGCTAGGTGAACTAGCTTAAAGCAGTTAGCCTAGGTTAGCTAACTCTAGCTTACTAACATTATTTAGACTGTTATACTTTATGGTTTCATTACATTTTATTTTACTAACTTACTTTTGCGTGAAAAAGGCATTTTATTACCTTATATAATCTGCGTATGTCTTTTGTATTTATAGTAAGTTAGATAGCTAACTAACCAATTTACTAACTAGGTTATCTGTAATTATTCTATAAGGTTAACGATCCTGACACATTAAAGTGTAACTTATGCTGCTAATCTTAAAAAAAAAATAGTGTAAACAACAATAAACCTACTTAACTTCAGTCCCTGACTTTTGTTGGTGTGCATTTTTTTTTAAATTTTCTTAGCATTAATAGGACCTAACAAGTTAAAAAACTAAATTTTGTCTTTCTACAGGAGGGGACAGTAGTTTATTTATTATTTGTTTTTTATTGCAGCTTCCTAGTATTGGTAAAAGCTGTCAAAATTCTTTGCAATATTCTTTTGTCTGTGATATATACATTACCCAGCAAACGTTTTAAAACATCCACATTTTTTCAATTTATTTTTGCCATTTATGCTCTTCAAGTCCAGTGAATAACCAGAAATGGTACAAACTCTAGTGTACAATATTTAGAAGTAAACTGCCAGAACCTTTAAGTTAAACAAAACAATTAAAACTAGAAAAAAGTAATTTTAAAATCGTACAAAATATATATTTTCTATTTTAGGGGTGGGTGATATGGCCTTTAAATAAGATCACAATACTTTATGGTATTTTTTTTGTGATAACGATATTCTTGTACGATATGACAAAACACTGGATTAAAAAAAATAATAATCAAGAATACATTAATGCAAATTAAAATAAATGAAAATTAAATCGTTTTATTGCACATCAATATGGCACACCCCTAACCGAGATTTATTAAAGAAAAAAATACAAAAATTTTGTCAGATTTGTATCAGAACTTAGGGGAAAATAAGGGTACTTGGCCTTTTTTTTAAATTGGGCAGAAAATTGGATAAAATATAAAAATAAATACAATTAAAATAAAATAATAACTTGATGATGTTTTTTTTTCAGGTCTGGTGTGGCAGAATGGCAGCTGTTAAAAAGGAATCTTCAGACCCATCGCCAGTTTTATTCCTAAATACCAAAGGTGAGCCCATGCGCTTCTTTATCAGACCTGGTCCAACCAAAATGCAGCTCCAGCCTTTAATACAGGACTGCGGAGGTGTCGTTTGTCGCACTCAGGAGCCTAACGCCATCCTGCTGGCAGAACCTGGAGAGGTCAGTGCCGCTACGGACGGTGCCGGACAGTTCTACATTTCCACTCAGTACATCCGCGACTGCGTGACACAGAATCAGCAGCTGGATATGAAAACCTACAGACTCAGCAGTCAAATCAATCCGGCTATTCAGACCAGATCAGCCTCACGCAAGCAGAGAGGCTCCGGGAGAATGGGCTACTCTCTTGAAGACGACACGGCCATATTGGATTTCATTACCCATCGACGCCAAGAAGCCAAGGGCAACCGGGTGTGGCAGGAGATGGAGCGGAAACTCGTCACCTCTCACAGCTGGCAGTCCATGAAGTATAGATATCTGAAGCACCTGCAGTTTAAACAGACGAATAAAAGCCCTGAGAAAAGAAAGAAGTCTCTGAACTTTAAGGAAAGTTTCTCGTCTGAGGAGAACACCATCCAGAGTTCTCCTCAGAAAAAGAAGCAGAAGACGACACAGATTGCTTCGTCTTCTGATTCGGAGGCCACTGATGCTCAGGGCAGCAGGACTGCTGAGGGAACATCAGCAGACCAATCAGAACTTGAACTTGAGCCAGTGCAGAACAGTGCGTCCCCTCTGCGTCCAGATTTAGAAGGAGAGATCCAGCCGTGTGCACAGAGTGATGGTAATGAGACTGAAGTTAGTGGAGATAAACCAGATCTAGGATCATCACACGAGGAGGAGAAGCAGAAGCAGCAGCAGCAGAAGTGCAAAGTTTCATCAGCTGAAAGAGCTGGAATGGACGAGGATGGTGCTGGTGAGGGGACGTCAGAAGGTAATTTCTACTGAGATGTTGTAGAGGAGCTTAAAGCCTGATTGGTTTACAGTGGAGACATTGCTTTATAGTTTTAGATATACTTTTGAAAGGGACTGTATGTTTTGAAGACTCTTTCCTTTAGTACTCTAAAGACATTGTTATTAATTGCTCTGGCTAAATAATCTGTCTTTTATCATATAAGTAATCATTTACATGTCTTTTTATGTCTGGTCCTATAATTTTTTTTAGGACCAAAAATTCAGCAGACTACTCCCAGAGAGATCAGGCAGAAAAGTCCCTCCTCTAAACTGCATGGAAGGAAGCTTGGCATACTTGAGAGAGCTGCCAGAGAATTTGAGGACTCTCAAATGGTAACATCTACACTACATAGAGGACCAGCCATTACATTTTTATATCTAAAGTTTTTATCTAAAGTGTCGCCTTGAGGAGGGTTTAAAGGGGTCCAAGGCATTATAAGTTGTATGTTTGTGTATGGGCTTTATTTTTATTTCCCTTTTTGAAAAGGGAAAAAATGTAAATTTACAAATGTACATGAGGATTAACTGTATGCTTTCAATAAAAAAATTGATCACAAAAAAAAAAAAAAAGAACAAAGTTGAGCATTTAAACTTTGCCAGAGAGCACTTGGACAAACCAGAGGGTTTCTGGAAGTCCATTCTCTGGACAGATGAGTCCAAACTGGAATTATGTGGCCACAATCACAGGCGCCATGTTTGGAGAAAAGTCAACACTGCATTTAAAGAGAAGAATCTCCTCCCAACAGTGAAGCATGGTGGTGGAAATGTGAAAGTCTGGGCCTGCTTTTCTGCCTCCGGACCTGGACGACTCCATATTATCCAGGGAACCATCAATTCCCAGGGTTATCAACAAATTCTTGACCAGAATCTTCTGCCATCAGTCAGGGAGTGGGAAGCTTGGACGGAAATGGATTATGCAACAAGACAACGACCCAAAGCATTCCAGCAATGATTCGCACTCTGGATTGGCTCAGTCAAAGTTCGGACCTCAATCCCATATAAATGCTGTGGATGTCCATCCAACTTCACTCAACTGGCAGAGTTCTGCAAGGAGGAGTGGAAAAAAATCCCAAAAAGCAGATGTGAGACACTCGTTTGTGGTTACAAAAGACGCTTTGTTGAATTTTACCAAAATTTACCCCTCTGGAATAGAATCAAGAAAAAGATGGATGATCACAAGCTTGTTGAACTTGTTTTCTTTGCATTATTTGAGGTCTGAAAGCTCTGCATCTTTTTTTTTATTTCAGCAATTTCTCATTTTCTGCTAATAAATGCTCTAAATGACAATATTTGTATTTGGAATTTGGGAGAAATGTTGTCTGTAGTTTATAGAATAAAACAACAATGTTCATTTAACTCAAACATAAACCTATAAATAGCAAAATCAAAGAAAATCAGAAGATTTAACTACATTCCTTTATCACATCCTTTAATGCTCTTTTTTCCATTTTTTCCACAGACTGATGATGGTGAAAGTCAAGAAGGTCGACCTCTGAGTCGAGCATCATCTGATAACTCAGATACAGATGAAGGTCAGATCACGGCGGCTCGTGAGAGAGCGGTGAGGGAACAGCAGGCTAACGCTGAACAGAACATGAACACAGAACAGAGCGCAGCAGAGACCCAGAGCAGCAGACCGACCCCGGGGCCCGGGGACGATGCTGCAGCAGGTCCGAGCAGCACTGCTGTGCCTGTGACCTCCAACGCACACAACTTCATATTCGACCAGGACTCCCAGGAGGACCTGAGCCCGAGTTCTCAGAGGCAGCCTGTTCCTCAGGACTTCCTGCAGGCGAAGGAGCACGTGGTGAAGCTGATGCAGGACTGTAAGAAAGACTTGATGGAGGTGATGAAGGCTCTACTGAAGGCCAGCGGTGATGTGACGCTAGCACGATCGTATCTGCTAAACGGCTACAAAGCTGAAGTTCACGGACCCATCTGGACCAGGCATGATGATGAAGTCCTGCTTTCAGCTGGTTCTTCTGAGCTGGATCAGCTGCGTGAGAAGTTCGGAGAGGACAGAGTGTTGAAGCGAGCAGAATTCCTAAAGGCACGGTGAACTGGACTTTAGTAAAAGTGCCAGTCAAACACATTAACTGTGAATAAAACATTATTTTTTTTATTATTGTCATATTTTAGATATATCCTGTTTTTCTTTTATTATTTGTATTATTAAAAAAATCTAAATCTGGAATCCATTGCCATAGAACATTGTATGATCAAATTAAATGTTATAAACAACACTAAGACCTTTTTAAAAACGTTTTACGCCATATTAAACTTATTTGGGGATTATAAAATGATAAATATGCACTGTAATGAAAGGTCCAATCTATGTAGAATCCATTTAAACTTTATCATATTTGCTTACTTGTAAATATGGCTTTTCATTTCATTATTATACCTTTTTTCACCAGATTGTCCGTTTTCATTTTATTCATTCAATATTTGAAACCTGTACAAATGCATATGTTAATCACATTAAAGCAATTTTATACATTTTTGTCAAAACACATGGAATTCATTTTGCATTTTGAAAATTATTAATTTGATTTCTAGTGTCAGTGTCGTGTCATATGTTTTTTTTTTGGTAAACAGTTGCTTTATTTTTACTGTTTTTTATGAAACAACAAAAAATAAATGTGTCTAATGACATTACATGTTTTAAGTATATTTGTTTTCTTTGAGATCTATATAATCTATATTTCACACAAAACAAGGTAGGGCATTATTTATAGCATTGAACATAGATCATAGTAATAAATCATTATTCGTTGGGCATGTGCCAAGTAAACTTGAATTTATTTGAACTTGGGGGAATTATTTATTCAATTTGTTCATTTTTCAGTGGACCATTTTATTACAATGAGAGATTGTTTGTTACATGTAGGAGTTATTAAAACAATAGAAAAATTAATTACATTGAGGAGAGAATTTATTGTAGTTAGGTATTTTTTTTAAATGAGGGAATGATTCAGTTTTATAATGGGAGAATGGTTTATATAAAGAAAATAATTGTATTATAGTGTGAGAATAAATTATTACATGGCGGGAATGGTCTGTATCAAGAAAACCATTTATTACAGTAAGGGGTTAAATTTACCACAATGTTCAGGTAAGGTAAAATAACAAGTGTAATAAATAAAAAAAATAAACAGTTTATTTTGGACTTGGATGTATTGCTAGTTCATAGGGAGCTATTTTACTCTTTTTTTTTTTTACACTTTTCTGCTCTGTTTTCAGTGTTTAGTTGATTTCGAAGCTGTTTTAGCTTCTTTTCTATGTGTTTATGGAGAGCAGCAGAGGTGGATGGATAATCAGGCCCACAAAGTAAAAAACCATCCCAGGCTTTTGTACTAACTGCCTGGGCGGCCCCTCTGCAGCCGAGCTCACCGAGGCAGTTGGTATAAAAGCCTGGGATGGATTTTTACTTTTTGGACCTGGGTTACCCACCTCTAGTTACAGGCTCTGTTCTCCCGCTTTTGTGATGTTTTGCTGACTAAACCTCGATGTGGAAACGCGCGTTTCTCCTGGTTTGGCCCCCGCGCCGCTCCGTACCTCTGAGCCGCGTATGAAGAGCTAGCCAGCAGCTACTGTTGACAAAATTCACAGCAGGGTTTTGGAGGGGAGTCCAGAACAGCGGCAGCAGGTACCGTACCGCCCGGCCCGGCCCAGCCCGGACTTTTTAAACACCATACTTGATGCAGGCGGGGTCTGCGGGGCCGGTCCAGCCCGGCTCGGGTCGCACGGAGCGGGTTTACTGGGGCTGTGTGTCCGAGAGGAGCTGCGCTAACAGCGGCTGAGCTGGGGCTGTCAGACCGGGCACAGTCAGACCTGCAGCGGCTCTGAGCTTTACAGTGTGGACATGGGGTGGAATAATGGTTGTGTGGCTGGTTGCGTGGCTGGTTGCGTTACTAACTGTCAGACAGAGTAGATTCAGTTCTACAGCAGTTATGACCGTTACAGTGTGGACATAGGCTAAAATTATGATCACCAGGGTCTGTTGTCCAGGTGTTGCTGGCTATGCTCCCGTGGCTGGTTGAGTGGCTGGCTGTCAGACAAAGCAGAGTCACTCCTGCAATAGAAAGCTAGGGCTGTAACGGTGTGGACATGGACTGTAGTGACGCACAGCATGGTTTGTTGTCCAGGTGTTGTTGGCTAGCAAGGTGGCTGGGTGGCTGGTTGGGTGGCTGGCTGTCAGACAGAGCAGAGTCACTCCTACAATAGAAAGCTATGGCTGTTACAGCGTGGACATGAACTGTAGTAATGGACAGTATGGTTGTATAGTTTGCTGTCCAGGTGTTGCTGGCTGTGCTCTTGAGGTTAGCTGTGTGGCTGGTTGGCTGTCTGACTGGCTGGCTGTCACACAGAGTGGAGTCAGTCCTGCAGCAGATAGATAAGGCTGTAACAGTGTGGACATTGGCTGTAGTGATGGACATCATGGTGGCTGACTGGCTTTTAGAGGAGGATTCGCTACCCAGGTGTTGATGGCTGGGTGGCTGGTTGTGTGGCGGTGCTCTTGAAGCTAGCTGTGTGGCTGGTTGGGTGGCTGGTTGGGTGATTGGCTGGCTGGTGGGGTGGTTGACTGTCTGTATGGCTGTTAGACATAGCAAAGTCAGTCCTGCTAGGGCTATAACCGAATGGACATTGGTTTTCTACAGCAAGGTATGTTGGGTGGTTGGGTGGCTGGCTGTCAGATAGGGCAGACTTGGTTCCTGCAGCAGATAGATAAGGCTGTAACAGCGTGGACATTGTCTGGAATGATGGACTGCAAGGTAGATGACTGGTTTCTACAGCAGGGTTTACTGCCTAGGTGTTGTTGGCTGTGCTTCTGAGGCCAGAACAGCTGATTGATGTAAATTGCAATATCTAACTTCACATCAGGAAAAAAAAAAAAAACATACTTAACTGTGGTGAGATCTCAAAAGAGATAAGAGTTGTAGTACAAGCCGTACTGCGTATCTTTTTTCAGGAATGTTACCTTACATTGACTGGGTGGTATGGTACAAATGTTTGGCACTTGACACAAAAGCCTTTGTTTTCTTCTTTTGGTTACTGTTTGTGTACAGTTCTGTTTGTGATTTGTGAAATATACCTTTTTTTTTGTTGTGTTTTTAGAGCACTGGCCCAGTCTAACGTTGAAGCATGAGTTCAAAGGGGGGCGGTACGGCCCTGTCCCGAAGAAACTACCGCCTGGCCTCCGACACAGACAAGCCTAAAGTTACTGGTAAGAGGGATTGTGCGTTCCGCAATTCAGGGGAACTCTGTGGAACACCTTACCAACTGTGAAGCATGGGGGTGGATGTATCATGCATTAGTAATATTGCACAGTTCATAAAATACCAGCAAATTTTGGATTCGAATTTCAGTTTAAATATATTTTCATATAAATATATATATATATATATATATATATATATATATATATATATATATATATATATATATATATATATATGCGAGCACATTTTGTCTTTTATTTAAATTGAACTCTTGAATTCTTGACTAATAACTCTACTCTAATCAACTTAACGCCTACAAGCTCATATGTTGGTAAGACAGGCAAATCAAAATTCCCATGTGACTGACCTATGAATAACCTGCATAAAGGAGTCAAAAAGGTGCACTAGCCTACTGTGCAGCATTTCTTTTACAAACACCAAATAAGTATGTTAAAAATAAAGTATGATAAAAATAAAAATAAATAAAACATTATACCAACTGTTAAGCATGGGGGTGGATGTATCATGCATCATATTGCACAGGTCACAAAATAATGATTCAAAATATAGCTGAAGCTTTTGGAATGGAATTTATTGCTCTCTGATCGAAGCCTAATAAAACATTTGTGCCAAGAATATCTCAGAATTTCATATGTTCTGGAAAAAAAGAAAGAAAAAAGAGACAACTTGATTCCAAGTTTATGCAAAAGAAGATTTTTTTTTTTCATTTGCACAGGCCACACACAGATAATAGAAATGTGTTGATAATTTATGGATTGAAAGAGTAACTGTGCATTATTAACAGTAAGAGTAAGAACAGTCTAATTAAATAATTAAAGCTGGTCAGTGCAGAGCTCTAGTGACCCAGGGGTCATCAATTCCTGGAAAGTCAGTGTCCAGCACTGTTTGATTATTTCCCTGCTCAAACACACCAAGCAAATTCTACTAAACACTATATTTGATCAGAGAAATTGGCAACCTGGGCAGGACAGTGACCTTCCTGGCCTAGAATTTTTATCAAATAGATTGCCCAAACAAAAATAATACTAAAAAAAATTGTTATTGTAATGAGCCTACATTCAGGATTGTGACAGTACAATATTTGAAACTATATGCAATATGATATGCAACAGCAGTATCATACTACACAATATATTATAATATTTTTATAACAATAATAATTGAAACATTCCTTATTCCAGGTATTGTCAATGAGAAGCTGTTGAGTGACTACCTGCACCATGTGTTTCCTGCCTCCAGTAAGCATGGGCCAGCATCAGCAACTTACAGGTAATCCCTAATATATATTTATATATATTTTTACAATTTTGACACTTATAGTCAGTTATTCCTACAAATATTTTATTTTACAAATATTTATTTTTACTATAAAAACAGATGCCAGTAAGAGTAAAAAAAAAAAAAAAGCAGAGCTTGGTTTTAGTTTTCTCCTGGATGCTCCCAGTCAGTTCCCCAGTGTATGTGTTCAGTTCCACCAGCAGCTCATCTGTTTTACCATCATTAAGCTCTGATTTACCAAACCAGATGTTGATATGATGAGATCTATGTACAGGTGCATCTCAAATTAAGATTTTCCAGGAAAACACTGTAAAATGTAAAATGTTACTGATGGTCAGTGATGGTTTGGAGAGTCATCTGCTGGTGTTGCACTGTGTTCTATCCAAAAGTACAAATTGTTCTTATATAATATTCAAATTTTCTGAGACACTGATTTTTTTTTTTTTTTTTAATGTCTGGAAGCCATAATCATCAACAATAAAAGAAATAAAGGCTTAAAATAGATCACTCTGTGTTTAATACATCTATATAATATATGAGTTTCACATTTTTAACTGAATTACTGAAATAAAGTAACTTTTCAATGATATTCTAGTTTTTTTTAAATGCTATATGGCCACTGAGGCCTTCACAGAACAGCTGTATGCATTTACACTGAGACTAAATTACACACAGCTGGATTAGCTTTATAAAGTAATTTTAAACTTCTGAAGGCAGTGAATTGACTGCACTGTATTTTATTTAGAGGTTTTAGACTAAAGGGGTATGAATACTTTTGCACATCACTCTTTTTTTTAGATTTTTATTTACTCAATATTTTTGTGTTTAATATGAAACAGCACACACTTAGAATACAGGGGTGTAAAAACGTAATTTTAATACTTGTATTTGACTGAGTAAATAAACACATACTGATCAAATAAAGGAGCTTCATTTTAATTTTTACTATTTTTAAAGTTTTTAAATAGTTTTTAAAATATATTTTTTAAATGTATGTGTGTCAGGAAAAACTGTAAACTCCATGCCCCACTCAATCCCAGTGATTCAGAAGTGTTAGAGCAGGTCTGGACTTAAGGTCTGGTTAAAGTTTGGCTGAAACTTATAGGGTAGTTTTGAGTATGTTGATTTTGGATGATATTGAATACTAACTCAGATCTAATGTCAGCAGAAGGTGAGTTGGGGGTGGTCTTGTGTGCCACCGTTCTAAGCCAGGGGTGCCGTTCCCCTGTCCACACTCTCAGGTTTCAGGTTACGGCTGCAGCTCTATAGATAGAGTATGATGGGAGGATGGAGAAAGCTGACCCTGAGAAGTAGAGGTGGCTAATGATGACTCCATGACCACCATGACTCTGTAAATCTATCCTTATTCTCACTTCCACTGTAAAACAGCTCTTCGGTTGCTTAGTTTAAGTGTGTAGTTAAAGCTGAGCTGGGCTATTGGATGGTTTTAATGGTGCACTGAGCTGTAGAAACCCAACGCTGTTAAAATTGGAATGGAAACTACTGTAAATTCCAGGGTACAGTCTACAGTCTAAAGTCTACAGTCTATTTAAAGGTGCCCCAGAATGTCAAATTGTGTTTATCTAGGCATAGTTACATAAGAAGAGTTCAGTACATGGACGTGACAAACCATGAACTTCAAACACCATAGATCTGCATTCAGAAGAACATTCAGTAGAACCACAACAGAGCTGTAAATTGGCCAGTTCCAGAACCCCGAAACTGTTACATCACAGTTTTGACCTGCTATATTTGCACCCCTGAAAATTAACTAAAACATATAAAACAAATAATATGCAAAACTGGGAAAATATATCTTGCTCTACCTCACTGTATCTTGCTCAGGCTAGGGTTACCTCACTCTACCTCTCTCTACCTCTCTCTACCTCACTGGACCTCTCTCTCTACCTCTCTCTACCTCACTGTATCTCACTGTACCTCACTCTACTTCACTGTATCTCACTGTATCTCACTACCTCACTGTATCTCACTGTACCTCTCTACTGTATCTCACTGTACCACTCTCTCTCTGCCTCTCTCTACCTCACTGTATCTCACTGTATCTCACTCTACTGTATCTCACTGTACCTCTCTCTACCTCACTGTATCTCACTCTACTTCTCTCTACCTCTCTCTACCTCACTGTACCTCTCTCTACCTCACTGTATCTCACTCTACCTCACTCTACCTCTCTCTACTTCACTGTACCTCTCTGTACTTCTCTGTATCTCACTGTACCTCTCTCTACCTCACTGTGTCTTACTATATCTCACTGTATCTCACTGTATCTCTCTCTACCTCACTGTATCTCACTGTATCTCACTGTACCTCTCTCTACCTCACTGTGTCTTACTATATCTCACTGTATCTCACTGTATCTCTCTCTACCTCACTGTATCTCACTGTATCTCACTGTACCTCACTGTACCTCTCTCTACCTCACTGTATCTCACTCTACCTCACTGTATCTCACTGTACCTCTCTCTACCGCTCTCTATCTCACTGTATCTCACTGTATCTCACTGTACCTCTCTCTACCTCACTGTATCTCACTCTACCTCTCTCTACTTCACTGTTTCTCACTGTATCTCACTGTATCTCACTGTATCTCACTGTACCTCACTCTACCTCTCTCTACCTCACTGTATCTCACTGTACCTCTCTCTACCTCTCTCTACCTCACTGTATCTCACTGTATCGTCACTGTAACTCACTGTACCTCACTCTACCTCTCTCTACCTCACTGTATCTTGCTCTGCTTCACTGTATCTCACTCTACCTAACTTTGCCTGTTGCTGTCTCACTGTGCCCCACTCTACCTCACTGTTCCTTGCTCTGCCTCATTGTGCCTTATAGTATCTCGCTCAACCTCATTGGACCTCGCTAAGCTGCATGTGAACTTCAAACACTGTTGATCTGAATTACAAAGAACATCCAGTCGAACCCAAACAAAGCTGGAAAACAGGCCAATTCCAAAACCCCAAAACTGTTACATCACATCACATACTTTTGCATATTACAGCTATTATAGAAACATTATAGGAAAACCTGAAAAGTAAGAGCTTATTTCTCTCCACAGAAAAGTCTTAAACTTCCAAGACCTCGGAGCCCACCTGGAGAGGCTGCTGTCTGAAGATGAGCCTGCTGAGGACGTCTCAGGTCGGTGTATAAAAGCGTTTTAAAGATTTAAAAACCTCAACGTTACGTTTCTTACATGCACAGTTCCTTAACGGAAATACTTCTTTATCTAACTAAAGTGGTTCTTCTGAAGCATTGTTTTTTTTTGTGGCTTACTAGCTGTGTATCTGCTGCATGTTCCTCTGCAGATCAAGTGGATGGACGACTCGGACCCTCTCCTGTTGTTTTAGACCACACCAGTGGATTTGAAGGCCTGTTGTTTGTAGATGATGATCTCTTGGGGGTAAGATTTTCCTTAAATTTAGTGTCTGATTACATTTTTGTGGCGATATGAATCAAAATGTTACTAGTTAATAGGGTTACAAACTATATTGTTTTATTGTTTTTTTTATTGTTTTAGTTGTTATAGCTGAAATTTCCGAGAGCAAGGCCAATTGTGCTCTCTCTGGGCTCTGTCAGCTGATAGCAAGCTGCATGACAGGGATTTGAACCAGTGATCTCCTGATCTTTTTCTCTTAAAAGAAAGAAAATGTTAATGAATTATTATTTATTGGAAGGGCTCAGTTATTGTTGTTGTTAATTTAAGTCTAATTCATTGTTTAAAATGGACTTAATTGTTAAAATGGTTTAAAATGGATCAATGTGATTTAAAAAATATAGATATTTGACATTTTCCTTCCTTCTTTCTTTCTGGAATCCAGGTCATTGGCCATAGCAATTTCAGCTCAATAAGGGCTACAACCTGTGTATACAAAGGTAATTATTCATTCTTAATTTTCACTTTTTTGTGCTGCATTTTTCTTGAAGTTGTAAAATAAAGTCATTCATTTAACCCAATTTTTTAACACTTTCAGGGAAATGGGTGTATGAGGTCCTCATCTCCTCCCAGGGGTTGATGCAGATAGGGTGGTGCACACTGAACTGCAGATTCAACCAGGAGGTACGGGTACAGTATTTGTGTATGGATGTAAAGAATCGAATTGTTGACTTTTTCTTGTCAGTATTAATCTCTTACATTCACTTTTTTTTTTTTTTTTTTGCAAAAGTGTTTAATCAGTACAAATACTTTGTTTCCTTAAGTAGAAATGTTGGTTATCTATATTTTACTGGAGTAATTATTTGTACATTTTCACACAATTATCTGAACTTTCTACTCCGTACCTTTTAAAAACAGCCTCGTTACTCCTATTTATTAAAAACTCGTTTTTTTCCGGCTTCTTATCATTCAATAAAACCCCTATCCAGATAAATCTCTCCATCCAGGTAGAGTGAATCTGATTGTGATTGGATGTAGAGAAGTATAAACATATAACAGACAAACTCCAGTCCAAATAAGCTTATTTAATATATTTACATATATTCTACTAAAATACATTCATTTACAATGGGGCATACATACAGCTGAAACAGGGAACAGCCTAGTGCAAAATCCCAAATTTATCAACATTAACATTTTGCTATAACATTGTAGTCAGAGCAAAGCCAATTGTGTGCTCTCAGGACTCTGGCAGCTGATGGCAAGCTGCATGACCGGGATTCGAACCAGTGATGTCCCGATTATAGTGGCAGCACTATACTATACTGCTGGACCACTCTGACAGCCCCTGTCATTTTAATGTCAAATTAAAGTCACAGTATAGAGAAATATGACGATAAAGATTAATGCTTTTTTATTTTTGTCCAAACTCTAGGAAGGAGTTGGGGACACTCCGGATTCGTACGCTTACGATGGGAACAGAGTTCGAAAATGGAATGTGACCACCACCAATTATGGCAAGGTGGGAACCTACACACACACACACACACACACACATATATTTATTATTATTTTTGTGATTTGTTTTAACTTGATGTTCAAGGTTTTAAAACTACTCAGATTAACACTAATCTTGTTCATTCTTTTTTCCAGTCTTGGGCTGCAGGGGACATTGTTAGCTGTATGATAGACCTTGATGAAGGGACAATTACTTTTTGCTTGTAAGTAACCATACCTCTTTCAACCTGTATGCATAATCCTCCATCTCTCAAAATGATGGGAACAGCGGCTTCATGTATGTAACCCCATATTTTAAATATACTTACAGTAAAATTATAATACATTTATTGAGTATTAGAGCTGTATCACTATTATGATGTCAAGTATATTTACATTAGAGTACAAATATGCTTCTTGTTCCTGTCTTTTGTAAGTAGCACACTTCTAGTATACTTCTTTGGGTATAAAAATATATTTTAATATACTGTACTGCAACATTTTTTATTTGACATTTAAATCTGGTATTTAACACTGTAGTTTATAATTTACTTATATTTATATTTTCCCAATTATAATTAAAGAGCATTATAACAACAAATATAACAACGTATATTAATGTTATATTAATGTGACACCTAAATATATTTTTAAAATATTTAATCAATGTAGTAATTTAGTTTACATGATGCATTTAAATGAACTAGTGTAACAGCTAAAAATGTACAAAAGCATGTTTTTTGTATTTGTAAAAAAGTGTGGTAAAAGTATACTGAATTACATTAAACTGAATTAAATTTTTTATAATTTTTTAGAATACACTATATTGTACTTTTTGAGAAGTATGATCAAAGTTTACTTTCAAACATTTGATAAAAGCATAGAATTAATGTACTTGTAATATATTTTAAGTAAGTACATAAATTTGTTAGTATATTTACAGCATACTTAGACATTTCTCAATATTTTTTAAGTACAATTAAGTATATATTTTTTTCACCTGGGTAGTCATTGCAATTTCAGGCTTCCCTGTCCTTTATGATCAATCCCTGCTGATTTACAGGAACTCTAATCAGTGTAATACAGTGAGGAGCTAGGATGCAGAGATATTAATATTAATATATAAATTTATATAAATTAATATATAAATTAATTGAAAAAGTTTTTTTTTATTAGCCTGTATTGCTCCTATATGCTCACTAGACACTGTTATAAAGTTCAATCGAACATTTTATATTTATAAATATGCATTTATATGTTTTTGTTTATAGGAAATACCATTTCCCATTAATTAAAACTTTAATTTAATTGGACATGCCTTTGTAACAGTGCATTCATGTGCGTTGACGTGACGGATCAGTGTAAATGCAGCCTAAGATAGAACCCTGTGGGATTCCACACATAGATACGCTAGATATGATAAGTGTATCCCAATAATTCCTTGTAGTATGTATTAGATGCATTTGAATTCTAGATTCTATGACTATTTGTAAACTTTTATGTTCTATTGTTTTAAGAATTAATTCCTTGTTTTTATTTCCTCTTTTAGGAATGGACAGTCTCTTGGTACGGCTTTCAGTAATATCAAGATGGGTCCGGGTGTAGCGTATTTCCCTGCTATCAGTCTCTCGTTTAAAGAGTCTGTGGCCTTCAACTTCGGCAGCCGCCCTCTCAGATATCCTTTCATTCTTAAATTGCACTTTATTGCTGTACCTGTTCAAGGTTATGTTACTTTATTAGCTAAAAATCTAATTTTCACAGTTTAATACGAGTTTTTTTGCATTGGAGCATCACAGCTAATAAAGTTAAGTTAAAAGTTAAAGTTTTTTTGCCTGTAGCTGTAAGAGGAGGCCCAGTCTTCAGCTTTCCTTAACAATACAGTTCCTTACGTACCCTGTGGAAGGTTACCTTCCTCTTCAGGACCCCCCAACTGCTGACCTCAACAAAGCCAACAGGCTTCTGGGCTATATAAAGACTGTGCTGTCCACTAGTATAGACACTCAGGTACACCTCATCCATCTGCCATGTTCATGCCGTTCTAAAGTAAACATAATAATACATTTTGTTAATAATGTTGTTTTCTGTTTGCTAGGAGGAGAAACTCGTTGAAAGAGACATTTCCTCTTGGCAACTCCAAGGAGAGCCCACCGTCCTCGTCACTCTAGCACATGTCTTCAATTACTTCGCTCCTCTTATGGTTAGTATGTTCTTGAATCTTGTATTTTTATTTTTTATTCCATTTTCTTCCCAATTTACATGGCCAAATACCCCACCAACTCATTAGGACTCCCCCAATCACTAGTGATACCCCAACACCAGGAGGGTGAAGACTAGCACACCAATGTAGCATCACAGCACACTCGGAGGAAAGCGCAGTGACTCGGTTTCAATACATCAGCTCACAGATGCAGCCTTGTGCTGATCCACATCACCTTATGAGTGATGAGGGGAAAGAGCGTAAGCTGCTTGAACAGGATTTGAACCAAGTGCCCCTTTTTTTAAAGGAATAATGCTATATATATATATTTCACAGTATCAGCAAATTTAAAAGCTGACATTTTGTAAATTATCATGTGATCTGTGTGGTGTTTGGATGCTTTGAGGAACTCATTTAGTGAATCGGGTCACGAATCAAGTGCAAATTCAAATCAATGATTCAAAACATTGTCTGATTCTCAATATGGAGTACTTAAGTTTGGATTTCTGTACTTGGCCAGTACGGATTTGGTAACTTTAACTCACCAAGGGGAACTCAGAGATGACACAGAGCTCTCCTCAGACACGGCATTATACTTCAGAACATGGGTTTTATTGCTGAAAACTGAGAATTAAAGCAGTAAACCTGTCATGAAATGTTTCACACCGCATGGAAAATACTGTGAAGTCTACTAGGCTTAATCCCTGTCCAGGAAACTTACCCATCACTTACCTGCTAAATAACATGGATTTCATATGTCTAGGGTTGTAAGGGGTTAAACTAAGGAGGAAAAAAAACAGCTTTCTAAAGAGCGTATTTCTTTGTGTGTTCCAGTGTAAAGTGTATCTGGTAGAAGACGTGCTGATGAACTTCCTGCTGGGCATTTTGGAGGGGGGAGGTTCTGTGGATGAACATCCTCTAATCCAGCAGCTGCTAGACCTCTTCTGGCTGCTCATGGAGGTAAGGAGAGCACAGGGCTTACAGAGAGAGCATCTGAGGAAACATCACTGCAGAAGGCTTTTAATTTAAAATGATTGATAACTATTGCCCGTGTGCACATTGCAATAGCAGTGCTGAAGCGATGTACAGCTGTGAAAAAATATAAGAAAGAATTTAAAAATCATGAGTTTCTTTGATTTTATCAAATTAAAAACCTCTGGAATACAATCAAGAGGAAGATGGATGATCACAAGCCTTTAAACCAAACTGAACTACTTGATTTTTGCACCAGGAGTAAAGCAGCATAAAGTTATCCAAAAGCAGTGTGTAAGACTGGTGGAGGAGAACATGAAACTGTGATTAAAAAACAAGGTTTTTCCACCAAATATTGATTTCTGAACTCCTACAACTTTATGAATATGAACTTGTTTTCTTTGCATTATTATTTGAGGTTTGAAAGCTCTGCATCTTTTTTTTTGTTATTTCAGCAATTTCTCATTTAATTTAGAGCTAATAAGTGCTGTAAATGACAATATTTATATTTGACATTTGTGAGAAATGTTGTCTGTAGTTTGTGGAGTTAAAAAACAATGTTAATTTTACTCAAACATAAACCTATAAATAGCAAAATTAGAGAAACTGATTCAGAAACTGAAGTGCTCTCTTCATTTTTTCATTACATTCGTAATAATTGCATTAACAGTTTCTCTGTCTTCCAGGACTTCGAGGTGAACGAGTGCCTGAAGCAGCTGATGATGTCCTTACTGAGGGCTTACCGCTTCTCTCCCATCATCCCTGACCTGGGATTCCAGGTAGGAGGGAATGTGTCCCTGCTCTAAAACTAGTGCTGGTAATTATCTCACCAGCTGAGAATGCGTGCTAACAAGGCTAAGCTATGTGTAGCTTCTGTACGATACTCAGACAGCCCTTTAGAGGGCGTACTGCTCATGTACTGTGTGTATTAAAGATACTGTATGCTCAGCAAGTGCTTCTGTTTTTAATCATATTGGGGAGGATGTTGGAGGTGGTCTGGAGGATGCAGTAGTGCACAGCAGTTTTAGACTGTGTGTACTATACTAATGGATGCTATTTCAATTGAACTGTGTAATAGGAGTTAGTGCAGATTTAAAATACTCTTTTAGACACTCATGCTTGCTTGTTTTTGTTGTTTCTCTTGTAGATTCATTACCTGCGCTTAACCACTGCCATCCTACGCCATGAGAAGTCTCGAAAATACCTCCTGAGCAACGTGTTATATCCTTTTTCTAGAACTTCTTTGGGAAAATGTGCGTTATTATAGTACTTACAGAATTGAAAGACATCAGGCTCTATCGTACACCCTGCGCAAGGTGCATTGCGATGCTCATTGCTATCTTAGACTTATCAACAGTCTACTTTCACGCCTGTTTCTATCTTGGTGGTAGAAAATACAGGTGCACCACTGACTGAGTAAAACCCCGACAGCAGTAAACAGTCAGCCGTCCAATCCTATCACATATTCAGAGATAAATTTAAGCGTTAATTCTCTCTGTTGTGAGTTATTTAAAAGGTACAATGAGTTTTAAGTGCTACTTTTGTCAAAGTGTCTAAAATGTCCTTAACAGCGCTACGTTTGACGTCCTGCGCTCTGTAGTGTTCTTCTACATTAAGACACCTCTGAGGGTGAAGGAGGCCGGTCTGGAGGAGCTCATCCCCACCACGTGGTGGCCAACACGCTTCGACAAAGAGGTGAGCTCTCGACCTCTTAATGAACGCTGGATGCATACCTCTCTTATTATTACTGAAGTTACTGTTGCTTGAAGACGTTTGGCCTGTAGTGTAGAGGGTTGAAGATGGGTGGGTCAGACAGTTAATGTGAACTGTCGTGTTGTTTGTCTCTCTCTCTCTCCAGGGTAAGGATGAGAAGGACCTGAGGCATGAGACTGCTGAGGAGAGGCTGAGGCGCCGGGCGTATGAACGGGGATGTCAGAGACTCAAGAAGAGGATTGAAGGTACCAAAAAAAAGTCAAACTAACACACACATATGTGTGCATATAACTATTGCCATAAGTATCTGCCCACCTGTGTATATATATATATATACATTCTTAAGCCCACAATACTTGGGTTAAAAAAGCAGTTGAGTTAATTAAAATATTGTTGTTTGAACAGAACTCAGTTAAAATAAATACATTTATCATCTAGCTTTCACTCAGTTAAGTTGAATAAATTAAAAATAAATTTCTTTATATTTATAACTTAGCTGAGTTAAAGCACAATAATGAATTGCTATTGAAATGCTAATGCTAATGCTGCTGCACCTAGCCTTAGTGCTGGAAAAACTGCACTTAAACCCCTGTATAAGTGACTTTACTGCTTTTTAATACCTGACTGGTAGAATTTATACATGGGGCACACTGTTGATTTTTGGGAAAATTATAGGATATAATTACACTATTTTTTTTATAGTGTGAAACATACAGTAATTACACATGTAAAAAAAAAATAGAATTAAAAAAAAAAAGAAAAAAAATGTAAGACTGGAATTATATTTGTTATTGGTGTTAATTGCTTAAAGAAATTATTAAATTAAGCATGACAAAAACTCGATAATGTGATTAATAAAAAACACTATAAATATAAATATACATAATATGATTTGACGTGTGTGTGTGTGTGTGTGTGTGTGTGTGTAGTGGTGGAGGAGCTGCAGGTTCAGATCCTGAGGCTGATGCTAAACAACAAGGACAAAGGGACGGTACGTGAAGCCAGTGGCCGTGTTTATGACGCTTTGCTGACATCAGCAGTCTCAGCTGCACTTTTATATGGAGCATCTTGTCTCTGTCCTCGATGACATTGAGCTGGAGAAGCATCATCCTGCGGATAAAGAGAGATAAAGATGTCTTTCCTTTCTTTGATTTATAACAATCTCAGAATAGATACATGTATGATGATAAGAGCACTTAGTTTAAAGCTTGTTTAAATAAAATAAATAGGTTAATTATTATAAGGATCACAGAGGATTCTATGTGATATGTTCATTATGCATTAATCTTTATTCATGTTATACATAATTGGAAGTCCGTCATGTAAAAATCAGCTGTATTGTGATAATGTACAATAAGCACTTTTACCACACAGTTAGATAGCGATGAACATTGTGAAATGCCTTGCACAGGTTGTAAGATAGAGTCCATAGTGTTTTGAAGGTCCTTAGTATTTAGGAAGCTAAGATGCCTTAATTGCTTTAAATTCATTACAAAGCCCACATTTTACTGTAATCTTTATTTTTTTTTTACCATATTATCTCTGTCTTCAGGAATCTGTTAAAATGTCATCTTATTAAAACAATATCTTTCAAGCCTTTAAGCATGCTTTAGAATTCTATAGGAAAAGTAACCTGCTATGACTTCGAGTGGTCCAGGTTTGAATCACGGTCATGCAGCTTGCCATCAGCTGCCGGAGCCCCGAGAGAGCACAAATCTCTGGGTGGGTACAGTAGATGGCGCTCTTTCCCCTTTCCTCTCACTCCTAGGGTGATGTGGATCAGCACAAGGCTGCGTCTGTGAGCTGCTGTATCAGAACCGAGTCGCTGCTCTTCCCACAGTTAGCGCTGTGATGCTACTCGTCAATGCTACAGCATCAGCAGCAGCTCAAAAAGAGGAGGAGTCTGACTTCACATGTGTCGGAGGAGGCGTGTGCTAGTCTTTACCCTACTAGTGATAGGGGGAGTTGTAATGAATGGGTTGCGTAATTGGCCTTGTAAATTGTGGAGAAAAAAGGGATAAAAATGAGAAAAAAAAGTTGTCAGCTATATATATATATATATATATATATATATATATATATATATATATATATATATATATTTCTATATTCTTTCTCTCCTCTGCAGGGAGAAGCCTCTCGCTACATATTCCTCAACAAGTTCCGCAAGTTCCTCCAGGAGAACGCGAGCAACCGAGGGGTAAGAGCTCCAAAAACAAATGCTAAATGTTCAGTGTAGCTATTTTTTTTAAATTCAGTATAATAAAGAAGAAATAGTTTTTTATCCAGGTTTTTTTTTTTTTTTTTTTTCATTTTTATAGTTTTTGTATACAGAATTTCAGGAAAAATGAAAGTGAATCTTTTCTCGATTATCAGATTTTTCCATTTTTGTATCTTGTAACACAAGATATATATATATATATATATATATATATATATATATATATATATATATATATATTATTATTATTTTTTTCATTTTTCCTTAAATTCCAATTATGAGGCACAGAGGAGGAAAAATATTATTATAAAATTTCTTGTTTCTTTTACACTGCACTACATGTAAAAAAAAAAAGGTCAGTAACGTTACACTAACCCTTAACGTTCTCGGTTTCAACTATCCAATACATCCAAGCTTCTCAAAGTATCCGCATGTGTTGATCTGTCCAGTTTAGCAATGTTTGATTTGCTGCGCTTCATAAATTTTTATTAGACAATGCTGTCCCTGTCTCAGATGAAATACAGACTACATCTGCTCTTTGCCAGAAGGGTCGTGTACTCCCTGCCTCGCCCAGCTTCCAGTAATAATGGCGTCAATAAATCGAAAGCTGCTGTCAGACCGTCCGCCTCCGACTGCATCCAGCACATTTCCCACTCCACACTCCACATTTCAGCAGCGGAAATAGCGGCGCTGAAACGTCCACTCGCTCGCTCTCCATCTCCCTCAAACTTTCAGCCGTTTGCTTTGTGTGAAGAGAACTCAGAGAACTCTCAGAGCTGCAGCTGAGAGAGGTGTCGTCAGGTCAAACTCTCACAAAAAAAAACAAACCATTTTTCCCCATGACATTTGTTTATTATTCCATCTCTGGCAAAAGCTTGTAGAAGAGCTTTGCATTGTGTGAAACTGCAGCGAGTGACTCTAAAGGCTGTTCGGTCTCCTCTTAAATTGTTTGGGGCTGAGTTTGCCCTCCAAAAGTTCCCATGATGGCTTTTATATTTTAATGGTTTTGAAGTTTGGCCCATTTCTGTACTCTATCTTTCTTTCTCTCTCTCTCTCTCTCTCTCTCTCTCTCTCTCTCTCTCTCTCACTCTCTCTCTCTCAGTGTTAGGGATTTAAATCGTTGACCCAGATTGAACTGGAGAATGAATAATATGTATCTGTCTCTCTCTCTCTCTCTGTCTCTCTCTCTCTCTCTTTAATCAGAACCCCACAGTGTTGTGTCCTCCTGAGTACATGGTGTGCTTCATGCATCGCCTCATTACAGCTGTGAGGAGCTACTGGGATGATGGCAAACGCAAGAGTGCAGGTGCAATCAGCAGCGAAGGTGAACACACACACACACACACACACACACTCTGCTTGTACCTTAATATTTAACATTTTGACTTTGGCATTTTTTTTTGCTGTAATAAATGATTTTGCATCAACTGTAACCGATTTAGTAACTCCAATACTATCAATACTATTCACTATCAACTATAAATGAATCTGTATCTACTTTAAATGATTCAGTAACTACTTTAAATGATTCACTATCAACTATAAATAAACCAGTAAGTGATTATTATTCATGATCTATTATAAATTGATTCAGTTACAACTATAAGTGATACAGTAACTACCCTGAACTAATCTTATTCCATATGATTCTGTTAGAAATGCTTGTGCATCTGATATAAATAATCCAGTACTTGCAGTAAATCTGTGAAGTTAATGATGTTGTTTGAGGGTCTGGTATTGAAGTATGGGAGTTTATAGAGATTTTAGATTTGAAAGTGTTAAGGTCTCAGTTATGGTCTGTTGTAATGGTTGAAAGGGTAGGCCAAACTCAGTTAGACTGTTGTTTCAGTGCAATAAAAGTTTCAGAAGCTTTATTCATTCATTCATTCATTTATTCAGTCATTCAGTCAGTCAGTAGTTTATTCTTTTAGTCATTCAGTCATTCAGTAGTACATTCATTTGTTTGTTCATTCATTCATTTAATCGTTCATTCAGTCATTCAGTTATTTAGTTGTTTATTCATTCAGTCATTTAGTAGTTCATTCAAATAATCATTTAGTCCTTCGGTTGTTCATTTATTTATTCATTCAGTCGTTCATTCAGTCGATCATTCATTCATTCATTCATTTGTTCATTTAGTCGTTAATTCATTCAGTCATTTAGTCCTTTAGTCCTTCATTTATTTAGTCATTCATTTGTTCATTCAGTCATTTAGTTGTTGATTCATTTAGTTGGTTATTCATTCAGTCAGTCACTTTTTTATTCATTCACTCGTTCATTCATTCATTCATTCATTCATTTATTCATTGAGTAATTTAGTCTTTTATTCATTCATTCAGTAAGTCAGTCAGTCATTCATTCATTCAGTCGTTCAGTTCTTCAGTCGTTCATTCAGTCATTTAGTCGTTGATTCATTTAGTCCGTTATTCATTCAGTCAGTCACTTTTTTTTATTCATTCAGTCGTTTATTCGTTCGTTAATTCGTTCATTCATTCATTTATTCATTCAGTAATTTAGTCTTTTATTCATTCATTCAGTAAGTCAGTCAGTCATTCATTCATTCAGTCGTTCAGTTCTTCAGTAAGTCAGTCAGTCGGTACTACTGACTGCCATTCAGTCCTTTAAACATAATATCAGTATTATCAGTGTAGTTCAGTATCTGTCTGCTTTTGCTTTCTGAGCTTAAGCCTTTAAGTACATCTGTCTGAGTGTGTGCTCATATTGTAATTATATTGTATATTTGTGTGTGTGATTATATTGGGATTATTATAATTGTAAATCCTTTGTTTGTCTATTTTGCAGAGGCCTATGTGCCCCCTCAGGTTTTCTACAATGGGAAGGTGGATTACTTTGACCTGCAGCGTCTGGGAGGGCTGCTCTCACATTTAAAGAAAACACTGAAAGGTTTGGAACACATTAGTTAAGTTTATTCATTTGTATTGTGACCTATTGAAATGTACTGGGCCATTTAGACCAGAGCGCCACTAGGGGGAGATGAAGGCTAATTTGTTAGGACAGAAGAAGGGGGCCTTTTATACTGACGGCATACAGATTGGTCTGTTTAATTTAAAGCAGGGCCAGAATTATATGTACATATACCTAATATTTGGTTAAATGTGCTTTGGTTAAAAGATTTTTTACAAAAGCCTAATATTTGCCTGTTTCATTCACCCACTTTTGAAATGTGTTTTGGCTTCATCCTTCTGTTGAAACACTCAGTTGTGTCCATATGTCAACTTCAGAAATTCAGAGTTAGTCTTACTTCTTCATTATTCTATTCACTTTAACAGTGCAATATACCAGTTCCACAGCAGTCCCAGAACAAAATGATGCTACCACCCCCAAGCTTAACAGTTTGTACAGTGTTCTCGGAGTTGAATGCCATCTTTGTCTCATCTGACCATAAAACCTTTCTCCAGAAGGCATTTTCTTTGTATTATTCTTAGTAGTATTGGGTATAGTATTATTAAACAAATCTACTTGCATAATGTAACATAATTTCTGCTCATTTCAATAAAATTTTATTTATTTTAATAGATAATTTCATTTTAAGCTAATGAAGCGTAGTGGGCAGAACATGAATATAGTTTTTGCACAGAAACACACAGGTACCTTAAACACTTAATTGCAGTTGAGAACGCATATGCCTCAGTATAAGTTGTAAGGGTTTATCTTGTGAGTGAGTGAGGTTGATTGAACAGTGGCCAACGTGCTCATAGCAAGGAGGCACAAATTCTTGAAGTTGGAGCGAGGCCTGCGACGTTCCATTTCTGAAGTTTGGAAGCGTTTCAGTTGTTTTAATAGTCTTTGAACCACAGTGTCATGTGTTAATGATTGTTACCAGCATTGTCTGGCTGCAATTGTCCATGCATACAGAAAAATGACTCAACCAGCAACCCGAAATCCAGAAATCCTCAACATTCACATTCAACATTTACATTCAACATAGCTTCCTTGGAACACTAATCACATGTCAAAAGTCACTGGACACAATATTTGATATTTTAAAGACTGTACAATCCTAAACTATATATAGTCTTTAATTGTCTGTTTTGAGGTTTATTTTAAAACTTTACTACACTTTTATACTTTAATATCGTCAGAATTAGATCCTCAACTCAGAGATTTTGGATTCCTTTGCTTGTAAAACTTTTGCTAAGCTTTCCTCTTCCTTATTGATCTCGTTGCCGCTTCCAGCGAAGCAGTATAGATTGAATGACCTTTGATTAATCAGCATCAAATGGAGAGCAAAGTGCATTCATTCCACAATGCTGCCGGCTCCATCATTCCATGCGGTTGCAATTGGCTGTGTTTACCACCCATCAGAGGTATGGATGGCTGTTCTATTTTGATTTGTGCCCTCGTAAAAAACCCCGAATTGGCAGGAATGATATAGATGCCAACATCGTTCAGGGGAAGTGGGATGCAGATGGATATTGATTTCCCTGAAGGAAGCCCCGGCTCTATAGCGAACCGATGATGAGTTCGGAATATAAGGCCGGGCAAATGAAGCTGTACGGGCCGGGTTGGGAGGAAAGGGACTGCCACCGGTTTCTCCACTTATTGCTTTTGTTTGCTGTCTTCTTTCACTCTCATCACTCTTCCAGGAACACAGCCAATATGGCAGTCTGTTTGCTGCGAATAAGCTTAAGTGATAATGGGCTGGTGCTGTGGGATTCAATCTTTGTGATTAAAAGAAAAGGAGGAGGTGTTGAGTGGTGGAGAAGGCGGGCTTGTGTATGTATAGACGTGCACACAGTGGACTTGAAGTATAATGTGTTTATTTACCAACTAATGTACTGTATTTTTCAATAAAAGTCTGTTTTCTAGTCTATTTCTATACGTAAGATGCACTGGATTATTAGACACATTATGTGACACTATTAAGGAATGGGGTGTTAACATGTTTTCCTTCTAATTTAGCAGGTTTCGATGAGTGAGTAAAGTGCTTCCTTAGATTTCCAGATTTCCACTAAGGCTGGGTGCAGCAGCATTAGCATTTGGAGCTAACTGCTTGAGCTAGCTGCAAAACCGTGTTTTAACATGGTAGATGTGCAGACTGCAGGACAAAAATACTCGCCTCTGAACTGCGAAAGAGCTAGCGCTAGGTTGGTTATGGTTAGCCCTGAGAGAGCACTATTGGTCTTGCTCTCTCTCTGGGTGGGTACAGTACAGTAGATGGCGCTCTCTCTTTCCCCTCATCACTCCTAGGGTGATGTGGATCAGCACAAGGCTGCGTCTGTGAGCTGATGTATCAGAACCGTGTCGCTGCTGTGCTTTCCTCCGAGCGTTAGCGCTGTGATGCTACTCGGTAATGCTACAGCAGCAGCAGCAGCTCAAAAAGAGGCGGAGTCTGACTTCACATGTGTTGGAGGAGTCATGTGCTAGTTTTCACCCTCCAGGTTTTGTAGGGGGAGTTACTAGTGATGGGCCCTGAAAATTCGGGAGAAAATGAGGAAAAAAAAAAAAAAATGTTGTAACGACCGAAATGAAAAAGTATATTGTGACATGGCTGTATTGTCCAGCAATACTTGGCATTATTGATTTTTTGAATGTAAAGTTGGTCCAGGCTCTTCTTTCATGACCTTTTTTACGTAAGCTGTTATTCTTCAATCTTCAAAGTGTCCTCTTTTCTTTTCTTTTTTTTTTTGGTCTCTGGTCTCAGTGCTGCCAGAAGTGCAGGGTTCCTCACGCTGCCTCTCATCATAATGATTATCTCTGACGGGCTTGAAGGGCAGCATCGATTCGGCCGTGACATCATCATCATTATCATTGCCATTTTGGTCTTATAGTGGTTATTGACATCTCTCTTTGGTCCTTGTTGTCAGACAGCACTAACTGCTCCTTCAGTCCCGGCTGGACGTGCATTTGTCTGCGTTCGTGTCTTTAGCGGCCTCATTAGATCCTGTTATGGATGCAATCTCCAAGGTCTCATCTTGGCCTGATAATGGTATGGTCAACACTGCATATGGAACCATTAGAGAATTATAAAGTTAATATCTTTATAGTTTGTTGAAATTTTGTGTAAATTTACATTGAAAGGTCATTGTTTATTTACATGTTTATTTTAGACTGCTCACACAATGCTACTAAACTGACGCACATGTGCACAAGATTAAAGCTTCATGTGAAGTTTCGGTTTCATCCTTGCAAAAATCACAGGAGCTACCAAGGAGTTTCAGTGGCTAAAGCTGGGTTTATCACAGAGATCCATGTGAGTTCACTGTAAAAAGGGCACATTATTTTGCCACGCCCACTTCTTTGTTTTGCGTCTTTTGTTTTCTCTAAACGCTAAAAGCTTTTCCTTTTATTCTGCGGATGCATCCTCTGGCCTTGTTTGACCATTTTATCAGAAACATAAATCTGTTGTGACGTGAGCCTTCTAATATAATTGCAACTGATTTATCAATCCAAATATTTATGAGCTTATGAGCTGTTTTACCTCGTGATCCCGCCCCTGAATCCCTTCTCTCACTGCTGTTGTCCATTTTCTATTCTCTTCATGGCATTTTTACCTTCTACTTAATGTAAAAGTTGCATAAATTCTTATCTGTCATCTTTTATGGAGATGCGGATTTCATTTTCCAGCAGGACTTGGGACACTGCCCACGCTGTCAAAAGTATTACTTGGTCTTAATATATAATATTAACATTTTCTGAGACACTGAGTTTTGTTTTTTTCATGGGCTGTAAGCCATAATCATGAACAATATTTAAAAAAAAAAAAAGCTTAAAATAGATCACTCTGTATGTAATACATTTATATAATATATGAGTTTTTCATTTCAAACTGAATTAATAAAATAAAGTTTTTTAATGATATTGTAACATTTTGAGATGCACCTGTATAGTTTATAAAATTGGGTTTAAATTAAATGTTGTTAACATAAGGACCTTATCCTTATACCAACTGTGAAGCATGGTGGTGGAAGCATGAGCAGCTCGGGTCCAGGACCTATGAATTCTATACTGTTCAAGCAAACTCCTGTATCAGGGAGAAACAATATTACTTCTTGAGTTTTGTATATTATTTCAGAGAGAGATAATTAATGATGGATAGTTTTGCTCAGTCAATACATTTAAAAAAAACTTTTTTTTATGTGCTTATCCGCAGTTTAATCCAAAAAAAAGTAGGAATTTCATCCAATTTATGAAGTTTCTCTTTAAGACCCGATTCACATTCAGACTGCTTTTCTCCCTCAGCTGCCACTTTATAACCAGAGCTTGAGTCGAGGACCTCTGTGTGTTTTCCCTAACCTTTTATTTTCTTCATTAACTTTAATGTCCCATTTGCCCAGTTCAGCCTGTGTAAATCACTAGATTTAATTCAGCCCCTCGTAACCTTTGGAAGGGCGATGGAACAAATCCAAGACAAACTCCAGGCTGATGGACAAACTCAGGGCCTGTTATTACTGCCTGCCAGAGGAGCTTGGCAGATGGACACAGTGTCTTCCCTCAGGAACGTCTCAAATTTATATCCAGAGCCACGTGGGTCGGTATCGTCCCCTGTTCTTGGCAAAAAAAAAAAAAGTATTCTGTACCATAAAACAATCACAGTAGAGCTTTATTTTATGGTCCACAGATTCTTTATGTTTACATATTCAGTTATCTATTATACACAACGTTCCTCCAGCCTTAAACTCTAATCCCACAGTACCTACTCTTAAACTCTTACTTTTAAACTCTTACTTTTAAACTTTTAAACAGATGCTTCAAGATGTTTTTGGAGCGATGCAATACATAAAAAAAACTTTCAAGATACTTTCAAATTGTGATGAACTGATGGTTTTATTTACTTAGGTTCTTCACACAATGTCTTATTGTAGCGGGCTGAGTGATGTACTCTCGAGAGGGAAATCCGGTTAGTATTTGTTAGTATTTGATCTGTACTCGGCTGAGTATTTCACTCTCTCTTCAGAGGGGTATTGGGTTAGTTTTCTAATATACACTGTACTGTACTCTCGAGAGGGGAGTCTGGTTAGTGTTTGTTATTACTATACTAGCCTGAGTAAGGCACTCTCTCTTTAGAGGGACATTGGGTTAGTTCTTTGATACTCACTGTTCTAGGCTGAATGATGTACTCTCGAGAGGGGATTCTGGTTAGTGCTCTGGTACTCACTGTACTAAACTAAATGATGCACTCTCTCTTTTGATAGGGGTATTTGGTTAGTTTTGTGATACTCACTGTATTAGACTAAGTGATGTACTCTCAAGAGGGGAATCTGGTTAGTGTTTGATACTTACTGTACTAGGCTGAATGATAGAATCTTTTGAGAGGGGTATCTGGTCAGTGCTCTGGTACTTACTATACTAGACTGAGGGATGCACTCACTTTATTGCACTCACTTTAGTGTATAAAACAAGTTGATACTGAGAGATGTAATACAGATATGGATATGGAAGTCATGGAAAAGATTCTGGAAAATGTTTTGTCCTGGATCCTTAATGTACTGTATCCCCTTTATGTAGCACACTGTAATACGGCTTGCCTCTAAAGTATGTTCTGGGATGACTAAGCATTTTTAACACTTTTGTTATACTTTTCCGTACAGTTAAGGGCTAACAGCATTGAAAAAAGCCCCAAAAAGCACTATAAACTTTAAAATGTGGCCTAAAATCAATACAGAGAAATGTGTTTTCTGTTTTTAGCCTGCTGTTCACGTATACAGCCACATTAACAGCAGTTGCACAACCAGCACCTCTTGCCTGCTGGATAGATAGATAGATAGATAGATAGATAGATAGATAGATAGATAGATAGATAGATACTTTATTGATCCCCGTGGGGAAATTCTTGAAATTAGGCAGGGGAATGGATTACGCCATTCCCCTGCCTCGACTGACAGGCCCACAAAATATCCTTCTATTAGTATTACATAACATTTCAGCTTCACCTTCCTGTGCCAAACATATGCATATTTAATATCCCATCAAAACAAGTTACCATCCAAACAGAAGACGCCTAATCTGCAACCCTGGGCGAGGAAATTGCACTCGATCTGCAACGTGAGGAATACTCTTTCATTAATCTGATCTAGGGCTTCAGGAAGAATCTACATCACGCCTGAGGACATGACCTCCACGTGTTCGTTACGATGACAACCAGCCATAAAGAGCCATTCCTGTTCAGGTCTCATACAGTCCTGTTACTATAAAAAAAAGTTTTAGATAAAAACGATATTTTGTCCCAGAAATTATTGCGATAAATGATATTGTTGGCAATGTTAGACCACTAATTTGGCACTAATAAAAGAATAACATAGTATTGTAACAAATGAATTAACCCTTTTAAAGACAATAAACTTTCCATTCCTGTTTACGCACCTAATTTTGGAACCTAAAAAGTAGTTTATAGTAGGTTCTTCAGTGTGCACTATATATACATACACATTGCAAAGTGCGTAGGCAGGAGAACCGTGGGTGCACACCATGACGTGCAGCCCCGGTCTGTCCCAGCTGGCACGCGTTGGACCGGCATAAAGACCCTGCCTCAGCCGTCACTCGAGAGATACATAAAAGATGATATCATGATCATTAAAATGATTGAGGTCATGTCCATTTATTGAACGATTGAACATATTGAACGTCTCAAACATAAACTTTGAATGGTTTTCTAGCCTGTTCTAATCTTAAAACGCTGAGGAAACTTCAGACTGAACTGTGTAAAGTTCTAAAGTTAGCCAATTCTGCTGCTGTTTTTGTGTGGATTCTCCTTGTAGATGATCTGGCCTCCAAAGCGAACATCATCATCGACCCTGCGGAGATCCAGGCCGCCTCTATGGATGATCTGGACGAGGATGAGGAGAGTGGAGCGGCCCAGGTGAAACTTTTGTGGCGTTGGTTGGCTGATGCAAATTTGTTGAATATGTCATTTACCTGTGTGCCAAATATATATATATATATATAGCTGTGAAAAAAATAAGAAAACACTTAAAAATGATGAGTTTCTTTGATTTTACCAAATTCTAAAACCTCTGGAACCTAATCAAGAGGAAGATGGATGATCACAAGCCATCAAACCACCAAACTGAACTGCTGGAATTTTTGCACCAGGAGTAAAGCAGCATAAAGTTATCCAAAAGCAGTGCGTAAGACTGGTGGAGGAGAAAATAACAACATGCATGAAAACTATGATTAAAAAACAGGGTTATTCCACCACATATTGATTTCTAAACTCCTAAAACTTGTTTTTTATTTGCATTATTTGAGGTCTGAAAGCTCTGCGTCTTTTCTGTTATTTCAGCCATTTCTCATTTTCTGTAAATAAATGCTCTAAATGACAATATGTTTATTTGTAATTTGGGAGAAATGTTGTCTGTAGTTTATAGAATAAAACAACAATGTTCATTTTACTCAAACATAAACCTGTATATATCATAGACTGTGTATAACTGGACAGAGCATCGTCTCTTAAAAGTGAAGCCACCACAGGTCGGGCGCCCCCTGCTGTTCGGCTGCAGAAAGCTGTGTAACTCCACCCATCCCCATAGGTTTCAATGGCAAAACAGACAACTTTCAATCACGTTTTTTTCTAATATACTGTAATTGTACCTCCATTATTTAAATGCAGCAGCTTTAGTGTAACCACTGCTTATATTGTTAAATTTTTATATCCTCACAGTATTCGGTTTTTAAAACGTTATTCAGCTCTATTCAAAAAAGGTGTGGTTATTGTAAAAGGGCTGCTTATGGGCGGGACCAATAACAGACAGTCAGCTCCGCTCCGCCCCGCTCTGCAGCCTGTGACCTCGAGGCAGCCCTCAGGGGCGGGGTTATGTAAATGAGTAGGCTGCTATCCACAGTCTTTCTCCCTCCTCTGGTCTCTACTGCGCAGAATCAGGTGGCAGGATCGCCAACATGGTGGAAGATTTTGGCTTCATTTTCATTGAATGAATGGGAACGGAGACACGGCGTCCATCTTTTTTACAGTCTCTGGTATATATTAATATGGCTATATTTGGTGTGTTTTTTTTTTTTAGAGGCCGTCTGGAGCAGCAGCGATGGGCGGTGCCTTGGCTCGGCCAAGCTGGCTGAGTTCTCCCACGCTGGGCAGAGCCAATCGTTTCCTCAGCACGGCCGCCGTCAGCCTCATGACCCCACGACGACCCCTGGCCCCGCCCGAGAAAGTCAAAGTGCGCACTCTACCTGTGGAACAGAGGACCGAGGAGGACAGTGAGTATCCAGATAAATCTCTCCATCCAGATTCAGATCAGAATCAGATCCAGAGTGAATCTGATTGTGATTGGATGTAGAGAAGTATAAACATATTCCATTCCGACTCCCTATTGGTTTATACTGTGACCCATCACACCTGCACATGCCCCCCCCCCCCCACACACACTCCAGCAAGAACATAGCAGACGTATGTAGCCTAGTATGAAGATGATCTGTGCAGATAAACTCCATGCAGTCCAACTAAGCTTCTTTAATATATTTACTTTATTTATATTGTTCTGTATGTAAAATACGTTCATTTTTAATAAGTAGATATGCAGCTGAAACAATATTTATCAACAATAACATTTTAATTTTTTAACATTATAGTCATTATGGCTTTTCGAAAAATGTGTTTTGGGGGTAGTGCTCTATAGGACTCTGTGGGCGTGGCATAAGCTTTTGTTCTTAATGGCCTTATTTTTTCTCCTTAAATTACTTTTACTTTTATACTATAAGTAGTTTTGAATCCAGTACTTTTTTTTAACACTTTTACTTAAAGAGTAAAAAGCTTGAGTTGATACTTTTTCAATTTCTACAGCAGTATTTTAAACCCTAGTATCTATACTTCTACCTACAGAGTAATGAATTTCAATACATTACTTTACACTTTTACATTGTGAAATTGATAAACTTTGCCGTGGGTTTAGGATTTGTAATGTTTTGTACTGAAGCCAATCAATTTTTGCTGTTATGATAAGTAGCACAGCAAGATAAGAAAGGCTTAATGTCTCCAGCCCCTCTAGTGCACCACAAAGCCCTCTCCAGCTCCAGCAAGCTGCAATTTCCAGCCCTAGAATGGAAGTCAGTGGGAAACCAATTAGCTAGGCTAGGAGTGGCGAGAGAAAGAGGCGGGAAAAAAAAATCACCTGCTTGAAGAAAAAGATGCCACGTTCTGAGACCTTGCCGGGGGATAAAATGTTCTGTTTTTTTCCCCAAAAAAACTTCCTACATCTTTCTCTCTTTCTCTCTCTCTCTCTGTACTCCCTCTCCCCTCTCTTCCCCTCTGACTCCAGTCGAGGGAAGCCATGGTAACGATGGGCTGTTGCTGGGGCGACCATTGGAAGAGCCCGACCAGCCAATCACGGAGAAGTCCCTGCTGGAGATCCTGGACGGGATTGTGATGATGTACAACCTGAGCGTTCATCAACAGCTGGGCAAGGTGAGATACCCTCCAGAGCCCCCCCCCCCCCCCTGAGAGATAGACAGAGAGAGAAAGAGAGGAGGGGGGGGGGTAGAGAGACAGGCTGAGAACAATGAGAAAAATTAAATAGTGAAAGAGAGGTGGTGAGAAGGAGGGATAAGGGAAAGAGTGCGTGAGTGAGTGAAGGAGAAAAGAGAGAGAAGTCAGGAAGGAAAGGAGGAGGGAGAGAGAGAGAGAGTGGAAGAAAAGAGTGAGTGAGGTAGAAAAGAGAGAGAAAAGTGAGACAGAGGGGAAAGGGGAGAGGAGGGATAGAGAGATATGCCGAGAACAATGAGAAAGAGAAAAAAATGAAAGAGAAGGGAGGGAGGGAGAGATGTGTGTGAGAGAGAGAGAGAGTGAAAGAGAGCAAGCATGAAAGAAAAGAGTGAGTGAGGGAAAAAAAGAGAGAGAGAAGAGTGAAACAGGAGACGGAAGAGAAAGAGAGGTATGAAGGAGGGGTAGAGGAAAGTGTGAGTGAGGGAGAAAAGAGATAGAAGAGTAAGACAGAGGGGAGAGAGAGAGAGAGAGACATGGGTGAGAGAGAGAGAGAGAGAGAGAGAGTGTGAGAAAAAGAGGGAGGGAGAAGAAAAGGGAGGGGGAGACACGAGAGAGCGAGACGGAGCAAATAGAAGAAAAGAGAATGTGAGGGAGAAAAGAGAAAGAGAAGGGGAGAGTGGGGGATAGAGAGATGGGCCAAGAACAATGAGAAAGAGAAAAGAGTAAAAGAGAGGTGAGAGGGAGGGATAGAGGAAAGAGTGAGGGAGGGAGAAAAAAGAGAGAGAGAGAAAAGGGATCGAAGAGTAAGACTGGGGAGAGAGAGGCAGAGAGAGAGAGAGAGAAAAAGTTAGAGACTACTTTTTTCAAGAATGGAAAAAAGAGAGAGGGAGAAGAGTAAAGGGATAGAGAGATAGACTGAGAATAATAAGTGACTGAGAAAGAGAATAGTGACTGAGAATAAAAAAAGAGTGAATAAGAGGTGAGAGAGAAAGGACAAATGAGAGAGAGAGAGAGAGAGATCTCAGAACAAGGGCCGAGGCTAATAACGTGTCAGGGGGAAGAACATGGCAGGAGCAGAGTTTTTTACCTGGAGCTCTGGGTGTCTGGATGGGAGTTACGCCTGTGAGAGAAAGAGGAGTAGAGATGATGTGTTTTTATTTACCCTACCAGGCATGAGGTTGGACACACCCAGTGGAATTTACTTTATTTTTTTCATTTTAGAGAAGTTTTTGTATAAAAAATGGTCTGCAAGTGCAAACAGACAGGCATTCGGGCTGGATGCAGCTGCTTCAGTCTGGTCATATTTTAGGTTAATTGTCTTGTTTTTACACCCATTATCCTTTTTTTTTTATTTAGATCCACTCAGCATACATGAGCACTCTGTAGTTCTGTATCTGTTTCTCTCTATACTTCATTATTTTTATCCTTCTTTTCACCATTATGTTCTTTAAAAATGCACAAGAAACGTATTAAAAACCACTGTTTAGTGCAGGTAAATCTCCGGGCGCTGCCATCACTGTACTGATAATGTCATAGATACATATATACATAGACTCCACATAGCCACATGTTTCATGCCTACTATGGAGACAAAGCTTTAAAAATGACTTTGCAACCTTTTACAGACTAATAGATCTTCAATTCAGGGCATAATGTGTTGATCTTTTATCTGCTTTATGTTGTCAGAAAAATTCTATTTAAGTGACTTATTGACTCTAAAGGTTCTGATTCTAATCAGTTCTGGCTGTGGTTAGTATTGAAATTGAGGCTAGATTGAGGGATAGATTGGTTTTTAGGGCTAGAAGGTGTTCAATACACCTATAATAATAAAACTCCACCAATTTTTCCCGATTTCCGAGTTTCACACTGTTTGATTTGTTACAAACAGGCTGAAATACTTTGTATTATGCTCTTTAACAAAGACAGACATATGGTATGGCATATTAATAATTTGATATATGTTATATATATATATATAAAGTCTGATTTTGACCAGGCAAGACCTGCTGAATTGGAAGTTCCTTATTAGTGTCTCTAGGTGATGCGCCTTATACAGTATAAAGTTAATATTTTGGAATGGGGCCAAGTTAAAGTCTATAAGTATAATATTTGTTTGCGCTATTTTGGACTAGTGTGAAAATCTGATGCTGTTTTATGTCATATTTATGCAGAAATATAGAAAACAAATTCTAAAGGGTTCACAAACTTTTAAGCCCCACTGTATTACTCCTTAAGAAAGACCCATGAACACCACTGTAGACATTAACAGATAAGTGCAGTGATTTAAAAAAAGTCCCTGTTAATAGTTAATGTTAGGTTTTATGAGCTCCTCAGCCCAGCGGACCCTTCCTTCTCAGTCCTGACTCGGCCCACCAGCTCTCTAATTCAATCTATCAGAGTGAATCTCCTCCTGAAGCCTCCTCTACATCTCTACTACTGACCTTAGCGGGAGACGTTACGCCACACACACACACACACACACACACAAACACACATATACACACACGTGACCGGCCAATCCTGTTACACAAACGAGCGCGGATAATGTTCGGACTGTGAAACATCTTTTATGTGGTCTTCTTTCATCTGAGAGGCCATAAGAGATGCACTCACACTCAGTGAAGGTGGATATAATTTGTACTCTGTGAGAAGTGCTTTGCTCGGCAGAGCCGTATACCATCCACTCTGTCTTCCCCCCGCCGCGGCGTCCTCCGGCTCCAGCAGGGGCATTATTTCACTGAGCGACGCCTGGAAAAAAAGCTGCTTTTGTCTCGTCTCTGTGCGTTTCGTTATTCTAGCTTGCAGACTCAGCATATTTCTGCATCTCACAATGTTCTGCAATAGTGATCGACCGATATGGTTGTTTTTTTTTCCGCTGGAGCGAGGTCAATTGTGCTCTCTCTGGCAAGCTGCATGAGCTGGGTTCGAACCTGTGACCTCCCGCTCATAGTGGCAGCTAGGGGTGGGCGATATGGCTCTAAAATAATATCACGATATTTCAGGGTATTTTTGCGATAACGTTATACTTGGCGATATAGGAAAACTAAAATAATTCATTAATTTCAGGAATATAATATAGTATAACAGTATAATCATAAAGTGGCAAAATAAATAATATAGAATAAAATAATATAATGCAGCAAATAATATTGCAGAATATTTAGTGCATGCATATAAACTGCAAACTAAAACAATTATAAAATAAGTACACCTAAAGCTTCACAGTAAATAATATACTACTTTTAAGACAGAACAGCTCTATTATCACGATATGGATTTTTAATATTATGATATTTCTGTGTCACAATATATTGTATACGATATAATATTGCCCACCCCTAGTGGCAGCTCTTCAGACCGCTAGACCACCTCTGTGCACTGTCTAAATATCGGCCTCTTGCGCTTATGTTTCGGCCAATGCCGATTATCTAAAAAATTACAAAAATTGGCCGACATAACGGTCAATCACTATTCTGCAAGATCCGAAATAAGTCAAAATCAGATTTGTCATTTTCTCATTGTTTCTTGCATGTCATCAGTATCAGTGTCAGTTTCATCATTTAGATTTTTTCTGCATTTTAGATTAATACTAAAATCATCCAAACCATGAAGAAAAACATATGGAATTATTTTATAAAACAAAAACATGCTATGAAAAATATGTTTTATTTTTTAGCACCTCTTTTGCCCTCTTAATATTAAAGTTTGAGAGCATCAGTTGTAAAGTAGTGAAGAGGTAGAGTTGGTATACCGTAAATAGTGAATATTTGAGTGATGTTCTAATTTATGTAATGAGAAACAAGAACTACTCAACTAAGTAAAGAAAAATAATACTTTGAAAACTGAAGGTCTTTGAAAGTTTTATCAAGTGCAGTCACTGCAAAGACAATCAAAAACGTTATATTTCAAGTGCAAATGATAAAATCAGTGCAGTGTTTTCCCGCAAAATATTACAGCACTTCATTCTTGCGGATTTCATTTTCCAGCAGGATTTGGCACATTGCCCACCCTGCCAAAAGTACCAGTTAATCTTATTTTAATAACATTCCAATTTTCTGAGACACAGATTTTTGGGTTTTCATTGGCTGTAAGCCATAATCATCAACATTTTGAACTGAATTACTAGAATAATGTAACTTTTCAATGGTATTCTATTTTTTGAGATGCACGCACTAATATATTCATTTATTAATATGCTTACAATTACAGACAAACCGTAAAAACCTTGGACATGTTTGAGATTGATGCTTAAGCTCAGCCAGGATATCGCTAACCATGCTAATAAAACAGGTTTGCACTAAAAAAAAGTGTGAATATGAAGAAAATAGCCCTGATTTTTCCATCTCTTTGTTAACAATCATAAATATATAAGCTCCTGCATCTCCGTTGTGTGTTTCCCACTCCATTGAAAAAAGTCTGCACACAGACCTGCACTGTAGTTAAGTCTCTGTTCCTAATTAAATGGCATTGAGTTATGCAGTATGCACAGCTCGCTGAGCAGTTTCCTGGGCTTACTGAGGCACTTAATCGCGCTAAAGCCGGTGTCACGACCAGCAGCTGAATAGGGCCCTGTCTTTTGACATTCACACCACACACAATCATTAAGCTTGCAGTTCTTTAAGTAGGCTAAATGCTAACCGAGCGCTATTGAATGCTTTATGAAAGTCTGTACTGCTGTTCAGTGTCTCGAACAGCAGCTCCTTCACTCTATGAATCACTTTTCTTAAGAAACAGACAAAAGCGAGTTCCATAAGTATATGAGTCACGTTTTACAGCTCTGGCCTCATAAGTTTCCACTACAGTGTTACACACAGTCAGGACCCATTTACGCCCAATCCGAATTATGCATTAAAAATACGCATACCAAGTTTTGAAAACAAAAACATGATGGTTAAATACAATACTATGAAAATTCAAAGGTTAAAGACGTTGGTTGTTTGCTTGCAGTCGAGTCAGTGCGTGATTATACACACTACAGGTGGTGATCAGGCTTTTATACATATCAGACTTATTATAAAGTATCCACTAAAATTAAGTTAAACAGCTCTGGAAAAAAATCCACTTCTGATTTCAGTTTCTGAATCAGTTTCTCTGATTTTGCTATTTATAGGTTTATATTTGAGTAAAATGAACATTTATTCTATAAACTACAGACAACATTTCTCCCGAATTCCAAATAAAATTATTCTCATTAAAAGCATTTATTTGCAGAAAATGAGAAATGGCTGAAAAAACAAAAAAGACGCAGAGCTTTCAGACCTTAAATAATACAAAGAAAAAAAGTTCATATTTAAGTTTTAAGAGTTCAGCAATCAATATTTGGTGGAATAACCCCTGGTTTTTAAATACAGTTTTCATGCATCTTGGCATCATGTTCTCCTCCACCAGTCTTACACACTGCTTTTGGATAACTTTATGCTGCTTTACTCCTGGTGCAAAAATTCAAGCAGTTCAGTTTGGTTTGATGGCTTGTGATCATCCATCTTCCTCTTGATTATATTCCAGAGGTTTTCAATTTGATAAAATCATAAGAAACTTATGTTTTTGTAAGTGGTCTCTTACTTTTTTCCAAAGCTATATATATATATATATATATATATATTTTTTTTTTTTTTTTATGAATAGTCTTTTAACTTAAACATCATTTTTTTTTTAGCAAATTCTTTACTGATCACCACCTTTTAATTTTCCTTGACCATGAAAATCCTCTATAATCAGACTTTTTTTAAACGGGCATCAACTGAATCATCTAATCTATAAAAGCTAATTTAATATCTCTCTCTTCCTCGTATTAATCCTTGAAGTTTTCATACATATTTCATCCAGTCTCTGCTAAAGTTTCTGGGCGAGATATGAATGTGTAATTGAGGAACATTTGGAGATACGGCTCAGTTTGGTTCTGCAGTATTGGACTGGGCGGAGTTATAAGTTATGATTTCAGAGTTTAACCACAAATAAGCTTTCTGATCGGCTTTATGTCGTCTTTCATTCTCGTTTATCATCTTTCTGCTCTGCAGTAAATCACAGTTTCTGATTTTGGGTTGGTGTAGATTTGGGTATGATGTGCTCCGCGACCTTTTCACTCCCTCTTGAAGATTTGGTCAGCAGAGCGGAGTTTCAGTTGTCAGCAGCAGGTATTGAGGGCTCTGCTGTGATAATTGGCCCTTTCCTCCTCCTGTAGAATTGCTGGCTATTTTTTCACGGTGCCGAGGACTCCTGCCGTGTAGCCGGTGATGACTTGATGGTCTTACAAAGCTCAGGATCATGAGGGCTGGAGAGCAGTTTTCAGTACGTAGGCTGGGTTTAAGGACTTAAAGGACTTAAGGATTTTGTGGAGTGCAGAGAGTTAATATTTAAGAATATTAATTTATCAACAATATTTATTGGTCAAACTGTATTTCTGTCTTCTTATTTAGCAACTCTTGACATTTTTTGTCTTTTTTTTTTTTTCAGAATGTTAATATGCATGTCAGCGGACTATCTTTATAAATTGTTTTTTAATTCTTTTTGATGGAACCTGAAGATACGTACATTTTATTGTACTGTTTCTGCCATTGAAGAAGAAAACAAGAAAACAGTCGTTGTTTGGTGTGAATAAGATATTTGATACTTTATTTTTTCTATGTCAGATTTCTGCGTTCAATGGCTTGCAAAAGTATTCATACCCCTTTATACCAAAATCTGTCACCTTACAACCACAAATATAAATGTGTTTTATTCAAGATTGTAAGTGATAGACCAACAAAAAGTATCACATAATTATGAAGTGGAATTAAAATGCTATGTTTTTTTCTATAAAAAAAAAAAAAAAAAACTGTTCAATCCATCATCCAAAAATGGAAAAATGATCTACAACCGTTTCTACAAACCTACTCAAACTAGCAGATTACGGAGTACACTGGTCAGAGAAGCAGAAAAGAGGCCAATGATCACTCTGGAGGAGCTTCAGAGATCCACAGCTCAAGTGGATCAGGAGAATATGTCAAAAACACACTCCAATCTCCACTGTGAAGCGTGGTGGTGGCAGCATCACCCAATCTATTTAGTAAGCGAAAATAAGATCAACCAGCCAAAGATGGATTGTTAGATTGTTAGAAGTTTTTTATAACAGCAGTTTGATTGCAAAAAAAAAGGTCTTTCACATGATTACAACCCCTGTTAAAGGATTAATGTCCATGTGTGTTTTTCTCTGTTTGTTTTACACAGATGGTGGTTGTGTCAGATGATGTGCACGAGTATGCCGTGGCCCTGAAAGACACTGAAGAGAAGATAGCCCGGTGTCCGGGAAGAGTAAGTCCATGTGACACTTAATTTTAAGAAAATATAACTGCAACAAAACAAATATTAAAACTGTATGTAGTATAAACATATTATGGTTACACTTTCTATGAATTTCTTTAAAAATCTTTATTAGACACTATAACCACATTCATAACATATTATAATGCATTCACAACACAATTATAAACATGGCTATAAATCTTTATAAAATGCATAACCCATTATAGCCTTGTTTATTAAGCTTTATGACCTGCGATCATAATACATTATAAACTGTGCTTATAATATATATGTTAAAATATAACATCTCTATCATTAATAGTCTAGTCCTACATAGAAAGTCTGTCACTTTACTTAGAGCACACAAAGACCTGTTATAATACATCATAATTGACTATAATTAGCACTATATTCAAGTCAAGCATAATTTATGAGTGGTTAAAATATTTGTATAGGATTATTGAGGGTGTGTTTAGAAGTTGGAAGCTTTTTTAGTCATAATACAGTCTGTAAGCTGGGACTGAGATTCTTGGTATTGATGTATAACATGTTATAAACACAGCTATTAATGCATTATAATCACAGTTCATAATGCATAATAAACATGGCTATAATGATTATACATTAAAAAAATATATGTATAGCCATGTTTATAATGCCTTATGAATGCATTATAATGTGTTATGAGTATGTTTATAGAGTCTTATAGAAATGACATTCAAAGTAAGTGTTACCCAAATTCTACTTTCAGTAGAGACAGTAGATATCTGTAAAAATGCAGAGTTGGCTTTTGGCTAGTTAAATTATTTATAGTACTATAATATTTTTTAAAGCTTTAAAACGTATTGGGGCTGCTTGTTTCCTTTTTTTTACTGTATATAACTTTACTTTATATAACACCTGACTTTTATATATATATATATATATATATATATATATATATATATATATATATATATATATATATATATATATTTTTTTTTTTTTTTTAAATTTAAATTGTGTTTTCTGACTTAGTTTCTCTGCTCTGTTTTCACAGAGACCAGATATTTTAGAGGAACTCCAGAAGAGCCAGAAAGTGTTCGCTGAGAAGCTGAACCACCTGAGCCGCAGGCTGGCCTGGATCAATGCCACCATTTACTCCAAGGTACTGCGCTCCACACCACACACACCACCTACATTACAACCAGGCCAAAATACTGCTGTAATAATGATCTCATTTATATAGATCCTTAACAACAACAGACTCCCTTTACATGAGACTCTGGCTGCTCAAAAAAGCAGCCGCAGTAACAGGCTCCTTTCGCTGCGACATAAAACTGAGAGGTTCAGAAGGTCGTTCATTCCTACTGCCATAAGGCTGTACAACACCTCTTGTTGACGTGTGTACTCTGTGGTTGTGTGTTTTTTTTTTTTTTTTTGTATAGTTGTTGCTGCTGGACAAATGAATTTCCCCTGTGGGGATTAATAAAGTATCTATCTATCTATCTATCTATCTATCTATCTATCCATCTATCCATCTATCCATCTATCCATCTATCCATCTATCCATCTATCCATCTATCCATCTATCCATCTATCCATCTATCTATCTATCTATCTATCTATCCATCTATCTATCCATCTATCTATCCATCTATCTATCCATCTATCTATCCATCTATCTATCCATCTATCTATCCATCTATCCATCTATCTATCTATCTATCTATCTATCTATCTATCTATCTATCTATCTATCCATCCATCCATCCATCCATCCATCTATCTATCTAGATCCTGTTACAAAGGGCACTGTTTTGCAGGTTTACATTGGAATTATTTGCTGTTCTTGCAGAGAACTATAAAACCTTTGCTTTGGTACAGTTGACAATATAATTTGTGCAATTAAAATTAATTTAATTAAATCCCATAACAGTGCTTTTGGCTATATTATTATTATTAGAGGAGTATAAAGAAAATATTCACAAAGTATATAAAAAAAAACATCCAATCACAAATACAGAATATTAATCTAAAGCTTAACTTCCTATAGTATCCTATGCTCCCTGTACTTTTCAAAACTACGCTAAACTTCCTATGCTACTGTATACTACCTTACACTTTCTTATACTCAAAAACTAAGTATATATTACTATAATCTCTGTATTACCCTGTACTACCCTATACTCCCTATATTACAATATAAAACCCTATACTACCAAAAACTCTCTAAATAACCCTGTACCCCTATACCACCCTGTACAACCCTAAACCATGCTATACTACCCTATACGACCCAATACAACCCTTTTCTAGCCTATACTACCCTATATGGCCCTATACAACCCTAAACGACCCTATTCTACCCTATATGACCCTATATGGCCCTATACAACCCTATACGACCCTATTCTACCCCATACTACCCAATACTAACCTATTCTTCCCTCTTCTACCCTGTACATCCATATTCTACACAACACATCCATATTCTACCCTACACCACGCTTTATTACCCTATACGACCCTATACTATCCCATATGACCTAACACGACCCTTTTCTAGCCTAAACTACCCTATATGGCCCTATACAACTCTATACGACCCAATACTACCCTATATGACCCTGTACTACCCTATACAACCCTATTCTACCCCATACTACCCAATACTAACCTATTCTTCCCTCTTCTAACCTATACATCCATATTCTACCCAACACTACCAAATACTACCCTATACATTCATATTTTACCATATACTACTGTATACTACCCTATATGACCCTATACTACTCTATACGACCCAATACGACCCTTTTCTAGCCTAAACTACCCTATATGGCCCTATACAACACTATACGACCCAATACTACCCTATACGACCCTATTCTACTCTATACAACCCTATTCTACCATATACTACCCTATACAACCCTATTCTACCCAATACTAACCTATTCTTCCCTCTTCTACCCTATACATCCATATTCTACCCAACACTACCAAATACTACCCTATACATTCATATTTTACCATATACTACTGTATACTACCCTATATGACCCTATACTACTCTATACGACCCAATACGACCCTTTTCTAGCCTAAACTACCCTATATGGCCCTATACAACACTATACGACCCAATACTACCCTATACGACCCTATTCTACTCTATACAACCCTATTCTACCATATACTACCCTATACAACCCTATTCTACCCAATACTAACCTATTCTTCCCTCTTCTACCCTATACATCCATATTCTACCCAACACTACCAAATACTACCCTATACATTCAAATTTTACCATATACTACTGTATACTACTCTATACGACCCTACATTACCCTATACTACTCTATACTACTCTATTTTACCTTAAACTACCCTATACAAATCTATACTATCCTATCCTACCCTATATGACACTAAACTATTCTATACTACCCTATTTAGTTAAATCTCTCTATACTGTTTTTTATGTTGGTACTAATCATGGCAGCCTACGTCTTCTAAAGTTTATTCACATTAATTTGCAAGAATGTTTTAATAGAAACTGAAAAAAACTGTGTTTGTGTTTGTGTGTGTGTGTGTGTGTGCACAGGAGAAGATGTTGGACGTGTACTGGCTGCTGCGTGTTTGTATTCGCACCATCGAGCACGCCGATAACACGGGCTCCCTGTTCGCCTTCAACCCCGAGTTCTACCTCAACGTGGCCATGAACAGCTACAGCGCCCTGAAGAACTACTTCAGCCCCTCCAACAGCATGGAGGAGCTCCCAGGTGATCACTCAATAAACGTTCGCCACGCTCCATTACTGCAGCCCCGCAACCCGCTCACACTCGCATTAGCGACAGGGGTTAACGTCCAGAAAGTGCTAACGTGGCTGAACGGAGAAGTTAGCTTGATATGATTTGCATAATGCTAACTGACGCCCCATAAATTTCAGTTCTGATTAGCGCCGTTAGCAGTTTTGGGTGCAGGATGGGTTTAAGCCGGTTTAAAGACTGATGAGGATTTGGTGAGGATTTAGCAGCTGATAGTAGTGAATTATCCGTTAGTAAAGATTCACAGCGCTGGATTAGAAAGTCTTCAGCCTTCAAGATGATAAATTTACAGGAGATGAAAAAAAAATAATAATTAAAAACTGTCCTAATTTTAACAGAAATCAATGTAATGTTTTGTTCCAAATAGCGTAAATGTGTATTTCTATTGGTCGATTCATCTAGAAATTTGCTAAAATTCAATTGGATTGTAGAGTTTAAAATACTCTGATTATGCTTGGTATTAAATGTGATTAATTTAGATTAATAAATCATAGCGCATGTGATTAAGTCACCTGACAGCACTACCAAAAAACTAAAACACTGAAATGTGAAGAAAAAAATACAAAAATACCTTTTTGTTGTAAATAGAAGCAAAAAAAACAAACATTGGTAACACTTTCTATGAATGTCATCTCTATAAGACTCTATAAACATGTTAATAACACATTATAATATGCATTCATAAGGCATTATAAACATGGCTATAGATATTTATAAAAATGTATAATTCATCATAGCCAATGTTTATTATGCATTATGAACTGTGATTATAATGCATTAATAGCTGTGCTTATAACATGTTATACATCAATACCAAGAAACTCAGTCCCAGCTTGCAGACTGTATTATGACTAAAAAAAGCTTCCAACTTCTAAACACACCCTCAATAATCCTATAAATATATTTATTCTTGTCAAGAATATAATATTAATTATAATCAATTATAATGTATTATAACAGGTCTTTGTGCGCTCTAAGCAAAGTGCCAGACTTGCATTGTGGGACTAGATTATTAACGATGGATATATACTATTTTAACATATAAATTTTAAGCACAGCTGCTATATAATATATTATGATCACAAGTCATAATGCTTAATAAACATGGCTATAATGGGTTATGCATTTTTATAAATATTTATAGCCATGTTTATAATTCCTTATAAATGCATTATAATATGTCATGAATGTGGTTATACAGTCTAATAGAGATGACATTCATAGAAAGTGTTACTAAAACATCATATATCCTCAGAAACACAATTTTACACATTTTTAAATCATTAATATAAAATTTTGAACTGTATTATATATAAACCTGTGATTGGTTACATCTGTTTTCTTGTTAATCTGGGTTGTTGTGTTTATCTCTCAGGCTATGAGGAAACACTCACTCAGCTTGCTGCTATTCTCGCTAAGCACTTTGCAGACCCGCGCATCGTAGGCACAGGTAAACCCACCCCACAGGACACACACAGCAGGGTACACAGCTTACAGGACGTGTTTCAGGACATAGATTACAGTATACACATTACAGGAGGAGCTAGAGTACCTACAATACAGTGAACACAATAACTGCTGCACATACTGTACTTTCCAGTGCATAAACAATAGAATAAATTACAGGACATACACTTGAACTACAGGATAGTAAACATTTTATAAGATAAACTACAGGACATACATTACAGTATAAACTACAGGAAATACACATTGACTACAGCGTAGTACACCATTCATAGGAAAAACTACAGGACACATTACAGTACTGACATTATAGGATATATTACAGAACACACATTACAGGATGAACTACAAGACATAAATTACAGTACACACATTAAAGGATGAAATAGAGTACCTACATTACAGTGAACACATTTTAGGAGAAACTACAGGACATAAATTACAGTACATTTATCATTTATTATACGATGAACACATTAACTACAGGACAGTACACACTTTATAGAATAAACTACAGGACATAAATAACAGTACCTTCATTATACGATGAACATATCAACATATTAATTACAGGACAGTACACACTTTATAGAATAAACTACAGGACATAAATAACAGTACATTAATTATACAATGAACATATTAACATATTAATTACAGGACAATACACACTATAGAATAAACTACAGGACATAAATAACAGTACATTCATTATACAATGAACATATTAACATATTAATTACAGGACAATACACACTATAGAATAAACTACAGGACATAAATAACAGTACATTCATTATACAATGAACATATTAACATATTAATTACAGGACAGTACACACTTTATAGAATAAACTACAGGACATAAATAACAGTACATTCATTATACAATGAACATATTAACATATTAATTACAGGACAGTACACACTTTATAGAATAAACTACAGGACAGTACACACTATAGAATAAACTACAGGACATAAATAACAGTACATTCATTATACAATGAACATATTAACATATTAATTACAGGACAGTACACACTTTATAGAATAAACTACAGGACAGTACACACTCTAGAATAAACTACAGGACATAAATTACAGTACATTAATTATACGATGAACATATTAACATATTAATTACAGGACAGTACACACTTTATAGAATAAACTACAGGACATAAATTACAGTACATTAATTATACGATGAACATATTAACATATTAATTACAGGACAGTACACACTTTAGAATAAACTACAGGACATAAATTACAGTACATTAATTATACGATGAACATATTAACATTAATTTCAGGACAGTACATATTTTATAGGATAAACTACAGGACAGTACACACTTTATAGAATAAACTACGGGACATAAATTACAGTACAAGGTTTATAGATTAAACTGTATTATCCACATTGCAGGACATGTAAGGAATTTTTGTTGAATATAAAGAGAGTTGCACTTACTAGAAAAGTAAGTGTATGTGTGTGTGTGTGTGTGTGTGTGTGTGTGTTTGTGTGTGTGTGTGTGTGTGTGTGTGTGTGTGTGTGTGTGTGTGTGTGTGTGTGTGTGTGTGTGTGTGTGTGTGTGTGTGTGTGTGTGTGTGTTATTGCACGTGGGCTCAGTCCTGGCAGACGTGCGTATTTCTAACCTTGACTGAGTTCAGTTCATTACATTGTCTTAGTCCAGACTCTCATGTAATAAAAGCAGAGCGATTATGATTCATGAGACAAATATTAAATTAGAGACCTGGGCTGCATTCTCCCACTGCCATAAGCTTCCACTCACACTCAGCTTAATGTATGAGCTCTCTCTCTCTCTTTCTCTCTTTATCTCTGTCTTTCTCTCTCTTTTATTCTCTCTCTGGCAGTCCATATTATTTAGTTTCTAAACTGAAAACAGAAGCATTTCTGAGTGGAGAAGAATATGGATAAAATATAGTGTTTAATGGTAGCAGTGTGCTGAAACAACCATCCCTGCTGAGCCTAATATATTCATTCTAAAAACTGGGGTGTATTGTACAGCCTCTAAAATAGGATCCGGCTCAGTTTTACAGAACGCGAGCGGCTGGTGGAGCAATGGGGACTTCAGAAGAGGAAACTCAGAGCTCAGTAGCTCATTCACTCGTAGTAAAACCAAAGAAACGAAGGAGTGACGCAAGCTCTGAAGCCAAAAATGAATGTGATCGAGGATTAGTAGCGGATTGGTGTTTCAACGGGTTGAGAGCTCCCTGACCGTGCTTTCTCTCTCTGACTGAACATAACCTGGATTCAGATTCATCTGCTCTGAAAGGAGACCGCATCACACCCACCCAGTTTAAAATGATTCTTCCGTATGCTCGGTGCAATTAGCCATTCTCACCAGAGAGGGCCCTAATCGCCCGAATTTCAAAACTTACAGACATCATCTATAATTCTCTCTCTCTTTTTCTGTCTTTTTGTCTCTTTAATTCTCTTTCCTTCTCTGTCTCATTAATTCTCTTTCTCTCTTTGTCTTTCTCTCTCTTTAATGCTCTTTCTGTCTCTTTCATTTTCTTACTGTTCTCTTGAATTTTCTCTCTCTCTGTCTTTCACTCTCTCTTTCATTCTGTCTCACTCTTTTTCTGTCTCTCTTATTTGCTCTTTCTCTTATTTGTCAATTTCCCCCTCTTACTCTGTCTCTCTCTCTTTTTTCCAAGACACAGTGAGATGGAATGATGCACTGTGTTGTAGTGCGAGGTAGAGTGAAGATGGAGGGATTCAGGCCGAGGCAGAATGAGGCAGGGTGAGGTAGAGAAAGGTAGAATGAGGCAGGGCTGGGTAAGGTAGAGCGATGTGGGGCGAGACGGAACGAGGTGGAACCAGGTAGAGTGAGGTAGAGCAAGGAAAAGAAATGTAGAGCGAGGTAGAGTGAGGCAGGGTGAGGGAGACTGAGGTACAGTGAGGTAGAGAGAAGTAGTAATTTATGGAATCATTACGTTCCACATTGATTTTGGGATCTAACTATACATATACATATACATACATATACATATATTTAGCTTGCTTCTCACTCTCCCTTTTCTGTTCTCCTTCCATATCTCTTCCTCTTTCTGTCTCTCCCTCTCTTCTCCTATCTATCTCTCCTAATGCCCTATCTATTTTCATTACCTGCAGCGAAGAGTGCGCAAAGAATCTGCTCCAAAAATGTGCGAGCAATCTGTTAGGGAGGTATTTTAATGGGAATTCTTTAAAGCTATTATAGCCGGCGGGTCCTGCGGCCAATTCGTCACCCATATTAATTTACCGTATAAAGGTATAATTAAAAGTTGTGCCGTGGCTCTGTTTCCGGCAGCGTGCGAGTGCCGGCGCGGCTCGCGTCCTCTCTGACGCTGTGAGGGGGTTCGACCCTGTGCTCTGAATCGTAATTCTTCTGGATGGTGACAGGAATCCGCTGCGCGATAGCGGTGTTGTTTAATTTTGGGCCGCGATAAGCCGTGCTGTTATTATAATACTAATAACACTTTCACAAATGTTGATACCGATTGTGATCTTTGGACCAAAACATCCGGCAAGACGTCCCGCGGCTGCGTGATCAGATATGATCGTTAATAGATTAGCTGTTAGATACCATCTAGCTTCTGTATCCATAGTCTTATCCTAATGACCTGCAGGACTATAGTGGCTGCAGCAGTGGCAGCACCAGTGGCAGTACCTGCGGCAGTATCCGCCAAGACGTCCTGCGGCTGCATGATCAGATACGATCGTTAATAGATTAGCTTTTAGATACCGTCTGCCTTTCACACTCGCTTCTGTATCCATAGTCTTCTCATAATGACATGCAGGGATATAGTGGAGGCAGCAGTGGCAGTACCAGTGGCAGTACCTGTGGCAGCGTCTGCCAAAATGTCCCGCGGCTGCATGTGACCAGATATAGTCATTAATATATTAGCTGTTAGATACCGTCTGCCTTTCAGACTAGCTTCTTTACCCATAGTCGTATCCTAACGACAGCAGTGGCAGTATTTGCGGCAGCACCTGTGGCAGCACCGGTGATGGCAGCACCGGTGATGGCAGCACAGGTGATGGCAGCACTGGCAGCACCAGTGGCAACTGTGACAGTATCTGCGGCAGCACCAGTGGCAGAACCTACGGCAGCAGCTGTGACAGTGCCTGCGGCAGCCCCAGTGGCAGCAGCAGTGACAGTAACTGTAGCAACACTGGTGGCAGCATCAGTGACAGTACCTGCGGCTGCACCTGTGGCAGCAGCAGTGGCGGCAGCACTGGCAGCAACAGAGAGAAGAGCACCTGCGGCAGCACCGGTGGGAGCAGCAGTCACAGTACCTCCTGCAGAACTGGAGGCAGCAGCAACCGCAGCAGCATCAGCATTACCAGTGCCAGCACTGGTGGCAGCAGCAGTGACAGTACCTGCAGCAGCACCTGTGCAGCAGCAGCAGAGATACTTCCTGCGGCAGCACCAATGGCAGCACCGGTGGCAGCAGCAGTGACGCTACTTGCGGCAGAGCCAGTAGCAGCAGCATTGACAGTACCTGCGAAAGCACCGGTAGCAGCAGCATTGACGGTACCTGCGGCAGCACTGACATCACCGGCGGCAGTACCTGTGGCAGCACCGGTGGCAGTAGCACGGTGGCAGCAGCAGTGGCAGTACTTGCGGCAGTGCCAGTAGCAGCAGCATTGACAGTACCTGCGAAAGCACCGGTAGCAGCAGCAGTGACGGTACCTGCTGTAGCACATCACCAGCAGCAGTACTTTTTGGCAGCACCGGTGGCAGTACTTGCAGCATTACCGGTGGCAGCAGCAATGGCATTATCTGTGGTAGCACTGGTGGTGGCAACAGTGGTAGCAGCATGGAAGTTACCTGCGGCAGCAGCGGTGGCAGCAGCAGTGTTATTGATGCAGTGTGGTGTAGTGTCTCTTGTTCCAGCTTAAGGCCCTGATCCCTTGTTTTCTCAATTAAGGCTGTGATGAGCTTTCGAAGTGATCTCACAGATCATTGATCTCAAATAAACTGAGGCACACACACACACACACACACACACACACACACACTCTCCCACACATTTAATCTTAACACCAGAAAATGAGATGTTTGCCTCATCCGAACATCCCCAACATTGTCCCGAGTCTAACAGAGTCTTCTCCTCGTTTCTTCTTCTTCTTTATTCCAGACATCAAAGACTCGCTAATGCAGGCCCTGGCCAGCTACGTGTGTTACCCACAATCCCTCAGAGCAGTGGAGAGGATCCCAGAGGATCAGTGAGTACCCACAATCCCCGCAGAGCACTACAGCACACCTGTGGCACAGTCTGCAAAAGGTTTTAAACTCAAACTCATGGTTTGGTAAAAAAAAAAATATATATAGAGATTTTTTTATTTTTAGCTAAAAAATGCATCCATCTGGGAATTCTAAACTGCGTAAAATGGGAATTTTCATTTAATTTACTAGTTACCAGTAGTGTAACAGTGTTTTACAGAAGAAGGAAAGAAAATTCTGATAGAATTAAGCCAATTTAGAGTCTTCCTATTGGTCTGTTCATCATGAAATTTGGCAGAATACCTGCCAGATTCAAATGATGTTAAAATGATTTTAAAAAGCTGCAAAAATATCAGCTTTAAGGAAAAAACTAAAATCCATAATAAAAGTATCCTAAAATGACCAGCATGGTTCTGGTGGGGTCTTAAAAAGTCTTAAAATGTCTGAAATGCGAAACCTTACATTTTTACAGTCTTTAAAGGGGTTAAAAACTGACATTTCTAAGCTCTTGCATTTAAATTGGGCAAGTCTTAAATGCTTACTTTTTACTTTTTACACTAATTCGGGCAAGGTACAGCAAGGCAGAGTGAGCCAGGGAAAAAGAGGCAGAATGAGGTAGAGAGAGGGCAAGTTAGAGTAAGATACTGAGGAGATGAGATGTGGCAGAGTGAGGCAGAGTGAGGTAGGGCAAGGTGGGGTGATGTGGAGCAAGGCAGATTCCAAAAATCCTTTAAAAGACTTAAAAATAGTTTAGTAAATTTACTTTGACTTTTTTGTTCATTCTGGAGAAGCGCAGTCTAATGGGTAGTTAGTTCTGTGTTTCTGGGGGCTATCAGTGTTGGTACGTGGTTATTAAACTACAAATCCCATGAAAACTGCAGGCAGAAAACTACAGGCCCTATACCAGGAGATCATTTCTCAGTATGAATTATTGATGTACTGATGTAGCTGCATGTTTTGTTTTTTTAAAGGTATTAAAAGTTTCTCCCGCTCTCACAACACAGATTGATGTAGTCCTACCTTATTCACCTTATTGATCTGCTGATTAATCAGTATTTTATTGTTTTAATCTTTGATATCTCTTGAATAACACTGTTTGTGATCTTGGCGACTTCTTTAGGCGTGTGGCCATGATGAGGAACCTGCTAGCTCCTTATGAACAGAGGCCATGGGCTCAGACCAACTGGATCCTGGTCCGTCTGTGGAGGGTGAGCGCCTCTGTGTGCTGTCTTTATATTAGGATAAATATGGTCATCTTACAGACACATACACACAACGCAAAGTAGTGCAGAATGAATTGTGAATTAGATCAAAGACGATTTTATTTTAATCAAATAAAAATCTGAAAAGTATGATGTGTAAAAGTATTCAGGCCCCTTTACTCTAAAATCAGTTTCTCTGATTTTGCTATTTATAGGTTTATGTTTCAGTAAAATGAACATTGTTGTTTTATTCTATAAACTACAGACAACATTTCTCCCAAATTCCAAATAAAAATATTCTCATTTAGAGCATTTATTTGCAGAAAATGAAAAATGTCTGAAATAATAAAAAACTCAGATAGTGTAAAGAAAACAAGTTCATATTCATAAAGTTTTCAGAAATCAATATTTGGTGGAATAACCCTTTTTTTTAATCACAGTTTTTTTAATGCATCTTGGCATCATGTTCTCCTCCACCAGTCTTACACACTGCTTTTGGATAACTTTATGCTGCTTTACTCCTGGAGCAAAAATTCAAGCGGTTCAATTTGGTGGTTTGATGGCTTGTGATCATCCATCTTCCTCTTGATTATATTCCAGAGGTTTTCAATTTGGTAAAATCAAAGAAACCCATAATTTTATTTTTTACAGAGATTTTATATTATATCTCAGGCTAGCTGCTAGTGACGCTTTTAAACTGGAATATTGTAATGTGCTAAAATACTGACTTTAACTAAGAGATTTAATGTAAAAAATAAACATTATCTAGCTGTACTTTGGGTCACAGAGCTGTTCAGAGGGAGGTTTTAATGACATATGCATCCTATGAGTAACTTCACATTTGGAGAACACACTAGTGTGAACTTTTGAACCTTCGTTGAGCACTTGTGGAGTGTATTCTGTGCCGCATTTCTGACAAGAAAAGATAAAAATGTGTGCAATCCTGTTAAATGAATTATTGGTGGATCTTTCTTCACAGGGCTGTGGCTTCGGCTACAGATACACACGCCTGCCCCACCTGCTGAAAACCAAACCTGAAGACGCCAACCTGCCCAGCCTGCAGAGTGAGTCCTCCTACTTTCATTAATTGCACATTGCACCAGTAAGAGCTGTAAGAGTGTGAAGGTTCAATTAGCAGGGTAAGAGCACAGTTCTGCTCTAAATATAAATATTACAATGCACACAACATTATAGGTGACATACCAGAGTTCAAAAGAGGACAAATTGTTGGTGCACGTCTTGCTGGAGCATCTGTGACCAAGACAGCAAGTCTTTGTGATGCATCAAGAGCCACGGTATCCAGGGTAATGTCAGCACACCACCAAGAAGGACCAACCACATCCAACAGGATTAACTGTGGACGCTGTAAGAGGAAGCTGTCTGAAAGGGATGTTCGGGTGCTAACCGGGATTGTATCCAAAAAACATAAAACCACGGCTGATCAAATCACGGCAGAATTCAATGTGTGCCTTAACTCTCCTGTTTCCACCAGAAAAATCTTTTAATTTTTTCCAAAAATCGACATTGTGCCTTATAATCCGGTGCACTTTATGTATGGGATAGGTATAGGTATAGGTGTTAAGGATCAGTAAAGCCACTCTGCTAAAGTACAGCGTTAAATAGGGTGAGTTTTCAGTGAAGTTTCTCCAGCAGTAAGGCAGGGTGCAGCATTATTAGCATTAGCTGCTATCCGCAATGCTAGCTCTTTTATCGTTCAGAAGTGAGTATATTCAACTGTAGTCTGTGTATTTGCTGTGTTAAAACAAGCTATGTGGGACAAACCGTTAGCTGATAGCACCCTGGTTTACCAGAACACTAAGGGTTCCTCAGTGTAGCGCTGTCAGACAGCATTTATGCTCTGCTAGCAGTGTGATAAGCGGCTAATGCTAATGCTGCTGCATCCAGCCTTATTGCTGGAGAAACTTGAAAACTGGAAACGTACTCCTAGTCAAAATATTGTAAATAAAAGAAATCACTTTACTGACCCAAATAAACAGTTTTCAGGAGAGAAATCTGTGTAGATTAATGTCCAGTGCTCGTTTAACTTTAAAAGAAATTACAATTTTGTTTACTAAGGTGTTTCCCCTAGCTTCCCTATTAGAAGGGAAACATGGCGACACCCTTGTTCACTTCCATGTAGGCATCCTTACTAGTGTCCCTTAATGTTCCTTATAATCTGGTGAGCCTTATGCATGAAAATAGAACAGAACATCGACGTTAATTGATTGTGCGCCTTAAAATCCGAAAAATACGGTACTACTATTTCTTCTCATTTTGGGGCCACTCCTTATTATAGTCTGTACACCCAGACAGAGAGAGAGAGATGGAGAGATAGAGATAGAGATAAGAAGAGAGATAGACTATATCCTTCTGCAGAATGTGTCAGCCCGTCACGTTAAATGCCGCTGTATTAATGCTCCTCTTTCTGTGCCAAAAACAAAGCAGTAAATCTTCCTCATCATCAGTGACATGTGCGGCACAACGCCGGCCGAGAGCGGCCTATTAATAGCATCAAACGAAACAAATACTGAAACGAGCCGTCATCCATCATACGCCGCAGCCCACCGATCTGCTTTTGCTCTGCTTCGGTTCTCGGGGAGAAATCTGGGATGGGGCTTTTATACATTCTGCTAATGAAAGTGGCCTTGCTGCATCTCAGCACTTCCAGTCTCTGATGGCAGAGAATCGTTCAGCGCGGGCTAATTTAAGAAGTCGTTTATTGATCTGGAAATAAATAAATAAATAAAGCAAGCGTACAGTTTGAGCGTTAATGGTCAGCGATTGGAAATGGCTTCTGTTGGGATCTTATATGAACTCTTTAAAGACATGGGAGACCTCGATTTGATGGAAACTTATTTATAGGTTCAGCTAAAAAAAAAAAAGAACATTCCATCAAGGTTGCAGAACTTCCGAGCAACAGAAAGCCCTCAAAAATTACAGGTAATACCAGGTAACTCAACCAGTGGTCAGCTAAAGTAGACAACCAACAGCAATCAGCATGCACACCCTAAAGCACAGTTCAGCACACATTCAGGATGTTTGTAGAACTGACTAACTATGACTGAACATTGGTGGTAATTTTTTAAAGGTGTCTCTTTGCTAGAAAGTGTAAAAAAAAAATGTTTTCTTGCTCTTTTTTTCTCCCCCTATTTTCTCCTAATTTAGCTAGACCAATTGTCTCATTGTATATTCCCCTATTACTAGTGATGAAGACTAGCACACGCCTCCTCCGATACATGTGAAGTCAGACTCCGCCTCTTTTGCTGAGTAGCATCACAGCGCTAACGCTCGGAGGAAAGTGCAGTGACTCGGTTCTGATACATCAGCTCACAGACGCAGCCTTGTGCTGATCGACATCACCCTAGAAGTGATGAGGGGAAAGAGTACCATCTACTGTCTGTACCCACCCAGAGAGAGCAAGGCCAGTTGTGCTCTCTCAGGGCTCCAGCAGCTGACGGCAAGCTGCATGACTGGGATTTGAACCAGCGATCTTCTGATCATAGTGACGGTGCTTTAGACCGCTCGACCACTCGGCACCCCCTTGCTCTTTTTGAAATGCAGGAGCAATAACCCCACTCCGCTGAAGTACATCATCATTGATAGTGCGCCTTATAGTCAGTAAAATTGTGGTAATAGATGGACAAAAAGTGTTGCTGACCTCAGTATTGCCTATTGTGTTTACCTAATGTCAGTGGACAGTGCAGTGGGTGGTAGTGATCGTGACCGGCAGCTTCTGGCTAGAACTATCCATGCAAACAGACAATCGACTTCACATTTAATGCAAAAAGCCCCAGAAACATATCTTACCCGCTGGTCGGTCTGGTATTCTATAGCGTATATAATACATGGAAAAAATCCTGGCACACAATGGCATGTCGGTGTATTCTTCCTGAAAATATATTAAAACAAACACACACTCACCACTCACACACAAGGGTGCTGCCTTTACCTTGGCATCCTGTCCTTCTTTATGGCCTGCCAGTATTCATAGGTCTTCATCGATGGCACTTTGTGATGAGTGTGCCATCAGGGTGAACTGTCACTACTCAATTTCCATTGATGGGGCACTCTCTGACCTTAATCCCTCTTCTTTTATTTACCATCACTCTGCTTTTGGCTGCCGCTCCGGTTCTATTAATAGAAGCTCTTTGTTAAAATGCTGTGCGAGGTCACTGAGAGTACCTGGACGTGTTTCTAGTTGGCACTGTAACCTCTAGGATGATGGTTGCCCTCTTTTATCTACTTAGATCTTCTGCCATTCTACTCTTTCTCCCAATTTAGCTCGGCCAATTGTCTCCATGCTACTCAGCTGTTTATCCCCCCATCACTAGTGATGCCACAACACCAGGAGGGTGAAGACTAGCACATGCTTCCTTCGACACATGTGAAGTCTCCGACTCCGCCTCCTTTTGAGCTGCTGCTGATGCAGCATTACCAAGTAGCATCACAGCACTAACGCTCGAAGGAAAGCGCAGCGACTCGGTTCTGAAACATCAGCTCACAGATGCAGCCTTGTGCTGATCCACATCACCCTAGGAGTGATGAGGGAAAAGAGTGCCATCTACTACTGTACCCACCCAGAGAGCACAAAGCCAATTGGGCTCTCTCAGGGCTCTGGCAGCTGATGACAAGCTGCATGACCTGGATTCAAACCAGCGATCTCCTAATCATAGTGGCAGTATTTTAGACTGCCGGACCACTCAGTGCCCAAATAATGTGATCAGACTCAATCTTTATAAGACACTAAGACAAAAAAGAACTACCTCTTTTGGCCGGACATAATTCTGGGCATTTTTTCAGGCCGAGGCTCTTTTCTTGTATTAAAAAGCTTCAAATGTAATTTACCTGCAGCACTTATATAACTTTTAATGAACTCTATCTAATTACAAAAGTGTGTGACAACACTAATCAAACACACTTTCCATTTATTTAAATATATGTATCCACAATTCCTGGTCCTACTTCCACATAAAAAAAAAAATAAATGTCATTGAATTGGGACCCCAAGGATTAGTCCAAACCGTTGCCTGTGGGTAAAGAAAAACGTAATGAAATTAGACCGTGTGAGAAACATCAGTAGTTTCGGATGTTCCTGACTAAGTGTTTCAGATTGCCTCTCGTTCGATTCCACAATTTCCCAAGCAGAACAAACCGTCCTGATCAAATTCGCTGTCTTTCACATCAACAGCATGAGACAGAGCCCTGTAAAGCACAACTTAACGACTTTATCTCGTCCCCTGTGACAGCGCAGGATGTTTCTGTTGGAGTGCTGAGCCTTTGTTCCAGCCATGCATGAGTTCTTCCCCTTGTTTGACTGGCTTTTCTCTGTGCTAACACTGTCATCTTTTCTCACTCTCATTTGCATGACTTCCAGGAGATTTGTCAATTTGCTAGTTTCCGAAGTAAGTTCCATTCCCATTGTTTGTTGTTTGTTGTTAGTAGTTCCTCACCCTGATTCTATTAGAGATGCTACAGGTTTGTTGACTACCAAAATAATCATTAGTTGCAGCCCTAGTAGGTACTGACCACTGTGTAAATGGCACACCCCAAAGGAAACTACAGTGAGACATCGTCTTCTATTTGTTCTATTCGTTTGGGTGAATTGGTAATGGGGTAACCTTCATGGGCCTGGTATTCCAGCTTTGTTCTCCACACTCAGAAATATCCAGGACCAGAAAGGCCCAGTCCCAGACCTAGAAACCCAGATAAAAGATAAATGAATGAATGAATTAAATAACTCCAGAGCAGGAGGTTCTATAAACCCACAAATAAACACTACTTCTAAAAAAAAAAAGGGAAAAAAAATACATCAGTTCTCCCAGATCTCTTGTCGGAATAAACAGCCTCTTCATTTCCATACGCTGAATGCATTTTAATTGGGAATTAACCATGCTTAGCATGTTGTCAAAGATGAAGCCCAGGAGAAAGAAGTGGAGAATGCTCTTATCTGAGGGCTGTAAATACGAAGCGTGTCACATGTGCACTTTGTGCTCGTTTATTTGAGTGAGCAAGAGGACAGACGTTACGTGATGTTAATGAAAAATAATTAATTTTAATTTAATTTCTACCTAAATGGCTTCAGGCTGCTTGACCACATGTTTCTATACACTACAAATGTTATTAATAGATTGTGTGATGTTTAAACCCTGAGAACTATAACAAATTGAGATAGAAAAGAGCATTGCAGCCTGTTTTGCGCAGGGTGTACGATAGGACCCTTAGTCTTGTGATGTGTTGACATCACCACTATATGTCTCTTTCACATCTTTGACAAACCACACCTTCCAGCCTCTCATGTTGACTCACTAGAAGTAACGTCCTTGACTCACCTATTGATCTTTCAACATATTCAACTGTTGCTTCATATCCTCCGGTTCCTTCATGTGTTCTTTCAAAGCCTGATTGAAGCAAAGAGCATCAATGGACCACACTACATCCTGTCAGGGCACGACCTCCCCTCTACCGAGCGTCTGTCCTTCATGTTTCTGTCTTGCAGGAAACCTGTTGGCATGTTGTACGCAACCTATTATCTCCTCAAAGCATCTTCGGCAGAGTAAGGCGTGACAACATTGACGAATGATCCAGAATAGGGCTACAGGATATTGGGAAAATTTTACATTGCAAATGTTATTTTTTTGACTATATATATCGCAATATTAAACAATGCAGGGCCCATGACGTCACCATCACGTATTCCGGACCAATCAAGAGCCAAGTCAGCATCGAGCTCAACTCGAAACCTGAGAAAACAGCAAAACAACAGTGATCAGGCATTTAAATGGCTTTTTAAAAGGTAAAAAAAGAGTGTTTTTCTGGGATTAAAAGCATGAACACAGAGACAGCGCTGTGTATCTACTTCTTGTGCAACATGACGTGTTTGTTTGTGTTTAATTGCCTTAAGTGACATCATCGCACGTCCTGCGATGTGACTATTGCGCATGCGCACATCGCGATGACGATGCTTAAACGATATATCATGCAGCTCTAATCCAGAATGATCGTCATCTTGGGGTCCGTTCTCGCTTGATAGCGCCACACAGAGGGCAAAAAACATGGATATGCATGGCATTGACTCCCATTTCCCAATCAATAGCTCTATTCCCGTTTCAAAGAAGCTTCACGCCCACTTCTGTCCTTCTCTATTACACTCTTTTCTTTCACTTTACCTTTAAACACTGTTGTCCCAGCTGACATTGCGCACATACCGTAGATCGAGCGACTGCCTCGGTCTAATTAAACATAAAGGCTGTTTCTGTGTTACAGGGCGGCGCTGCCCTGTCAACTGATTAGCACTGATTAGCTCCATTTACAGTGTCCCCTGAATGTTTTGTGCCACTCTCTGAGGCTTTTAGCACATAAGGATAGGCTATTGAATGACCTAGAACAGACTTTTCTCTCTCTACATGCAGAGAGACGGGGAGATAGCAGCGCTGATGGTGTTGGCTGATGCCGGACGTGTGTCTTTGTTGCGGCCGCAGGGTCATTAGACTGTATTGTTTGGTGGGAGCAGTATTGTTCCCGTTTGACCACCAACGCCGCTGTTGTTGTATTGGTGCATCGGTGTGTTGTGGCTTATTATTGAGGCTATTTTCATCCCTCATTACACTGCAATTAGAGTGGGCCTAATAGGAAAGGTAACAGCTGATTATTGAAGTGGGATCATTTTGGTTGCATCCTGATCCGCTGCCATATGGCGAGATATTTCTGTGCGTCTCGTTTTTGTCGCAATCTGTTCGAGTGTAGGAATGTGACTGGAATATCCAATGTGTTGTGATGCAAATGTTATGAATTACCTACAGTGAGAAACCTGGTCATCTGCTCATTAAAACCCTGAGATGAGCACTTGCCCTGAAGCTATTAATCCATGTCTGAGCTCTTTACTGCAGCTCCTTTTGACGAGTGATATGGGATTGAACACTGATTGCACTGATTGCACTGATTGCACTGATTGCACTGATCGCATCGACAAAGCTTTTGACCTTATAATTGTTGGTTTATTGAAGCCTTTTTTAAGGGCCACTGTTAAAAATGATAATTTGCTTAGGTTCTTTAAGTACTCCTGTGGTACTCCTGAAAAGATTACACTCCTAAAAAAAGGTGCTTAGAGCCATGCAGAGAGGGAAGTTAGGTCAAGGACCCAGCCTAACACGTATGTAGCAGAGATGGTTAGGGACCTTGATCATTGGCTCATCATTGGGTATCAAACCAAATATCTTGGAATCAACAACCCAGAATTAGCAGAGCTCTCTCTCTCTCAGCCATGCTGTGGTACCCATGGAGCAAATATAGTTTAAGGAACCTTATTCAAGCGCCCTACAGTGGCACCTTGCCAAATGTGGGTATAGAACATACAACCTTGTGATTAATACCCAATAATTATAACCAGTGAGTTTGTTATAGAGTTAACAGTTAGGAACCATTTTTTTAAGGTCCAATGTGCTACCCTTGATGGCAGCAACTGCAATCAAGCTTTACCAATAATTGACAACGACTTTTTCTGGTCTCTGTAAAGCAATTTTGGCCAACTTTTCTCTACCGAATTGTTTTAATTCTGACACACTGGAGGGTTTTTAAGATCATGCCACAGCATTTAAATCAGACTTTGACTAGACCACTCCAAAACCCTTATTATTCAGAGGTGGACTTGTTGTTTGGGTCATTGTCCTGCTGCAGAACCCAAGTACATCTAAGCGTGAGGTCACAAACAGATGGACAAATACTTTTTCACACCACTATAAATGTTTTATTGCTAATTATGAATTTCTCTGATTGCTTGCAGAGCCTTGCCCTTCCCTCCTGCTCCAGAGGCACATGGCGGAGCTCCTGAGTCAGGACAAAGACATGGCCGCCAGCTTCCTCAACAGCGTCCTCAACCAGCTCAACTGGGCCTTCTCAGAGTTTATTGGCATGATCCAGGAGGTAAGGACCATGCACTCGCCCCAGTCAGTGGGTTTTAGGCTTTCGGCTCTGTTCGAGCTGTAGTTTCTCAAAGGACCTTCTCAAAGTTTTGTTGGAGTTTGAAGCTTGTGGTTTGCCATTGTTCTCAGTATTGAACCAAAACCAGCCGCATCTAGTTTACTCAACTCTTTCTGCTGTCGCAGGGCTTGACTCACTTGAAGGCTTTAAATTATTCATAGTGGTGTTGATCAATAGTATTGTCATTGCTTTCAATAGTAGTTGTTGTTGTGGTGGCTTAGTCATTCAGATTTTAAACAGCGCTATTTGCATGCAAATGGCTTAGCGAAGAGAAATGTTGCAGAGTTGTTGATATTAGCATTGTAACCCTCGCTGGAGTGGAGAGAGTTTGTGCCTGTGTGATTAAGCAAATTCGTATTGCGTTCCGATTTAAGGTTACATCTGTAATTTTATATTGCGGATGTTCCTTTTTTTTAGTGAATTGATCGTATAATTGTCATGCAACAGCACTTTTTTACACCGATTAAATATAACCTTATGTTTCTACACCCCTTATCAATTTTTTCAGCTCCACAAAAGCATGTAGAGGCACTTTTTGTTATAAATACAGCCTGTAGTCTTATCTTTTAAGTAGTTTTTTTTTTTTTTTTTGCATACTTTAGTATTGTCATCATACTTTTCGCACTATAAGGCACACCAAATTATAGGACACATTATGTGACACTAGTAAGGAACAGGGGTGTCGCCATGTTTTCCCTTCTAATTCAGCAGGTCTCGTTGCTGTGGGGTGGGGGGCTAGTTAATTAAGTACAGCTAAAACTGAATGTTTTGTGTGTTTAACGCCTTACTGCACTACTTATCTATGGTTAGGTTACTTTCTGCTAAACTTTTTACTACTACTCTGTAGGCCACTGGCTTCTAAATTTTCTTTGGGATTATTCATCCATCCATCCATCCATCCATCCATTCATTCTTCCTGCATGGCTAAAATAGGATTGGACGGTTGACTGTTGACTGTTGTGAGGGTTTTAATCAGTCAGTTGCGCACCTGTTTATTCCTCCACCGATATAGAAACACACCAGAAATGTATGTTCTGGTAATGTTGTCAGGGTTTTAATCAGTCAGTGGCGCACCTGTATATACCGCCACCAATATAGAAACATACCAGAAATTTAACCTAGACACACCTCACTTCCAGCATACCACGCCCGTACGATAGGGCCGTAAATGTTCGTCTTAGGTGGAATCTGACGTGTTTAGAATTTCCTCAACACGATTGGCTAAGAGAGAAAGGAAATAGGCGTACAGCACATTGCAGGACTACAGCCAATACCTCCAAAATGTTCAGTAAAGCTGAAGAAATGCAAGTGAGTCACCAGCCCACTTAGCCACCCTCACGTACGTAGGTATGTTCGTACCGCCTCACGCATCAACCTTCACAAATTACCTTCTACGATTATGCAGACAGCACCTCCTCCAGACTTCAGATCTCCGCGCTCAAATCTCCATGCCCCTTCATGGAGCACACCCTCTGCCCCTCGTGAAGCCATAATTTGATCCCAGGGTAGCAGGAGTGCAGCCGACAAGACGGATTTGAGAAGTGAAAATAGGCCCCTGCTCCTCTCGCCCCCTTGCTTTTCCTGTGGTGTCGTTATTAGTGATGGGAGGCTTTATCCTCCCCTGGGCGATGGGAGGAAAGAGCACGGCTCCCTGGTCCATAATGGCAGAGAATTAAGCTCCAGCAGGGGCGCCGAGAAAGTGCTCTCCTGCCAGCCCAGCCCATCCTCCAGAGCCACACACAGGACCTGCACTTTACCGAGGACTGGGCTTTGAAAGTCTGGTTCCTCGGCCTGAAGGTTAGCCGGCTCTCAGGGACTGGCTTTTATCTGCGAGGATTCCTGAATTAAGAGGCAGCTCTCTGAAGAAGGATGGAATTAGTGTTTATCTGCTGCCTTTTCTGAGAGAATGGAACTGAAACAGAGAGCTGATTCAGTCCTGTGAGAAATGAAACAGCATTGTTCACAGCATTTGGTGGAATGGGATCAGGTTGTTCTTGTAGTTTTGTAGTAAAAGTTTACTCTGCAAAAGTGCATCTCAAAAATTCATATATTATATAGATGATATATGTTGCTAAAAATCAGTGTCTCAGAAAATTACAATATTCAAAAAGACCAATTGGTACTTTACTTGCAGTGTGGGCAGTGTGCCAAGTCCTGCTGAAAAAGGAAATCCGCATCTCCATAAAAGTTGTCAGTAGCAGAGGGAAGCTGTAAGATATGAAGTGCTGTAAGATTTTGTGTGAAAACAAAACTGCACTGACTTTAGACTTGATAATAAAACACAGTGGATCAACACCAGCAGATGACGGACATGACTCTCTAAACAAACCATCGCTGATTGGTGGAAACTTCACTCTAGACCTCGAGCAGTTTGGATTGTGTGTCTCTCCACTCTTCCTCTTGTATTTTCCCCTCATTTATTTCCCAATTTGGCTAGGACAATTGTCCCTCCCATTCAGCTGCCACTCAGCTGTATATCCCTCATTACTAGTGATAGCAACTACACCAGGAGGTCAGGACACATGTAAATTTAGGCTCTGCCTCTTTTCGATTTGCTGCTGATGCACCATTTCCGAGTAGCATCATCGGAGGAAAGCGCAGCGAATGAGTTCTGATACATCAGCTCACAGATGCCTTGTTCTGATCCCCATCACCCTAAGAGTGATAAGGGGAAAGAGCGACATCTACCCACCCAGAGAGAGAGCAAGGGCAATTTTGCTCTCTCGGGCAAGCTGCATAACCGGGATTTGAACCAGCAATCTCCTGATCATAGTGGCAGCACTTCAGACTGCTGGACCAATCGGTGCTCGTGATAGCTGTAATGTTGCTGTGATTTTCCAGTAAATACTTTTTTCCCTCCTCTTTCCTGTAGTTTCCTGTAGTTTGAATTTGGGCCTGATGCTGCGTGATGAAACGTTTACCTCTCTCCGCTTTTTAAGTTAGTTTTGCCCCAGCTCAGCAAAATTCACGTCTCATTTGCATGCAGTTCGGAAATTCTCAACTCTTCTTTTTTCCTCTCTTTCATCGGGGAGCCTTGCTGCTTTGGCACTCCGCAGTACTCCACGCAGGACAACAGGCCGCTTCCGTTGAAAGCGAACTCGAGGCGAAATGAAAAATGCAGCGTTGTGCACGATTTGCATTTGGTTTATAGAGGAAAGGAGGACTTGCTATAGCATTTGTTGGTACATTTTAATGGAAAATACCATCAATATTCCAGGCAGCCGCTTGTGTCTGTAAAGATCAGGATATAAAATGCTTTCTCAGGCTCCAAAGTGCAAATTAGATTTTACCCTGCTGAATGTGTTTCCATTAGCTTCCTGTAAAATGGAGAGACTGTGTGTCTCCTTTATTGCAGGAAAGTGTTTGACAGTAGTGGGTGGGTGGGTGGGTGGGTGGGGGAGAGTTTAGTGCTAGAACTGACCTAGTGTGGCTGTTGAAGGTGAACATTGTATGTCATAAATATTGGAGCATAAAAAAAACTCCATTGTCTCTATTGTTTTTTTTTTCTTCTTCAGTTTGTGACAATGTGAATTTTGCTGTTGTTCTATATGTAGTGGTAAAATGGGCCATGATAAATGATGTCAAATATTTCAAATTTACTTGAGATTGAATATATTCTTCACATTGGCTTCAATCAAAAGAGAAATCCAGTGTAAAGTGGACTTGGATTGTAGTGAAACATGATAACGAGTATGAACTTTTGTTGAATATCCCACCTCCATTCACACCAGCATTCAGAAAAACTGAGATTTTAGGCGATGCTCCCAACAGGCTTACAATGCTAGTAATAGGGGTATAGAGCTTTACCCATGCTAAAAACAAGAAATTCCAGAAGCAAAATACACAAGATAATACACAAAAATAAAAGTCAAATTTTATCATTTAGATCTTTTATTTGCAGAAAATAAGAAATGGCTGAAATAACAAAAAGGATGCAGAGCTTTCAGACCTCAAATAATGCAAAAAAAAAAAAAAAAAAAAACAAGTTCATATTCATAAAGTTTTAGGAGTTCATAATTCAATATTTGGTGGAATAACCCTGTTTTTTAATCACATTTTAATCCATGTTCACCTCCACCAGTCTTACACACTGCTTTACTCCTGGTGCAAAAATTCAAGCAGTTCAGTTCAGTTTGGTGGTTTGATGGTTTGTGATCATCCATCTTCCTCTTGATTATATTCCAGAGGTTTTCAATTTGGTAAAATTAAAGAAACTCCTTTTGATTCTTTAAATTTTATTTTTTTGTGTAAAACTTAGTTTTTTTTTGACAAAATACAATGATACTTGGCCCCGTTATGAATACTGTGGCCCCCTGATGGCCCCTAGCTTCACCAACGGCTAGATATTAGTGTGTAATAGAGTGGAGGACAGTGCTTGAACATTGTGTGTTTAAGAACCCCAGCAGCACTTCCTCCTCTGATCCACTCATCAACACATTATCGCCATGTCAGTTGGTGGTGTCACTTTAGTGTTGAGAATAGTGAATTCTACCAGTCAGGTATTAAGGAGCAGTAAAGCCAGATCTGTTGAAGTACAGAGTTATGAGGGTGAGTTTTCAGGTGAAGGTGAATTTTCTCCAGCACTAAGGCTAGGTGCAGCAGCATTAGCATTGCCTAATGTGGGCTTCCTTAATCTGGTGCACTTTATGGATAAAAAAACACGGTACACGATAATGTAAGGCAGGTGGTTTTAATGTTATGGCCTCATCCATCTCCAGTAAAGGCCTAGCATGACCTCAATTGTCCCTGAGTTTAATGGCTTCTCTGGTTGTGATTTGTATGTAATTGGATTTTAGGTTTTAATGACTCTCTGTCTGACAGATCCAGCAGGCGGCGGAGCGTCCGGAGCGTAACTTCGTGGACACCAGGCAGCTGAAGGTGTGCGCCACCTGCTTCGACCTGTCGGTCAGCTTGCTGCGGGTGCTGGAGATGACCGTCACTCTGGTGCCGGAGATTTTCCTGGACTGGACCCGCCCCTCGGCCGAGCTGCTGCTGCGGAGGCTGGCTCAGGTGGGTAAATCAGAGGATCGGCTCTGTGCCTCAGTACTGGCTTTATGGTCAGGACGGCAGAGTGGTCATCTGATAGACGTCATGATGACATCAAGAATGACCTTTTACATGGTGACTCAGCAGTGGACCTGAAAAAAAAAAAGAATTACAGGGAGCGTATCACAGCAGTGAAGCATTGTTACAGTTCCACTATATAATGCATTATGTATTTACTGCTCCGTTAATTTGTTCCAGTTATAGTTTAGTCAGTCTTGTTGGAACAACTGCAAATAAAGCTTTGCCTAATCGGACTTGGCAGGCTTAAATCGATTAAAATCGTTTAAATAGATCCTAAATACATAAAAATGAGTGGTGTCAATTGATTAAAACAATTAATCAAATTAATCACACTTTTTCTTCCCTAAGACTAAGCTCAATATAATGGGTATTTAAATGTAAAATAAAAGAATCAGTGTTAGAAACACTGATTTGTATTATTGGTGCCAATCCTTTAAAAATAATTTTATTAATCGCAGCAGTATTCTGTGACTAAATCAGAACAAATGGACCAGTCAGCTTCAAAAGGACTGTACATTGATGTTCATTAGAAATTAAGAAGTTGTTTGGAAATACAACTGGTAAGTGTGATTTAGGGTAAGTATAAAAGTATAAAAAATATTTATACTTAATATAAAAAAATATATATATATTTATATATATTTATATATTTTTATAATATATATATATATATAGATATATATATATATTTTTATATTTAAACATATGAGTGAATTACATTATGAGAAAGGGTTATGGTGGCAAAGAGTGAGGAAGTGGAAGAACCACAGGAACAGTTCTAGTTAAGACCAGAAGTGGCAGAACAAGAAAAATCTCAGATAATCAGAGGAGAAGGATGGTAAGAACAGCCCACATTGTCAGCCCACAGACCAGCTCCAAAAACCTCCATCCATCCATCCATCCATAAAGAAAGAAAAATAGGTCCACCTGATGCTGTTTCTCCATGTATTTTGTCAAAGTAATAGTAAAATATAAAAGCCATGTATCATTTATCATCAATATTCTTATGCTTTCAACTCATAAACACTCTAATCTAACCATTTTTGAGAATATATATTTTAGGTGTGAATATATTTAAACTCTATACATTCAAAAATAAGTTTAAAAAAACAGGCGCTTGGTAAAAGTTTGACCAAAACATGATCAGTTCCAGGAAAATATAACAGTTCTGCTTCCTTTTACATTTGAAATGATTATATTTTGGAGCAGCCGTGTGTCTTCTGGAGTAAAAGAGATCAGGGCATGTGTCTGTCTGATATAATTACTGTGTTATAAGACATGAAAAAGAGAGAGAACTGACAAAAACGAACTCAAACAAGTTCAAAGGGTTAAAGAATTATTGCACACTTTCTGTAATGAACTGTAAACTTCATTTCACATCTCAGATATCACTGTGCTCGTCTGCTGTATGATATATTGAATTGAAATTGCTGATGATTTATAAAGAAAAATCAGTATGAAGGAAAATTATCAGGGGTACCCAAACCTTTATAGAACACTATATAGGTTATATGCCCTACATTAGGGGTGGGCGATATGGCCATAAAATAATATCACGATATTTCATGGTATTTTCATGATAACGATACTCTTGGCGATATGACGAAATACTGAAAAAAAAAAACACTACTGCACCAAAATTAATATTACATTTTCTTATTCCATACAGTATGATATGGCACACCCTTAACTGAGATAAAAAAAAATACAAGAAATTAAGCAGTAACATTAATTTGCAACAGAAGTCAAAGATCCAGAATGTCATGGTACTAAGTAGTATTCTTTACTTCTTTAAAAAGTAGCTACCCCAGCTATACTACTATCCTTACAGAATTACCTTATTTAATAGAAAACTATATTAAAACGTTAAATCGTAAAATATTAAAACTGACGAAATTATTTATTAAATTTACAGAACGTTTTATGACAACTAAGGGAATATTTTTTTTAATTAACAGAATTATTGAAACAAAGGGAATTATTTCTTAAAGTTAACATAATGATTTATTACAACTGAACAAAGGATTTAATATATTTAACGTAACGATTTATTCAAACTGAGGTATATCTTATAAATTAAGAGAAATGATTTACTACGTTAAGGAAAATAATGTATTATACTTAAGTTAACCGATTTATTGTAATATGAAATAATTATGTTAAATTATTGTACTTAATAGTTATGAAAGATATAAAGATTTATTGTTTGTGAAACAACGGAATTGTGTAGAGAGGCTGAACTTTTGTTTCTGTATGTGCCGTATTTGGAAAACGCCCACCAGCGACAGCTCGTTCTGAGTGAGACACGCCCCCAAGCGACTCATCGCCTGTTGGACAGGCGACACAGAGCGATTTTATCGCGTTCGTTGTGAACGTACAGTTAGACAAAAGAACACAGCATTCTCTGAGGGGGCGGATTACACCTGTCTCACTTTATCAACACATGATTAGCTAACTGCTAATTCCCCTGATGTTGATGTGTAACAGATGTGTGTGTGTGTGTGTGTGTGTGTGTGTGTGTGTGTGTGTGAAGGCATAGAATGGACTCATCAAAGTAATCTGAGTGTATCAGTGTACCCCTGATGTCAGCACATTCCCAGAACTTCTCCATATATAGATATTAGCGTTTTCGTCGCTGAATTACTGCTGAGAGCTGCAGTAATGTAAGTCTGACCCCGCTCACTTCCTGCACTCCGCTTTATCTGAGAGCTGTTTTGCACCTGCTTAACAATGGCGGAGGATCAGGCAGTGAATACGCAGCGCTGAGGGCTTGGAGTGTATTTGCGTTGTTTTGGTAATAAGGAGCCTTTGTGTTCTGTGCCCTCCAGCTGCTGAACCAGGTGCTGAACCGAGTGACGGCTGAGAGAAACCTCTTCGACCGGGTGGTCAACCTTCGTCTCCCAGGTAACGCTCGGGCGTGCGACGGGAGAACAGTGAAGTGTAGTTATTATCACTGCTGTTTAATACGCTGTTGCTAAGGATGGAGTGATTACCGGTGTTAAAGGGGACCTGTATCATGAACCTCATCAAAATTCATTCAAACCCAGCATAGGGTAGTATAGAGAGTATTATTGAGTAGTATACAGCTCTGGAAAAAAAAAAAATCAGTTTCTCTGATTTTGCTATTTATAGGTTTATGTTTGAGTAAAATGAACATTTTTGTTTTATTCTATAAACTACAGACGTTTCTCCCAAATTCCAAATAGAAATATGTCATTTAGAGTATTTATTTGCAGAAAATGAGAAATGACATGTGAAATAACAAAAACAACAAGATGCAGAGCTTTCAGACCTCAAATAATGCAAGTTCAAACAAGTTCGTATTCATAAAGTTCATAGAGTTCAAAAATCAATATTTGGTGGAACAACCCTGTTTTTTAATCATCTTGGCATCATGTTCTCCTCCACCAGTCTTACACACTGCTTTTGGATAACTTTATGCTGCTTCACTCCTGGTTCAAAAATTCAAGCAGTTCAGCTTAGTTTAATGGTTTGATGGCTTGTGATCATCCATCTTCCTCTTGATTATATTCCAGAGGTTTTCAATTTGGTAAAATCAAAGAAACTCATATTTTTAAGTGCTCTCTTATTGTTTTCAGAGCTGTAGGTAATAAAGTGGAATTGAAGGATTATAGGGAAGTGTGAGGTAAATATAGAGTAGAGAATAAGTAGTATAGAATATTATATGGTATTGTAGGGTAGTACAGTGTAGTATATAGAGTATGTGGTATTATGGGATGGTTTAGGGAGTATATGGTGGTATAGGGTATATAGAATAGTAAAAGAGAGGATAGGGAAGTACAGGGTGTTATACAATAAGATATAAGTATAAGGTAGGACAGGAAGTATAGAAAGTATATTGGTTGGTTGGTAGTGTAAGTAGTATAGTATAGTATAGTATAGTATAGTATAGTATAGTAGTATAAGAGTGAGCAGAGGGTAGTATGCGCTGTAATATAGGGTAGGTTTAGGAGTAGTGTAGGTCCATATATGGTGGTATGGGTATATTATATTGAAGTATAGAATAGTACAGAAGTATATGGCAGAAAAGTATAAAATGTATTTTTTAAAAATGTATTTATTTTTAGATAAAACAACATGCTGGTAAAAAATATTTAAAATACTCAAATACTAGTAAATGCACAAGTTTCTGCATTTAATACAGAAAAACATCATTTTGTTCTCTGATGTAATAATATCATGTTTTACAGGAACTGTAAAAAAAAAAAAAAAAAAAAGTCCTATCCTATATATATATATAAATACATTTTCTTTCAAGGGTAATCAAAAATCAAGGACATTCCCTTCTCCACGTTCATTTTAATGCAGCTGGAGTGCACCGCTTCTGTTTTATGAGCAAATTTATATCAGTTGAAGTTTCTTGAGTAAAGCCAATTGACCTTGTGGCTTTGGTTCTCCTGCCATCCGTCACCGTAGTTAAAGTCTCGTTCGGCCGAAGTCTTGCTCTAAACGCGGGATTTTTTGTGTCGTTTCCTGTCTGAAACTCCTGCAGGAGCTGGAGGAAGTGGGACAGGTGAGCTGATGGATGAGGAGGGAAGGGGACGATGGCTGAGTGTGAAATCATAACTCAGTTTTGCTGCAGGGTATAGAGGTTGTCCTCAGCCCAAAGGGACAATTTATCAGACATGACAAAGGAGAATGACGGGATCCATAATGAATGACGCTGGGTCAGTCTGATGGTGCTGAGTGAGGGTGATGTGAGCTGCCCTGCTGGATAAGAGCAAGTTGGTAGGATCAGGGGGGTTCTTTTCATGGGTAACAAAATATTCGGTATAAATACGATTATAGAAAAACAGGAACAGACAGTGCACTTTATAATCTGGTGCTCCTTATGTAATTATTCTACCAGTCAGGTATTAAGGAGCAGAGTTATACAGTTAGAGTTTCTCCAGCACTAAGACTGGGTGCAGCAGCATTAGCATTAGCCGCTAACCGCAGTGCTAGCTCTTTCGCCGTTCAGAGGTGAGTATATTGGACTGTATTCTGTGTGTTTTACGATTAATACAAGCTACATGGGACGAACCGTTAGCTGATAGCACACTGGGTTACCGTAACACTCAGGGTTCCAGCGTCTTGGTTTTGATACATCAGCTCACAGACGCCCTGTGCTGCAGACATCACCCTAGGAGTGATGTGGGGAGAGAGCGCCATCTACCCACCCGGAGGGAGCAGGGCCAATTTTGCTCCCTCTGAGCGCCGGCAGCTTGATGGCAAAGCTGCATGAGCGGGGGTTCGAACCTGCGACCTCCTGCTAGAATTACAGTTTTGTTTACTTGGGTGATTCCCCCAGCTTCACCATTAGAAAGGAAACATGGCGACACCCTTCCCCACTTTGATGTAGCATCCTTTCTAGAGTCGCTTAATGCACCTTATAATCTAAAAACTAAAACCATTTTAAAGTTCAAAGTGATGTCCAAGCTATTATTCCCTATTATGTATTGTCTTAAACATGTTCAGTCCACTCTGCAGCTTCTATATGTGATTTATAGATTTATGATCTCAATGATCCTATTTTAAAAGTCATATTAAAAGAGTAATTCGATTAAACAAATTATTACAATATGACAATACACTGAAAAAAAAATATTTTTATTTTTTTATTTTGATTTCTTTGTCAACAACAAAAACATACCAAAACTGCAATGTTGTATAAAATAATAATAATAATGTAACAAAATAAATAATGTACAGAAAAATAGCGTATTATATAACAAAAAATCTACCACAGTGCAAATATTTTAAATATTTGTGCATTTTGTGCATGCATATAAAATGCAAACATAAACAAATATACATGAACTTTAATCCCTAAAGTTTCATAGTAAATAGCAAAACAAATATAAATGCATATGAATAGAATGCTTTCAAAACGAAGAATACTGTAAATATCTCATTCTTTTTTTTAAACTATTATTTTTTTTATTACAATACAATTATTATACGACATGGAATGGATTGCTATGCAGGCTAGCGGATACTTACTTGGCAGTATAGTGTATGATAGGAAAGTTAGCTTAGCTTAGCATCTCCATATTCAGTGTAAGTGATTAATCATCTTCCCCTTCTTCTTCTTCTTCTTCTTCTCTTTCTTCTTCTTCTTCTTCTTCTTCTTGTTTATGTTCATGTATTGATTCAATAAGGCCTCTTGTTGTGTAGTACAACAACCCATGTTCTAAATAATTGTGTTGAAGCATTTCCCCTCACTTTAGAAATCTCATTTTTAGTAAAGTGAACACCAGTATCGGCCGCCCGCTCGAGCGAGTCCGGTGTAATTTGCATGGGGAGAATGACAGGATCATTATTGGAGACGGTGCACAGGTTTCCTCACGCTATTGTCTGCCTGATCTTCGGATTGCTGCTCAGTATTCAGAAATCCGATGTTGTGTAAATTGCTTTCTGATGGCGTGGTGGAGGGATTATATTGAACAGGCTGGTGGAGCGATTAGTGCAGAACTTGCTGAGAAGATTGTCCCTGTTGATCAGGATGAAATATGCATGAAAGCAAGCATGCGTTCAGCCTGTTACTTTTCTGCAAGATTAGCTTATTGTTTCACTTTTTTTCCCCTCTAAATATTGGTCTTTAGTGGTTTGTATTTGTTCTATTGTTTTAAAACGGTTTGAAGTAAAATGGGGACCACTTTAAAATAAGACTACCTTTATAAAGGGTTTATAAATGGTTTACAATTAGTTTATTAATGGTTACTAATTAGGTTGTAAATGCCGTACAAATCATTAATAATCAGTTATAACACATACGTAGAAAGGACAACAATGACCTGTTGTTTATAAATGACTAAAAGAGTTAGTGGTGGAATGATTAAACCTGGGAGTTAAATGGTTAAACTGATGTTGACTGATGGGCAATATGGAGATGGAGAAGCCACAGTAAGTTGAGTATCTGACAAGATCTGAAGTTTAACATTATAGATGGCTGTGTAATATAGTTCACTATTTGGCAAACAACAGGTCATTGTTGCCCTTTCTATGTATGTGTTATAACTGATTATTAATGCTTTTTAAGGCATTTACAACCTAATTAGTAACCATTAATAAACTAATTGTAAACCATTTATAAACCCTTTATAAAGGTAGTCTTATTTTAAAGTGGTCCCGTGAAATGGAAATTGCTTTGTATCTCCAAAACTCTACAACATGGGCTTTTGTTCAGCTGTTGTTTGAGCACTGCTGTTGGTTTAAGCATTGTGTTACTGTTCTGTGTTTGCAGGGCTGGAGAGCGTGGATCATTACCCCATATTGGTAGCAGTTACGGGAATTCTGGTGCGAATCCTGGTCGACTCGGAGAGACAAGGGTGAGTCCTCGACCTCCTGACCTCATTATAGCTTCGTTTCGCCGAGCGGCAAAGAGCCAGTGGCGGCTGAGTCCGAGCTTATGGAGCTGTGTTGTAACTCTCTGGAGTTTAAAGTAGTAGATCTACTCCTCATCTCAAAGCCAAGGCTGTATCCTAAAATATCATTGGTAGGTTGCTTTTTTTAATCCAGGGATAGAATCTATAGAAAAGTTCCAAGAGAAAAGACCCTTTATTATATATACTATACTAGAGCATCTCAGAAAATGTTGAATATCATTGGAAAGTTACTTTATTTCAGTAATTCAGTTCAAAATGTGAAACTCATATATTATATAGATGTAATCAACACACAGAGTGATCTATTTTAAGCATTCATTTCTTTTATCGTTGATGATTATGGCTTACAGCCAATAAAAACCCTGTCCTGCTGGAAAATGAAATCCGAATCTCCGTAAAAGTTGTCAGCAGAGGGAAGGATAAAGTGCTGGAAGACTTTCCAGTAAAACCCGTCGTAAAACTTCCTCCAGACTCTGCTCCATTGATTTCCAAATGAAATGTAAAATTTACTGATGATCAGTGATGGTTTGGAGAGACATGTCATCTGCTGACAACTTTTATGGAGATGCGGATTTCATTTTCCAACAGGACTTGAAACACTGCCCACACTGCCAAAAGTATCTGAGATACTGATTTTTGGGTTTTCATTGGCTGTAAGCTATAATCATCAACAATAAAAGAAATAAACACTTAAAATAGATCACTCTGTGTTTAATACATCTATATAATATGTGAGTTTCACATTTTCAACTGAATTACTGAAATAAAGTCACTTTTTTTTTTAGCGATAATCAAATTTTTGAGATGCACCTGTACAGTCAAGAAATACAGCTGAAGTTCAGATTGATTTTGAGGACGCAACTGATGTATCCTTCCAGGCTTTACCATGATAGTTTTCAACTTATTTCCAACTTATTTATATACTATATATTACTTTTAACCATGCACACTGGGCTGTGGGGTGTTATACCGGTCTATAGCCCATGCCTGGCTTTAGGTTCAAATGGTTCTTTTGGCAATACTTCGCTCTTACAGGGACTGTAAAACTTTCTTTTTGCACAATTGTGTGAGCAAAGGAGGTGAATTTGTACAAAAGAAGTGGTGTTCACAAACATTTGGACATATAGAACAAGTCAGAATGGAGGAAGAAGCTCATTTTCGATTAACTCTATGACTAAGTATCTGAAAATGTGGCTTGGTGGCTTGCAAGAGTTGTGGTTCACTCCGGTTCTAATCCCTATCTGGGTGAAGGTTCAATGTTTTCAGTCCAAAAACTTGGAGATCAGATTGTCAATCTGTCCTGGATCAGTGGGGAAGTTTCCGGTTAAGATAGCATGTTCGCCTCTCAGATCTTGAGTATTCGGTTCAAGTCTTTTCCTCGGTGGTGTTTCCAAGTTCTCTCTTTTTTGCGCTTTTTCACCAACGTAAAGCTGGCATCGTTTTTGTTTTCAAACCTAATTTTGAACCGTGCACCACGTTTTCACCAATAAAAGTAGGTTCTGGAACCAGGATCATTTGTTCACAGTAGAAACCGAAGAATACAAGATTCTTCAGTGCGAACCGTGACTACTGCGGTTTACCGTCGCTGTGCAGCGCCCTCTGTTGATGACGTATGATGTGACGTTTTGACGGTTCACCACTAAAACCGGTGGAAACCTGAACTGAAGTTTTTTTTTTGTGTCCACATAGGCTTTTTTTCCACAGTTCTGCCCCTCTATCCTGAGTTAGCAAACTAATTTCTAGTCCTAAAAGTTCACTGTTTTCGCAATTGGCTGCAATTGGCTGCTGTTTCTTGCTTTGTTGTGTGTGTTGTTGTGGATTCTGTAATGTAATTGAAATAGATTGTGTGGAGTGTTGATTGTAAATTGTCCTTGAATTGTCCTACAAAGGTGCCATATAAATATAAGCAATAAAAATAGTCATATCGTTTGGCCACGCCCGTCTCTAACGTCTCCGTCTCTGCAGACACACCCCCTTAGAGAACCTGTGGAGTTAAGTTGGCCTGGAGTTTATTGGACAGGACTTTGGCACCAGTGTCCGCCAGTTTGCTGGTGACTTTGCCGTAAACCGAGAGGTCGGCTTGCTTTTTAAAGACCACTTGTCATTCGGTAGCTCTGAGGAAGTGAAGTGAGCGACCCAGCTGTGTGTGTGTCTGTGCGTGCAAGTGTGTGTTTGTGTTCATATGTGTGTGTGTGTGTGTGCAGTTTGTGTAAGTGTGCAGTTGTAAGTATTGTGTGCGACTGTGGTCTGGACTCCAGAAGTGATCAGCATTAATTGCATGCTCTGCTGCCGGGAGCTACGTCTGCCACCCTCTGTCTCCTGTGTGTTTTTGTGTGTACACACATGTCTGTGTGTGTATGTGTGTGTGTGTGTGTGTGTGTGTGTGTGTGTGTTAGGCCTGCAGTATTAAGGACAGAGCCCATCCTGTAACCCCTCATTAATTTCATCACATGAGGGAAATGAAATCTCAAAGCCTGCAGTGGCACAAGCCATAAACGAGCCACATCCTGCAGGACTTCACCGCCTCGGCTCCCTACCTGCTTCCATTCAGCCTCTCTATTCTAGCTCTGACCTACTAATGGTGCCAGAGTGGTATAAGAACTCAACCGCTCTGTAAATATCAAGGGAAATCTTGATAGCGGTGGGCGGCGAAACTGTCATCTATCGGGTCAAACACTGTCTGGAACTTGTCAGCGCGAGAGACGACGCCTAAAAGCTGGTGTTTGTTTCTTTCCTGCCTGCTTTCCGGACTGTGCCCAGTATAATCTTCCTGCCAGCTTGAAGAGTGGAGAGAAAAAAAAAAAGATATTTGTGGAAAATATTTCACATATACAGCTCTGTAAAAAAAAAATTAGCCACCTAATGATGATATTTTTCTTAATTTTACAAGTGGAGGATGCATTTTTGCACCTGGAGTAAAGCAGCATAAAGTTATCCAAAAGCAGTGTGTAAGACTGGTGGAGGAAGAGAACATGATGCCAAGATGCATGATTAAAAAAAACTGTGATTAAAAAACAACCAGGGTTATTCCACCAAATATTGATTTCTGAACTCTTAAAACTTTATGAATATGAACTTGTTGTTTTCTTTGCATTATTTCTGGTCCGAAAGCTCTGCATCTTTTTTCTGTATTTCAGCCATTTCTCATTTTCTGCAAATAAATGTTCTAAATGACAATGTTTTTATTTGGAATTTGGGAGAAATGTTGTCTGTAGTTTATAGAATAAAAGAACAATGTTCATTTTACTCAAACATAAACCTATAAATAGCAAAATCAGAGAAACTGATTCAGAAACTGAGGTGGTCTCTTAATTTTTGATTAATGAAGATTTGAAATGTGAAAGCAATAAATAATAAACCAATACAGAGATTTAAATCAGTATCTCAGAAAATTAGAATATTATCAAAGACCATTTGGTACTTTCTGCAGTGTGGGCAGTGTGCCAAGTCCTGCTGGAAAATGAAATCCGCATCTCCATAAAAGTTGTCAGTAGTAGAGGGAAGCTGTAAGATATGAAGTGCTGTAAGATTTTGTGGGAAAACAGAACTGCACTGACTTTAGACTTGATAATAAAACACAGTGGATCAACACCAGCAGATGACAGACATGACTCTCCATTAAACCATCACTGATCATCAGTAAATTTTACATTTCATTTAAAGGAAATCAATGGAGCAGAGTCTGGAGGAATAGTGGAGAGACACACAGTCCAAGCTGCTTGAGGTCTAGTGTGAAGTTTTAAGATTACATTACATTAGTTAGTGTTATTTTTCACCCATTCGAATCGATATTAAGCTACATTTTAGTCCTTCACTCTCAGAAATACAGTTTTATAATGTTAACATCCGTTTTATTGGTCCCAGAATGAAACCCTGTGGAACACCACAATATCTGCTCTATCAACCAACAGTCACCAACAGTTCACTACAGTTTCTAATAGAAAAATAAGGTATTTCATGTGTATAAGAATATGTGGGAAACATGTTTTCCTTTGAAAGGGCTTGTAGGTGGTGCTTGGAAGATTTAATTTGGTATGTGGTCTAAATAGATTATTAACCAGCCCAGCATTTAAGGAAAACCTTCTTATATATCTTATAAGGGTAATAAATAGACTTATAAAACAAGGTCTGAGCATTTTAACCCCAAACGAAGTCACATTACTGCTATTTATACATCAAACAACAACTTAAATAATAAATAATGCTAAATAAATGCACTCTGCACTCTATTAAGACTGAGTCTCTCAACTTTCCAAATGTGCTCGTCCTCCATTTACAATTGATTTAATGCATAATTCATTTGCTTCTCTAAATACACTTCACCTTGTTCTTGCCCCCTTTTACCTTCAGATTCAATGAGCAATCGGCTGAATACATTTAAGTCTACTTTATATATCAAAGAATTAATGTTGGTACCTTTAAGGCATTTATAGATGTACTCAGTATTGGATAAATACTAGCAAATGCTCTTATCCACAATTAATAAAAAAAAAACAATGTAAAATATATAGTATACCATACCGTTCTCATGCAATATATATATATATATTTTTTTTTTCTATATAGTAAATGAATAGTGAAGTGATCCAGACTATAAAGGAACATAAAAAAAAGTGTTAAACAAAGCAAATTACACATTTTGCTCTTATTTAAGGAACTGTTAACTTGCGGTTTCTGAGGCTGGTAACTCTGCTCTTAATTTTCTTGTGGCGGTCCTGATGAGTGCCAGTTTTATCATTCTAATGTTTTTGATGGTCTTTGTGGTAAATGCACTTGAGGATACTTTTAAAGTTCTTGAAATTAAACTGTAGTGTATATAAAATGATATGGTACATGGTAACTTTTTCCCTTCTTTACTTATTTAAAGGTACAGTACATATTTAAAAAAAAACAAAAAAAAAACAAAACCTGTTTAATGCAAGGAAACCTTTGAGATGTTAAATTCCATTTTTTAACTATGATTACTTTTGTCAGTAAACAAAAACATACCTGTAGAAAAATACTACATATTGCACCTTTAAAGAGGACATATAATGCGAAACTCACTTCTTGCATAGCCAAAAATATACCTATCCATTTTCTGTGAATCAGCTGAAAAAGTTTGGTGTCAGAAATTATATCCTTCTATGAGCCATTAGGATGCTTCTTTATTCTGAAATTAGATTAAGGAAATTTGCATAGAATCTACCTGGCTCCACCCCTCACCTTTTAACCCCCACCAAAGCCCCACCCACTGGATTAGTTGAAGATTTTCATATTGGTCTGCTGCTTTTTGCTTTAAGAAACTCGAACAGTACACATCAGGATTAGCCAGCAGACTTTGTCTGAGGGAGGGATCTATACCTAAGGGTTTTGTGCTTCTATCAGTGCAGTTAAGTATGAACTTGCTTGTCCATATTTTTTTTCTATTCAGCACACACTATTATTAACATTTAGTAAAAATGCTCAGCAACAGCTTATTTGCATAAAAGTGACAGAGCCCTCAAATGGCTCATTCTGAAAGGGACTGAAACTGGTGGAATTGGAATAAAGCTGGTGAGATCTCTTTATCTTTATATGAGAGGGATTTTGTGTAAAGAACTTGATGAACTTGACGTTTTGTATAGAACATAGACCAATTCAAACTTGTGTAAAAAGAGATATATAATATAATATATATATATATATAATTTCATATTTTTCTTGCGATTGATGGTGATTCATCCTGGCTTGTTTGATCAGGAGTTATTTTTCTTGTGCTCTAAGCGTGACTAAATGTGTGAATCATGCCAATACACACTCTCACACACTCAGTTTTTCAGAAGGATGATCCCAGTCTTTCTGGCTGCAGCTGTAGATGTAATTGTGTTGTTTTCTTGTCCTGATGTTCATTAGTGGAGCGTCTCCGTGTCTGGTCCATAGCTGAAATATACCAGCACTCTGTCTCTCTCTCTCTCTCTCTCTCTCTCTCTCTCTCTCTAATTCTCTCTCTCTCTGTCATTAATCTGTCGCATTTGCATCATATTGGGAAGTGTGTGTAAAAGTTAATACCAGTACGATCTTGAGACTACTGTAAAATATTCTCATTTAAAGTAAAATATACTTCTTTCACATCTATTTTTGTCTTTTTTTTATTTTTATCTTTTTCATGTTATCTTGTTCCCCTATGATTAGCATATGTAAGTTGTTGGGAGCATCAGCTAAAATTTTGAAGCTAAAAAAAATATGCTGAATATATGCAGAATGGTGGGGGAAAATGGGGCTCTTTGACAAAAGTTCGTTATCATATTTCACTACATTCCAATTTCACCTGACCATCATTTCACACTTGATTTCTCATTTAACCTTTTGAACTCCAGCCTGTGTAGAACAGCACCGCCGAAGAAGCAGATACAGCTCGCTAACAAACGCTAGCCAGTTAGCATAACAATCTACGATACTGGAGTAATGTGGAGCCAAACACTCGTCTCACTCCATCCTGCCAGGAGAGAAATGAGAACAGCACTTTATCTGCGGAGCTCCTGCTGCTGTTCCTCGCTGTATGAGTGTTTTTAGTAAAATAGTAAAATCCGAGTAAAATAGAAAAACAACAGCAAACAGCAATTATTTGATCCACAGCTTGGGGAAAAGTTCCTCTTAAGCCCAGATTCGGTCCAGAGTACAGAATCTCATATTCAGCACAAGTGAAAACTCTGGATATGAGGTGAAAAAAAAACTTCAAGAGCAGTAACTTTAATTTTTGTGGTTTTGAGAGATTTTTAACCCTTGTGGTTTTGAGGGATAATATTAATACACATTGAATTTAATGTGTTTGTTAACTGAAGAAAAAAGGGAATTGTGGGCGACTTTAATACTCTAATGCTTTTAATGGCTTCAGGTCTGTTTATAGTGTTTATGGAACTATTTTAAATATTTCGTTTTTGTTTGTTAAAGTTGTTGGTGTACCTCCTTTTAAGGTCGATTCTTAACATTCTTTAGCTTTAGTTTTTTCTGCTAATAAAGTCTGATTCTTTCGTATATTGTGTAATTTTGTGGGACAAGATGAACCCAATACTAATCAAAGCCTTCATTTTAAGTCTTAGTGTTTTATATTATATATACTCGTAGCAGTAGAGTAAGTCATGAACCTATATTAAAGCACAGTGATGCAAAAAAAAAAAAAAAAAAAAAAAAAAAGCACTACCACATTACTAGAGTTCTAGAGTTCTTCTATTACGAGTGTTTTATGGAGCTGTGGACTTCATTATGTGTTCAAACTACATTTCTAAAATGTGCTGCTGCTCCTGCAGACGAGCTCGGATCTAATTTATTCCTCTCAGAAGCTGCTATGTGCTTATTTCCGGGACTCCGACTGCTAGTCCAGAGATAGTAAACCTTTTACTTTCACTCAAGTGTGAGGGGAATCTCCCAGCCGAGCAAATACTCAGATGCACTGACTTCAAGAGGGTTATCTCTTATCTCCCTGGAGTCCCATTTTGACCCACTTTTGGAAAGCCTGGCTCTTTTTTCGCTCTGATTTTGTTAAGCTCTCTACTACAATATTCCTGTTTTTTTTTCTACGCTGCTGAATGGAAATGAGCGGTGATATGCAGGGGGATGGGGAGGAATTTGAATTTGGGTTTCCTGCATATGTTCACCATCTCCAACTCCAGGAAGATGTAGGAATCATCTACTTTGTGGAACACAGGCTACTTAATTTACAGGTCACTGTATAAAGGCCCTGTCCCAGTGCGATTGCGTCTAAATATCCACTAAAGTATGTCCAAATTTATCAGAAAACACTGCGTCCACTGAGTGAACGCGCTGCGTCCAAAATATAGACGCACTGCGTCCAAAATACGTCCATATTCCGTCTAAATTGAAGTTGGACGCCGACTTCCAAATTTGTACGTCGACTTCCACTTTTTGGACGTCGACTTCCAACTATATATGGTTGTTTTTTCCAGTGAATCATCATTTCTTCTTGAGCTACAAGAGAGAGCACATCTATTCACTTCTACACAACCATGGACCACAGATTCCTTGCAGTGACCAGACCGGGAGGAGGAGTCGGCAGCAGGAGAGGACTGTATGGGTCAGGCCTTGGATTGTACGCCGGGTGGAGTATGTATGACCGGCTGATGGTAAAGCGATGGACGCCAGAAAAATATTTTTATGGACGTCGACGTCCACCTGTACGTGCCGTCCAAATATCCACTAAAATACGTCCGTACTGCGTCTAAATATCCACTAAATTACGTCCATATTAGTCGCCGTCTATTCCGAAAATATTCGGAGGTACCAAAAACACTTTTGCGTCTAAAGTGGACGGCAACATCTAAACTACGTCCACTTGGACAGTGCCGTCCAAATATCCACAAAACTACGTCCAGATTGCGTCTAAATATCCACTAAACTGCGTCCACTGAAATTTGGACGTACTTTAGTGGATATTTAGACGCAATCGCAGTGGGACAGGGCCTTAAGTAGGTGTACGATTCGCTCAGTTCTTCAGTCTGACAGAAGCAGTTTGTTAGACGTCTCTACTTCATTTATCATTGGTCAGTTTTTAAACACGTTATGCGCAGTGTGAGTAGCCGTGCCTGATTGAGTTGTCCGTCATTGTCACTTGGTCTAGGATAGGTTGAGGGTGGTCCATTCTCCAAAAATCTCCAGCCCAGAGTTTGCTCTGTGGTTATAATCCGACCAATGGCCAACACAAACTGTACATCTGCTGTGCATCCAACTGCAGTGTAGATCTAGAAATAATTGAGTTTTATAACTAACAGGGTGTCCACAGATCATTAAAAAGTCTTAAAACATCTTAAATTCCTTTCCAAAATCTTTAAAATGCCTCAAAATACCATTCTGTTACAGTTGTATGCAGTTTTATTTCATTTTGGCTCAACACATTTCTCATTTTTTTGATTTTCTACAAAAACTACCAGAACCATCAGAATTATTTACTTTATGATTCTCAGAGGCACTAAGTTCATGTGCGTTAATTAGCTAGCTGCTTGTTTTTATGGTACTATGGGCATAAAGAAGTTTAAAATTCAATACAATCTCCTGAAACCCTGGAGCATCTGAAAGGAGTCTCCTTGTAGAACTTTCTAAGAAGCTATTATATCTGTTAGGAGCATAATGAAATTCTAAATGTTTGAGAATTTGATTAAATATTATATAGTGGTGTCAAAATGTAATGTTGGTACATTGTTTGAGGCATCAAAAACAAGAATTTTATTTCAATTACTTTCTAAATCCAGACTTACTTGTCATGTCATGCCAAACATCTCTTGCAGTTCGCACAAAACCTCCACAGTTTAAACTTAAAGGGTTTATTATTTCTGTCCCATTACTTAAAAAAAAAGTCAGTGTTAATAGCATGCTGTCTTCTAAAAGTTGGACCAGTTGTTTTTCTTGTATATGTACAGGCTGCCCTTTTACTCTCAATCATTAGCACAGAGGTCCAGAATAACTTGACACAGTTTATTTGCTTACCATTGCCACTTTTTAAGCTCCACAGTTGACTGACGTGGGGATCCATGCTCTACGCAAATTCTTCATCCTGAAAGCACACCAAAAGAGCTTTAGGGCCCTATCTTACACCATGTGCAGGTACATTTCTGGCGTATTGCTTCATCGATCCTGGCAACAGAAAACAAGGGTGCACCACTGACTGAATGCAACCTAGACAGATGTCAGCAGTCAGACGTTCATTGCTATCTTGGCAAATGTGTGAAATATCAACACAGGCACATGCCCAAGGCGCGTTCACTGTTGCTTGTTATGCACTCATGGACACTGCACCGTTGAAATAGCAATCTGCCAAATTTAAAGGGAACGGCAAGTGACAAGCTGATTGGTTTATTTCACGTTATGCCAAAAAAAAAAAAAAAAACACACCCATGATTAATTAAGATAATTAGTACATGGCTTTTGCACGTTTTGAGTCACACAAACTGTACTTTTCCTGTCGTTACGATAGCAAAGACACACTGACACGCCCTAAATCAAGCTGTGCAGTGCATGATTGGTAACTTGGCTAAAGATAAAATAGCCCCTTTACAGTATGATTCATAACATTATCAGCTTACGTTCAACTCTGGCCTGTGCAGTTCTGTTCTGTTCGTTTTTCTTTCTTCTTTTCAACTTTTTTAAACTCGAATGTGGTTCGAAACTACAAATAAGATTTATTTTTATTTGAGCAGCCAGCAGAATCCAGCATCCGTCTCCAGTAAACAGTATAGCGTCTCCAGCAGGCGATAGTATCACCCCCACACCCGGCCCTGTGTGCGTTTAATCAGCTGGTGGGCGAGTTTAAAGAATACACACAACACAATGCAGCTGCAGCTCCAGATGTTCTGGCAGAGTCTTCTGAAGTGACCGGATCTCTCTCTGAGGCGCCGTGGGGGAACAGCACGGCCTATTTCCATATCATACGCATAACGACTGATGCCCGAGACTGTTTTAGCTTGTTACCGGCACCTGGGGGAAAGGAATGTGTTGTACAGGAATTTCAATTGAGTTTTTCTTTATGATCCTTCATGATTCAGACCCTATTGTTCTCAGGATAAAGGGAAATTGTCTCCTTTTAGCAAGTTAATGTGACTAGACTTTGTGTGGATGTGTTTAGTGGAGAAAGCAACGCAAACGTAAAGGAGAAAACTGGAAAAATCTCATTAATTTGACCGGTTAACTCTTGGAGAAGTTGTTAACTGGTAGGAAGTTCACTTTCTTCTTTCTTTTCTAGCCTGCACTGTGCTTCACTTAGGCCCAATCACATTTCACCCTTTGGCACTACCATTTATTCCTACCCCTTCTTTCTTTTTAACTATTTAACTAACTAATATAGTTCTCTGAAAAATATCATTAAAATAAAATGAATCACAGTTTTTTTTTTTTTTTTGCATCTTGTTGCTTGTTGCTTCTCCTCCACCAGTCTTGCACACTGCTTTTGGATAACTTTATGCGGCTTTACTCCTGGTACAAAAATTCAAGCAGTTCAGTTTGGTGGTTTGATGGCTTGTGATCATCCATCTTCCTCTTGATTATATTCCAGAGTTTTTTTAATTTGGTAAAATCAAAGAAACTCATCATTTTTAAGTACTTTCTTATTTTTTTCCAGAGCTGTAGTCGTAATTTAGAAACATTCAGACTACCATACTTAAAATATTAGTGTTTCCATGAAGAATTGATGGCAAATTTTAAAGAACAATCTCAAATCAAGGTTTGATGAATCGATTTTGGATCTTTTGAGTAAATATTAATTCAAGTGAATAAAATCATGATTAAAATAATATATCTGTGGTCTTTAACCCTAAGAAGTCTTATGTATATATTCTCCTGAGACCCGAACGTTTGCTTGCTGTGCATTTTTTATTTATCATATCTATCACAAATTACTGTGGGATCAGTAGGACCGAACAAGTTTAAAAACTGAATTTTGTCTTTGTACAGAAAGTCGTTTTTGCACATAACATTGTTCTTATAAGGAGACAATAGTTTATTTTTATCATTTAAAAATGATCCTTGCAATTTGGGATCCGAAGAACCTAATTAGTCCAAAAACAAAATTTGAGCTTTCTACAGTAAGTAAATAAACTAGAGATTTTTTACCTGGTCCATGTTTCTGTCTGGACTGGCTGTAGAAACCTGTGACTGGGATTCTTGCCATCTTATTTTTAATCAATTGAGAGTAATGTAGTCTTGCAACCACCAGATGGTACAACCAGTGTCTCTATATGAGGACAAAGGGTTAACGTTTTAAAAAATGTAGAATCATGATGCAGAAATGCAGAAATGTAATGTCCACATAAGAGGACAGAGGGTCTCAAGAGGATATAGTTCTTATGCATAGGTTTTGCTGTGTTCAATAATGTCCTTTGCATTACTTCAGTGTAATTACATCATTAACCCTTTCAGACCTGAATTACTTCCTAATTATGGAAAAATATATGAATGCTGTTTTCTGTCTGTAATGCACACAAAATAAAACAGTACTATATACAATCTATATTAAAATAAATCAATGAACTAAAAGTTTTATTCCCGAACATGATAAAAGTGTTCTAAATCATATGATAAAATAATAATTAGCTTGCATTGCTTTGCCTCGTTTGTTCTGTAGTGCTGATATACCCTAATGTCTGAGTTGCAGAATTAAAAATTTAGTCTTTTACTTTTATTGGCTGGTTTATGATCTATCCTGATGGACAGCAGGTCTCAATTAGTGCTCTAATCTGTGCAACAAAACTTTATAAAAAAGAAAGTACATGATGTCCATTAGAATTGATGCAGAGTCTGAAAGGGTTAATTATAGAGTTTCATATTTGAATTGTGTTTTGTACAGTTTTGAGAATGAACTTTTCTACATTAGACTGGCGTGTACGCTTTTTTCATTCTTACTTTTGCATCAGGATTTGTTTGGGCTCATCATTGGCTGGGTATTCAGTCGCCACCTCAGCCTGACAGCATTCCAGTTTCAGTGCAATTTCATCAGATCAGATTCTATCTGTTGACATATCGAGTAAAAGTAAAGGAAAAGTACTTTTTTCTGGATTTCTACATTAATTTACATTATATTGATATGAAATGTCTTATCATTATACAACCCAAGATTAAATACAGACACAATGCGACTAAACTAAAAACACATTAGCAAACAGTAGTCCTGTTCAAGTCTGAATCAGTTTCTCTGATTCACAACAAGTTCATATTCATAGTTTTAAGAGTTCAGAAATCAATATTTGGTGGAAAAACCCTTATTGTTTTTTTTTTTTTTATCACAGTTTTAATTCATGCATCTTGGCATCATGTTCTCCTCCACCAGTCTTACACACTGCTTTTGGATAACTTTATGCTGCTTTACTCCTGGTGCAAAAATTCAAGCAGTTCAGTTTGGTGGTTTGATGGTTTGTGATCATCCATCTTCCTCTTGATTATATTCCAGAGGTTTTCAATTTGGTGAAATCAAACAAACTCATCATTTTAGGTGGTCTCATTTTTAAAAAGAGGATACACACAGTATGACTAAACAAATAACTAAAGGCTAGAAATAACTGCAGGCTAGAAAAAGTAAGTGAACCCTTGAGTTTAAAAGCTCTTAGACCCACTTTTAACAGTAGTGACATTTATTTTCTGGATCATTGCTTCCAGCAAATGTGCTTCAGTTCTTCTGGTTGTTGCAAAAAATAAATTGTATTTTTTAACAGTTTATCAGTTTATTCATTTAAATATTTGTGTGCCTTTTTGGGTCATTGTTTTGTTGCATAACCCAACAATAGTGTTGTGTTTTATTTTGTTTTGTTTTGTTTTTTTGCCTGAGACGCAGAAAAGATGCAGCCACCACCATGTTTTACAGTGTTTATTTTATAGTTTTTGGTGGTTTTGGCTTTAGAATGCGTATTTAATTTCTTCTTCTTAAGGGTCACGGCACCATTTTAACCATGTTATCTCTTGTTATCTCTTGTTATTTTACTGTCGGTTTAGCAGACGGTTGATTTTTTTTTAAAGGAGATCCTAATCGCTCGTACCAACAATCATATTGCTTGACAGGAGGCTCTTTGGGAATAAAGCGTGCCGTCAGTGAGCACCTGTCAGAGTGTGAAAAATCGGATGTGAATCCTGCTAAAAATAGTGGTGCTGGAGGGCAGAGGACCAGGGAAGCTCCACTGTCGCCCCAGGCCTGTTGTTCCACCGCGCTCAGTGTATTTCACTTCTGTTGAATGGAGGATGAAGGGGGGGGAGGGGGGGGGGGGCTGGATGTCAGAACACTGTACCCTGGTTGTTTTATTCTCTAAGAATCTGGGCCAGTCTGGCAGACCCGGGTCTGGCGTAATAAGGCTAGTTTGGCATGCCAGACCTGCACACACGCCCACATTTTTTTTTTGTTGAGCAAATAAAGACTTACTGCAGAATTAAAGTGGTTTTATATGATTCACACAGCATTAGGGACTTGTAAACCCTTTATTGGTGCATTGTGTGTAAGTTTAAACAACATTTCAGCCAAAAAAAATAGACAGAATAAATTTACAATTTTATACAGCTCTGGAAAAAAATATGGAATAGAATATAATCAAGAGGAAGATGGATGATCACAAGCCATCAAACCACCAAACTGAACTGCTTTTTGAACTTTTGCACCAGGAGTAAAGCAGCATGAAGTTATCCAAAAGCAGTGTGTAAGACTGGTGGAGGAGAACATGATGCCAAGATGCATGAAAAAAATAAACTGTGATTAAAAACCAGGGTTATTCCACCAAATATTGATTCTGAACTCTTAAAACTTAAAAAAAATATGAATATGAACTTGTTTTTTTTTTTTTGCATTATTTGAGGTCTGAAAGTTCTGCATCTTTTTTGTTATTTCAGCCATTTCTCATTTTCTGCAAATAATTGCTCTAAATGACGATATTTGTATTTAGAATCTGTAAGAAATATTGTTTGTAGTTTATAGAATAAAACAACAACGTTCGTTTTAATCAAACATAAACCTATAAATAGCAAAATCTGAAAAACTGATTAATAAACTGAAATTGCATATTATATATATATACCTTTTTACTTCTACTGAAGGTTTAAAGCTGTTTTGCTAAATTAAGATTAAGAAGACCCTGCAAAGTGATTGAGAGGCTGAGAGGGGTTCTATTAGTGCCGTTATCAGCCGGTAATGCACTTTAACTGAAGCTCTCCATGTATGTATTACTCCGCCACATACAGGTAACCTAGCAACGATGCAGCAGCGCTTACAAACCAAACAGCAACAGCGCAGCTGCAAACAGAGCAGCAATGGCACTATTTAAACTGGCAGAGTGTTTAGAACCAAACAGATCCTATTTTCTCCTCCTCTTTACCTCTTTAAATCTTTTAATAAACAGCGCCAATAAAACTGTGGTATAATAATCGCAGTAATACACTCGAGGTTCGTGCTATAACGGGTAATATTGGCACTGCTGTGCTGCAGTCGTAGCCACAGTGTCCACAAACTGTCAGAGAAAAATATATAAGGTACAGTAGATTTGAGCTCATAAAGCAGCCAGTAAATGGAAGTATGAGGTAGGAATGGACAGTGAATGTAGGTATATAATAAGTTTATATTTATATATATATATATATATATATATATATATATATTTACTCTGTAGAAACGCCACAGTGTTTATAGATAAGACCCGGCCTTCACCTCTCAGTGTCAGCGAGCTCCACATACTGTACATCTTCCTCTGTTTTTCCAGCTCTGTGAATGAATACACATAGCGCAGCCTCCACCAATCAAAACCCAGTCCTGCAGCTTCAAAGGATGAGTTTAACAGGCTGCTGTTTTCTCAGGTGTCCTTGAAATGAGAAAAAACTTAGCATTGAGTTCGTTCACCAGGTTCATATGCAGCTTATATTGAATATATAGGTTGCTTTGGTTAAAAATGTTAAAAATGTTAAAAATTACTTTATTAACAGGGATGCGCCGAAAAACGAACAATAATAATAACAACAAAATGATTAGATTTTGCAGGTTTTCATTAATTTTGCTAATTTTTCACCATTGCATTAATGGAATATATATATATATATATATATATATATATATATATATATATATATATATATATTGTCTTGCTTTTTAAAGAAAAAAAAAACAAACTACATTAAAACTACTTATTAAATGCGTATACATTTTTTTATCCATTTTATACAAATTTAAGCAGACATATTCCAACAAAGCACAACATGACATAAAAATCCAAACATTCTTTAAGTTTTTCCCATTTTTTTTTTTTGCCATTTTTGGCAAATATTTGGCACATTTCTAGTTATTAGTGGCATAACAAAAAAATACTGCTATCTTATTGTATCGCGATATTTTGTTATTAAACACAGTTATAATTTGCAGACAGCTATAAGGTTCTGCTTGCAAAAGTATTCGTACCCCTTGAACTTCTCCATATTTATATATATATATATATATATATATATATATATATATATATATATATATATATATATATATATATATATTAATATATTTGGTAACACTTCCTTTGAACCCTGTATTCATAATGCATTATATGACATGCATTGTACCTTATAATGACTGTAATAAGGCTGCATAATAACTTGTATAATAATAAGTACTTACAGCGACATTCATAACACATTATAACCTACAAGTATAAGGATTTATAAAGAAAGGGCTTATAATGCCTTAAAACATCTGTATATAAGAACATTATACAATGTAGTGTTGTACCAAAATGTACCACATCTGTGTTATAGTGCATTACATATTCCATATCGTGATATATGATTTTTCCCATATCGCCCAGCACTACTTGACATTATTTAAAATATTTGACATTAATTCATATAAAAACACGTATATTTGTTGCTGTTCTCTTTAATAGACTGTACCTCTCAGTCTCAGTGCGTATGAATACCTGAACAACCCGCAGCAGAAAGGTTGAAGCATGAAAACAACAAATGTCTGGAATAGCAGCTCTGTTATTATCTCCCACTCTGAAAAATGCAGGGCAGGAAATAACCCCAGAAACACATGTTCTATTTTGGGAGAGAAAAGTGAAAGGATTTAACTTCAGGTGAAATTGCCTCATATTATCCCGAGCCTTTAACGAGGAAATCAGTGGGGTGACACATGGCACTTTCTCTTTTCCTCTTTTCCTCACTTCCTGTTGAGGATCTGCTTAAATGAGGTGTGGAGATGGCGGTTCTCTAGCCACAGTTATTTCGTTTATTTCGTACAGATCTGTAAAGCACGCTGCCATATTTAATACTTCTGTAACACTTCCTATGAACCCTGTATTCATAATGCATTTATAATGTACTATATGACATGCATAATACCTTATAATGACTGTAATAAGGCTGTATAATAACTCATAAGTACTTACAGTGACATTCGTAACACATTATAAACCACAAGTATAAGGGTTTACAAAGAAAGGGCTTATAATGCCTTATAACATCTGTATATAAGAACTTTATACAAGGAAGTGTTGTACTCATACCAAATCTGTGTTATAGTGTTATAGTGCATTACAACACTACAACACATTGTACAATGTTCTTATAAACACATATTGTAAGGCATTATAAACCCTTATACTTACTTATACTTAAACTGTAAGTACTAATGTGAGTTATTATACAGGTCTATTACAGTCATTATAAGGTATTATGCATGTCATATAATGCATTATGAAAACAGGGCTCATAGGAAGTGTTACCGATACTTCTTTTTAAATTTACCATTATATTTAACCCTTTTTAGAATTATGTTTTACCGTGTCTCTAATGCACAGAAAAGAAGACTCTAATATCTATATAGCAAAAAAATCAAATTAACTACAGTATTAATTAGTTTTTTGTTTCTATTGCATTGGGAGCCTGTGTATAATATTTTGTGTTTCATCTTGACCTTTTTATTTCATGAACCATCTGTAAACAGTGAAAGCAACATGATTAAAAAGTGTTCTAATTTACATTAAATTAGTAAAAAATAGCCTCTATTAATTGAGCTTAAGTACAACTGTTTTTTTCCTGTGTAGTGGGCGGGGCCAAATTAATATTTCATTGGTTCATAAACTTGTTTATTGGCTGGTTTCCCTATAACTATGATTAATAAAATATTGTTGTCTTTAAAATTAAAGTATACTTGCTTTGTTATGCTGTTCTGTTACCATGCTATGTCTGTGGCATTTTTCCCCCTTAAATTACTTAAAATTAATATCATTTATCGCAATAATTTCTGGGACGATATATCGTCCACAAAAAGTTTTATCTCTTACTAAGATAAATACTGTTTTACTGTTTTTAGCACCCAATCAGGAACTGATCCTAATAATTACACTTAATAAAACTTCACAAAGCGTTTTCCTCAGAAGAAATGCTTAAGGGAGTGCTAAAACTTGTATAAGTTGTGTGGTGTTATATTGTGATTGAGGTTGAACACTGGCCAGCTTGCTCATGGCAAGACAACGGGAACAGCTGGACTAAAAGTTAAAGGCCTGACAGTGGGTACCAGATGGGACATTCCATTTCTGAATAATTTTGAAGCAGATTTGTCGCATTTAACACAGTTATGGCTGGGTTTTATGAATCTGGCCCACGCTGTCGTAACTTGGAGTCCAATGATAAATGAATTTCCTGGCATCTGTTGTTGTGGGGGAACCAATTTCTAACGATGAGCCGGGAAGCAAAAATCTTTCAGCATAAAAAAAAGTGAAGAAAATAGTAAAACAGCAAAATATCAATATCAGCAAAAAAGAAACAGACTGTGCAGAGTGCAATTATAAAGCCATTCAGAAAGAATCGCTCAGCTTCGTATTGAACGATCTCAACACTATTAAAAAAGCAGTTAGGAAGGAACGAATTCCTTCTTTTTGCCTTGTTTTAATTACCCAGAAAAACACACACAGTACAGCATCTTGCTCGGAGCTGTAATGTTCAGTGTACTGTAAGAAACAGTGAAACAATCCGCTTTAATTATTATTTTATTTTTATTTGCATATGCAAGGTGGTTTCTGTGGTAACTTATCTTGATGCTTGGGTGGTAAAAATGGGTTAAAAGCTTTAAGAGCGCATTTAAAATATAGTCAGAGGTGGATTAAAGTGATTAAAATCATGATCTATTTTTAAGCCTTTTTTTTTTTTTACTGTATCATACTATCTCAGGGTAGTTTTGATGATTTTTAAATTAGAATATTTTAATGTGCTGAGTTACTGAGTTTAACGAAGAGCTTTATTAAAGAAAAAACAAAACAAAACACTAGTGTAGCTCCATATTCCACACTCAACAACCTCCAAACAAGCCATCACCAACCAATCCTAAACTCTCAAAGCATGTTATTTGAGTCGCTAGCATTTAGTTTTTTAGCTTTTTTTATTATTATTATTTTTTTTTTATAGCTTTTTTAGCCAAACGACTGTGTTCTTTTCTAGTAGCCGCTGAGTTTAACCTCTATTGCTATTTGCTGCTGCAATGGGTTTACATGTAGATGTTGGAAATGTACTTTAAATATAATGAGTCAACACTGTTACATCACAGTTTGGGGTTTTGGAATTGACCTGTTTAGTGGTTCTAAAAAGAAAAAAAAGAATATATTTTCCTATAAATATGATTAATTCAAATATTGTTGTTTTTTAATTATAGGGTATAATTGCTTTGTAGTTGGCCCACTATTAAGCAGGTTTTTATAATGAGAGATTTAAAGTTTGAACGCTAGGTGTCGCTATGGCATAAACCCAATTTAAAACGCTCCTCATCTCATTTCCTTCTTTTATTATGTGTACATTAATGTTCCTGAGCTTTTGGAAGAACATGGCAACTCCAAAGAAACAGAAAATAGACAGTGAATGCAGAAAAATTCAGTCACGTTGGGAAAATTACTATTTTTTAACAGAATTTAGAGGGAAGTGTGTAATATGTTTAATATGCCAGGAATCTGATGCCGTAATGAAGGAATATAATATTAATAGACCTTATGAAACGTGTGAAATGTGTAAATTCTCTCAATCGACTCTCTCCAAACTACCTGGGTTGGGTTTTTATGTCCGGTGTTTATGAAGGCCAGGCTTTAGTTTTTAGTTTAACTACTACCCAACTGCATATGTGTTCCGTCATAGTGTTTAAGTCTTTAATATTAATCTGCAATGTAGTAAAATAATACAAATAAAGGATAAGTACTTATAAAAATGTCTTTCCAAACTCTTGGCTGGTCAATTTCATTAAAAATTCCAGTGATAACAATTTTCATGACTTTCAGCAATCAAAAAAACTGGGTTGAAGGTCCAGGTCTTTGAAGGCCTGGTCTTTATTCGTTCCTTTTTAACATTTCAACATTTCAACCAAGAAAAACATCTTCTTTCTCTCGTTTGTAGCTGCAGACTTGTTGATAGCTGCCGCTGCTTCTTCTCGAGCGAGTCCTTGGTCTCCTCAGTGGTGGCTATAAATGGCCGCTGCTGCTCTGATGGTTTTTGAAGGTGTGAGGAAGGTGGGAGTTGGGATGGCAAAAGAGTTTCCATGGTGATGACTGGTGCTGATCAGAGTGCAGGCTGTGACAGAAGTGAGTGAAGTGAGTTTGCGGTGTTGAATAGGAAAAGGCACGAAGCCACGAGAGCCACCGAAGCATAAAGCAAGGCCTCAGTTACTGCAATCTGTACTTATGGTACCCAAACGTCACAGTTTGGTTTAAGAACAGGTTTGGACCCCCAGTTGCATTTCATTGGTTTTGGACTGATTTGAACATGAATTTACATTTGCGTAAGTTTCCGGATGCTATTTTCGCTCTAAATACGCAAAATGCATGTACGAATTCTCTTAATTAACTATGAATGTGTTTTTTTTTAGGGCGTCACATACAATAAACCAATCAGTGCATCAGCTATATTTCCCTTTAAGAGGCCTCCTAGACCCCTCCTAAACCCCTGGGTGGATTTTTACTTTCTGGACCTGTACTATGTACTTTCTGGACCTAAAACTGTGTAAGTAACTACAGTTTTAAATAGGATCTCCGGTGGATTTGGTGTTTTACAGAAACTCATATAATAGGTCAGGGGCTGAACTGCACTTAGCAGTTAGCATTATACATGTTGTAAAGTAACATATGACATTGTAAAGACTGTTATTAGTGTAAAAATGTGTTTATTTTAAAATGTATCTAACTGTTGTCCATCTCGCTGCCTCCTGCTGTCGCAGTGCTGTTAGCCAATTAGAGTAAATATGTTTGCATGTATGAATATTCACGAGCAAGAGTTAAAATTCTATCTCCCCCCACTCCTTCACTGGAGTAAAGCAGCGTTATATAGGATCACCGGTGCACTTTTTTTTTTTTTTTTTTTTCTCTTTCTTTCCTTCACAAAAATCAGCTCATATAGCATTCTTTCATACTAGAGAACACAACTAGACATTTAAAAATGAACAGAAAAACAATGGAATTACACCTTTAAAGAGTAAATTTTTTAAGTTTTGACTAAAACTCTATACTCTATATGAGTACAAATGTCCAGAATGCGCTTGGACCCCAGTGATTGCCATAGGTTGGCTGTAATCTGGCTTCCCTTCTGCCATGAAATATATTGCTATCGTCTGACCTCACACTGGACCTCACATCTGAGTGGAATTTCAATGTTTAAATGGTCACACCTTTATTATTATTCATGGCAGTGGTAGCGATAGTGGCGATTTGCTCACAGCTCTGCCTGACTGAGGTAAGAGAAGCTTCAGAGATTGATAAAACTGCAGGCAGTGCACAACTGAGCCGCTCATCTGTAGTTTAACAAGCAAAGTCCTTTCTCAACATGCTCACATACATGTTTAACAACAATCGGTTCATCTAATGAGGATCCTGATATAAAGCTGTGAGATAAAACACGCCTTACTGTACCCTGCTCCATTATATTAAACTGATACTGTTCTTCCATGACCATATTAAATACATGCGTGAGACTGTGGTCTCATGTGGTGTAATAAAATAAATGAGCGGACTGGTTACACAACATTTCCTTTAATAACTCTGCGTCACTTTAGATTAATGTTGTGAAATGCTCTACAGTTAAGGTTTTATAGGAAACAATTAAAATATGCCTCAAAGATTTTGTCCTTGATGATTTTTTTTACAGTGTTAGGGACTAAAAACCATTATTGACATCATTGAAATTTATAACGAAAGCTACATTTTTCTACAGCTGTAAAATGCACAAATGCAAGGGAATAAAAGACGAATAAAAAACAAGGGAATAAAAAACTGGAAAATGTTTTTTTTAAGTGCGATTTTTCATTTCACTGCATTAAATGGACCTTCTTTTTTCAGACTATAAGGCCTTTTAATCTGGTGCACCTTATTTATAAATTCTGTCTTTGCCCACTGACATCGAACTGATTTAATGTGGTACACGGCACTCTGTTGTGTATTTTCATTTTAATTAATTTGCTGGAACCTTTTTTCAGTTTTTAAAATTTAGACTGAATTTAAGATGACCATATATGGGTACAAATGTCCAGATTGCTTTTGGGCCCCAGTTATTGCCATTGTTGGCTATATTGGTTATTTTCTATTGAAAAACTTATACGTAGGTTTTTATAGTCTTAGGAATTTTAGTATTCAATATTCTTCACTGTTGAGCCTTCTGAAGGTGTCGTGGGCCTAATTCAGCGAAACACTGACGAAGGAAGGTGCCTGCCTGATGACCCCTGAGAAGAGCTTGCACTGAAGTTTGTGTTAGAGTTTGGATGAAGGGGATTGGTGTGGTCCTGCTCTTGTAATAATTTGTCTCATGAGTTTTTGTAGACGTCTGAGTACTTGGCAGTTGAGGCACGGACCATGAACATAGTTCGCTATGCTTCTGGATTCTTGTCGAGCCAGTATCAGATGGTAGTGGTTGCTGTGTTCTGCTCACGCAACTTAAAATGTGATTTATTGTGTGTGATTGTGCTTAGGTAAGTGTGTTGTTGCCATAGTTAAAGGAAGTGAGCTTAGATTAAGGAGGGATTCTGTTTGTTCATAGGTTATTTTTTGGTAGGTCTGTTACTTGGCAGTTGAGGCAATGGACCATGAACATAGTGTTAGGCTGTGCTTCTGGATTCTTGTCGAGCCAGTATCAGATTGTGGTGGTTTTGCTATTGTTGTTAGTTGAGTGAGTAGTAGTTCCTGGCTGAGCCCTATGCATAACCCCAGCTGTTAGGGGCAGGATTTGTCAATTTCCTGTTTTATATTACTTGATATCTAGTTAAGCTAGTGACTGCTGTGAAGAGAACAGTTGACAACAGAGGAAAGACCCTGTGACAGCATGGAAAGACAGCTGACAAGAGGGAATAGACCCTAACGGTGCTGCCATGGGCTGGCAATCCATGGTAGCAGCCACCATGGTTAACCATGTGTGTGCAACCAAGCAAGCTACATTGAGAAAGAAAAAAGCAATACCCCAGGAGTCAGCGAGAGCAGGGGTGGAAGATGACTCACAGGCGGATAACATGGTTACGGACTCTGGAACGGACATGACTACGAGAAGTGGGTTAAGCATAGAGGCAGGTGGGATGGTAAGTGGAAAGGAGTTGCTGACCTGTGTGTGTGGGTGGAGCAAGGTCACATCAGTGAGAGGGCTGAGGATACACCAAGGAAAGATGAGGTGCTTGAGTGAAGGAGTGCAGGGGCCCCGCATTGAACAATACTTTGAACAGAATTGTTTGAGTCAGTCGGCTGAAGTCCAGCGGCAGGTTACGTGCCACAGTCCGCAGGATATCAATACCTTTGATACTAGGGAGGCTAACTTAAGCACAGAAGGAGTGGAGGATGAAGGAGGTGTTGATAGGTCAAAGGCTAAGGGAAAGCAGATGGGTAGGGAGAAAGGAATCGGTCAAAGATCCAAAGTTAAATGGCCAGGCACAGGAGACAAGATGGCATGGAGGAGTATTAATGATGATTTGAAAGGTATGCTTGAGGGTTTGAAGGGAACAGCAGAGAGTAAATTGAACAGGCTAGGTAAAGTCATTTATGATTATGGAATGGCAAGATTTGGTGTTGTGCAGAGGAACGTAAAGTGTCAAGATGTAGTTAAATCAAGGCGGCAGGTAGAAATAGAAAAACTGGTTAAGGAATCAAGGTTACTCAGAAAGAAGTGGAAGAAGGGGAATGAGGCAGAAAGAGAGGGCATTGAGTTATTGCAGGAGGAGTTGAGAAGTAAGTTGGTAAAATTGCGGAGAGCAGAGGCTATGAGGAAAAGGAGGAAGAAGAAGGAGCGTGCTAGGAAAGAGTTCTTTAGAGATCAATTTAGGTTTGTTAAGAGTCTGTTTAGTAAGGAGAAATCAGGAAATCTAAAGGTCGGAAAGAGGGAGTTGGAGGAGCACTTTAAGAGTGTTTACACAGAGAAGGAAAGGTCTAGCGACCTGGACCTACCAGCAGACATGCCGCCGTTAGGTGATATAGAGTGGAAGATGGATGTTAACCCCCCTAGGTGGAGTGAGGTTCAGGAGGTGGTGAAGGCTGCAAAGGCAGGTTCTGCCCCAGGGCCAAATGGGGTTCCATATAGATTATATAAAAGTGCACCAGATGTTTTGAAGTTTCTATGGAAACTAATGGCTATAGTGTGGAAGAAGGGGATTATTCCAAAGGAGTGGTGCAGAGCAGGTGGTGTTCTTATCCCAAAAGAAAAGGATTCTGTGGCTATTGATCAGTTCCGTCCCATAAGCTTGTTGAATGTGGAGGGTAAGATCTTCTTTAGTGTGGTTGCACGTAGACTAGCAACGTACCTGAAAAGAAATAATTTAGTTGATACGTCTGTACAAAAGGCAGGAATTGCAGGTTTTTCTGGCTGCATAGAGCATAATAGTATGATTTGGCATCAGATTCAAACAGCAAGAGCCGAGAAAAAGGATCTACATGTGGTGTTTTTAGATCTGGCTAATGCTTTTGGTTCGGTACCGCATGCATTGTTGTGGAAGGCATTCAATTTTTTTAGGGTTCCAGAAGAGATTTCAAGGTTAGTTAAAGCCTATTTTGAAGACATACAGTTTTGCTTTAGTGTAGGGGAGTGTGTCACATCTTGGCAACGACTGGAAATAGGTATAATGGCAGGTTGTACAATTTCACCGCTAGCGTTTACGATGGCAATGGAGGTGATTATTAGGGCTTCTAAGTGGGTCGTAGGCGGGGAGAGGCTGCATGATGGCACCCGGCTCCCACCAGTTAGGGCGTTTATGGACGATATGACAACATTAACGACCACGGTGCCATGTACCCGGCGACTGCTAGGGAAGTTAAATGATAATCTTAGGCTGGCTAGGATGAAAGTTAAACCGAGCAAGTCTAGGAGTGTATCAATCGTTAAAGGGAAACTGATACAAGAAAGGTTTATGATGGAGGGAGAAGTCATACCATCTATATTGGAAAAGTCAGTTAAGAGTTTAGGTAGGTGGTATACTGCAGCACTGAATGATAAAGAGCAGGTGGAAGGGTTGAGGACAGAAATGGTGGAGGCCATTAATAGAATTGATAAGTCTTTTCTGCCAGGTAAATTAAAATTGTGGTGTCTGCAGTTTGGTTTGTTGCCTCGTCTAAGGTGGCCACTTACAGTTTATGATATTCCGATTTCTGAGGTTGAGAGGTTAGAAAGGGTTATGAGCAAGGCTATAAGGACATGGTTGGGGGTGCCGCGTTGCCTTAGTAGTGTGGCGTGGTGTGGGAGAGGGATGCTGGAACTGCCGTTGACGAGCTTGGTTGAGGAGTTCAAATGTGCTAAGGTAGGACGTGAAATGCAGTTGTTAGGGTCAAAAGACGGGCTGGTTAAAGCAACAGCACCAGTGACTAGGTCTGGGAGAAAGTGGAATGCTCGAGAAGCTACTCAAGCCGCAAGGAGGGCACTGGAGCACAGGGATGTTGTGGGGCAGGTGCAGAATGGGAGGGCAGGATTAGGTTTAGGTGATTCTTGGAAAGCATTCGGCAAGGCCACATCACCTGAGAAAAGGCGTATGGTTACAGGGTTTATTCGTGAGCAGGAGGAGGAAGCAAGGAGGGCAAAAGCAGCAGGGCAGAGTAAACAGGGGCAGTGGATGAGATGGGAAAGTGTAGAGAAGCGGAGAATCACCTGGCGAGAGTTATGGGGATTGGATACAGGCCGTATAAAGTTTCTTTTGGGAGCTACATATGATGTTCTGCCAACGCCACAAAACCTTGCTCAGTGGGTGGGTGAGGATCCAAGTTGTAAGCTATGTGCAGGAAGTGGCACGCTGAAGCACATTTTGTCGGCATGTAAGGTGAGTCTATCCCAGGGGCGCTACACATGGAGGCATAATCAGGTACTTAGATCTCTCGCAGGTGCACTTGATAAGAAACGGTTAGAAGTTAATAACATGCCCGTGGTAGGTTGCAGTAGGGTAATCACGTTTGTGCGTGAGGGGCAGCATAGTGGAGAAACAGCACAGTGCTTAAAAACTGCTGGTAAGTGGGCCAATGCAAGAGATTGGAAGTTATTAGTGGATGTAGGTAGTAAACTGCAGATCCCAGAGTGCATTCTGGTTACAACCTTGAGGCCGGATGTAGTGTTGTACTCTGAAAGTAAGCGGATAGTGTATTTTATAGAGCTGACTGTTCCGTTTGAAGATGAGGTAGATGGAGCTTATGAAAGGAAAAGGCTGAAGTATACAGACTTGGTGGCTGAGGTGAGAGAGCGTGGGTGGCAAGCGTATATTAGACCGGTAGAGGTAGGTACTAGAGGCTTTGTTGCGAAGTCTGCCACAAGACTGCTGTCTGAATTCGGAATTAGAGGTCGTGTGCTAAGGACTGTAGTGAAGGAGTTGTCAGATGTAGCTGAAAGATCTAGTCAGTGGTTGTGGTTCAGAAGGGCTGAGGCTGTGTGGGGAAGGGAGTGAGTTTGTGCTTCTACGGCAAGCTTGGAGGGGGGTGGGTCTGGGACGCCAGACTTCACTGTTGAGCCTTCTGGAGGTGTCGTGGGCCTAATTCAGCGAAACACTGACGAAGGAAGGTGCCTACCTGATGACCCCTGAGAAGAGCTTGCACTGAAGTTTGTGTTGGAGTTGTTAGATGTAGCTGAAAGATCTAGTCAGTGGTTGTGGTTTAGAAGGGCTGAGGCTGTGTGGGGAAGGGAGTGAGTTTGTGCTTCTACAGCAAGCTTGGAGGGGGGTGGGTCTGGGACGCCAGACTTCACTGTTGAGCCTTCTGAAGGTGTCGTGGGCCTAATTCAGCGAAACACTGACGAAGGAAGGTGCCTGCCTGATGACCCCTGAGAAGAGCTTGCACTGAAGTTTGTGTTAGAGTTTGGATGAAGGGGATTGGTGTGGTCCTGCTCTTGTAATAATTTGTCTCATGAGTTTTTGTAGACGTCTGAGTACTTGGCAGTTGAGGCACGGACCATGAACATAGTTCGCTATGCTTCTGGATTCTTGTCGAGCCAGTATCAGATGGTAGTGGTTGCTGTGTTCTGCTCACGCAACTTAAAATGTGATTTATTGTGTGTGATTGTGCTTAGGTAAGTGTGTTGTTGCCATAGTTAAAGGAAGTGAGCTTAGATTAAGGAGGGATTCTGTTTGTTCATAGGTTATTTTTTGGTAGGTCTGTTACTTGGCAGTTGAGGCAATGGACCATGAACATAGTGTTAGGCTGTGCTTCTGGATTCTTGTCGAGCCAGTATCAGATTGTGGTGGTTTTGCTATTGTTGTTAGTTGAGTGAGTAGTAGTTCCTGGCTGAGCCCTATGCATAACCCCAGCTGTTAGGGGCAGGATTTGTCAATTTCCTGTTTTATATTACAATATAGGGCCTTGAGAACAGCATCACCCAGATTTGAACCAAACACCCCTTCATTGAGAACGCTGGTATTTTAACGTTTTCTAACACATAGCACTAGAACAGATGCTTTGGACAAAACATGAACTGTGATGAAGTTAACTGTCTTCTTTGTAGACTCATCATTAACTCATAATAAAAAAATTAAATGGGAGAGTCCATTTTTATTTTTAAATTCTGACTTATTTTAAAATTACCTTATAATTTGGTACAAATGTCCAGATTGTTCTTAAGCCCCAATGATATAGCCATATTGGTTAATTTATTTTAAAAACTAATGCATAAGTCTTATATTCTTATGAATCTCAAGAAAGGTTATTCTTGAGACCTGCCCTTTGGTTTTAGAACAGCATCACCCAGATAAGGACTTGAACCCAATACCCCTACTATGAGAGATGCTGGTATTTTGAGGTGTTCTAACACATAGCACTAGAGCAGAGGAGTCTTCTTTGTAGACTCATCATTAACTCAAGTCATTTTTGAAAATTCTGACACTATAATTTGGTACAAATGTTCAGATTGTTCTTGAGCCCCAATGATTGCCATTGTTGGCTATATTGGTTATTTTCTATTTAAAAAAAACTATATATAAGTCTTATATTTTTATGAATCTTGGTATTCTCAAGGTTATTTTTGAGACCTGCCATTTGGTTTTAGAACAGCATCACCCAGATAGGGAGTTGAACCCAAGACTAATGCATTGAGTCTTAATGTGTTTAATTTATGTTTGAAAATGTTTCTTATTGTATTGTGTTGTTGCTGCCTACATGTCCTTCGGGATAAATAAAGCATCCATCCATCCATCCATCCATCCATCCATCCATCCATCCATCCATCCATCCATCCATCCATCCATCCATCCATCCATCCATATCCATCCATCCATATCCATCCATCCATCCATCCATCCATCCATCCATCCATCCATCCATCAATCCATCAATCCATCAATCCATCAATCCATCCATCCATCCATCCATCCATCCATCCATCCATCAAGCGACTGGAAAAAAAACATGTTTTGGCCCATTTAGCTCTCCAAGCATCCAAAATCTGGTCTTTTCTGGTGTATTGTTGGTACGAATGTGCTACCCACCAAGCCATCGTGCTGCCAATATCAATATTGACCCATATTTTGATTAACATATCGTTACTTTTGTTTATTGTGCAGCTCTAAGTCTTCCCTAAATCCAACCCTTGCCAGGACCTTCCCCCTGCACTGTGACCCACCCTGCTCATTTTAATGGTATGCCGTTTGTCAGAGGTCAGCTTTCTGTGCTCCCAGAGCCTGGGGAGCTGAGCTCATCTCCAATTATCTCCTCACATCTCCCCTCTTCTCCTCCCATACTGTGTATAATTATCCGAAAGAGCAAAAGAGCTTTGCGGGAGCCGTGCCAGCGAGGCTCGGTCTGATTGCTTCAATGCTCCCCAGCGGAGAAGGGGAGGAACGTGCCTCTGATCTGAGGTGGCTCAATAGTGCTCGCTAAGAGATGCACCACCTTAGCGATCCAGCGCTAGCATGGCGTCAGGAGCTCTGCTGATTAATTGTCCTGCGTCTCGTGGACATGACGTATCGCCGCAGTTCACAACATCCATTATTTTTCTGTGGGGTTCTGCTGAGTGGCGTGTTCAAGGCTAATCGTCTGTAACATCTGTGGCTTCATCATAAAAAAATTGAAGAAACAGAAAAGCATTCTCATGTAGGTCGTAATAATGAAGAAGCAGGGGTTTGACATGCTCTTTGGGAGCTTGAATATTCAGAAAAAAAAAATTAGTCAATTAGGAAAAGCATCGTGTCTACATCAACCCGTGAATTAGTATTCATGGTCCCGCCCACCTCGGCTCTCGACAGCTCACAGTCAAATCCGAAACCGGGCAGCGACGCTGTCTCGTCAGATAGGAGCTACCAGCGCTAGGAACTGCATGACAGAACAATTAGTTCCTTTGTTATTTGTGAGAGTAACACATCAGTGTTATTTATATGCTTTACCCAGTAATTCAGAGCTAAGGAACAAATGGTTAGAATTTGTCTATGGAGGAAAAACACCACCAGCCAAGTACAATTGAGATAGGTAGGTGTATGTTTAGAACAGTTCTGATTCCTCTAGTTAAAAGTACAAATCCACTCCAGGCTTTTGTTCCAACTGCCTGGGCGGCTCTGCTGTGGCTCAGCCAACAAAACCCTTGGGTTGATTTTTACTTTCTGAACTTGGACTACCCACCTCTGTGTGTAAGTAACTATAGGTTTAAATAGGATCTCCGGTGGATTTGGTGTTTTACAGAGACTCTGAGACTAGGCCAGTGGCTGAACTGCACTTAGCAGGGCATTATTACACATGTTGTAAAGTAACATATGACATTGCAAAGACTGTTATTTGCGTAAAAATGTCTTTATTTTAAAACATTTCTAACTGTTGTCCATCTCCTGCCTTGCAGTGCTGTAAGCCAATCAAAGGCAATATGTTTGCATGTATGAGTATTCACGAGCACGAGCCGAAATCCTATAATTTCTCCCAGCTCTATTTTTGCCAGTTTCATTCTCTTTCAGAATGAGCCGTTTAAGGGCTCTGCAACTTTTATGCAAATAAGCTGTTGCTGACCACACCCAATGTATACACTGTTTAGTGTTTACCACATGTTAGTGTTAACTTGTGCTAAATGGCAAAACATGAACATAAACAAGAACAGCAGATATAGATCCCACCCTCAGACGAAGTCTTCTGACTAATACTGCTGTGTGCTGTCTGATGGTCTCAAACAAAATGACCGAAATGGCGTTTTTTGAACTGATCTAGATGAATGGATTTATTTCGTGATTGGAGGGTTTATAGTCGTGACCAAGGTGGAAATAGAAAAGCACACAAAAAGTGAGTTTGCATAATAGATCCCATTTATTTGCCTGAGTAAAACCGAGAGGGATTTTTCAAAATCCTGTGTTTTGTTTATTCAGAATGATCTATCTAATGGTACAAAAGGCCTGATTGTGCTCAGGTGTGCTTGGACCCCAGAGATTACCACTTATGGCTATATTGTTTACTATAGTCTAATAAATCCTTTAGTGGCAAAGATAGTATTTTCAAGGTTATCCTTAATATCACAGACAAGAACCACATTAAGAACCCTTGTTTCCTAACATTGGTCCGTTGAGGTGTTAGCATTATCGCACTGGAGTAGCATTAGTCATTCATAACCCCTGTACAGGCTTTACTAAAGCGACAAAAATTAATGTAGCCTTCCATCACCCAAATACTTGTGCCAGTTTTCCCTGTGTCACCCCCACACTAACCACACATTAGATGGATCCGTTCCACTGGCTTGGCTTGATGAAGCGCTGCCAAAAGTGTGTCTGTGTACATTTTAATTAGCCTGTTTCCTTTCTGCTCCAGTCACAAAGCCAAAGGAGGACAAAGATGTGATGCATTAGCACTAGCTTCACCCTCCATTAACAAAAGTGTCAGACGTGCCTCTCTGCAGCTGCTCCTGGCAGAAAAATAAAAGATCCATCCGCCCTAGTCAGTTTTTTTTTACATTTTTCCTTTCCTTCTTTTACCCTTTTCTTTTTTTTTTTTTTTTACTTTTTGAACCCCCTACCCACACAAACACACACACAAAAAAAATAAGTTACGCTGGGAGTTTACCACTCTTTAGTGTCAGCTTGTGATAAATGGCACAACATGAACATAAACAAGATATAAATTAAATACAGATCCCTCCCTCAGACAAAGTCTCCTGGCTAATCCTGCTGTCTAGTACTGTCTAGGGCATTTATCCTCCCTGGGCCTTATCTGGATATTATATAATTAGGTTGATTCATGAGTTCTGAGTTTTGATTTATTCAATGATATAAAAAAAAAAAATATATATATATATATATATATATATATATATATATATATATATATGCAATAGTATAGTTCTCTTCATAAAACACACCCTCTCATTCAGTGTTTTTCTTTATTTCTTTATTTAATGTATTTTCTACAGTGTAGATTAATAATAAATGCATTAAATCTGATCTAAACCTGATGAACTGAGAAGGTGATTTGAGGTGATTTAATTGGGATGAGCTGTAACTATTGTTCAGCACCTCCAGGAACTCCTTCCTTCAAGACGCTGAGAAAACTATTCCAGACTCTTAGATTAAAATCTCACTAAGAGTGTGCAGATCTGTCCTGAAAGATACACGTGATTCTTATTTAGAATAATCTAAAGTATAAAACATATATTCTGGTCTGTTTAACACTTTTTGTTTATGAAATAATTCACCAGGAGTTCCTGTATAGCTTTAATATAGTTCTTAATATTAAATTTACAATGTAAAAAGTCATAAAAAGAAAGAAAACACATTAAATTAGAAGAGGAAACTAAGAATTAATCAAAAAATAAAAAAAAAATAATAAAAACAAGCAAATCTACATTAAAAACTAATTAAAACTAACTGAATTGGAGGAGAAAATGTCAAAACGAAATAAAATTAAACTATAATGAAAAAATCAAAGCTATTACACTGCAAAAAATCCACTGGCAAAAACTAGACAAAATATATGCAAATTAAGACAAATATATGTATATTAATAAAAAAAACATCTGCCAGTGGGGTAGGCAAAATTTTCTTCTTTCAAAAGATTTCTTACAAAAAGCAATGACAAAATCTCAAAATGACTGAAGTAACACCTAAACCAAGCAAAAAAAGTCACTGTTTTTGGACACAAGAATCAGAATAACGGGATTGCTGCTTGATTGTGCTTATTATTTTGAGTTCAAATTACTTCAAATAAGGTACAAATTCTGATTTCTACAAATAATGATTAAGATAATTGTCCCTAAAATAAGCAAAATAATCTAACACTTACACAATGCTTAGTAACACAAAAAAAAGTCTTATCAGAGAAAATAATAAGATTTATTGCCTTAAATTTAGAAAATTTCACTTGCTAAGATTAAGTTTCTTGCAGTGTATAACCTTGGTATGGACTATAGACCTATACACAAAGTTTATGTATCCGTATTTGTATCAGAACTAAAAAAAGACTGGTCAGATCGGTTCATCCTTACTCCCAGCCACGTGGAAATGTATTTAATGTGGATCGAACAAGCGCTTGTGCCTTCCTCCCGTTGCTTCCTCCCGTCTCTATAGGAGAATTAGATTAGTTTTCTGTATGAGAAAGTGAAAGCTCTGTACTTTGCACTGAAGCCTCATTTCTCTTGTTGCAGCGTAAAGGCATCATTAAAAGTGCTGAGGAAACGCATTTCTTTTGTCCTCAATAAGAGGAATGAGTACAGTCTTCCAGCTCGCTAACCTTAATCAAGCTAACCGGCAAACGGGCCGTCTTTCTGGCGAGCGCAGAAAAGCGAGTCTGATTTTTTAATGGAGCCTTCGCGGGGTGATGGAATATATGGAATTAAGCAAACTGTCTCTTCTGCACCTTTTCTGCGGTGAAGAAAAGAAGTGTGCGTTGAAAAAATGAGCAGAAACGCTCCCCACGCCCACCTCTCGTATTAGAAGAAAGATCTGCTTCACCGTTTTACCGCCGTTATGTTTGCTGAAAGGCATGCGATGCAGTTCATGCGATGCTGCACTAATTAGATTGCAAGGATGTAATTGAGTTAACAGCGTGAGTGGAAGAGTGAAGGGAAGGGAAGGGTTTGGGTGGAGGTCCAGCACTTTACACCCTTTACTGCATGTCCCACACCCAGGATGGCCTTGGCTGTAGCCTTTAGAACACACTCTTCCCACCAATTAGCAGGAGATGAGATTTCCCATGTTTCCCTTTGGTTGGATTCCCAGCATCACTTAATTAATCTACAATTGCTGAAATTGTTTCCATATTATAGACCTTTATAAATAAAATTATTTTGGTTAAACTTGATTTTGCAAGTTTGCAGAGTATGAAATAACTTGCAGAAACCATTGGCCATTATATATTATAATCTCGGCCACTTAAAATGATACATTTCTTTGATTTTACCAAATTGAAATCCTCTGGAATATAATCAAGAGGAAGATGGATGATCACAAGCCATCAAACCACCAAACTGAACTGCTTGCACCAGGAGTAAAGCAGCATAAAGTTATCCAAAAGCAGTGTGTAAGACTGGTGGAGGAGAACATGATGCCAAGTTGCATGAAAAAAAAAAACTGTGATTAAAAACCCATTTTCTCCGCAATTTACACGGCCAATTACCCAACACACTCATTAGGACTCCCCCTATCACTAGTGATGCCCCAACACACCAGGAGGGTGAAGACTAACACATGCCTCCTCAGACACATGTGATTCTTTTCGAGCTGCTGCTGATGCAGCATTTCTGAGGAGGAAAGCGCGGCGACTCAGTTTTGATACATCAGCTCACAGACGCCCTGTAATGTGGACATCACCCTAGGAGTGATGTGGGGAGAGAGCGCCATCTACCCACCCGGAGGGAGCAGGGCCAATTGTGCTCCCTCTGAGCGCCGGCAGCTTGATGGTAAAGCTGCATGAGTGGGGGTTCGAACCTGCGACCTCCCGCTCATAGTGGCACTTAGCGCTTTAAACCGCTAGACCACTCGGCTACACAATTTTAATTCTCCAGTTTTTGCTGTGTACTTACCAGGTATTTCAGCTTGAGCTTTTAATTACTTACCTGCAGATTTTACAGATCAGAATTTTGTTTAAGAACTGCCATCCTAGGTCTCCCTTTTTTCTTTTTTTTTGATGTGAATAATGAATCTGTATCTCTATTCATGTACAGTGAGTATATTGATGGAGGCAGTAGATATTAGCCTGGTGACTCATGCAGAAGTTAATTCAGCTGCTGTATTGATTTCCTGGTTTAGTCTGGAGCTGCTGTAGTTCAGGTTGTTTGTGCTGATGGCAGAGACGGAGGGCGAGGCAGGAAAGCTGATCTGATCTGGACGGCTTCGTGGACAGGAAGTGCCAGCAGGTGGAGCGGTGATAAATGATGAATTTATTCTGTTCAGGTTTTAAGTTCAAGTTAGTTTGTCTGAAGTTTTCTAGGAGAAGATAGTCTTGGTGATTAATGATGTTAAATCACCGGGTTTAATGTTCCTTTAAGAAGATAGGTTAATTTTAGTTTATGGTTAAAAATATGGTAACACTTTGCAGTAATTACAAATATAATTACAATTACAATTAACAGTAATAACTACGACAGTGAGTAATATTCTCTAGTTAATACATTAAATATTACTTAATTTAAATTTTAAAGAGTTTATGCATATTTCGTCTAATCTGTGCCATTTCTGTCCCTAAGAAAAATTACATGTATAAATGTGCACACAAAAAACTGTAAAATACATTTTATTTTTAAGCCTAATAAGACCTAATTGCTATGCGAATATATATGCAATTATTACAATTAATAAAAACGACATAGAACACTAAATGTTCCGTTGTTCCCACTCTCTAACTATAAACTTTACCATAAAATATATTTATATATATATAAAAAAAAAAATATATATATATATATATATATATACATATACATATACATTTTAGTTTAGTGTCCCTGTTGTGTTTCACTCAGTCCTGTTACTGTAACACATTACCCTGATCATCTAAAACATCTGGAACATTCTACACAGGAAGTCACATCTACCACAGGAAGTGGCATGAGCTGGTTCTTCTGAAGATCATGAAAAGATAAAAATTAAGTTACCTCATTTACTAATTTATTTTTGTATAATTTATCTTATTGTAACGATGCCTGGGAAGGTTAATCTAAACACTCTGTCCTGTTACTTAAATTAATTATTTTTTCCATCACTGATCATCAGTAAATTTTACATTTCATTTAAAGGAAATAAAGGGATCAGAGTCTGGAGGAAGAGTGGAGAGACACACAGACCAAACTGCTCGAGGTTTTGTGTGAAGTTTCCACCAATCAGTGATGGTTTGTTTGGAGAGACATGTCTGTCATCTGCTGGTGTTGATCCACTGTGTTTTATTATCAAGTCCAAAAAAGTCAGTGCAGTTTTGTTTTCCCACAAAAATTTAGAGATTTCATTTTCCAGCAGGCACACTGCCCACACTGCAAAAAAAGTATCAATTGATTTATGGGTTTTCATTGGCTGTAAGCTTCATAATCATCAACAATAAAAGAAATAAACGCTTAAACTAGATGATATTCAAAGTTTCTATTTGTTGAGATGCACTAGTATCCTCTGTATATATATATTTTTTTGCTTATTTTTGTAGTGAATATTATGGATGTATTGAGTTTTTTCCCCAGTGTGTTTTTTGCTTTAAGCCAGTAATATAATTTTCTTTTTGCTGACAGTGTGGATCTGCTGTAGTTTTTGTGTTTGTGTGACAGCTCTGGTGATGGATGAGCAGTAAACACTGTTATTAATGCCCGCCCTGCTGGACGCTGTTCCATAGATTGATCCACGCTGCTGGGAAATACATCACGCTTGATTTGCTTCCTGTTGCGAGCCCATCACTGGTTTGTGCATACTCTGAATTGAGCTATCTGCCGCGGGTGCGCGCCTCCCATCCCGATACTTTCCCAAACAGCCTTTTTTTTAGGCATCTATTCATCTTGGTTATAGTAGAGGGTAGGGGTGGGCATTATTATATCGTATACAATATATCGTGACACAGAAATATCATGATATTAAAAATCCATATCGTGATAATAGGGCTGTTCTGTCTTAAAAGTAGTCTATTATTTACTGTGAAGCTTTAGGTGTATTTATTGTATAATTGTTTTAGTTTGCAGTTTATATGCATGCACTAAATATTCTGCAATATTATTTGCTGCATTATATTATTTTATGCCATATTATTTATTTTGCCACATTATGATTATACTGTTATACTATTATACTATATTCCTGAAATGAATAAATTATTTTAGTTTTCCTATATCGTCAAGTATATCGTTATCGCAAAAATACCCTGAAATATCGTGATATTATTTTAGAGCCATATCGCCCACCCCTAGTAGAGGGTTTTTTTTCAGTGTGTTCAGCAGCAGCAGCTTCTAGAGCTTTCCCCCTCAAAAACTGTTTATTTGGGGGAGGAAAGTGCTTCCGTTTATTTACAGTAAGCTTAGAATCCCAAATTTCTCCAGCACTAAGGCTGGAGCATTAGCATTAGCATTAGCAGCTAAGCGCTCCAGCAATAGTGCTAGTCAGGGTTAGCAGCAGGCTACAGACCGATAATACGCTCCTCTAAACTGGGTAATAGCGAGCACGGTTAGCGGGTAATGCTTATGCTGCTCCAGCAGTGCTAGTCAGGGTTAGCAGCAGGCTACAGTTCAATAATCATCACCTCTGAACGGGGAAATAGCGGTTAGCGGCTAATGCTAATACTGCTCCAGTCTCTGTGATGGAGAAACTTCACTGAAGCTCCTGTATAATGCTGTACATTAGTGGCTTTACTGCTCCTTAATACCTGACTGGTAGAATTCATACCTAAGATGCACCTGATTATAAGAAGCTCTGATGAGTTTTAAGAAAATTAAAGTGTTTTAAATGCAGTTTATAGTGCAAAAAATACGCTATATGTTTAGTGTTCTGATTCTATAGTAGCAAAAGGATGACGGATTGGTAACATCACAGAAATGACACAATAGACACAGCAGACGGTGGAGCATGGTACTGATCAGGGTTTATTATTTATTAAATGCTGGTGGCTTTCTTATCAATCCTGACTCACTTTCACACACTTTTGGGTCATTATCAAAATACACCTGCCTTTGGGTCCACAAAAAAAAACAAACACTTAATTCGTGTTAATTCTTTACATTTTATAATTCAGTTTAACCCCTTTGGCAGCAAAATACAGTTTTGGTTATAATCCCTTCCTTTATATTTTTGTATTATGCTTTTTGTTTGTCACAAAAAGTCGCGAAACATCACATATATATTTTCTTTGTTTACTAACTTACTACTTTTTTAGGGGAATAATGCAAAATTAATGGTGATTATTGTTATTATTGTTAAGCCATGGAGGGTTAAGACTTTATTAATCACTTCATTTTTTCACATGCATGCATTTTGCAATCATCTATCAAAAAAATAGAGATAATTGGCATTTAATGAAATTCCATTGGCTTTTTTTTTTTTTTTTTTTTTTTTTACTTTTTTCATTTGTATGACCTAATTCTGTTTCAAAGATACAGAATTTGTTAGCTCGCTTTTTTGACTGTTTGTCATATTTTTTATATATATTTCCCAGATTATTCACTATATATATATATATATATATATATATATATATATATATATATATATATATATATATATATATATATTTTTTTTTTTTTATTTGCATGCGTTTTGCATTCATCGGTCTGTCGGGAGCAAGCTGCATAACTGGGTGGACAGCGACAGGGTGGACAATTGGAGTTATAATTGAAATGTAATGAAATATGATTGAACTAGAGTTGCAAACCTTTTTATTACTCTTTATGATGTGTTATTTCAGCTAAATTTGGAGACAAAATAATAAATATAATGTGAAATTAATATTAAGAACTGCTGACCATGCAGCAGTAAAACAGTATGAAGGCTGTGATGTCACTAGGGTCAGGGTTACTTTTTTAAAAAGAGTTTTAGGGGAAAAAATTGGTGATTTTGGAGATGTTTAAATATTAAAACCTGTGTTATTTATTTAATCAAACAAATTATAACAATAATATAAATAATATTTGACTTAACCGGGTAGTATCGCAGACATGCAGGGAAGAGCACCATTTAATTTAATTTAATTTATTTTATTTACGAAATTTATCAGACGCTCTTATTCAGAGCTACTTACAAGGTTAGGACCAATAAAATGTTAGAAGTCTTGCCCAAGGACTCTTATTGGTGTAGCACAGCTTTAAGTCCCCCAGAGCGGGAATTGAACCCCAGTCTCCTACATAATAGGGTAACTCACTGGCAGGTAGTGGTGTTATCCACTGTGTGCCACACCAAGAACGTACATAAAGATATTTAAAGTGAAGGTTAACATTTCTCTATATATGTGCATCTATATATGTATATAATAAATTATATATTAATCTATGCTGCAGACACAAAAGACATGTTATATTGATATTGACCCACATTCAGAATATTCAATTCATATCTAACGCTCACTCTATCAGTTTATAAGTGTATAAGTGTGAATGCAATGCTTACACTTACTCAATAGCATTCCCATTAAAAGACCTTCATTCATTAGCGGCTAGGCTAAGCTATTTAAATGATTTCATTCATCAGTGCTCTAAATAAACAAGAAGGACATCATCATAAACATTCAGATTCAACCAGTTCAGCCTCCAGTCTCTCCATTTCTACCAGTTCATTATTCAGAGAGGCTGTTCTCCTGCCAGTTCTCAAAGCGTGGGCAGAATCCAGTCCATCTGTTGCGTTTGAAGAAGTCCTGTAAATGCATTGTTTGTTGGGAACGGGATTAGCAGGGCGTGTTTAGGGAACGTTATCGGGAGGATCTCAGGATTTCCGTGGCCTGTGGAGGTGCTGTAGATAGATGCTGCTCTCTGATTGTGAAGCAGGGTCTTTTCTTTTCGTCTTCCTGCATTTAAAATTCACGGTGGAGACGAGACCGTGGTCCACACGTCAGGAACAATAGAGTGGTTGCCGGCCTGTAGAAAGAAAGAGAGACGGGGTGGGGATAACAGATAGAGAGAGAGAGAGAGAGAGAGAGAGAGAGAAAGAGAGAATGTGCAAGAAGCTTATAACAAAAATTGAGAGCTAGCTGAGATATCATTCACACACTACAGTTTTATCATTTAGTATTGGACTGATACTGATCAATACCGGTACCACAAAAATCGGATCAATACAGATTCTGAGTATCTGATTAATAGAGTATTTGATCAATACCAATACTGTGTATCAAATTAATACATATACTAATAATTGATCAATATCAATAGTGAACGTATTAAATCAATTTAGACACTGCTTATCAAATCAGTACAGAAATAAAGTACCAAATCAGTACTGATACTGAATATCAAATCAATATCAATACTGAATGTCAAATCAGTAACGATACTGAGTATTTAATCAATACCTATACTGAGTATTAGTTCAATACCGATACTGACCATTTGCCCAATTTAAAAAAAAGAGTATCAAATCAATAACTATATTGAGTAATAAATCAGTACCAATACTAAGGATCAAACCAGTACTGATACTGAGTGTCAAATCAATACAGATACTGATCATTTGGTCAGTTCTAGTACTGCGTACTGAATCGGTACTGATACTGAGTATCAAGTCAATACCGATACTGAGTATCAAATTAGTATCAATACTGAGTATCAAATTAGTATCAATTGTTACTGAATATCAAATCAGTAACGATACTGAGTATTTAATCAATACCTTTACTAAGTATTAGTTCAATACCGAAATTGACCATTTGCTCAGTTTCAAAAATGAGTACCCAATCAATACTGATACTTAGTATCAAATCAGTGTTGATACTATTAAATCAATGCAGATACTGATCATTTAATCAATTCCGATACTGAGTATCAAATCAGTACAGATACTGATCATTTGATAAATTCTGACACTGAGTATCAATAAAGTAATTACACTGAGCATCAAATCAATACCGATACTTAGTATCAAATCAGTAATCATATTGAGTTTCAAATCAGTACAGATACTGAGTATTTGATTAATACCCACTGAGTATTAGATAAATACTGATAATGACCATTCGATTTCAAAAATGAGTATCAAATCTATACCAATACTTAGTATCAAATCAATACCAATACTTGGTATCAAATCAATACTGATACTGAGTATCAAATCAGTATTCATATTGAGTAGCAAATCAGTACCGATACTGAGTATTTGATTAATACCCACTGAGTATTAGATAAATACTGATAATGACCATTCGATTTCAAAAATGAGTATCAAATCTATACCAATACTTAGTATCAAATCAATACCAATACTGACAGTTTGATCAATTTTGATACTGAGTATCAGATCAGTACAGATACTGATCATTTGATCAATACCAATACTTATATTAAATCAGCACACACCTAGTATAGTCTTTTATACCTACATCCTTCATTGTTACCCAGTTCAGCCATTGTTCTGAGATCAGTGAAATCTGTCCTCCAGCAGATTGATTCTTATATAGGAGCTCAGCTTGGTACCATCACACACACATGCAAATTAGTATCAGTATCCATCTGAGCAGCTCCGTCAGTGGCTGAGAGTGACAGCTTTGCTCTTTATAAGCGAGCCGTAGAGAAGTGGCTGTCCTTTTAGGTGATAGAGAAGTGTTATGGTCAGCGTGACTCTGAGTGCTGAGAGAGCTCTGCTGTGTTCGGTTTGATCCAGAGTGTACAAACAGTTCAGACTCTCCATCGTAAAACCGACCGGTGGCCCGCTGTGTTCTTTAACCAGGAGAGCTTCAGCCTGCAGCCTTAAAACCTGCATTTAACACCTTAAAACCTGCATTTACCACCTTAAAACCTGCATTTACCACCTTAAAACCTGCATTTATCACCTTAAAACCTGCATTTACCACCTTAAAACCTGCATTTACCACCTTAAAACCTGCATTTATCACCTTAAAACCTGCATTTACCACCTTAAAACCTGCATTTACCACCTTAAAACCTGCATTTACCACCTTAAAACCTGCATTTACCACCTTAAAACCTGCATTTATCACCTTAAAACCTGCATTTATCACCTTAAAACCTGCATTTACCACCTTAAAACCTGCATTTACCACCTTAAAACCTGCATTTATCACCTTAAAACCTGCATTTACCACCTTAAAACCTGCATTTACCACCTTAAAACCTGAATTTACCACCTTAAAACCTGCATTTACCACCTTAAAACCTGCATTTATCACCTTAAAACCTGCATTTACCACCTTAAAACCTGCATTTACCACCTTAAAACCTGCATTTATCACCTTAAAACCTGCATTTATCACCTTTATAGCTGCACCAGGACACTCATTCTGAGTCATTCTGAGGTCTGTCCTTGCCTGGAACTGGATCTGATTTGAGGACCTTAATGTTGATTATCAGTCAGTAGTGATCCATTTCCATCATTGTGTTTCTATAGATTTAATAAACCATGCAATTCTGGTAAGAATGAAAAAATTCAGAATATTGAACTAAATTTGCTCAATCGCTTAAAGCACCAGAACCACACACAGTACAGATTTGTTAGGCTACTAATTGTGAATAATGTCCTTTAATTCAATCTAAAGGACACCAATGTGTATTGGGTATTCTGCTAGAGCACAGTGGTAAAAACAAAGGATCAAAGCTTCGTCTGAAACTGATAAAAATCGATAAATACTGATAATGAGCATTTTATTAATACTGATACTTAGTACCAAATCAATACTGATACTGAGTACCAGATCAATACCTATATTGAGCATTTAATCAATACTGATACAGAGTATCAAATCGAAACAAATAGTGTATATTACATCAGTATGGATACTGCGTATCAAATTAAAACTGATACTAGTAATTTGATCAATATCAGTACTGAGTAGTACATTCCTTCAGAAACTGAGCATTTTATTGATATCGATACAGAGTATCAAATCAATACAGATACTGAGTATTTGATCCGTTATGATACTGAGCATTTAATCAATTGCTGTACTGAGTATCAAATGGGTACAAATACTGAGAATCAAATCAATACTGATATTGAGTATCAGATCTATACTGATACTGAGTATCAAATCAGTATCGATACTGAGTATCAGATCAATGCAGATACTAAGTAATGAGTCAATACCAATAAAATACTAGTTGTGAATAATGGGTATTAATGACGTAATAAAAATTGCTAATAGTTGATACCTGATTCGTCTGAACGCAGCGACTGTAGAAAACACCCTCTGTTTTTATTTTTTTTATTTTGTTAGAAACTAAGCTTAAATAAGTCTAAATCTGTGTTGCCATAGAAACATATTGTGAGGGGCGGAGCTACCTATTATACTGCAGCCAGCCAGCAGAGGCGCTAGACCTAGATGTTGCACTTTTGTTTTATAGTAGAAAGTTTCCTTTAAAAAACATAGAAATATATTTAAAAATGAGTTCCATTTTTGTAGCAATCTTCACACAGTATGTATACTATTAAAGATCTAGAGACGCTTGCAGTAAAAATTGTCGAAGGACAAAAGACATCAGCATTGGACCAATCTGCCGCCACAGACAAAGGAACCACAGTAGCTAGCTGTGATTTTAGCTGCTATTAGAGGAAACTAGCATTAACTCATTGTTCTGGCTTTCAAACTGATGTAAAAGCTACAAATCTATGGTACAAGTTCATACACCACACAGACCCTGAACCACTGGGGGGAATAAAACACTGTATTTTAAATTATTCATGGTAAAAGCAGCTGTATTCCGCACAAGCCCGACAAGCTTCAATAGTTTTTAATTCACCCAGGTGTCAGCGGCTTGGATCTCTGGCCCCAAGAAAGCAGGAAAAAAAACATGTTTACAGGCTTTTCAGCTTTTCGGCAACATGGTGGAGTTCCTGCAATCCTGCAATTAGACTTAGAGCACCAGTGCAGGAAGGGTTTTAGAGGAAGCAGAGGCTTTTTTTTTAATGCATGTGATGAGGTGTTGGAGAATTATAGTTCAGATATTAATTCAATTAGATTAATTTAACGTGTTTTGTTACGCAAACTAGCAAAGATTTCCTTAGATTTCCCTAAAATACGATGTATTCCCTATAAAAATGTGATTTATAGGGATTTTCTTAGCTTGGCTTTAGGTTTTTAGCAGTTATGGCTCTGCTGGATTCTTCTGGATCTGTAGGTGGTCAATGTTCCCTCTATCAGTGGGTGTTGGTTTAGTGCTGCTTTGTCCAATACCGCCTAAATAAAGTGCTTGAAACTCCGAGGGAGACCCAATAGGATTGAATCGACACATTTGTGCCAAGCTGTGCGATAGCTGGCAAAGTAAAAAATGGACCAATTGTGAGAGCAGTATTAACAGATGGAGGAAATGAGAAGAAATTTAGAAATGTTGCAATCAAAATCAAAAATCATTTGTAAAAAATAATATATATATATATATATATATATAAGGTATAATGTCATGGGATAAGGAAACAAATAGGACAACACTACACTTTTTTTGGCCACAGTTTTTAAAGTAATTGCATGGGGAAAAAAACACTTTCTTCCAGTCAGTGTCAGAGACTGGTAGACGGTTATAATGGTGCAAACATCATTTTTTAATGTTAGTAGAAATTGACATCATTTATTTTTATTTTATTTTATTTATAGATGATATCATGGTTTGCAGATGTTCTACAGGTATTGTCTCAAATTTGTGTGTCTCATATTGTCTAAATGTTGGTAATCAAGATCAAAAACATATAATGGGATGATAAACAATAGGAGAACACCTCACTTCACCTTTGGACTCCAGGTCAGAGCTGTTATTGCCGGAGTCCTGCCTCCCTAAATCAACAGTTGCAGGTGCTGCTGTTAGCTTAGTGTCATGTGTCCTGAATGCCCACTGGCTGTTTGGCTGGTGTCACTGACACACGCTGCAGGTAAATGGAAGGCAGGTGGCACGCCGTGTTTGGTAACAGTGCCATCAAAATGAGATTTCATTCTCAGTCCGTTTCTGTATTGATTTTCTCAGTTGGAGGAAAAACTTGGGGAGAAAAACTTTAAGCTCCACTTTTTCTGTTCCATCTCCCGTAAACAAGCCTCCGTTCTGTCACCAGGCCTCCGCTCTCCACCTGCTGATTCCTGCCTTTATTTCAGTTGAGTTTCGAGTTGGCGGACACACACACACACACACACACACAAACACAGAAACACACACTCATCGTTTTCTTCTGTCATTTGAAAAAGGCAGCTGTCCTTTACATTGAGTAAATGTTTCCTGACAAATGGACCAATGGAAATAGTCTAAAACTGAAGAAACCAAATAAATAAATAAGTAAATATATTTATTATAAGTGTACAGTACTGTGCAAAAGTTTTAGGCACCTACTCATATTATTTAGACACATTTCCCCCAACTATAAGAAAGTTTATACTGTAAGAAAAACAGGTTTAGATCACATTAGAATAGATGCAGGTGCACCTACGCTACCAATATATTTGTTTATTTATTAATGTATGTATTTTTTCACGATTAATGTTGAAGACATTGAAATTGTAAACCAGGGGTCGCCAATAGGCATCCCGAGGGCCAGATCTGGCCTGCAAGCATTAAACATTAAACATCTGGCCCGTGAGGTTGTTTGAGCTATAATAAAACATAAAATGCTTCTCTGGTGAGCTTTTGTTTACATCCCTCCCCTGTCTCTCTCGGCGTGACTTTAGTTTCCGCCGTTCTCATTTTTACGCTCGTTCTTGGACTCCCTATCTCTTTATAAGGGTGTTTTTTTTTTTGGATGTGTCCCAATTATTTTTCTTGGGAAGATTGTTCTTCCCATTGAACCCATTGTATGACTCTATCTGGCCCTCCCTCTCTTTCCATTGTCTTCCAGTAGACCAACCGTTCGACGAAACCAAACATCATCTAAATGTTTAGTCAGTGCTGAGATTTATTACAGGTCATTCTTTCCAAAGCAGAACTTAATAAGGTAATGACCTCCAGTGCTGTGCCACTTCCAACCAGTGGCCTGTGCTGAGGGAGGAACCCTGGTAGACTGGTAGAGTTTATCACTGCCAGAAGAAAAAAGGCCCCAAACAAACAGCTTTATGAGTATCGGGGAGAACCAAGATAAACCAAGACAAGGTGTCCTTCAGGGTAGTGCTGGGCGGAATGACCAAAACTGTATATCATGATATTTTTATTGTTATATTTTATTGTTTTATTTATGTATATACTAACTGTATTGTTAGGAGTTTATACAGCTCTGGAAAAAAATAAGAGATCACTTAAAAATGAAATAAAAAAGCTCTGGAATATAATCAAGAGGAAGATGGATGATCACAAGCCATCAAACCACCAAACTGAACTGCTTGAATTGTTGCACCAGGAGTAAAGCAGCATAAAGTTATCCAAAAGCAGTGTGTAAGACTGGTGGAGGAGAACATGGTGCCAAGATACATGAAAACTGTGATTAAAAGTGAGGTCTGAAAGTTTTTTTTTCTCATATTTTTTGTTATTTCTGCAAATAAATGCTCTAAATGACAATATTTTGTTTGGAATTAGGAAAAATGTTGTCTGTAGTTTAAGAATAAAAAAACAAAGTTCATTTTACTCAAACATAAACCTATATTGCAAAATCAGAGAAACTGATTTAGAAAGTAAAGTGAAGCCCGTCTGGGGGACGAGAGGAACTTTTTTACAAGCCGAGGATCGTTTGCTTAGTTTCATTCATCTTTTTTCTAGGAGAATAATTGCTGTTTGCTGTTGTTTTTCTATTTTACTCGGACAAAAGCTCTCTCATACTGTGAGAAACAGCAGCAGGAGCTCCTCAGATAAAGTGCTGTTCTCATTTTTCTGCAGGCAGGACGGAGGGTTTGGCTCCACATTAGTCCAGTTTGTTAGCTTGCCAGTATGCTTCTTTGGCGGTGCTGTTCTACACAGTGCTCCGCAGTGCCTCTAGTGGTTTGATGGTATGTAAAAAATGCATACGATTCTGATGTGTGAATCGAATTTCTACACGGGCCTTTCAGAAAAAGAGTGATTTGTTTAGTTGTGAACGGCGATATTGCGATTCACCTGCGTGATCATTTCCGCTGCGCTCTGTGTTTTCTTCCGTGCGGCGTGCAGACGCTGGTTTGTTTCTTGTTTTTAAGAGACGCGAAGTGAAGTGAAGTCGGCAGGGTTTGATAAATTCTTAATGGAGGCAGTGCCCGAGGCTCTCAGTGTAAAACCGTGTGTTATGGAGAGTATCCTCTCTGGATGTGCCGCCCTCCCTCTCAGACACATTAGAGCACTCGCACGGATAAGTACGGCCTATTGTTCCCGTGTTCAAAACACACTTATGAAAACTTCATTATGTAATGTGAAGACGTCACCTCGTTCTTTGTCAGTAGTGCCAGAACAGGGATAAAGAGTTTAGTTCTGAAGTTCATCAAAAGTTTCTTAGGGCCCTGTTTTAGCGATCTATAGCGCATCGGTCATTTGCACATCACGCAAAAGGCATTTACTAATTCTCTTAATTAAAAATGGGTGAGTTTTGGGCGTAGTTTTTTTAGGTGGTTGCTGTGGTAATGCTGAGTAGTTGCTTTGTTGTTGCTATTGTGTTAATAAGTTGGTTCTTATTCTGCTAAAATGTTTATTGTTGTATTACTAGGTATTTTCAATAGTATAGCAGGTGGGAACTATGCTGTTACTAAGTGGTTGCTAGGATGTTGCCAGGGATTTCTATGGGTCTGTTAGGTGTTGGGATGGTGTTCCTAACTTGTGTTCGTAGACGGTTGCTCTGTTGCTGTGAAGTGGTCTCTGTGGTGTTGCTACACAGTTGCTCTGTTGCTGTAAAGTGGTTTCTGTCGTGTTGCTAGACAGTTGTTCTGTTGCTGTAAAGTGGTTTCTGTCGTGTTGCTAGACAGTTGTTCTGTTGCTGTGAAGTGGTTTCTATGGTGTTGCTAGGTGGTTGCTAGGTGGCTTACGTGGTATCAGCAGGTTTGAAGTGTTACTCCTGAGGTTTTTCACTTTTTAAGTCGAACTAAACACAAAGGCCAGGCATGGTTTTCGTTCCACATTAATTAACAAAAGCTTCGAAGGACAAAAACTGGAAGTCCAGCCACTGATTTATCTTCTGCTCAGTTTTACAGTCGAGCGTGTCCAGGCGTTACTTGCAGAGGTTAGTGTCGGCTCTAAACCGAAGCCTTTGAGTCGCACATCAGAACAGGTATAAACCGCGCTGATCGATGAGCCTCTGAAGCATGCCTCTAAATCTGCAGCATTTGCCTCTAATCAGTGCGGTACAGAGGCACTAAGATGCATCGCTCCTGAAGGATTGGGTGGAAAAACAGGAAATGAATAAGAGTGGAGAGGGTTATTTATCTGTGGGACCAGCTGGATGCACAGTTGCAGAAAACTGCTCTTTTTTTGGCTCGGCGATTATGTGGATCTTCCTGTGAAACGAGTGCCTCTTTTCTGCTCTTAGAGGCGATCTGAGATTCATAATCTCTTTACAGAACTCTGCTCAGAGGGTTCTATCATAAGAAGGAGGGGTTCGGTTAAAGAGCATTTGAGGAACAATTAAGGAACAGAAAGAATCTTCTGAATGTTTTAATGATGCCTTACCTTGTTTGAGGGTCTTGTTTGCTTGTCTGCTTTATAGAGGGTTTAAGCTTCTCTTTAAAAAGCCACTGCATTTACTAAAGATGCTCATTTTGGTGTTTTTTTTTTTTCTTGTGGGCAAGGGACAAATGGACAAATGAGGGTCTTTATTTTATTGTTGTTTCTATTTTGTGGACTATTTCTAAAAACAAGGGCCTTTTTTTGCTTTTAAAGATGTTTTAAGATTCATAAACTAAGAATTGCTTAGAAGGTTCTTTCGTAAGAAGCAGCGATTTGCTTGAAGAACTATTCTGGTCGTTTTTCTGGTCGACCACGCCAACCAAACCTTGTAAAGTCAAGTGAGGGGTCTTAGTTTTATGGCTGGATCATTAAGTGGACCACCTTCTAAAAACAAGGGCTTCTTTTCTGCTTTATAGAGGGTTTAAGCTTCTTAAACTCCACCATAGCCACCATATTTGCTAAAGAACCCTTGAAGAACTTGCTCATTTTGGTGTTTTGTTTTCTTGTGGGCCAGGAACAAATGGACAAAAGACAAATAAGGGGCTTTGTTTTTTGTTTTGACAATTTTAAAACTAAGTTATTCTTTTCTACTCTTAGAGAGTTTTCGAGCTTCCTAAACTCTTTAGAAATCACCCTTAAGTTTAAGTGGTAAGGTTTTAAGGTTAAATAAGGGTGTCTTTGTCTTTTTTTTGTCTTGACGATTAGGTGTATTTAGTTTTAAGGTAGTAGTTGGTAAAGGAAAATGACAATTCCAAAAATTATCTGAATGCTTAAATTGTTTCTTGCCTTATTGGACATAATTCACATTTAGATCATTTTGGGGGATATTTTGAGAACATTTTGATGCATTTCTTGGTCAAAATCGCTAACCAACGAAATAAGAGGTCTCTTTTTTGATTAAATCTTATGCGGGCCACCTTCTAAAAAGGTTTCGAGCTTTTTACACTATTTAAAAATCATTCTTAAAGGCTTTTTTTAGTGAAGGTATTGGTTCGTAAAAGAACCCGACAATTCAAACAATCTTCAGGATTCTTAAGCTGTTCCTTGCCTAAGTACATAACATACATTTTGGTGCTTGTATAAAAAGTATAAATAGAGTCTAAAAAGGTTTGAATCATTGTTCTTTGCCTTGTTGTGATAGCAAGTTAACGCAAGATAGATTCTACAGTGTTGCTAGGTGGATGCTGTGGTATCCTATGTGGTTGCAATCGTGTTGCTAAGGGCTTGATAGATGGACAGGTATAGTGTTGCTAGGTGGATGCTGTGATGTTTTGGGTTGTTGCCTGTTGTTTTGCTATTTTATTCTTTTTGCTTTGTGGTTGTTAGAATGTTGCTAGGCAAACACTAGGTGGTTACTGTGGTGCAGCAGTTTACAACTAGAAAAGTGCTTATCTTGAAGGTAATGTAGAATGGTTTTACACTTCCTAAACTCTTTTAAAAAGCGTTTTTAATGATTTTTTAGTAAAGTCAGTGGTTCTATAGTACAATTTCAAACTCCAAACTTCCAAAAGAACCATCTGGATGCTTAAAGGGATGCTTCTTTACTTACTTGAAGGGTTCTTTGCATCAACAAAACCCTTTCTTTGCAGTAGGTTCTGTAGATAATGTCGATAATAGCTTTATATCCTTTTTGCTTTTATTCTCTTGATAAAATAACCATTTCTTTTGTGTTTTTGTCTGCAATCTTTTGCGTAGATGGTATGGTTCTTATTCTTGTGCCTCAACTGAGCCAGATTACACTTTTAACGGGTATATTTAATTGCCATCATCATTTTTTTGCCTGCTAAGGACACTTTTGCATCCTATTACACGCTAAGATCTCCCGAAATTAATTACTCCTAAGTTCTCTCATTTACTTCCCAGTCACAGACTGTTAGGCAAATCTCCAGTTAAGAGTTTTCTCCTTATTTTAAGGGGAAAATATCCTGAAATACTGGAAGATAGAAACTGGTGCTGCCTCTGTGAGAGATTCCCTTTAATGTACCGCTTCGGGCATCCCCGCCCCCACATTCATTCTTTTTTTTTTTCACATAATGTAGTCCTCCTTTGTGAAGGAGAACACAGGGGAAGCCCTTTTTGCTAAATAATGATGGTGTCGTGAAAGCCGAAGGACCAGTAGGGAAGCTGTAGGAACAGCTGCGGTGCCTTCTGGCAGTGAAACTGATGGACTCATCTTTTAAATGAGCAACTTATATAAGTTATATCATGACTTAATAATATTATCATGACTGTGTCGTGGCTTTTTTCCTTTAGAATGGGTCTGTTCTTTTGTAGTCACATTTAGGCCGAATACCGTTTCTACCTTCCCTTGTTTTTACATATCACCTTTCCCCTTCAAACTGAGGTACAAATAAGTAGAAATGCTTCAACTGAGAAACTGCACAACCTGTAAAGACCATTATGTCATCGATATAAGTTATTAAAAAGGACACTTCCTCATTTACAGGCTTCTAGCAGCTCTGTGTGATGAAGTTAAAGCGATAAAGTTTGTCAGCTTCACTTCTGAACTGTAGTTACATTTTCAGGCAAGATGCAACCATTATTTATTATCATCCACCCATAATCTTCTCGTTATAAGGAATTAGCTAGATTAGGTAGAGCCGTTCCCTTAAATCATACAGCGTTCTCAGGTACCAGATTGGTTCTGCTGCCCCATTTAAGGTGGAACGGAAGATTTAGCTAGCCAGCTTGCAATCAAGACGTACTACTTGTGATTTTTTTTTTTTTATGCATGTTATGAAGAAAAGAGCAATAAATATTAAAACTGCACTAAACTAAGATGCAGTGGTTATCATGGTTGTAAGACGAGATTTTAACAATGAGGATTGAGTACATTGGACTACATTTGTTGGGTTTCTTTGTTCGCTTATGCCCTCTTATCGATGGGGAGTGCATCAGAGTCCCTCAAAAAAAAAAATCGAAATTTGATAACAAAAAGGCATTAACCCAAATGTCTCGATACAGAGACTGAGTAAGGAAAGGTCTAAACTAAAAAAAAAAGGTCTGTTTTTTAATACTTTGCATGAAATGTGGAGAGCGATTAAGTGATTGGCACACCATTAATATAAATAAAATTTAATTTTGCCAATCTAATGCTGATATTTCTTACAAAAAAAAAAAAAACTCCTAAAAACTGGAATGCATCCAGTAGTATTAGTTTAATACCAGTTAAAGTAACTCTGTTGGTTTGGTTTTTAATAAAGTGCCTCAAACAAAATGCTCATTCTTTGCTTGATTCAACAAGATCCAAAAGTATGGTAGCCTCCCATGATGACAGTACGAGAATGGGATTATTTATTTTGGCTATTTAATAAAGAAATAAGTTTTGTAAGAATAATTTTCACTTTTTGTATTTTTTTGGTTTTCAATTTAGAAAAAGGTATTATTAGAAAGGCAAGTATTGTTTAGGTATTAATATAAAAAACAAAGTATCGCATTGGTATTGGTACTGACAATTGTTAAACAGTACTGAAATGAATGGCATTGGGCCTTCAAATCCTGATGCAGTCACTCTCGGTGACGCAAATTTCATAATGCTGTCGCCTCTGTTTGTTGCCTCTTTGGGCATTGATTGGACAGTTTTATCGATATGGCAATGCCCTTGAATATGGAGGCGTCTCACTCCTATATCCAAGTGCACTGCATGTGTGATCACGTTCATCTGTAATTGAGGTGGATATCTTGGCATGGTATCTCAGGGCCCATATCCTGTGTGTGTACGAGTGTGCCCGTTCCCTTCCTCCCGGCCTCGAAAATCTGCCTCTTCCCAGACTCACACAGATGGCAGTCCCTGCTAGGCGCAGACATTACGCAAATGAATCAGGGCTTATCGCTGTCAGCTAGGAGGGTTGTTACGGCTTCGCTGGCTGGTGGAGAGAGAGAAGATACTGTTCTACTATTTTCCAAATACAGGAAAAAGGCACGGGGGATCTCTTGACGCTGTGTGTAAACCAGAGCTTACGTAGTTCCCAGGCTTGGTCCTCGAGGATCCCCCCCCCCCTGCTCTGCACACCTTCCCCGCACTACCTTCACCTCAGGAAGGACTTGTTAGTTAGCTGATTGGCTGGATCAGGTGTGTGTCATGAAGGAACGTAAGCACTCAAGTGTGCAAGACAAGGGGTCCTCCTGGACCAGGGTTGAGAACCAGTGATGTAAACAACATACGTCAATCTTATGCACCCACACGTTTCTAAGCATTTGTGTAGTAGGGTCTGTACGATCCCCAGGGTTCCCTGGATCTTGCATCCAGTTTCTGGTCCTTGATTCTGTAGTCAGTGGTGGCTAGAGAAATGTTAAGGTCACTTGATTGGCCAACGATTGGGAATTCCAGGAAGTCCAGGTCTAGAGACCTTTTTAGTTTTGGTTTCACTTTTCATTTTACTAAGCAGATTATATTACAAGTACTTGTCTCATCACCTATGTGGACTTTGCCTATCTGTACTTGATGCTGATTGGTTCGTAGAAGGTTGTCCATAATCATGTTTCCATTTATCAGGACCAAGGCCCAAATTTGGTTTCGCTTTGGACCAAACTGAAAAGTCTCAAAGTCCAAACTAAACAAGATAGCTGTGAACTCACCCTAAATTTGAGATCTCGAGGTCCTAGGTCGTAATTACCAATTGTTTTTGCACCAGATTTGCTGTAAACCATTGTGCTTTATTATCATCCACCCATAATAGTCTCGTTATACGGAGGTAACTGGATTTATCAGAGCTATTCCCTAGCTTCTTGTTCTAATTTTCCCATTCCACCTTAAATCCTGCACCGTTCTCAGGTGCCAGAATGGTTTTACAGCCCCATTTAAGGTGGAACAGAGGATTTAGCTAACCAGCTTGCATCAGAGACGTACTACTTATGCTTTCGTTTACGTGTTATTAAGAGAAGAGTGATAATATATTAAATATACACTTAACTAAGATGCTGTGATTATCTTTGTGGGTTTCTTTGGTCTTGGAAGTGCAGAGTCCCTCTGAAAATCCCAGTTTGGAAGCCATATAACCCTAACATCTCGCCCTACCCCTATATCCTAACAAAAATCTAAACATCCTACCCCTATTAAGTGGTATGAACGAGAAGTGAAATAGGATTGGGTCTTAGAATGATCATGTTCTTGTCTATCGGGACCAATCCCCAAATTTTGGTCGTTCAGCAGTACCTTTCACACCTGCTATTTTGGTTGTAACCAAACTGAAAAGTCTGGAAGTCCAAACCAAACCAGGATAGTTGTAAAATCAGACTGAATTTGAGATCAATTGTTCCAGAAAGAAGACTTTGAAATCCTAGGTCATAATTGGCACTTGTTTTAGAACCAGATTGGCTGTAAACCATTGTGCTGTGATGCTTTGCCATTCACTCGTGTAAGAGTATTGACCATGGTGATGAATAATTCACTAATCAGCTTAGTTCCCACATCCAGGGCCACAAGTTACATCCCTCATCAGCTGCTGCATACAATCCCCTCTTCGCTGCTTTGCATGGTGGTGTTTGGACACACTATCGAAACACTATGATTGTGACAACACTTGTTTGTGTGCAGGTTTTTATGTATAACAGCAGGGATGTCCAGTTTCTGTCCTGGAAAGAGTTTGTCTGACCTTTGACCAAATTAGGTTTATTTATTTATTTTTTTTTGTCTCTGAAAGATGTTTTGGGACTAATGAACTTAACTCAAACTTAAAATATTCTCTTTGGGACCATTACAACTCTGGAATCTGGATGCATTAACTTTTCTTTCCCCAAGGGTTCTTAAAGACCACCAAAGCCTTAAAGGTCAAATGACTGTAAGAGATTTTAGGACATTTTTACACCTAAAAGTCTTGACCAGAGTCGGAACCAGAGTTCATGTTTTTGTCACATTAAATACATTTGGTCCAGTTTGCTTTGGTTACCGTTTAGCGAGTGGCCCAACCAATGCATGGGCTACATCTTCTCATATTAGCCACTTTTTTTTAGACCAAATTTTGACCCTGAATGATTTTTTTGGTCTGGACTGTGGTTTGTGGCATCTTTTACACTTTCTGCTTTGATTCATACCAAGAGGTTGGTTGACAAAAACTTTCCAGGATTGCCAATGGACATCCCTGCCTTAAATTCTGTAAATCTGCACAGGAAGGACATCAACGTGAACACCATGGAAGTCAATTAGCAGCACATACCACAGCGATAGTGACAGTGATGACGGTGACGGTGAGGGTTGTGATGGTTATGCCGATTATGAAGGTGATGGAGGTTGTGGTAGGAGTTAGTGCACTTTAATTAGAAACACAGATGGAGCAGAGCAGGATTTAGTATGCAGATATTCGGGGGAGGGAGGGGCTTCGGCACTAGGGTAATGTTCCATAGTAAAAACCTTCCTCTGTCTGCAAGTTTTAATTTTGTGTGTCACAGCATTTTCCTGAGCCATAGACCTGTGTAATTAAAATTTTTCCATTTCCACCTGACACAGGGTTTTTCCACCGTGGCGGCACAGTGCCGGTGACATAACTGAGTTGCCTTTGTAGTTCATTTGTTCCGTGACTCCACAGTGGTGTAATTCCACTGTCACGTTTTTTTTTTTCCTTCACCACCTTGTTAAGCCCAGTTATTTGCATTGTGACCGAATTCTTGCATTGGTTTATTGCACAGTGTTGTACTTGTTTTGGTTGCTTTAGTTAGTTAGGTAGTTAGTTCGTTAGTCTTTGCATCTTTCTTTCACCACTTCCTGTCTTTTATTACCATTCGTATACTTCTTAGACATGTATACACAGGCACACACACATTTGGCTGTTTTGTAAGTTCTCTTGGTGTTCCTTGTCAAAGAGTTGATTTGAGATGTCTTTAAGACTTAAAAAAGGAAGACATTTACCTCTGGAGTCGAAGCAGAATGGTTTATTAAGAGACAGATAAAGAAGGGATCTGTGAGGGGTAGGTAGAAAACAAGAGGAATCGAGATAGAGGTGGGGAAAAGGAAGGTGAATGTTAAAAAGGGGTAAAGGAGTGTTCCAGTGTTGACCGTGCCGTCAAATAGTCTTTGCAGTCTAGATTTGATCTCTTAATGTCCCTTAAATATCCATCCGGATGTCAGACGTTACAAGCTACATTTTCCAAACATCAATAACAAAAACATTTATCTCTGCTTATTTTGGAGTGCAGTCCTGGCACAATTCTTCATGTCTTGCCCAAATGTCTTGCCCAAAAACATCTGCCTAAAGTGTACTAACCTGGCTATGAGGGGCACACATAAGTATAAAAATGATATGTGGACAAATTAATCCACATCTTTGATTTCTTTAAAAAACAAGAAGTCTGCATAACTACCTCATTCGCTCTAATAACTTATTGTGCTATTTCAGTAGAATAATGGTTATACAGTACAAGGCAGTGGCTTATAAGCTCTAAACAAGGCATCTACTGTACAGCTATCATTCCCTCAAGGCTCAAGCAGTGCTAAAAAGGCCAGGTTTAACCCTTAATGTTCAGCATTTGCATCCACAAGCATCATGCGTACCTTCCCCCCGAGCCACTGTGGCTCTTTCAAGCCTTGCGCTCCATGTACATCTATATGTTCTGGGCAGTGCTCAGCTCCCTTGGTTGCCTTACCTCTTTTTTTCCCTTCCTGTGTTCACTACCTTTATTTCCTTTCTGATCCTTGTCTTGCCCAAGGACTTTTTCTTTTAAAAAAGAGCCCTCTCCCTGTTCTGTCCTGAGAGGCAGTACGAGTTGCAGACTGCCACGTTGAACGGCCCACTATTGTAGTGGATTGAGGGGTTGGGGGATGAGGGCAAGCTCATGTTATGGCACGATAGTGGTGTCTGAAAAAACCGAGGTGACCGAGTCAGCATCGCTTCGCAGTACGTGCAGTTTTGGATGCTCGGAGGTCAGTGCCTCCCTTGGCCTCCCATTCTGTGCCTCCTTGATCGGCTCCAGAAAGACCACATGCTTGTTGTTACTGACCTTGCGGCCGGGACCCTCGGTGGTGGCGGGTGGCGTGGGCGTCAGGATCGAAGATTGGGCGCTGCACTCATTGGCAGGGCTGGGTGTGGCAGGCGGCGGCTGCTTGCGGCACCAGCAGCGGCAGGGAGTCAAGTAAAGGTACATGAGAACCAGCACCAGGCTGACCACACATCCCAGCAGAGTGGTAAAGCCCGTGTTGAAGGGCTCAACCACGTGATCTCGCATCGTCACCGTTACGTTCACCTCCCAGGTTTCGTTGCGTGACTGCAGGCGGTCCAGCACCATGCACCAATACACACCAGAGTCCTCGATTCGAGCCTCAAGAATCTCAAGGCTTCCGTTTGCATACATTCGCATTGCATTGTTGTTTCCAGGTGGGGCGATATATTCCTGGTGAGGGGACACCCACTGGTAGATCAAATGCTGCCCCCTTAGAGATGTTTGACATTCCAACACCGCAGAATCTCCGGCAATCACATGCAAGTTATTCTCTGCATCTCCCAACAGGCCCTGTGCCTTTATGGAGCAGTTCTCAAAAAAGCGCGAGTGTTCGAGGAACTGCACCGAGGCACGAGGTTCCCCGTACACCAAGCATGTATGCTCCTCCCGGTAGTCCTTGACCGAGAGGAAGCCTTTTTGCTCCCACTGTCGAAACATGCCGTACATTGCACACTCGCAGATCAAGCTGTTGTTGTGCAAGAACACTCCACCCTGCACTGATGCCGGCAGAGCAGCAATGTCCTCAAGGGGAAGCTTGGGCATACGGTTGGAGCTTAGGTCCAGGGTGACGAGAAAGTGATGGCTGTGCTCCTGAATGGAGAAGAACGGGAAGTCAGTCAGTCGATTGTGGCTGAGGTAGGCCTTGCGCAGGTTGATCAAGCTGATCAGGGCATTGCTCTCCACTCGAACAATTTGATTGTTGAAGAGAAGCAGCTCCTCCATGCTGACCAGCTCCTGGAAGTAGTAATTATCCACCTTGTGTAGCTGATTAGAGGAAAGGTCAAGGTGGCGCAGACCGCTCGTATTGCGGAAGGTTCCGGGGGAAAGGTTGCTCAAGCGATTGTGGGCCAAGCGCAGGGTAACGAGATGGGGTAGACCTGCAAAACTACCCTCTTCCAGCTGTACCAGATGGTTGTGGTTGAAATCCAAGGTTGCAGCCGTTGCCGGCAACTGTTTGGGCACCTGCTCCAGACCCAGATTGCTGCAGCTGAGGATATCTGATACCTTGACGCAGCCGGGGTTCAGGCTAGCCCAGGTCAAATGCAGCATGAGCGAGCTAAGCATCAGAGGGGCGGCCACACCCTGAGAGCACAGCATCGTGCCGTCAGGACGCTGCTGGAGGTTAGCAGAGCAGCCAGAGTGCTACAGAAGTAACGACCACACAGTGAGAGCACTGATTTATTACCGTGACTCGAACACCCACTTAAACCTGCTCTGTCCACAGTTGGTCCACGTTTCACGTCTGTTTAGAAAGAAGAAAAGCAGGAAAAAGCAAGTAAGTGTAATGGTTTAAATCAATTAGAATTTGAATTAATTTGATTAATCAGACAATAATTCAGAAGTAAGAAGAAACACATTGTAGGAAATACTGTATTTCTTACCTTCAAGAAGTCTTCAAGAAGATTATCTTGACCATCCCAACAGACGCAGAACTTTCTAAATGTGGTCAAAAGTTTCCAAATGGTACCAGGCTTTCAAGAGTTAACCAACATCTTTGAGTTCTTGACTTCTACCCCATGCCGTTCCCAGTACTTTTTCCGTCCTTTTAAAAGTCTCTGTGTGTAGTATCCAAGTTCCAGTTGTGGCAGGAGAGCTTTAAATCAAGAACTTGCAGACTCAAGGCAGATCTTCAAGTAAGTCAGCATCCTGTCTAAGTCGGTTAACACGAGCGCGCACTCATCTGAACAGACTTGCGAAGTGTCACTCCAATAGCAGTTCAAGGAAACCTCGAGAAGAGAGGCAATCTGTTCGCTTTACTCAAAGGATAAGTGAGTCAGCTTGTCACAAACAGTACTGTGCCATTTCTGAGGAAAGAAGAAAGTGTCCCCTGATTTTTGGAAAGGAAAAGCATCCTCACGTTTTAGCTTTCGGATCAGACGTGAGCTGAACTGACGCCGCACGCTTTCTGCTTCTTTGTTGTCAACACTTTACAACACTTACATCCACGTGGCATCAGGAGAAAGAGATGAGCTCCTTTTTTTTGTCTTGTTTCCACTCGTTTTTCTTGTTGTCTGAACTTTCGTTCATTCCTTGCTTTTCTTCATGTGAAGCATCAGGATCTGTTGTTGCTCTTGTTTCACGGAAGACGCTGGTCTCGGTAATAGGTCCCTCGCTCCCTCGCTCGCTCCCACCCTCCCTCTCCTTCACTCATACAGAGCATGTGTATACACCACGCTGGCGTTGGCTTTCTTTTTGCTCGCTGCCTCTCTTCCCTGCTCTCCACCTCTCTCTCTCTCTTTCTCTCCCTCTTCTCCTCTCTATGTCTCTCCCTCGCTCTCCCTGCTCTTACACATTTCAGACTTACAGGGGAGGGGCTTTGACGGGTTTCTTCTCAGCTCTGATTGGTTGGAGCTGGGGATTGTGAAAAGGAAGGACTTGCCAAAGCCTGTTGTGGTGTGTTTTCTTTTTTTTTTCCCCTCTTCTATTATTTATTTATTTTTCATATTAATTTCTGGCAGATTGTTCCTCCTGGCTACGATGCCTGAGTGACTCACTAAGCTTTGTTAGAGGTTGGAGTCAACATTAATTATCAGGAATAAGTGGATATTAATGCCAGTGAAGGGAATAATATTGAGACGCTTGCTTTTGTACCACTTCAAAAGATTTTGTTTAGATAGTGAACGACAAGCCAAAAACATAAAATGAGCCTGTTTATTTCCATTCAGTCAAAAAATTAATTTTATGATTCAATTTTGTTTTGTTAATTAATGTAGATTGGCTTTCCACAACCATTTATAGCAGGGGTGTCCACACTTTTTTTGTTGGGGGCCAGAAGGAGAAATATATTTGAAGTCACGGCCACAGACTCTGTAATAAAACAAATAATGAAATATACCACTTTAAATAATACTTTTTCGCACTCTCTCCGCTTTTAGACTCTTTGGCCCGTTTTTTTTTTTTTGCGCTAGAAATGCGCACTCTCTCCGCTTTTAGACTCTTTTACCCCGTTTTTCTGCGCTAGAAATGCACATCCTCTTCGCTTTTAGACTCTTTGGCCCGTTTTTTTTTTTTTTGTGCTAGAAATGCGCACCCTCTCCGCTTTTAGACTCTTTGGCCCGTTTTTTTTTTTTGCACTAGAATTCGCACTCTCTCCGCTTTTAGACTCTTTGGCCTGTTTTTCTGCGCTAGAAATGCGCACTCTCTCCACTTCTAGACTCTTTGGCCGTTTCTGACACCTAGCGTTCAAACTTTGAATCTCACATTATAAAAACCTGCTTAACAGTGGGCCAACTTTCATCTATTTCTAAAATACCTCGGGGGCCGCTCCAAAAAAGGAAACAGGCCGCAAATGGCCCGCGGGCCGTAGTTTGGACACCCCTGATTTATAGGAATATTTTGAGATTTAGAATTTTTTTTTTTTTTAATGTTTTTGTAAAAGTACTCATTATGAAATACGTGAAATCAGTGAAAATCACCCTTTCTAGGGCTTTCTATGTATCTTAAAAATAGCAACTATATATAAAAAAAAGGAACATTATTCACTTTGAATGGCAGTCAATGCTAAATTTGGATCATTTCTATTGCTCCATTATTTATTAAATTGTTCATTAAAAGTAAAGAACGGCCACATTCACATTATGTCAAGTGAAATTTTCTGATTTTCGGAATTCTTTTTCTTTTCATTTATTTGTACCATAAAGCGATATTCTTTTTATTTAAGATGCCAAGCAAGATTCAACTATATTGCAATAACAGCCAGTTTGGTCTGATTTTGCAAACAGCGTTTGATTGAATGCATCGTTTTCTGTGTAGCAATGAAATCTGTAAAAAAAAAACAAAAAAAAATTGCCTTAGGAATAAATAAATGGGGTGCAAAAGTTTGTGCACCCTTCTTAACCCTTGTTAACATGATACAAATACATACAATATACAAATATACCATATTAGGTAAATAAATATGGTCAGTGTTGGGCTGTAAGTAAAGGAAAGCATCATGGCAGGTGATTCATTTGCAATTAGTAACAGATTAGTTTGGATTTATTTTATTTATTATTAATTATGCACCAAGTTTGACTGCAACTTCCGCCAAACGGACAACAATTTACATTTTAGCTAACAAAAAAATATATATGTATTTAACTATATCTATATATCTAAAATCAACTGAGTCAAAATTGATCAGCTGACAGTATTTGTACAATCCACATTTTTTAAAATTTAGTATATCACCTTTAAACCACTAGGATATGTCATGGCACGTCTCTCTCTCTCTCTCTCTCTCTCTCTCACTCTGTGTGAATGCAGGTTGACTGGGAGCTTTCCCTGCCTTTTGGTCACCGTTGCACCGACTCTGAACGCTGTCAGAGTGCATTACTCTCTGTGTGCTCGCTGCTTGGGGGCACTGCCAAGGGCTTGAGTCCACCCCCACGCACACGGACAAGGCCCTGCTGACTTTCCACCATGCCAGCCTCTTTGGTGTCTTTGGAACGAATCAGAAAATTCTCGACACGGCTGCAAACGAAAAGGAGCGAGGGCAGCTCTGTGGGTTCGGTTGTGAACAGAGCTCCTTCAGGGTCGCCTGAATTATCCGAACGGTTCGGCTGAAGGCCTTCGGCTGGGGAAGAGGTGCCTTATTTTTTTGCTCAGTTGAGTAAATTCAATTCATTTTAGCGAGCGTCAAAAACGCGTTTGCCATTGTCTCTTCGTGGATTTCTCGTATTTGTGGATTTTTTCACATGGCATATTTTAGTAAAGTAGGCCATCCGGCACCAGACTCTGGGATACGTCCCTTGATACGTCATTTTTCCTGGAAAATTGGTTCACCAGTCCTCGGCCTTCTGTTTTTTCTTTTTTTTTTTGTTCTTTTTTCCCATCCAAACCGTACTGGAGCATGATAGGAGACCTCAAGGTTAATAGATTGCAGCTGCTTCGCTCTGTTTCCAGATGAGCAGCAATTTGACGTGGAAATTTCACATTGTGCACCTTGTAGTCGAGGGGTCATAGAGATAGAGCAGGGTGGTCTTTATTATACCATCGTTATTATACCAACGCTATAACGCTACTGTGCTGCTATCAGCTATCAGACCCATCACATCCATCTGCAAGAAAACCCATCATAACTACATGTTCGATGACATAAAATACAGCATTCATTTGGTTTAGTTTGTAAGATGGTCATTTTTACCTAATCATGTTAATCATTGACCTGGACATCTAATTGATGTCAGAAACACAATGATATGCCAAAAGGAAAAAGAGGTAAAGTGTGGTCCCCTATTCCCACTGTATCATCCAGTTCCGACTATTGCGCAGTTTCTTTTCTCTCTCAGCCAATCACGTTACAAAATTCAAAACAGGTCAGATCCCGGCTGAGACAAACACTTAAACTTTATTCGCAAAAAAATCAGACTATAAAACTGTATTTCAGTATCGCTAACAGTGCTCTAAATCTTATTTTAATATTTTACGCTACTAAGGATGCCAAAAATCAAGGTGAACAAGGGTGTCGCCATGTTTTCCTGATGTAATCAGAGTATGCATAAATTAGATTTCCCATATTTTGAATGGAATGACTAATAATAGAGGCTGCTATGCACATTGTGTATCACTGAAGTGTCATTATCTCAGGGGACAGCTTGGTTTGGGTTAGGGTTAACCTAATTTATGCCAAATACAGTGTCCTGATTTGGGGACAGTAGTTTACTTTAACCTTTAAAAATTGTCATTCGTAAGGACCCAATCAGACCAAAAACTAAAGCTTTCTAAAGCTTTAAACAGTAAGTAAATCAACTAACTTAATTTGGATTTTTTTTTTAGCTGTCCCGTGTTTTTGTCTGGACTGGCTGTAGAAACTTTTGACTGGGATTCCCGCCCTCTTGTTTTTAATCAATTGAGTGTAATATTATCATGTGACCACTAGATGGTACAGGCAGTGTCTCCATATGAGGCCAAAGGGTTACTTTTAAAATATATATATATATATATATATATATATATATATATATATATATATATAATTAAGTAGCAAAGAAGCAGAAATGTAACGTCCCCATATGAGGACACAGGGACTCAGGAGGTTACCCATAGTCACAGATAACAAAGGTAACACCTTTATAAGCTGACATACAACCTTATGTTGGGTATGTGAGCATATAAAGACTGGTTATCATTCTTGTCAGGCAAAAAAACCTCCATTCCATCTCAAATTTAAATGTGGCAGATGTTCTTTACGTTGTATAAGACTTTTATGATGAATGGACCAAATAGAAATGCTATAAAACGTTTTGGAATAAAATGATTTCTTCTATTGTTACGATTCCATTTTGGAGATGCCTTCCAGAGACCTTTAAAAAGTTTTTTTTTTTTTTTTTTTCTTCAAAATCCACGTTATTCTCTCTCCCAGTCTTTTCTTTTTTTTAGACATCATTTACAGCAGAGCCAGAAAAGCTAAACTAAGAAGCAACTTCTCAAAAGAGACGGCGTACGCTGTATTTTAAGCATTCGGCTCCACGTTGACATATTTGCCAGACAAAAGGATTCCCATGGGGTCTTTCAGCTGCCGTTGTCTCCCATTCAGTTCAGCGATAATTATTCAGACTGGCTCTCGCTCACAATCAATCTGTCTTTGTTGCCATCTCGAGAATTTTCTAGGAAAATAAGGTGTTCCGCGTTTAGCCGAGCGAGTCTCTACAGAAACCTGAGAGAGAGGGGTCGGTGTCATCTTCTTCTTAAAAAGTGAAAGAACCGTGGCGTTTATCGCGCGGAAGATTGCGCGGAAGATTGCGCTGTCTATTGTTGAGCCGAAAGAAATTCCATAGCTAATCTAAAATGAATCTTTTTTTGCCTTGTTTTCTGAGAAAGGACGGTAATTGTTAGAGGCAGAAATGCCACGAATACAATGGAACGTACCGAGAGTACGAGAGGCACGAGGACCACAAGTCCTTTTTATTTCAGATCTGACCTTACCTGGTGGAATAGAAAGGAGAATGTTAATGATAGTGGTGGTCTGTAATCTGACTTGTAATGACATGCTGGTTTTGAAGAGCAGAGGAGGTAGAAATGAAGACGAGCTGGTTCCAGTTCTCTGGATTGTTCCAGTTCTAGATTGCTGCTCTTTAGATTGCGACAAAGCTCTACATCCAGTTCAGCAATTACGTAAATGATTACAGCTGTGGTTAGATTAGACATTGGGTCTTTTCACAAGAGAGTGTGAAACTAAGAGTTGTGCTGCTAACCTATAAAAAAAAGCTACTTATTTTTACTTGTTACTTGTTTTTAGGTTACTTGTAGTGTACCTCCTGGTGAGAGATTGCGACAAAGCTCTGCATCCAGTTTAGCAATTACATAAACGAGTGTAAAACTGATTGCTGTATATCCCCCATCACTAGTGATGCCACAACACCAGGAGGGTGAAGACCAACACACGCCTCCTCCGATACATGAGAAGTCAGACTCCGCCTCTTTTTAAACTGCTGCTGATGCTTTAGCATTGCCGAGTAGCATCACAGCGCTATGCTAACGCTCGGAGAAAAGCACAGCAGCGACTCGGTTCTGATACATCAGCTCACAGATGCAGCCTTGTGCTGATCCACATCACCCTAGGAGTGATGAGGGGAAAGAGAGAGCGCCATCTACTGTACTGTACCCACCCAGAGAGAGAGCAAGACCAACTGTGCTCTCTCAGGGCTCTCTTCGGCAGCTGGTGGCAAGCTGCATGACAGGGATTCGAACCGGCGATTTCCCAATCATAGTGGCAGCACCTTAGTCTGCTTTTAAATATTGTTTCAGATCACCCACCCCTAATTATCACATCAGGGTACTACTTTTTTCCGTTTTTTTTTTTGCTGTTTTTACTAAAAGAAAAAAATCACACTGTTCTCATTTCCTATTATAGAGAATTAACTGATATCATATCTGTCCAGTATCGTTTTATTTTTTTATACTTTAATCCTGAATATATATATAGAGAGATATTTGGAGGAGTGCATTATTAATATTATTAGTATCATGACTTTCTGGATTTTTGACTTTCTGTTAAAATTATTAACATTTAAATTAAGTATTTTTTTATATCTCAGTTAGGGGTGAGCCATATCATACCGTATTCTATGCAATCATAACATTTTGTTGCATAATTTTCATTTTGTTGCAGTAGTGTATTCTTGATCTTGAATTTTTGTATCATTATAACAAAAATACCATGAAATATCGCGATATTATTTTAGGGCCATATCGTGCACCTCTACTGCATAGTACTTTTACTACATTTGCTTGCGTTTTATAGCCGTACACCAACAAAGTGACCAACATCTGGGAGGAGAAGAACATTGAATGCAATATTGAATGCATGAAAAATGCATTTTTCTTACCTTAGACTTTAAAACAGGCGTTTTCACCAACTGCCTTCATACTGCCATGACACAGTAACCTTTTTTTAGTGGTGCACCTTTATTTCAGCGTTTTCCCCTCTGGGCTGAAGTTTGGTGGGGGATAATGTCAGCGGCGCAGATGACAGACCTGCTCTTTATCTAACCTTTATTTAACCTTCACACTCTGACCTTTCTGCCCAAACTAATTACGGAGAGCAGCACGCCACCGCCTCGCTTCTCCTGCAGATCCTGGAATATACGTGATAAGCATGTACAGTGTGAATCGTGAGGCCTGTGAGAGAGAGTGTGTGTGTGTGTGTGTGTGTGTGTATGAGTGTGTGTGTGTGTGTGTGTGTATGGAAGCAGGTCCGGTGTGCCTCCCCCACACTCAGCTGTTGTGATGGAGTCCAGGCTCAGTAGGTGCCAGTGATTCAGTTCTGTCTGTGAGGGGTGGAGGGAGGGAGGGATGGAGGGATGAAAGGAGGGGTGGAGGGATTGAGGGAGGGGTGGTACACACCCTCTTTCTCTCTTTCTCTCACTCCACAAATACAGTGTGTACAGCAGGTACACAGTAAATGATCCACTTTTATATATTATCCTTTACAGCAATATTACAGAAGCATCAAATACCTATATTTTAATAAAGAGAGAGATTTTAACTTTAACTTTATATTATTATAATAATTTTTCAATGAGATCTTGAGTACCAGCGTTTATATAAATATTTTAAATATAATATATTATATATGTATAATGTATTGTGACGCATCAAATACTGTATTGCTGAGATAATTTAATATTGCATCTCAAAAAAATTGAATATCATTAAAAAGTTACTTTATGTCAGTAATTCAGTTCAACATGTGAAACTCTATTTTATAGATGTATTACACACACACAGAGTGATCTATTTTAAACGTTTATTTCATTTATTGTTGATGATTATAGCTTACAGCCAATAAAAACCCAAAAATCTGCACCTCAGAAAATTAGTATGTTATAATTATAAGAACTATTGGTACTTTTTCAGCAGTGTGGGCAGTGTGCCAAGTCCTGCTGGAAAATGAAATCCGCATCTCCATAAAAGTTGTTGTCAGCAGGGGGAAGCATGAAGTCAGTGAAATCAGTGATGGTTTGAAAATGAATTCATATATATATATATATATTTTTTTTTTTATCTATTATTTTTTGTACTTGTACTTTTGTACTAATGTACTTGAAGAAATTAGCAGTGAAATCTAAATTTCTTCACAGTGTATTATTGGGGGCCAGGCTCTCTGTGTGTGTCCGTATAAATGAAATGTATTTGTGTGTGTGTGTGTGTGTGTGTGTGTGTGTGTGAGAGAGAGAGAGAGTGTTTTAGTGCCACAGCTAAGAGATGAGTGGGTGGGAAATGGCTTACTCTGACAGCTGCAGAGTAAGAGGCTGTGTGTGTGTGTGTTTCTAGTAATGTAGTTTCAAACCCCTTCCAGCCACCCTCTGCTTCTTCCAGTAGATCTGCCTCCAGAGCACAGCAGGAGGGCAGCCAGGTGCTGTGTGTGTGTGTGTGTGTGTGTGTGTGTGTGTGTGTGTGTGTGTGTGTTTTAGAGTGAACAAGAGAAAAACAGAACTAGATGATACTTTAATGTTTTGTGCTGATAAAAGTGAATCAAAGACAGCAGAGCTGCTGTAGTTCTTAAACGCCTCAGTGTCAACCCGCCAACCCCCACCACAGCCCCACCCACTAGGCCAGTTTTAGAAATGCCATGCCATGTCAGTCATTTTGGTCAAGAACCTCATACATTATACATCAGGATTAGCCAGCAGACTTCGTCTGAGGGAGGAATCTGTACCTACTGTCTACTATTTAAGATAAGGAGCTGACATCCAAGGGCCATAAGTGTGGTTTATATATATATATATATATATATATATATATATATATATATATATATGTATGTATATATGTATATTATAATAAAGGGATGGTTCTGCACTATTCTACTGTGCAGTGTTGGTGGCACCATCATGATCTGAAAGTATGGACCGGAAAAAAACAACACAAAAAAAACAAAAGAAACCTGTAGGGGGACATAAATACGTTTTCATGTCACTATAAATATTCCTATTATTCAGTTCAGTGTCAGTTCACTATACACACATATACAGCTGTAAGAACTGTAACAGAAGAACCTCTTAACACATCAGAAGCTGAGATGGAAGCGTGTGGAGTAAACACCACGGCTCGCTGGATCAGAACCGGGCGGGAACAAACAGAGAAGTCTGTGCAGAGATAAAAGAATTTTCCAGAACCGACACAAGCAAACACACAAACACAGCGCTGTTTACAGGACACGGCTCACTGTCACGCTGACTTACTGGCACAGCGCACAGTCAGCAAACCGGCCGGGCAGCAGGACCGGATCAAACAATGCAGGACAGGTAAACAAATAAATCACACAATGGGTCCGTCTGGTGACTCTACAGCTCAACAGTTAGACAGCTCGACAGCTCTACTGAATCAAATCTCCATTTTTGTCTTTTTTTTTTTAGTTTACTACATAATTTTGAACAGACAAACTGTCCCTTACACTGTGCCAAAGTTTCTTGATGAATGGACCATTAGAAACTCTTCAAAATGACCTGAAATAAACTCTTTTTACACTGACTTCCTTTGAAAGTTTACATTGAAAGGTACATTGAAAGTTGCTGTTTTGGAGATAAGTGTTTTTTTTTTATTTGTATTGGTCAGCTCTGAAAAAAATGTAGAAACTGAATCAGTTTCTCTGATTTTGCTATTTATAGGTTTATGTTTGAGTAAAATGAACATTGTTGATTTATTCTATAAACTATAAACTATGGAAAAACTACAGAGTTTTCAGACCTCAAATAATGCAACGAAAACAAGTTCATATTCATAAAGTTTTAAGAGTTCAGAAATCAATATTTGGTATAAAAAAAAAAAAAAACCTTTGTGGTTTTTAATCACAGTTTTTTTTTTCATGCATCTTGGCATCATGTTCTCCTCCACCAGTCTTACACACTGCTTTTGGATAATTTTATGCTGCTTTACTCCTGGTGCAAAATGGTGTTTGATGACTTGTGATCATCCATCTTCCTCTTGATTATATTTCAGAGTTTTTTAATTAGTTAAAATCAAAGTGGTCGCTTATTTTTCTTACTTTTTTACTTTTCCAGTAAAATCTCTTTTTCTAAGTAAAGAAGAAAAACACGTCGTCCAAGCAGCCGTAGCCAAACTTTTGGTCCTCTGGCCCCTTACTACTGAGTAGTAAAAAGGCTTCGAACACTGCTGCACATTTAATACAGGAAAGCTCAATTTCCTTCTGCTTGCATCATGGAGAATTCCGCATGAGTGGGCGTCGGTCTTGTCAGGAAAGCACACATGAAAGATTGATAAGTGGGCTAGCCTGGACCGAGGGGGGCGGGGATAAAACAGCAGGTGTTCCTGGGAAAATACCAGGCTGGATGGAGGGAGGTGGTGACTGCCATTTAAGGTGACTGTGTTACATCAGTCCGGCATGAACGAGGATTCTTCAACAAACCAGAATATGTTTTATATTTTACATTCTTCAAAGTAGCTCCTCTTGCTTAGATTAGACAGTTTTGCACATCTCTGCTGGATTTATGAGGTAGACTCACCTGGAATTCAGGCTTTCAGTTAACAGCTGTGCAGAACTCATCAAGAGTTAATTACTTGTTAAAATTTCTTGCTTCTTAATGTTAAAGTTTGAGAGCATCAGTTAAAGTAAAGTAGTGAAGAGGTAGAGTTACAGGTATACAGTGAATAGTGAATATTTGAGTAATGTTCGAATCCAGATTATGAGAAGCAACAACTACTCAACTAAATAAAGAAAAAAAATACTTTAAGAATAAATAAATGTCAGTCAATCTGAAACTTTTCAAGAACCTTAAAAGTATCTTCAAGTTCATTCACAAAAAAAGACCATCAAAAACATTAGTAAGGTTTCAGTTGGCTAAATCCTTGTTAAAAACATTTGCAACTCTATACATGGCGACTGTAAATTTCCTTCAAGATAAATAAAGCATCCATCCATCCATCCATCCATCCATCCATCCATCCATCCATCCATCCATCCATCCATCCATCCATCCATCCATCCATCCATCAATCCAACCAACCAACCAACCAACCAACCAACCATCCATCCATCCATCCATCCATCCATTTGAAGGGTAGCCGACTTCCAACTGATTCAACAAGAAGTTTTTGTTAGAGACCTTTTAGCTTTCAGTCTGTGTTGTGTTCCCTAGAGTTGCCAGGTTCACGTTCATACACATGAGTGTGTATTTACCTGAGTAAAGCTAAGCTAAGTTAAGTAAGCAAAACTGTAATTCTTAAAAAAAAAAAATCATTTTTTCGAGTAAAACAAGCGCTGGATGTTAATCTACACAGATTTATCTCCAGAAAACTGTTCATTTTGGTGAGTAAAGCATTTGTTTAGCACTGTTTATTTACAGTAAGCTTAGATGTCCAGATTTCCACTAAGGCTAAACGTAGTTAGCGGCTAATGCCACCCGACAGCACTACACTGAGGAACCCTGAGTGTTCTGGTAAGCCAGGGATAGAGATATTAGGTAGCGCTTTCATCCCACTTAGCTTATTTTAACACTGTAAACGTGTAGACTTCAGTCCGATATACTCACCTCTGAAGAGCTAGCACTTTTAGCAGCTAATGCTACTGCTGCTGCAGCAGTGCTAGCTGGGGTTAGCATCAGACTACAGGCTGATAAGATAAAACTCACCACTGAACGTCAAAAGAGCTAGTGCTTAGCGCGGTTAGTGGCTAATGCTAATGCTGCTCCAGTTTCGAGTCTTAGTGCTGGCCTTTCACACCATACACAGCCCTACTAAACACCAAACTCTGAATAATAAAATAAATAATAAAAAAATATTATTTTAGTGGGCTCTGAGTGGTCCAGTGGATCATGCTGCTTGACCTCAGCAGCCGGAGTCTGAGAGAGCACTATTGTCCATGCTTTCTCTCTCTCTCTCTCCCTCTCTCTCTCTCTTTCTCTCTCTCTCCCCCCACATCACTATGATGTTTTGTCGTTCCGGACAGGCGTCTGTTAGCTGATGCATCAGAGCTGGTAAAATTCATGCAAAATTCATTCTCGGATTATAAGGAATACTGTCGATTTTTGGGGGAAAATGAAAGGATTTTAAGTGCACTTTATAGAAAGAAAAAATACAGTATTTCTTTTTTTTCTTTCCTTCCTCCTGTAGGCTCTAGGCGAAGGCGTTTTGATGTGTGTTTATCAGACGTAGCTGCGAGGCTGGGGAACATGTTTGCATGTTGTTTACTTGGTCAGTTTTATAGTTCGTTTTCTTTTCGTTTGTGAATCTTTGATGTTGCGCTGCGTCTTCGCCACGTCTGTTTATCATTGGTGGCCAGGAGCGCGAGGCGAAGCGACAATGCGGTCTATTCCTGGACGCGTGTTTATTTTTCGGCGAGCTGTGTTGTCTGCATGCTGTCAGAGGCGGCGCGTGGTGGGTGTTGACCCTCGTCACACGCAGCCGTCTGCCGGCCCCCGACAGCCTCCGCGCTCCGGCCTGTCTGCCTGACAGCGCTTTCATGATGAAATAGTAACCTGGAGTTTTTCCCCTATGAATTTCTCTCTCTATCTCTCCTTCTGTCACTCTCTCTCTCTTTGTCTCTCGCTCTTTCTCTCCCACGACGTTCCTCATACATTCTGAAAAACTGCCAATCAGCTTCCTTCAGGGCCGACCCTAAAATTGATACAGCCCTAAAAACAATATGACAGTATTGGAGGGTATTTTTGCATCAACAGTATTCTTGGCGATGGGAAAATAATAATAATAATAATAATAATAATAATAATAATAATAATAATAATAATAATAATAATAATTAAAAAAAACATAGGAGTATAATACAATATAATAACTTTATTAATATTTTATCACGTTTTTTTTATGCAACACTATCTATTTTACTATGTATCAGTCAATCAAAATGTGTTATATTGTATGTAACCCTCATTTTCAATGCAGCTGAGCATTTACGGAAAATTAAGGGACTGAAAAATAAGTTTAAATGAAAAAAAAACAAGCGAAAAATTGAACTAAGATTTAATTAATTAAAAAGAAATAAAATAATTCAGAATAAAATAATTCAGGATTTGTAGACAGGCTATGTAAATGTAAAGCAATAAAGAGATAAAGAGATAAATTATTGGAATAATAAAATAAAGGACTAAAATAGCACCACAATAATAAAAAAATAAATGGTGGAACTTAAATAAATAACATTAATAATAATAATGTTATTTATTTTAGTTCCATCATTTACATTTAAAACACATTATCCTTTTTTTATGATTAGTATACATGTAAAATTTGGTGTCAGACTGCATTATTTTTTTCATAATTTTAATTTTTTGTGTGTTGTGTTTAAACCCCGCCCACTAGAGAGTAATGTTGTATCTGTCGTTAGATTCCACTCTTCTGATTGGATACAAAGTAAACATTTAGTTTACCATGTTTTTCGCATTATATGGTGCACTTAAAATCCATTCATTTTCCCAAAAATCATCAGAGCTCCTTATAATCTGGTTTTCCTTATGTATGAATTCTATCAGTCAGGTATTGAGGAGCAGTAAAGCCACTCCGCTGAAGTACAGAGTTATACAAGAGTTTTAGCGAAGTTTCTCCAGCACTGAGAATGGAGTAACATTAGCGTTAGCCACTTTTATTAGTATTATTGGTCTGTAGCCTGCTGCTAATCCTGTCTAGCACTGCTGGAGCAGCATTAGCATTATCCACTACATGGTGGATAATGCTCAGTGATAATTCCTGATATATATTAATATGTATGTGTATGTGTGTGTGTGTGTGTGTGTGTGTGTGTTGTTTGCAGGATTGCTCGAGCTGCATCGGTGTTGCTGTCGGATCCCTGCTTCCAGCTTCATTCTATCCAGCATCTGCTCGGGGAGGGAGAGGCCAGTGCGGCCGGAGCCGACCACAAACACTTCTCCTTACACGCCTGTGAGTTTAACACCGCCCAGCTCATCTCTGCACCTGATCTCAGTACTGACGCTGCTACTGTTAATCCTGCGCTAACATCCAAATTCCAAATATTAAAAATATTGTCATTTAGAGCATTTATTTGCAGAAAATTGGAAATTTCAGACCTTAAATAATGCAAAGAAAAGTTTATGTTCATAAAGTTTTAATTACGAGTTCAGAAATCAATATTTGGTGGAATAACCCTTAAGGTTTTTTGTAAAAGTTTTGTTTTTCATGCATCTTGGCATCATGTTCTCTCTCCTCCACCAGTCTTACACACTGCTTTTGGATAACTTTATGCTGCTTTACTCCTGGTGCAAAAATTAATTCAAGCAGCAGTTCAGTTTGGTGGTTTGATGGTTTGTGATCATCCATCTTCCTCTTGATTATATTCCAGAGGTTTTTAATTTGGTCAAATTAAAGAAACTCATCATTTTTAAGCGATCTCTTATTTTTATCCAGAGATGTATATATATGTATAGTTACGTGAGTAAATATGTAATCGCATACTCACACTCACACTCACACTGTAAATATCACCAACACATAACCAGATTTTAATCATCACTAGAGAAAGTCTTCAGGGTTTTTAGTGATTAGTTCATTAGTTAAAACACTGCAGGCCCTGCGTTTCTGCTCGCATTAATTGAGTGAGTAATGAATATCAGGGGTATTGACTGTAAACACCATTCTTCTAATAAAATAAATGATGTTGGTGTCGGCTGATAAATGACTGGCCTTGCAGCAGGGCACCCTGTGAAGGTGTATGGGAATTTACTGAGCTCTTTTAATTATTAAAAAGCTGTGAATAATTGCGTTTTGCTCTGGATCATACAGCTGCTCTATAAATACTTCTATAAGATCTGGAAATAGCTCTCTCTCTCAGCGTTCAGTGGAGTGGATATGATCCAGTGTTCTTTAAATAGGCTCGGTTCAGTCCGAGCTCAAAGCTCGCATTACCTGCAGGAGGATTAAATCACAGTGTGTTGCTGAGATCTGCTGTTCTTGTGTAACATGACCTCTAATTGACTTTGTGTATTAGATTTATTTTAAGTTTTTATTTCTGATAATGGATATTGTGTAGCTTTGCTTGCAGTTTTTCTTTATTTTACTGCAGCTGTATACTTTATTTAACTTCTTTCACCCTGTTCTTTAATGGTGAGGACCCCACAGGATGGGTTATTATTAGTACTGTTTACAAAAAATAGTCAAATTAATTGTATATTGTGCAAAATATTTACTAGTGCATCTCAAAAAAATTTGAATATCATTAAAAAGTTACTTTATTTCAGTAATTTATTTTCGAAAATATATTTACACTCATATATTATATGCCTTTATAGTTTCAACTCTGCAGTGTGATTGAGAGGCGTTCTATGAGTGCCGCTATCAGCCGGTAATGCACTGTAACCGAAAGTCTCCATGTATTACTCCGCCACATACAGGTAACCTAGCAACGATGCAGCAGCGCTTACAAACCAAACAGCACAGCACATACAATCAGAGCAGCAAAGGAACTATTGTACTAAAGGAACTGTTGTATAATCACAATAATGCACTCGTGGTTCGTGCTATAGCGTGTAATATTGGCACTGCTGTGCTGCGGTTGTAGGTCGTTATAGCACTCTCTTGTGTATTATTGCTTAAGTATTACACACAGAGTGATTTATTATAAGCGTTTATTTCTTATATTGTTGATGTTGATTATGGCTTACAACAAACAAAAACCCATAAATCAGTGTCTAATAAAATTAGAATATCCTGCTGGAAAATGAAATCCTCATCTCCATCAAAGTTGTTATCAGCAGAGGGAAGCTGTAAGATATGAAGTGCTGTAAGATTTTGTGTGAAAACAAAACTGCACTGACTTTAGACTTGATAATAAAACACAGTGGATCAACACCAGCAGATGACAGACATGACTCTCCAAACAAAGCATCACTGATCATCAGTAAATTTTACATTTCATTTAAAGGAAATCAAGGGATCAGAGTCTGGAGGAAGAGTGGAGAGACACACAGTCCAAACTGCTCGAGGTCTAGTGTGAAGTTTCCACCAATCAGTGATGGTTTGTTTGGAGAGTCATGTCTGTCATCTGCTGGTGTTGATCCACTGTGTTTTATTATCTAGTCTAAAGTCAGTGCAGTTTTGTTTTCCCGCAAAATCTTACAGCACTTCACATCTTACAGCTTCCCTCTGCTACTGATTCATTTTCCAGCAGGACTTGGCACACTGCCCACAAAAAAGTACCAATTGGTCTTAATATATAATATTCTAATTTTCTGAGACACTGTTTTTGTTTGTGTTGATGTCACTGGCTGTAAGCCATAATCATCAACAATAAAATAATTAAACGCTTAAAATGAATTACTAAAAAACTGAAGAGACTTTTCAATGATATTCCATTTTTTTTTGATGAACTGTGGCTCACACATGCCAGATGTTATTCTCAGGAGATTCTAGATTCTACTCAAATATGTCTTAAAAAGTGTTTTTTTTTTTTTTTTACATTAATAACTGAAATATATTGCTCTGTAATAATAACATATACCAGCCCTGCTTAAAGTAAAAAAAAAACAAGATGCAAATATTAACAGAATTTAAATACTTTACCATATGCCACTTTAACTGTGTTCAATACTGTATTTGTATTGTATTTGTAGCTTTCGTTGTATTTGAAGCTTCTAATACAATGATTCATTAAAAAGTTTTAGCAAAGTGATATCATAGTCACCAAGGTTAGTTCTCATATATATATATATATATATATTTTTTTTTCCAAAGTGGCATTTAAAAAAATCTGATAAAATTCATTATTAAAAATGGGCAGAATTCAATTCAACACCAGACTGAGGTGCTGTAATAATCATTTTGTCTGAAATTCAACGTCGAGAGTGTGGAACTCTTGTCAAATCTAATCAAAATAATTGAGACGGATGTTTCAGCGCTGCCTCCACAGCTGAGAAAGATTGTAGTGGAGGGGAAAATCAATCAGTCGGATGTGACGCTCTAAAGCTTGGTTTTATACAGTCTGAACGGAACGAGAGGAGCCGTGCAACCGGCATTAAACCAGCGGCCCGAGACTGCAATGCAGAGCCATCGATTATTCCCTGTGCTTCATTTCTGCTCTCTGACCGTATTACAGACCTCAAGCTTCAGCCACCACCGACTCCTACAGAGCTCTGATAAATTATTTATTCTAAGTGGATGTTGATGCATTTCCGGCCACGTATCAGAGCCACGAGTCTAAACAGCTCCAGATCCAGAGGCCTAAGCTCCGGAGGGGCTCTTGTTTTACATAAAATCATCGTAAAATCATGTTCTGTTGTAGCTTCAGCTATTTCTTTTTGCTTATAAAAAGTGTTTACATGCACTTAGACGATCAGATTATGTATAAAACGCAAGCCTTAACGCCTTAACCATCAACCGTGCACCGCGCAGCTTGATTTAAGGCATGTCAGTGTGTCTTTGCTATCATAACATCAGGAAAAGTACACCTTGCACATCTCAAAAAAACATGAGGATCAGGTAAATTGGATACTCTAAGTTAGGGGTGGGTGATATGGCTCTAAAATAATATCACGATATTTCATGGTATTTTTTTATGATAGCGATACTTTTAGTGTGATATGACAAAACACTGAATTAGAAAAATTATTTAGAATTTATTTTTTTATTATTATTGCACGCAATATGATATGGCCAACTGAAATATTTAAAATATATATATTTTTTTTTTATCAGATTTGTAACAGAAGTCAATGATCCAGAATGTTATGATACTAGTAATGCACTCAAAATATCTCCATATATCCAGGATTAAAGTCAAATAAATTATACTAGACAGATATAATCTATAGTCTCTAGTAGATATATAATGGGAAATGAGAACAGTGTGAATTTTTCTTTTGTTAAAAAAGAAATAATTAGGGGTGTGTGATATGGCACCATATTTCAGGGTATGATATCGTTCACGATATTCACAATTTTTGGCGATATTATCACGTACGATATGATACACACAATAAGGCACACGCCTACTTTAAATTGCCCAGACCAATTGGATTCTCTAACAGTCCCCAAGGTGGACGTTGGTTTCCGGTTGAGAGTATGCTGTGCACGATTGGCTGCCGCTTCTCACCAGGTGTGTATTTTCTTAGAATTATGAATTACACAATGACAGGAATTAAGAAGGAAATAAAATATAAATTGTACGTATTTCCACATTCTATATTTTCTGCTTTATGGCTCTTATAGCGTCCTTGGGTTTCTAGAAAGGCGCTATATAAGTGTAACCTCACACATAAACACTCCCCAAACAAATCTCTATATATAGTCTTGCTTACTAGTTAATGCTCTAATATCAGATTTTTTATGTTATGAAGGCTTTTTCGTCTTTTGATTCTTGATTAGGCAGTATTTTTATGGATTATTCGATTAGATAAACTTCCTTTAAGAGGAATTCTGTAGTCTAAGAGGAGCAGTGTGTGTAGAGTACAATCTGGAATCTCCCTATAAATTAATCATCACACGACACTACGGCTCACCAAAACAGAAACCGACAAAAGCAAGCGAAGGCAGTAGTTCGGAGCGTTAATTTGTCACGGTCGTGAATCGTTTTTGAAGTGCGGTAGAATGGGCTCATTCCTCTTAGCCTCGCGAGTTCAGGACTCTTGCAATTGTGTCCCAGTGGTTCCACTCTTTTACTCTCTTTATAGCATCCCTATCAAACCTCCTGTTCTCCTCTGGTACAAAAGCTTAATAAAAAGATTCCACCTGGATTTAAGTAAGTAAATGATGTGGGGTTGATTGGTTGATGCTGCAGTTGGTCTGCAGGTTTAGGTTCAGCAACAGTATGTGCTGAAAGAATGAGGTCAGCTGACTACCTGAATATACTGAATATAGACCAGGTTATTCCATCAATGGATTTATTTTTTCTTCACTGATGAACACAGGCATATTCCAAGATGACAATTGCAGGATTCACGGGGCTGGAATTGTGAAAGAGTTCAGGGTTCAAAAAAAAAAAAAAATGCTTCTCTGGTGAGCTTTTGTTTACAACCCCCGCCCCCCCCCCCCCCCCCCTCTCTCTCTGTTGCACTCGGCGTGACTTTGGTCTCCACCTGTTCTCGTTTTTCGCCCGTTCTTGAGCTCCCTATCTCCTTACAAGGGCTTTTTTTTTCCCCAGCTGTGTCCCAATTTACTAGCCGGGACGTGTAACGGTAGTGTATTGGACTGTGACCCTGATGACACGATTTCGATTCCGTGTGAGGAGCAGTGTGTTTTTTCCTCTCTTCTTGGGTTTACCTGCTTTGAACTCAACTGGTTTGCAATTGGGTTCAACAACCCTCTGAGCTGGAGAGCTACTGGTCTGTAGCAGCACTCCATCTCATTACACTACACTTAATGGCTTGGAAAATATCTTTCCCACTGCCAAATTGCCGACCCCTGCCTTAACCTCATTGAGAATCTTTGGGATGTGCTGGATGGAGAAGAGCTGCTTTGTGCAGCTGTCAGACTCTACCATCATCAATGTTCATCAAGATCTTGGTGAAAAATTAATGCAACACTGGATTGAAATAAATCGTGTCACACTGCAGAAGCTTATCGAAACAATGCCACAGTGAATGTGTGCTGCAATCAATATTAGAGTAAATATATATTGCAGTATTAGAGTATTTGGTGGCCAATTTTTTTATGGACAGGCCATTTACAGTTCACATTTTCTTCATTTTCGCCACGCCACCAGACCTCCGCAACCCAGCTCCAGGCACAGCATGGTACGGCATGGTGCTGCGTGATGCCTGCTCCCGCACCACCCTCCACCCATTCAACGAGGTCCCTCAGGCTCTGTCTTGTTCCCATGGGGACCAGAAGGTCGCCATGGACACCATGTCCAAGTCCAGTCACCATTCCAGCCTGCACCTATTTTTTTTTTTGCGTCTCCACTCCTTCCCTCCTTCCTTTGCTTTTTCCTGCCTCCTAATTGGGTCATTTGTATCCAAGCCCACTCTTTATCTAGTGCCAGACATTTGTTTTTCTCAGGGTTATTAAAGATACAAATTAATAAATAGATCTAGAAGCAAGGACGTGGTCATAATGTTATGCTGCTTGATTGGTAACTGTAATATAGCATTGTATATTATATATTGTCAACTAGTATATATATTAAAACTAGTATTGTGTTCCATGACTTTTGCATGAAGAAGTCTTGCCAGATAACGGCAGTCATGATCATTACCACCCACTGTGCTGTCTACTTTGCTTGGTAATGCCCTTATGATGTCTCTAAAAAAATGGAAGCCAACAACTACCAGCCTTCCTCAAACTCGGCCAGAATAAATACTTCTAAAATCAATTGGTCGTTTTCCAAAAGTTGGCCAAAAAGGTGGTAGTACCTCGTTTTGGTGGTTGGCTTCATGTGCATTCTTGCCATTGTTCACTCACTGACAAGATACTAAACTAAAAAGTGTCTTGCAAAAGTGTTCATACCACATTTTATCACCTAACAGCCAATCATTTAAATGTATTTTATTCAGCATCACCACAGCATGATGCTGCCACCACCATGTTTCACAGTATAGGTGGTCTGCGCTTTGCATTTAGACCAAAAAGTGTCAAATTTTGCCCTCGTCTGACCACAGCACCTTCTTCCAAATGTTTGCTGTGTTCCTACATGGCTTGTGGTAATCTACAAACTGCAAACAGCACTTTTTATATCTTTCTTTTAACAATGATTTGTGGAGTACATGACTAGATTCTTCGGCTCTACCTGAGCTGTGAATCTCTGCAGCTCCTCCAGAGTGACCATGGGCCTCTTGGCTGCTTCTCTGATCAGTGCTCTCCTCGCTGGATCTGTCAGTTTGGGTGGATCATGGCCGTGTCTTGGTGGGTTTATAGAAACAGTTGTAGAATACTTTTTTTCTGGTTAATTTTAGGATGATGGATTGATGGAACAGTGCACTTTGGGATGATCAAAGCTTGGGATATGTTTTTATAACCTTTATAACCCTGTGTTAAAAACTTCTTCTTCTCCACAACCCTATCTCTGACCTTTCTGGTTAGTTCCTTGGTCTTAATGATGCTGTTTGTTCACTAGTGTTCACTAGATGCCTTCACAGAACAGGTGTTTATATTTACACTGAGACTAAATCACACACGTCTTTAAGAATTCTGAAGGCAATTGATTTCCCTGGATCGTGAATTTTAGATTCACTTTTTACAATTATGTGCTACTTTGGATTGATCTATCACTTAACAGCTCAATAAAATAAAACAGTACATGATCAATTTGCACACCTTTGTCCATTGACTTTTTCATTTCCAATTAATTGCCCAGCTCTAGCGTAAAATATTATTTGTAGCATTTGAATCTCTTACAGTGTAGAATAACCTGGACCATTCCCGCCTGCCTCTTCTCTTTTGTTGTGTCTCGGCAAAGTCCCCGCACCCGCCCTCTCCTTCCCTTCCTTTTTCCTCCCTCCTAATTGGGTCATTGGTATCCAAGCCCACACCTCATCTAGTGCCAGAGATTTGAATTACATCAGAATTGTCCCGGGGCTTTTCTTTTTCTCCGCCGGCCAAAAGCTGCCCGTGCCGCGACGGCGGCGTGAGATGTGGCTGGAGTCGCCGCACAGATGGGGACGGCTCTAGCCGCAGGACATGTGCTAAGGAAGCTGCCATTGCTCATTTGTGCAACGCTTGAGCTTTAGAAAAATGAAGAAAAAAAAAAAAAGAAAGCAGAAAAGGCTCGTAATGAATAAACTGTCAGTTGTTGACTCGCGGGCTGCCGGAGCTACTGGAGCTCAGTCCTGCCTCACGGCTTCTGCTCATTAAGAGATTGAAAATATGGGGCAGGTGCTGCTCTATCCGCGTTCATCCGAACAGAGTGTCGAAAAGTGTCAGGCACTCCATTAGCCTCTTGTCCCTGACAATTGCACATGCTGTGTTATTAAATTAGAACTCAACAATAGACTCATGCTAATACGTATTGTCCAGGCTTGAGCGTAGAGAGAGCTGCCACATGTGTGAAATAGCATTAGTGATATACAACATTTTCTAAAAAAGTTTCTGCTTTCGCAAATCGGTTGGGATTTACCTTAACATACAGCCAACTACCTATACAAAAAAAACGACATACTACCTTTAAAAACTATGTACAGTCACTTTCCTCTCTATTAGACACTATTAGCCTACTATCTGCTCGAGTTTGAAGAAGTAGATGTAAAATCGGAGACAGAAGGTCTGAATCTGTGATTCTGAGAATCTAGATGAATCCCTGTAAGCAAGGGACAAGGCCCATGGTCAATATTGGATGCTGGTGATCTTCGGACCCTCAGGCAGCACATCCAGAAATCGCTGCCTGTGAATGCAAACAACCCCAGTGCCCATTGTAGGTAGATTTTTCTCACTAGAACTGCTCAAATAAATACTTTTAACACCTCTTAGTCTTTTGGCAAAAGTGGGCCAAAATGGGAGTTATACCTCATTTTGTTAGTTTGACAGTGTCTTGCAAAAGTTTTTATACCACATTTTCTCACCTTACAACAATAAACTTCCCCAAAACCTGATGCTGCCACTAGGGGTGGGCAATATTTTATTGTATACAATATATCGTGATATTAAAAATCCATATCGTGATAATAGGGCTGTTCTGTCTTAAAAGTATTAACATTATTCACTGTGAAGCTTTAAGTGTATTTATTGTATAATTGTTGTTTTAGTTTGCAGTTTATGTGATTGCACTAAATATTCTGCATTATTATTTGCTGCATTATATTATTTTATGCTATATTATTTATTTTGCCACATTATGATTATACTGTTATACTCTTATACTATATTCCTGAAATGAATAAATTATTTTTCAGTTTCCTATATCGCCAAGTATATCGTTATCGCAAAAATACCCTGAAATATCGTGATATTATTTTAGAGCCATATTGCCCACCCCTAGCTGCCACCACTTTTGTGAAGTGCACGACTAATAGTTGTCCTGTGGACTGTAGATTCTCCTGATCCACCTGAGCTGTGGATTTCTGCAGCTCCTCCAGAGTGACCATGGACCTCTTGGCTGCTTCTCTGAACAGTGCTCTCCTTGCTCAATCTGTCAATTTAGGTGAACAATCAAGTCTTAGTAGAGCCATCCTTGGAGGTGACACTTTATGGACACTTTATGGCACATGGCACTGCATTTTACAAACAGGCATTATTCAGGCATCACCATGCAATCCACAAAAAAAGTCGTTCTGATGGCTTTTGAGTGTATGTCCCAGAGACTGTAAAAAAAGATGGACGCCGTGTCGCCGTTCCCATTCATTCAATCAAAAATGAAGCCGAAATCTTCCACCATGTTGGCGATTCTGACACCCGATTCTGCGCAGTAGAGCCCAGAGGAGGGAGAAAGACTGTGGAGAGACAGCTACTCCTTTAAATAACCCCGCCCCTGAGGGCTGCCTCGAGGTCACAGGCTGCAGAGCGGGGCGGAGTGGAGCTGACGGTCTGTTGTTGGTCCCGCCCATAAGCAGCCCTTTTATAATAACCACACCTGTTTTGAATAGAGCTGAATAACGTTTTAAAAACGAATTCTGTGGGGATATAAAAAATCGACAATATAAGCAGAGGTTACACTAGCTGCTGCATTTAAATAATGGAGGTACAATTACAGTATATTGGAAAAAAACGTGATTGAAAGTTGTTCTGTTTTGCCATTGAAACCTATGGGAATGGGTGGGGTTACACAGCTTTCTGAAACCGAACAGCAGGGGGCGCCCGACCTGTGGTGGCTTCACTTTTGAGAGACAATGCTCTGTCCAGCTATACACAGTCTATGGTATGTCCTCACTAACAAGATAAAACCTTACAACTTGGCTTCACGGGTGTGGGTGTTCCCAAGACAATGACATTTCTGATTAATTGCCAGCACTAGCATCACTTCCCACATGTAGGAATCTCCTACTGAATATAATAACCTGAGGCTTGGTTACAAATTAGCCCTTAAACCAGTCCAGCATGAAACTGCTTCCTGCTTCCTGCTTCATGCATCAGGACATAAAAAAAGCAGACTTTTGTCTGAGGAAATTGGTTAAAGCAGGGAACCGAAGCCACACTTCTCGCCTTTGATGACCAGCCACGTTTCGAGCAGAGATTAAAGCAAACCAAAAATCCCGTAATGTCAATATCCAGCATGAGTTGTTGTGATTGCCACAGTGCGTCGTTGCATTTGAAGCACCTTTCTTGCCGAAATCACAGGTTTGATTGAGTGCCACCTGCCTGGATTGCAGGGTTATTGTGGGAGACGGACCCGGCGCGGCCAGCCTGGCAATGCATTATGGATTATCTGGGGCTGCTTCAGACAGCTCACAAACAGGGTTTGATATGGGAGAACTCAAACTTCACAAAAATCCAGTACTAAAGCTTTTCCCGCAGCTCTGTTTCCCTCCTGTAAACTTCTCCAACCCTATTATTAGCAGGACCAGCAGGACCAGGATGTAGCATAAAAAGACTTTCAGCATTTCAGCCTGATTTAATTAATGTCTTGGATTAATTGAAGAAGGGAAACACCTACGAAAAATTGCAGCAGGAGCGCCTGGAAGTTTCCTGGATATTTTCTAAAACTGCTACTTAGCAGCCATCAACTTCTTACTGATGTTAAAACTGCTAAATGTTACATTATATAATAATAAAAGTAATAATAATAATAATAATAATAATAATAATAATAACCATAATAATAATAATAATATTCTTTATTTATACAGCACTTTTCATCCATAAGTGCAACCCAAAGTGCTTTACACAAAAAAGAGACCTCTGCAGTCAAAATACAATATACACATATAAAAAAAATACAAAATAAGAATATCTACCTTCTGAAAATGCTGATTTAAAAAAAAAATAATCCTTTTTTAATGTTTTTTAATTTAATGTGCAAAGATGAAATGTCTCTATGTGGTTATAGTTATATAGTCCTTTGGTAGTTGCTATGGTATCCTAGAAAGATGCTATGTTATAGCTAAATACTTGCCAGCTTGTTGGTATGGTATTGCTAGGAGGCTGTTGTGGTATCCAAGGTAGTTGCTAAGGTGCAGTTAAGTGGTTGCTATGATGTTGCTTGATAGTAGCTATGTTATCCCAGATGGCCACTGTGGTGTGGTTAAGTTACTGCTAGCTGCTTGGTATGGTGTTGCTAGGAGGCTGTTGTGGTATCCAAGGTAGTTGCTAAGGTGCATTTAAGTGGTTGCTATGATGTTGCTTGATAGTAGCTATGTTATCCCAGATGGCCACTGTGGTGTGGCTAAGTTATTGCTAGCTGCTTGGTATGGTGTTGCTAGGAGGCTGTTGTGGTATCCAAGGTAGTTGCTAAGGTGCAGTTAAGTGGTTGCTATGATGTTGCTTGATAGTAGCTATGTTATCCCAGATGGCCACTGTGGTGTGGCTAAGTTATTGCTAGCTGCTTGGTATGGTGTTGCTAGGAGGCTGTTGTGGTATCCAAGGTAGTTGCTAAGGTGCATTTAAGTGGTTGCTATGATGTTGCTTGATAGTAGCTATGTTATCCCAGATGGCCACTGTGGTGTGGCTAAGTTATTGCTAGCTGCTTGGTATGGTTTTGCTAGGAGGCTGTTGTGGTATCCAAGGTAGTTGCTAAGGTGCAGTTAAGTGGTTGCTATGATGTTGCTTGATAGTAGCTATGTTATCCCAGATGGCCACTGTGGTGTGGCTAAGTTATTGCTAGATGCTTGGTATGGTGTTGCTAGGAGGCTGTTGTGGTATCCAAGGTAGTTGCTAAGGTGCATTTAAGTGATTGCTATGATGTTGTGGTTTTGCAAATATCTGACAAAAAGAGAAGAAGGTAAAAAAAAGCACTTTGGTTATAGTTAAAAAGCTCAACAGCCTTTACACATACAGTTTCCCTCTAGATGAGGGTGGATTTGTGGTGTAAGACAACACCACTAATGAGTCATCTAGTGCTTCAGTGGTTCTGACAAATGGCCAAGCCTAAGGCCAACTTCCTGTCTTCAAACCACAGTGTTCCAGGCGATCAGGCCTGGATGCTTCTGGAAATGCCGCAGGGATTTTCCTTGCCATTTCAGAATCATCGTCATAAACGTTGAGGCATAGAAGCTACGCAACATCTTGATCTTGTGATCTTGTGATCTTGTTCCCTGGAGAACGCATTCAGAAAGTCTGTTTCCCTGATAACTAGCTGTTAATACTGTTCATAATCAAGGTTTACTGATATCCAGCACAAACCAGGGAGCCTTCCTTCCACACATGGACCACTTTTTGTGGGTGAGTTTTGAGGGCCTGATTGCCTTCCATCTCTAGACCTCCACTGGTTTTATTGATTTATTTTTTGATAATTTGATTTCAATTTTGTTTTTCTTAAATTTTCCAAATTAATGCTAATCGGCTGTATATCCCCTATCACTAGTGATTTCCACAACACAAGGAGGGTAAAAACTAGCACTTGCCTTCTCCGACACATGTGAAGTCAGACTCCGCCTCTTTTTGGAGGAAAGCACAGCGACTCGGTTCTGATACAGCAGCTCACAGATGCAGCCGTGTGCTGATCCACTTCACCCTAGGAGTGACGAGCAAAAAGGAAAGTACGCCATCTACCCACCCAGAGAGAGAGCAAGTCCCACTGTGCTCTCTCAGGGCTCCAGCAGCTGACGGCAAGCTGCATGACCAGGATTCGAACCAGTGATCTCTTCATCGCAGTGACAGCACTTTAGACCATTGGACCACTCTGAACTTCCACTGGTCTTATCCTAAAGTCTGAAAGTTTGTGAAAGATTAGAAACTCTCTAAAGTTTCTAATAATCCTTTCTTCCAGGTAACCCCGTCGAAGGCAAGGTGTCCTCCTGAAAAATGCCAAACATTTCATTAGCATAGCCTTATCAAAAGCACCTCATTAATATGCAGAGTAAATATCACCGCACGTTGCCGTTACCAGATGTGACATGGTCCCATCTGCTCCATGTCAGGCAGCAGATGTAGTTCATGGAGTCCTGCTTGAACGACAGAATGCTGGCATTTGCTCTTCTCTCTCAGAAGATCATCAGTCGCTCACTGGAGCTTTAGCACCCACCTTTATACCCTGCGTTCATACTAGCAGGCGAAAGACCAACTAACCACCATATACTTCCTATGGGAGAAAGGGGATTTGTACTCGTGTATTTGGCAACAAATGGCGATCGACATGATCGCAAAAAGCGAAAAAAAAACAAGATAAAATTCTCTCAACTTTCCACCAAATTAATTATCATGCAATAAAGTAATTTAAAACACACTTTTAAATGACTGGTTGAACCATAGACTGTGTATAGCTGGACGGAGCATCGTCTCTCAAAAGTGAAGCCACCACAGGTCGGGCTCCCCCTGCTGTTCGGTTGCAGAAAGCTTTGTAACTCCACCCATCCCCATAGGTTTCAATGGCAAAACAGACAACTTTCAGTCACGTTTTTTTCTAATATACTGTAATTCTACCTCCATTATTTAAGTGCAGCAGCTTTAGTGTAACCTCTGCTTATATTGTCATATTTTTATTACCCCACAGAATTCGATTTTAAAACGTTATTTAGCTCTATTCAAAAAAGGTGTGGTTATTGTAAAAGGGCTGGTTATGGGCGGGACCAATAACAGACCGTCAGCTCCGCTCCGCCCCGCTCTGCAGTCTGTGACCTCGAGGCAGCCCTCAGGGGCGGGGTTATTTAAATGAGTAGGCTGCTATCCACAGTCTTTCTCCCTCCTCTGGTCTCTACTGCGCAGACTCGGGTTTCAGGATCGCCAATATGGAGGAAGATTTTGGCTTCATTTTCACTGAATGAATGGGAACGGCAACACGGCGTCCATCTTTTTTACAGTCTCTGGATTTGCATTTTTGGATAATGGATTGAACAGAGCTCCTTGGGATGCCAAGATAAAACCTGCCTTTATGGGTGTGGGTGTTCCCAAGTTCATTCTTCTGTGTTTGTGGAAGAAAGTATATGGCGGTTCAGTAGGTAGCTTTCTAGATTAGCCAGCATTTGCTTACAAAGCACACAATACATGCCACACGAAAACAGCGGTTTGGGTCACTGAATATGAAGCTTTACGAAAAAACGCCTTCCAAGGAGGAGATTTTTGAAAACTCAAAAATGGAGAAAACAAAGCTTTAGTTTTTATTCGTTTTTATTATTTTTTATTAGAACTTTGGGTTATTTGTGAGGTGCAGGTTTAAAAAATGTGTTTATATAATAAAACTCAACAAAAGAAACCATTTAAAAGATATTCCGTTCCTGTAAAGGACGCACTGTTAGCGCTCTTATGCTGCTTCTCAAACGAACTTATAGCTGTGTGGAGTTTATTCCACATATTGTATCACCTGTTTTACTACAGGACTCTATAGGCTTTTATCTCCCTCAAGCTCATATTCTAATCCCACACAAAACTTTCTGCAGCTTCCTCAGTATTTTGCGGCTAGCTCAAGCACTGTACACAAGAAGTAACGCCATGGAGCGCAAAGGGACGGGAGTTGCCTCTGTTGTGCCAAAATTCGACTCCCCGCAGAATCTGGCACAACACCGCACGCTGTAAAACTGCCCGAGTGTAAAACAGTGCTTATATATAAATTAACAAATATGAAAACTAAGGGTATTCTATCTGTGATTTCAGTTTGTTTTAGTTCATTACATAAACTCTCAATACAGTTCTAGTTAGTTACCGTTTTTTTTTTATTTTTTATTTTATTTTAATTACCGTTTCTGGAGTTTGCACGTTCTCCCCGTGTCTTTGTGAGTTTCCTCCGGGTACTCAAGTTTCCTCCCACAGTCCAAAGACGGCACATTTAGGCTAATTGGATGTCAGATAAAATTGTCCCCTAATAAAAAAAAAAGAAAAAAGAAAAGAAAATAAAATTATTGTTTCTATTACATTCAGTTAACCAAAAAAGCATTTTTCTACATAATTTTGTTTTCGTTAACGATAAAAACCTTGTGGGATATTTTTGAACGTGCTGCTCGTGTATACGAAGATATAAAAAAAAAATAAAAAAAACAGAGACAAAAACTTTGGATGAGCAGGGTTACAGGCTTTAGCGATAATCAAAACAATAAGCAGCACAAACTCTCAAAGGTCAAGTTTAAAATTCAGAATCGTCAGGAGACGACTGTTGGCTAAACGGAAATCGGAGACAAATCAAATAAGGAGCATCTAATTCCCCTCGATTAGGAACAATCAAAGCAGGACGTACCCAAGCAGCATGAGCAGCATTTGTAGAAATTTACTAATTGGAGATGTTCTGTTTTGTCTGGTCTGGCCTTCTGCCAAGAACTACATCTCTTCAGGAAGGACACTACAGGAAGCTGATCTCATCGTTTGTGCTCGTCTTAATGCTGTGAGGACGGCAGCAGAGTCCCACCACAGGGTGTGGTTTTGAATTAGTAGTCTCATGTGCATTTCCTCTTTGTTGTTTCGGGGCCTGGTGTCATTCTTGTCCATCAGTGAAAATGCCGGGTGCGACTGATGATGATTGGCGTTGCCAAGGCCGATTTAGGAGCTCTCAGACTAGACAGGCATGAAATTAAAACGCAGATTGAAGCCGGCGACGGCGTAGCGGAGGAAAAACTAGTGCACAGATGGCGTGCTGTTCCAAGCGCTGCTCTGCAATTATCCAGTTAATCTCAGTGTCCGAACTCAGTGTCCGAACTCTTTGGTGATGAGCCTGGAAGGGCAAGGAGAATCCCTGTGGTGCTTCCCGTGCGGTATTCCCAGAAGCACCCAGGCCTGCAGGTAGTGATTGATGGATGGATGGAGCTGTGGCGTAAAAATGCTTACGAGGGACTTTTCCTTTGGCGTGAATCTGCTTTCCAGTTCAGTCAAGGCTGACGTTGGCAAGTTTGAAAAATGGAGTCCTGACTATGAGTGACAACAAGGACAATGTCACAATCACGGTCATCCGTCTCCTGAAATGCATCACCGATGTTGCTACAAAACCTTGAGACTCTTGAGATTGTTGCAGCTTAAGTGACCCTTTTAAAGATTTTTTTGGACAATTTCTACTCAAATTCTAAGGTTTTGGAACGCCAACAATTACCGAATTTGACCAGATGTTTGGTAAAACCCATCTGCTAGTACATCTCAAACAATTAGAATATGATTTAAGAGTGAAACTCATACATTATATAGATGTATTAAAGACAGAGTGATCTATTTTAAGCGTCTATTTCTTTTATTGTTGATGATTATGAAGCTTACAGCCAATGAAAACCCAAAAATCAGCCTCATATAAAATATAAAACCAATATAAAACCAATTGGTACTTTTGGCAGTGTGGGCAGTGTGCCAAATCCACATCTTTCCGTCCAGCTATGGAAGCCAATACATGTTCCACTATATTTTTGAGTGCATCTTTGTGAAGTCACACAAGACCACATGCTGATATTAATACTTGAAAAGGCCTGATTTGCAGTTGGATTCCAGTTGTTCCTAAAGGAGTTTCTTTGGTTATTAGATTATGGTCATGACTTTGTGCAAACCATTGGAAATCCTTTGCTTCAAACTTGTCAATCGTAATTTGATTAATTGGTCAATTGGTCCAACTTTAGTGGCCATAACGTATTCCACTCTTTGAGGAAGGCATTCCAAATGGTTTCTGAGGGTATCAATGAGATGAACCCAAAGAGTGAACAGATCACTTGTGCAAGTTGATAGACTCTGATGTTGATAAACTAAAAGGCAATGATTTGCAGTTAACATTCCAGTTGACTCCAAAGAGGTTAATTTGTACGATAATCAAGGTTTTGAACATTGGAAACTCCTGGTTCTCCATGTCAAATTCATGAACCCAAGTCTGTATGAACTTTAACTGATGGTCCTCAAGGATCAGGGACTTTTGTAAAGTGTTGCAACCAAGTATGAAGCATCCCAAACCAAAAAATCAACCAATCAACCCAAGATCACCATCCCTTCATCACCAGACTTCACTGTCGGCACAATGAAGCTCAGTAGACAACCTTGTCCTGGCATCTGCCAAACCCAGCATCGTCCAGCAGACTGCCAGATAGTGAACCATGATTCATCACAGCGGAGAACATGTTTCCTTTTCTGCTCTAGACTCCAGTGTCTGCCTGCTTTACGCCACTCTAGCCAATGCTTGGCATTAGAAATAGAAATCTTGGGCGTTTGTTCATCTGCCTAGCCATGGAGACAGTGGATCAACACCAGCTGATGACAGACATGTCTCTTTGTCCAAACCATCACTGATTGGTGGAAACTTCACACTAGACCTCAGGCAGTTTGTACTGTGTGTCTCTCCACTCTTCCTCCAGACTCTGCTCCATTGATTTACTTTAAATGAAATGTAAGATTTACTGATGATCAGTGATGGTTTGTTTGGAGAGCCATGTCTGTCATCTGCTGGTGTTGATCCACCGTGTTACTGTATATTATCAAGTCTAACGTCCAAAATCTTACAGCACTTCATGCTGCCCTCTGCTGACAACTTTTATATAGATGCAGATTTCATTTTCCAGCAGGACTTGGCACACTGCCCACACTGCCAAAAGTACCAATTGTTCTTAATATATAATATTGTAATTTTCTGAAACACTGATTTTTGGGGTTTTCATTGGCTGTAAGCCATAAATAATCATCAACAGTAAAATAAATAAATGCCTCAAATAGATCAGCCTGTGTTAAATGCATCTTCTGTATGTAATATATGCGTTTCACATTTTGAACTGAATTACTGAAATAATGCAACTTTTCAATGATATTCAATTTTTTGTTAATGTTCTAAATTTGGGGGGTTTTCATTGGCTGTAAGCCATAAATAATCATCAACAGTAAAATAAATAAACGCTTAAATAAGTTAAATATATATGTGTAATATATTTTATATATATTTTGAACTGAATTACTGAAATAAAGCAATTTTTTAGAATGATATAAATTTTTTTTAGAGATGCACTAGTACATTCTCTCTCTGTGTTTTTTCACAACGAGCGTATTATCTGGTCTCTTTTTTTATTTATTAATGATTTAAGTTACGCTTTAATTATGTAACCCCTCCCCCTTAATATCTCATGATAAAAGGTTGAGGACCCCATAATTCCTTATACTGTATATTTAGGCTTTGTTCTCTTTTTCTACTATAATGGCTATAAAGTACCAGGATTGAAGATGAGTGCTCATGAGTCTCATTAAGCGTATGATTGGCCGTGGGTGTTAATTGTGCATCCGATGCTGTAGGACAGTAATTACGACATCCCTGTTATGAATTATCTCCGGTATCATCCAGGGCTTCACCATTTCCTCAACTTAGAATAAAAGGGCTTTGGGTAACGCCTGTTCTGTGTGTGTTCTGTGTGTGTGTGTGTGTGTTCTCCCCCACAGATACCGACTACATCAGTGCAGAGGAGGAGCAGAAGGTGGAACAGATGCTTGGCTTCTTAACTGAGGAATCCAAGCAGGCTGCAGCCACAACAGCGGTGAGTACACTGACCTGAACAGGTACCTAAACACACAGTGCACCTCGGGCGTTCCCAGCTGTGAGCTTGTGCCGTGAATTTGGCCAAGGCTTACTATGTACACTAAAAGCTAAAAACATCCTTAAAACACTGGGGGAATATATTTATTTTGTATTTTTATTTTTACATTTATTTTTAAATGTCTAGTTGTGGTCTCTAGTATGAATGAATGCCATGTGAGCTCCGGTGTTTCTGTTTAGCCCTTCTTTAGTTCACTGAATGAATGGTCTCTGAGGAAAGACAGGATTTGAGCTCTTGCTCATGATTGCTCATGAATATTCATACATGCAAAATATATCACCTCTGATTGGCTAACAGCACAGCAGCAGAGAACGCCTACCTGCTGCCTTCCCCCCTGAGTCAATTTTACAGCTCTAAAACTTAAAGCTCCACTAGGGAGGATTGAGATTTTGTGCTCGTGGGCTCCCCCTTCAGTTGCAGAGTGTAATAAATATTTCAGGCGGATTTGTTTCTCTTTCTCGTTTTCTGTCTTTCACAGACATATTCGGTCTCTTTCAAGCTTCTGCCAGAGTGTCTGTATGTTAGTTTGTAAAGAATGAACCAGTAGAACTGTTAGAACTGTTAGAACTAAAGGTCGGAAAGCAGGTCGCAGTTCTCGCGAGCGTTGGTCGCGGCCGCCTCGGAAAACTTACAGAGTCTGGTTTTACTTCTTTAAAAAGATCAAAAATCAAGGACAAAATGTTTTCAGAGATACTTTAGCCTTTGTTATAAAGATACAGCACTGAGTGCTGGATGAAGTTAATCCTTAAACTTTTACCACTGAACCCACTGAACTGCCACGTTGTAGCCTCAGAGTCCGCTCTATACCACAAATGCTGATGAGAACGGCGCCTGCTTTGACCGGTGTTCTGTCGAGTTGTGCTGCCTTGTCAAACCGTGCTTCCCTAGTGCTTATTTAAGGTGTCGGTAAAACGCGAAATCAACTGGAGATCCGATTTAAACCTATAGTTACTACTTACACAAGATAGCCTACGCTAAATAGCTCCTGTAAAGAGAAGCTGTTTGCTCCTTCTTAGCTAGTGGACAGTGTCTTCTCTGCTACAGCCCGGCTTTGGCGCTGTCTGTGGGCGAGTCCATGAAATCACTGGTTGACTTCGACACCCTAAAATCTCTCTAAACAACTCGTATTTCTGAGGCTTCTCTTTTTTTTTTTTTTTACAAGCTACTGCAGACAAGTGACGCTGAATAACAGTTTCATGTGCAGCATCATAAACAACTCAGAAAGAGAACTGCTGTATTTCACAAGAACAAGTGGTTTTTAGTGGAAGGAGATGTTTAACTACTGATCTATTTAAAACATTATTCCACATTATTTATAGGAACATTAATGATTATATTACTACATACATGATCAGGGTGTATCATCAGATATTAAGAAAACACGCAAAGTTTAAGTACCAGCAACTGCTGTCAGTTTTTATTTGAACTGTGTGGTTCATCACGATAATCTGTAAGAGATGTATGTAGCCTCCAATTCTGCCCATCGCCATTCTCCCAGTCCCATTTCCACACTCAGGGTTGTCAAGTGTAGAACAGCGTAGAATAGCATACAAACAGTGTGCAGCAGCCATGTTGGTATACAATGAATGGCCCTATTTGAGTAATAAGTTTGAATCCATATTATGAGAAGCAAGAACTACTCTAAGTAAGAACTTAGTTAATAAAAAACATAAATAAGAAACTTTAAGAAATGAAGCTCAGTCAAAACGACAAAAGATTTTAAGAACTTTGAAAGTGTCCTCAATTGCAGTTGCAATGAACAAAACGACCAAAAATGTAGAAACGGTGAAACTGGCACTCATCAGGACCACCCCAGGAATAAAAAAAAAAAGTTACCTCAGTTGTTCTTAACTCAATGTAGGAATAAAAAATAAGAACAAAAGAGAAGATCGATATTTCTTTCTGTTTAATCTTTCGACTGGTATTCTTTAATGAATGGTAATTTTCATCATTTCTTTTTTGTATAAAATGTACTTTATAACTAGTTTCTAAATAATTGAGCAGATCTAACCCATTATAACACGTTAATGTGCTGTACAGGATTTGGTAAAAGCGACAGAAGCGTTTTTAAGGCCGCACTAAAGTGTTGCTGGAGGATCCCGTGGCTTTGCTTTAGGGTAATAAGTGTGCGTCTGATATAGTGCTAACCACATCCACGGCTCCCTGCTGCTGGGAGAGAGGATACCGCATGGTTAGAGTGCAGAAATCAGACCCCTCTGCAGCCTGAAACCCGATCCCTGATGCCTTCCCTCAGTCTACTGCCAACCAACTGTCACTGCAGACCCGGACCAAATCTGATTCTCCTCAGCTAATAGTCTTAAGCAGCTCAGAGTCTTCGGCCAGAAAGCGTCCCTCTCTCTGTAAATCAGACCGTCTGTTTTAGAAACAGCTTAAAAATGATTTTACCAAATTGAAAATCTCTGGAATATAATCAAGAGGAAGATGGATGATCACAAGCCAACAAACCACCAAGCTGAACTGCTTGAATTTTTGTACCAGGAGTAAAGCAGCATAAAGTTATCCAAAAGCAGTGTGTAAGACTGGTGGAGGAGAACATGATGCCAAAGATGCATGAGGGCAAACTGTGATTAAAAACCAGGGTTATTCCACCAAATATAGATTTCTGAACTCTTAAAACTTATAGATTATGAATACGAACTTGTTTTTTTCTTTGCGTTATTTGAGGTCTGAAAGCTCTGCATCTTTTTTACACAAACATATACCTATAAACGGCAAAATCGGAGAAACTGATTCTGAAACGAAAGTGGTCTCTATTTTTTTCCAGAGCTATAGATGTAGAAACTCTTTGTACCGTATATAAAGTGCAATAAACTTAAATTTTCTGGTCTATTTTCATACACAAGGTCCACCAGATTATAGGGCACATTATAAGGCGTATAAATCTAGTAAGGAATGCGGGCGTTGCCTTGTTTTCCTTCTAATTCATCAGGTCTCACCGCTAGTAAATGCCGTCTGACAGCGCTAAACACGTTAACCCTGCGTGTTCCGGTAAGCCAGGGCGATATAAGCTAACGATTCATTTCAGGTAGCTTGTTTTAACATGGTAAACACGCAAACTTCAGTCCGATACACTCGCCTCTGAACGGCTAAAGAGCTAGCATGCTTAGAGTGGTTAGTGGCTAATGCTAATGCTGCTCCAGCAGTGATAGCCAGGGATAGCAGCAGGCTACAGGCTGATAATACTTACCTCTGAATGTTGAGAGAGCTAACACTTAGCGTGGTTAGCGGCTAATGCTAATACTGCTCCTGCTTTGGTGCTGGAGAAACTTCACTGAAAACTCCTGTATAACTCTGTACTTTAGCGGAGTGGCTTTACTGCTTCTTAATACCTGACTGGTAGAATTCATACATAAGGTGTACGGACGATTTTTGGAAAAATTAAAGTATTTTAATTGTACCTGATTCCATTATGTTCCTGATAATCCTCACTGTGTCTCAAATTCCAGTTATTTCATCATATTTTTTGGCATATGCAGCGTGTGGCACAGCTGCAGATGGGCTAATGTAGCAGCTAAGGATTGGTGAACCAGTGCCTCTATTGGACCACACTTTGACATGATGTTTTTATGCTAATTTGTGCTCTGGAGATGGATTGGCTTCACTCAGAAAGGCAAACGTTTGCCGCCTAATTGGCTGTGCGAGTGTTAGCTGCTGAAATTTACACTTCGCACCTCAGAGAGCTCTCTGTTTATTTCGCACTTTATTTCGGCTATTTCCGACAGTGATGGAGCGGTGCTGGTAGTGTGAATGTGCTAATTCACTGATTTTAACTGACGGCAGTTCTGCTTTTTCCTCAGAGGTGTGGAGAAAAATTTAATTGCATGCTTTAAACAAAAAAAAAAAACTGTAAAAATACAAAAAAGGCCAGAAAATACATATTTTAGTGTAGGTTTCTTTGAAAATGTTCTGCATTATAGATTAATACAACAGACAGCTGTACTGAACTTTGTCAAAAGTTAATTACTGTACTTTTCGTACTGTAAGGCACACTTAAAATCCTTTAATTTTGACTGATTGGCTTATTTCACATTACACCCAAAACATACCCATGTGATTAATTAAGAGCATTAGTACATGCCTTTTGTGTGTTTTGAGCTGTGCAAGGTGTACTTTTCCCATGGTTATGAAAGCAAAGACAAACCGACACGCCTTAATTAAATCAAGCTGCACAGTTCACTGCTACAGTAGACTCTTAATAGAAATAATACAATAAACCTCTTTTCCAAAGCTAATTACCGTATTTTGTGCACTATAAGGTGCATTTAAAATCCTTAAATGTTCCTAGAAATCATCAGTGCGCCTTATAATCAGGTGGTTCTTATGTAAGAATTCTACCAGTCAGGTATTGAGGAGCAGTAAAGGCACTCCACTGAAGTACAGAGTTATACAGGAGTTTCAGTGAAGTTTCTCCATCACCAAGGCTGGAGCAGTATTAGCATTAGCAGCTAACTGTAGCGGCTCTAGCTCTTTCACCGTTGAGTATGAGTATATTGGACAGAAGTCTGTGTGTTTACTGTGTTAAAACAAGCTTCGTGGGACGAACCACTAGCTAAATTACCGGAATCATCAGGGTTCCTCAGTGTAGCTCTGTCGGGCAGCATTTACTAGCTCTATATATAATATTAAATCCTCTTGAGACCCTGCGTCCTCGTATGTGGACATTACATTTCTGCTTCTCTGCACTGTAATACTTAATTTTTTAGAACATTAATCATTTGGCCTCATATGGAGACCATGCTCATACCATCTAGTGGTCACATGACAACATTACTCTCAATTGATTGAAAACAAGATGGCGGGAATCCCAGTCAGAGGTTTCTACAGCCAGTAAAGGCAGAAATATGGGCAAGATAAAAAAAAATATCATCGTTTATTTACTTACTGTGAGAAGATAACATTTTGTTTTTGGACTAATTGCGTCCCAAAACCCCAAAAAGTTAAATAAACTATAAAAAGTTTAGTTTTTATGCTTGTTAGGTCCAATTAATCCCAAGTAGTTTGCAGAATTAAAAAGGCATGCCAAGCAAAAGTCTGGGTCTCAAGAGGTTAATATTAATAATAATAATAAGAAGAAGAGTAACAAAAAAAAGTAAAAAAATAAAATAAAAGGATCCCAAACACTTTATGATGAGTCTGTACATACTGCTGTCCCATGACATTTGACATGTCTACAATAAACTCAGATAGAGGCAGGATAAACTGCCTGAAAAAAAAATGCTTTTTGACCTTTTGAAAGACAAGTTTTCTGTATAATCAGGACCTTTTTATTTAGAGGGAATGAAATGATGAGCAGAACCAAATCGGCCGAATGTGAATAGATAAAAGCTGAAGCCATCAGGGGCTTTAGTGAGGATATTAGATGGAAATTATGTTGTCAGTTCCACTTTATTTATGATGATTCACGCCGCTGGAAATCCAGCTCGAAATGTGAGGGCAGCTCACACGCGCTCTAAACGAGATCCAAATCAGATCTGACATTTTAGATTAAACAGAACTGAAGGTGAATTCAATTTTAACACAGATGTCGCAGGAGGTCTCTACATTTCACTGACTTTCACACTTAAAGAAAACTGGCATACAAATCCCTATACACTCACTGATAAATAATAAAATAAATAAATAAAAACACAGTTTAATCCAGACTATGAAGAAACACATGAGGAATCAATCAATAAATCCATCAATCAATCAATCAATCAACCTTTATTTTGACTCAGTTGTACAGTGAGGGCAACCCTCATTTTCAATGAAGCCGAACATTTACAGAAACAGGGATTGACATGACAGAGAAAATAATAGCTAAATGTAATGATTTTAAAATAACAGTAAATAAAATATAAAAAAGATAAACGTTAAAAATATAATTAGAATAAAAAAATTAAGATAAAAAGAAAATAAGATTAAAACAAGAAAAATGCGTTAAAATTAGCTAAAACTAACTTTTACGTAATGCAATAAAAATACAAATAAATAAATGAACTAAAATAAGAAAATAAAAGCAATAATAATAATAATACAAATAATAGTAATAATAAACAAAAATCAAAATAAGTTTAAAAAAAGCAATAAAACAAAACTATTTAACATAATAATAATTAAAATAATTTTAATAATGATTAAAATAATAATAATAATAATAAATAAGGAAACAAATAAAAAGTAAAAATAATACATTAGATTAAGTAAAACAGTTACAGGCTGTCTGAAGGTGGTTAGACATTAAATGTTTAATATGATTTAGTGATAAAATCGTATCAATCAAGGTGCGCAGAGTAACTATGATCGCTGGAGTAGAGATCGCTAACTCGAATCCCGGTCTTTCAGCTTACCATCAGCTGCCGGAGTCCTGAGAGAGAGGACAGTTGGCCTTGTTCTCTCTGGGGGGGTACAGTAGATGGCGCTCTTTCCTTTCCCCTTATTACTCCTAGGGTGATGTGGATCAGCTCAAGGCTGCATCTGTGAGCTGCTGTATCAGAACCTTAGAACCGAGTCACTGGAGCAATCACATTTTACATTCATTATTTTATTTATAATTAAATATCCATTATTAAAAGTTTCAGTCTTAAGAAGAAGAAGAAGAAGAAGAAGAAGAAGTAACTGATATATATTCACAGAATACTGTGGTGACACACACACGCACGCACACACACACACACACACACACACACATACACACACACCCACACACCTGCAGTGAGCTCGGTTGCCTGGACATCAGAGGCTTGTTGTTCTTGGCAAAGGCGTGTAAACAAATGTCAGGGAGTGTGGAAAAACACGCAAGAGCAGCCTTCCAGTGCGCACACACACACACACACACACACACACACACACACATACACACACACACACACACACACAGAAAGAGAGAGCTAACAAGATGTTGATCTCCTGGGCAGCCAGACAGGTTTTCAAACACAGTAATGATTTAATAAACAGGAGGGGAATATCCATCATCTACCTGCTTCAGGTCTTTATCCAAGTGTCCAAAAATTTTAAAGCCTTTAGCAATCGATAATCAAGTCATCAAACATGGACCATGCAGCTTGATTTAGGGTGCGTCGGTATGTCTTTGCTATCGTAACGACGGGAAAAGTACACCTTGCACAGCTCGAAACACACACATTTATCATGTTTAATTTATTAATTTTGGGCGTATTGTGAAATAAGCACGTATTTCTAGCACATCATTCCCTTTAAGAAGAATCATGTTCTGACTTTGGCGGATTGCTATTCTAACAGCGCAGCTACCTGGACGTGTCCAACGAACGCTTCTCAGCAGAGGAAACTGACCTGCTGGTTCACACTGTGTAGGTTGGCGAGCAGCTTATTTAAAAGAACAGTAATGTAATTTTATTTATTATTCTGTTTTTTATGGAATTTCTGATGGAAAAGTTGGGTATGCGCACTGCTGCATGCTTTTGTGGCACATCTGCGTAGCCAAGATAGCAATGGATATCTGACTGTTGGCTGCTGACTGTTGTCAGGATTTTAATCAGTCAGTAGCGCACCTGTGTTTTCTGCTGTGGACCACCACACCCATCAGTGTAGAGTCAAGGGTTTGAACACCTTAAATTCAGTGGTTTTTCATTACATTAAAATGTTCTGTATTGTAGATTAATGCTAAAGTCATCCAAATTATAAAGTAAAAAAACATATGTAATAATTTATTAAAGAAAAAGTGTTAAACAAACCAGAATATGTTTTATATTTTTGCTTCTTGGTCAAAGTAGCACCTCTTGCTTGACAAGATGACAGCTTTGCATAAATGCTGTTTATGAGGGGTGTGTGTGTGTGTGTGTATGTGTATTGCTGACAGATGAGCAAATACGCTCACACAGTTTGTCTAGTCCCTGTAGAGAAGAACTGCTAACAGATTAGGTCTCACTGGAGCAGATGAACCTATTGGTACCATGCCGACAGAACAGATCATCCAGCATCCACCATCATCCAACAGATCCATCTCAATCTTTTAAAAATGCTTATTATAGGTTTATGTTTGAGTAAAATGAACATTGTTGTTTAATTCTATAAACTACAGACAACATTTCTCCCAAATTCTAAATAAAAATATTTTCGTCATTTAGAGCATTTATTTGCAGAAAATGAGAAATGTCTGAAATAACAAAAAAAAAAAAGATGCAGAGCTTTCAGACCTCAAATAATGAAAGGAAACAAAAAGTTCATATTCATAAAGTAGTTTTAAGAGTCAGAAATCAATATTTGGTGGAGTAACCCTGGTTGTTTTTAATCAGTTTTTTTTTTTTTCATGCATCTTGGCATCATGTTCTCCTCCACCAGTCTTACACACTGCTTTTGGATAACTTTATGCTGCTTTACTCCTGGTGCAAAAATTCAAGCAGTTCAGTTTGGTGGTTTGATGGTTTGTGATCATCCATCTTCCTCTTGATTTTATTCCAGAGGTTTTCAATTTGGTAAAATCAATCAAATGGTCTCATTTTTTCCCCAGAGCTGTATATATTTATATTAAAGTGATTTTCAAGGCTCAAAATATATCGGATAAGCATCCTGTTGGACAGCTATGATATATACATATATTGTAATTATACATATACATATATTCAAATATTGTAATAAAACAAACCGTGTGTGTGTGTTTGTGCGTGTGTGTGCATATTTCTCTGTATAGTCGAGGGATGAGCTGAAGTGGTGTCTGATTACCCGTAATTGTTCCGCCCATGACAACCTCTCTCATCCATCCATGCATAACAGGGCTTTCACTGAGGCTCCGCTCGGCCCTGTTAACAGCCCTGATCTGTGTGCTCTGCACCAGAGTGTAGTCTCCACTGTTTAATGCAGTTCTCAGTACAGTATGTTGAGTAGTATATTTATATTTGTTTTATTTTGTCTTGTTTTCGATTGATTGATAAAAATGAACTACAGGAACAGTGAAGTAAAATTTAGACTCCTTCTTCTTATTATTATTATCTATCTATCTATCTATCTATCATCTATCTATCCCCTTGGCCTGACCACTGAACCCTTGCCCTTTGTTTTGCATATTCATGCTTATTAAGAATTAATATTACTTACTATATTACCATAGTTCAATGTGTACTTTTAATGTTTTATTGCCATTTTTCTTCATAACAAGCATAAAAAAGATCGCTAGTACGATGTCTCAGTATCTAGCTAACTAGCTAACTATCTATCCTGTTCCACCTTAAATGGTGCAACAGATAGCAGGTGCTGCATCATTTAAGGTGGAATGAAAAAATTGAAATAAAATAAAAGCTGATAGATTTTTAGTTAGTTAACCAGCAGCTAAGGTACAAAACTTCATTTCTCAGGGAACAGGAGAGTTGAGGTGCACATTGAATTCTGCGTGATTTGATCAGCCGTGGTTTTATGTTTTTTGGATACAATCCGGGTTAGCACCCGAACATCCCTTTCAGACAGCTTCCTCTTACAGCGTCCACAGTTAATCCTGTTGGATGTGGTTGGTTCTTCTTGGTGGTATGCTGACATTACCCTGGATACCGTGGCTCTTGATGCTGCATCACAAAGACTTGCTGTCTTGGTCACAGATGCTCCAGCAAGACGTGCACCAACAATTTGTCCTCTTTTGAACTCTGGTTTATCCCCCATAATGTTATAGTGTGCATTGCAATATTTAGAGCAGAACTGTGCTCTTAGCCTGATAATTGAAGCTTCACACTCTTACTGCTCTTACTGGTGCAATGTGCAATTAATGAAGATTGAACACCAGGCTGCTCCAATTTAGCCATGAAACCTAAAATCCCACACTAAAATGATGACAGGTGTTTCAGTTTCATTTTCCATTTTCCCTGTATAGTTAAAGTAAATGTAGGAATCACCAGCTTTTGGTTCGAACTGTGGTGTCAGAAGGTCTGGAACAACATCCTCCACATTTAACCAACCCATTATTGGAATTAAACACACACTTACACTAATGAATAGTCCAATAAGAACACACCTAAATTGCTGGGCTACAACCTCACTACCTGGAGAGGTTTCGTGAACCAGGAACCTTCCTGTATGCCAATCTTAGCATTCTGTTTGTCTTATCTTAATAAACCCGAACCCATATTCCAATCTCAAATCATGATTAAGCCTTTATTGTTTATATCATTCTAAAATAGATGCAGTTAAATGTTCCCCTTGATATTCATGCCTCATTATGCGTCAGGGCATTTTAGCATTTCTAAATGAATGACTTAATTTGCAGATAAATGGGCAGAGCAGGGCTTTTCATATTTGTTTTAAACAGGATGTCTTTGAGACGACTTTAAGCAGTATTTTCCTGACCTTCAGCTTGTGTCCAGCATATTCAAGTGAGTGCTGACAGCAGGGGCTCGGCTTTGGTGATATTTAATTGATTTCAAAGCTACTTGGATCTTGCCAACTACAGGCAGCTGATGGTATTGAGGGTGTGCTATCTTTTTATTTGAAGAAGTGATCATTTATCATTTATTTATAGCCCTGACTGTAAGGAGTAGTATTGATTGACAAGTTTACTCAGCTTTTCCCCATGTGGCTGGAATTACCTTCTTGTACTTCAAGAAATGTCCTCTGGCTGCACTGTATGATGTTGTGGGTCTTCCAGAGCAGATACATTACTTTTATTGCAGTCATGAACATGAGCTCATATGAAATATCCACTAGTAGTAAAACTGATTTGTTAGGGAAAGGCTGTTTGATTGCAGTTTTTCTTGAAATGTGGCCTAAAAAAGCCTGTAAGCCACAGTGCAAAGTCACTGTGGGGGTGGCCAGAAGGTAACTCAATAGCCTGGCTGAAAGGTCTGCAATCAATGGTGCAACATCATTGATGGCCCAACCAAAAAGCCTAGTGGGCACACCGTGAAGTCACAATACAGTCTGCCTGAAAAGCCTACAAGTCACGATGCAAAGTCACTAGACAGGCTGCCCACAAGGCACCCTAAGTTTGGCCTAAGGGAACCTGCAAGGGAGTCACTGTATGACTGGCCCAAATAAAACCATGTAAACCATAAGCCAAAGTCACACTAAGACTTGCCTAAAAAGCCTTCTAGGTGCAATGCAGAATCTATGGTTCTATGGCTGACATAAAACCCTTGCCATGAAGCAAAATCACAATGTGGCTTGACCACAAATCTTCTAAAACTTGATTTAGAAAGTTCTGCAAGCTTTGTTGCTGTGTCACTTTATGGCTGGCCCAAAAAGCCTGCAAGCCACAATGCAAGGTCTCTATATGGTTGGCCCAAACATCCTGCAACCAAAAAACACAATTAAGTCCCTAAAAAGCCTGCAGGCCATGAAATCTGTGGTGTAGCGTCACTCCAAGGCCGGCCTGAAAAGCCTTCAAGGCTCAATGCAAATCAATTATGGCAAGCCATGATGCAAAGTCATGCTATACCCAGCAAGAAAGGCCTACAAGCCATGATACAAAGTCCTGCTATGCCCTACCAGAAAAGCCTACAAGCCATGTTGCAAGGTCATGCTATACCCAGCCAGAAAGGCCTACAAGCCATGATGTAAAGTCATGTTATACCCAACCAAAAAGGCCTACAAGCCATGATACAAAGTCCTGCTATGCACAGCCAGAAAAGCCTACAAGCTATGATGCAAAGTCATTCTGTTCCCTACCAGAAAGGCCTACAAGCCATAATGTAAAGTCATTTTATACCCAACCAGAAAGGCCTACAAGCCATGTTGCAAGGTCATGCTATACCAACCAGAAAGACCCGCAAGCCATGATGCAATGTCCTGTAATGCACAACCAGAAAAGCCTACAAGCCATGATGCAAAATCATGCTATACCCAACCAGAAATGCCTAAAAAACATTATGCAAAATCATGCTATACCCAGCCAGAAAAGCCTACAAGCCATGATGAAAAGCCAGAGAGCTGCAGCATTGTGAATGCGACTGTTGAACCTACAGTCCTGTGGTCACTAACCTAGTGCTCAAACCACTGAGCCATCACTGCCCAGAAGAAAGTAGGACTTATACTAAGTGCAGCCTTATTAGCACTTCAGCTACAACACATCAGGCTACTTAGAAATATGCAACGGTTTGAGAGCGGGTTACTTTAGAGCTGCTGATATACACTGCTCAAAAAAATAAAGGGAACACTCAAATAACACAATATAACTCCAAGTAAATCAAACTTCTGTGAAATTAAACTGTCCACTTAGGAAGCAACACTGATTGACAATCAATTTCACCTGCTGTTGTGCAAATGGAATAGACAACAGGTGGAAATTATTGGCAATTAGCAAGACACACTCAATAAAGGAGTGGTTCTGCAGGTGGGGACCACAGACCACTTCTCAGAACCTATGCTGTCTGGCTGATGTTTTGGTCAGTTTTGAATGTTGGTGGTGCTTTCACACTCGTGGTAGCATGAGACGGACTCTACAACCCACACAAGTGGCTCAGGTAGTGCAGCTCATCCAGGATGGCACATCAATGCGAGCTGTGGCAAGAAGGTTTGCTGTGTCTGTCAGCGTAGTGTCCAGAGGCTGGAGGCGCTACCAGGGGACAGGCCAGTACACCAGGAGACGTGGAGGAGGCTGTAGGAGGGCAACAACCCAGCAGCAGGACCGCTACCTCCGCCTTTGTGCAAGAAGGAACAGGAGGAGCACTGCCAGAGCCCTGCAAAATGACCTCCAGCAGGCCACAAATGTGCATGTGTCTGCACAAACGGTTAGAAACCGACTCCATGAGGATGGTATGAGGGCCCGACGTCCACAGATGGGGGTTGTGCTCACAGCCCAACACCGTGCAGGACGCTTGGCATTTGCCAGAGAACACCAGGATTGGCAAATTCGCCACTGGCGCCTTGTGCTCTTCACAGATGAAAGCAGGTTCACACTGAGCACATGACAGACGTGACAGAGTCTGGAGACGCCGTGGAGAGCGGTCTGCTGCCTGCAACATCCTTCTGCATGACCGGTTTGGCAGTGGGTCAGTAATGGTGTGGGGTGCCCTCCATGTGCTCACCAGAGGTAGCCTGACTGCCATTAGGTACCGAGATGAGATCCTCAGACCCCTTGTGAGACCATATGCTGGTGCGGTTGGCCCTGGGTTCCTCCTAATGCAGGACAATGCTAGACCTCATGTGGCTGGAGTGTGTCAGCAGTTCCTGCAAGATGAAGGCATTGAAGCTATGGACTGGCCCGCCCGTTCCCCAGACCTGAATCCGATTGAGCACATCTGGGACATCATGTCTCGCTCCATCCACCAACGTCACGTTGCACCACAGACTGTCCAGGAGTTGGCGGATGCTTTAGTCCAGGTCTGGGAGGAGATCCCTCAGGAGACCATCCGCCACCTCATCAGGAGCATGCCCAGGCGTTGTAGGGAGGTCATACAGGCACGTGGAGGCCACACACAATACTGAGCCTCATTTTGACTTGTTTTAAGGACATTACATTAAAGTTGGATCAGCCTGTAGTGTGTTTTTTCACTTTAATTTTGTGTGTGGCTCCAAATCCAGGCCTCCATTGGTTAATAAATTTGATTTCCATTGATGATTTTTGTGTGATTTTGTTGTCAGCACATTCAACTTTGTACAGAACAAAGTATTCAATGAGAATATTTCATTCATTCAGATCTAGGATGTGTTATTTGAGTGTTCCCTTTATTTTTTTGAGCAGTGTATATACTTATATACACGAGGTACGTGAGTCTTTGACGACTAGTCTAAGACCTTTCATTTACGAACAGCAGGAAATGTAGAGCACTTATCTCTTTGTAGTCTAGCAGGAAGCAGTCATTTAGATAAGCATCAAATGTGGTGCATCACAATTGATGCAAATGGATGTGTGTGGTCTATAATCTCATGTACGACTCTAATGTAGTCCTGGGTTTCTGTTGTGTACTGCACAGTACATCAGACATTAGAAACTGTGACAAGAATAGCAAAAATACGGAAACCAGAGGCTGCTTTCTACTGTTGAGCCAAATGGTTTTTGTAGCTATTATGTTCTGATGTTGTGCCCAAGACCATGGTCAAGACTGTGGCTGTGGCTCAGAGTCTTTAGCCATTAAGCTAAATAAATGTAGCTGGTTGAATTTCCAAGCACAGCAGAGTAGGTTGGATTTGGATTTGTAGGTGGATAGCTAAACTAACTATAACCCACAGTTCTGTCAGTAGTGCAGCAGATAGAAGACATGCTTAGTTGCTTAGGCTAGTACAAGGAAGTGGGTTTACCAAATGAGTTGGCAAGCTATTGGTTTATGATTTGCAGACATTGTTGCAAACTGAAGAAAAAACATGGCAGCCAATGTTTGGCTTAATTTCTGCAGTTTTCTCTAGTCATTGCTTCTAATCAAATCTCTACTGTGTTGGTTGGCATTAACTTGTATTGGGCTAGTCAAGCAAACGTTTGCTAATGCTAATCTACACTTGCACCAGTTATTTATAGCCCTGACTGCAAGGATTAGTATTGATTGACAAGTTTACTCAGCTTTTTCTCCAATGTTCATTGCAGTCATTAACTTGAGCTCAAATAAAATATCCACTAGTAGTGAAGTTGACTGGTTGAGGACAGTGCTACACTGAGTTTTGCAATTAAGCACTATGAGAGAATAAGCAGAAGATGTAGGTCTACACTTTCACATAAGTAAACTGCTGGTTTTGGGAAGAGCTTGTTAATTGCAAATTGTATCAAAATGTGGACCAAAAAGCCTTAAAGCCGCTGTGCAAAGTCAATCAATGGCCTGGCTGAAACGTCTGCAAGCAATTGTGCAACGTCATTGAAAGTCTAACCAGACTGACTGACTACCAGTTATGCAGCAGTTAGTTAGTATCACGATGTAGCTAACTATAGCTAGGCTATAGTAAGCTTAGCCAGCAGGATACAGATGCAAAACCAATGCATAGATCCAAAGCTTTTTTTTTTTTTTTTTTTTTTTGAAACGCCAAACCAAAATCATTGGTAGTACAAATAAGGTACACTGAAATCTCCAACCGAAGCCATTGTAAGAACTACATGAGTGGTCTGATGACTTGAGACCAAGAAAAGACATTTTATAGAAGTGCTTTGAACTGATGCTCGACTGAAAAGCCCGGCACAATTACCTGGCTTTTAGTGTTCTGGTCTTCTGGTCTTGAAGAGAGCTGCAATTATCTCCTCTCGAGCAAATGTGCTCCCTGCCGTTGAGCTTTAACCGACTTGAAAGCGAGTCAAGATTGACATTTCTATGCTTGTAAGTGACCCCAGAAATCCAGAAACACAATAGAGTTTTTGGCCAGAGAGGATGGAAGCACTGCCGCTATATAACAAGCTGGTAGAGGGGCTGTAAGTTCTGAGTTGAGTGGCTTTCAACGCTCTCCTTGAGATGCCATCTGCTGGGAAGGACTCTTGGCTCATTGTTGTGGCTGGATTGTAAAAAACCTTTATCGCTTGGTGACTGACCTTTTTTTCTTGAATGCTTTCTAGATATTGCTAAAATCATACTCATATAACCACCACCTTTCGCTTAAATGAATGCAATAAGGTGGACTTCTGGTTTGATTGGCATTATGACCTATATCTCATATAGGAACGCATATTGAACAGTGATAGAAGTAAAGTAGGCAGAAAAAATACCTTGTTAGCTCATGTCGAAATTAAGGAGCAATGTTCTTCAGAGGAAGTGGTCTAAAACAGCAAGACAAGACAACCATTAAAAAAACACCATGACCATGACCATGGCCGTTGCTCAAAAGCCCAACTGTGGCATTTTATCCAGTCTGGGTATTGAACCCACGACCCTGTCATCTGAAACGTAATGAGATGGTCTGCTCTATGGCGCATTTCCTGTTAGCATCACAGCACTGCCATTCCTGTTCTTGGCATTTCCTCATGAATCACAACCTTGCCGAATTCACAGCATGAAGAGACTTGCAGAGTATCTTGACTGGCATAGGATCTACGTGAAGCAATACTTACGATCTTGACACATCCTTGAAATAACTTAATAGCTGTGTCCCAATTTATGAGCTACATCCTTGAAGGAAGTGTTCTACCAATACGTAGTCCTTAAAACCAGCATAGAGCGCAAAGGCTGTACCATAACCCTGTCGTGATCAACACTGCTGCTTTCATTGACATGGAAAAGGACACATCCAGCCATATACAAAGGCTTTTAAAAATGGGACAGCCACGTTGATATTTAAATGTGGGCTCCAAATGATGACCAATTATAACTCAAACTCTGACTTCTCCATGGACTGAAATAGGGATGCTCTGTGCTTTGTAGGCCACATTCATGTTTCTACCTCAATCCTAGACTTTTGGAAATGACCTCACACTAGTAGGTCTCCCAGAAACTTCCCAAAGATGTGGATACCTCCTCTTTGGCAGTTAGTTTTAAATGCAGTTCAAAATTCTTTGTTTGCATTTTGAGGGCCATGCCCATGCTTTTCCCCATAATTTCAGTTTTTTTTTAGTACTGACCTCCAAGCAGAAGGTCCCTCATAAACCATCCTTCTAGCTGGGACCACCTCCTGTTCGGAAATCACTTTGAGATGCAGTGCTTTCATGCTTTTACCACAATCATGAACTTTTAGACCCGACCTTCAACTAGGCAGTCTTTTAGAAACCATCTACACAGTTGTAACCACGATCTACTCAGAAATTACATTGGGATGCAGTTCTCTGTCGCTTCAAACTACTGCACTTGTGTTGTGAAGACTACATCCATGTTTTTTTTTCCCCAGTCCTAGACTCAGGAACTACACCTAGTTCTCAATCAATCAATTGAAAATTATTTTTCTGCGTTTTAAGGCCTCATCCATTCTTCTCCCTTCCTTCAATTCTAGACTTTCAGCTGGAATTGAAGCCATCTCCTGTGTGTCAATTACTTTTCGAGGCCCTTCTCAGCTAGTTACACATTTCTCCCTCAATCATAGAGTTTCAGAACTGACTTCCAACTTGGCAGTATCTCAGTTGTGACCACCACCTCCTGTTTGGAAATTGGAACATTTGGGATGCAGTTCTCCATCAATTGAAGGTCACATCCAGGCTTTTCCCCTGTAATTGTAGGTATTCAGCACTGACCTCCAACTAGGAGGTCTCTAAAGAACCGTCCCCAGACCTGTGACCACCTCCTGCCCATCATTTACTTTCAGATTTTGCTCTTGTCCATGGGCTAAAATTGCCTTGTCTGCATTTTGAAGGCCACCTCCACACATTTCCCCCTCAATTATAGACTTTCAGAACTGATTTTCAACTAGGCAGTCTCTCAGAAACCTTCCCAGTTGTGACCACTTCCTGTTTGGCAATTGGAACATTTGGGATGCAGTTCTCCATCAATTGAAAATCTGCACTTGTGTTTTGGAGGCCACATCCATGCTTTTCCCCTGTAATTGTAGGGATTCAGCACTGACCTCCAACTAGGAGGTCTGTCAGGAACCATGCCCGGCTTTGAGCTTTTGATCACCTCCTGTTTGGCAATTGCTTTTAGATGCAGTTGAAAATGCCTCGTCTGCATTTTGAAGACCTTGTCCATTTTTTCCCCCTTCAGTTCCAACTAGGCAGTCTCTCAGAAACCTTCCCAGTTGTGACCACCACCTCCTGTTTGGAAATTGGAACATTTGGGATGCAGTTCTCCATCAATTGAAAATCTGCACTTGTGTTTTGGAGGCCACATCCATGCTTTTCCCTTTTAATTGTAGGTATTCAGCACTGACCTCCAACTAGAAGGTCTCTAAGGAACCATCCCCAGAGCTGCGACCACCTCCTGCCCATCAATTACTTTCAGATAGCGTTCTCCATGGGCTAAAATTGCCTTGTCTGCATTTTGAAGGCCACCGCTACACATTTCCCCGCCAATTCTGGACTTTCAGAACTGAGCTCTAACTAGGTCTCTCAGGAACCATCCCCAGAGTTGTGACCACAGCCTGCACGAACATGAATTACTTTCAGCTGCCATTCTCCTTGGGCTGAAAATGCCTTGTCTGCAAGTCGTTTCCATGCTTTTATCACAATCCTAGACTTTCAGAACTGACCTCTAGTCAGGAGGTCTGTGAATCCCCTACTGCTCGCTCTAATATATCACTCCTGCTATGTCGATTGCTGCTCATCACAGGAAAGGTCGCTTGTAAAAAGTTCAGCACCGACGTGAGAGCTAGTATTCCTCCCACTGCGATAAACCCCCAGAGCAACAGCGTGATTCCTCACCTGCAGAAACCCTGGCTGCCAGACCTGCCACAAATTGAGCCGGCGTAAGCACAGTTGACACAGGTTTGTAGCCAAGATCACAGCTGGAGTAATGGTTCAGGACAGGCAGACACATTAAATTGGATTCGGGGAGGAATTTAAGTCCCAGTAGTGGTTTAGTGGTCTGGGTCTAGTGGAGTTTAATGCATGAATTAAAGAGAAAAAGAAAATAAATGAAAAATAGAGGGACCAATTGCAAAGAACCATACGCCAAAGAAACACAGTAAAATCATATTTCTGCACATAAGCCGATTACACATATAGGTTTTCCAGCCATGCCACATTGTTCCGTGCCTCGGTGCACTTGGACGAGAGCACATATTTAAAGAGAATGCGTTTTGGAACGGATCGCAATTATCCACCACATGATAATTCAGATGTCCAATTGGCCATAAAGAAAGAGGCCACTGCCATCATTCGCTTCCAAAAGGAAAGCAGCCAATTTGGGTTCTATAAGATGCCCAGCCACTGGCAACGAATAGCTCGGCTACGGTTCCATGAAATTAGCTTTCGCTTTAAGACCTAATAAACAAAGCAAGCTAGTACATTTAACCCTTCAGCCTTAAAACCCCCATTTTTTAACCCATTTTTTCATCCTGTAGCCATGTACAACACATACCTCAAACTGTTTTTATTTTGCATATTAGTGTTTCAGTAACTTATGAATTATTAGTATTTATTAAACAATTCATAGACTTTAAAAGATAGTATGTATTGAATAGTAAGTAATTTAGCTATTTATAAGTTTATGTTTGAGTAAAATTAACATTATTGTTTTATCCTAAAAACTATAAACAACATTTCTCCCAAATTCCAAATAAAAATGTTTCAGTTCAGAAATCAGTATTTGGTGAAATAACCCTGGTTTTAAATCACAGTGCTTTTCATGCATCTTGGCATCATGTTCTCCTCCACCACCAGTCTTACACACTGCTTTTGGATAACTTTATGCTGCTTTACTCCTGGTGCAAAAATTCAGTAGTAGTCCAGTTTGGTTTGAAGGTTTGATGGTTTGTGATCATCCATCTTCCTCTTGATTATATTCCAGAGGATTTTATTTTGTAAAATCAAAAGAAACTCATCATTTTTAAGTGATCTCTTATTTTTTTCCAGAGCTGGAGAACATTTGTAGAGCATTTAATGGGTAGATACTGGACAGTTAGTTGCTACTGGATAATAAATACATTAATAGTAATTAGTAGATACTGAATCATTAACTTCTTAAATAATTACTATGTATAATAATTCTCAGATTTTTTTATAGTCACCACGTATTGAATAGTCTCAGTCTGTGTAGTAAGTAATTAATAAGACTGAATAATTTGTAATAAATAGTAGGTTTTAAAATGTAAAATTCTAATATAACTCTGGGGTTCATGGGGTTGAAACTGGTTTATATGCAGTGTGTCTGCTTCAGCTTAGATCTGGGGGAGTCGGGCTGTGGACCTTCAGTCTGAATTTGTGTTTGAGTTTTTCTGGGGGGAACCCGGACTCACAGTGTATTTGTGAGATGGATCTAATTCCCGAAGTGAAAGTATTGCTTCCTCTGCCCCTGAATAATCCAGCAGTCCAGCGCTTTGTTCCGGCTGTAAAACAGAGGAGCAGTAATATGAAATGAATCTGCAGCACCACGTCTTACATTCTTATTCTTATTACTCTTATTTTTTTAGATTTTTTTTTTTTTGACATTCAGGTCATTAAATTCAGTTCAGTTTCTTGTTTATGTTACATTTTAAACAAGTTATAAAGAAAAGATCTCTTACATAAAGATAAATAGTAAAAAAAAAAAAAAATCCCATGCACCAGCTCTATTCTTATCAGTTTCAGTCACTTTCAGAATGAGCCGTTTAAGGGCTCTGTCACTTTTATGCAAATAAGCTGTTGCTGACCACACCCTCATGTTTATGCAGAGTGTTTGTTAAATGGCAAAACACAAGCTAGTTCATGCACAAAACTCATTATTTAAAAGTTCTTACATCTCTCTCATCTGATTTGCTGACTTGACACGGACAATAGGTACAGATCCCTCCCTCAGAAGAAGTCTGCTGGCTAACCCTGCTGTGTACTGTCTGAGGTTCTCAACTAAAATGATCGAAATTGCGAATTTCCAACTGTAGATTTTAGTGGGTCGGGGCTCTGGTGTCTGATGTGGAAGATTTTTTTGGAGATTAATGCAGCTTTTTTGTAGTCTAGTCTGTGGGTATGGACATTGTATGGTCGTTGCACAACAAGCTAAAATACTGATGAAGTTCAATCATATATAAAGAAACACATAAGAAAACACAAATGGACATATCCATATCAGCAAATCATATGGAAGTCCATATAATATATAATCTGTATATGTACTATCATACTATATATTGTATTATACTTTATATTTTCTAGTCAAAAATGTAAGTATTGTGGCAGGCCTAATTGTGTATGGACGTTTAGAACAGTAGTTTAAGAGCAAAACATGGCTTAAAATAATGAATTAAAAATAGATAGATAGAAAGACAGACAGACACAAAGACAGACACTTTATTGGTCTTGGAAATATTTTGGAAATTCTGGACATCCAGCAGCAGGTATACATGGTACACAAAAGTTACAAAAAAGGAAAGATATAGCAATACATATATATATATATATATATAAATTAAAAAAGGAAGTATAAAAGTGCAGTCTTTAGTATCTGTGTAATGTATTTAATGTTTTTTTTTTTTTTTGCTTTTTTACATCATTTAAATTTGTCAGTTTTTCATAACACTGACTCAAAAATTAAGTATTGATAAATAGATCAACAGAAATGCTCCAAATTTCTCATTAAACTAGACTAAAATCTTTTTTTACATTTATTTTCATTTACAGTTTTGGGAGGTTTTGTTTTCTTTTTCATATAAAGTTGAGGTTTTAGAGATAAATTAATATCAGTAATAAATTAAAGCACTACATTAATGGGCTGTTGCATTATAAAACACTGTCCTTGGTAAAAATGTAAGCCTGTTAGATCTGATTCCCTGTCCGGTTCTGATTACACTGGCAGCACTAGGGCTTATATCATGTGAGTCACAGTGAATTCTGACAGCCTCGGGTTGGAAACCGGTCACGACTCCCGGCGGTTCAGGATCGGATGATCTGGTGCCATTTGCTGGGCAACAGGGGGGCAGACGGGCTGTGGTAGGGGGTGAACTGGATTTTCCACAAAGCATCTGCTGTTATAAATGTTCTGTATAGGCAGGAGAACAATAGTGAACAATGCATTCTTATATTTTTCTCTCTCTTTTTCAGTCATAATCCGTCTGTATCAATATTTCAGCAGTAATGAAAGTCACCGTATTAAACATTAAATTGCTTATTGATGGATTATTCCGCTAGGCGTTGCTAGCAATGTTCCTGAACAGTAAAATCAGACCTGACCCACCCAAATGTAATAGCAAGGCAGGTCTCAGACACAATAAAACGGCTCTAATGACAAAAAGGACAATACAAGGGGTAGTCAGAACGATCAGGGTCAAAACCAGTAAACAGCAGCAAAGGAGAGAAAACATACCATACACGATTAAAGGAGAACTCGCATGTAAAATGTACTTTTGGTGAAGTAAAACATAATAAAGAGTACTTACCCATGTTGATCCAGTGTATGTATATGGGGCATATTTTGCCGCTGCAGATAAATTGCTTTTTTTACACCAGAATCCAGGCTCAAAGTAGCTCTACAACTCATTGGTAGAATCCGGAGAGCCCTGGCATTTAAAACCAAGCACAAAAAAACGTATTAAAACCATAAACAGTGTTTTTTAAATCTCTTACTTCCTTGTTTTATATGTCAGGGCTCTCCAGATTCTAACAATGAGATGTGTAGCTACTTTGAGCCTGGATAATGTTGTAAAAACAGATTTATCTGCAAATAAGCCCCACATCGTCCATTCTAAAGCATGTTTGGAGAAGCTGCTAAAAAATACAGGATCTCGTAAAGCTACAGGAGAACGGATGTGTGCTATTCGACAAAGTTTAGTACTCTTTATCATGTTTTATTACACCCAAAGTCAATTTTACACCTTAAAACAGTCCAGGGGTCTTACACAGACAAGGCAATATCAGAGAGCAACCCAAAATCAAGGTCGGTAAATACAGCAAACAGGGTCGGAAAGAGAAACGTGTTGTATGAGGAAAATCCATCAACACTTAGCACAGGTGAAGTGGAGTGAGGGGTTTATATAGACCAGTAAACAGGTGCTTCCTGGAGGTGCCGTGTGCAGTGTCATGTGATTGTTAGAGTCTTCGTGTGTGGTGCATCCTGGGTATCGTAGTAGAGAGGTAACAGGTAGAGATGGATAAGTGTGGGAGTGCCAGGGGTGACACATAAACTGTTGTCATGCGCCCGAGCATGATTTAAACCCAACATTTTTTAAAAGTAGAAAGTAAGTAGAAAGCAGCACTAAAACTGTGCTTTTTGAAAACATTTTCAGGATGTTTGAATGAGTGAAATCTGTTCAGAGTGATGTTAAGTAGCATTGCAACACTGAAGAAGCATAGACCTGTTATTTAAGAGCATGTTTTATTAAGAATATCCACAAAATTAGGCTACAAGAATGATATGTGAATGACTTTCCTCTAATCTAATATAATTTAACATGGTTTAAGAATATAAAACACTTTCTAAACAAACTAACCAAACTTTTTTTTATATTGAGCTTTTAGCCTAAGAGCTAAAACACACAAAAAAACAGCAAGACGGCTTTACAGTGCACAATCACTAAACTGGAATAGACCAAGAACAATGACTTAATTTACAATGATTTTGCTCTAATCTAATATAATTAATAAGGTTTAAGCATGTAAAACATTTTATGGACAAACGAACATTTTAATTGTTAGCATTTTTAGCAATTTTTTTACTTTGCCGTATTGTGATGATCACATCATAGCTTTATATAGGATAAAAATAGAATTTAAAAACAGGCAGAGAATCTAAACTCTAATTGCATCAGTATTACCCCATCCTTAAACTTGTTTAATTCATATCTGCTGCATCCCTGTTGAGGAATTGAGGCTAAAGCACTTTTACCTCGACTTCTCACCACTATCTCACCACCATCACACAACCAACTGGTGCCCTGAGCCCTCTGAGTCATATCTCCACAGACCAAAACCCTCCAATCATTCTAACTTTCTTTATTTAAAGAAAGAGCTCTGATCCACTCCTCTGAGCCAGATGGAGTCTGAGAAAAAGCTTCTCAGAGTTCCTGAAGGCCACCTTTCAGAAATATGTGCAGCCTACCAGGATCTGAACACTGCTATCAGTTTAGTTTGGACTCTGCACTTTAGCACGTTACGTAGCTGCAGAATGAAATCAGGTTTAATCTCTTTAAAATGCTGTTTAATCATCCAATTACTCTTATAGTTTTACGGCAGGTTATATATTAAGTCCTTATAGGCAAGTCAGTGCACTCTGCAGCAGCTTTTCCTGGCTGCACAACCAGCAGTCTGATTGGCTCTTTTTGTTGTAGGGCAGTACATTATCTGTAAACATATATTTGAATTAAGTTATGAGAACTCAAATATATTTCAATTTCAGTCAATGTGGCTGATGTTATTCTATTACTAAAATAAAACTCATATTGTTGTTTTTGAAACAAAATCTCATGTCTCCAAGATCGAAAGATCACTTCACAGACCATAGCAACCACGTGAAATACCATATCAACCACATAGCTACACTTTTATAATTCATCAAGAAAGCTCTTTGTAATACCATAGCAGCCACTTTGAAAAACACCACATGAGACAGCATGGCAACCATGTGAAATTATAGCATTGCAACCTTAGTAATTATTTTTTATATATTTTTTTTATATTTAGTCAGGTTATATTTGTCTGATATTAAAATGTGCCTGTTAATCAGAAAAATGAAAAATCTAAAAAATGAAAAATGTGAAAAATGAAAAGTCTGAAAAATGAAAAATCTAAAAATGAAAAATGTGAAAAATGAAAAAAAAGAAAAATCTGAAAAATGAAAAGTCTGAAAAATGAAAAATCTGAAAAATGAAAAGTCTGAAAAATGAAAAATCTGAAAAATGGAAAATCTGAAAAATGAAAAATGTGAAAAATTAAAAGTCTGAAAAATGAAAAGTCTGACAAATGAAAAGTCTGAAAAATTAAAAATCTGAAAAATTAAAAGTCTGAAAAATGAAAAATCTAAAAAATGAAAAATGAAAAAAATTAAAAGTCTGAAAAATGAAGTCTGAAAAATTAAAAGTCTGAAAAATGAAAAATCTAAAAATGAAAAATCTAAAAATGAAAAATCTAAAAAATTAAAAATGTGAAAAATGAAAAATGTGAAAAATGAAAAAAAAAAATCTGAAAAAATGAAAAATCTGAAAAATGAAAAATCAGAAAAATGAAAAATCTAAAAAATGAAAAATCTGAAAAATGAAAAATCTGAAAAATGAAAAATCTGAAAAATTAAAAGTCTGAAAAATTAAAAGTCTGAAAAATGAACAAAAGTGATATGAAAAGGGGAAATAGTCAGAAGAGTCACCCCACCAGCCCTTGATACTGGCAACCGAATACTCAGTTAATAAATTAATCAACTTAGCCCACCATCACTTATCAATAACCCGGCAGCTGCTGCTTTATATTCATATTAGGTTTTGCCTAATGATGCTTCAAAACCCAGAAGCGATGGGTGAACTACAGTCCGTTGGCAGCTGAGATTAATGCTGAGAGCGCTGCTTCTTCCGGGTGAGGAATATGGATTCAGGGGGTTCTGAGGGTCTTCACCATTTATAAAATTTATCTTTGAATTGTCTTTGTGCTCTTTTTTGTGTTTCGAGACAAAAGGCCCTGAGATGAGTCAAAGAAACTCAACATGATAAATGAGCAGAATAATACAGGGCTTCAGTGCGAAAAGGGGACAAAGACCTTGACCATGATCATCTCTTTTTAAAGCCTTATTAATTCTAATTAATTTAAATTAATATAAATTCATATTAAAGATCAGTGACTGTGAGTCTCTCTAGATGCCAGAATAGACATGATGTTACAAAAGAAAGCCACAAATCTCAGAACTGGAGAATTGGGTTATAGTAAAAAAAAAAAAAAAACAGTAAAATATTAAAATATTGAAAAATTTAGGCAGGAATTAATTTATTCGCTCAGTAATAAATTAAGAGTAACCTTTATTTTCAATGCTGTCAAGCATTTTCAATTTGAAGGGACTGAATTTTTTTTATTTATGTAATTACAATAAAAATATATAATAATTTAATAGTTAAAATAAAGTGTTTAATGAGGTTAAACTGAAATAAGGAACTTAATAAACAAAGCTAGCTCATATTATTATAAAAAAAAAACGTATAAACTTGTATAATCTTGGATAAAAAAAAAAAAAACTTGGATATGTTTGCCATTTTCCACATTTGAATTATAATAATAGTGGATATGACACAGGATGGATTGTTCACATTGTGCCAGAATTTCGTGATGAATGGACCAATAGAAATGCTTCACAATGACGTAGAATAAATTATTCTTTTTTTTTTTTTTGCATTTTTTCTTTATAGTTACAATTTTGGAGAAATCCCAACACAACAGTTATATATAGATATACAGGGGTTATAATAATTGATTGTGGTGACGGACAGTTCTGGTGGAAACAGGAAAGTTGAGGTGCACATTGAATTCTGCTTTTCTGGTTTTATGTTTTTTGGATACAATCCGGGTTAGCACCCGAACATCCCTTTCAGACAGCTTCCTCTTACAGCGTCCACAGTTAATCCTGTTGGATGTGGTTGCTCCTTCTTGGTGGTATGCTGACGTTACCCTGGATACCGTGGCTCTTGATACATCACAAAGACTTGCTGTCTTGGTCACAGATGCTCCAGGAAGACGTGCACCAACAATTTGTCCTCTTTTGAACTCTGGTATGTGTCCCATAATGCTGTGTGTGTTGCAATATTTAGAGCAGAACTGTGCTCTTACCCTGCTAATAGAACCTTCACACTCTTACAGCTCTTACTGGTGCAATGTGCAATTAATGAAGATTGGCCAAACGGGCTGCTCCAATTTAGCCATGCAACCACGTTCAAGGTTAAACTCTGTTTTTCAAACGTACTTGAGATAAACGATCCTATTCTGCCACTTCTCCATTATCCTGATACAAGATATACATCGTTGGCACGTCCAGGTAACGAGTGAAGAGAGAAAGAACTTGGGAATGAAGGAGATTCTGAAGGGTCTTGTATTTCTTCCGCCCCGGTCCAGACACCAAACAGAAACCCAATCAGTCCCTGAGGAACTCGTTTGACTTTGAGACTGAAAGGACATGTGGAAAAAACGACATAAAAAAACAACAAAGAAGTGCAGTCACTCTGAGCTCCTGCTCTGAAAAGTTATTGAGGAACTGATAGCCCTGCTGACTTTGGCAAGAGCGTAACTCAAGATGAATAAGTGTCTTAACTCTGGAGTAATTTACTCAGCGCTGGAACATCTCGCTAAATCTCGCTGAACCCTCACGTTCCTCATTTCTCACACTTTTTAATCAGTTTGGCAGAAACGTACTGCAGGAGACGATGAACCTCTGTTAACTCGAGCCCTCCTCTGTGTTCTCTTAAAAGCTGTTTTGGTTTTATACACAACATGCTTGCCAAAGTCTTTTTTTTTTTGCTCAGTTTCTTCACAAATAAGAGCAAAACATTATGAAAAATTCAAGGAATTATAAAATATCATATCAGATGCCACAAGCTGTTGTCTCTAAGAGCAGTAACCATTTACCTCTTGAGAGAGTGCATCACTCACCCTAGTAGAGCGAGTATCAGAACACTAACCAGATACCCCTCTCTCAAGAAAGAGAGTAAGTACATTACTCAGTCAAGTACAGTGAGTATCAGAACACTAACCAGATACCCCTCTCTCAAGAAAGAGAGTAAGTACATTACTCAGTCAAGTACAGTGACAATCATAACTCTAATCAGATACCACTCTTTTGATAGAGAGTCTATCACTCAGCTCAGCATAATGAGTCTCAACACTAACCAGATACCCCTCTCAAGAGAGTAAGTACATCACTTAGTCCAGTACAGTGAGTATCCCAACACTAACCAGATACTCCTCTCGAGAGTAAGTACATCACTCAGTCCAGTACAGTGAGTATCCCAACACTAACCAGATACTCCTCTCAAGAGAGTAAGTACATCGCTCAGTCCAGTACAGGGAGTATCCCAACACTAACCAGATACTCCTCTCAAGAGAGTAAGCACATCACTCAGTCCAGTGAGTCTTAACACTAACCAGATATCCCTCTCAAGAGAGTAAGTACATCACTCAGTCCAGTACAGTGAATATCCCAACACTAACCAGATACTCCTCTCAAGAGTAAGTACATCACTCAGTCCAGTACAGGGAGTATCCCAACACTAACCAGATACCCCTCTCAAGAGAGTAAGTACATCACTCAGTCCAGTACAGGGAGTATCCCAACACTAACCAGATACTCCTCTCAAGAGAGTAAGCACATCACTCAGTCCAGTGAGTCTTAACACTAACCAGATAGCCCTCTCAAGAGAGTAAGTACATCAGTCAGTCCAGTACAGTGAATATCCCAACACTAACCAGATACTCCTCTCAAGAGTAAGTACATCACTCAGTCCAGTACAGGGAGTATCCCAACACTAACCAGATACTCCTCTCAAGAGTAAGTACATCAATCAGTCCAGTACAGTGAGTATCCCGACACTAACCAGATACCCCTCTCAAGAGAGTAAGTACATCACTCAGTCCAGTACAGGGAGTATCCCAACACTAACCAGATACTCCTCTCAAGAGAGTAAGCACATCACTCAGTCCAGTGAGTCTTAACACTAACCAGATAGCCCTCTCAAGAGAGTAAGTACATCAGTCAGTCCAGTACAGTGAATATCCCAACACTAACCAGATACTCCTCTCGAGAGTAAGTACATCACTCAGTCCAGTACAGGGAGTATCCCAACACTAACCAGATACTCCTCTCGAGAGTAAGTACATCACTCAGTCCAGTACAGGGAGTATCCCAACACTAACCAGATACTCCTCTCAAGAGAGTAAGAACATCACTCAGTCCAGTACAGTGAATATCCCAACACTAACCAGATACTCCTCTCGAGAGTAAGAACATCACTCAATCCAGTACAGGGAGTATCCCGACACTAACCAGATACCCCTCTCAAGAGAGTAAGTACATCACTCAGTCCAGTACAGTGAATATCCCAACACTAACCAGATACTCCTCTCGAGAGTAAGAACATCACTCAGTCCAGTACAGGGAGTATCCCGACACTAACCAGATACCCCTCTCAAGAGAGTAAGTACATCACTCAGTCCAGTACAGGGAGTATCCCAACACTAACCAGATACTCCTCTCAAGAGAGTAAGAACATCACTCAGTCCAGTACAGGGAGTATCCCGACACTAACCAGATACCCCTCTCAAGAGAGTAAGTACATCGCTCAGTCCAGTACAGGGAGTATCCCAACACTAACCAGATACTCCTCTCAAGAGAGTAAGCACATCACTCAGTCCAGTGAGTCTTAACACTAACCAGATAGCCCTCTCAAGAGAGTAAGTACACCACTCAGTCCAGTACAGTATCAGTACACTAACTGGATACCCATTTTGAGAGTACATCAATTCGCTCAGTGCAGCGAGCACATAGCAGTACTACTGTACTGTATTCAGTGGCCACTTCATGCACACTTATTCTTCTGTAATGGTCAGTATGAATTCTAGGCCTCACTTGAAAACCTCATTCACTTCAGTGCACTGGGTGTTTTTACGAATATTAGTTTACACTGCTACAATGCCTTCCAGTGCTCAGTATTCCACAACCGGCTCCATAAAAACTGACAGCACACACTGCTGAGAGAGCTGTGATGCAGGCCTTAGATCAAATCAGAGCACATTTACATGCTGGAGGTGACAGTAAGTGTCTGGATCCTCATCCAGCCTCTCACCATCTCCTCCTCCCCAACCCCCAAATATTCCAGCTCAGTGTTACGCAGCCAGACTGACAGATGAGCAATCAGAAGCTGTAAATTGTCCGTGATGCTGCGCAGACTAGCATATAAAATGTGTGTTTGCTTAAGGCCCTGAGCTTCTGTTTATGGATGCTGTCAGCCGTGTGACATTTCTGAATTACTGTTAAACGCGTTATTTTACCCCCAGGGGTGTGAACTGAATCAGTGCTTTTTTATCATTAATATTTCATTTCAGTGTACAATCAGCATGTCACATTTTTGACCTATTTGTGCATACAGTCACATAAACAGAATTCTTTACATAATACATAACAATCAAAACCTTTGCCTTTTTTTCCAAATATGTATATAATACAGCTCCGAAAAAAATTAGAGACCAAGTAAAAATGATGAGTTTCTTCGATTGTACCAAATTAAAAACCTCTGGAATATAATCAAAGGATGATGGATGATCACAAACCATCAAACCATCCAAAACCAAAAGCAGTGTGTAAGACTGGTGGAGGAGAACATGATGCCAAGATGCATGAAAGCATGAACTTGTTTTCTTGTTTCTCTGCATCTTTTTTTGTTATTTCAGACATTTCTCATTTTCTGTAAATAAATGCTCTAAATGAGAATATTTTTATTTGGAATTTGGGAGAAATGTTGTCTGTAGTTTATAGAATAAAACAACAATGTTCATTTTACTGAAACATAAACCTATACTGGTCTCTGAAATGAAAGAAAAACTGACAGATTAATTAATATATCAAAAAAGCCAAAAAAATAACATCAAAGATTCATACACAAGATTTTTGCATTACAGGAAAGATATATTTGTCATAAAAATAAATCAATATTTTCCCATATTAGAGACTAACTGCTAATAACCTCATTATAACATCATTCCTCATAATTAACATCAATATTAAAAACCAGAAAATACCAGCATTTAAAAAAAAATCCTGATCTTAATTACGATTAATCACAGAATTGTTGTTTTATGATATTTTGAGTGTTTATTTATTTAAGAAGCAATGCATATTTAAATAGAAATCAATTGTCTATATGGATATTCAGTACTTGTTTTTTTTGTATAAAATTTGTTTTCATAGTGTTGTTTTAATAATAATTAAATTTATAAATAAATAATTAATAATTAAAAAACGCATTTACACTCATTCCTCATAATTCACATAAACATACAGGGAAATATCAGCATTGAAAAAAATAATAATAATAATAATCTTAAATCTTATGATTAATCACAGAACTTTTTGGTGTGTGACATTTTTAGTGTATTTATTTAAGAAGCGATGCATATTCAAGTGATAATCAGTTAGCTATGTGACTCTTCAGTACTTGTTTATTTTTTAATAGTTATTTTTTTTACACTTTTGTTTCAATAATACCTTTTTTTTTTTTTTTCATTACTGCATTGCCAAAGTATCGGATCGGGATTTGGTACTCAAAATTAAATGACTCTGATTTATTGCAAAGATGTAATAAAAATTCTGAAAGAATTTAAAGAACAGCTACCAGATTCCTATTATGTCGATGTCTTTAATCACAGTTTTTTTTTCATGCATCTTGGCATCATGTTCTCCTCCACCAGTCTTACACACTGCTTTTGGATAACTTTATGCTGCTTTACTCCTGGTGCAAAAATTCAAGCAGTTCAGTTTGGTTGGTTTGATGGCGTGTTGATAAGTAAAAAGATACAGGATTTTAGCATTACAGGGAAGATATATTTGTCATAAATCAATATTTTCCCATATTAGAGACTAACTGCTAATAGCCTCACATCATTCCTCATCTTTTATAACACTCAGTGTCTCTCGGCGGCGTCTCGCTCGCGGCTGGAGGACAGTTTAAGAGCCGAGTCTGTTCTTTAAATTGAAAGGCGAGTGGAGGGATGACCTCATCCTGTCAGCTGCGGTTGTTAATGTACAGATAATGATAATGTTTGATATGGAGAGGTTAGGATGTTAATGGAAAGCTTGGAGTTTAGTGGGTCCTGATTAAAATGAAAGGGCTGTGAGCACTTCAGGCCGTTTCTCTGATGGCGCCGGGTCAGGGTCCTCGCCGCACTCTGCACTATGACCCATCAGTGATGCCCTGAAGGTCACCTTCCTGCTTTACGTCACGTCACTGCTCTCGCTTTATTACACAGCTCAAAGCAGCACATCTCCCAAACAAAACGTGCTAATGTTCTTAACAGAGAATTAAAGTCCGGAGGGGAACAATTAGCATGATCGCATTTCCATAATGCTAAGTGGCCCCTGGTTTTGCCTACATTATTAGCAGTGTTAGCATTTTAGAGTGGGATAATGCTCTACTCGACATAATATTTTTAGAAGCGAGATCATAATACTTATTTTTAACGCTAAAAAAAAAGCCAAAAATAACCCTGGTTGGTTTTTAATCATAATTTTCATGCATCTTGGCATCATGTTCTTCTCCTCCACCAGTCTAACACACTGCTTTTGGATAACTTTATGCTGCTTAACTCCTGGTGCAAAACTTCAAAAAGCAGTTCAGTTTGGTGGTTTGATGGTTTGTGATCATCCATCTTCCTCTTGATTATATTCCAGAGGTTTTTAATTTGGTAAAATCAAAGAAACTCATCATTTTTAAGTGATCTCATTTTTTTTTCTGAGCTGTATATTTAATGTTTATTGTGTTTTGGGATTTCCTTATTTTTTCACATGATGGTTCTTCTCATTTTTATCACTTTTATGCCAACTTTTAATGAAAGTCAGTGTAAAAAGACTTTATTCCAAGTCATTTTGGAGCATTTTTAGTGGTCTATTTATCTTAAACTTCTGAGAAAATGTAAAGAACAACTACCAGATTCACACTATGTCAAAAAGTGAAAAATAGCAAAAGTGGAAGTATAAGATTTTTGCATGATAGCTACAAAGTAGCTTTATCCTTATTTACCCTTAATTTACCCTTAATTTACCCTTATAAGGAATAAGGAACAACTACCAGATTCACACTTTGTCAAAAAGTGAAAAATAGCAAAAGTTGAAATATAAGATTTATGCATGATAGCTACAATAAATGTGTCCAGCATCAAATTTTTCCCATATTAAAGAGCTAATAGCCCTGCATCATTCTTCACATATCTGTGATTAACCAACTTTGACATACATTTTTTTTTACATTCTACAACTGACATAAAATAGAAAATCAGTTTGTAACTCAGTAGAAGTACAAGGAAAAGAACTGTAGAAATAGAATTTCAGTTAAAGTGGAAATACAAAAAATAAGGGTTACACATAGAAAATGACTTGAAATGAAAACTCAATAAAAGTACAATGAGAAAATTAAGTAGAAAAGTAGAAAAAAATGTAAAAGTAAAAACAGCCAGCAGCAGTAAAAGGCAATTGATAAGGTAAAATATGTGAAAATATAATAATTAGAAATGTAAGCAGAAAATTAGTAAAAGTCAAATAATTAGTAGAAGTATGGGTCCCACTTTATAATAAGTGTCCCTAAGTACTATGTAGTTACATGGTAACAATCCATGTAACTACAGTGTAACTACTGATGAAGTACACATTGTTACAGATTAACTACATAGGTACAGGTTATGTAATTACACATGTGTATTAAGGTTAATTTTGACTTGTGTAAGTACACATGTGTACCAGGGGGAGTGTACTTACACAAGTAATAGAGCACATGTACTTACACTTGTGTAACAATGTGTGTGTACTTACACATGTGTAATAGTGTGTGTGATAAGTTGAGTGTAAACTTATCCAACAGATATTGTCTGATATGTAATTAGGGCTGATTGAGTGTTTTGAAAACTAAAATATTTTTTTAGATTTGATCATGGGAAGAAAAGGATGTCAGCATATCATCCCCTCAGGGGGAAAGTACTCATTGATATCCAGCACATTACCTTACTTTGTTAGCTCACCTAAAGACTCCACTTATGTTCATTCAGAACAAAAACCTACAGGTTTCCATCTTATAAATAAAAATCATTAAACACTCCTTCTTTTAATATTTAATGTAATGTTTAACTATACTTAAAATGTAATATAATTAAAATGTTTCTAACCTTTATCTAGTTTTAATTATATGATTATGTTGCCATCACATTATCAGAGATCAACCCCTCTATAACCTTGCAGATCTATAACAGCAAGTTTCAGCAAACTGAATTGTAAAGATAAAACTCCTAAATATCCTATTTATTACACTATCCCAAAAGCAGTACTCTGATTAACAACCTGTAATTTACCAGTACTTACATAATAACTACACAGGAACATTTTAAAGCATAACATTAAAATGCTATATAATAAATATTTTTAACTTTGGTACATGTATATCATATTTAACAGCAATGTACATACACAGTACTTACACAATAACTACACAGGAACATTTTAAATTGTAACATTAAAATCCTATATAATAAATGTTTAACTTTGGTACACATATTTCATATGTAACAGCAATGTACTTACACAGTACTTACACAATAACTACACAGGAACTGTCCACTTATTTTAAAGTGTAACATTTAATGTACTTACTGTGGGATATATATGTTTAACTTTGGTACACATATATCATATGTAACAGCAATGTACTTACACAGTACTTACACAATAAATACACAGGAACTGTCCACTTATTTTAAAGTGTAACATTTAATGTACTTACTGTGGGATAAATATGTTTAACTTTGGTACACATATATCATATGTAACAGCAATGTACTTACACAGTACTTACACAATAAATACACAGGAACTGTCCACTTATTTTAAAGTGTAACATTTAATGTACTTACTGTGGGATAAATATGTTTAACTTTGGTACACATATATCATATGTAACAGCAATGTACTTACACAGTACTTACACAATAACTACACAGGAACATTTTAAATTGTAACATTAAAATCCTATATAATAAATATGTTTAACTTTGGTACACATATTTCATATGTAACAACAATGTACTTACACAGTACTTACACAATAACTACACAGGAACTGTCCACTTATTTTAAAGTGTAACATTTAATGTACTTACTGTGGGATATATATTTTTAACTTTGGTACACATATTTCATATGTAACAGCAATGTACTTACACAGTACTTACACAATAACTACACAGGAACTGTCCACTTATTTTAAAGTGTAACATTTAAAATACTTATTTTCGAATAAATGTATTTAGGTTTGGTACACATATATCATATGTAACAGCAATGTACTTACACAGTACTTACACAATAAATACACAGGAACTGTCCACTTATTTTAAAGTGTAACATTTAAAATACTTATTTTCGAATAAATGTATTTAGGTTTGGTACACATATATCATATGTAACAGCAATGTACTTACACAGTACTTACACAATAACTACACAGGAACTGTCCACTTATTTTAAAGTGTAACACTTACTCTGACAGATCTGCGTTGGATTATAGTATCCTAAATAGTAATTTAACAGTCACTACCTAATAGATCACTTTATGAAAGTACACAATCACAAACATACAGAACACAATAGAAATGTTTATCCAATGTTTTAACAATAAAATTATCATGATAAAATAAAACATTTCCAATGAACCTCTATTTCCCTACAGCAAAAACAAACAAAAAAAAGCTCATGAATTCATGAGGCATGAATAAAAGTTCAGCATCCCTGCTTGAAGAAGCTATCTTATCATTGGAGACAATACACCTCCCACTTGTCCAACACCTGTAACACAAAGGAAAAGAGAAGTTAGAGATGATGCAAAAAAAAAAAGAAAACATTTTTTGGACAATAATGCACAATTATTCATGAATTTTACCTGTCAGGTATTAAGGATCAGTAAACTCAAGTGGTGTACAGCGTTACAAAGGAGTTTATAAAGGAGCAGTATCAGCATTAGCTAACTGTAGCACTAGTTTTTTCGCTGTGCAAAGGTGCGTCATTGCTGTTTTAAAACAAGCTACATGAGATGACCTGGTAACTAATATCGGCCCGGCCTACCGAAACACTCAGCAGTCGTTAGTAGCGCTTAGTGCTAGTAAATGTTAGAACCTACGTTCAAAAAACAAATTTCAGGAGAGAAATCTGTGTAGATTAACATCCAGCACTCGTTTGACTTTAAAAGAAAATGCTTTTTTTAAGAATTAAAAAAAGCATTTTTTAATTCTCGCTGAATCGCTCCCAGCAGCAATACATGCTGAATTACATGTTTCTTACTATTGTCGCTTACAATATGTTGCGCCTTATTTATGAACATAGAACAGAAAATACACGTCATATAATCCATTTCCACATACACCTGAAAAATATATTACAAATAAATAATGCTGAACCATGCTTTGTTTTCTGAAAGCCCTGAAAATGTAATTTTTTTCATTTAGTTCTACTCACTCACACAATCTGAGCTCCAAATCATCCCAAACCACTTGGGTTGAGTTTTTGTATCAAGCGTTTGTGAAAACCAAACACTTTTTTGTCTAATAACTACCTGCAAACGTGTTTGATATTAATCTAAAACGCAGTAAATAGTTCAAATAAAGAACAAACATTAATGAGAATGTGTGTCCAAACGTTTGACTGGTACTATATACAGCTCTGGAAAGAAATAAGAGAAAGAAAATGAAAACCTATGGAATATAATCAATTGCTTGATTTTTTGCAGCAGGAGTGGCATAAAGTTATCCAAAAGCAATGTAAGACTGGTGGAGGAGAACATGCCAAGATGCATAAAAACTGTAATTAAAAGTAAGGGTTATTCCACCAAATATTGATTTCTGAACTCTTAAAACTTTATGAATAGGAACTTGTTTTCTTTGTATTATTTGAGATCTGAAAGCTCTGCATCTTTTTTTTTTTCAGCCATTTCTCATTTTCTGTAAATAAATGCTCTAAATGATAATATTTTTATTTGGAATTTGGGAGAAATGTTGTCTGTAGTTTATAGAATAAAACAACAATGTTCATTTTACTCAGAAACTGATTCAGAATTTTTTTTTTATTATTAAATTCATTTTTAATTTTATTCCAGAGCTCTATATACATATAGGTTTGCACACCCATTCTCATTTATATTAATATTCACTCTTTTCTGTATTTTATATTTTTGTCCAGATAGCTGTCCAGATAGCTGTCAGGTTTTTCTATTGGAGAAAGAGAACTTTGCTTTAGACATTAAACTTTATGCAAGAACATGGCTTTAGTGTAAAATAACCCTTATAATGCCTTGTCCCGTATACGGGCTAAAGGTGTAGGTGATTTTTGCAGTGAAGTAAGTTATTTATATTGTGAAAATGTGAGGGTTTGTTTTCTCTCTACTCAGCTTAATAATTCCAAATCAGTAACAGGAATCAACCCAATTTCTGCAGGTTTAAAAATAGACAAAAAAACTACACAAATAAAACTAATACAACTAAAGGTTTGGAGGACATGACCTGTTTGATTTGTATTCAGGAACATGTTGATTTTAAAATGAAGTTCAGGAAATAGACAATTTTATAATTTTATTTGTTATATTTTGACATTAGTAGATTTACTTTTATGGAGGAAATCTTTAGTAGTTAGAAAGTTAGTTAGAGCCATTTAGTACAGTGCATTGTTCATGGAAAATGTGACTGTTGTTGCCTTTTTTGTTTCCATAAAAATGTAATAATAAAACAATAAAACAATATAATAATAATAATAATAATAATAATAATAATAATAATAATAATAATAATAATACGCTGTACCTTTATAACTTTGTAACTTTAAATTTATACACTTTCATTCAGTCAATATATTAACTATGTTATAGCATAATTTAGCCAGTAAAAAAAAGAATCTTGCAGTTCTAAAAGCAGTATTTTGTGTAGAATGCTGTAATGTGTAATTGTGATAGTGTATGAAAGATCTTACCGTTTAAGCCCGTCTGATCTGCAGTGTGCTGAAGCTTCATCTTCCTCCCACAGCAGCAGCAGCAGGAGCAGGAGCAGGGCGGATCTCTGTACAGCAGTCCTTACTTACAAAACCAATTAATTAGTCGTCTGTTTCCTTTACCGTTTTTAAAGCAGTGAATTAAACAAACCACCGTATGCTGTACTTTAAAATATATCAGCATTATCCGCGTTAACTCTGTTATTTTCGCTTTTATCTGACGATCCGCGCGCCTTAGTGGAGGACTTGGATTTTGAATTTCCCGGTATTTTCCACTGATTGGATGAGCACGGACGGATTTGATTGGCTGTTGAGGCAACGCGATATTTCCCCGGTTTTTGCGAGCAGAGCCGCGCGCGGGCGCGCTTGTGTGTATGTGTGTGTGTGTGTTTGTGTGTGTGTGTGCGTGTGCGTGTGTGTGTGTGTGTGTGTGTGTGTGCGTGTGTGTGCACGCGCGCTGACGGTGGAGGAGAGAAGCTGCAGTGTTTGAGTCTGGAACTTTGTCTGAAATAAGAGTAAATGTTCCTGCATGTTTACATTAGATTGCTGCTGCTAATGCTTCATAAAATGGCCCCTCCAAGACCAGCAAGGAAAAAGATGCCTGCCAGAGCAGCTGAGGAAAAAGGTGAGTTAATCAGCCCACACAAAACATTAAAACACTGGACTAGTTGGCTGGTGTAATATAACCCCAAACATTTTTTTAAATATATAATGTTTACATAAAACACTCACTATATATTAATTTTGTGGACATTAATTCTAATGAATGTAATTAGCTACTTCATTGCTGGCACACACACACACAAGGGCATAGGAGCGGGCTTGATTTTTTTTTTGGGGGGGGGGGGGGGGGGGGGGGGGGGGGACACCCAATTGGCAGACACCCAATTACTTTTAATCACAAAAAATATATTTTTTTTCTGTATTCTGTTTATTATTAGTTACATGCAAGTAAAGGTGACTTAACAACCTAAGTTACTCTATGTTACTCCACATTACATTTACATAGAAAAAAATTTGTTTATATTAATATTATTAAAATTGATCAGTTATCACCTAATATTTAAAATAATATAACAATATATGTTGTATATTTACATTTTCTTCACTCTTAAAAAATACTTAGAAGCATTGGGTCCTGTGCTTTTAATTTGTTTATTCTAAGTGCACTTCTTACGATGGTGTCCTTTTATGTAAAAGAAAGTAACTTTTCGTTTCATAGAGATTTTTGGCAGAAGTCAGGACATGTGGTCTTACTGTGAACTACAAATGAACAGAAGTCAGATTACAGCATTGTATTATACAACATATTATAGAGCTTTCTATAAATGCACTTAATAAGGTAAGTGGTGGTATGATGTGTCTAACACACTGCTGGAGAAACATGAAGCTCCATAGGGGGCTAAGGGATAACAGGTAAACTCAGTGACTGTTTTTTTTAGCTAATCAGTTTAGGGCAGTGTCCAGGGTTTAAAAACTGCTTTAAACTACCAACATACAGTGTTGTACTAAATTATGGCTATCCACTACATCCAGCTTCTAGCTAACTAGTTAGCTAAATTAATTTTCGTTCATTATAGATCACAGTCCTGCAATCCCAAATTAATAAACACAATTTGAAAATTAAATGATCAGGCACATCAGGGCAAGTTGAACATTATATATATATATATATATATATATATATATATATATATATATATATATATATATATATATATATATATATAGTTTATTTTTTCTTAAACCTGGACTCCCTATCTAGCCAATTCCAAAATTAAGCTAACTGACTCTAGCTGCAGTGTGGGTTTGATCTGTGTGTTTTCATTCAGAGACCTGCCTTTATAACCAGCTATCGAAAACATATCCACCACAATACAATAACTACATTTTGCCATATTGTCCAGCCCTGTTCACCATTTCTTTTTAGAAGCAAACTAGACTTAAGTGTATTTTTTTTATATAAAAAAGCATTTATTTGTAGTTTTTCAGATTCATATTTGTCCAAACTAAAAACTTGATCTAGTGGATGTTTCTACTTAATTGAGCTTTCTTGTCATGATGGGGACGGAATACAGACACTCACGGAACCAGTTTTGAGATTTTATTAAAAATCCACAGGGTCCAGGGATAGTCAAAACAGAAAGCATATAACGCCAGCAAACAGATACCTGGAGGCTAAGACCATATCAGAGTCGGGAGGTAATACACGAGATAATCCACAGTGAAGTCGAGAACAAAAAGCAAGGTCATTCACGGAAAACAATCACAGAATAATAACGCTTTGTAAAGTGGTAGAAACCAGGCAATACGCGACACAGGTGTGTGCGCGCAGTGTCCTTAAATAGGGTAGGTAATCAATACTACGGGCCTCCTGGAGGAAGCAGGTGAGGTGTCACGTGAGTGGGTGTGTGTGTGATGTCAGCGGGTGGTGCGTTCTGGGTAGTGTAGTTGTTAGACTGAAAACCTCCGTTGGAGCTCAGTGTGGAAGGAACAGAAGTGCCTACAGCACCAGATGTGACATTTCTCTACTTCAAGTGATCTCTCCTTTATCAAATTGATCTAATTAATGTGCACAAAAGATGATGTGAGATGTAGTTCATGTTTTGAAAATTTTGCAATTTTATACTTTTATGTAGATTAACAGGCCGGGATTTTTGTTAATTGTTTGCCTAGCATTACACCACTAAATCTCGTGGATTTCTATTTAGTCATTACATAAAAAGCTTTCATGTTTGATAAGGAACATTACTGAAAAATGTAATTGTAATTGTAATAGAAAATTAAAAAAAAAAAAAATCTGCTAATGTCAAAATATAACAAATAAAATTATAAAATTGTCTCTATCCTGAACTTCATTTTAAAATCCACATGTTCCTGAATACAAATAAAACAGGTCATGTCCTCCAAACCTTTAGTTTCATTAGTTTTATTTGTCTAGTTTTTTTAATGTCACCTTTACTTGCATGTTTCGGTAGGCTGGGCCGATATTAGTTACCAGGTCATCTCATGTAGCTTGTTTTAAAACAGCAATGACGCACCTTTGCACAGCGAAAAAACTAGTGCTACAGTTAGCTAATGCTGATACTGCTCCTTTATAAACTCCTTTGTAACGCTGTACACCACTTGAGTTTACTGATCCTTAATACCTGACAGGAAAAAATCATGAATAATTGTGCATTATTGTCCAAAAAATGTTTATTTTTTTTGCATCATCTCTAACTTCTCTTTTCCTTTGTGTTACAGGTGTTGGACAAGTGGGAGGTGTATTGTCTCCAATGATAAGATAGCTTCTTCAAGCAGGGATGCTGAACTTTTATTCATGCCTCATGAATTCATGAGCTTTTTTTTTGTTTGTTTTTGCTGTAGGGAAATAGAGGTTCATTGGAAATGTTTTATTTTATCATGATAATTTTATTGTTAAAACATTGGATAAACATTTCTATTGTGTTCTGTATGTTTGTGATTGTGTACTTTCATAAAGTGATCTATTAGGTAGTGACTGTTAAATTACTATTTAGGATACTATAATCCAACGCAGATCTGTCAGAGTAAGTGTTACACTTTAAAATAAGTGGACAGTTCCTGTGTAGTTATTGTGTAAGTACTGTGTAAGTACATTGCTGTTACATATGATATATGTGTACCAAACCTAAATACATTTATTCGAAAATAAGTATTTTAAATGTTACACTTTAAAATAAGTGGACAGTTCCTGTGTAGTTATTGTGTAAGTACTGTGTAAGTACATTGTTGTTACATATGAAATATGTGTACCAAAGTTAAACATATTTATTATATAGGATTTTAATGTTACAATTTAAAATGTTCCTGTGTAGTTATTGTGTAAGTACTGTGTAAGTACATTGCTGTTACATATGATATATGTGTACCAAAGTTAAACATATATATCCCACAGTAAGTACATTAAATGTTACACTTTAAAATAAGTGGACAGTTCCTGTGTAGTTATTGTGTAAGTACTGTGTAAGTACATTGCTGTTACATATGATATATGTGTACCAAAGTTAAACATATATATCCCACAGTAAGTACATTAAATGTTACACTTTAAAATAAGTGGACAGTTCCTGTGTAGTTATTGTGTAAGTACTGTGTAAGTACGTTGTTGTTACATATGAAATATGTGTACCAAAGTTAAACATATTTATTATATAGGATTTTAATGTTACACTTTAAAATGTGCCTGTGTAGTTATTGTGTAAGTACTGTGTAAGTACATTGCTGTTAAATATGATATACATGTACCAAAGTTAAAAATATTTATTATATAGGATTTTAATGTTACACTTTAAAATGTTCCTGTGTAGTTATTATGTAAGTACTGGTAAATTACAGGTTGTTAATCAGAGTACTGCTTTTGGGATAGTGTAATAAATAGGATATTTAGGAGTTTTATCTTTACAATTCAGTTTGCTGAAACTTGCTGTTATAGATCTGCAAGGTTATAGAGGGGTTGATCCCTGATAATGTGATGGCAACATAATCATACCATTAAAACTAGATAAAGGTTAGAAACATTTTAATTATATTACATTTTAAGTATAGTTAAACATTACATTAAATATTAAAAGAAGGAGTGTTTAATGATTTGATTTATAAGATGGAAACCTGTAGGTTTTTGTTCTGAATGAACATAAGTGGAGTCTTTAGGTGAGCTAACAAAGTAAGGTAATGTGCTGGATATCAATGAGTACTTTCCCCCTGAGGGGATGATATGCTGACATCCTTTTCTTCCCATGATCAAATCTAAAAAAATATTTTAGTTTTCAAAACACTCAATCAGCCCTAATTACATATCAGACAATATCTGTTGGATAAGTTTACACTCAACTTATCACACACACTATTACACATGTGTAAGTACACACACATTGTTACACAAGTGTAAGTACATGTGCTCTATTACTTGTGTAAGTACACTCCCCCTGGTACACGTGTGTACTTACACAAGTCAAAATTAACCTTAATACACATGTGTAATTACATAACCTGTACCTATGTAGTTAATCTGTAACAATGTGTACTTCTTCAGTAGTTACACTGTAGTTACATGGATTGTTACCATGTAACTACATAGTACTTAGGGACACTTATTATAAAGTGGGACCGAAGTATGAGTAGAACATTAGTAGAAATAGAAACAGCTGATGTATACACAAAATGCAATATAGAAGTGAAGTTTAAAATCAGTTTTAGTAAAAATGTGTACGCAACGTTTTCCCTCATTCTCGTTCTTTTTCTCTGCAGCCGACCTGTGAAGATGACCTGTGTCCCATCTGCTATGCACACTCCATATCAGCCATCTTCAAGCCCTGCTCCCACAAGTCCTGCAAGTGAGTTATTCCTGCTGCTGCTGTCAGCGTCCCGTCAGCGAGTCCCGTCATTCACACAGCGTCTGATTCCTGCATCGATCCTGACTCATCGGCTCCCATTTAGCAGATCAACACAGAGCGGATAAATGATTCTCTTACTGTTGATGTGCGAGTTTAGAAAGCTGTGCTTTAGTCTGTGAGGAGAGAGGCTATAGGCATTATTATGTACCCTAATTCATCCTTATTTACCCTTAATTTATCCTTATTTACCCTTAATTTGCCTGGCGTAGTGTAGTGTGCTACCTTACTGTTAAGATGTCCCACACCAGAGATATGCACCTAAATTTTTTTTACGAATTTGTGCTTGGAGGAAAGTGCAGCGACTCGGTTCTGATACATCAGCTCACAGACGCAGCCCACCTTGTGCTGATCCACATCACCCTAGGAGTGATGAGGGGAAAGGGAGAGTGCCATCTACTGTACTGTACCCACCCAGAGAGAGCAAGGACAACTGTGCTCTCTCAGGGCTCTAGCAGCTGATGGCAAGCTGCATGACGGGGATTCTAACCAGCGATCTCCCGATTAAAGCGGCCTAATGACATTATTTATGCCTCCCATGAAATTCGGATAACCCAAATACCCAAATTTTACACAAAAAAAAAAGCAGTTTGTGCAAGATTTGTGTTGATATATGTGTGCTTGGATTCTTGATCTTTCAGTAAAATACAAGATTCACAAGCTAACTAAATTAATCAAAGCTAAGTAAACAAAACTGTAATAAAAAAAAGACTTTGCTGGATGTCAATCTTCACAGATTTTTCTTTTGAAAACTGTTTATTTGCGTGAGTAAAGCACTTCCATTTATTTACGGTAAGCTTAGATTCCTGAATTTCTTCAGCACTAAGGCTGAAGCATTAGCATTGGCGGCTAACCGCTAGCGACAGCGCTACACTGAGGAACCCTGAGTGTTCCTGTAAGCCAGGGCGATATTAGCTAGCGGTTTGTCTCACACGGTAAATGCACAGACCACAGTCCGATAATATTCACCTCTGAACGGTGAAAGAGTTAGCGCTTAACGTAGTTAGCAGGTAATGCTTATTCTGCTCCAGCAGTGCTAGCTGGAGTTAGGAGCAGGCTATAGGGCGTAATACTCACCTCTGAACGGGGAAATAGCTGTTAGCGGCTAATGCTAATGCTGCTCCAGCCTTTGTGGTGGAGAAAGTTTCTCCACCACAAAGGCTGGAGCAGCATTAGCATTAGCCGCTAACAGCTATTTCCCCGTTCAGAGGGCTTTACTGCTCCTTAATACCTGACTGGTAGAATTCATACAGTACATAAGGAGCACTTGATTATAAGGCGCACTGTCGATTTTTGGGAAAGTTAAAAAATTAAAGATTTTAAGTGCATCTTATAGTGAAAAAATGCGATATATACGGTATACATGGTATATATGTACTGTTCTGTAGAGGCTCTTGAGGTGGACCTCGCTCGCGCCCAACAGCGATGTCTCAGATTTAATCATACGGTCAGCAAAACCATCAAATCAGATTAGATCGTTTGGGCCTGTCGTTAATTCAGGTGGCACTTTATTAGATTTGTGTGGTGGTAGCTACGGTATACTTCGTCATTCTCGGCAGGACGTGCGTCGTAAAGAGGCAGGCGGTGCATGACTCAGCAAAACTCTGAGCGACTGGATATCACTGACGAGCTGCTCGTGTTCTCTCTCTCTCTCTCTCTCTCTCTCTCTCTCTCTCTATCTCTCTCGCCCTCCTGGTATCTCGTTTCAGAGCCTGCATCAATCAACATTTGATGAATAACAAGGACTGCTTCTTCTGCAAGGCCACTATCACTGGAGTGGAAGATTACAGCAAGCCTGCTGGCTCTTAGCATGCCCTTCATCAGATGCACAAATACACTACACACACACACACACTTAAACTACACACACACACACTTAAATACACACACACACACAGAGCCTTTCTGAACTGTATAACAGCACGTCATCCACATATCCAAAGACTTCACCTACTGTGCGCGCACTCCTATCTCTTTTACACGTACACACACACACATAAACACACACACACACACACACTCATACACACACACTCATGCTGGTCCTCAACACCCATCAATCATACCATTTGTACTGTGCACTGTAAACCCTAATAAGTTAAATCTACTCTAATTATTTAAAGTAATTTGTTGCCTCAAATTAATTAAGTATTCAAAATTATAATTTTTTTGTAATTTATAAAACTGTATAAAGCTGAACAAACATTTTTAAGTTCCTACCATAAATACTTCACACTCAAAATGTGGTGTACCTAAAACTTACCTAAACCTTTTAAAATATGATAAAAAAAAAATAGATATGACCCTAAACTTTCTTGAATAGCTCACCTCCGCTCTCCTGCAGCTTTTCCGAGATCCAGTCATTTTTTTTTTTACAGTTTGTCCAAACATGCTTTAGAATGGATGATATGGGGCGTAAATAATAAATAATAAATAATAAATTGCTTTTTGCATCGATTTCCAGACTCACAGTAGCTCCACACCTTCTTATCGGTAGAATCTGGAGAGCCCTGACATTTAAAACGAGGCATTAATAACTTTAAAAGTGCAGAAAAAGCTTATTTAAAAACACTGTTTACAACCCGTATCGTAACCTACTCTCCAAAATATGCCCCATATTATCTATTCTAAAGCATGTTTGGACAAAATGTAAAAAATTACTGGAGCTTAGAAAGCTGTGGGAGAGCGGAGGTGGGCCATTCAACAAAGGTTAGAACTCTTTATCATGTTTTACTACACCCAAATTCAATTTTACACCAGAGTTCCCCTTTAAATTAACTATCGCACAACCGCTCTATCTTACTTTACCTTTAAGTTTATTGCAGGGATTAAATTACGCTGTTTTCAGCATCAAAGTTCATTTGAAATATCAAATATACTACTTTTATTTGAGTTTAACAGCTGATAAGACTCAGTTTAATCTAATTAATATATAAGCCAGATAATGCTAATGATTTTCTCCTTTTAAAAACACTGTGTTTAAATGCACAGCAGAATATTTTCAGCGTTCTATTAAAGCAGCTTCACACTGCACAGATATACTCGCTAAAAACACAGAACATTCTCACTATATTTACTCTAAATTACCAATCAGAGGAGACGATGGGCTCGCGTTTATTGGTTCATAGGTTTATTGGTGCACATTTTGGTGCGTTTTTGTATATTTATGCCTGTGTGAAACCAAACCAAACAAAAGTAGAAATGCTCCAAATAAGCAAATAATCTCATCAACTGATCTGGATCATACGAACTTTCACAACTACTGGTGTGAAAAAGTACTTAACCTTAAAATAGTTTGATAATGTTTTAGAAACATCCAGTTTTATGTTAAAGGAGAACTCTGGTGTGAAATTAACTTTTGGTGTAGTATTAAAACATGATAAAGAGTACTAACTTTTGTTTAATAGCCCACCTCTGCTTTCCAGCAGCTTTCCGAGATCCAGTAATATTGTTTTTTTTTGCCCAGCACTTTTAACAACGGGCGCTTTGGGGCATATTTTGCCCCTGCAGATAAATCACTTTTTACACCGTTATCCAGCTCAAAGTAGCTCCACACCTCCTTGCTAGAATCTGGAGAGCTCTGACATTTAAAACGAGGCATTAATAACTTTAAAAGTGCACAAGAAGCTTCTTAAAAACTGCTTTTTACAACCTGTAGCATAATATACAGAATCTAATCTTCGTTTGGAGTTGAAGCTAACGCTAAGGGATGTAAACAGTGTTTTTTAATAAGCTTTTTGTGCACTTTTAAAGTTATTAATGCCTCGTTTTGCCCAGCACTTTTTACAACGGGCACTTTGGGGCATATTTTTCCCCTGCAGATAAATCACTTTTTACACCGTTATCCAGCTCAAAGTAGCTCCACACCTCATTGCTAGAATCAAGAGAGCTCTGACACTTAAAACGAGGCATTACTAACTTTAAAAGTGCACAAGAAGCTTCTTAAAAACTGCTTTTTACATCCTGTAGCTTAATCTATGTAATCTAATCTTCGTTTGGAGTTGAAGCTAACGCTAAGGGTTGTAAACAGTGTTTTTTTTAATAAGCTTCTTGTGCACTTTTGAAGTTATTAATGCCTGGTTTTAAGTGTCAGGGCTCTCCAGATTCCACCTAATAAAGTGTGGAGCTACTTTGATCCTGGATAACTGTGTAAAAAGTGATTTATTAAGGCAAAAAGCACAAAATTGCTGGGTTTTGAAAGCTGCTCAACAAAGGTAGTACTCTTGATCATGTTCTACTGCACTAAAAATATGTTTTACACCAAAGTTTAAACTTTAAACAGACTTAATTGAGTTTTAATTGAGTTCAAATAACTTATGGGTTTACAGTGTTGGTTGGCATCACGTCAAACCCAATTCAAACCCAGTGTGCAAAAGTATTGGGACCCTTTGACACCACTTTTTACACTCGGTGCATCAACATATCATTCGTTTACAATGACAGACCTGGGAGATCTTTCAAAGCCTTTCTAGGTTGTTGGCTGATGGTTGAGTGAGTGTGGCAGGAAGTGCGACAGGAAGTGCGACAGGAAGACCAGCAGGGCATCAGCTAGCTTCTGCCAGAAGGTGGCAAAAGGTCTGGTTCTGGTCCACCATCAGGAAGAGCATGAAGAGGAAGAGGATGAAGGAAAAAGGAGGCCAGCCAGCTCAGCCAGATGGACTTTAATCTTCTTCTTCGACTTATTTTTTCTTTCTTTTTTGTTCTTCTTCTGCATCTTCTTCTTCTTCTTCTTCTCTGGACACTGACCACCACCATTGGCTCCAATCAAACCATCAGACTGTACTACCACCGTGCCACACCTGCACCCACGGGCCATAGGTACTAATCAGGAACTAAGCAGGTGCCCAAAGCTCTGGCCGGTATATGTGTGTGTTCAAATCCCCATTTCATCACTTCTAACACTCACGACCTATTGTTATCTATCTGTACTTGATGATAACAATTTTTTTTATATTATTCTGAAAAACTGACAGCCATATTTGACGTGGCAATATCTAGCGTAGGGTAACTGCAGTGGAGGTTAGTTAGGAATAGATCATGCATAAAAAAATAAATAAATAAAAATAATAATACGATTTTAGATGGTGATACTATAATGAACGATGATCAAACTATAAAAAAAAATAAAATAAAAAAATTAACAAAAAAAAAAACACCTTGCTTTGAAGTGCAGCTACCTTCAGCTGTTTTTGTGGGATGCTCGTTCACATCGTCATTAACACGTCATTTTAACAGCTTTATTAATGCGTTATAAAGCATCGAGCGTCATACAGTGCAGAGAGCTTAATCTGACGTCTTAATCTGATTTAATCAAAGATTTAAAGGAATTCTCCAGTGTTTTCTGATCTTGCACCATCTTGCACCTTCTTGCAATATAAAAAAAATACAATTTACAGTGATCTCATCTTTAAGTAGCCGTTTTCATGAATGTTTATACACAGCAAACGTCAATCAATCAAATATAAAACGATAATCTCAGCCAAGAATGCCAAATAAAACAGGATATAATATATGTCAAGTTTAAAATTATTTATGCATAAATAAAATATATTAAACACAATGGAAAAATGAAGGTTTTTACAAGTTTTAAGTTGAGGAGTTAAATATAAATATAAAATCTGATTTACTGCACTAAGACCTAATCATTGCAGTGGCCCCATGGACAAGTGGAATAGATAATAATGATAAAATATACAAAAGAAAAGAAAGAAAGGCTTGGAAAAGCCAACTTACTGTTTTTCTTCTTCTTCTTTTTATTATTATTATTATCATTATTATTATTATTATTATTTTCTTTTTTTTTCTTATTTATTTTTATTATAATTATTCTCTGTATCTTCTGCTCCTTAAGTTTTGACCTACAACCATGAGAATTTCTCTCTATTTCTCTAAACTTTCTTTACTTCTATCTCTTTCTCTTTACTTAGCTCTCTTTCAATTGATTTTTTTCTCTCTACTTGTTTCTCTCTCTGTCTCTGTACATTTGTCTTTATCACTCTCTCTCTCTCACTCTCTCTCTCTCACTCTCTCTCTCTCTCTTTCACAATTTTTTAAAAATTAAAAAATTAAGATAGCACTGGATTTCCTTTTTTACAGTTTTCTAGCTGTTTATTAACATTTTGCAACGTTATTAGCAAGCCAATTTTAAGTTTATCACACTTTCCTTTTCTAGTTTTTTTTTTTTCGACAAATGTTCCAGTTGAATAAAAAAATATACTATTATAATAGAGCTGAGAACCAAAACTGGTATTAGGAGATTAGGAGAAACTAGTGCAACACAGTTTTAGACACTATAACAATAATAATAATAATAATAATAATAATAATAATAATAATAATAATAATAATAATAATAATAACTCTGCAAAAAGTCCTACACCTACATTACGGCATTGGTGAGGAGAATTCTACCACAAATTCCTTTTGGATTATACAGAAGAAGAATACAGATTATACAGATTTACACACATTTCTATACAGAATATACAGATTTTCAACTTTATTAACTTATAGCTTATTTGGCTTTAACATGCAAAAAAATAAATAAATCATGTTTACTGACAGAATTTAGAATTTAGAATTTCGCAACTGTTCAAAGATGTCTGCTGTAAATTAGTTTGAAGTCAGTGTTTTATTTATTTATTTATTTTTTCTTTTTAATACAAGGAAAAAGAAACTTGCGTTGTAATTTCAGTGATAAATGAGCGTACGCTGCTGAGGTGACAGATGGAGATGAGATTTAAAAACACACTGAGGTTTTCCTTTAATCAGATCTGCACTGGGTGTCAGAGGAGCAAAGTTCAGGTTTCACTGCTTTACATATATTAATACCTGAATTATTAATAATCAGATTGTTATACAAAAGAAAAAGTAGTTTCATTTGGACTGACAGCGATTTTACACGTCATCTTTACAAATCCCGCACAGCTGCCTCAGTTATACAGTGTTTTATCTTATCTTGTCTTTCTGATGTTCCCCAGCTTTAATGTGTTTAATCCTCTGTGCTGTGTGATCATGTCTCGATGCACCCTGTCTGTCTGTTTTCCAGCCTTTTAATCATGTTTATCCATCAAGCTTTATGTAGGTATCAGATATGAGGTTTTTCACCTGTTTGCCCCTTTGAGCAGGTGGGAGGATGTTCTGGAGATGTTCTATTTCCATCATTGTATATTAGTGGAGTATCTACACACAATGTCAAAGATAAATGTTATGAGGAACAATAATTCAATAATTCATTCAAAATTTAGATCTGATTAGATGATACAGAGAACACTCCTATATTACAGGTGTTGGACAATGAAACTGAAACACCTGTCATCATTTTAGTGTGGGATTTTAGGTTTCATGGCTAAATTGGAGCAGCCTGGTGTTCAATCTTCATTAATTGCACATTATTGCAGCAGTAAGAGCAGTAAGAGTGTGAAGGTTCAATTAGCAGGGTAAGAGCACAGTTCTGCTCTAAATATTGCAATGCACACTATAACATTATGTTATGGTGACATACCAGAGTTCAAAAGAGGACAAATTGTTGGTGCACGTCTTGCTGGAGCATCTGTGACCAAGACAGCAAGTCTTTGTGATGCATCAAGAGCCACGGTATCCAGGGTAACGTCAGCATACCACCAAGAAGGACCAACCACATCCAACGGGATTAACTGTGGACGCTGTAAGAGGAAGCTGTCTGAAAGGGATGTTCGGGTGCTAACCCGGCTGATCAAATCACGCAGAATTCAATGTGCACCTCAACTCTCCTGTTTCCACCAGAACTGTCCGTCACCACAATCAATTACTGTGCTCTAAAACCTAAAAAGGTGTTTCAGTTTTATTGTCCAGCCCTTGTATATAGATGTATTACACACAGAGTGATATATTTTCTTGACTTACAGCCAAAAAAAAACTCAAAAATCAGTGTCTCAGCAACTCAGAATATTATATATTAAGACCAATTGGTACTTTTGTCAGTGTGGGCAGTGTGCCAAGTCCTGCTGGAAAATGAAATCCTCATCTCTACAAAAGTTGTCAGTAGCAGAGGGAAGCTGTAAGATATGAAGTGCTGTAAGATTTTGCTGATAAACAAATACTGCACTGACTTTAGACTTGATAATAAAACACAGTGGATCAACACCAGCAGATGACAGACATGTCTCTCCAAACAAACCATCACTGATTGGTGGAAACTTCACACTAAACCTCGAGCAGTTTGGACTGTGTGTCTCTCCACTCTTCCTCCAGACTCTGTTCCCTTGATTTCCTTTAAATCAAATGTAAAATGTACTGATGATCAGTGACGGTTTGTTTGGAGAGTCATGTCTGTCATCTGCTGGTGTTGATCCACTGTGTTTTATTATCAAGGCTAAAGTCAGTGCAGTTTTGTTTTCCCACAAAATCTTACAGCACTTCACATCTTACAGCTTCCCTCTGCTTTTAAGCAACTTTTATGGAGATGCGGATGAGATGCGGATTTCATTTTCCAGCAGGACTTGGCGCACTGCCCACACTGCCAATTGGGTTTTCATTGGCTGTAAGCCATAATCATCAACAATAAAAGAAATAAAGGCTTAAAATAGATCACTCTGTGTGTAAAACAATTATGTAATATCTGAGTTTCACATTCTGAACTGCAGAGGGTGGAGGTGAGAATCTTTTGCCTGTTATTTGTCTGTCCAAACTCTCTTCTTTTCAGCACTGTTTATTTAAAATATACTAAAACCGAATCATTTCACCGCTTTTACTTCTGCATTTGAGTCTTCACTTTTCTCACTATTGCATCGTCCTTGTCGTCGTCGCCGCCATTGCGTGTCCTGTCCATCTAATAAAAAAAAAAGTTCTACACGAGGACTGTTGAAGTCTCATGGATTTGGAGCGCAGTGCACGCGACGGCCACTTGCTTTCCAAACTCATCGGACGTTTAATTCTTGAATCGATTCATACATTTATATTAAACTTTTTGCATTGAGGTGTGTTTGGAGAACTGCTATTATTATTCACGTTTGGACTGTTGAAGTATTTCTCACAGTAAGATTATTATTATTATAGTAACCTTTTTCCAATTGGGGGTGCATGATATGAATTTGGGAACCCCATCTACATAAATATATATCTCTTACTAAAGTGTGCGCGAGTGTGTTTTTGTGTGTGCGCGAGTGCAGTGTGTGTGTGTGTGTGAGTATTGAGGAATTTAATTTTTGCAGTAAAAGGGTTCCCACTCTCAGGCTTCAGCTTCAGTCAGCCAAGGGAGTTTTAGGTTGTATAAGCAATATTTAATGGACTGTTGGTGTTCGTTTAGTTTTTTTATTTTGTCGTTTTGGAAAAGGGGAGCAGATGGACTCTGTCCGTTTTTATTTTCTCCTTTGTGAGTGAGAGTGCACATATATATTGATGGTGTAACAGCATTAAATTATTTATCCAAAGAAATGGGCTCCTGTGGTTTGTTTCCAGAAAACGTGACCGGCGTTTAAAAGAAAACCCACTAACCTGCCTTTTCCTCCACTGGCTTGTGGATGTGAAACACAGTGATGGTGCTATTGCATCATCGTATCTTGTCTGGTGGACTCTTCCCAGTGGTCAAGTGGGCCAACGAACCAAGAACCTCGCAGGAACATGCCTGTTTCTATTTCTCTGAATATTACTGATGCAACAGCACAGTGTGCCCACAGTAGAGGTGGGCGATACCAGGAATTTTGGTATTTCGATCCGATACCAAGTAAATACAGGGCCAGTATTGCCGATACTGATACCGATACTTTTTAATATTTAAGCTTCAAAGATCCAAAGGAACCAAAAGACGTAGAATAGAATTCCGCCATAATATTTTATTATCAAAAGCAACATTTCTGTTTAGAAACAATGGAACAGTTACAAAAAGTTTGCCTTAACGTTAGGAAAATAAAACTTTTTTGGCAATACAAAAATAAAATAAAATTTCTTCTCTCACTAGACATTTTTTCGGTACCATTTTAAATAAGACTACCTTTATAAAGGGTTTATAAATGGTTTACAATTAGTTTATTAATAGTTACTTATTAGGTTGTAAATGCCCAAAAAATGATTAATAATCAGTTATTAATAACACGTATGTAGAACATACGTGTTATAAACAACGACCTGTTGTTTGCCATTTATATTGTTGCCCTTTCTACTTTCTAGAACTGATTATTAATGATTTATTTTTAAGGCATTTACAACCTAACTAGTAACCATTAATAAACTAATTGTAAACCATTTATAAAGGTTTTTTCTAATTCTTTCTTTTTTGTTTCTTTTTCCAAATAGAATCATACTTAGAAAAAACAAAAAAAAATAGGATTTTTTTATTTTATTTTAGTGCAATTCAGTTTTTTCTTAAATTAACAGAGTGTAAAAAAAAAAAAAAAAGGAGCACGCTGACTAGGCGGGCCAGGCATAGCATTAGTATCGATATTATCGATATTTGGATCGATCCGCCCACCTCTAGCCCACAGTTCGGTTTGTATGAAGGTTTTTGCCATGGTGACGATTCGGTTTTAATACGGCTTTAAAAAGGCCATCGGAAACATTATAATGATGAATGATGAAGCTGGCACTCATCAGGACTGCCCCAGGAAACCTCAAAAAACGCAACTTAACAGCTCCCCTGATAAGAGCACCTAAATGCTTCTTCACAGAGTATCTTGGTTTGTTTAACACTTTACTACATGTTACTACATGATTCCTAAGGTGTTTCTTCATGTATATATATATATATCATTGAAAAGTTTATTTCCGTAATTTAGTTAAAATGTGAAACTCATTTATTATATAGATGTATAACACACAGAGTGATCTATTTTAAGCCTTCATTTCTTTTATCGTTGATGATTAGTGTCTCGAAACACCTTTATCAACATTTTAAAGATTTGTAAAGTGAATATGACCAAAAACATCTTATTTTGTTTAGAAAACCAGGACAGGGTTGAGGTACTGGACCACCTGGAGCCCCTCCAGTATCATCACCCTCTCCCAAACAGGTGATTTATTGAGCAGCTGCTCTGAATAAGTGTGTTTGTATCCCGCTGAGAGCATTGTGCTCTCTGAACTCGTCTTTCATCCTCGTCCCGTACACATCCGAGTCCCATAACCCTCTTTTCTCCAAGTCCGTATGAACTGCCTGCAAGTTGGCAGAGCTTTTGAGGATGAGCGAGCCTGGCTCACTTGTTACAGGGCCAAATGATTGCGGTCAGAAGCTGCGAGATGCTGCTGCTGTTGTGCCGAATTCAGCACCCCGCCAGAAAAAGCACCCCCTCTCTCAGGAGCGCACGTACGTACGTCTTCTTGGCTTTAACTTTTTTTAGAAAATGAAAAGATTGCACTTTAAAATAAGACTACCTTTATAAAGGGTTTATAAATGGTTTACAATTAGTTTATTAATGGTTACTAATTAGGTTGTAAATGCCTTAAAAATCATTAATAATCAGTTATAACACATGCGTAAAAAGGGCAACAATGACCTGTTGTTTGCCAAATAGTGAACCCAAAGCCATCTATATTCTTGCCCTTTCTATGTATGTGTTATAACAGATTATTAATGTTTTTAAGGCATTTACAACCTAATTATTAATAATAAACTAATTGTAAACCATTTATAAACCATTTATAATACCTAAGATTCTGTTCTAAGCTAAGCTGACTCCTAAGAAATAATGAAAAATAGTCATGTCACCTGCAGCCTCTCCTGAGAGGGGGTGCTTTTTCTGGTGGGGGTGCTGAATTCGGCACTACAGTAATGCTGAAATCTGCGCCCCCGCCATGAAAAGCACCGCCTCCGTCTTCTTAAGAAAAGCGCTTTAACTTTATTCAGAAATACGCTCAGAGAGAGGGTGCTTTTCCTGACGGGGGTGCTAAATTCAGCACAACAGCTGCTGTATCTTAAATGCCTTTCCTCATTTCCGTCCACATGTTTTAGCGGGAGGGGTGTGGCAGTGTGGCGTCCAATGGGAGACTAGTAGTTTACATGATCCAGTAAATTTTTTACACTTTGTCCAAACATGCTTTAGGACAGATGATATGGGGTATATTCTTGCCCCTGCCGATAAATCGTTTTACACTTTTTACACCGTTATCCAGGCTGAAAGTAGCTCTAGATCTCCTTGCTAAAATCCGGAGGGTCCTGACATTTAAAATGAGGTATTAAGAACTTTTTTAAAAAAAGTGCACAAGAAGTTATTGTTTTTTATTAAAACTACTGTTTACAACCCATAGTTTAACCTAATCTTTGACCTTTACCATAAGATGGTAGTGCCCAGAGATTAGATTATGCTAAACAGTGTTTTTTAACCTTTTTAAGCTTCTTGTCACAAAATCATTTATCGGGTCATGGGAGAGAGGAGGAAGATCGGTAGGAAAAAAGAGCAACTTTTAGTGTTTCTGGACTGGCCGTTTCTTGTTGTTGATTTCGATCCATTTTAAACTTTACAAACAGAAAACTAGCAAAAACAAATGCAAAAAAAAAGCTCATGGTTCTATTTCACATTGATTTATTATGCCCGAGATCCCACCTGTCACGGAGGTTCCGGGAGTCTCCCACATTGTATTATTCATTGTATTATTTTTACACAGGAATTACAAAGAAATAAGAGACCAGATGAGTTTCTTTGATTTTACAAAATTGAAAACCTCTGGAATATAATCAAGAGGAAGATGGATGATCACAAGCCATCAAACCACCAAACTGAACTGCTTGATTTTTTGCACCAGGAGTAAAGCAGCATAAAGTTATCCAAAAGCAGTGTGTAAGACTGGTGGAGGAGAACATGATGCCAAGATGCATGAAAAAAATGTGAATAAAAACCAACCAGGGTTATTCCACCAAATATTGATTTCTGACTCTTAAAACTTTAAAGATGCTTTTTATGTGGCCCTACATCCAGCCAGAGCAGCACAGCTTCAGTGCAGCCAAACCCCAACCTGGCCTTGATCTTGATCTTCTCGGCTCTTCATTGATCAGCCGCATAGAAACCAAACCCCGGGCGGAGTGCCGGGGGCCGTATGGATCACCTGCAGAAATAGCTGCAGCAGAGAAAGAAGAGAGGGACACTGGGAAAAGGAGGGAGAAACAAGTAAAAACCTCCCTCCTCCCATACAGCTGGCTAACGATAGCACAGCCTGCAGGTATTTATAGCCGAACAGGAGCCGACCGCACGGCCTGGATCAATACAGAAAGACCAAGAACTGGGGCTGGCCTGGAATCCCATGATTCAGTCAGGGGTCAGACCTGGGCAGGTTCATGCAAAGTTGGAATAATGAAGCCTTACAATGAATTCCAACCAACTAAAGAATAAATAACTAAATAAACCTAAAAATAAAATATAAGAAACCAAAATACACCAAAAACTACTCTGAAGACTGAAATGTGTACAAAACAAAATGGTACTCGCTCCCATTCTTCAAATATACAGCTTTGGAAAAAGATTTAGAGCACATTTTCTCTGATTTTGTTATTTATAGGTTTATGTTTGAGTAAAATGAACATTGTTGTTTTATTCTATAAACTACAGACAACATTTCTCCCAAATTCCAAATAAAATATTAAGAAATAACAAAAATAACAAAAAAGATGCAGAGCTTTCAGACCTCAAAAAAATGCAAAGAAAACAAGTTCATATTCAAAAAGTAGTTTTAGGGGTTCAGAAATCAATATTTGGTGGAATAACCCTGGTTGTTTTTTAATCACAGTTTTTTTAATCATGCATCTTGGCATCATGTTCTCCTCCACCAGTCTTACACACTGCTTTTGGATAACTTTATGCTGCTTTACTCCTGGTGCAAAAATTCAAAAAGCAGTTCAGTTTGGTGGTTTGATGGCTTGTGATCATCCATCTTCCTCTTGATTATATTCCAGAGGTTTTAATTTGGTAAAATTAAAGAAACTTGTCATTTTTAAGTGGTCTCCTATTTTTTTTTACAGAGCTGTATATTACCTAAAATATGTGCTTGTCTGCCTTTATATACATAAAAAAAAATTACTGACATTCCTTTCTCAGTAGGGTTTGATATTGACATGATGTAGCTATAACAGATTTAACACTCCCGGGAAGGTTTAGGAGTGTGTTTATAGGAATTTTTAACCATTCTTCCAGAAGCTGTGATCCCAGAAAACTGTTTGTGGAAAGCACAAAGCATGAAATTGTCCGAAATATCTTTGTTTGCTGAAGCATTAAGAGTTCCTTTCAGTGGAAGTGAAAAAAAAATGCACACTATAATAATACTAATGATCCCCCCTCAACCAAACTTTTCAATTGGCACAATGCAGTCAGATTAGGATCGCAGAGTGCATCTTTCTTTATTAAATATGATAAATAAAAATGTATGTCAGATATCATCTATTGAGTTGTTATTCTAACTAAACTTTGAAGAGATACTGGCTGCTGGTTTTTAAAACCCTGGTCAGAAGAAAAATCACGCAGAGATGGATTCTGTGAGGATCTGAAGAGCTTAGATTTTTTAAAATCATTATTAGTGTTAAATCAGTGGGTGTTAGAAATTAAATAAATATATTAAGAAATATGATGAGAGTTTGCCGGAGCTCTGGAATATCCGAGGCGTTTGTTCACACTCCGGGGTGAGTTTGCTGGGTGAGCCCTGCAGGTGATCCTCAGTAAGCCGGGCGGATCAATAGGCCGGAGAGCCGTGTGCTCGGCTGCAGTGGATCAGAGCTCCATGCGGACGGTAGACTGGAGGAAGTACGGTAAGTAGAGAAAACGCTGGATGTGTTCAGATTAATCAATACATACATTTCTCACTTTCACTCTTTCACTTTTTTTCATGAACAGGAAACTGTTTTTTAAACATGGATGTATGGGATGTAAACTAGGGTTGTGTGAATTTTTTTTTTTTTTTTTAGGGCTGTCAATGTTAAAGCGCAATTTAATAAAAACAGTTATTATTCATTATTTCATGATGTATTAATGAAAGTTATTATAAAGGGTCACCAAAGAAAACAAGTTCATATTCATAAAGTAGTTTTAAGAGTTCAGAAATAATCAATATTTGGTGGAATAACCCTGGTGGTTTTTAATCACAGTTTTTTTTTTTCATGCATCTTGGCATCATGTTCTCCTCCACCAGTCTTACACACTGCTTTTGGGTAACTTTATGCGTTTACACTCCTGGTGCAAAAAATTTGAGCATTCCAGCTTGGTTTGATGGCTTGTGATCATCCATCTTCCTCATTATGTTTTTTTTTTTTTAGGGCTGTCAATGTTAAAGCGCAATTTAATAATAACAGTTATTAATCATTAGTTAATGATATGTTAATGAAAGTTATTATAAAGTGTTACAGATTATTTTTTGCTTGTGGTGAGAACGTGATCGGGTCTCAATCCGACCCAGCTATCAAATATACTTCTGATATTTAATTAGATAGTTTAATCTGATATCCGATAATATACTGCTATGAGCAATCGCTCTCTCTGCTGCTCCATGCTGTTTTACACATGCACAAAATTTTCTACATTCTGTTTTACAGCTGCTCCGAACAAAATAGACACTTTTATTATTATAAATCAATTAATTTTCAGGCTATTTTTCAAACCTGTTTTCTATTTTCTGATATTTCAGTAGGTCCTTTCGCATCAATCAATTGATTAATTGAAATAAGCAGCTTATATGCAGCTTTCCCATGCATTTATTAATTTACAAAAATAAACATTTTACATGCTGTACATATGTAAGGATTAATTATGTTAATATTTTAAGCTTAAACGAAAGCAAAAACAAAATGCTTAACCAAAAATACCCTTTAATTCCTTGTGAGGTTGAAGTTGAGACTTAGACTTAGACTTCCTTTATCGTCATTCTTAATACACTCCTGTATGCAGAACGAAATTTCGTTGCATTGACGCGCAAAAAAAAAAACAGAGAGAAAAATAAATAAATATAGCATGTAAGTAAAATACAAAGATATATGAAAATTTAGCAGCATAAATATTAAGTGTAGATATATCACATAGATACACAATGTACATCTGCAGAGATATACACACCTCTATGATATAATCATAAGTATCTATAAATAAAGTGACTTGTGCAGTTAGGAAGTTTTAGGAGTTTAACAGTCTAATAGCTTGGGGGAAAAAACTGTTATAGAATCTGGTGGTAATTCAAAAGGATGAATTGTGAAATACTCTTAGTCTAAATATGAAAGCTTTCTTAATATAAAAGGCTTTCAAAATGAATGTCCAATCATAATTCTGCCCCTGCAGAATGAACTGATGCTGCCACCTTGAGTTATTATCAGGTTATTACAGCAGCTGTGGGCAGAGTGATGGGAATAGAAAGACTGAAGTAAGCCCTCCATCTAGTGGCTGTAAGATGCTTAGTGTTTAGTGCTGAGTTTAACTGAGTTTAACTGAGTTTACTGAACTCTTCCTGTAGATGGAGACACAGGATGAATAGTCCTCTACTGTATAATATGTCAGAAAGAGGATCTAAAGGATGGAGTTCATGTGATAAAGTGATAAATAAAGGGTGTAGTACAGTTCGGTAACACTTTATTTAAAGGGTTTCTACATAGAGGGCTTCATAACACAGCCTTAATCATTAAACAATGTATTGTATTTATGGAGCAATTTTTTGATATGTATGATAAGCTTATGCTGTCACTATATAACAGATTCCATAAAAAAACTCATAACACAGTAAAAAGTATTTATAAAGCATCATAAACATGGATATACATTATTTATAAAAATGCATAACAATGTAAAGCTATTTTTATGATGCAGTACCAGTAGAAATAGTAGTGATATTAGTTAAAAAAGTAGGAGGATTAGGATTAGGAGTAGTAGTAGAAGAAGAATAAGTAGTAGGAGTAGGAGTAGAAATAAGAGTAGTAGAAAGAGTAATAGTTATATTATTAGTAGGGATAGATGTATGAGACTCGGCATATGAGACTCGTTCCTCATCTGTCCTCTCCTTTCCGGCTCCACTGGGAGGAGTTGAAGAGTCTGGTGGCTCTCGGAACAAAGGATCTCCTGAGTCTGTAGTCTGTAGAGCAGAAATGTTTGGAGTTTAATTACTGCCAGACTGTTTTGTAGATTTAAAAAAAATATATGCATCGGATAAAAGATCTCAAAAATCAACACATTATTCCACGGTTTGAGGACATTTAAGAACAGATGAGAGAACAAAGTCATTGATCATCTATCAGTCTGGAAAAGGTTATAAAGTCATTTCTAAAGCTTTGAGACTTTAGAGAACCACAGTGTTTTACTATTATTCACTAATGGAGAAAAGAAACATGAAACACTGGTGGTGAACCTTCCCAGGAGTGACCGGCCGACCGAGATTACTCCAAAAGGGCATGAACAACTCATCCAGGAGGTAACAAAAAAAAAAAAAATACATATAAAAAACTGATTCAATAATAAGAAAGAGACTGGCTGTCAATGGTCTCCATGGAAGAGTTCCACCCTTCTTATATCATCAGTAATCATCTTAATGATCTCCAGGACTTTGGGAAAATACTCTCTGTGCAGACGAGACAAAAGTGCTTTTTCAAACAGGGCCAGGTAGGTTTAAATAGATTTTTTGCTTAATAAATGATTATTAATTTAAACTATCATTTAAAAACTTGTTTTTTTTTTATTTACTCAAGATTTATTTGCCTGTTATTAAAATGTGTTTATTAATCAGAAAAAATAAAATAAATCTGCAGAATGCAAATACTTTTCACGGCACTGTATAGCATTCTTTTTTATTATAATTATAATTATAATTAAAACAACAGTTTTTTCAACAATTTTGAGCTCTGATTATCAGTCTAGGCATATTTACTGTAAAATGTCTCACTTTTTAATACACATTAGTTTTATGAGCCTGCATTTGTATAAACTTGCTCAGTAAATTGTATACTAATATATTTTTTTCTGCCAGAAGTCTGATTTAACCCCTTAACGCCTGTTGTTGCAAATATGCGACTAACCGTTTGATTCAATCAACCTGCCAAGATAGCGCCTGCATTCCCCCAATGCCTGTTAGTGCATATTCGCCACGGACCTAGGAACCTTTGACAATTTACAATTCAAATGAATCTAGAATTCAAATTAATGAAATGTTTCCTGTAATATTTGTGTATATTGTGTTGGTGACAGTAATTGGTGTTATTTATTATTGAATGCCTGCTGTTGAGTGCATAAATAAAACATTGATTTTTCACTGTTATATTACTCTGTTATTGTTATCTTAGTATGGACCATTATGTCTGCTGTAGCAAATTTGCAACATACCAAATTTACCCCAAATAGACCATATTGCCTGTTGTTGCAAATTTGCAACATACCAAAATTTCTATTTATTTTTGTGCAAAAGTGAAATTAATAATCTCGACAATATTTACTATCTACTTAAAGGTAAAACACACATGAAACATTTTTTCATATACAGCTACATTAATTCAGGCGTTAAGGGGTTAATATTATAAAAAAAAATACAGATGCCAGTTTCCTTTTAAATGCTGATATAACTTAATACTTCAGTTCCAGTTTCTGTGGAATAAAATCCCGCTGAAGTGAATTGTTTGATATAAAAGACGTAGAATAGCTCCAGCTGCTGCTGCTGAATGGACGTCAGCGGAGAACTTTCTCTCCGTGTCATTTCCTGCCAAAGAAGATGTAAAGAGTGTGCTGTGCTCTCGCAGGGGGAGAATGATGAAGCTCTGAGCTGCCCTTTTCTCCTCAGCCGAGAGAAAAAAGCTGCGGTTTTGTGGATGGAGTTTTGGAGAAGCCGTCTTCCTCGGTTTCTAAACGGCTCCTTCGGGGCGAGTAAAGACAAGGCGAATGTTTCACGTCTGATTGGAATTTCCAGGGGGTAGATTGCGCTCGTGGGGTACGCTGACATTTGGAATAGCAGAGAACTCTCCGAGGTTGCGAGTGCAAATTACCACATCAGAGGACGGGCCTGTCGGAGTGAAGGGAAAGTTCAGCTTCAGGCTCAACAGGTTTTATTTGTTTCATCTTAATCAAGAAAATTGATCAGAGAGCATACGACCAACATCCATCACGGTTTTATTAGGTCTGTGCAGTTCATTATTATTACAATATTTTAATTAATGAACTGTAATACATGTAATAATCAGGATATGTACCTCAAACTGTATTACTTTACATTTTATTATATTGATTTCAATATTATCTTCATCCAATGCCCAATACTCCTGGAGTCCTGTAAAAAAACTAAGAGACCACTTCAGTTTCTGAATCAGTTTATCTGATGTTGCTATTTATAGGTTTATGTTTGAGTAAAATGAACATTGTTGTTTTATTCTATAAACTACAGACAACATTTCTCCCAAATTCCAAATAAAAATATTGTCATTTAGAGCATTTATTTACAGAAAATGAGAAATGGCTGAAAGAGTTTTTTTTAGACCTCAGATAATGCAAAGAAAACAAGTTCATATTCATAATGTTTTAAGAGTTCAGAAATAATCAATATTTGGTGGAATAACCCAAATGGTTTTTAATCACACTTTTTAATCATGCATCTTGGTATCATGTTCTCCTCCACCAGTCTTACACACTGCTTTTGGATAACTTTATGCTGGCTAAAATTACACAAAAACAAAAAGAGGCAGAGCGTTCCGAGATCCAGAAATTTTAATGGTTTGTCCAAAAACCCTTCAGACTGGGCGACACAGGGAATAATTTGCCCTGATAAATCATAAGCTTTTTTTTTTAATCTAGACTCAAAGTAGCTCCACACCTCCTTGCTAGAATCCGGAGAGCCCTGACAATTAAAACGAGGCATTAATAACTCAAAAAAAAAGTGCACAAGAAGCTTATTAATAATGCTAGCTCCAGCTCTGAGCGCCGCCATCACTGTACTGATAATAACATAGACATATATATATATACATATATAGACATATACATATACTCCGCATAGCGTAGCAGCTGGCACCAGGAGGCAGGCTATGTATATACATGTCTATGTCATTATCAGTACAGTGATGGTGGCGCACAGAGCTGAAGCTAGAGTGTTATCGCTAGTGGTTAGCCGCCAATGCTAATGCTAATGCTCCAGCCTTAGTGTTGGAGAAATTCGGGAATCTAAGGTTACTGTAAATAAACAGAAGCGCTTTACTCACCCAAATAAACAGTTTTTTAGGAGAGAAATCTGTTTAGATTAACATCACCGGTTACAAGAGCACTCAGGGTACTCTTCGGTGTAGCGCTGTTGGACGCCATTGACCACCAGCGGTTAGCCGATAATGCTAATGCTCCAGCTTTGGTGTAAATCTGGAAATCTAAGCTTACTGACAATGAACGGAATTGCTTAACATCCTGCTTGACTTCTCTCACCAATCTATATATATATATATATATATATATATATATATATATATATATATATATATATATATATATATATATATATATTTATTTTTTTAAATTACAGTTTTGTTTACGTAGGTTAGCTTTACAGGTCTAGCCCCTGAATTAGAAGGAAAAACATGGCGACACCCCTGTTCCTTACTAGTGTCGCAATTAAAATACAGTGAGCCTTATAGTGCAAAAAATACAGTATATGCTTTTTGCCTAAATTTAGTGTTTCTAACTTAACCTAATAGCATTGCAGTGCGTGAGTGAAGAGCACTCAGGGTTCTTTGGTGTAGTGCTGTTGGATGCCAATAACCACCAGTGTTTAGCTGCTAATGCTAATGCTCCAGCTTTGGTATAAATCTGGAAATCTAAGCTTAATGTAAATGAACGGAATTGCTTAACTTCCTGCTTGACTTCTCTTCTCTCTCTCTCTCTCTCTCTCTCTCTCTATATATATATATATATATATATATATATATATATATATATATTATTTTTTTGAGAATTACAGTTTTGTTTACTTAGCTCAGCTTTTACAGGTCTCGGCCCTAAATTACAAGGAAAACATGGGGACACCCCTGTTCCTTACTAGTGTTGCAATTAAAATACAGTGAGCCTTATAGTGCAAAAAATACAGTATATGCTTTTTGCCTGATTTAGTTCACTAATAGCATTTCAGTGCCTGTGTCTCCTTTTTCTTTTCTGTGTTTTTCTTTCCTCTCTCAGACTCGCTGCTCCAGGCGGCCGGGAGAAGAGCATTTCCGTGGATCGCTGCGAGGCTCTGCTGCCACACACCTGACGGATGATGATTTAATAAAGTCAAGCCGTGCTATTGGTCCTGCTCCTGTAACAGCGAGATTGTTAGCTCTGCATTGTGCCGGCAGTCTCGGGTCAGTAGCGCCTGCTGGGCTTGACGTGCGCTGAATCGGCCGTGCCGGGGCGTTGCGGCCGCATGCGGCGCAAAGGCTAATTGTAGTGTTAATGGAATAACCTGCCCACATCCAGGAGGGTCCGGAGGTTAAAGCATGAAAGGATGCTGTAGGCTGCGATATCATGCGGAGATACATGTCTGGCTGTTGGTAATGAGAGTCGCCCTTAAAAGCAGACCTGCTTCAAATGAGCTTTTGAAAGTCGTGAGCGTGAGATCGGTGGTGAGAAATCAATTAAAAAGAACATGCTTTTAGTTTATTCTTCATGTCAAGGTTTGCAGCGCAGGTTTGCATCTGAGACGGAGCTAAAAGAGTGAGTTCAGTCAGTAACTAGCGTCCAGCGGCGCTGCAAACCTTTCAAGACAACTTTGATGCTGCCCTAGAATGTCAAAAATCTTTTTTTTTACTTATTTAAAGTAGTTTAGATCAACCTCACCCACAAGTAAAAGCTCTACTTAAAGATCATCAAATGGTCAAATGGTCAAATGTGACGACGGCCATGAAGAATTTGTTGGTGTTGTTGATACTAGAGAGCAGCTCATCTCCTCCTGAGCTTAAACTTGGCACAGAATAAAGCAAAAAAACTTGGAAAGCCAGTGAAGATCTGTGCTAGACTGAACGATGAATGATGAGAAAGAATTGAAAAATACATGAAAGTGATGAATCGTGTACCGCAAACATTGCTGGTCCTTTCTCCAAAGTAATGACAAATCTGAAACAAAACCTCAAAAACTGACCAGGTTTTGGAGAAAACCTTCAAACTGTTACGTACATCACAGTTCTTAAAACGCATTTCTAATTTGATCCAATTTTCTCACACATTTACGAGGCTAATTACCCAACCCACTCATTAGGACTCAACCATCCCCCTATTAGTGATGCCCCAAGACAGGGAGGGTGAAGTAAATCACAGTTTAGATCTATCAATTTTGGTCAAATGTGACGACGGCCGTGTAGAGTTTGTTGGTGTTGTTGATACTATGTGTGAGCACAAAACAGTGCTAGGAGTAAGGGGTAGGGGTAAGGGGTAGGAGTAAGGGGTAGGGGTAAGGGGTAGGAGTAAGGGGTAGGGGTAAGGTGTGAAATGCAATTGGGGCTTGGAATTAGTTAAATAAAATGTATAAATACTGTTGCAAGCCACTGTATGTTCAGTATAGAGGAATACCTGGACTACCTTGTATTAGTCTTTTACCAGGCTAATGAAATTAGCAGCTAAACGCACCTGGCATCATTTCAGTTCATAACCGGCATGCCATGCTCTCCACCCCGTACAGCCTGCGAGATTCAGCCGACTGTTCCCACGCTTTGCGCTCTGTTCCCGGCCAAACTGCCTGTGTAATCACCGGCCTGTCACGGCCACGGTTCCACGGTTCTGGCTTTTGGCTCGGGCACTCCGCCCTAAGCCTGGGCGAAATGTGCCGCATCAGTGGTGGCAAATGGTGGGCTTTTTCTCCGTGGAAAGTAATGGATATGACTGATGTGTGAGCTCCACGCTCCCCGAACAGATGCGGGGGGGAGAGCATTTCCTGGGGGGGAGGCAGAGAGAAAGAGATAAAAGAGTGAAAGAGTGAAAAAAAGAGAGCGAGAGAGCGAGTGCCGCAGGATCTCTCGGACTGACCCTGCAGTGGCCTCAGTGTGTATATATATTTATATATGTGTGTGTGTATACAGGCGTGTGTATGTATGTATGTGTGTGTGTGGTGTTTGTGTTGGTCTTTTGTCGGGGCTGCTATCACACACAGCAGCTGACAGTGGCCTGGAGCTGTGGCTGTGGTTTCCTCTCGCTCGGGCTCTCTGCAGGAAAACTATGAAGTTTACAAGCTGTGAAAATATTCCTGCCCTCTGACACAGCCTCAGTGGTGTCGGTTTCTCTCTGCTAGTTGGGCTCAAGCCTTTGAGTCACTGCTCGGAGCCGTTAGCGGGCTGGAAAATGGTATTTGCATGTTGTGACTGCAGAGGAATACCCAAAAATAGTGTAGTGACCACAGTCTTTGCCCTTAATCCATCCGTCCATCTATGTTCTTATCTGCTTTTTCTTGGTCGCTGGTCACTAGACATCATTGAGCAGGAATATCTCCTGGACGGGGTGTCAGTCAATAAAAGAGACACTAAAAGAGAGCACACTAATACCTATGGGACAATTTTAACACGGCCAATTCATCTACTACAGGTCATTTTTGGTGGTAGGAGGAAAACGGAGTACCCGGAGGACACTGCAATACCTGGAGGAAACTAGAGTACCAGGAGGAAACTGAAGTACCCGAAGGTATCTGGAGTACCTGGAGGAAACTGGAATAACTGGAGGAAACTGCAGTACCCAAAGGAAAATGAAGTTCCAGGAGAAAACTAGAGTACATGGAGAAAACTCTGGTACTCAATGGAAACTGAAGGAAACTGGAGTACTCGAAAGAAACGTTAACGAGTGCCAAGAGGAAATTGAAGTACCCATATCGAACTGCAGTACCTGGAGGAAACCTGAGTACTTGGAGAAAACTGTAATACCTGGAGGAAACTAAAGTACCTGGAGGAAACTGGAGTACTCAAAGGAAACTGGAGTACCTGGAGAAAACAAGAGTACATGGAGAAGACTGTGGTACTTAAAAGAAACTGGAGTACCTGAAGGAAACTTGAGTACCTGGAGGAAACTGGAGTACATGGAGAAAACTGTGGTACTCAAAAGAAACTGGAGTACCTGGATGGAACTGGAGTACCTGGAGAGAACTGGAGTACCCAAAGGAAGCTTGAGTACCCGAAGAAAACTGGAGTAAAGGAAACTGGAGTACTCAAAGGAAACAGGAGTACCCAGAGAAACAGGTGTATCCAGAAGAACGAAACAAATGAACTTAAATTAAAATTTTTGCACCAGGATTAAAGGCATAAAGTTATCCAAAAGCAGTGTGTAAGACTGGTGGAGGAGAACATGATGCCAAGATGCATAAAAAAGCTGTTATTTCACCTAATATTGATTTCTGAACTCTTAAAACTTGAATATGAAGATGAACTTGTCTTCTTTGTATTGTTTGAGGTCTGAAAGCTCTGCATCTTTTTTTTTTTGTTATTTCATTTTTTACATGCTTGTGATTTCAAAAAACTTTGGGGGGAAAGAAGTTCCTCACCATTATTCCCTGTGAGTTAAACTTCACATTTACTTCTGCTCAGCATTTTTTACACCCCGCCGCGACCAACCATCCTGAGCGTGTACACGCCGCATAATGAAAGCCCTGCGTTAGAAAATGTCTTCTCCCTTCTCCTGCCCAGTCGAGGGCGGTGGCCTGCAGATGGGGCTGTTGTGCTTCAGTGAGGGAGAAAACTACCTACAGCGGCCGTCCTGCTGCTGCGAGCGTGAATATTACTGCCAATTCAAGCGGATTCAATCAGGTCCTCTTCCCAGATCGAATTGGTCTTGTCGGGAAAGGCTCGATTTCTTCAAAGCAGACGGGGCAGGAGGGGGACGGCGGCTCCTTTAAGGCGCTTCTGATGCGATTCTGTTTGTGTCCACGGCGTGGAAATGCTGGCTGTGTGTGGGCGGCAGCTCTGCTGAAGGTTCCTGATGTAGAGAGAGGATGCACGGCGTTGAGCTGTTTGCCTTCGGTAGCTGAGAGCCTGCTGTCATTTCTTTTTTTTTAAGGTGCCAGAGATGGGCTCCTCACACTTCCTTCAGTGTGATGTCTGAAAAACAGTGGAGTGCATGGAAACTTATTTATTAATTTTTTTTTTTTGCAGATTTTACAGGTTATGCATAAATCTGTGCTTCAGTAATTGAGTGCATTCTCACATTCACACCAGTTACATTCCTTGCTGTGGTACTTAAAGGTACTTAAAGATCTCATTCTATCGTTTTTCCATTTCCATTTTCCATTCCATGAATGAATGCCATGTGAGCTGTTTTTTTTTTTTTTTTTTTTGTGTGTGCTTTAGGTCACTAATTTAAGGCTTTCCTGAACAGTATAGAAATGTACCACCTTTCACCATATACTGTTTGTAATACAGTCTATAGTTTGAAAGAAGCAATAAATAAGCATGTGTTCCTACAATACATTTTTGTCCATATTGGGCAGTATAAGCACTTTGGAGCACAAATGCTAATACTAATGTAAAAATGTAAGAAATGTAAAATGCAATTATATTTACTGTATGTTACTGGTGTTAATTAAAATACTAGTATTGATAAAGATAAAGGCAATATGAATCAGAATCAGAATCAGAATCACTTTATTTCGCCAAGTATGTTACATATACAAGGAATTTGTCTTGGTGAGAGCAACACGTGTATGACACATAACAAATACAGAGACTATAGACAAACATCACACTACAAAAGAATGAACAATAAACAATAAATAGAATAAGAATAGAGTTAAAAGTTCTACAGAAATAAAGAGCACTGAAGAGTGATAGGAGCTAAGAGCTAAATAAAATAAAATAAAATCTGTACTGTACACATATGAATATATTATTAGAACCGAATGTTTCTGAGGTAGGTTTATCTTAAATATTGCTTAGGAAGTTACAGAGGAACATCTGTATAGCTGTGCAAATAAGCAAAGTGCAAGTGAGCAGATTGTAAATCCAGTCAGTTGTGAATACAGTTCAGTGAGTGAGATGTTTGGAGACTCAGAGGTGTCCACTGTGGTTAAGGAGTGCTACAGCTCTGGGAAAGAAGCTGTTTGCGTGTCGTGTTGTGCTGGTTTTGATTGTTCGAAGCCTTCTACCAGAGGGGAGAGTCTGGAAGACGTGATGTCCAGGATGTGAGGGGGCAGTCATGATTTTGCCAGCACGCTTCCTCATCCTGCTGGTGTAGATTTCCTGAAGTGTTGGCAGGTTACATCCAATGATCCTCACTGCTGACTTGATGACGCGCTGGAGTTTTGCTCGTTCATGTGAGGTGGAGGAGCCAAACCAGATGATTATGGAAGAGGTGAGGATGGACTCGATGATCGCTGTGTAGAACTGGACCATCAAGGTCTGTGGGAGGTCAAATTGTCTTAGCTGGGGTGCTAAAATAAAGAATGTATGATACAATAGAAAAGAGAAAACTTTTTTTTTTACTTAATTATAAACATCACAGCTTCATAAGTAATGATTTCTTGAGTATATGAGTATAAAAGAGCGTTTTCACACCTGTAGTGTGATCAGTTAATGAGTTTGTTTACTTGAAGCGCATCTCCCTCTGTTTGGTTTGTTTTCACACAGGTATAAATAAACTATGCGCACCAAAATGCGCACCAATAAACCAGGAGAGCACATCGTCTCCTCTGATTGGTCAGATCTGTCTGCCGTGGCTGTGAGCAGTGCATGCTGCACATTACTGTGTGTGTAAACAGCATGGAGCAGTAGAGACAGCATTTGTTCATAGCAGTATAATATCTGAAGAGAGCACTTCAGTTTCTAAATCGGTTTCTCTGATTTTGCTATTTATACGTTTATGTTTGAGTAAAGAGAACATTGTTGTCCCAAATTCCAAATAAAAATATTGTCATTTAGAGCATTTATCTGCAGAAAATGAGAAATGGCTGAAATAACAAAAAAAAAAAAAAAAATGCAATGCTTTTAGACCTCAAACAATTCATAAAGTAGTTTTAAGAGTTCAGAAGTCAATATTTGGTGGAATAACCCTGATGGTTTTTAATCACAGTTTTTTTTTATCAAGCATCTTGGCATCATGTTCTCCTCCACCAGTCTTACACACTGCTTTTGGATAACTTCATGCTGCTTTACTCCTGGTGCAAAAATTCAAGCAGTTCAGTTTGGTTTGGTTTGAATACTTGTGATCATCCGTCTCTTTCTCTTGGTTATATTCCAGAGGTTTTCAATTGGTAAAATGGTAAAATCAAAAAAACTCATCGTTTTTAAGTTTTCTCTTATTTTTTTCTTCCAGAGATGTATATGAGGATAAACTGCACTTTGTCAGGAGTTTAGCTCAATTAAAAAGAAGTAAATTTACATTTAAATTCATTTTTATTGAGTAATTGAGTTATTGTGATAGTCAGACAGCTGACCCTGATATTTTGTGTAAACTTTGAATTTGCCCTCTGTTTTTCTGTTTTTATGGAGGATGTTTGTCTTCCCACTCTGGTGCTCCATCACTGATGATGTCAGGGCCGTGTGACCTTGGAGGGTGGAGTTCAGTTCTTCTTCATCAATATCAGGAGGAGCGAGATGATCCCAAGGAGGCATTCTTTCTCTGATAAGCTGAGAATAAGATTCCACTGAGGTCAAGGTTGTGTCAGTTGCTAATTTAAAGGTGTGTGTGTGTGTGTGTGTGTGTGTGTGTGTGTGTGTGCTGGGAAACCTCCAGATGGAGAAAAAAAAATCATTTTAGGCTTAAACAGAGCCTGTCTGACTGTTACTGACTGATGATAGTGTGTTTTTTAGGGGTGTCCCGATCTGATAATCAGTATTAATTGATATCCATTTAATTGTGGACAAAATTGCTGGATTAAATAAAAAAAAAAATCTGATACATTAGCTTGATTTTAGCATGTAGAAGTGGAAGGATCTGGCGCACCTTCACTGCACAACAAGGTGCCTGGCAACAAATTTAGTCAAATTTAGTGATTAATTAGTAAAAATCAGATTTATTAACGATACAAAAAATAACCAACACATTTCGGCACTCAGGCCTTAATCAGGGTTAGAGGATATAATTGAATGATTTCCCAGTTTTTAAAACAGAAAGAGAGCAGAAACAACACAGAAACAGACTAAGAAAGACACGGAACAAGACGAGAACATGACATTTCAAGTGTAGTACAGATATTCGGCTTTAAAAGGTAGTACAATTTTTTTATATCAGGATAAAACTTGGTGGTCTAATTCATTTGCAATAGAAAAATAATAATGCATTACTGTGTGCATTAATGCGTTAACGCTTTAGTGCTACCCTCCTGTTATGTTACAGGTTAAATTGACCCATCTTAAAGTTTGAAGATCTTGGAAAATTAAAATATTTTCAGTATGAAACTTCTTCTGCTTGCCTTAGTGAGTGTAATCAGTATATAATATGAAACAACCACCCCCTACAAAAACTAAAACTGAAACAAAAGTGCAGCGTTATGTTTTGTTATGTAAATGTAATGTCCTTTATATGTTAAACTATTGTCTTTTATATGTTATATGAAATATACGGACTCTTCACACTGATGCCGTCCGGCAGAAGATACAGGAGCATCCGAGCCTCCACTACTAGACTCTGCAACAGCTTCTTCCACCAGGCAGTCAGACTTCTCAACACACAGAGCCTCCACTACTAGACTCTGCAACAGCTTTATCCACCAGGCAGTCAGACTCCTCAACACGCAGAGACCAAGCTGAACCCCCCCCCCCACCACCACCCTTTACACACACAAAGACTGAACTTTAACCACACACACACACCCACTCAGCACACAGAGACTGAAATGTCTTTATTCCTATCAGCAATATTTGCTGCTACTCTCAAAAACTTTTAACTCTCTACCTCAGTAACTGCTGTGATTATATATGTTCTATATGTTACAGTATGTCACACATCTCTGCACCTTATCCTCACTATGCACTTTATTATACCGTATCGGTACTGCACTGTCCTGTCTTTAAATTGTCTCGTCTTTTGTATTTATTGTATTTATTGTTATTTATTGTTTAATTATTTATTGTCACTCCTGCTATGTTGCACCATAATTCCGGAGGAACGTAAGTTCACTGCACTGTGTACCTGTACTCAGATGTAATGACAATCAAAGCCTCTTGACTTGACTGTTGACTAATAAAGTAGTGAAACATTAAAAAAGTTTGAACATGAATTTTTTCATGAAAAACGAGTGAATTATCCTAATTGAACCGTTACCTGTTAGAGGTAAGGAACACCATTGCACTAAATATTAATTATATTGATAATAATTAGTAATGGAGTTAAACATATATAAAAAAAATATTCATACTGCTTGTTACCTGCATGCACCAGGTTAAATTGACCCGGGAGGGTTAATGGTTAATTGGAAGGTTAATGCTGACATCAGCCCTAATTTTATCACATCGTGCCGCCCCGAGTGTTTTTCTACAGTTCTAGAAAATAGAAAGGAAAAACTGGGAAATTAAGATCATATAGAGGAAAGCAGTGATCTTGATTGTCAGTGTAAGCTCTGTCATCTAAGTTGATCACTTCCTAAACACATCGCGTCTGAAACGCAGGAGAAGTTCAGCCTCATATCCTGCCATGATCTGTATTAACTAACACTATTATATAACCCGCTCTGCTGACACTGAGGACACGACCAGGAAACAGGCATGTAACATGAAGTGAAGTGTGGAAATACACCAGTAATACACCAGTAAAACACCAGTAAAACAGCAGTGAAACACCAGTAAAACACCAGTAATACACCAGTGAAACACCAGTAAAACACCAGTAAAACACCAGTGAAACACCAGTGAAACACCAGTAAAACACCAGTAATACACCAGTAATACACCAGTGAAACACCAGTAAAACACCAGTAAAACACCAGTAAAACAGCAGTGAAACACCAGTGAAACACCAGTAAAACACCAGTAAAACTCCAGTGAAACACCAGTAAAACACCAGTAAAACTCCAGTGAAACACCAGTGAAACACCAGTGAAACACCAGTAAAACACCAGTAATACACCAGTAATACACCAGTAAAACACCAGTGAAACACCAGTGAAACACCAGTAAAACACCAGTAATACACCAGTAATACACCAGTGAAACACCAGTAAAACACCAGTAAAACACCAGTAAAACAGCAGTGAAACACCAGTGAAACACCAGTAAAACACCAGTAAAACTCCAGTAAAACACCAGTAAAACTCCAGTGAAACACCAGTAAAACACCAGTAAAACTCCAGTGAAACACCAGTAATACACCAGTGAAACACCAGTAAAACAGCAGTGAAACACCAGTAATACACCAGTGAAACACCAGTGAAACACCAGTGAAACACCAGTGAAACACCAGTAATACACCAGTGAAACACCAGTAAAACAGCAGTGAAACACCAGTGAAACACCAGTTCAACCACCCGTTTATGTTGTTTGTCGTTTATGTAGTAAACGGAGAGCAGGAAAGACTTGTTTTGAGCAGCTTGTTCTGGATCAGCTCTGGCGTTCGGCAATTAACACTGAATACATTAAAATACATTAAAACTGTGCGGAGTTCAGGATTTAAACGAAAGGAATAATTTATTTTTAAAATGACTTCAGTTTCATCCGGTGCAATTTTATAGAAACGAAGAAGAAAATAAAAAATTTGTCATTTGAAAATTAACTGAACAGAATTACTGGAATACTTTTTGTTTGTTTGTTTGTTTTTACCATTTGCATAATTGAAATAGCCTAAATACGTTTTATCTTACATTTCAAAGAAAAAGCAATTACAAAAATACCATTTAAATATATTTATTGAACACTGAGCACTTTTTAATTTCCCCAACAATGCTGTCACAGATTGGAAGGACGCTGGACTCATCCTAAATTACCCATCTCAGTTGATCAGGTTTAGGTCAGGAGATTGTGAACCCTAGTGAACCCTAGTGAAATACAAGTAGATTAAAGTATACTAAGCATTATTATGCTATAGTGCACTAAAGTGTTCTTATAGCCACATTATTATTAATCAGTATATTTAATGAGTGCTGAAATGGAACTTTTTTGTACTTATTAAACTTTAATTGTATAAATCAAATCAAATTTATTTGTATAGCGCTTTTTACAACAGGTGTTGGCACAAAGCAGCTTTACAGAAACATGATTACAGGACACAGAATCAGGCAAAACATTAAACATAGAAAATACAGAATACAGAACCCCCAGTGAAAAACTCCCTCAGAGCTGCAGGAGGAGGAAGAAGAAACCTTGGGAGGACCAAGACTCACATTTAAGGGGGGACCATCCTACCACTGGTCAAACAGCTTTTAAATTCAAATTAATAAAAATAGTATAAAAGTCTTACTTAAATTGTGCTAAGTGTGCTTAACTGTCCTAAAATGGAAATATTTTACATAAAAAAAATTAAACTATTTCATGCATGTAATCCCATATTTTAAATATGCTTACAATAAAAAATATATAATACATATAACGAGTATTACAACTGTATCACTATTATACACCAGGTATATTAGAAATGTACTAAGAACTGACATTAAATATATATGATCTATTTACATTAGAGCACAAATATGCTGCTTGTTCCATGTCTTTTGTAAGTAGCACTTCTACTTCATTCTGTATAAAAATATATTTTAATATGCTGTACTACAATTTTTAGCATGTTACAAATTTGCTTTAATTTTTTTAAATTAGTAGTATAAATGTAATTAACTTTCTAAAAAGTTACATGATACATTGTACTTTAAGTGAACTACTGTAACTGTGTTTTTTAACACACGTTGCTAAAAATGTACAAAAGTATATTTGGAAATAAGTATTTTAAAAGTATATTGAATTACATTAAACTAAAAGTGTACTTCATACTAGTCTTTTTTTTAAATACACTTAATTATACTTTTTAAAAAGTATGATCAAAGTGTACATTCAAACATTTGATGAAACCATAATATTAATGTTGTTTTTAAAAATATATATTTAAGTAAGCACATAAATATGTTATAAATATGTATATTTACAGCATACTTAGACATTTCTCAATATGTTTTTAAGTACAATTATACATTATTTCATGTGTCTCTTATTTTTTTTAATATATATTTTTTTATATTTGTTTATTTTATATTTTTTAATATTGATCTATAAAGTAAAAAATCTTAAAAAAAGTTATATATTAAGAAATAAATAAAGGGGGTGCCGAGTGGTCCAGTGGACTAAGGCTCTGCCACTATGATCGGGAGATTGCTGGTTCGAATCCAGGTCATGCAGCTTGCCATCAGCTGCCGGAGCCCTGAGAGAGTATACGATTGGCCTTGCTCTTTCTCTCTGGGTGGGTACAGTAGATGCCTCTCTCTCTTTCGCCTCATCACTCCTAGGGTGATGTGGATCAGTCTGTGAGCTGATGTATTGGAACCGAGTCGCTGCGCTTTCCTCTGAGTGCGCTGTTTGAAAAGAGGCGGAGTCTCACGTCACATGTGTCACTCTTCTTGTGTTGAGGCATCACTAGTGATAGGGGGATATACAACTGAGTAGCAGTTGAATGGGTGGTATAATTGGCTTAGCTAAATTAGGGAATTATGGGACAATTTTGAAATAAAGATGTTTTAATGTCCAGATGCTCCAGCCGTCATAATTCTCAGCACCTCACAGTGGAGTGTGTGTTCTGAGCGGGTTCGGGTCGGGCTCTGAGGATGATAGATGGCTGAATGTAGTGAGTTGACGTCTCCATGCAGTGCCAGATGTGTACGGGGTCAGCGGGCGGAAGACGCTGGCCGGACCACCTCCCCGGACACCGCGGGACGTGCCGCTCTCAGCCCCACGCTGACACAGGACATATTTGGCCGCGTCGCCCGGCCTGAGGTTAAGAGGGAAAAGCATTCAACCCAGACAGCAGCATACACCCCCCATTCCCCCCCCCCCCAACACACACACTCACACACACACTGTTCACATGACTGGCTTTAGTCCCACTCGCTGACACATTCTGGCAAGCACAAATACTCTTACATAATTCACCATGCAGCAGTCCAGCTCATACACACATCCATCATGTACAGCTTCTGTACAAACCAGCCGTGTCCTTCTCCTGATGTGATGTAGGCAACTCTTGTAGTATGACTACACATTGAATTCTGCCGTGATTTGATCAGCCTTGGTTTTATGTTTTTCGGATACAATCCGGGTTAGCACCCGAACATCCCTTTCAGACAGCTTCCTCTTACAGCGTCCACAGTTAATCCTGTTGGATGTGGTTGGTCCTTCTTGGTGGTATGCTGACGTTACCCTGGATACCGTGGCTCTTGATGCATCACAAAGACTTGCTGTCTTGGTCACAGATGCTCCAGCAAGACGTGCACCAACAATTTGTCCTCTTTTGAACTCTGGTATGTCACCCATAATGTTATAGTGTGCATTGCAGTATTTATATTTAGAGCAGAACTGTGCTCTTACCCTGCTAATTGAACCTTCACACTCTTACTGCTTTTATTGGTGCAATAATGTGCAATTAATGAAGATTGAACACCAGGCTGTTCCAATTTAGCCATGAAACCTAAAATCCCACACTAAAATAATGACAGGTGTTTCAGTTTCATTGTCCAACCCCTGTATTCATCAGTGGTGTGCAGTTAATATAGTGGGTACCCCTTCTGCAACTCCCCACCCCTGCCGACCTACACATAGGTAATATAATAATAAATATATACACAAATACAGCTACAAATATCAAAAGGACCATGTACAACAGGCCATAACAATCAATGCTAAATTTTCCTCTCTAAACCTTCACTGATCATCAGTAAATGTAATTCAGTAGTGTAGTTTGTGAAGTGAAGTTTGTTTGGAGAGTCATGTCTGTCATCTGCTGGTGTTGATCCACTGTGTTTTATTATCTAAAGTCTAAAGTCAGTGCAGTTTTGTTTTCCCACAAAATCTTACAGCACTTCATGATTCCCTATGCTACTGACAACTTTTATGTAGATGTGGAGATTTCATTTTCCAGCAGGACTTGGCACACTGCCCACAGTACTGCCAAAAGTACCAATTGGTCTTAATATGTTATATTCTAATTTTCTGAAACACTGATTTTTTGGGTTTTCATTGGCTATAAGCTTAATAATCATCAACAATAAAACAAAAAAATAAAATAAACGCTTAATTATTTTTCCTACATTGTAAATAAATAATGTCATCATCATAGTCATCAGATTAAGAAGAAACACATACAGAATCCAAAAATGCATTTAAGGAAAAAGTATTGGGTAATTTTATGTGATTTCTGAGGCTGGTAACATATCCTGATAAACTTATTATATCCTGTGCAACAATGGTAACTTTTGCTTTTTTTCCTTTCTTGCTGAGGCCCTGATGAGAGCCAGTTTCATCAATTCTATCTCTTACACTCCTTTCACATTCTGTTCAACCATCCAGGCCGAAACGCAGGACTGTATCCAATCAGAGTTTCAGCTGTTCTGATGATAATTGGCCTGAAGGATCTGATTCTCCATCACATGAGATTTACTTCACATAGCGAAGAAGGAAATCACCCTCCCAATCCAGCAGGCCTCTCCAATTCAGATGATCACAGCTTGAAGCATCTTCCCTATTAATTTAAACCTCTCCGAGAGGAACGAAGTACGACGGGAAGAAGCATGTTTGCCTCAGACCGTATGACGCGCCGGCGTGATGCACCGGCTGCTGTTTTTAATCTCGCTTCAAAGGACAGCGCTGACATTTTGACAAATAATCTCATTAACTCTGATTTTTATCTGGTAATTGTATTGCATTCTTTAGGCTGATTAGAAACGTATTTCACCGGCATGTGAAGCTCTTTACACGGCCGAGGCCCGCACGGTTGGCCAGCAGCTTCTCCGCGAGATCATTTGTGTAAATTAGCCAGATCACAAAAGTGTAATGGAGACGGTGTCACGGTGGCTGGAGGGAAGGCATTCATTTAGCAGGTCACGGATTGGACCGGCATCACATAAAACAACTTAAAGAAGGAGCCCAGTGCTGCAGTAATCAATGCTCTGACAGATAAGTAAAACTAGATCTGGAACCTGTGAATACACATCTATATTGTCTATATTCCATTCTAACTTCTTATTAGCACATGCGTTAGAGACCAGCATTGGTGGATGTGAATGGATGTAGGTTTGAATATTAGATATTGAATATAAACTTTTACTAAATTAAAAACCTCTGGAATATAATCAAAAGGAAGATGGATGATCACAAACCATCAAACCAAACTGAACTGCTTTTTGAATTTTTGCACCAGGAGTAAAGCAGCATAAAGTTATCCAAAAGCAGTGTGTAAGACTGGTGGAGGAGAACATGATGCCAAGATGCATGATTTAAAAAAACTGTGATTAAAAAACAACCAGGGTTAATCCACCAAATATTGATTATTTCTGAACTCTTAAAACTTTATGAATATGAACTTGTTTTTTTTTTTTTTTGCATTATTTAAGATCTGAAAGGTCTGCATCTTTTCTGTTATTTCAGCCATTTCTCTTTTTTTTTGCAAATAAATGCTTAAATAAAAGACAATATTTTTATTTAAAATTTGGGAGAAATGTTGTATGTAGTTTATAGAATAAAACAATAATGTTCATTTTACTCAAACATAAACCTATAAATAGCAAAATAAATAGCTCTCTTCAAATTTTACAGAGATGTATATATATATATATATATATATATATATATATATATATATATATATATATATATATATATATATATATATATATAGGCATTAGCTTCTACAGAACTGTATCAGCTCACTGGATATTTTCTCTCTTTTTTTTGGATCATTCTCTTTAAACTCTAGAGATAGTTGTGTAAAAATTGTGAAAATCCCAGTAGATCAGCAGTTTCTGAATTACTCAGGATCAGCCCGTTTGGCACCAACAACCCAACAACCACGTCACCTTCAAAATCACTTAAATCACCTTTCTTCCCCCGTTCTGATGCTCAGGTTGAACTGCAGCAGATCGTCTTGGCCATGTCTACATGCCTACATGCCTAAATTGAGTTGCTGCCATGTGATTGGCTAATTCGACATTTGCTCTAATGAGCAGTTGGACATGTGTACATAATAATGATAAAGTTGTCGGTGAGTATATTAACACATTAACACATGAAAAAACAACGTTAACTGCTAAATGCTAAGAACTACCTCTGTCCCCGACCTTAAGACTTTCTACACCTGCACTGTGGAAAGCATTCTGACGGGCAACATCACCACCTGGTACGGGAACTGTACTGCTCTGGAGAGGAAATCCCTGCAGAGGGTAGTGCGTACAGCGCAGTACATCACTGGGGTTCAGCTCCCAAACCTTTTGGATTTTTACACCAACCGCTGCCTGAGGAAATCCAAAAGGATCATGAAGGACCCGTTCCATCCAAGCCATTCCCTGTTCTCACAGCTGCCGAGTGGAAGGAGGCTCAGAAGCTTGAAGACCAGAACCAGCCGGCTCCATAACAGCTTCTTCCCCCAGGCGACCAGGCTGTGGAACAGCCAGTAGAACAATGTTCTGCCCATCACACTGCACTGACACCCATTCAAACTCTGCACCCTGCACTTTACTTTACACTGCATCTATCAGACTTTCTCATATTATACAGCATTCTGCTCCCTGTACTTTCACACTCAACTCATTTTTTTATTTTTTTTAACCCATATGTACAATTGTACTCTGTGACATGACAGTAAAAATCTTGAATCTTGAATAAAATGATTGAATCTTGAATCAAGAGGAACACAATACATTCTCAATTATGTAAAATAAAAGGAAGCGATTTTAGAAAGGAGGGTTTTGACAATATGCAATACTCTTATCTGGCGAAACACTTCATCATTTATCCCTCTTTTCGCCGAAAATGCATAGCTGATCGCCGTAGGCTCCATTTCATTCCCCCGCGCCTTAATGACTGCACATTTCTGTATCAGCCATCATGTTCTATCACAGATATTGACTCTTCCCTGAAAGCAGCGCGGTGTAATGGTATAAAGATTATTGCATGCTAGTTTAATAACAATAGGTTATGGCTCACTGTTTCGCCAATTCTATCAGCGAGCGGAGAGGCGCCGCTCTGAATGAGTAACAAGGAGGGAAACCATTTGCAGAGGCCTGTTGCTTTTATTTTTCTGTTATGAGCAAAGGAAAAAAAACAGTCCAGACAAAATCCGTAACTTAATATGAGCTTCCATACGGTGAAAACAGTCCGGAGGCGCTTATTCAACATTCTTCAGATATCTGCAGATGGAGGAATAAAACTGGTCAAATTACAGAGCAGAAAAAATCCAATTCAACACAGCAGGTCAACCGGGGGTTAAATTTTATATCTTTCACATATCACAATATCACACATATCACAAAACGTGTTTCAACAACAAATCTCCAACAAAACACCAATTTTACAGGAGATAGAGATAAAACTTTTTAATGTTCAATGGAAGTCAATCTAAAAATAGTTTATTTAAAGGGGAACTCTGGTGTAAAATTGACTTTTAGTGTAGTAAAACATAATAATATTAAAAAGCACTTATCTGTGTTGAATAGCACACCTGCGCTCTCCTACAGCTTTCTGAGATACAGTAATTTTGTGCTTTTTGCCCAGCACTCTATACAACAGCCGTATTGGGGCACATTTTTTCCTGATAAAATCGATAGATTTTAACACTATTATCTTAAAAACAGACATATATAGACTCTGGATAGCCTGCCTCCTGGAATATACTAATAACATACATATCTTATATATATATATGTTATTATTTTTAGTTCAGTGATGGCGGCGCTCGGAGCTGAAGCTAGCGTTATGAGATGTAAACAGTTTAATAAGTTTAATAAGCTTGTTGAGCACGTTTTAAGTTATTAATGCCTCAATTTAAATGTCAGGGCTCTGCGGATTCTAGCAAGGAGGTGTGGAGCTACTTTGAGCTACTGGATAACGGTGTGAAAAGCAATTTATTGGGGAAAATTATAAATTGAAAATTTTAAACTAAGCTTCGATACGGTCAATGTAAAAAAAAAAGCATGCTGGGCAAAAAGCACAAAACTACTGGATCTCAGAAAGTAGGGCTACTCAACAAAGGTTAGTACTTTTTTTATCATGTTTTTATACACTAAAAGTCAATTTTACACCAAAGTTTTCATTTAAGGTCATTTTAAAGGATTTTTATTGGTCCATTCGTTAAAAAATGTCAATTTCAAATCATGTAGGACACTAAAAATCAACTAAAATAGATATACCTGTTTTCCATTGGAAATACAGTATACAGTACATGTTTTATGCACCTGGGTAATTACAATAGAATAAAAGTTCATTATTTGCCTGGTAAGTGATAGTTAGCTCAGAAAATCCTGATATTAATTTAAATACAAATAATATTCATATAAGAAAAGTTTGTGTTCAATAAAACATCTCCAAATGTTTTACCTTTTCGATTCTTTAGATCGAGCACATCTTGGCTGGATTTTCATAAAGGCAGTTTTATGAGGTAGAGTCACCTGGAATTCAGGCTTTCAGTTAACAGCTGTGCTGAACTCATCAAGAGTTTTAGAATACTTGTTACTGTATGTGACCTGAATGCACAAGAGTGTGTCCACCATTCCCAGGTATCACCATTACAGCATGTTTTTGGTCAGACACTGTTCACTGTGTTCTCATGTGATATTCTCTGCATTTCTAACAAAGCTTGAATCAGCACTTCACTGCTGGAGCGTCTGGTGGATTTCCACCGTGCTCAGCTTCCTCAGCAGACACTCGGTGGAGGAACAGATGAATGGGAAGTTAAACAGGTGCTCGTGAGCTCAGCAGCCGCCGCCGTCCTTACCAGGATCAAAGAGTGGCAGCAGAAACTGCAAGCTCCTTTAATTATGTCCAATATGGTGTCGAGGAGAGATAGCTGGTCCAGGTGCTGTTTAACCAGGTGCATTTGCATGGCACCGAGCAGGTGGTGGCGGTCGCTGCAAGCCTGTTTGCAACAAACACAATTTAGGCAGACAGAGGGGCTGCTTGATGAAATTAATTTAACACTTAAAAGAGATTCTGCTTACCTAAGTTCAGAGTTCCTGAGCTTTAACACCACAGAGCCGCCATTCCTCACAGATTACCACCCAAATCAGTGAGTCCTGGTGAGCAGCGTGGGCGCGGCAGAGCGAGGGACGCTTTAAAATTTAATGCACAGCTTTAAGAAAATAGAATGTGTTTATTTATTTATAGTGCGTCCAGTGGTCCCCTGGAGTTCAGCCTCTCCGGCCGAGCTCCGAGCGGCTCCGCGGTTCATCCGAGCGAAAGGGACACTCCCCACGGATCAATGGCTCCACTGGAGGAGCGAAATATGAAAAGAGACTTTTTCAGACTGGAATGATGTTGAATTCTTAAATACAGAACCGGTCAGCTGTACCCCCCCGGCCTACACCCCCCCAAAATTCAGCATAACCATCAATCTGAAAGTGCAGTTCCACTATATCCACTCTGTACTGTTCCTACTGCTGTACCGTGTGTGTATTTTCTGTGCATAGCAATAAAAATACAAATAAATAAATAAATGAATACAATACTGTACAAAAGTTTTAGGCACCAAAGCAAATTCCACTAATCCATTCATCTCAGCAATATGTGTGTTTTTACCTGCAAAAAAAAGCACCACATATGATTTGAACAGATGCAGCATAAACATACATATAGTAAAACATTACAAGGAATTCTCATTTTTAACTATAAATATGTGTTATATCCTGTGAGCCTGAAGCTGAAGAACAAAGTGTAGAGATTCCGTCAGCAGCTCACCTGACTTTTGTATTATTTTATTACAGTGCTATTATTATTGTGTTAGTAATTTTTTGTTATTACAATTTTGTTATTACAATTTTGTTATTACAATGGAATTATTAAAGTGTTGTATCCACATTATTACAATGATAAGACTATTATAACATAGTATTACAATGCTATTACAGTGTTATGACTGTGTTAGTGCAATATTATTACTATTGTTCTGCTGTCATGTTATTACAGCGTCATTTTCATTACAACAGTGCAATTACACTGCTATTACTATTTTGTCATTGTTGTGTATGTGGTATGTTATTACTATTGTGTTATGACAATGTTATGACAAAGGTATAACTATTACATACAGCGTTATTAATATATTACAACCATGTTTTTTTACAGTGTTTTTTACTATTGTGCAATTACATATTACTATTTTGTTATCGCTGTGGTTTATAACAATGTATTTACAGCATTATTACTGTGTATTAACTTATAATATATAATATTGTTGTTACAGTGCTATTCCTATTATTGCAATTGTGTAATTACAGTGGTATTACTCATGTGTTATATAAATGTAATTACGATGTTATTACGACGTTATTACAGTGTTATTACTACAGTGCAATTACATTGCTATTACTCTTTTTTATTGCTGTTGCGTATGTCTTATGCCATTAAAGCTATTATATTACTGTTTTAATGAATGCCTTATTGTATTATTATTGTGTTATTAGTGTTATCACTAGTGTGCTAATAACGTGTTATTACAGGATTATAAATATTATTTCTATCTAATCAATCAGCAGTTCCTTCAATTCTGAGTGACATTCAGTAAACATGTAGCTGAGTCAGTATGTAGAATATAGACAGATTAAAAATGAAAGAATAAAAACTGATTATGGACGGATTAAAGGAAAAATCTTTTTTTTAAACATCTGGAATTAAAGTTTATGCATTTCCTGATCAGTATTGTTATGGTTGTGAGCAGCAGGTTGTGATTCCTCGTGTGCCGGTGTGCTCGCTGGCAGGAATCACTTTAATGCAACAAATAGATGCCAGATCGATCTGGTCGGCCAGTCGGTAGAGTAGATTTCTAACACGGATCCTCAGTAATAAAGGCCGTGGGGTGGGGAGGCCCGGCGATCGGGCCGGGGGAGCAGAGATGGATTGTTATTGGGTCCTCTCGCATTGATTTTATGTACCTGGCTATTTACGGGGAGAAAAGAAATACAATTATTGTCTTGCGGGCAAAAGCTGTATTTCTTGCGTTTAAGTGGCTCTTGCTTTTAACCGCTTCTGTGCCAGTAATTGGATATTCTCAGCCAAAGCCATCTGCCGGCTGACAGTGTGGATATTGGAACATTGAGGCTTATTGAGAAACCTAATGTGCCGTTTCATGATGAATTGGATTGGCGCAGTGTGCAGAATTTGGCTTCTGAGAAGAGATGGCTTGTCTCTTTAGATGTCTTTACTTATATTCAGAATGACATTGGGAAGAAGCGTCAGTGGGAATTTCGATGTCCCGCACCGTCGCCGAGCCAATATCAGCTAAACGCTTGTTTTATTTGTGCGGAAGTAATAATAGGAACCATGCTGTGAGGTGAGATGAATGGTAACACAAAACTCAACACTCAGCACTCAACACAACGTCCACCGAGGTGTTAAATCACACATCTGTGATTCTAAACTAGTTCAGAACTTCAGAACTTTCAGAGCCACCAGATTGTGATTATTCAGTCAGAAACTGAAATGAGGAAAAAGGGAATTTAAAGAACTGTTCAAAACTCAACAAAAGTTCTGATGTCTCTCTGATGAAAAGAGTTAAAAAAAAGAAGAGATTTCAGAGAGAAAGTTAAAGGTGTCCTTCCACTAAAATCCACTTTTTCTTGAGACTTTTATTTGTGGAATAAAATAAAAGGTCTCTTTGAGTTGTTTAAGATTCTGCACATGAAAATCTTCCTCAACCTCTTCCTCATCGTCTGTAGCAGCTAGTAAAAGAAAATATTCAGAAACTAAGAATAATATTCAGAGCTAAGAAACAAATGGTTAGAATTAGTCTATGGAGGAAAAACACCACTAGCCAATTATGATTGTGATAGGTAGGTGTATGTAAGTTTAGAACAGTTCTGTTTACACTAGTTTCTGGACCTGGACTACCCACCTCTGTGTGTAACTATCTTATAGGTTTACATAGGATCTCCGGTGGATTTTGTCAGGTCAGTGGCTGAACTGCACTGAACAGCAGGGCATTAATACACATGCAACTGACATTGGCAAGTTGTAAGTTTAGGAAGTTGCCTTTCCAGGTGTTGTTTTGAATTTAATTTTATAAATGAATAAAATGGATTAATCTATAGTTAGAGTAGCAACAGTAATCAATCACAGCATAACCTGTTTTACCAATATTATGCTGGTAGATTCAGATTTCAGCCCCAATTTTTTTCTATTTCTATTGTTTATTGGGTGATGGCTACCTGCCTTAACATCCCATAATTGGTCTAAAATAGTGAACCATCCAAAAGTGCAGTGTTTTTACACTACAACCAAGCCAGAACGTGGTTTTGATGATCCAAAGAGCATTTCTATTGGTCTGACCAAAATTTGGTTCTTTGGTCCAGATTGACGTTTGCATCACTTTTCACACTTTGTCATTTTGGATTGGACCAAAGATCTGAAGGTCCTAAAGTGTGAAAGCACCCTAAAAGTTTGTCTCGTCACATGAGTTTTTTAATGTTTCATATTTAATATTATATTACAGCCTCATGATTAATTAAAATCATCAACACAATAGACTTCTTTATCAGCCTTTTCATAAACAGAAGGTATTCTCCTTCTCTGGAATCTGTCAATCCAATAATAAAACAAGTCCTCTGGTAAAAAGGACTTCAATGGCTGACATGCATTTTGTTGCATTTTCTTATTTTATCTCCTTCAGACAAGTATTCTTCAATAATTGGATTTCCTTAGTTTCAACGAAGCAACAAGATAACCTTTAGAATAATCTCTCGAGGTTTTAGAACTAATTAAGGGTGCAGTGTCAATTATGCCCAGCTGTTATCAGCGTATGAGGAAATGTTAAACCTCTTCTCTAATGAATACTAAATAAAATGTTTGCAATGGCTAGCTGCCATAAATTCAAATAACAAATCATTCTGTCATGACAGGGGCTTGATTTATAATAGAGGAAAAGAACAGTGGAGCTGTTTGTTTTATTGTCAAGGTCATAAAATATAATTTTTATGTTTTTTTTATTATTTTATTTTAGGGGACACAATACTGTAGCCCTTTTCACAAGTTAACACAGTTTCTTGAGGTCTTATTGAAAATATCATGAAAAGAACACAAAGACACAAATATTATTCAAAATAGAATTGCGAAGACCTTAGATATCCCACAATTTACAGTACATAATAATACCATCAAATGATTCAGAGAAACCAGAGAAATTCCTGTGAACGATGGTCAGTACTGGATGCTGGTGATCTTCGGACCCTCGGGTAGCACTACACTAAAAAGAAAAGGCTGTACTGAGTCCTAGCTTACGCAAGTTCAAAGGCGCATAGCGATGCTCATTGCTATCTTACACCCGGCCAACAGTGTATTGTCATGACATGTGTGGGCTTTCGAAAGTGTACTTTTCCTGTCGTTACGATAGCAAAGACACACTGACACGCCCTAAATCAAGTTGCATAGTGTGCCGTTGACTGGTCGCCATCTTCCAACTTGTTTTTTTTTTTAATTTTTATTCAGAGATTTTAGAAAAGCAAGTGTAAAAAATTCAAGGGATATTGAGTTCACTACATTGCATGGGCTACATTTTGTCCAGTTGGTTTTGTTTTAAACTGGAGTTTAGTGAGAGACCTAAAAAACTTTGCTACATCCTGTTATCTTCAGGTTTGGACACACTTATTCTCATTCAGTGTATTTATTTCTTTATTTAATGTATTTTTTACCCTGTAGATTAATATTAAAGACATTACCTCATGAAAATACCAAGAGTGTGCAGATCTGTTGTAAGTCCTGACACTGTCCAACTTTCAGCATGCATCTACACTAGACCTTCTGGACTTTGCTGATCATGTGATGCTACGGCGTTCTAACTCACCAAGCTTCTGATTACATACACCTGGTCCTGGTTATATAAATACCCCTCTGTTTCTGTACCTTTTTGCTTGGTATTGAATCTAGTTTCTAGATCTTCTACTTTGCATTTCTTTAGTTTATTGCTCTGTTGTTACCGACCCATTTTTGTGTTTTTGACTTACCCTTTTGCTTTTTAGTATTACCTATTGTTTATCGTTGATGACCCTTGCTTCTGTTTTTGCCTAGAACTTCTCTTGTTTGGATTTTTTAACCCCTTTGTCTGCTCTCTTTAGAAGAATCTAAAGTATAAAACATATTCTGGTTTGTTTAACTCGTTTTTTTTTTCACAGAATAATTCTGCATGTGTTCCTCTATAGCTTTAATATTTATAGTCTTCAATATTAAATTTACAATGTAAAAAAATCATAAAAAGGAAGAAAGGAAATACATTGAATAAGAAGAGGTGTGGAGTTTCCCTTTACATACGTTCTAGAATCAATGAACCAAACCTTGCACCAGACATCATCACCTATAATCGCTATCTGAGTCTAGATAAAAACAGTTTAGGAGATAAGATAAAGATAACAGTGGGTAAGAAAGTCGGGGGGGCATTTACCCATGCATTCCAGCTCCCCCCCTTCACCTCCACCTCACCCCCCCCGTCACACAGATCAATCACCATCGCTGACAACTCCCAGAAATGGATTTTGCAGAAATACCGGACTTTACGGACGAGATAAGGCTTATCAGACTAGTCAGGCTTCGCTCAGCTGGACTCATCTCCCCCAGTCTGAGAGGAGATGATTGGACTTGATTAGGGACAATCAAACTTGGCGCCCTGCTGGCGCTGCCTTTCTGCTGACTGTGCAATCAATGCTCAGCTGACTGGAGGAGCCGAATCGGCCCTGAAGAACCCTGTGATGCTATCACCTGCTGCGGCTGCTGCGGATGCGGCGCTAATCCCTCCTGGATGAAGATGAGATTTTCCAGCCCCGAAGGGAATACCTGGAGATCTTCTTTGGCTCTGGCTCAAGCCAACAAAGAGAGGATGAACCTAAAAGTCGGTATTTTTCTGCTGCAAAGGACGGCTGAATCCATCCTGAGATGACTCTGATGTCAGCGATGCCCCTGTAAAAGCTCTGGCACTTCTTGGCTAGTCGATGGAGGGACTTTACTGAAGGTGAAGGAGGTGACAACTTTGGCTCTAGACAGAGAGAAGAACTGCAGATTATGATCTGCAGTTTAGAGTAGTAAAGAATATGAATAATGGCATTGTGGGTAGTATGCAATGTTTGGCAAACATCATAATTTAGCCCAGTGGCATATAACACATTAACTTTTACCTTTAAGTACAGGTGCATTGTTCAAAAGTTATTTTATTTCAGTAATTACAGTTCAAAATGTGAAACTCATATATTATATAGATGTATTAAACACACAGAGAGTGATCTATTTTAAGATTTTATTTCTTTTATTGTTGATGATTATGGCTTACAGCCAATGAAAAGCCAAAAACTCCAATTGATGCTTTTGGGCAGTGTGGGCAGTGTGCCGAATCCTGCTGGAAAATGAAATCTGCATCTACATAAAAGTTGTCAGTAGCAGCGGGAAGCATGAAGTGCTGTAAGATTTTGTGGGAAAACAAAACTGCACTGACTTTAGTCTTGATAATTAAACACAGTGGACCAACAACTTTTATGGAGATGAGGATTTCATTTTCCAGCAGGACTTGGCACACTGCCCACACTGCCAATTGGCAATATTGTAATTTTCTGAGACACAGATTTTTGGGGTTTTATTTGCTGTAAACCGTAATCATTTTGCTTAATATAGATCACTCTGTGTGTAATAAATCTATATATAATATATGAGTTTCACATGTTGAACTGAATTACTGAAATAAAGTAACTTTTTAATGATATTCTATTTTTTTGAGATGCACCTGTATATCCCACATCTTGGTAGAAACCACTAGATCTAAACCGTTAATAATAGTTCCTACTTTAGCTGTTAGTGTTTTTAACCTGTGGTCACTGTTAACCCATGGAAAGGGCTTCTTGTATTTCAGATTATGAATATTAGCTTTGCTGATATTTTTGCTCTCTGGGGGTTAAAGGTTGGATTGATAATTGGGTTTAGGTCACTGGAAGGTCACTGGTTTAATCCCCTGGACCAGCAGGAAGTGGTGGATTGGGGGAAGGAAAGCAACATTAATGGCTGAGGTGACCTTGAGCAAGGCTTCTAACCCTCAATTACTCCCCGGGCACTGAGGTGACCCCCACTGCTCTGGGTGTGTGTTCTCATCGCCCTATTTGCTATGGTGTTTGTGTGTGTTCTCTAGCCATGGATGGGTTAAAAGAGGAGGTTGTGGGTCAGTATCAATATATCCTGCCTTTTGTGTTCATAGTTGTTTAGATTTCATACAAATACTGGGTAACAATTAAAGAAACATTTTTTTTATTTACTCTGAATAATGAACACATTGTTACAAATATACAGGAATGCTAACCTTTACTTTAAATAACTTAATTTTATACAGTTTCGATGTATGGGGAGTGGTCTTTGGCCATATTTTTTGGCCTATATTTTCTTAAACAGGACAGATTTGACCTGTTTTTATGCACGTTTATATTATTCTAGGTCTGTGGGCTCTACAAAAACATGCTCATGAAGTTCTTTGCACCAAATCACACTCAAATACAGATAAAGAGATCTCACCGTCTTTATTCTTACCAGTTTCAGGCCTTAAAAAATAAGAGACCACCTAAAAATGGTGAGTTTCTTTGATTTGACCAAATTGAAAACCTCTGGAATATAATCAAGAGGAAGATGGATGATCACAAGCCATCAAACCACCAAACTGAACTGCTTGAGTTTTTGCACCAGGAGTAAAGCAGCATAAAGTTATTCAAAAGCAGTGTGTAAGACTGGTGGAGGAGAACTGTGATTAAAAACCAAATGTTGATTTCTGAACTCTATGAAACTTTATGAATATGAACTTGGTTTCTTTGCATTATTTGAGGTCTGAAAGCTCTCAATTTCTCATGTTCTGCAAACAAATGCACTAAATTACATTATTTTTATTTGGAATTTAGTAGAAATGTCTGTAGTTTATAGAATAAAACAACAATGTTCGTTTAACTCATTAAACATAAACCTATAAATAGCAAAATCAGAGAAACAGATTCAGAAACTGAAGTGGTCTCTTTTCATTTTTTCTTAAATCTCACTCTTTTGCTGACTTGCCACAGACAGTAGGTACAGATCCCTCCCTCAGATGAAGTCTGCTGCCTAATCTTCTTGTGATTGGTCTGTCTAGAAAGTCTGTCTAGAACCATATTGCATCAAACTCTGGTTCTTCAGTCCAGACTGTGGTTTTCACACCTGCTAATTTGGTTTGGACCAAACTGAAAAGTCCATGACTAGTATTGACTCCAAGATTAGACTTAATCCCTGTCTGGGAAACAATTTCTGCCCCAATATGTTCCAAAGCCTTCCAACTAACCAGCTTCTCAGCCTCCTCAACACCAGCAAGGACAAGACTGATTACCAGCTGACGGGCGCCACCATCAATCATCCAATCATCCAATCACAGCCCGGGACCTGACTGCCTTATACAAACAACATGCCAAAGGGGAAGATCATTTGCATTCAGCGATTCCATGATTAAGGCGTGGGCTGTAATTACTCCAGGCCTGGTGGCCGCCGCTATTTTTCATCGCCACGTTTCCTGCAGATGCTGTCTCGATGCCGACCCGCGGTTGACCCTCGCGGCTGCTGTTAATAGCGCTGGTTTCAGCCGCTTTCTGAATTGGGTCCATTTATAGTGACCTGACATATATAGGAACTGTTGCTGAAAGGCACTGGGAACATTGTAATTACACATTATGAGCACAGCGGATGTATTCAGTATTGACAATAACTGTGTCAGTTATGTAATCTTTTTTTTCCAGACACTCATATTAAAAAAAAGACTTTGTGGGTTGGTGGATTGTTGTTCCAGACTGTTATGGAGTGATTTGGAACGACAGTGGGTCATCTTTAATGATGAGTCCTAATTTTGTCTTAGTGGTGACTTTTTGAGTCATCAGGTCACTGTGCCGTTCACACTACACAACTGATGGGTGTAACAAAATGACAAATAACATGTTTTTTCACTGTGGGAATTAGCCACAGTCAAGAAAATGTGCAGAAACTAAACGCTTGGGAGAACTAGCAAATCCATGCAGAGTTTCTTTAGAGAGGAGAATACGCACTTGAAGTGAGTCCAAAAGGAATGGGTTCAAATGAAGCAGCTGAGTCACATCAGAGTTTTTAAATGTCTGATTATTTAGAATTGTATGTCCCTATAGAACACAGAACAATATTGAATATTTCAGCACTACATATATCATTTTTCAATGTTTTAAACTCTAATTATAAACCTTAAGCTGTAACTCCACCATCAGATTACCAGTCAATCAGCTTAAAGTAGCAAAAAAGGTGTTTTTTTTTTACTGACTAAAACCCGTTTGCTGTAGAAAACTGGAAATATACAGATACACAAAAAGCAGTGTGTAAGACTGGTGGAGGAGAAGATCCTGAGATGCATGAAAACTGTAATAAATATTGATTTTTTTTAACTCTTTTTTTGTTATTTCCGCCATTTCTTATTTTTTGCAAATAAATACTCTAACAAATGCTTGGGAATTTAGGAGAAATGTTGTCCGTAGTTTATAGAATAAAACAGCAATGTTCACTTTACTCAAATATATACCTATAAATAGCAAAATCAAAGAAACCTATTCAGAAACTGCTTTTATAAAGGTTAGGGCCACTGGTTGCAGGACCTTATTGACGTAACACTGGGCTGTTGAAGTGCCTGTAATGAAAGTCAACTAACTAGCTAACAGGCTAACTAGCTAACTAGCTAACAGGGCTACATTAGAAACATTACTCAAATCTATATTGAGTAGATCCTCCTTTTGCAGATTAACAGCTTCTGAACTCTTCCTATAGCTTCCAATGAGAGTCTGGCTTCTGATTGTGAAGGTATATTGGACCATTCTTATTTACAAAACGTCTGCAGTTCAGTCAGTTCCCTCATTTGTTTCGTTTCAATTCATTGAGGAAAAGTGTAAGACATTTTGTCATAGTTTTCGTTTTTAGTAATTTAGTTCTTGCCTTGTTTTAGTCATGAAAATTAGGTCGTCAATAAATATTTTACAAAGACTTTGACAAAATTAACACTAATCAACACTGAACCCCACAAATACACAAATACAGCAGGAACTGGGATGACATTAATGCAGGACACCATTAGGAACCTCTACAACTACAGAAATAGCTGAGATGCCGTCTTGCATGTTGCATAACACATGTATTACATACTGTATGCATTACACACTACTTCTGCATGTGCAGCTCAATAAATATGAGATTATAAGAGTTATGGCCCATATCTACCTAAATAATTAATAACTTTTTATTGTTCTAGTTAACAGTATAGCAAACCGACACTTCCTTCTGGGTGCAGCAAATTTTTGACGCATTTTATTTCATATGTTTTCTCATGTTATTTCACGTTTTCCAGTCATGCTATGTGGACGATAACGAAAAGCTTCTGGAATGCAAGGCGCATCTACTCTCTGATGAAAATGCGTTTTCTCTGCAGCCTCTTTTGTTGTGAAATTTGAAGCCCTAGGTGTCATCATTTGGAGACAAAATGAAAGAAAATGGAGACTTTGTGCCAAACGCCTTCATTTCGCATTTCCTCTCCCGGTGTGAGGCTCACAAAGTAAACGCAAGTGAAAGCTGCTGCTTTCTTTCAATGTTTTACTCGTGAGCCAGAAGAATCGAGTGTAGAGGAATTAAACTGCTCCACCCACCAGTTTCTGCTGGCATAAAGTGAAAAAATCAGGAAAGGGGGGGGGGGGGGGGGGGTCTGCTTTGTTAGAGGGAAGATATGCAGATGAATATGTTAGAATTACAGTAAAGGATGAAGGATTTTTTATGTTGATTTAAAACATAGTACATTTATAGGACATTTGCATTTTAGGTACACAAACATTAAAATGAGTAATTTATACGTCCATTTTCCATTGGAATCGTTCCATTTTGTTCCCATTCTTAACCCCAGCAGATTGCATATTCATCACCACTATTTGATTGACAGTCCCTGCATGAACTAACCCACTGACTCATGAATCTGTGCCAGAAATCCACGTGAAACTAGAGGCTCTGGGCACGTTTTAATACCAGTGTTGCGTGGGGTCAGTGTGGTGCATGACTAATAAACTGTAACTTTAAAACTGTAAAAAGTTAAGAAAGTAAGTCAGGGTCTCGTTTCACTAATGTTGCAACATGTGTTCTGAGATCAGAACATGCAGAAGTCAAAGTCAAAGTCAAAGTGGTTTTTATTGTCATTTCAGCTATATACAGAGTACACAGTGAAACGAAACAACGTTCCTCCAGGGACCATGGTGCACATAAACACAGTATAGACAGAACAATAGTGCAACAGTACAAAAGTGCAGACAGACAATACAACACAATACAGACAAAGAATAATAAATAACAAGACAGTGTGCAAATTTTGCAGTGTGCAAAAAAGACCAGTGAGGTAGTAATTACCTCTATTTCACAGTGTGCAATAGAGTCCAGTGAGGTAGTAGGGTTTTTAGTGCTTTCCATTTTCTGGGGTAAGTGGGGTAAGAGTGTGTGTGCATGTACAGAAAAACCATCAGTTCAGTCTCTGCAGTTGAGGAGTCTGATGGCTTGGGGGTAGAAGCTGTTGCAGAATCTGGTCGTGCTGGACCGGATGCTGCGGTACCTTCTTCCCGAAGGCAGGAGGGAGAACAGTTTGTGTGAGGGATGGGTGGGGTCATTCACAATGCTGGTTGCTCTGCGGATGCTGCGGGTGGTGTAAATGTCCGTGATGGAGGGGAGAGAGACGCCGATGATCCTCTCAGCTGTCCTCAGAACATTATTCTACTGCTTTTTGTTGAGTTTTTCACAAAGAAATCACAGAAAAAGCTTGAAGAAATTAGAGTTTTCCTCCCATTTAGCCACTTACACAAGTGCACACACAGATAATGTCTAAATATAAGCTGTAATTACTTTTTTTGAACGAAAATAACCCAATGTTGTATTAAATGTCGCACACGTTAAATTACATTCAAATATCATGTAGAACATGCTTTTGGTTGCATTAGCATAATCCCATTGCAGAACGATTTTATTACGTCATTTTTATTATTTTTTATTATTATTTATTAATTTATTTCAACTGAAAAAAGAAATACACGGCACAATTTTTGTGGTGTAATCACGAGTCCTTCAAATGCTGTGGCATTCACGCTACAGAACTACCTGATATTTCACTGTGGAAAACAGCAAAATCACCTGGTTGCTCTCAACAAGCTTGCTTTATTAAGAAAACGTGTGCAAGTGCAAGGAATCTTTAGAGAGGAGAATACGCACTTGAAGTGAGTCCAGAATGAATGAATGAATTCATATGAAGCAGCTGAATAAAATCAGTTTAGAGTTAATAAATGTCCTATTATTTATTATTTTATTTCCCTTATGTAATAAAGAACTATATTGAAGGAATTTACTCGTAAATATGCTTTAAAAAACTGTAAAATAACGGTGTATTTATGTAAACACTTTAATGAAAATGGATGTAAATTTATTGGTTTTGCACTTAATATGAAATAAAGTATTTTACTTTAATTTTAGGGTTTTTGTTTGGCAGCCGCTGCTGCCAGTAATTTGACCGTTTTTTTACGTTTTTTTTTTTACAGTGTGTATTAAATGTCGCACACGCTAAATTACATTCAAATATCATGTAGAACATGCTTTTGGTCGCATTAGCATAATCCCATTGCAGAACGATTTTATTACATCAGTTTTATTATATATTAATTGAATATTTCAACTGAAAACAGAAATAAACAACATCCTTCAAACGCTGTGGCATTCACACTACACAACTACCTGATATTTCACTGTGGAAAACAGCAAAATCACCTGGTTGCTCTCAACAAGCTTGCTTTATTAAGAAAACGTGTGCAAGTGCAAGGAATCTTTAGAGAGGAGAATACGCACTTGAAGTGAGTCCAGAATGAATACATGAATTCATATGAAGCAGCTGAATAAAATCAGTTTAGAGTTCTTAAATGTCCTATTATTTATTATTTTATTTCCTTTATATAATACAGAACAATATCAAATGTTGAAATAGAGTAATAATGTTTTAAACTCCAATTATAAACCTTTTAAACTGTGCTTTTAAACAAGTGCTTTTGTCTGTAACTTGTCTGTAATCATCAGTCAATCGTGAAAGCGCAGCGCTGTTAAGATACCAATGCGCCAAAGTCGCCGTTCTGCCGTAAATGCTGCAGCTTCTGCCATCTGTTGCACAATTTAAGGTGGAATGGGAAAGTTAGCTAAATAGCTAACGCTAGCTACTGAGACAAACTACTACTAACAATCTTTTTAATGGTTGTTATGAAGAATTCAGCCATAAAACATTGAAACTACACATTAAACTATGGTAGAATAGCGCTAAGCGCCACTGAGTAAGTTCCGTCTTCTTACCAGTGATTCTCACACTCCTCGATTTGAAGTGTGCATTGGATAAATCTCCATATGAAGGGCTAACAAGCACTATCCCTTCCCTTAATCTACCCCTCCAGCTTAACAAGAATCAGAACACCCCTACCTCTTGGCGTAAGTGGGGTAAGTGGTAGGGCCAAATATCAAATCTGAAATCACCAAAAATAAAGTAGGAATATTCCATGGATATCAAGTCTTCCCATTGGATTGATCATAGATCATATTGTTTAATTAATCTCCAACACCATGGAGTTTTCTCCAGTCCTCTGAAAGCACCACCAGGCTGTCTTATATCTCCAAAAGCAAACAGAAAAATGACCTGGCTTGATGTTTTTACCTTTATGGACAGCATCCATATATTGACTACAGCTGTGAGCCTCAAATGCATAGCTTACGTGACTACACAGTCTACTTACGAGAATTAAATAAAAAAAAAAGCCAGTCTAATCTAGTTTTATAGCTTTAGAAATAAATATACTAAATTCTGTTTGCCTTCACATCAATGCCTGCATTCAAATACATATATATTTATATGCAGGTGTGAAAACGAGTGCATTAAAGGCTCAGACTCAGACTTTTCATTAAGGTTGTCTAGACTTTAATTTGTCGTTAATCTTTTTTTTAAATATCTCCAATCAGACTTTCCCTCAGCCTGGCTGATGCTCCGGCACACAAACTCCAGTAGAAGAGATTGAACCCCTGGCCTCGGTTCTTTTAGAAGAGTAAAGGATTTCAGATTGGGAAGGAAAGATGATAACGTCTTTCGAAAGGAAAAAAGACGAGGCTTCTTCAATTGCCTATCACTCACTGGAGATTACTCTTTTGCTGTTATAATAGCAAGCGAAATAGGACTTCAATGACATTTTGACCGAAGTTACGCCGGGGCGCCAGGCGCGGCCGTGTGTTGTGCAGACAATGAATGACACCTACAGAAACACATCTACACTTGTCCCAAGCCCCATTCCTGCTTGAACAACCTAAGGGCTAAAAACAATCAATTCAACTGACGTTAAAAAAGAGAGAGAGAGAGAGAGAGAGAGAGAGAGAACAGCTGTAGTGGACTTAGACTAGCGTTTCAGAAACAATCCGTTCTTCATCCTCTGAAAACGTATTCTGACTCGCTTGATAAATATCACTCGGAGGATATTGTTTCGGAAAGCACTCCGCTTTACGTGTGGAGGTAGAAAACCACATTTCATACCAGCAAAAGTTTGACAGCTGCTATTTGTTTCCTCACCGAGGAACGAAACTGACGAGGCACGCTAACTTTAACAAATAGTCACTGTGTACCCATTACTTCTGTTCGCAAACAGCCCACGGCTTTCCCCTGTTTATAAAGAGAAAGCCCCTCCCAGCGCACGGGAGAAATAAACACTCGGAAAGACATTAACTTTGGCAGATTACTTTTTGAATGACGAATCGAGGTGAAAAAACCCTTACAGTGAAATTCCGCCGTGCCCTTTCTGTCGTCGGATCTCTTTGCTGTAGGCAATGGCAATGTCAACATCAACCAATAGATCATCTAAATAGATTAATATTAAGTACAGTTTACCACCATTGAGCATAAAACTCAGCTTTTGAATATAGCCAGAGAGATCTTCACCAGTCATGAAGAATAAAACCATAAAACATTTTACATTTTACATTTTATTCTAATACTGTCTAATCTTGCTTAGATTAGACAGTATTGCACTTCTCTCTCTGTTGAATTTTCTCAGTCAGCTTTATGAGGTAGCATCACCTGGAATTCAGGCTTTCAGTTAACAGCTGTGCTGAACTCATCAAGAGTTAATTACTTAAATTTCTTTCCTCTTAACATTAGCTTGAGAGCATCAGTTATAAAGTTGTGAAGAGGTAGAGTTATACCTATATATAGTGAACAGCCCTGTTTGAGTAATTTTCTAATCCATATTTATTACACCATGAACAGATGAAACTGGCTCTCATCAGGACCATCTCAGGAGTTTCCTCTGTTGCACAGGATAAGTTCATCAGAGTTACCCGCCATTTCTAAAGTTTAGGAATCTCAGCGAACCACAGTGAGAGACATTTTCCACAAATGAAACAGTGAAAATATGAAACAGTGGTGAACCTTCCCAGGAGTGACTGGCCGACGAGAGTTACCACAAGTGCGCAGGGATGGCTCATCCAAGAGGTCACAACAATATCCAAATCCAAGTTAATTTGGTTAGTGTCAGCTTTCATGAAAACCACTGCTAAGCAAAAAGGACCCTCCGATGTCCTTCAAATCTGCAAAAAAGCGATAAATAAAATACATATTGCAAATTACCGTAAACGCTTGATTGCAGTTGTTGCTGATAAGGTTTGCTCAACCAGTTATTAGGTATAGGGGGCAAATACTTTTTCACACAGGGTCATGCAGGTTTGGATGGTTTTCTCTCTTATAATAGTAACTGAAAGTGTAATACTAACAATACTAACGCCTGATTACCATCAACATTTCACCTGGAGGGGTCTCATATGTGTTTAACTGGCTGAATCATCGTGAGGCGAGATGCAATAACTTTGACAAATGGCTCCAGCAAAGTGTGACTGCATCGTAATGCATTATACATACCGGCCTCAGCTGAAGAGCGACTGCATGTCTTTCAGACTCTCCTCACCCATTGAGATGAGGGCGAGCACATGGGGTTGAGGCTATCTCACTTCTAAAGCGCCAGCAATGGCAATAAGAAACAGCTTCCTGTGCCTTTGAGAGCCACTGAAGGCCCAAATGGAAATGTTACTCTATAGGCAGCTCAATCTCAGTCCCTGTCCTCGCTCTGCCTCGGCTACCGGCCTTAATTCTTTCACAGTCCAGCAAATGGACTTGAAGAGCATGGCGGCGGTGTCGGTGGACGCCAGAATCTTAGGGGCAGGGGCGAAAGCAGCTTTAGACTTTATACTGCCAGAAAAAAAAAAAAAAGACTTCACTCCACTTCATGATAACCCTCTCTGAAGCTTGCGTTCAGCCGATGCGGACTCTTTCAGTCAATTTCACCACAAAAGACAGTCAAAGTGTCCAAAGATTGAAAGCGATCGAGTGAAATTTGCCGAGATTACACATTGGCGTGTCGCCCGTGAGGTGACAAAAATGACAAGGTAAGGTTAGCCTGATAACTGTGTTGGGATGGGTTTGGACAGTTCAAGAAATGACATGATGGGTACATCACAAAGAAATCAACTTGTCAGGTCATAACGGTTATGACTTAAAAAAGGAGAGGAACTACGACTAAAAGCTGTTTTCATCACAAGTGAACTGCAGAAAACGTCGGGACTTTATTCGGAGCTACACTTTTGAAAACACCACATTCAGTCAGTGCCACAACACTTAAATTTGTCGCTGCATAGCTTATATTGGTCATTACTTTCGTCCTGTCAGGAATCACAGGACACTGCTAACAGGACACTGCTATTGGCGGACCAAAATAAAATATAAAGGAAAAGGAAAACACTGCATGCCAGCATAGCAGTATTATGGCTGCATCTGGGCAAGGACAGCTTGCCTTCATAGATGGAACAATGAATTCTGTTCATTGAGAAGGTGGGTCACATAGTAAGACAATGACCCTAAGCACCATGAGATGGGATTGGACAGTTCACGAGATGATGGGTAATAATGGGTAAATCACAAAGAAATCAACTTATCAGGTCATAACAGCTATGAGTTCAAAAGGAAAGGATCTGTGACTAAAGCTGTTTTCAAAAGTGAACTGCAGACATTTTTTGCATACATTAATATATATTATATATATATATATAGTATGACACAGCACACACACAGCTCTGGAAAAAAATGAGACCACTTAAAATTGATGAGGTACTTTGATTTTACCAAATTGATTGAAAACCTCTGGAATATAATATATCAAGAGGAAGATGGGTGATCACAGCCATCAAATCTGCTTTTGAAAGCTATCCAAAAGCAGTGTGTAAGACTGGTGGAGGAGAACATGATGCCAAGATGCATGAAAACCGTGATAAGAAACCATCAGGGTTATTCCACCCATATGTTAGGGTTTTATTTGCATTATTTGAGGTGTGAAAGCTCTGCGTCTTTTTTTTTTTTTTTTATTTCAGCCATTTCTCATTTTCTGCAAATAAATTCTCTTAACGACAATATTTTTATTTGGAATTTGGGAGAAATGTTGTCTGTAGTTTATAGAATAAAACAACAATGTTCACTTTACTCAAACATAAACCTATAAATAGCAAAATTAGAGAAACTGATTCAGAAACTGAGGTGCTCTCTTCATTGATTTCAGAGCTGTATTTGATGCTGCTCCTAACATTTGAAAAACAAAGTGAACAAAGGATAATAATAATAGAGTACAGGTGTAGAAAGAAGGAGGTGGTGCCCCAGTTATTCCTGATCAGTGTAGCTACAGGTTACTCCTCCTGTTCACCTAGTCATCTGCATCTTCCTGGCCTGACATAATCGATTAGTCTTGAACATACGCACCGCGCTCAATCAATAAAAGCAGGGTCGTGAGCATTTCTGTCCTCAATGATGCGCTGCACATTCAACATCCAGTAATCCCTGTCTAACTGCTTTAATAAGTCTCCCTCTATTCTGCGCAGGAAACCCAGCGAATCGATTCCTTTCGCACTTATGATGCTGCCCGCCCAGTCTGTGTCTGGTGGAGCAGGGTTCCAGTACTCATCGAATCTATTTTCTTACACCGTAGGGAGTTTCTCCTCGCCTTCCCTCGTCTTTCCTCCCTCTCTTTTCCGTTTCTTTCACTGTCTCTTTCTGAACCTCCTCAACTCGAGAACGCTGAACCGAGTGAAGCGAACCCCTTTTTTTTTTCGTGTCGGCAATCTCACGACTCCTGGAGCTATTTCCACAGCTTTCCTCTTCTCAGACGGTTTTCTCAGACCCTGCGATTTCATCTCCAGCTTGACTCCAGGTGAACCTCTTCATAGATGACAGGATGACACCGAACACCCACCTATGGAACAGGCTGAGAGCCGCCTTAGGAGGCTATGAGAGTGTGAAAGGGAGATTGAGAAAGGGAAAAAGATGGATATAGCACGAGATAAAGATGGAAGGACAGTGCCTTACCAGAGGGATCTGAGGAAATGCGATCCTGGAGGAGGAAAGCCGGGTCTGAAGCCTCTGCCAAAGACATGAAGGCCTCCTTATCTGGCTTGCCTTAAGAGGCCAAAAGGGTGCGGATGAGACTCAAATATACCTAATCCCATCTGTGAAACACGGTGGTGGTAGTATCATGGTTTGGGCTTGTCTTTCTGCATCTGGGCCAGGACGACTGATGCCTTCACTGATGGAACAATAAATTCTGAATTATATCAGGGAATTCTTAAGAAAAATGCAAGGACATCTGTCCATAAGCTGATTTTCAAGAGAAGGTGGGTCACACAGCAAGACAATGACCCTAAACACCATAATATGGGATTGGACAGATTAAGAGATGAAGGAAGTTTAACTTATCAGGTCATAACAGCTATGAGTGCAAAAGGAAAGGATCTGTGACTAAAGCTTTTTAAAAGTTTTTAAAAGTGAACTGCAGAATTTTTTTACATGCATTCATATAAAAAATAGTTTGGCACCAACTGCAGTGATACAGCAAACACACAGCTCTGGAAAAAAAAAAATAAGAGGACACTTAAAAATGAGGACTCCCGGAGCTATTTCCACAGCTTTCCTCTTCTCAGACGGTTTTCTCAGACCCTGCGATTTCATCTCCAGCTTGACTCAGGTGAACCTCTTCATAGATGACAGGATGACACCGAACACCCACCTATGGAACAGGCTGAGAGCCGCCTTAGGAGGCTATGAGAGTGTGAAAGGGAGATTGAGAAAGGGAAAAAGATGGATATAGCACGAGATAAAGATGGAAGGACAGTGCCTTACCAGAGGGATCTGAGGGAATGTGATCTGAGGGAAGGAGGAAAGCCGGGTCTGAAGCCTCTGCCAAAGACATGAAGGCCTCCTTATCTGGCTCGCCTTAAGAGGCCAAAAGCGTGCTAATCTCTGACATGGCAAGAAGCAATGCAGCTTGGTCTGGATAGAGCAGAACAGAGCATAGCCTGTTGGACCACCAACTGCAGTGAGGGCTGTAACCCGTCTCAGATTAACTTCTTTCCAGACCCATTTTTTTTGTCGCTGGCCAATAAGCTCACTCTTATGCTCGGTCCAGAAATTTCAGAAACACTGTGAGTGAAGATGAATAGGATTCTTTTCAAAGCCAGTAAATGATTTCAGACACTTAGTCACGGAAATGGGACAAAAAATGAGAGCTAACTCAATGCACTGGCGAAATAAATAAGTACAGGCCACATTTTTTCAGTGTTTTCTTTATTTTCATGACTATTTACATTGTAGATTCTCACTGAAGGCATCAAAACTATGAATGAACACATGTGGAGGTGAAATAACTAAAAAATATATATATTCTAGTTTCTTCAAAATAGCCCCCCTTTGCTCTGATTACTGCTTTGCACACTCTTGGCATCATTCTCTCATTGAGCTTCAAGAGGTGGCCACCTGAAATGAAAAGTTTTCCAACAGTCTTGAAGGAAGGAAGGAGTTCCCAGAGGTGTTTATTAGCACTTGTTGCTCCTTTGTCTTCTTCACTCTGTGCTCCAGCTCACCCCAAACCTCAAATCTGGATTGGGTTCAGGTCCGGTGACTGTGGAGGTTCAGCTCATTTTTTGTTAAGTACATAAAACTCCACATGTGTTCATTCATAGTTTTGATGCTTCAGTGAGAATCTACAATGTAAATAGTCTTGAAAATAAAGAAAACGCACTGAAAAAGAAGAGAAGGTGTGTCCAAACTTTTTTTGGCCTGTTCTATAGTTTTACATTTAGGACATCGCATCTCTTCTAAACGGAGGGATTTGGGGGGTGACGCAACAATACTTATTAAATTATTGTCCACACCCAAGGTTAGCTGTTGTCAAACTTATTGTTGAAATCTTTCCATTCCACCTTAAATGAAGCGGCATCCGTGCCAAAATGTACTGTAATTATGCTTTTTTGCAGCACAGATGTTATCAAAATATTATTGCATTTAACAAAATATATATATATATATATTACTGTTGTAATTGGCCACTTTTGTACACACTATTGTACAGTCCTGAAGTGAACTGAAGAAACCACCATATTGTGGTTTGCATTGAGGTGTAACGATACAAATCCCCATAAGCCTTTATGCTAATATGGCGGCAATTCTTCCTCTTAATGGCTCATCAAGTGCGCTATTTAAGGTGGAACAGGAAAATTAGCTAGCAGCAAGCTAACTAGCACAATGTACTACTCATTTTCTTGTTCCACAATACATTTAAATTACATATTTTTTGCATTTTTATAAGTGTCTTTAGCCACTTATTTCCCATATTTTGCCGATTATTTCCATATACTTATATGAAATGTGTTTGGAGTCCATGCAGTCATAATACTTCACTGTACACTGTAATAAAAAAGCGTATAACAGAACTGGGTCTTACTCTACTGTTTAAATTTAAGATCAAGATCTGCACCACACTAATCATTTGGGTGGGTAAAATATTGATTTTTTCCAATGATTGGCCAATTATCAACAATTGCAAAGCAAAAAAATCCCCCCAAAGGAAAGGTGGTTCCCTGCATTTCCAGATTATAGTTCATTACTTGGTTATCAGCTGCTTTAGGACCAGCTTGTAGACCCACATGGCGCCATCCCTACACCTCATCTTAGTACTTCATTGTCACAGATGCTGATAGCTTTGCTCATTTGCTTATTATTCCTCTAATTGTTTTGAGGCCGGAAAAAGATAAGTCCTGAAATCTAATTAACCATGACCTTTTCCCAGTGCTGCCTCCCCATCCTAAACGAGCTGATTGAGGAAAAATGTAAATACTGAGGAAGATAATGCAAGCCTAATGGAATGGTAATCAACCATTAGCGCAAACGAGAGCTATACATTTTTTCTGGCTCTCATCCGCAGAGTGACTTTCTTTGGGGGAAGCTACACTGTAAAAAATATCCTGTACAATTGCAGTAAAATGCTTGTTATTTTTACATCTTTTAGGACCAGATATCATCACCTCAAAGAGATGCTACCTAGCATAATTCTAGCATAAGCTTAGATGCAGGAGTGGCCACTGTAGCCAATATAAAGCCAATAAAAAGCCAATCTCAGCAGCAGAGAATGGGGTAACTTGCTCTTACAGCCTACAACACTGAGATCAGGCAGTCAACCATACTATGACATAAGAAAAATATGAATGAACTAAGGGCCTAAGAAATTCACTTAAACACACTACTCAAGCTGTAATGGGACAACGTATATATATTTATATATTTATACTAGTGCATCTCGAAAAAAATTAGAATATCATTGAAAAGTTACTTTATTTCAGTAATTCAGTCCAAAATGTGAAACTCAATATACTATATTATATAGATGTATTGCACACACAGAGTGATCTATTTTAAGTGTTTATTTATTTTATTGTTGATGATTATGAAGATTACAGCCTATAAAAACCTAAAAAATCAGTGTCTCAGAAAATTAGAATATTATATTATAAGACCAATTGGTACTTTTGGCAGTGTGGGCCAGTGTGCCAAGTCCTGCTGGAAAATGAAATCCACATCTCTATAAAATTTGTCAGCAGAAGGAAACGTAAAGTGATTCGTTAAGATTTTCTGGGAAAACAACTTTTATGGCGATGTGGATTTCATTTCTCAGCAGGACTGCACACACTACCAGAAGAACCAAATGGTCTTATACTATAATAGAATATAATATAAACATTTTCTGAGACACTAATTTTGGGTTTTCATTGGCTGTAAATAACATAACAATCATCAACAATAAAATAAATAATCACTTAAAATAGATCACTCTGTGTTTAATACATCTGTATAATATACAGTATCGTCGCTGTCCAATGAAAAACGCTTATCTCCAAAACAGCAACTTTACAGGAGAGAAAAAAACTTGTAAACTTTCAGTGGAAGTCAATGTAAGAAGAGTTTATTTCAGGTCATTTTGAAGAGTTTCTATTGGTCTGTTCATCAAGACATTTTGACACATTATAGGAGTCTGTTCAAATTATTTAGTAAACTAAAAAGCGACAAAAATAGAGATAAGAGTTTTTTATTGGACAGCGACGATATGAGTTTCACATTTGAACTGAATTACTAAAATAAAGTAAAATTTTTTTATGACATTTGACATGCACAAGTATACGGTTTTTCCCAGCACAGTATGTTAATACTGTAAATAAATTGCATTATTATTTACAGTATTATAGCATTTAAAAAAAAAATAAAAAATTACTGTTGTTTTTTGCAGGTTTTTTTTTTTTTTTACAGTAATTCTGTTTTCACAATCTTGGAGATCCTGCCTCTTAAAGGTCACCTTCCGTCGTTTTTTCTTTCATTTTAAAATGTCTAGTTGTGGTCTCTAGTATGAATGAATGACATGTGAGCCGTTTTTGTAAAAAAAAAGTGCTCAGGTGTCTCTGTATAGCTCTTTTTTAATGGACTGTTTTAGGGGTGTGTCCAAAATGACCGGATTCCAGCTTTGCTCATGAATATTCATACATGCAAACAGCATGCAAATATCTCTCCTCTGATTGGCTAGGAGCACTGCGATGCCCCTCCACCGCTCTGCCGCTCACTGCCTCCCACCTCCTAACTGATGAGCGGTGATGTTGCGTCGCTTCAGCTCCGCCTCTGGGAGTTTCTCGAGCCGAGGTGGGCTGGTCTGTGAGTTTCTGCCTACGTAGGCAGAAAGATAATTCAAAATTCACCCGTTTTCGGAGGGGGGGAGGGGGGATTTCTTTGCTTAGCTCCTGCAGACAATGGGGGCTGCAAAACAGTTTAATGTGCAGGTGTACACATTCAACTCGGAGAGACCTACTGTATTCCACAAAAAACAAGAAAAATTGGATTTTCGCGGAAGGTGAGCTTTAATGGTTCAGCTGGTGTATGAACTCAACAGGCTGCGAATATTACAGCATCATCTGTCTGCCAGAATCGACAAGCAGAGGAAGAACGTTCCGCGTCTTGCTCGGGATGAAACCGCGACCGGTGGAGGTACTGATCCGAGGTCTTGCAGGAATATATCACTCACCGGTGGCCAATTTGGCAGGACAACATTTGTTTTGTGGCGGCTGCGGGCCCCAGGTGCTCCTCTGTCTTATCCTGCCATGGAGAGCACCGAGCATGAGACAGTGCACTGATTGTGGCCTGCAGATGAGTTTCATTACGTCTGCCAAAAAAGCCAGGGAAAGGGGAAAATTACCCGATCTGGATTCCAATGAAACGCCAATCGTCAATTTGCAGCAGCACAGGGGGCGAAAGAGAGCATGCGCTCTTTTCCTTTTCTCTTTTCCTTTCTTTGTATAGGGTCCTGAAACGTGTTGCCGCTGTAACGAACTGTTGACATTTACATTATCGCTCAAGTCCCCAAACAAATCACGGAGGCCCCAGCTGGTGGTCTTCATGGTTGTGAACATGACCTCGGTCGCCAATTGAGCCCAGGAGAATCGGCTTACTTTAATTGAAGCTCACACCATTATTTTGAGGGATTGAGCAATTATTCCGCGGCTGCAGCTTTCTGCAGTTTGCCCACGGCTTCATGCTGCCTGTGTACTGTAGATGCTGTAGTTTTCACACAGCTAATACCTCGTGGTGTTATCATGTTAGCCTGGTATTCCGGATGTGGGATCATCTGCTCTGCAGGTTTAGGTCAGTTTTGGGGAGTTTTCGTCAAGAATGAACGTAAAACTGCTTTAAAGAGATCTTCGGTTCATGTAAAGCAGATTCTAATGCAGTTTGCTGCAGGTATGGAAGCTATCCGCTCCTGGTGCTGCATGTAGGGTCATGTGATTGGTTCATTTTGTAAAGTGACTGCTTATACATATCGCATTATGTTACTCGAGTTAGACTATAGTGCGATTTGCTGCAGGTATGGAAGCTATCTGCTCCCGGTGCTGCGTGTAGGGTTATGTGATTGATTCATTTTGTAATGTGACTGCTTAAACGTATCGCATTATGTTACTCAAGTTAGACTATAGTGCAGACTATAGTGCAATAAAGTTTTAAGAGATCAGAAATCAATATTTGGTGGAATTACCCTGGTTTTAATCACATGCAGTTTTCATGCATCTTGGCATCATGTTTTTCTTCCTTCACCAGTCTCACACACTGCTTTTAGATAACTTTATGCTGCTTTACTCCTGGTGCAAAAATTCAAGCAGTTCAGCTTGGTTTGATGGCTTGTGATCATCCATCTTCCTCTTCTTTGGTAAAATCAAAGAAACACATCATTCGTTGGTCTCATGTTTTTCCAAAGATTTATAGTATTTTTCCAATAAATGTTATCACAAGCTTTACAGAGATACGGGTCCAAGATAGTGGCAACAGTGGCAAGAGAAAAATTCCTCATACAAAGATTAGGAAATATTGGGAGAAATTAAGACCCAATACCATTTCTCATTCCAATACCATTTTCAGTGTTCCTCCATTTAAGGTGCAACATGAAAGTTAAGTAGCGTTTAAGTAAGTTTGAGTGCTATAATGTGCAGTATGTATAGATGTAAAAACTTTCGTAAAACCAAACATTTGAACAGTTAAAGTGTTAAAGAGTTGAGAAAATCTCAAAAAAGCCAATGCCAATGTTGATCCCAGATCTTCCATCCCAGGCTATATCTAAAAGGAACAAAAAGGATCAAGGTTCAGTATTTCAGGGCACTTGAAACTGTCTTTGCAGTAGGCTCACCTTGATGCTGGTCTGCGCTATATATCAAGTATCTACCTTGTGTGCAATGATTTACCCCCACCTTCTTGAACCCTTGGGCTTAGGTAATATCAGCATTTGAATAAGAATCGATTTGCCCCCGAGGCAAGAGCGTCGTCCGTGTAGCGCGGGATGCTACGCTCTGTAATTCTGCTTCTTTTCTGCAGACAGGAGTGCTGGCGATGCACTTTAACATAGAGCAACAACCCCCCAAGTGCTCCACCAGCACTGCTAGCTCCCTTTCAGACCAGAACATCTGACATTTAGCACATGCTCTTGTTTGTGTCGGCCCTATTTGCGTGTGAAGGGAGGTTTCCGTGACCTTTCGGCCTTCAGAGACTAGCAAGCGGATGAGCGGCCTGAAAAAACAGCCGACCGGCCAGTAAACAAACAAACAGACAAACAAAACAGATAAATAAAACCCTGCCAAGCCCAGAAGCAAGCACATCCCTATTTGGTTGTTTTTCCTGTTTTTCTTCTTCCGTCCTTTTCTTTCTCTCTTAAAAAAAATACAGAGCGAATAAGGTTGAAGAACTGAAGCACAGTGTGGTTCACAGCCAAAGAGGTCAAAGCAGACAGACGGCTGTTTTTATTTTTTTTTCCCCTCCGGCTTCCCATGCCCACTGGCGGGCCGCCCACTTGATGACTCAACCCATTGGGGAAACGGCTTGGCAGGAACAGATCAATAACGCCACTTTGAAAGTGGGCAGAACCCGAGGAGGCTGCTGGCTCTACTTAGGAAGTCCAAGGATGTACTTAAAGGGTGTGGGCTTATCTTGCATCACCCTGCATTAGACCACTGTGGCGAGACGAGGGCCGAGGTCATAGGGTCTTAACGACTGTAGGGTCTTTTATCGTCTGAAGAGTATATATATATATAAATGATCTGGAATCATCTTTGATTTACGTGGGTCAGAACGTGTGAGATCTGCTGACAAGAAGTCATCAGAAATGGTTTAGAAAAAGTCAAGTCCTTAAAAAATTTACCAGCTGCTGAATTATAAAATATGCTCATTTGAAAGCGCTTGGGTTTTTTATTCTTAACATATCAAAGGCAGATATTGGGTCACATTAACCAAATTCCAAATACAGAATTCAGGATTCAACCATGAGTCAAAAAGAGACTTGTTCAATTCATTTTAATTCAAATGTATTTATATAGAGTTTTTTTCTCCAACAAATGTCACAAAGCAACTTTACAGAGATACATTAATGTCCAACAATTGCCCCCTATGGGGCAACAGTGGCAAGAAACCTTGTAAGAAACCAAGGCCCAATCCCATTTCCAAATTAAAACCTCTGGAATATAATCAAGAGGAAGATGGATGATCACAAGCCATCAAACCACCAAACAGAACTGCTTGAATTTTTGCACCAGGAGTAAAGCAGCATAAAGTTATCCAAAAGCAGTGTGTAAGACTGGTGGAGGAGAACATGATGCCAAGATGCATGAAAAAAACTGTGATTAAAAAACAGGGTTATTCCACCAAATATTGATTTCTGAACTCTTAAAACTTTATGAATTTGAACTTGTTTTCTTTGCATTATTTGAGGTCTGAAAGCTCTGCATCTTTTTTTGTTATTTCAGCCATTTCTCATTTTCTGCAAATAAATGCTCTAAATGACTATATTTGTTTTTGGAATTTGGGAGAAATGTTGTTCGTAGAAACTGAAGTAGTCTCTTTATTTTTTCCAGAGCTATATATACAGTATATGGTGTGGACAGTTGAATTCAATATTCCGGTGATTGACTTCCTGTTCGTTCCAGAGGCTGGAGATCAGAGGTAGAGCCGAGTGTGGGGGAGACAGGGATGCTTTTTTATGCCAGGCTTGACATTAAACCTGATCGGTTGTAATTTTATTTTTTGATTTTCTGAACATTTTTGAAGCTTCTGTTGGGTCAAAAACTGCATTTAAGGACATTTTGTGAATAAGACGTTAAGTGGAAAGTTGCTAGGGGATAAATAAACATATCTGAGAAGCAAGGACACACAATATATTCATTTCCAGCTTAGGGAAACGCAAGAGTCGACACTTTCCTCACCTAAAGAGCTTTTTTGCGGCCGGGGCTGAGCTCCCAGAGAAAATGTTTACTGCTGTCGAGGTGACTCTCCTTGACTGTGAGGCACTTGAGATCCTGCTAGGCTTTCTAAAAGGCAACTTCTTCCAGCCTCTGCTGTTTTGCCCTTTAAGAACTGTTGTTAAAGAAAGGACGCTTTTTCTCGAGTCCCTGGAGCGCTGCAACAGGCTGAGGAATCACTAGACTGAACAACAGCACTCTCGATAGGATAAAACGCCGGCTGCTCCTGTTGATTTTAAGTGGAATACAAATATCACCCTTACTTGTTTGTGCCAGTATAAATAGATCTGTACCATTGCCTTCGTGTAGCTCATTAGCTGGAGGACATCCTTTTATATAGGGGTTCTTATCCCTAGAAACCACGGCTCTCTGTATCTCCTCCACCTTTAAAGCCTCCCTTCATCTTCCGCCATCATTTCCACTAGAATTGCACCCAGGTTTTTCTCGGCTGTCTGCTACCCGACTGCCTGTATTGTAGCAACTCTTTTAAAAGGTCCTTCTCACCTTTGAGACGCCCAATTTTTGGACATTAACAATGAGCAATCTCATTGAGTGTTTGGTCTTGGTAGACTTATGCTGCCTACCAATCATGTCAAAAATATCGTATTGCACCTAGAAGGAATAAAAAAAAAAAAAAAACAGGAATGAATCTTGGTTGGTTTCAATACGGACACAAAGAGCCTGTGCAAGGCACATCGTGATGCTCATTGCTATCTTACACCCAATTAAAAAACTGTCTATTTTCACACCTTGCACCCACACCGTTAAAATAGCATCCGAGTTTAGTAATAAATTGGTAATTAACCACTTTAAAATAAGACTACCTTTATAAAGGGTTTATTAATGTTTACAGTTAGTTTATTAATGGTTACTAACTAGGTTGTAAATTCCTTAAAAATCATTAATAATCAGTTATAACACGATACTTTATCCCTTTTTATTTCAGAAATAATTCTGCTTTCAGTTTAGAAACAAAATAAAAAAATACATAAAGAAAGTTACATAAAAAATAGGACAAAATATTCTATATAAAAATTCTAAAGTCCAAATACAGCTTTAAAGCTTTCAAGTAAATAGCAAAACAAATATAAATCAAGATAAGGATTTTTAAAATCATGTTATTATCACGTTATGTCATGTTTGATTTTTGTCACACTTCTATAGCTCATGTTGCTTTCAACCCAAAACAATTAAAACAGAAATCACATAATATCATATTTAAGAGCTCCAAAAAACATAAATACAAATTTCTAATGTCGTATATTATCCCCACCTCTTTTGAAGGAACTCCAGTGCTTTTAAAATATCAGATCCAGATGGTTTGATTCCCATGATCCCTCTGGTGATTCTCTACACTGGTAGATACATGCTACCCTCCTCTCACACATCTCATGATGTGCGACCTCACATTAGGCGCTGTAATGAAACGACCCCGAGACGACCTTGCTGAACCCACAACGCATCCTTTAATGTGCTGAGGAGCGCAAACGTTTCTGTGTTCGCACGAAACCACACGTGAAGGAGTCTCGCCACCATTCACTGTCTGAATGTAAATGAAGAGTTTGGCACATGTTAAGAGAGCACTGTTTGTTAGACGTGTAGTTGTGAATTGATCTGAAGGTGATACTTAAAAAAGACACTGCTATGGTCCGAATCAGTTGATGAGTTTGTTTACTTGAAGTTTTCCTCCCTCGGTTTGGTTTGTTTTCACACAGGCATAAACTTAACGCACCAAAATACGCACCAATAAACCATGCAACCACATTGGCTCGTCTGATTGGTCAGAGCTGTCTGGCGCAGGAGCGAGAAAATAAATACAGTTTCAGTATTAAAATGATCAAATGTCATTCAAATAAACTTAGCAAATCTAAGCATTGGTGCACACCATTGTTAATTCAGCATAGAATGTGGAAATATATTTATTTTAGGGACATGTCAATGTACATCTCTCCCTCTCTCTCTCAATCTGTTTTTCTTAGCATCTTTTAAATTTGAGCTCATCCTGTTGAGACAAAATTTTATGAAATTTAAATGAACAAACAGTAAATAAATATTAGTAATAAAATACTTTAATAGTAATAAAATAGTTTTCTGCCCCACCTGTCCCTCTCAAGACATGAAGCTCACGCAATGTCCAACATTTTTATTATGTTTGTAGTGTTAAAATTACCCAGCTCTGGTCAGCAACCTTACTGAAGCTCAGTGATTACCTGTTGATAGATGACGTACCACACAGTTCAAATAAGAAAATACTGGCTAAAGCTCTCCTGCCAAGAGCTGTCGGCGCTTAAACTTTTTTTTTTATTTATTTCTAATTTTTGTCTGTTTTCTCCCAATTTAGTCAATTTTCCTACCTATTTAGCTGCTAAGTCAGCTGTATATCTTTCTGCGCCACCCCTAAACCCATACATCACCCAGGGCCCCTCCCAAACTACTCCATCTGTTTTTCTTAGCATCTTTTAAATTTGAACTGTGGATGGAGTCAACTGAAATCAGGGGGGTTAGTTACCCTTTAAAAATCAGCAAAATAAAAATATTTATTTTGGGAGCATGTACATCTCTCTCTCTTTCTTTCTCTTTCCTCTCTCTCTTTGTCTTTTTCTGCATCTCTCTCTCTTTCTATGTCATTCTCTCTTTCTCTTTTCTCTCTCTCTCTCTCACTCTCTCTGTCTCTCTCTCCCTCAGAGCACAATATGCATTAAGGTGTTGCTCTCTAATAGTCGTGAGCAGCACGAGTGCTAGCACATTAGCGCTGACTAATCAGTCAAGAAAAACTATGATTGTGGCAACACTAATGAAACTCTAGGGCCTCCAGCGTTGACACTAATGCCAGAGGGGGGAAACACACATGCAGGAAGGCTGCTGGCGGGTTGAGGTGTAATCAAGGAGCTCGTTAAATTATGCAAAGTCACAATCTGTACCTGAAACCAAACATCCTAATTGATTAGGCTCTCCAGCAGCCTCAGCATGCGGCTCTAATGCGTCTGCACATTTAACATCACACAACTTGTGAGGGAAACGCATTCCTTACCAGCAATGGGTATTAAAAAAACAGAACATTTAAAGAGGCACTAAACTCTAAAACATATTTTTTTCATTAAAAGCTGAAATGTGTTCCTTTAAAATAATGAATCATACCAGCGCTGCTTACAATTTTTTATAAACATGTCCTAACCATTAAAAATCGCTTTAATTGTAAGTTTTATATTTCTGCCTCTACAGCGCCCTCTCTCAGGTTCAACTGTGCTATAGGCGAGGATGACGTTTCCGTGTAAATAATAATCAATAATCAATAATGCCATCTCTTTGGTGATGTCCAATCTTCTGCTCAGCGCAATCAGCTCTCCCTCCTGCCTCACCCCTAAACCCACACATCACCCAATGCACTTCCCAAACAACTGCAAAAAAGTTGTTTTTTACAGAAATGTGATATCAGCACAGAGAATCAGATAAAAAAAACAAATGTGTTTGGAATAAAAAAAAAATAAAAAAAAATCCATTCTACCCCGACATCCTGGGATAACTGTCCCCTTAAGAAAGTAATCTTCAACATACTTCAAACTAAAGACACGTACCTGTTCAGCAGAAAAATAGCCAGCTTGCCAATTTCCATGGCTGCAGCACACTATTTGCATGCTGTTGTCTATACCTGGCAACCCTGGGTGCGGAAATGTGAATGGGGGATTGGCGGTGGGCAGATTGGGAGTATACATACATCCCACTTAGAGTTCCGTAGATGATGTACCACACAGTTCAAATAAGAAAATACTGGCTGAATCTCTGCTGATTTTTTTATTCATTTATTTTTGTCCATTTTCTCCCAATTTAGCTAGGCCAATTGTCCTATCCATTCAGCTGCTACTCAGCTGTTTGTTCCCTATCACTAGCACATGCCTCCTCTGGCACATGTGAAGTCAGACTCCGCCTCTTTTTGAGCTGCTGCTGATGCTGTAGCATTGCCGAGTAGCATCACAGAGCTAACGCTCGGAGAAAAGCGAATCGACTCGGTTCTTATACATCAGCTCACAGATGCAGCCTTGTGCTGATCCACATCACCCTATAGGAGTGATGAGGGGAAAGAGGGAGCGACATCTACTGTACCCACCCAGAGAGAGAGCAAGAACAATTGTGCTCTCTCTGGGCTCTGGCAGCTGATGGTAAGCTGCATGACCGGCATTGGAACCAGTGAACTCCAGATCATAGTGGCTACTAAATAACTAAACTAAAATTGTCCAACCTGTCATTGTCCACCATGCAGTGCAGCTTGCAATGGAAATTCAAAGTGAAAAGCAGGGAAAATATGATTCATGAGAAGTTTGGTGTCTCATAAATACAATAATAGTCACACGTAGTATTTTCGTATTTCAGGTTTTGAGGGTCAAAAGGCCGAATATTCTGATAATGACTCAGTTTGCATCAGCTTTCTGCTTCTGGCAGAGATGGAGATGTAGTGTGATGGAGTGTGATGGTGGAATTCGGCGAGAGCGTAACCTCATTGTGGAGGATTGTGTGGGTGGGTGGATGAATCAGAAATACCTGGTCTGAAAGTCTAATTATTCAGACATTATACAGCGTTCAGAAAAGAGAGAGAGCTGGGATTTATCAGTTCGAGTGTTCTTCAGTGTTTTTTATTAGTCTCTAATACTGTAATCTAATACATGCTTTAATCTTTTGAACAGTTTTATTGTTATTCGCCTGGATTTCGCCTATTCTTTGTTATATTAATGCCTGTGCTGAAGATAATCAGTGCATCTTCATGCATTTGGATTATCTCATCCCAAAGCTTTAGTTTCATGACATATTTACATGCTAACTACATTTGAATTTGGATGAGGCTAGGTGAACTAAAGGAAGGAGATTAAACGGATGGGTGGATGTTTAGATATTGGCACCAACAATTGGAAAATGTGATGTCAGTTATTGGCAATGCCAAAGCTATCCACGGCCAAGACAGTAAAATTGGCCATCAGTCTGTGTGATGCTAGACAATACAGCATCTGATGGAGAGTAAAATTAATATTGTTGTTTTATTCTATAAACTACAGGCAATATATCCCAAATTACAAATAAAAATATTCTCATTTAGAGCATTTATTTGCAGAAAATGAGAAATGGCTGAAATAACAAAAAAGATGCAGAGCTTTAGACCTCAAATAATGCAAAGAAAACAACAAGTTCATATTCATAAAGTTTTAGAGTTCAGAAATTAATGTTTCAGTATTTGGTGGAATAACCCAAATGGTTTTTAATCACAGTTTTCATGCATCTTGGCTTCATGTTCTCCTCCACCAGTCTTACACACTGCTTTTGGATAACTTTATGCTGCTTTACTCCTGGTTCAGCTTGGTGGTTTGATGTCTTGTGATCATCCATCTTCCTCTTGATTATATTCCAGAGGTTTTTCCATCTTGTCCCCATAAACTGTCTATTAGGGCTGTATATTGGGTATACAGATATGTATATGATATGCATAATGATAAAGGGGGTTACGATTCAAAATAATGGGATATATTGCGATAATGAAATCTATCTATCTATCTATCTATCTATCTATCTATCTATCTATCTATCTATCTATCTATCTATCTATCTATCTATCTATCTATCTATCGTGTATCCCATTATTTATATTATATATCTATTTTCACCCCCATCACTATTGCACTATTGTCTTCTGTCTCACGTATGTCTACTGTGTCCTTGTTGTTTTGTACATGTATAGTGTCTCCCATTCTTTTTTTATATTATATATCTATTTCCTGTACTTGCTGTAATTTTTGGGGAGGAGGGTAATGTAATGTCAGTTCCCTGTATGTCCTGTACACATGCAGTATTGACAATAAAACTACTTGACTTGACTTGAAACGGGTGTGTTCAATATTCAGGTGATGAGCCTCCTAGTTAGTGTTGTGTGCAGTGTCATGTGATCGTGTGAGGGAGTGATGTCAGTGTGTGGTGCATTTTGTGTGCCGTAATCTGGAGGCTAATCAAATCTGAATAAAAGCAGAATTTACTATTTATCCATCAACAGTTGGATTTAGTGTTCATTTGAATAGAAGCACTTCTGACACCAATATTTACACGGAAATAAAATTTAATTGAATCAATCAATTCTGTGTTTTCGAAAATTATCAGTATTGAAAAAAAATAAATATCATGATACTTTAATATAGCAGTATTCTTACACCAAACCACTGTTCAGAGTAAAAGTGATCACAGTTCTGCAGGTTGAAGATTGAGGCACATCCTATAGAGTCTTCTATTATTAAGTATCTGCTTGTCAGCTAACTTTGAGACCCTGTTAGCATCTCCTGCCCTCTGACTCTTCTCCACACACACACACACACACACACAGCAGCAGCAGCAGATCTAAAGGCTTTTAGGTCTAAATCAATATTCCAGGGGCACTTAGGGTCTCCCAGGTGAAGGGAATGGACTGAATGGGAAGTGTTTTATGTGTTCTATTGAAGTTTAGACAAAGTGATTTGAGCTTGATGAGGAATTAAGGCACAGGCGAGTCTTATTTACTAATGTGATTTTAGGATTTAGGATTGCACACATGGCCTTACCAAGGTTTGGTAGAACTAGCTTTTTGAAATGTGTTTAGTTTAAAATGATCACTGCTTCGTTTTTGTTGGTTTGCAATAACGTAGGACTAAGCAGATTGATTCTGAGAAATTTTGAGGTCATACTAATACTAGACCAGCTGGTCCTTCTAACTCAAACATACATACACTATAGGGGAGGCGAGCTGAGCTAATGGATCATCTTTAGGTCCAATCTGGTCGGATGCAACTTAAAATATCACGATCGAGCTGAGTTTTAGTCTTCATTGTGCGTTGGTTGTCATGCTGCGTAAGAGGGGAAGCAATGTCCAACTACCTGCCTACAAAAGCTGCAAATGAAAAATTGGACATGATAAGGGATTTCTACGAGCCAATTTCTTAATGTCGCAATCACAATTTCCCAAAATTCACTGCAAATGTACTCATAAAAAAGCCTTTTTTTGTGTAGTGATGGCCTTTCTTATATGGGTATCTTGCTTCTGGATATATGGAGAAACGTTTTCGAGAAGATACAGTAGCTGAAGTCCAGAGATTATATGCACAGCTGGTCAGGAAAACCCTTCATATCATCCAACTACATATAATATTAAAGAGAAAAAACAGTACGGTAGATTGCATAGACCAGTGGTTCTCAAACTGTGGTAGAGTTACCACTGGTGGTACTCAACGTATCCCAAGGTGGTACACTGTATTAAAATATTAAGGAATGATATCTACTAATCTCTAAAGTTTCCACCTGTAATTCCCTAACATTACATTTGTTTTAACAACGTTAGAATGTGTATGTAAGACTACACTTTAAGCCTTTACTCTCTCAGAGCTACAGCTTTATTATTATTAACATCAGTTTTATTGGCACTAGAGTAAAACCAAGTGGGACACCACAAGATTATACTTTAGCAATAACCATCACTAACAGTTCACAACAGTTTCTACATTACAATTAATAGCTAAATAAGGTACAGTACAGTGGGTTTAGTTTAAACTTTTAATAGTTTTTTAATAGTAACAACACTTTTTGTGTCCCTGTATGCCCATGTGTCATCGTTCTAGCTTCTAGCAGATCATCTCTTCATCTCCGATTCTTTATGTTCACTCTACTGTGTAGAGCTACTGGGACAATTCTTTCCCTTTGTCTCTCTGTTTCTTCAAGCTTTCCCTATGTGAGACTGGGTTTTGAAGTTACCACAACCAGTTTGTGAGTGAAGCTGTTGGGGTGTGTCTATTAACATGGGTTTACCCTGCCCAGATAGCATGAAGAATCAGCTTGATCTCAATTAATGAAGACAGCATTGGATGAGATTGGGAATTAGCCAGAATTGGGCCGATTGTTGCCATATTATACTCAGAAACCAGGGTGTTGGCACAAGTTGCTTGGGCTGAATCCCATTTTATACTATATATATCTCATTTTAACTTGGCCTGGACATGAGTCGAGCATTTGGATCTAAAATCCAACCAGAGCTCAGTTTTTTTAAACTCAGAACTGAATCTCAGTGTGTTGTATTCAGCCTGTAAATGACCCCAGTCATTTCTGCTATCTGGGTGCTGATAAATGGTTCAAACATCCCCGCTTTGCATTGACCTAACCGCACAACCCCTGACGTATTGCTCTGCCCCACAACTGCTCAACTTCCTGTACAATTCTGACTAATGTCCGCACTCTGACTATAATAGAATTTGATTAAAACATGAGATATGGCTGAATTATTGGCCTTTAAACTGCGCTGTTTCTTGAGCGTGTGCTCTAATCTTTGACAATCAAGGCAAGCGAAGGCCCAGTCAATCACGATTTCTCTGCAATAGTTTATCTTCCTCCCATCATACGGTCAAATAAAGCCCCCAGATTTAAGCTCATGGGGTCATTTCTCATAAACGGCCGCTGAGGATTATTTATTTTCTTTGCCTTCTTGTTGTCTCTTTGTTTACCCTCTTGGCAATGTCCTTGGACTTCCATACGTCTTTCTAACAGATAAAACCTCCTCAGATCTAATTTAGTCACGCCCTACGCCAACCCACCACCCAGCTGACAGAAAGCTCTGGCGGAAGTGGGTCTTAAGATCATGGAAATTATAATAATATCATAGGGAAAATCTCTTTTAGAAAGCAGGAAAAATAGAGAGTTTACTCGTTACAACAGCCACTGTAGAGTATCTTCTAGAACTTGATTCCAACCTGCTTTAGTGAGGTTGGAATTGTTTGGATCGATCAACTTTGAGCTGCGAGCGATGTTTACAGTACTGATGTGTGTTCATACAGTATTGATGTGGGGCTAACTGTGAGATACTGCATATTTGAGTTATGTTGGATTTCCCAAAATAACTCCATTAAAAATTGAGTAGATGCAGCCTCAAAACCCTCAAAACAGGAATGCAGAGAAATGGATAACTGAAAATATCACCAGCATTATTATACATACTGAATTTTGTTGTTGGGTTGTTGTGGGTTGGTTTCTTGGTCGATCAATAAACCTAGTCCATTTAAATTCCATTTAAAACCCATCTGTGCAAAACAGAACCCTAATGTCATCTATGACCAGAAGTGGTGTCAACCACATTGAATATAACCCTACATTCAACTCTAATCCAAACGCTTATCTTAATATTTTAGGATTGGGTTTAGGGATAGATTTTAAGCTTAGGTTAAGGTTAGGGTTAAGTGTAGGGTTTGATTTTATGGTTGATTAAGGGTTGAGGTTAGGGTTAGGGTTAGGGTTCGATTTTATGGTTGATTAAGGGTTAAGGTTAGGGTTAGGTGTAGGGTTTGATTTTATGGTTGATTAAGGGTTAAGGTTAGGGTTAAGTGTAGGGTTTGACTTTATGGTTGATTAAGGGTTAAGGTTAGGGTTAGGTGTAGGGTTTGATTTTAGGGTTGATTAAGGGTTAAGGTTAGGGTTAAGGTGTAGGGTTATGTTCTATTTTGAATCATTTACATTCAACATAGGGTTAAGTTAAATTTAATGGACATTCAATTCAGTGTTAGTTGAATGTCAGTTGAGCATCAACAAGGCCATAAAATGGACCATCCAAGTAAAGTGTTACCGAAATAATAAAAAATATGCCTTCTATAATGAGATTTTTCTAGGAAAATGAGGTGATACATGTTGGTTCTTATTGAGATTGGAACATCTAAGCACTTCCTTTGGTTAAATAATGCAACAAGAGCCTGATTCATTTAACACAAAGCCTTTCTGGTCCACTTCGTAATCTCGATCGATTGAAAGGGTTATGTTGCCTACTGCAAAGGGCTATTTGGCCGGTATGTAAGGTTCTGCTTGTGCACTCCCTGACACTTCACAAACCCGTCATTTCCCCCTTGACAGATATCCAACGCTTTCAAAGCCAGTTTGTGGCTCCCTGGTTGCCTCGCTGATGCTCTTTCTCAAGCCAAACTGTAAATAATTGAAGAGCATTCTCGCAACGCAGAGAGCAGCCCATTTGCTCAAAAAGGGAGTCGCTCCACCGCAAGAGGAATGGGCTTCCTCCTTCAGAGTGGAGAGAGGAAGTCTCTCGGCCGGTCCCATACTGATGTGATCAGCATCTTCTTATGCTTTATAATGATCATGAATTCACATGAGACTTTGACTGAACGCCATACAGGGAATTCCTTGACTCATGACTGTCTTAATAATGAGGCTCAGTCAGGCATAAGAGAGGTAGAGGCAGGTGTTTCTTTGGCATTCAGCAACTTATATTAACTGAATGCATTAATATCAACCTTCAACAATGGGGTCACCCAACCAAACACTTGGCAAACACCTCAGCAACCACCTGAGACCCTCAGTAATTCTCGCAGCATAAAGAGCAACCCATTTGCCACCATTTAGCATCCATCATGCCAATTGCCTAAAATACAATAACACCCCAACCACCATCAACATCAGGTTCCACAACCAACCACTTGCCAACACCTGAGCAACCACCTGAGACCCTCAGTAATTCTCACAGCATAAAGAGCAGCCTATTTGCCACCAATTGGCATTATCATGCCAGTTACCTGAAATACAATAACAACCCAACCATCAACATCAGGTTCCACAACACCTGAGGCTCCATTGGAAGCGCTTGAGAGACTTCCTATTTTAAAGAAAACCAGCTACCACAACCAACCACTTGGCAACACCTGAGCACCCACCTGAGATGTGAAAACAAACCACCTAGGAGATGTTTGTTTTCTAGAGAGCTACAGGTACAGTGTGGTGGTACCACAAACAACCACTTGGCAACACCTGAGCAACCACGTGAGATACCTTACTGTAACTATTCCTGCAGAGCAGAGAGCAGAGAATTTTCTCAAAACAGGATTTGCTTTGCTGTCAGAGGAAAGTGCTTTCTGCTAGGACTGGAGTGGCAACACCTGAGCAACCACATGAGATGCCAAAGCAATCACCTGAGAGGTGTTGGTTTCAGGAGAAGGGTATAGGGAACTGAGTAGAGGGATTTTGGCAGGTCTTGTACATTTAGGCCACTTATCAACTTTTTAAAACCAGGTTCAGGGTACTAACACTGGGTACATCAACACTAGGCAACACCTGAGCAACCGCCTGAGCTACTATGACAATTTTGCTCGAAACATGACAGGCGAGCTGGTTTGCTTGCCATGTGGCGATGGGCTTGGGTACTTGACAAAGAGCAGTCCATTTCCTTAAAAACAGTTGGGGTTTCTGCATGGTACAAGGAATGGGCTTTTTCCTTTGGAGTGGATCACGTGCCAAAACCAACTACTTGGCAGCACCTGAGCATCCACCTGAAATGCCAAATCGACCACCTGGGAGGAGTTTGTTGCTAAATATTTAGAAGGATAGTGGCAGTTATTGGACATTTAAGGCACTTACCAACCTATACCAACACCTGAGCAACCACCTGAGATACTGCAACTATTGTTGCAGAGCAAAGAACAGTCCATTTCCTTAAAAACAGTGGGGGTTGCTCCACCGTACGAGGAATGGGCTTCTTCCTCCGGAGCGAGAAAATCTCTTGACTGGTCCCATCCTGACGTGATCAGCATCTTCTTATGCCTCATAACGGCCGTGAATTCACATGAGACTTTGACTGAAAGCCATAGAGGGAATTCCTTGACACACGAATGTCTTACTAATGAGGCTCCGTCAGGCCTGTAGAGGGGAAGTGGCAGGTGTTGGACACTCAGGGAATTTCTTCGGCACTCGCCGACTTCCATTAACCGAGCCCTTCTCGGTGTGCGGTGTGTGCGGTGTGTGCGGCGGGAGAACCTGCTCAGCCTTCAGAGGCCATCCATCTCTCTTATGCGGGGGAAATCTGACATGGCCTCATGATTATCTGCCTTGACTCCTGATTACAGTTTCTTCATATGTCTTGAGGGATGAAAAATGCCCTTATCCTTAGGCTGAGCAATTTGTGATTGGTTTTTCCCAGGCCCCACCACTTTATTCAGCATTATACGGCGAGGTCCGCGCTGCGCCCGGCCCCTGCCGTCAGATAGCACATCAACAACACATCTGCAGGGGCGGCTGTTGTGTTTCTCGCCGCGGACCCGTCCGTAGCGTGCTACGTGTCCAATTTGCTGGGTTGCTTAGTAACAGAACATATTCAGCCTTACTCTCTGTGTGGTGGTGGTGCTGCATGCCCACCCACCCTTGTGTGTGTGTGTGTGTGTTTTCTCTTTTCTTTTTTCATTTTTTTCTCACTACTGCATGCAAGCATCAGGTCCTGTGTTTTTCTGTGTGAAATGCTGAAATGCCGGGGCTGTCAGATTCCTCTGCTTAAGCACGCTCCAACTCAAAGCACTTTATAGGGGAAACAGCATAAGAATATAAGCATATTCTCAATATATTGGCTATTCCACTGCTAACAGCTATCAGCTAATCAGCTAACATAACCTACAGTAAAATATAATCTACAGTAAAATATGCTGCTGTGCATCAGAGGCAGAGAGAGACAGTAGGAATGAAATATATTGCAGTACATTAAACATAGCAGCAGAATTGATGCACATGAAACATAATTTTATTGAAAGTAACGTGAAAGTAGAACTAAGCAATTCAAACATATGTTGCGCTTAATGTAACATCCTTTGGTGGACGATACAGTTCCAGTTTCTAGTGGCCACTAGATCATTTTTTGGCACCGAGATGATATATTCATGGTAACATACTGTAATATACTGAGGCTATGATTTTAAATCCATGAGAAGGTAACATGAAAATATATCGATCCCACAAGATAATGCATTGAGGCGCTGTGGTCATGAAATATATATAAATACATTGAAGCCACAAGATATTATTTTAAAGCTACAAGATAATATATGAGGCTACAGCATAGTATATTAAGTCAAAAAATACAAAATTACGTATAGAAAACATACTACAGTATATTGAAATACAATGAGGCCAAAAAATAATATATTGAGGCCTCAAGATAATATGTAAAGAACATTAGATTATATATTAAAGGCAACATGATCATATGCAGTATTGACAATAAAACTCCTTGACTTGACCTAATTGAAGCAGAAATTGATATGTAACCCAAAAAATAATAGACTGATGTCACACTATTATATATTAAATCCCAAAGATAATACTGAGATCAATAAGCACATGAAACAATACAGTATATTATGGCCACAAGTTAATATTTTATTTTAAGAAATGAGAATCTGTCAAGCTGAAACATTTTAATAATTTAATAATTGAAAAAAAATCCTCAAGTGCAGTCGCAAAGACTAAAATCAAATCAAAAATGTTATGATGAAACTGGCACTCATCAGGACCGCCCAAGGGAAAGGAAGAGAAAGAGTCACAAGATATTATGCTGGGGCCATGAGATAATTTATCAAGTCAATAAGTCAATATAATAAACTGAATAAAACAAATCGTATCGCCAAGATGTAACATTTTGAAACCCCAATATTATACTATATTATATTTAAAGGCCACAAGCTATTAATATGAGGCCATGTGATAATTTTTTATAGAGGGCAAAATTATATATTATATTGAGGCAATAAGATAATTCATAGAAGGGAACATGATAATGATACGCATTATAGAAAAAAAAGTACTATATTGAAGTTAGAGCATATTATATTTGATGTTTTTAATATGTTCAGTAATGCATTTCAGTAATGTATCATTTAGCCCCAATATTTATCCTAAAATAATTACATATAATTACATTCTGAGCATTTTTGAGATTATAAATTGGGCTTGGTGCATGCAATCAGATGCATGCTTTTTATCTGAAAAGATGCATTCTTGGGAGAGTAATAAGAGTAATATAATACATGTATTTTGTAAATATGTAGTTAAAAGCCTTGTCATTTCTCCACTAGCTGGAGTATTGTACAGTAGTATTTCAGAGCACTTCCCCGCCGCTGTGAAGACTCCCTCATTATTTATGCCTTCAGAAACTCCCACACGTCTCATGTGGTTTTGTGTGCTGTATCATTTTATGCACACTGTGCAGCATCTCGAGAGCTGACTAAACGACTGAGGAAGGTAGTTAGCCACATTAGCGTCTCAGCCGTTTCTACCACAATTCCAGGCTAAATTGAGCTTACTATAAACGTTTCCTCAATATAAACCTCATTACGTTGTCAGACTCCAGTCCGTTTAGGCCGTAGCTCTGCAGATACAGCATTCGGCCTCATTAAACACACCTGATTCAACTCGTCACCGTAAACAAGGCCTTCTGGTAACACTTCCTACGAACCCTGTGTTCATAATGTCTTATGAATGCATTTATAATGCTTTATATGACATGCATAATACCAATACCAATACATTATAATGATGTAATACAAACCTGTATAATTACTCAAATAAGTACTTACAGCGACATTCATTATAAACACATTATAAACTACAAGTGTAAGGGTTTATAATGAAAGGGCTTATAATTGCCTTATAATATCTGCTCTTAAGTACATTGTACAGTGTATATGTAGTGTACTATAATTTAATAATTGTAATGCACTATAACACAGATTTGGTATATGTTGATATAATGCATTATAATATGCAGCTATGATTTCTCAAATTATGCTTTTATAAAAGTGTGTAACACATTATAAAGCCTTATATACATACAGTCATTACTGACTTTAAGTTATTTTTAAGTGTGTTTTCAAATGCCTAGGCTGAGGCATAATTTATTAATAACATTTACTTCACGTTTAAAACACACTTAACTTAAAGCCAGTAAAGAGCACTCATAATGCTCTATAAGACATTACAGTGAGGCATAATAACATTTACTTCAGGTTTAAAAAAAAGCATATGACAACTTAATTCACTTAAAGTAAGTAATGACTGTATATAAGGCTTTATAATGTGTTACACACTTGTTAAAAGCTTAATTTGAGAAACTGATTGTTACGCTATTGGGTAAAAGTCACAATGATATAAATATAAATTTAAGACTGATATACAGTACAGGCCAAATGTTTGGACACACCTTTTCTTTTTCTGTATTTTCATGACTATTTACATTGTAGATTCTCACTGAAGCATCAAAACTATGAATGAACACATGTGGAGTTTTATGTACTTAATAAAAAATGAGCTGAACCTCCACAGTCACCGGACCTGAACCCAATCCAGATTTGAGGTTTGGGGTGAGCTGGAGCACAGAGTGAAGAAGACAAAGAGCCAACAAGTGCTAATAAACACCTCTGGGAACTCCTTCATTCCTTCAAGACTGTTGGAAAACATTTCATTTCATGTGGCCACCTCTTAAAGAAGCTCATTGAGAGAATGATGCCAAGAGTGCGCAAAGCAGTAATCAGAGCAAAGGGTGGCTTTTTTGAAGAAAGTAGAATATATATATATATATTTTTTTTTTTTATAATTTCACCTGTCATGTGACCCATGACAACAAATTGTTGTAGGCGCTGAGCACAGTGCATAAGCATATTTTTGAGCTATTAAACTGAAATAAGTCCAGAATATCAGCACAATCTGCACAATCATCAAAACAGTTTTCACAAGAATTCACAATGCAGCTATTATATATGCATTTACTGTAATTTAACTGTATTTTTCTTTGAGTCATCAGCCGCTCCTGGTGCGAATAAGACGCTTCTGACCTCTCAGTCAATCCTTGAACATCACAACCAATCAACAGCCACCTATTGCACATCTTTTCTTAGCGCAGAATACACCAGCCTACCACCATTACAATGTTATTGTTAGTTACAGAACATCTCAGCAGCCCAGCATGACTCAAGCTTCCCCGAATCTATCTGCTGCCGTAATTGCCCCCTGTCAAATTCTGCCACACCACCCGCGGATACGGCTTCTCGAATTGGACAAGGTGTGGGATCTGAGTGCATCCGAGATGAGGATGAAGAGGAGGCGGCTGCGGCGGCAGATCTGGCACGAAGTATCAACGTCCGGCAAGGTCAAAGTGTCCGGGGCCCCATCTGTCAGCCAAGGCCTCCACGTCACTCTGGCACCGGCTCCTTCGCGGCGAGCCCGAGGGCCGCAAATGAAGCGCCATCAATCTTCCTCTCCGGCGCTCTGGCCATTACGGCTGCCGGGGAGCCGAGAGGTAGAGACAAAATGGAAACAGTGGCCTTTCCACCTGTGGCTAAGACCATCCGCCAGAATTATAGAGAAGGGAAGGTTCGTTCCTGCCTGAGCTGCGAACAGAACAAGAAATATCAAATATTGATAGTACACGCAGCGGTGATTAAGCGCTGATAGCGGCGGGTCACGATACCCTTGGAATTAAAGAACGTGCATGCGGCGCAATGTGTTATTGGGAAGTCTGGAAATGAAAAAAAAAAAAAAAAGACAAGACGAGGGAAGTAGAAACAGCTCGCGCAATAACCCCCTTTTTATTACTGCTATTTATCAGATGAGACATGTGATGCCTTCCTTTTAGAGACTCGCTCACAGCGTCTCAAACTGCCTCAGCCTCTGAAGATGACACTGTAGTTCACAGTGCTGGTTCTGCATTCAGAATGTAGGTGAATAAATAGAGAACTGAAAAGTACCTTACGCAACGGATGTGCAGGAAAAGGAAAGTGATCAAGGAAAAGGAAAGTGATCAAGGGATGAAGAAGTGACGAACAGACGAGTGCAGATCAGAATGTCCGTGGACTAGAGTTGAGTTCCCTGCCATAAAGGATTACAAGAGTTTTTGTGGCTTTTGGAACATAGAAACTATGTTTCTATGTCTTGGATGTGTGCAGAAATGAATAGGAAGTAAGAAATGAGGGGTTAAAAAACAAAAGAAATAATAATAAATAAAATAATTAATGTTATTAAAGTGCCAGTCAGTATTACTGTGGATAAAAGCTTGGAAGCCTGTCCTGAAGGAGTACCAGAAGTCTGGTGGCTGGTCAGGACACAGAATCTCTAGGGCTTGAATGTGTGTAAAAAAATGAATTGGAATAAATAGGAACAATCATGGATGGAAAAATAAAAAATAGATGAGTGCTTGTACAGTAGGTGGAATACAAGAACCTCTCAGGAGAACTCTAAAACAGAAACTCTAAAAAAAAAAAAAAAAAAAAAAAAAATACTGCAAGTGCCAGTGGATGAAATCTTGAGAACCTGAAGTAAAGATGTACGAGGAGTTTGGTGGCAGTTGGCACAATGCAGCTTAATTAAGGGAGTGTCAGTTGTAAAGTGTGATAAATATTTCAGGCGGATTCGTTTCTCTTTCTCGTTTTCTGGTTTTCACAGACATATTCAGTCTCTTTCCAGCTTCTACCAGAGTGTCTGTATGTTAGTTTGTAAAGAATGAACCAGTAGTCCTTGTAGAACTGTTAGAACTAAAGGTCGGAAAGCAGGTCGCAGTTCTCGCCAGCGTTGGTCGCGGCCGCCTCGGAAAACTTACAGAGTGTGGTTTGAGCTCAGAGGAGCTCTGCTATTCCTCCTATTACACCTCAATGCAGCGCTGCAGTGAGTTTCAAGCTGTAATTTCACTTCTTTAAAAATATCAAAATTCAAGGAAACCCTACCTAGTGCTGCTTTAATACCTGACTGATCAAATTTATACATTTATAAGGCGCTGTGATGATTTTTATAGAAAACCAAAGAATTTTAAGTGCACCTTATAGTGCCAAAAATACAGTACTGTAAATTGCCAAAGCTGAAATCCTATACAATAGTGTTGGACTGAGGTTATTGAGGATCAAAATAAGTTCTATTTAATATAATTTCATCAGCCTGACTCTGAAATTCTCGATAAATACGCGTCAGGGAATTCTTTTCAAAAACGGTCTTCAATAACTCCATCGACTTCAGGCCTAAGCAGAGCTGAGGGAGGGCAAAGTTCCAGCGCATTACGCCGCACAGATTCAGAATAAAGTGCTTTAGCATGGGGAGGGTAATGGCAAAGTGGATTCTGCAGCTCTGAGGCCAAAGAGTCGCAGGGAACCGACAAAAACGCAAGACAGTGAAAGCAATATCCAAACCACAGGCCTTTAGAGAGAGGTAATCAGGCGAGAGAAAACAGCGCTGCGGCTGGCCAGCTCTTCGGCTTGGTACCGCTCTGACTCGGTCATGTTGCGACACATTAAATGCCGCTTTTACACGGAGCGATCGCTTCCGTTCATCTTTGATTTTGCGCTTTAAATAATAAATGTGACCAAACTTGGTGTGACAAACTTTAGTAAATAGTGTGAAATGAACTGCGGCTAATGCTACATGGCCTGGAAGCACCATGGAACTGGTATTACTTAAAGAAACATACATCAACTCTGGAAAAAATGAAGAGACCACTTCAGTTTCTGAATCAGTTTCTCTGATTTTTTTTTATAGGTTTATGTTTGAGTAAAATTAACAATTTGGTTTTATTCTAAAAACTACAGACAACATTTCTCCCAAATTACAAATAAAATTATTGTCATTGAGAGCATTTATTTACAGAAAATGAGTATAATAATGCAAAAAAGGTTTGAAGAGTTCAGAAATCAATATTTGGTGGAATAACCCTGGTTTTTATCACAGTTTTCATGCATTTTCTTGGCATCATGTTCTCCTCCACCAGTCTTACACACTGCTTTTGGATAACTTTATGCTACTAAATTCAAGCAGTTCAGTTTGGTGGTTTGATGGTTTGTGATCATCCATCTTCCTCTTGATTATATTCCAGAGGTTTTCAATTTATTTTTATTTCTTTCAATATTATTTGTTCCAGAGCTGTATGTACTGTTGGTAAAGAGACATATATGATATAGTATCATATCATATTGTGTGTGACATATTTTTAAAAAGCAATATTCATGCGTGGATATTTATAAAATATTATTGTTGCGTAATCTGGTTTAGCTGATTACTACTGCGCACACGCGCTTATGAAAGATTTATAATTTAAACGGTAGAATTCCACGTTCGGAAATGAAGCCATCGCCTCAGTTCTATAAAGAAATAATTCATTATGAGTGTGTGTGCATGTGTGTGTGTGTGTGTTTGTTTGGTGTGCATTTGTGCCTGTTCCCTTTTTCTTAATGCACTGCAGAAAAGCTATTTTAAAGCACTTTTATTGTGCGACTAATGCACATTTTTTGGGGCTCCGTATATACATGTTCATTACTAAAACAAACAAAACAATGTGAGCGGAGTCGTTTATCAAAGAGGGGCAAAGCTGGCAATCCCTGCAATGAATATTAAAGAAGCACTCTTAGCAAAATCCATAATTACATGTGTAATTCTTAGCCATGAAGACTTCTTTCAGCAGAATTTGGCTAATATTCTCCAGGCAGCCCGAGGCTAAGAGCAAAGAATCGGGGAATTAGTGATCATGTGACTCATATGTGATAATGTTTGTGTGATTGTTACCATTTGCAACTGAATTAATCACATAAATAAATAATATGATTAACTGAACTGCTAATCGAGGAGAGTAGGAAGGATTTGTTTTCCAGTTACAGTTTTAGTACAATTTTATCAATTGTTTTAGGGTGCTTTCACACCTGCCTCGTTTGGTCCGGACTTCCAGACTTTTCAGTTTGGTCCGAACCAAAGTAGCAGGTGTGAAAGGGGCCGAGAACCATGGTCCGGACCAAAGGACCAGATTTTGGTCCAACCGAGAGAGGTGGTCTCCGTCCGGATCTTCTGAACATTCGCATGTATGTGGATCGGAAAAACAAACAGATCTGAGACACATTGAGCAAAAAATTCAGATTTTAGTAAACCAAATGTTGCCCTGTTGTTTCTACCTTTAATTAGCTTTGGTTAAATCTGATTGGTCACTGTTGGGTTTTAGGCTTTATTTAAATTGACTGATATATTATCAAGTCTAAAGTCAGTGCAGTTTTGTTTTCCCACAAAATCTTACAGCACTTCATATCTTACAGCTTCCCTCTGCTACTGACAACTTTTATGGAGATGCGGATTTCATTTCCCAGCAGGACTTGGCACACTGCCCACACTGCGTACCAAAAGTACCAATTGGTTTTAGTATATAATATTCAAATTTTCTAAAGGGAATTGTTTGTTGGGTTTAATCATTGGCTATAAGCCATAATAATTATCAACAATAAAATAAATACACGCTTAAAATAGATCACTCTGTGTGTAATACATATATATATATATTTTTTAGATGCACCCCAAGCTCCAATCTACAACTATACCAACCCACAATGCATCCCATTTAGCTGTACATCTATTTTATTTAGTATATTAGTTTCCATCAGAAAATACATGTTCTACTTTAAATCTACAATTCCTCTCAGATCTGCTCTGAACTTATTTAACTCTGTCTTTTTCTTTTCCAAACTTTAAATCTTATAACTTTCCAGCTCCTATATAAAATGCAGGCGTCAGATTGCTGAGGAGCTAACAAGCCCTGCACTGAAATGCTGAAAGCTGGAGCTGAGCTCCTGTTTAAGAGCTGGGTAAGTTGGGGAATGAATGAATTTTAGCGGATGCGTTCCAATCCTATTAGCAGGAATGGTATTATACGTAAGAGCCGGGGCGCAGAAATCCGTGTGTGAACTAGACGCAGCAGTGGTGTTATACTGTCAGAGCTTGCGTTTCTGCACCCAACACCCAACCTGCTTTAATTTACCAGTTGGAGCTTACGTCTGTACTGGGCCTTGGAGGACGGGCCCAGTCAGCCCGGATTAGCGGAATGCTCTTCGTGAGTAGAATTAAAGCTGTGGATTTGAGACAAATGCTTTGAGCATTTACATTTACTTTGAGTTTTATTTGATTGTAGAAACTATGAATTAAAAAAATAACATTTTCCTTCATTTCAGGTCTTCAGTTCATTCCAAAAAGTGAAATGAAATTGGCTAGTAAAGCATGTACCACTCAAGCATGTTTTATTTATTTATTTATTTATTTATTTTTGCAGAAATGACTTCCGATACAAAGGCAAAAGTTGTTTTTATACTTGGTATGGTGGTAGGTGCTACTAATCCAATATATCTCACCAAACTTTAAGTTTTTTAATTGAATAAAAATATATGATTCCCCTACAATTTAGATTATGATGGGCAGAAATAAAAACTTCCAAAAAAAAAATCTTCTTTACCCACCCAGAGAGAGCAAGACCAATTGGGCTCTCTCTGGGCTCCGGCAGCTGATGGCAAGCTGCATGACTGGGATTCGAACCAATGATCTCCCGATCATAGTGGCAGTGCCCTAGTCTGCTGGAACAGTCAGAGCCCAAGTCTTGTATTTATTTTTTATTTTTGCATCATTTTTTTGCTTTTTTTTTTTTTGTAATTTGGGGTGTTGTTTCAAATAGTAATCATCACCTTTTTCCATTCAGCTCAATGGCCATGATTAGGTTGTATTCTATTCATATTTATATGTATTCTAGAACATATTCTACGACTTCCTTGGCTAAGGTAGGCTGGAACTGTGCTAGAGCGCTCCTGTGATTCATTTCTCGCTAAAAGCTTTTGCCATTTCATTTGGGGAAATTATGACTTTTTACCACTTCTTTGAAAAAGTAAACTCTTTAAAACGTGTTTTACTTTTTTTTTTAAGAAATGACCTTTTAACTGTATTCCTGAAATGTCCTCAAAAGTGAAGAAATGGAGATCCATCAATGACAATCTTGAGTAGTTATCGCATTTTTTGGACTATAAGGCGCACTTAAATTTTGTAAATTTTCTCAAAAAGCTGAGGGCAAGCTGCATAACCGGGATTCAAACCAACGATCTCCTGATCATAGTGACAGTGCCTTAGTCTGCTGGAACAGTCAGAGCCCAAGTCTTGTATTTATTTTTTTATTTGTTGCATCAATTTTTTTTGCAATGAATCCCAACTTTTTTTGTAATTTGTTGTTCCAAATAGTAATCATCCCCTTTTACCCATTTAAAAAAATGAAATACTGACTGTATTCCTGATCTGTCCCCAACAGTGAAGAAACGGAGATGCATCAAAGAAAATCTTGAGTAGTTATCGTAGTTTTTGGATTATAAGGCGTGCTTAAAATCTTGTAAATTTTTCAAAAAGCTGAGGGCAAGCTGCATAACCGGGATTTGAACCAACGATCTCCCGATCATAGTGACAGTGCCTTAGTCTGCTGGAACAGTCAGAGCCCAAGTCTTGTATTTATTGTTTTGTTTGTTGCATCATTTTTTTTTTTTGCCATTATTCCTTTTTGTATAAACTTTTTGTAATTTGGGGTCATTGTTCCAAATAGTAATCATCCCCTTTTATCCATTCAGCTTTCAAAAGCTACAATTTTGAGTAGTTTTAAAATAAAAAAAAAGTTTACATTTTTTTTATTTTCTCAAAAAGCTGAGGGCAAGCTGCATAACCGGGATTCGAACCAACGATCTCCCGATCCCGATCTCCCGAAATAAGTATTGAATTTATTTTTTTATTTGTCGCATTGATTTTTTTGCAATTAATCCCAACTTTTTTTTTTTTTTTGGATAAATTTGAGGGTGTTTTTCCAAATATTAATCATCGTCTTCCATCCATTCAGCTCCATGGCCGTGATTAGCTTGTATTCTACACCGGTAACATATTCTACAGCTACCTTGGCTAAGGTAGGCTGGAACTGTGCTAGAGCGCTCCTGTGATTCATTTCTCGCTAGAAGCTTTCGCCATTGTATTAGTGAAAGTGCAGTCTCTCCTCCAGTTCAAATCTCTGTCTGCCCCTGAGTTATTACAAGCTTGAGTGAGCCCACTGTGTCAGGGGGTCTTTTAGAGTAGAGTCGCACATTCAGTGCAGATGGTATAGGGAAGAAGCTGTGGAGCAGGGTGATTTACAAAGACACCCCCCTGCCCCCCACCACAAACCTCCACCACCTCCACCACCACCATTTCCATCCGCAGGCAATGGAGGGAAGAGGAAGTGTTGTTGGAGGGGCAGGAATAGAAACCTGTCCTTCAGGCTTCTTCTTCTTTACCTTCACATGATGAAATTATGACTTTTTAACACTTCTTTAAAAAAAGTAAAACTCTTATAAAACCATGTTTTTCATATTTTTTAAAGAAATAATCTCCTGACTGTATTTCTTATCTGTCCCCAACAGTGAACACATAGAGATGCATCAATGACAATCTTGAGAAGTTACCGTATTTTTCAGACTATAAGGTGCACTTAAAATATTTTAATTGTCTCAAAATCGGCAGTGCACCTGATGTACTGATTCTGGTTGTGTTTACTAAACTTGAACCAATATTTTTTTTATGTGGAACACACTGCTCAAAAATCTCTCAAAATGTTTTAGTAAGATTTTGGTTTGGAGTAATACTTAGCATGGTGGTCTCTATTATTGGCCTTTTCAGTCAAAATATTGGAAATCTAAGCTTACTGTAAATAAATGGCAGCTCTTTACTCACCCAAAAATAAACAGTTTTAGGAGAGACATCTGTGTAGATTAACATTTAAGACTCCTTTGACTTTAAAATATATATTTTTTTACTTTTAAAAAAAAAAACTTACTTTACTTTACTATTATTTAGAAGGGTCCCCTATTACCGACCACCTTCATTTCTGTTTAAAATACCCTTAACTCCGATAGAAGCACAAAGCACATTGTATTATTTTTTCATTATTTTCAAATGCTAATACAATATCTCTCTCTTCTGCTGCCTCACCAAAGATCCCTCCCTCAGACGAAGTCTGCTGGCTAATAATCCTGCTATGTACTGTCTGAGGTTCTCGACTAAAACGAACGAAATGGGGTTCCAAGTCCATCACTGATTGTGGAACCTCACATTAGACCTCCAGACTTTGCTCCCTTGATCAGCTCACAGACGCCCTGTGCTGTGAACATCACCCTAGGAGTGAAGCAGCTAAAGAGCGCCATCTACCCACCCGGAGGGAGCAGGGCCAATTGTGCTCCCTCTGAGCGCCGGCAGCTTGATGGCAAAGCTGCATGAGCGGGGGTTCGAAGATTTTTGGGTTTTATCATCAACTATAAAAGAAATAACTGAAATAAAGTAAATGTTTGAGATGCTCTAGTAGACAGTAACACAATAACTCAATCAAATTATTCACCAAACAAGCACCAAAAGTATTTGAGCACCAGGTTTCTATCCTCAGCCTAATAGAAACCACCACCTCTATAATTCAGACCTTGCTCTGATGATTGCTAAACTTTGTGGGCTTTTAAATTCTTCTCCGTTCAACATCAGACACAGACAAAACACAGGCGAGTTGGAGGCAGAAGAGCTATTACTGCGTGTGTTTCCACAGTGATGGCTCCATTGTGTAAGACAATGCATTTAGCTTTGCCAAAAAACTTCAATTCTTAAAGACTTCGGAAAGACTTTCCACTTCTTTAATGAAAACTCCTGATGCAGAACCACAGCCCTAACCACCACGCCGTGGCTTGGGGTCCAGCACAAACCATTCACGAGGCAACCTGGAGAAGGTTCATAAACTATGGGAGCGTCTCATTAGTCTAACTGATACCTCCTCGATTCCTCTGTCCTGAATGTCCTCCAGCCTGTGACCTGGAAATTGATTGAAGTCCTCCATGTTTAAGGATGGATCGGTTCTTTTAAATGGACTTTGAGGAACTGCAGAGAGAAAACTAAGTAAATAAAGACGTTTAGGGCTCTTTTAAGAGAACAATTATAGATTTTTTTTTTTTGATTTTAACAAAAAACATGTATTTAAAATGTATATTTAATCAAAGAGATTGCATACATGACCCAAAACCTCCTGACACCCTGGCGAGTTTTTAAGGACATATTTAAAAGAAAGTACATACAATAAAGCTTATATATGACGAAGGACTAGAGGATGACCAGCAAAAACTGTAGTTTTGCAGCAGTTTTGAAGATACTACATTATATGGATAAACAGGGGATGGACAATGAAACTGAAACACCTTTTTAGGTTTTAGAGCACAATAATTGATTGTGGTGACGGACAGTTCTGGTGGAAACAGGAGAGTTGAGGTGCACATTGAATTCTGCGTGATTTGATCAGCCGTGGTTTTATGTTTTTTTGGATACAATCCGGGTTAGCACCCGAACATCCCTTTTAGACAGCTTCCTTCTACAGCGTCCACAGTTAATCCTGTTGGATGTGGTTGGTTCTTCTTGGTGGTATGCTGACGTTACCCTGGATACCGTGGCTCTTGATGCATCAGAAAGACTTGCTGTCTTGGTCACAGATGCTCCAGCAAGACGTGCACCAACAATTTGTCCTCTTTTGAACTCTGGTATGTCACCATAACATAATGTTGTGTGCATTGCAATATTTATATTTTGAGCAAAACTGTGCTCTTACCCTGCTAACTGAACCTTCACACTCTTACTGCTCTTACTGGTGCAATAATGTGCAATTAATGAAGATTGGCCACCAGGCTGCTCCAATTTAGCCATGAAACCTAAAATCCCACACTAAAATGATGACAGGTGTTTCGGTTTCTTTGTCCATTGTTTCAAGCATTTAATACATGAATTACAGCTCATTTTGAGTCTAAATAGGTAGAATACTATATTTTATTAGAACTGAAATGGAAAATAACATATCTGAATACCTCAAATAAAAGGATTTCCTGCCACTTTTGACTCACGCTGTGTAAAATTGAAGGTTTGTAGGTGGATAGGCCTTTTCTGATAGCGTGGCACCAATTTCTTGCCCATATTTTCACAATCGCTGGGATTTCTTCCTCCCATCTCCACCATATCCTCCTCATCTTCCTCCCAACAATAGACCTGGCTGCCTGAGACTCTATATACTCTTTCTGCTTCTGCTGTTACAGCAGAGAAACAATGTCTTGCTCGCTGCTTGCCGGGTAATTTGAATGCTCAGCACGACATCGGCCTACGGTGTCTTATCCCCTCAGGCGGTGTTGTAGGCGCTCAGAATTAGGGATTGAAGCGAACCTGCTTTCCAAATGCCTCGGAATGCACTAAAAAGCCTGGAAGAAAAAGTGCCTGCAGATACACACACACGTGTATTTTCTTTATTTATGAGCGAGTGAGTCATAGATGTTGAGGGTTGCCCCTGAATCTTCACCGGTCTTTAAAAAAAGAGCAGGTGGAGCGAAGGAACTGTTGCCCACGAGTCACGACTAGACATGATGGGTACCTTTTGTGGATCATGCAACAAATTCTAAATCAAAAACTCTAATAAAAACACATATTTTGACTTTTTTTTAACACTTTTTTGCTTAATTTATAGTTGCATATGTGTTCCTTCATGGGTTTGATGTCTTTATATATATATCATAATTTTACAATGTAGAAAAAAACAATATAAAAATAATGAGAAGGGGTGTGTCCAGACTTTTTTTGATGACGTTTGATGAAAAAATGGGTTGACCTGGAGTTCCAGAGATTGGTTTAATTGTTCATGGTGACCTTTTTCATGTTTCATACAAGAAACATTTTAAAAATGTATATATTTTTTATATTATTGGGTCATTATTAAAATAATTATTAAAACTTTTTATTTTATTTTATTTTTTTCTCATTTTCTCCTAAAATAGCTAGGCCAATTGTCCCACCCATTCAGTTGCTATTCAGCTGTATCACTAGTGATGTGATGTCAATAGTTTTCAAACATTGCCGAGTAGCATCACAGCACTAACGCTCGGAGGAAAGCGCAGCGACTCGATTTGATACATCAGCTCACAGACGCAGCCTTGTGCTGATCCACATCACCCTCCTGTACCCTCCCAGAGAGGGAGCAAGGCCAGTTGTGCTCTCTCGGGGCTCCGGCAGCTGATGGCAAGCTGCATGACCAGGATTTGAACAGCCAATCTCCCAATCATAATGGCAGTGCTTTAGAAGGCTGGACCACTTGGAGCCCCAAATTTTTACATTTATGAGTGAAGGGACACATTCCTATTAGTATTTTTTCTTTCTTTATATTATTTACTTTATTATAACCAGCCCAGGTGGTTTGGGACGAGTTGGAGTGCAGAGTGTAGGAAAACTATTTAGTTTGGTCAAAACTGTATAAAACTGTAAAGAAAGTATCTTTAAGAAAATGTTTTTAAGCAAAGTTTCATTAAAGCATCTTAAGCTTTTCTTGAAGGTTCCCCAAAGAACCTTAAGGGTTTTCTCAACAATTAAAATTTTAAGAACGCCAACACATTTCTTAAGAAACATATATTTTTGTCAGTGAGGAATCCCATAAGGTGTGCTGGAGAAACTCTAGGAAAAGGTTTTTAGAAGAACAGTTTCCTTGAAGCATCTTAAGCAGCTTTTTGGAAAGTTCCTCAAATCTTGGTTTAAGAACCTCTGAAAGTTCCTCAAGAAGCTTAAAATATTTAACAGTGTACAGTGAAGTATATAATGCTCACAAGTTATAACTAGATGTGACTGGTACCTTTGGAGTCAAAGAACAAGCAACAACTTTAAGAAAGAATAGTTACTGGGTTATTTTCAAAAAGTGAATTTGTAAATTAGTTTAGTTTGAGTTGTTATGCCATTTATCACACCTTTCCACAAGGTTTGAAGCTTAGAGCTTTATATAAAGTGCCATTTGGAAGAAACCATTCCTCAAATCACCTTGAGAGGTATCTCCAAACTTTAAAATTGAGAAAAGCCTAAAAGTTTCCGAAAGAAACGTTTATTTTTAACAGTGAGAAACTTCTTAAAGTGTGTTGGGGAAACTTTAAGAAAATATTTTTTTTAGAAGAACAGTTTCCTTTGAAGCATCTTAAGCAAATTTCTTAAAGTTTCCTCAAATCACATTAAGGGGTTGGTTTTCTCACACTTTCGGTTTTGAGGACCTCTAAAATTCCTTAAAAAGCTTTACATGCTTTCTTAAGCATTTAAAAAAGCATAGTTACTGGGTTATTTTCAAAATACTGTGAATAGGATAGAATTACTTCAGATTAGTTTTAGTTTTTTTTCGCCATTTATCACATCTTTCCACAAGGTTTGAAGCTTCGAGCTTTATATAAAGTGTTTTTTGTAAGAAACCCTTCCTCAAAGTACCTTTAAATGGGTTCGTCCATTGTTCCAATTAAAGAATCCCTAATGGTCCCTCAAGGAACAGACTCTTTTACAGCTAAGGCTGTAATAAAGGGGTAAAATACTGTATTACACCACTGCTTTCACAATCCCATACAGCATTACATTCCACATGCCCTATTGTTCTCTTCTGGAGTCTCGTCTGTTTCCACTGTTTAGTGCCTTTAGAGTCTTTCTGGCTCGTTGCTGTTTTAATCTGGTGTCATATTAAGGGAGATTTTTCTTAGGAAATGAAACCCGGCCCCTGGCTTCAGCCTCGCGCGAGAAGCAGCTGCTTTTCCCGTCGCCACTGGCTGTGCTCGTCAGTAAACAGCATGGCTCAGTGCAAACGCTCAGCATTCGTGAATTAAGCTTCGCAGGAATGATATCATTCAGTGGGATCGGTGGGGGGTGGGGGGGGGGGGGGGGTAAGGGAGATAACGCTTCGGCTGCCACTTGATGGCATTCAAGCACAGGCCACAGATGTGTCATTAGTGTTTCATCACATTCTCTCTCTCTATCTCTTTTAAAGGCTATAAAAAAAGCGTAGAACTTGAGAAGTTATGGGTTTGGTTGAGGATCTACTGGTAGTTGCCTTTGTGAAGTAAGATAAAAAAGGAAAACATTAAAGATCTCATTTCATCGTTTTTTCATTCATTTTAAAATATCTAGTTGTAGTCTTGTAGCCATCTAGGATGAATGAATGCCATGTGAGCTCCGGTGCTCCAGTATAACGCTGCTTTAATCCAGTGGAGGAGTGGGCAGGGAAAAACGATAGGCTTTGGCTCTTACTTATTATGAATATTTATACATGGAAACATGCAAAACGGCACTGCAAGCAAGTGAGACAAACAACAGTTAGAAACAATTTAAAATAAAGAATTTTTTACACTAATAACAGTCTTTCCAATGTCATATGTTACTTTACAAGATGTGTAATAATGCCCTGCTAAGTGCAGTTCAGCCTATACTGACCTAGTCTTAGGGTCTCTGAAAAACGCAAAATCCACCGGAGATCCTATTTAAACCTATAGTTACTTACACACAGAGGTGGGTAATAAAGTAACTTTTCAATAATATTCTATGATAGATGCACTAGTATTGAATTGCAAGATTATTGCTAATATATCTTTCTGTTAATGGGATCATGTTCAATAGGAATCATGTTTCCAATGTTACATGTCTTTCAGAACTTTATAAATAAGGAAAATTATATTTTTTACAATGAAAACTTTACATTACACCAATTTAAACCTATAAAGCTGCTTTGTTTACCATTTTACAAGTTGTGTTTTAAAAGAAACTAATATCTCGTCTTGCAGCCCACCCACTTTAATCGACTGGCGTTGGAGGTGGCGGGTCTTTACCAGCTTGAGATCTCATTAAGTGGTCTTTCTGTTGGAGACAAAGCGGTGCAGCCCCACTGGCTTCCCGAGAGCACAGAGCGTTCTCGTCTCAAAAAAAGAAAAAGGAAGAAAGAGGATGGCAGATCCCTCTCTTACTTGTGCCACTGTGTGACATCCCTGTCACTTGGCAGAGTCACACTTTTGGCAGATTCCTTTGAGCATGTTGAGGTGCTTGGCAGTGCCACACTGGTGAAAGTAAAAGATCTGGTGACTGGCTTCATACACTATGAAGCATGGAGGAGGTGTAGGAAGCCTTCACTTGCCAACATCTGTCCAGAAACGCCGCTGCTCTACTGTATGATAGGAAAATACTGCCTTGGAAATTATAATATATACAGTATAATTTAAATATAGCTCTATAAATAGAAGCAGCTTATAGAAGTGAAGGGCAGTGGGGGCATCTCCATTTGAGGAATGTGGCAAAGCAGCAGCATTTAAGAAAAAGAGCCTTTTAAATTGTATGCACATTGAGGTGTATTGATGTAATTAGGTCAAATACTTTTTTATGGGGTCTTAGTGGTGGGTGTGGTGGTGAGTTATAGTACGCTGTTACTGTTGAAATGGATGCACAGTTGCAGTGTTGCAGTAACGTGCAATACTGAAATGTTTGGGGTTCGGGATAACCAAGTCATGGGCAAGATGCTCATTTAAAAAAGAAAAATCCTACATCACACCAACTTTGTACTTCCACTGATCACCATTTGTGAGTCAAAACCAATACCAGGACAAGTCGACTCTGAGTCCAGACCAAAAAACATTTAGAAGTCAAGTATAACTCAAGACCAACACCTGGAGAAGTCAGATAAGAGTCAAAGACCAAGATTAAGGAAAGTCAAGTCAAAACTCAAGACAAAGACTTTTAGTAGTTGAGGTTGAGTCAAGACCAAGATCAGGACATGTCGAATCTGAGTCAAGACCAAGATTTTAGAGGTCAAGGACAAGACAGATCAAAGACCAGGCAAGTCAAGTCCTAGTCAAAGACTTTTAGTAGTTGAGATTGAGTCAAGACCAAGATCAGGACAAGTCAAATCTGAGTCAAGACTAAGACTTTTAGAAGTCAAGTACAACTGAAAACCAAGAGCAGGAATAGCCATTTCCGAATGAAGACCAACACCCAGAGAAGTCAAGTTGGAGTCAAAGACCAAGACCAGGGCAAGTCAAGTCCTAGTCAAGACCAAGACTTTTAGTAGTTGAGGTTTAGTCAAGAACAAGACTTTTAGAAGTCAAATACAAGACAGACCAAAGACCAGGGCAGGCCGTGTCCTAGTCAAAGACAAAGACTTTTAGTAGTTGATGTTGAGTTAAGACCAAAAAACATTTAGAAGTCAAGTAAAACTCAAGACCAAGAGGAAGAAAAGCTATTTCGGAATCAAGACCAACACCCATAGAAGTCAAGTTGGAGTCCAAGACCAAGACCAGGCAGGTCCTAGTCAAAGACCAACACTTTTATTTGTTAAGTTTGAATCAAGACCAAGATTGGGACAGGTCAAATCTGAGTCAAGACAAAGATCTACCTTGACCAAGATCTACTTTGACCTACCATCACCTAAGGTGTAATATTTGAATGTTTGGGGCTTGGAGAAAAAAGCCCCACATTACACCAACTTTGTACTGCCCCTGATCAGCAATTCATGAGTTTTACCTAATGTATCTAGCTTAGAGGTCCACCATATTCAGTAGTTATACAAGTAGGGCACAAATATAGTATATTTATATATATATATACCTTAGATAGACTATTGCAGACTCTTTCAGACTCACATAAAAGTATCATCTGATTTCCTAACCTTTTTCAGAACCAGTGGCTCAGCTGTCTAAGTCCTACGGTGGGACACGAGTCCAGCAGGGCTATAAGAGTATCATCTCCCCACTGTGCTGAGTGAGGAGTCCAGCTCCTCCACTGAATGAGGATGAGCTGCCTGTAGTCAGTTCTAAAAACTGGCTTGTCCTCACTTCGGCACTCCAAATCCCAGTGAAATGATCTCCACAGAAGAACAGCTCGGCCGTCTGAAAAGGAAACTCCGCTTTGCTGTCTGCGGGGAGGACTTGGCCGGCGAAGGCACTTTAGAGCGCGCTTCAGAGTTTGGTGTTTGTGAGCGAAGCTTTCAGGCCGAGCTTTCCTTCGCCTCTATTGCGAAAGAGAGAGAGAAAAAGAAAGAAAGAAAGAAAGACAGAGTGAGAAAGCGAAGACGAGCGGAGGCTACTTGGCATGGCGACATGAAATCCCACTCAGACGTGTGTGTCTCGGAGTACGGGTGTCTATTGATGGAGGGATGGAGGGAGGGAGGGCCCTGGAAGGTGTGCAGATGCATAAACATGAAGGCGAGTCAAGTTTAATTAGAATATCACAAAGGCTGCAAGGAGGCGAGGCTTGGCCTGGTCTGGCCTGTTTCCGTGGGCTATAATAGAAAGAATAGAATGGGAGTCGGGCCTGGAAAGAAAGAATGAAGGAAAAAAAAGAAAGAGAGAGAAAGACTACTCTTGGGAGCCTGTCTTACTGTCAGGCTGTGGATTTGAATTTTATTGTTCGCAGGAACAGAACTGCAGCACTCATCTATGCCAGGTAGATATATTTATTTATATATACATATATATATATATATAGGTCTAAATCAGCGTATTTTGAGAAAACGCATGAATAAGCAAACGCAACTGCGGCAGCCTGAAGTAATAAAAGCCCAAAAAGACGTTGCATTATGTTTCACCATTGGGAAGAGGGGGAAAAGCATTTGTAAGCAGGAGAAATGTATTATTGTGAATGTGCTTATGGTACAGTCTGTTTCATCGGCTCCTTCAGCGCAGGGCAAAGGGATGGCAGGCCTGCCGAGTGGAGGTGACGTCTATTGAACTGCTGAAAAATAACAGTAGGTGATAGCCTGGCTTCCACTCCAGTAATGGCATTTGAGTCACTGGCTTAGCTTCGATTTTCCGTAACAGACATCCCACACATTTCTCGGTTCATATTTCTCACGACTCTTAAGCCCCCTTCACACATTTTGTACAATAATGCAGAACTTTCTTATACATTATACAGATCGGTTGTGTTGTAGGCAAGACCAGGTGAAGTCAAGTCTGAGTCAAAAACCAAGATCAGGGCAATTTGCGTCAGAGTCAAAGCCAAGACTTTTGGTAGCCAACAATTTAAGTCAGAGTCAAGACCAAGACCAGTAGAAGCTAAGACTGAATCAAAGATCAACATTTTTAAAAGTCAACAATTTGAGTCAGAGTCAAGACCAAGACCAGGACAAGTTGAGTCATAATCAGGACCAAGACCAGGAAGTCAAGTCTGATTCAAGACCAATACTTCTAGTAGTTGAGATTGAGTTAAGACCAAGATCAAGATAATTGGAGTCAGAGTCAAGATCAAGACCAGGTAAAGTTAGATCTTAATCAAGACTAAGATCATAACAAGTCAAGTCTGAGTCAAAGACCAAGGAAAAGTCAAATCCAAGTCATGACTAAGAGCAGGACAATTTGAGTCTGACTCAAGACCAAGACCAGGAGTCAGGTCGAGTCAAGGTTGAGTCAAGACCAAGACTTTTAGTACACAACAATTTGAGTCAAAGTCAAGACCAAGACCAGTAGATGACAAGGTTGAGTCAAAGACCAAGAGCAGGACAATTGGATTCAGAGTCACGACCAAGGCCAAGATAAGTCAAGTCTGATTCAAGATCAAGACTTTTAGAAATTGAGTCAATACCAAGATCAAGATAATTGGAGTCAAAGAGACGTTTTAAGTCCTGATCAAAACAAGTCAAATCTTCCACCTATGTCATTTAAATAGCGATGGAGCTTACTAATATGTCTATGCTGGTGGATGTGGTTGTCTGGAAGTGGAGTGTGTTCAGGTAAATTTCTGCTATATTGCTATGGAAACAACACAGGTACAACACTTGACTAAAAAAAATCCTGACCGGATTATTGCACGTTATGTCCCAAAATAAACTCATGATTAATCAAGAAAGTATTAGTAGTAGAACATGCCATTTGCGAATTTTGAGCTGTACTTCAAGGTGTACTTTTCCTGTTGTTACGATAGCAACGACACACAGACACTAGCCCTAAATCAAGATCGCTAAAATAGTGCAACTTGTATTTACAAAAAACCTAGCTTTACAAATAAAGGGCATGAACCTTTGCCTTGCAAGTGTTTGCAGCATTATCTTAGTATTTTTCCAACTAGAAATTATGACTTAACATCAGGAACTTCGAGTCAGGAACTTCATATTTGGGTATGTACCAATACCAATTGTGACAGAACGTAAATGCAGCATTACCCCATGTTCCATATTAAACCTATTAAGCGAGAGTCGATGGCGCGAATTAGAGTGGTTGGCAATTACACACCGAAAAAATGAAATCAAATAAAACAAGCGGAGAAAAAAAAGTAATCAGAGAAAGACGTCCAGTAGGATCCGAATTACCTCTTACTTCTAATTTCCTGCCAATTGCAGGAATTATTTGAATGAAAAGCCTCTTCTAATTGGAAAGCCATGGAAAAGTTAGCCTCCCGCTAAAAAGGATTAAATATTAAACAGGCAGAAAGCGCAGAATAATTGGAGGAGCTCGGAACGGAGGAAGGAGTGATTGAGGGAGGGATAGGCGGCTCGGCTTTAATGGAGAAGGGATGACTGTATATGTGCGTAGGGGGTGTCGATTGAGCGTAATGGAAAGTGATCTGAGAACATTTTTGTTAAAGTGGTGACAGGGCCATTCGGTCACTCGGAAGAGCGAGAGATGGGTGTCTGCCAAAAGAAAGAAGGTAAAAAAACGAGGCGTAGTGATTTTCTGTCAACCCATGATGAACTTAGTGTTGGGTAATGAGGCTTTCGCAGGTGTTGGGCACCGTTGGCGGTCGGACCCCTTAGAGAAGAGGCCATTCCAGAGGCTGGGGTTCTTCAGCCGAGAAGCGAATAGCCACATCGATTGGTCGCCCACCACGGCGAGACGCTTGATGAAAGACATTAGGTACACTTCCCCGGTGGTCTGATGCTGATGGTCCCCAGTGGATTAGCGATGGAGCTCCAAAGCTCTCTGAAAAAACGACATGATAAGTGTTTGATCATACAAAAATGGCATATGACAGCATTCGCTCACCACCTCATCTGAAACTGGCTAAGCCCCTTTCACACGTGCACTTTTTCCCAGGTATTACCCGGTAAATAACCGGATTAAGGGATTAGGTGTGAACAGAAGCCTCGAAAAAATCCAGAGAGAAGTCGATGCAGCAATTAATCACTAGAGCCAGGACAATTCCTGGGTAATTACCAGGAGGGCTGATGCGCGAACAGAAGCCGATACGTGACCGGTAAATACAGACCAGTACAGTGACGTCTAGATTACAGCTGGCAAAGTGAAGCCAGCAAAGACTGTCTTTTTTTGTTGCTTCTAATATTCTCTACACAGTAAATAAAGAACCTAAAAAATAAGAGTCTGTTGGATTATGCTTCAATCTCAGGTTTGGTAGACACCTATGTTTGATCATGGCCTGGAAAAAGCATCAAGAGTCAGGGGTGGAACAAAAACAAACAAAAAAAACCAATATGATGTTATAAAAAGGTCTCAGTAAAATGCAGATTCCACCGGAGATCCGATTTAAACCTATGCTAAGCTAATGTTAACTAGCTGGTGTAAACAGACTTCTATGCTCTTAAGCTGACAGTTTCGGCTCTGCTGCAGCCCGGCTGATCGACTGATTCTTTTCTTGAAGAACAAGAAAAAGTGTATTTCAGCGGAAAGAGACTTTTAATAAAGTTAGTTGAGTCAAATGTTTGCTAGGTTTGAGGTTGCAATTCAATAATTTTTGTTCAACTGACCTAAAAATCATATTAACTTTAGTTTTTTTTACAGTGTAAAGATTTCAGATGGTTATCATACATAAAAAACATACACATTTTGTTGGTGACTGATTGCTGTGCATTATGTTAAAGTAGATGAAATTGGTTTATTCTCTAAAATAAAGCTGTAAAATAATATCCAGATGCTGTTTTTTATATATAAAAAAAAAATTATTATGTGATAAGTCTTTATTACATGTTCCATTTCTGAACATGTTGAGCGTCGTACGGAAAGCCGGCTTATGATACATAAGAGAAGCACAGCTTGTCAGGAGCTGATGGGAAATCTGGCTGCTTGCTCAGTACCTGAGGGCACAGTGGGTAGAGTGTGTGGGTGTGTTTATATTTATATTTATATATTTATTTATATGTTTTATTTTGCGATCCACAAGGCGTTTTTTTAATTTCTGCCTCGGTGTTGGATCACGTTAGCGCGTTGACTTGGCACCCGGCACGTCCGCGGCCGCGCTGATTGATCGTCCACTGTGGGGAAAAACAAACAAAAGGAGCTACTCGAGGGCGGAGAGGCGTGAGCGCTATAAATTAGCGAATGTTTTATTGACATCATTTGCGCTGCTTGTTCGTTTGCTAGCTTCTCCCTGAGGTTTACATGAAACTGTGGTGCCGTGACTGAATTGGTGAATTGGAAATGTGAACAGAGCGGCAGAAATTGGAGCAAAGAAATAGACCTAAAGTGTGTTAAATGATGCCAGCTCGAGTGATTTGGAAAAATCAATTTCAGTAATCAATCGGGTTAAATGTAGAGGTGATGTATCATTTATAGTGGTACACCCTTAAAAATAAATAGAAATAGACTAATACTAATATTAAAAGGTCTCCTTCTGCTAAAATTCACTTTCTCTCAGTTGTCTTATAGTTGTATATGATGCTCCATTGTCTGTAGCAGCTAGTAAAATAAACTATTCAGAAAAAAAAACGAGTCGATCAGGAAAAGCACCGTGTCTCAATTTACGTCAACCCGTAAATTAATATTCATGGCCCCGCCCACCTCGGCTCGGAACCGCCCACAGGCAGAGCTGAAGCCAGGCAGTATCGCCGTCTCGTCAGATAGGAGCTAAATTACAGTGCTAGGAAGAGCAAGGCAGAACAATTCATTCCTGTGTTATTTGTGCGAATAACACATCAGTGTTATTTATATGCTTTACCCAGTAATTCAGAGCTAAGAAACAAACGGTTAGAATTTGTTTATGGAGGAAAACCACCACCAGCCAATTACAATTGAGATAGGTAGGTTTTGATATTTAGATGTTTAGAACAGTTCTGTTTAGACTAGATAAAAGTAAAAAAAATCCACCCCGGGATTTTGGTTTCGTTTCAACTTCCTGGCCTGCTCTGTTCAAGCTCAGCCAACAAAACTCCAGGGTGGATTTTCACTTAGTTACTCTGTGTGTAACTATAGTTTTACATAGGATATCCGGTGGATTGGGTGTTATAATGCATAATAAACATCTTTATCATTCCTTTTTTTAAATTCATATTTACAACCATGTATATATTGCCTTTTATATGCATTATAATGTGTTATAAGTATGTTTATAGGGTGTAATTGACATGACATTCATTGAAAGTGTTACCATTTTCTTTTTAATGGAAAATGTAGTAGAAGCTAGATCATCATTCAGAAGACATAAATAAAAGTGGCATGAGTGGTATATGCTTAGATCAGGTATATATATATATATATATATATATATATAGATAGATAGATGTATATATTTGCTACATTAAGACATTCCCAAAACATGTGAATGAATGTCCCAGGTGCTGAATTACTGTAACTATAAATAAATTCCATTTGATATCTCCTATATGGTGTTGCATAAGCCTTTTTTTTTGAAAGAATGGCTATTTCAGATCATTTTGGACCATCGCTGTTGGTCCATTCATCATGAAACGTTCACACCGTGTAAAGGACATCTGCCGAGCTCCAACCACTGGAAACTGATCAGTGGAGATGTGCCGTTTTTGATGTGACGGCTCCCTGAAGCAACACGAGATTATTATTCATTAGCTCACGTGTGCCATATACATTTAAATTTATTCTCTTTGGGTTGATGCAGAGCGAGAACGTGTAGGATGAGTGGAAGCCGTGTACTCTTACTTCGGCATTTTGATGTTGGCACGAGCAACGCGAGAGCATAAAAGCAGTGATTCATGTATGATGCATCGGCACGGTTCTTTAATGATCCGCAGCAAATCGCTCCTTTAAAGTGTCTCTTAAAAGGGGCTTAGTACAGGACTTAGCGCAAACTATAGCTGAGAGTTGAGATGCGTTCGGAGGTGTGAAATTTCCCGTTATATGCGATCCATCTTCGGCTGTGATTGCCGTATATATTGCTACCTGCTGGGTCGATGCAAAACAGGTGGCGCGCCATCATAAATCTGCGACGTTAACAAAGATTTCATAACAGATGTTACACACGCATTCCTTTCTGCAATGTTGATCCCAATGAATTATGGGTGGGATTATGGGCCGAGGGCCATGCTCACAACAACAAACCCAAGATAATTCTGTGCAACTGGCGACGCGCAGCCGTGCATATGTCGCAATACAGCGTGAGTGATGTCTGCGCGATGATTGCTGCGCTGCGTGCTTGTGATCATCTCTAAACTGGAGTTTATTGCTTGCTGTATATGAAATGCGTCCCCGTAGGAGATCCGTCCGCGTGAGAGAACGCTGCTTATTTCAGAGCATATGGTCTGTTCTGGGTTGGTATCTATTCGTTGGCATTCAAAATTAGATCTGAATTAGAGTAATGAATGATTTGAAAGTGTAGAGGTGATGTGTATACGTATGCACTATACGATTTATATTACACCCTTAAAAAAAAAAAAGGTGCTACAATGGGTCCCTTTAGAGATGCCAAAAAAAGAGACATTTTTCAGTAAATACACACTCAATACACTCATTAACCACTCAAGTACTCAAGTTCTCAGCAAATTATGGGTTGGTACCAAACATTCAGGCTCAGTTAAAGAGAATGATTAAAAAAAACTCAACTTCCAAACATGGTGTCATGTCCTGTCTGTCCTCGTGCCTGTGTGTGTTCCACGTGACCTGTGCCCCTGTGTTCTGTTCCAATACTTTTCCACCTGTGTCAATTTGTAGCTCCGCCCCCTAGCCCCAGGTGTTTCCACTTCCCTTGTGTGTTAAATAGCCCTCCTCTGTCTCTTGTCCTTGGTTGGTCTTTGCACTAACCCCTGTTGTTTGTCGTACCTCTGTTTCTTGTGTTCATTCCTGCGCTCCTTGGTTTCCTGCTCTGTGTTCATCCCGTCTTGTTTTAGTTCCTTGTTTATCTTGTTTATTCCTGGTAATTGTCTCTGCTTTGTTTAGTTCATAGTCTTGTTTCATTCATTTGTTTTCCTTGTATAGCCTCCCTCTTTGTTTGTAGTTGATATTTATCTTGCTTATTCTCGTGCTCCTTAGTTCCCTCCTTAGTGTATATCTTTTGTTTATCCTTTGTTATATTTTAGTTCCCTGTGTTTTCCCTAGTTTATTCCCTTGCCCTGTTTTAGTTTATCCTGCCTAGTTTTATAGTATCTCTTGTTTGTTTATGTTAGTTTTATATCACGTTGGTTTTCTTATTCATTTCATTGTTCTGTGTTTACCCGTCTATTTGTTTATTTGTTGTTTAGTTATTAAATTCCTATTCTTACCTGCACTTACGTTGTCTCCTCGTCTCCCTACCTGGGTCAATCCTGACACATGGATACATATTATTTTATCATTAAACTTTCAGTTTCAGGTTTGTTCGAGTTTGGTTGAGTTGGGCCAAACTCAAGACAAGAAAAGACAAGACAAGACAAGACAAGATAAGTGATCTGGCTAAGTTTTCCTGGTTAGGTCGACTCAAGACAATGATTTTGGACAGTTTTGTTGAGTTGGGCCAGACTCAAGGCAAGACAAGACTAGACCAGACAAGAACAGACAAGACAAGACAAGACAAGGCAAGAAAAGACCACCAAGACAAGACAAGACAGGACAAGACAAGTGATCTGGCTAAGTTTTCCAGGTTCCGTCGATTTAAGACAACGATTTTGGTCAGTTCGGTTGAGTTGGGCCAGACTCAAGGCAAGACCAGACCAGACAAGACAAGACAAGCATATACACCATACTTTTGTTGGGTACAGATGGTTTAACTGATCCGTGCAGTGAACACACACATTACACACTCATACTCAGCAAAATATGGGTTGATACCAAACATTCAGGCTCAGTTGAAGAGTGAATTAAAAAGAAAACCCAACTTCCAACCATGGATACATTGACATTAAACTAACATTAAAGTTTGTTGTTTTTTTTGAGTTGGGACCAAAATTTCAGGCTACAGTTGTTGTCCCAGAGTTGAACTCAATTGGAGTTTAAAACAGAGTTTATTAAAAAGGTACCTTAACCATCACCCACCAAAATATTGACAATAAATTGCAATACCTGGAATTTACTGTGGCTTATTTGTATTTGAGTTTGGGACAGCTGCTGCCCTTTGACCGGTGCTAAAAGACAGTTGTTAAGATGCTGTAAATCGATGGCTAATTAGCTGCTGGGAGACCACTAATTAGATGTGCAATAAGTGGAAAGTTTAATAGCGCTGATTTCCTGGAAGCGTGGACTTTGACCAGGTTACGACGGTATGGCTTACATCCTGCTGTCTTGTTTTAAATGATCAGTTTCAGTTATAATACTGGGAGCCCTTTGGTCAGGTGTAGTTAAGATAGGGCAGACTCACATTTGAGTTTAAGCTACTGTAAATTTGAGTTGAGATGAAAATTCAGCTGAAGTGAATAAAAATGTAAAGTGAAACATCTTAGGTTCCCAACTTCTCATTCTTAAGTTGGGACAAATATTTCTGAATAAGTTCAAGTTACCGTCGAAAACAGAGTGAATTAACAACACAAGTCAAACAACACCCTTTAATATATTGACACTAAACGGGTTTCCAAGGTTTGGTTGAGCTGTGACAAACTGGATGATTTTGGTCAGTTTGGTCAGACAAGACAAGAACAAGACAAGACAAAAACAAGACAAGACCAAACAAGACCAGACTAAACAAGATCAGATAAGACAAGACAAGAACAAGACAAGAACAAGACAAGACAAGAACAAGACTGGACAAGACAAAAATAAGACAAGACAATAACAAGACAAGAGAAGTCAAGGCAAGACAAATCAAGACCAAACAAGACCAGACAAAACAAGACCAGACCAGACAAGACAAAAACAAGACAAGACAAAACAAGACCAGACTAAACAAGACCAGACCAGACAAGACAAAAACAAGACAAGACAAAACAAGACCAGACTAAACAAGACCAGACCAGACAAGACAAGGCATAACAAAACAAGACAAGACAAGAACAAGACAAGAACAGACCAGACCAGACAAGACAAAACAAGACAAGACAAGACAAGACAAGAGAAGACAAGGCAAGGCAAAACAGACCAGACTAAACAAGACCAGACCAGACCAGACAAGACAAGACAAGACAAAACAAGACAAAACAAGAGAAGACAAGAGAAGACAAGAGAAAACAAGGCAAGGCAAACAAGAGCAGACCAGACAAGACAAAACAATGAAGTTTTTGGCCGAGACAGAGTTGAGCTCAATTGACAGAGTAAATTATACAGGTAACTTCTGCCCTTTGACGGGTGCTAAAAGACAGTTGTTAAGATGCTATAAATCGATGGCTAATTAGCTGCTGGGAGACCCCTAATTAGATGTGCAATAAGTGGAAAGTGTAATAGTGCTGATTTCCTGGAAGCGTGGACTTCGACCAGGCTCTGAAAGCATTTCTCAGGCGAGCGGAGAGACGCACGGTTGTGGCGGTGTGGCTCGGGAGTGTGTGTGATGTGTTGTGGAATGCTGATATAAAGAATATATGTGTGTATTTGAGTGTGTGTGTGTGTGTGTGAAATGAAAAGAGAGGTGAGGCGGATGCTTGGGAGGCTGATCATTATGTTGCCCACTGCCCCTAATGGGATTAATTTAATCTAGCAGTTGAGTTGCCGTCGGCCTGGAAAATAGTTCATTACTCAAGCAGTCTCCTAGCAACGTTTGATTGGCCATCCAAAGAGGACCCGAATGAATCGGGAAAGAAAGAATTACATCTGAGAAGAATGTGTAGCGCTGTCGCTCGGCAGGAGACGAAGGGAATCACCCGAGCTGGAACGTTTCCAAACCTGAACATCTCAAAGATAATCCCACTTTACAGAGGAGCATCTGCCTCTCCTGAATAAAAATGGCACTGACCATAAACTCTCACCAAACATTCATATGATGGAGGGTTTAAGAGTCTTAAAAGCATTAAAAACTAGGGCTGAACGATTAGTCGATATAATCAACATTGTCGACTAATCGTTAATTTGTAACAGTACTGCATTACACAAAGTGCTGGGGACAGAAGCGTAATGGGAGATGGGTAAATACTGTAGCTCACTCACACAGTTTACACTGAAACACCTGGTTTTAGAGCACAATAATTGATTGTGGTGACGGACAGTTCTGGTGGAAACAGGAGAGTTGAGGTGCACATTGAATTCTGCGTGATTTGACCAGCCGTGGTTTTATGTTTTTTGGATACAATCCGGGTTAGCACCCGAACATCCCCTTCAGACAGCTTCCTCTTACAGCATCCACAGTTAATCCTGTTGGATGTGGTTGGTCCTTCTTGGTGGTTTGCTGACATTACCCTGGATACCGTGGCTCTTGATGCTGCATCACAAAGACTTGCTGTCTTGGTCACAGATGCTCCAGCAAGACGTGCACCAACAATTTGTCCTCTTCCTCTTTTTTGTGTATTCTTGCACTTTATGCAGTTGTCCATCAGAATAGGCATTCATCGCCCAATCAAACAGCGTATTAGCCCCGCCTACTGCACTGGTTAAGGCTAATGAGGCAAAAAAAAAAAAAAAATATGTTTTTCCTTTAATGTATTTAGTTTTACTGCATAGTAATGATTTGTGAAATAAAGTTATATACAAGTTACATATGATTAAAAAAAATGTTAAGCAAACTATTTATTTTTAATTAAATTATTTATTCAGTATTTTATTAGTTTATTTACTGAATCCCATCATTTTGGCATCTAGAGACCTTTGCAAGGAATGGTTTAGTCACATCATTCTGACAGTGTTCAATACCCTGTTCTTCTTCTTTCAGTCAATAGAGCATCAATATAATCCAAAATCTTATATTTATTTTACATTTTTTGACATTTTCTATTCTAAATACCACCCTTTCCACACAGTGGTCCACATGCAATCCACTTTCACTTTCAAATTCATCATTTTGAGCAGTTTGCCTCTTTAAAGTTCAGGGAAATGGATGGAGGAGAACTGATCAGAAATGTTCAGCTAAGCTAGTCAATTAAATTCTTAATCAGACGCTTGGTTGAACAGGTTTAACTCTCTTATTTCCCTCTAAAGTATCAGTTTCACTTCAGCTGCTAAAATCCTCTCGCTCGAGTCCAATGCAGACGTACTCCTGCTGTTTCCACAGAATATAAAACTTCAGTCTTCAGAGACAAGTTTAGCCCCTAATCAGACACTCCAAAACACCCCAAAACACTCAAAAACACTTAAAACACTGACAATGACAAAAATAAACTGCTGATGAATTCCTGACAGTTTAATAGTTCTGTTTTCTGAGTCAGAAATGATGGTTTCTTTTTTGTTGGACATCTGTGTGATGCGCCAAAAAAGCACTTTTTGTAACAGAATACAGAATAAAATAACATTGCTGTTCCCTTAAATGAGCCAATGGTTGTGGTGGTCTGGAAGTGCAGGTGCGCCACTGACTGATTAAAACCCTGACAACAGTCAACAGTCAGCTGCCCAATCTGACCGTGCGTCCACACCGAAAGCGATGCGAGCGACAAAGCAGACGGAAGTCATTCATTTTCAATGAGAGCGAGCGACACTGGGCGACAGGCAGCGACGCGGCGCGACGCGATGCGAAGCGAAGCGGGCGGTTTGAGCGACGCGAGAGAGTTGACCAGAACTTAACTTTATGCAAATGAGCAGCGACGCGCGGCGGCGACTACCAATCAGAAACAGATTCTCATATGTCCGGCCTGAAATCGCTGCTCTGATTTTCGGTTCCTACTGAAGATTTATTCCGCCAGCAAAACGGAGAGAACTGAACTGAACTGAGCTGATCTGAGGTAAAATACTCCACTACACCAGCAGCTACCCCACTATAGTACTATCCTTACAGAATTACCTTATTTAATAGAAAACTATATATTAAAACTGAGGAAATTATTTATAAATTAACAGAACGATTTATGACAACTAAGGGAATATTTTTTAAAATTAACAGAACCTTTTATTGAAACAAAGGGAATTATTTATTAAAGTTAACATAACGATTTATTACAACTGAAGAAAGTATTTAATACATTTAACGCAACAATTTGTTCAAACTGAGGTGTGGAATTTGAAACGATTTAGGTAAAACTGAGGGAATTATTCATTACATTTTACAGAAAGATGTATTAAAACTGAGGGAATTATTTATTAAATTAAGAGAAAGACTGTTTATTTAATGATTTAATATATTTAAGTAAACATATTAATTACAAGAATTTATTTAATACATTAAGTTAACAATATTTGAAATTATGGACAAATTAAGAGAATGATTTACTACATTAAGGAAAATAATGTATTATATTTAAGTAAACCCATTTATTGTAATATGAAATAATTATGTTAAATAATTGTACTTAAAAATAGCTATAAAAGTTTTTAACGTTTTTTTTTTTTTTTTTTTTAATGTAGAGAGGCTGAACCCTTGTTTCTGTATGTGCCGTATTTGGAAAACGCCCACCAGCGACAGCTTGTTCTGAGTGAGACACGCCCCCAAGCGACTTATCGCCTGTTGGACAGGCGACACAGAGCGATTTTATCGCGTTCGGTGTGAACGTACAGTTAGTCCTATCTTAGCCATGCAGGAGCGTCATGCCTTTAGGCATGCACAAAATAAAAAAAGCCATGCGCTAAAATAGGGCCTTTTATAATCAGCAGTATCAACTTATTTAAGACTGTCTTGCTGGTTTCTGCCGTTTCTACTGCAGTGTTTCCCTCTTTTCTGAATCTGGACTGCATGATGTCGTGTAGGGACAGAAAACTGCTGAAGTGCTGCTGCTCTGCTACACTGCCCACAGGTTTGTCATGCTGTCTGTTTGACGGTTTGAAAAGCCTGCTTTAGTACCAGCACTTTAGCACCCTGCCAGCATGCTCACAACACACTCTTACTGCAAAGCTCGGCCTGATTTAACGCAGGGAGGCTTCTAAAAGGAGAATTAGGGGTTGAGCAAGTTCACTTTACTGTATTTTAGTTATTTTATAATGATTAGTTTCTGATCAGGCAGTTTTTGTTATTTTAAATCGTGGCTAAAACATTAAATAGCAGCCCAATTCCAGCAAATCTGTGTCAAAATACAGCTCTGGGAAAAAGAAGAAGAGAGCAATGAGAAAATCTAACTAACTAACTAACTATCCAAGTAAGTAAGTAAATAAGTAAGTAACTAACTAAGTAACCGAGTAAGTAACTAACAAAGTAAGTAACTATGTAACTAAGTAACTAAGTACCTAACTTAGCAACTAACTAACTAACTAACTAATCAATTAACCAACTAACTACCCAAGTAAGCAAGTAAATAAGTAAGTAACTTACTAAGTAAGCGAGTAAGTAACTAACCAACTAACTAAGTAAGTAACTAACTAACTAAGTAAATAAGTTTGTAACTAACAAAGTAAGTAACTAAGCAACTAACTAGCTAACTAACTAACTACCTAACTAACTAACTAACTAACCAACCAACCAGCTGACTAACTATCCAAGTAAGTAAATAAGTAAGTAAATAAAGAACTAATTAAGTAGGTATATAAATAAATAAGTAAGTAACTAACTAAGTAAGTGAGTTAGTAACTAACCAACTAAGTAAGTAAGTAACTAACTAACTAAGTAAATAAGTGTGTAACTAACAAAGGAATTAACTATGTAACTAAGTAACTAACTAAGCAACTTACTTACTAACTAAGTAACTGCGTAACTAACTAACTTACTAACTAAATAAATAAATGTATTTATTTATGCCACTGTTGCAATAACAGTGGCAATAAAATGTATGTGGATTCAATGGTTTTCTGCATAAATTTCACATAAAATGTGATCTGATCTTCTTCCAAGTCATCAAAAATATGAAGAGAAACATGTTTTATTTTGTAAACAAAAAACAAAGTAGTTTTGCACATCTTGGCTGCATTTTCTCAGTCAGATTTATGAGGTAGAGTCACCTGGAATTCAGGCTTTCAGTTAACAGCTGTGCTGAACTCAAATGTTAAAGTTTGAGAGCATCAGTTAAAGTAAAGTAGTGAAGAGGAAGAGTTACAGGTATGCAGTGAATAGCTCTATTTGAGTAATGTTCTAATTATACTAGAGCAAGAACTACTCAACTAAGTAAAGAAAACACATTATTAAAAAAATACATTATGAGGATGAAACTGGCACTCATTAGAACTGCCCCAGGAAAGGAAGAGCAAGAGACTTTAAGCATTACTTTAAGAAATGAAGGTCAGTTCGTCCGAAACATTTCAAGAACTTTTAAAGTGCCCTCAACTGCAGTGGCAAAGACCTTTAAAAACATTATGATGGAACTGGCACTCATCAGGACTGCACCAGTAAAGGAAAAGCAAGAGTTTCACAGGATTAGTTAATTCATTAGAGCCTCAGAAACCGTTAAGAAGGTCACAGCTCCCCAGATAAGAGCTCCTAAATGCCTAAATGTGTCTAAATGTTTGACTGGTGACTAAAATTTTAACTACCAAATAATTAAGCATAAGTTAAATGGTAATAATAATAATAATAATAATAATAATAATAATAATAATAATAATAATAATAATAAAACAGACACAGGAAGTGTTAAAAATGCTGAACTACTCCTTTAAATCAGTGACAGTAGCTCCTCGCTCTTCACGGATGAATTTCATCACAACGTCCTTGAACGCAAGACGTCTTTCGGAGTCCTGTTTAAACAGCAGTGGGCGTAGAGGCCTGTAACAGGCTTAGCTGCTCTTTTCTCCGCTGCTACAATGCTAATAATGATCTGAGGATTTAAAGCTGCAACCCGCTGCCCTCCTGCGACGCTGCCGGGGAGGCTATTAAAGCCAGCGTCTGAGATCTGAAGTCTCATTTCAAAACATCATTACAGTACTCCAGACAACAGGGACAATGTGAGGCCGTAAAAGAGTGAAGCTGCTGTTGTAGAGCGGAGAGTATGATTATTATTACTAGCATTAGCATTAGCATTAGCCATTTTCTTTACTTCTCTTGCAGCAAAACAATCAATTCAACACAACTTTACACTACTATAACTATCGACTCACTCTCAATCTCCCTGACAAAGATTGCTAGGAACCTGGGCGTTATCGTGATGCTCATTGCTACCTTACACCCCATCAACAATCTAATTCTTTTACACCTTGCACCCATGCTGTTAAAATAGTGTCAGAGTTTAGGAATAAATAAATCTACACTAATAAGCATGATGGTCTGGAAGTTCAGGAAGGTGTGTTCAGGAAAATATAGGAACTCCACTGACTGATTAAAACCCTGACAACAATTGTCAAATGTCAGAGTCTATATCTGTTAATTTATAAATAATAAATTAACATTGCTGTTCCGTTAAAAGAGCTTCACAGCGTGAATGCACAGGTCAGTCTCTGTCTCTGCTGAGACACACAAAAGCTCCACGCTGTTAAGATACGAACGCGCCAAAGTCAGAGCTCATCTCACTCTTAAAGGGAATGATGAGCAACTGACACACTGATGGGTTTATTTCATTTTATGCCCAAAACACACCCATGATTAATTAGTAGTTTTAAGTTGTGCAAGGTGTGATACCAAAAACACCGGCACACCCTAAATCCAGCTGCTATAGATCGCTTCCTCCAAACTTTAGCTTGCTTATCATTGGTCCTAAGTTTTATTGATATCATTGGTCCTAAGTTAGTAAGAGTATGGTTAGGTTAGGTTAAGTTAAGTTAAGGTTACAATTAGCTAAGTTTAGGAGTAAAACAAATGCTAATATGTACTATTAATACATCAAACAACAACTTAACAACAGAATACTGAATAAATATACTCTATAGAACTACTAATGCTTTATTTCCATGGAAGCTCTGCCCACATCGGAGCGTTTAAAGATTCTGCAGCTGTCTCGCGGCTGAATTAGCTGGAGATTGAACGGGTCTTGGGTAGGATCTGTTTTACAACATCCTGCCGCCGCATTAGAGCATGCAGCTTTTTTATTTATCCTGCCGTCGCATTAGAGCAGAGTGGAGCTCTAATCTTCCCAATGTAATTACTCCCAAATACTGCATTAGTACATTTAGCAGATTTGTGACTTGTGGACGTTTGTGCACAAGTGTGTAACTTTTCTTTCTTTCTTTCTCTCTCTCTCTCTCTCTCTCTCTCTTTTTCTCAGTCTTTTTCTCTCTGTCTCTTTCCCTCCCTTTCTCTTTCTCTCTTACTCTCTCTTTCTTTCTGTCTCTCCCTCACTTTTTCTGTCTCTTTCTCTTTGTCACTCTCTCTTACTTACTCTCTTCTTCTCTTTCTGTCTTTCTTTTTCTCTGTCTGTCTCTCTCCTTCTCTCTCTCTCTGTTTCCCTCCCTCTTTTTTTCTCTCTGTCTTCCTCGCTCTTTATGTCTTTCTCTCTCTCTCTTTTCTCTGTCTCTTTATCTCTTTCACTTACTCTCTCTGTTTCTCTCCCTCTTTCTTTTTTCTTTTTTGTCTTTCTCTCTTTTTTTGTGCTTTTAACTAAAACACTTTATTTAACTGCACTTTAAATTTTCTTTATCATATCTTATAGTATTTGTTTTAATATTATTGTTTTTAATACTTGTTTTTCTTTTTGATTCACTTTTTCTTTTTAATTTCATTTTAACATTTGTTCTTTTACTTTTAACTGCCTTAATGTATTTATTTCTCATGTAAAGCACTTTAAATGGCCAAGGTATTAAAGGTGGTACATAAATTTGCCTTGCCTTTCTTTCTCTCTTCCTCTCAGTCTCTCTCTCTCTCTCTCTCTCTCTCGGATCGCTCAAAAGTTTGGATTAGCTTGAAGCGATTTGAGCTGCTGGCTGCATAAAGCTTCACTGTAGGAAACACAGCAGTGCATGGAGATAATGATGCGCCTGCAATGCAAGATTATTTATGAGTTTTTTCTTCTTCTTCTTTTGACGAAGACTCATCTTCATTTTGGAGCGGTAGAAGGGCTCCACAGCGGTCGTCCCAGCACCATAAAAAACATTTAGAATTTGAATAAGATCAAGAAATGCAGCTCCGCATCCAAAACAGGCACCAGCACAGTCCAGACGATTTAAGTCTACGTTGCATTAATCAGCAATTCAACTCGCGAGAAACAGTTGGAGGTCAGTGGAGTGTGAACTTCTGCAGATTAGCTGGTGATTTAATATGGAAATTGAAAACGAGTGTTGATTGTGATTGCTGAATGCCTTCGCTTAATGACGAGGAACCAAAAATTGCATTGATGGTGCATGTAGAAAATATACAGAAGTGAATGAATAATAATAAAAAAAAGTTAATTGGCATTTAAAGAAAACTTTCTACACTCTAAAACATTATTTCTGAGTACTTTCAGTATGATATTCATTTTTTGACACAGTAAAATGCAGTTTTAGCCATCCACTGCTTTCATCCATGCTTCATTTTCCTCCAAACTGCCGTCACTGTAGTTGTGGTTGGGGGTTGTTAGGTTCTTTGGGGTGAAGAATTGTTCTTTCAAGGTTGGCATGCCTGGGATTCCCATTCATGTTATTGGTGTCTATTTATTTAATTAAAAAAAACTATTTACAAACATTTATCGTTTTGTATAAATGTTTATTTTAAGTAGTTATGTGAGTAAAGCTTTTCTATTTATATACAGTAAGCTTAGATTTCCAGTGTTCGCAAAGAAATGACTGTAATTCAGGGAGTCTGTACCAAGTTTGCCAGGCATTAATATGGTATTTTGCCCTGCCCAAGATCAGTATCATTGATCAGCCACTTAAGATGAAAGAGAGCATATAATTTAAATATAGAAATAAAGCCTCTGTAGCAAAGATCATTTGTAGTGTATTTTTTTCCTGAAAAATGCACATTGGTTTTGCACTGCAATTTTAAGAGGCAGTCAGAGACTTTTCTGATGAAACTACAACTAAGCCTTCTCTTAGCAACTTAGAACACCCATTTAACTAGCAGAGCCTGGAGATGATGATGAACTGCTCTCAAGTATCAACAACACCAAATTGTTCCAAAGTCGCTGTTGCATTTTACAGATTTATCAGCTTTTACTCAAACTTTTGGTGGGTGGTCGGGGTTTCTGCAAATGTTGAGGTAGATTAGAGAGGCCTCAATGTGATGGATTAGTTTATTGGTTGGTTTAATCTCATTCCTGTTCTAAATCTTTTAACTCTTTTAACCCTGGTGTTCAATGCACCAACTAGTCTTCTAGAAACCCGATTAAATGACCTTATTTTCCATTTGGCAGCACTGAGGAGAGTTCTCTCTATCTAGGCTTGAAACTAATTCTAGAATTCACTTGATACTCTTTAAAATGCTTTAAGAGACTCAGAGAAATCAAAAGCAAGATTGCGGAGAAATAACCTGATCATAACCTCCCTATTATATAAAGAGTCAAAACTGTGATAGTTTTTCTAATTCTGTCATTTTTACAGCTCTGTTTTGAGATGTGTCAGTATTTGAGGTTCACATTTTGTCACGTCCATGTTCTGAACTCGGATTATTCAACGATACAGTGTAAAAAACCCTTGTTGAAAGCTTATTGGTTTATTCCTCAGTTTGTTCCAGTGAACTTCTGAACATTGGCGTCGTCATTATGCAGCTCCAGCTCATTTAGTGGAGCAGCTGCCTGCTTAAAAGTCAGGGAACAGCCACCTTTGCTGCAGTCCCAATTAGATGTAGCAACATATGAAGAGAAAGATAAGCCTATTCATTAATGACAACCCAAGCAAGCAAGCAAGTGAGCGAGCAAACTGCGGAATAATTTACAAAAAAAAAAAGAAAACAAACATGTTGTTGCTGCTAAAATGCAGCGTTTCTGCTTGCTATGCTTCTATTTGTTTCCACCCGGGTCTTTCTCTTCGTCGCTGTTTGTTCGTACGCCAATGTTTTGCTTTTGCTGGAAGAACTACGGAAATTAAGAATCCCACATTTTCCCGAGCCAAGTGTGCACTAAACAAAAAGCATTGTATGTTAAAACTGAAAACAATAGTGTTTGTTCTTTTTGTTTGGTTGTAATTTTGCCTGGCCTTGTAATTCATGGACTATCTCTAGTAATTTATTTCTATCTCTCATTTTAGGAGATTATTTATCGTAAGTCACTCATTCATTCTATTAAATCTGGATAAATCAAGTTGTGATGCCACTACATAAAGGGACCTGTGGTAAAAATCTATTTTTATTGAGTAATATGATCATATCATATCATATAATTTCAGATAGTGTTATTTAGATTTCACCACAGAAAGTAAAGTTCCTAGTTTCCTATTTGACTTTTTATTTGACAAAGATGATAAGATTTGAGTTGGTGCCTCAACCTATTTTCTATTTTTTTAGGCTGTTTTCAGTTTATTTTAAAAGAGTGACTCTTATTTTGAATGTAAACCCTACTTGGGAACAGGAAACAGGAAGTGTGGCAGCCATTTTTTGTTTTTGTTTGATTTTGTTTGTTACTTGCTGGGCTCTGGATTGATTTTTGAGTATTTTAGTTGGGTTTTCTTCAGCTTGGACTAGCATTGGCTTTTTTTAGTGCGTTTTTTTTTTTTTACATTTTCTTGCTCGGATTAGAGTTGGATTTTTTTTTGTCATTCTTTTTGCTTGGATTATTGTTGCTATTTTTGGGCATTTTCTTTTTGGGACTTTTATTTTTCTTGCACTATCGTTGCTTTTGGAAGGTGATTTTGGAAGGACATCTGCACTTTAAAAATGTTTATGAACTTTTGTAACCAGCAGACATTTATATTTATTTAATATTCTTTTTTTTGCTTTGTTGTTGCTGATGCTGTTAGGGCATTGTCTGTTTGGGGGAAATTAGTAAACTGTCTAATTGTGTAAGCTCTTTATATATATATATATATATATATATATATATATAAAGTGACCAAATCTAAACGTAGTCTAAGTAAAGTATGTAAACTCCATTATTTCAGAACCCATTCCATGTCTTTCTTCATTGGTTGATGTTCTGAAGACTTCAGGCCACTAAGACTTTAATATATTGGAGCAGTTCAACAGTACAAACAAACGAAACTAAGTTTTTACATAAGTCATAAATCTTTTTTTTCTGCATGTGGAGCGTTCATGTCAGAAGACATCAGATCAGAATTTCTGACCGGTGAACCAGGAAGCAAAGGCCGAACCGAGCCTCGTCTCTATTGGGTACTCAACATGTTGAGTTCTGACCCTCCTGTTGTCCTGCTGATGAACTCAACTCGTAGCTTTGGGCACTTTTGGAAGTTGCTGGTGTCTAAGACAGGGCTTGAGGGCGAGCCTGGAGTCTAAAAGATACCCAAAGGTCCTTGATGCCCTTATAAAAAAAAGTTTAAAAAAATGAAAAACTCAATGGAAAAGCTCTTGTCCCTTGTCCCTGTTTTGAAGGACGTCTCTGAAGTTCAGTTAAGTCAGACTTGTATACTTGTTGAATTCCTTTCTGAATGGGGCAGACCTCAAAGAGCGGACATATTTCGGACTGTTCTTTTATTTCGTATCTTTTATAGATGTACGCTAATGCAGCAGCAGGATTACTGCTTAGTCAGTTAAAGCAGAACAATCTGCAACCATAAATCAAATCTGACAGTGTTATATTATTTAATGCTGAAGACGAGCCTTTTTCTAACTCCTTTTTTGACTCCTATCACCTAAGAATTTAATCAAACCTCCTATTACCAACACATTCTTTATTTAAGGAAGGATTTGTCGTTAGCGCCGGATGGTGGAACCGCCGATACCGAGGAAGGGCGGAAGTTATGCAGTGGTAATGCAGTATTTTAGTTCTTCTTGCGTAACGGAGTGTCACAACCTCTCAACTCTTAACTTCGAGTCCTTATGGTTTATTTAGGCTGCGTAGAGACTCGCAGCACATTAGCCAAAAAATCAGCGTCAACAACAACACCCTCTTAGCATCCTAAGCTGTGCTTTGAGCTGTTTCTGTCCGAGGTAAAAGCTGCTGTAGATTGTTGTCTTTTGGTTCAACAAAGGAGAAGAAGATGTGGATGGTACGCTTATTTTAACCCTAGAATGCTAACGTCGGGTGATATAAGGAATTAGGGAACCCAAAAACAGGTGGAAAAACAAGAAACTAAAACTCATGCTAAAAAGTCATGCCGAGCGCGACAGAGAGAGAGACAGGGGAGGGATGTAAACAAAAGCTCCCCAGAGAAGCATATTATTTTTAATTTTTATTCATTATTTAAGCAAAAGCACACGAGTTATCACGAATAACATCACGGCTGTGATTCGGTCGTAGGCACGAGCCGAACGCTAATACTCTCCTCTCCTGCTCTGCGGAGTCGTCTTCAGGTGAAAGCTGCGCATTTTCTGAGCATTTCTGCTTGTTTTGCTGGGTGGTGTTGGTTTTAGCTAGCTGGCTGGACTGTGGTTAGGTTAGCGTAGCTTGCTTTAGCTCAGCATTAGCTTAGCGTAGCTTAGCCTAGCCTGGTTAGCGCTCTGGCTGTCAGACGGCAGTAACCGAGTGATTTTCTTTCCCTTTTTTCACAAAAGATGAGCCAGCGCTAGCCAGAGCTAGCCTGTGCTAAGCTAACGCTGCTGCTGGTGTCCTCTGTGTATACACCGTTACTCGGCAACGTGTTGGCGGAGTGATACAAGTTTAGTGTGAGAAGGCCGTGATGTTATCACATATATCAGATATCGGCTAGAACACTTCTCAACCAATCAGATTGTGAGGTCTGTTGTATAATGTTCATTATAGTGCCCTCGAGCTGTCTGTTGCCGACCCCTGCTGTAAAGCATTGTCCTCAAAAGCTGGCATATTAACCGAATAATAATACCTTGCTCTTCTGCAAGTAAAACGTCACAACGTCTTCACAACTTCAGGAGAAATTTGACCAGGTAAGCTCAAACTTTCCCCATTCCACTGCGGCTGATTTTGCAGGTCAGTGTATTTCTGGTATGTCAGAGTGACACATTGTGGATGATGTGACACGGCTTGCCAAGTGCTGCTTGTTGTAAAATTGAACAAAGTTGAGTGCTTTAAAAAAGATGCCCTGCAGTATCTCTCCTTTTCTTGGCACTTGGTGGTAAGATTGACATGGAAATGTATTGCATAATACAGTTCTTTTAGTGGAGATTTTGACACTGGCAGTCATGACACTGCAATGACAGAGCTATGTCTTGTTAATCTGGCCCAAAAACTGAAGTTAGAGGATTTTGCTGTGTAAAAAATCCAGTGCATTGGGATAGAGTGTTGATTTTGTTTTGTTTTTGTAATAAATAACAATGTTTAAAACCAATTTTAACAAGGCCTCGTGTTTTTAATTCGCTTGTTAGACTCTGGGCCCAATTTTAGCCGTCAGCTGTGCACCATGCCAGCTTTAGTCTTGCCAGTTTCAAAATGAGACATTTAAGGGCTCTGACACTATTATGCAAATAAGCTGTTGCTGGTAATGCCACGTGTACGATTATAACGTTTACCACACGTTAGTGTTAGCTTGTGCTAAATGGCAAAGCTGTGATAAAAACACAAAACTCGTTATTTGAAAGTACAGTACTTACATCTCCCTCATCTGCTGACTTGCAGCAGACAGTAGCTACAGATCCATCCCTCAAACAAAGTCTGCTGGCTAATCCTGCTGTGTACGGTTTCTTCAGCTGATCTAGAGGGTTTTAGTCTTGCCATTTTCAAAATGAGCCGTTTAAGGGCTTTGTAATTTTTTATGCAAATAAGCTGTTGGTGGTGATGCCATGTATAGAAAGGTCTTTACCACATGTTAGTGTTAGCTGGAACAAGCTTGTTCATGTTTAACTGCACTGATAGAAGCACAAAACTCATTATTAGAAAGTACGGTACTTACATCTCTCTCATCTGATGACTTGCAGCAGACAGTAGGTACAGATCCCTCCCTCAAAAAAAGTCTGCTGGCTAATCTTGCTGTGTACTGTTTCTTCAACTGATCTAGAGGGTGGGGCTCTGGTGGGGGTTGATGGGTGATGGGTGGAGCCAAGGTAGTTTTATGCATGTTTCCTAATTGTGAAGTCGAAATAAGGAAGCCATATATATATCCCCCTTTAACCCGAACCTAAGACCCGAACTCTTGCATGGAGTGTGTTTTTTATGTCTCTTTGCAGTTTGGGCTAATTGGCACCTGATTAGTGTAAAAAAACAAATAATAATCTTATTTTTACATGATGTAGTTTCTAAGAAAAATGATGTCCACATTTAAGGACTTTAGTTTTATATATTTTTTTATATAGAATACAATGCAGCCCTCTTACTCAGTTTGGGCTTTAAATTAAATCAATGCCATTTTTACGGTTGAAAGTCGTTTTTTTTTTTTTTTACAAAACATTCCTTTATCTTCATTCCAGCCAAAAAGGGACTAATCTCTCTACACGCTCTCTGTTGTGGTGAACATCTGCCCAACAAATTATTGTCTAATCGCAGTCAATGGAGCCTGAGCTATAAACATCTGGAAAGTGGGTTGGGTTGCCAGATCTACGGCAACATATAAAGCCACCCGCTCACTTCTGTGAGGAGACGGCTGTACAGTGTTCATTTATCATCTCGCTTTTCTCCAGCCTCTGAAAGGTGCTGACCAAGTGCTTTTTTTTTTTTTTTTTTTTTAACGTTTCTTTACTGTTCTGAAGGGTAAGACAGAAACGTTAAAGAATAAATCTGTGAAAAAAGCAAAGAAAGCGAAGAAATGAGTCCAGTGTTGTCCTTATTTTTGCACAATAAGGCGCACTTAAAATCCTTTCAAAAATCCTTTATTTTTCCCAAAAATCCTCAGTGCGCCTTATAATCTGGTGCGCCTTATATATGAATTCTATCAGTCAGGTATTAAGGAGCAGTAAAGCCACTCTGCTGAAGTACAGAGTTATAAGGGTGAGTTTTTAGTAAAGTTTCTCCAGCTCTAAGGCTGGAGCAGCATTAAAGAGCTATAAGCTAAGTGTCTGTATTATTCAGTAATTTACAAGGAATTGAAGAGAATAAAGCTGGACACTGAAACATAATAGGCCTTTATAAAAAGCACTGGAAATAACTTGGCATATAAAGATACGTATCCAAACCAAACCAACAAGCGTTTAATTGCGGTTGGTTTGACAGCTTTTCCTGGTTAGAGGATTCAGCCATGCTTTTAATGCTGATTGGTCTGCTACTGAGACTGGCAGACAAATAGGCTAGACTGTGCCCACCTTAATTCTGTGTTCTTCACCACAACCACCACAGCCAGCAGACTATTATGAGAATTATTGGAGAGAATTATTGTAGAATTGGGGTTTAATCACTATTTTAGCCTAACGTGCATAAGAGCCTTCTTTTAACTCTTCAAAACACAGATTTTTTTATTTATTTATTTATTTTATTATTTTTGTTTCACATACTCACATTTTTTCATCTAATCAAACCAACTTTAATATCAGACAAATATAACCTGAGTAAGTATAAAAATCTATTTTTAAATGTGAAATTAATTTAATTTCAGCTACAACCAAGCCTGATTACTGCCAAAAACTCACTCAAAACATTAAAAAAAGCAACACATTAAATACAAAACACATTCTTGAAGAAATTCATTGAAATTCAATTTTTAAGACTTTGGGACTCCAGAAAAACACTGGTAACCCTTCCCAAGAGTGAGCAGCCTACCGAAATTACTCCTAAAGGGCATGGACAACTCATCCAGGAGGTCTCAAAAGCAGCCATAACATCTACATTAAAGAGAATTATTGTAGAATAGGGTTAATCATAATTTTAGCCTAACGGTGCAAAAGAGCCTTCTTTCAACCGTCCAAAACATATCCTTTCTTCTAGAATTGTTATTACTTACATACAGCGCCATGACAAAGTATTTTTCCCCTACATATTTCTTTCATTTTTTTGTTTCACATACTCACATTTTTCATATAATCAAACATACTTTAATATCAGACAAATATAACCTGAGTAAGTATAAAAAAAACTATTTTTAAATGTGAAATTTTCACTACTAGCTACAATCAATCCTCACCTACTGCAAAAAACTCACTCAAAACGTTTCAAAATGCAACATATTTAATAAAAAACACATTCTTGAAGAAATGCATTAAAAGTCATTGATTATGTATCATCTGTAGGTTAAAAAGTAATTTCTAAGACTTTGGGACTCCAGCAGAAGACTGAGCAACCTACCAACATTACTCCTAAAGGGCATGGACAACTCATCCAGGAGGTCTCAAAAGCAGCCATAACAACATCTACATTACTGAGGTATGTGTTCTGCACCACAACCACTACAGCCAGCAGACTACTGTGAGAACTATTATTGTAGAATTAGCTTTTATTCACTATTTTAGCCTAACAGTGCATAAGAGCCTTCTTTCAACTGTCCAAAACATATCCTTTCTTTCTAGAATTGTTATTACTTGTATACAGTACTATGATTTTTTTTTAGAGATTTTTAAATTCTATATAATTCAGATAATCAAATACACTTTAATATCAGATAAATATAACCTGAAGAAGTATAAAAATCAATTTTTAAATTTCATATAATTTCAAACATTAACTAGCTACAACCAATCCTGATCACCGATAAAAACTCACTCAAAACATTTCAAAAAGCAACACACATTAAATGCAAAACACATTCTTGAAGAAATTAAGAAGGAGTTCAGAAATCAATATTTGGTGGAACAACCCTGTTTTTTAATCACAGTTTGTAATCGTGCATCTTGGCATCATGTTCTCTTCCTCCACCAGTCTTACACACTGCTTTTTTTGGATAACTTTATGCTGCTCATTCCTGGTGCAAAAATTCAAGCAGTTCAGCTTGACTGGTTTTATTGCTTGTGATCATCCATCTTCCTCTTGATTATGATTGATTCCAGAGGTTTTCAAATTGGTAAAGAAATTGGCCAACACTTTTTTTTTCTTCCCTAATTATAGCCAAGGGTCCATGTGCCCCTCCATAGTGAACCTGACCCTTGTTAGTGTTAGTGGAGCCCAGGAACCACGACTACGGGGGCTTTCTTGCCTTCAATCTGTCTCAGTAATACTGTACGCCAGGGCGAAGGGTCAGTGGCTATATGTTAGTCCTCTATGTGACTCACTCTGTACACTGTGTGTGCCGGCTGGTTCTTCAGCCGGCTGATGCTATCTGCTGGCACTGGCCAGCGCACTCATTGGTCAAGCTCGAATGACCTTGTGAGGGGTGGTGGCACCTGGGAGCCTCCAGCTGTCACTGCTGCCTCCCAGAAGCCCCAGACTGCTGTCCAGGCCTGGATGTGGGCTAAATGACTCGCAGGCAGTGACTTTCCATCGAGATTGGGCTATCAGCTGAGAGCTCGTTAGCAGAAGAACCCAGTGAGCTCGCTGTAATGTTAGTTACAGTCAGTTTCTGTGATTTTACCAAATCGAAAACCTCTGGAATCAATCAGAATCAAGAGGAAGATGGATGATCACAAGCCATCAAACCAACCAAGCTAAACTGCTGAACTGCCTGAATTTTTGCACCAGGAGGAAAGCAGCATAAAGTTATCCAAAAGCAGTGTGTAAGACTGGTGGAGGAGAACATGACGCCAAGATGCATGAAAAAAAAAAAACAGATTGAAAACCAGGTTAATTCCACCAAATATTGTTTTCTGATCTCTTAAAACTTTATGAATTAGGAATATGAACAAATAAATGCTCTAAATGACAATATTATTATTTGGAATTTGGCAGAAAGTTTGTCTGCAGTTTATAGAATAAAACAACAATGTTCATTTTACCATTTTACTCAAACATTGGTCTTAATTTTTTTTCCAAAGCTGTATGTTGCTAAAAAGAGTTTTAACTTGTGTGTTTAGCTTCTAATTTATACATTTAAAATGTATAAAGACATGGATGATTTTTGGTATATGGGTAAGAAGGACAGGATTTCGGCTCTTGTTAATGAATATTCATATTTATACATGCAAACATATCGCCTCTGATTGGCTAACAGCACTGCAGCAGACAAAAATGGTGGAGTTAATAATAGACAAAACAAAAGACTTAACTTCTTATATTTAACATGTTGATACATTATGCTTCTATGTGACCCCACATACATAAATTACAAATCGGTAGGGCGCCGAGTGGTACAGCGGTCTAAATCGCTGCGACTATGGGCAGGAGGTCGCAGGTTCGAATCCCCGCTCGTGCAGCTTTGCCATCAAGCTGCCGGCGCTCAGAGGGAGCAAAATTGGCCGTGCTCCCTCCGGGTGGGTAGATGGCGCTGTCTCCCCACATCACTCCTAGGGTGATGTCCGCAGCACGGGGCATCTGTGAGCTGATGTATCAGAACCGAGTCGCTGCACTTTCCTCTGAGCGCGCTGTGATGCTGCTGTAATCGTCTGTGTAAATTGGGGAGAAAATGTGAAAAATTTGAAATAAAATTATGCCAAGGGCGATTTTTGTCCCAGTCCAGCCCTGCCAATGGTGGTGCATATTTTGTGAAGACGTGGCCAATCAGTGGGCTATAATCATTGTATGGGTCCAAAGGCTGCAGCCTATAGGGTTGCCAATGCATTAATCCACCCCTTCTTGTCTCAGTTTAAATATTGTTGTTGTTTTGATCATGAATATGTGTTTCATTTACGAAAGCCTTGTGTGGTCGGAGAGCCTGGAGAATGAATGTGGAATGAAATGAAACCCACGAAAGCAAAGACAGCTTTTTCCCCTTTATAAGAAAAATGGCCGACTGTAGAAAGGACACAAGGGCGTACTTTGAGGCCACTGGATCTAATTTGGTTGCTGTTGTTCTTGGCGAACCCCTGCCGCTGGAATGCTGTTTTTAGGGTGAATGGTGGCCGGAAAGGGTCCTTTCCTCTGCCTTTTGGAGGCTGGATCTAATAAGCATAGGCAATTGTGACTTCCATCAACAGCTTATTCCCCGGCCGGGGTAGCGAGGCAGGCAGTGGAGATTAATCAGATGGCTAATCAGTGCTGTTGCAGGCTGAGCAGCGGGGGAGACGCCGGCGGCGCCACCAAAACAACGGCGCATATTAATTCTGCCTAAAGCTCAGCCTCCACAAAGCCGCCCCTCTTTTATATCGGCTAATACCGGCCAGAGAGGGGGAAACATATCAAAGCTAAAAACCCCACTTTACAAGAGCTTAGCGCGCCAAAACACTTTAATTGCATTGCCCAATTTCTGCTGTAAACACTCGCGCTGCTTTCTCAAACTGCAAAGAATCCATTGGCAAAAACTAGACTAAATACATGAAAATATAAACTGAGACATATATGCTTATATTAACCCTTGTGTGGTGTTCATATTTTTGTTACTCGTTTACTTTGTTACTTGTATTTAATTCAGCAAAATTAAGCAATTCTACATTAAAATGCTTTACACATGCTCGCTTCACCTAAATTACAAGCAGTATAAACAGCTTACATGGTTAATATTTGCCCTTTACCTTTCTTATGTTACATTTCTTTTAAAAAGTGCTACTCTTTTTTTATTAGTTTTTTAATAAAATGTAAAAGAAAATGAATTAAACTCAAGATATGAGTAGAAAATTTGTTTAGTTTCAAATTTACAAATGAAGCAATGTTTATTAGCCCTTGGCCAAACATACTGTATGTAATATAAATATGTAGGGGGGGGGGGGGGGGGGGGGGGTTCTACAGTGTGTGTTTATCGAAAATGTGTTTTGATATATGTTTTTTCACAAAAAATGAGCCAATGCCAATGAGTTTGATATTTTTTTAGTATCATTTGATGAAAAATGAGAACACCACACAAGGGTTAAGCACAAAAATCTGCCAATGAGGTAAGCAGATTTGTTTTGGTAGGATTTCTTTAGAACAAGCGATCACAAAGTCTCAAAATGAGTGAAGTGAAGACTGATTTTTTGCCTTTTCCCTTTAGAGACAGGCCTCAGAATAACACACTGCAAAAAAACGTGAAAAAAGTGAAATTTTCTACATTTAAGGCAATTTTTTTATTTTCTTCTCTGATAAGACTTTTTGTCGTACTAAGCATTGTGTAAGTGATTATTTTGCTTATTTTAGGGATAATTATCTTAATCATTCTTACTTAGAATTTGTACCTTATTTTAAGTCATTTAAGTCATTTGAACTCAAAATAATAAACACAATCGAGCAGCAATCAAGTTATTCTGATTCCTGTGTCCAAAAACAGTATTTTTGTTTGCTTTTGAGACTTTGCCATTACTTTTTGAAGTAAGAAATCTTACTAAGAAAATTTAGCTTAGCCCATTGGCAGATTGTTTTGCTTAATATACATATATTTGTCTTAATTTGCATATATTTGTCTAGTTTTTGCCAATGGATTTTTTGCAGTGCATGATTCCTTGTTCTTTTGACTTGACTTTTTATGCTTATTTTCAGTTCAAATGACTTAAAATGAGGTGAAACTAACTCTAGATAAGACTATAATTAAAATAAAACGTGCAATGCTTAGTAAGACAAAAAGTCTTATCAGAGAAGGAAATAATATTTATTGCCTTAAAAAAAAAAAATCACTTTGCTAAGATGTAGTTTTTTTGCAGTGCGCACGAGTTTAACAGCGGTATCACGGGAATTGTGTGTACAGAGGACTGAAGCTGGAGCTGTAGTACGTTGGGGTTTAAAATAACCTGAGTCATTGAGGCGATTGCGCTCGCGTTTCTAGTCTGTTGCATCAGAAAGTCGTTGGGCTCTTGGAAGGCTTTGTTATGGAGAGTTACGTCAAGTAGCATTCAGCTACGTTGAAGTAAAAAAAAAAAAGCTCATATTTCTGCTGCCGTCTTTGTTCTCTTTGTCGGGACAGTTACTGCCGGAGGTACTGCTGCGGTTTGACACTTTAGCTTGAATTTAGTGCTAAATATACTAAAAATACACTGTCTTTTTTGTTTATTTTTCATTTTACATGATTAAAACCTGTCTTACCTGGACTCCTGGCTTTCTCTGATATTGCCCTGCTATGTATGACCCCTGAACTTTTTAATGTTTATGGTATGTGTTTTCTATGTTGCTGCTGTTTACCGTTACTGACCCTGCTCATTTCAACAACCCCTTTGTATTCTGATTATTTTAATAAAACATCTGTACTGTAAAATATCTGACCCCTGTCCAAATATGACATAAAACGGGCCAAAGAGTCTAAAAGCGGAGAGGATGCGCATTTCTAGCGCAGAAAAGCGTGCCAAAGAGTCTAAAAGCGGAGAGAGTGCGCATTTCTAGCACAGAAAAACGGGCCAAAGAGTCTAAAAGCAGAGAGGGTGCGTATTTCTAGCGCAGAAAAACAGGCCAAAGAGTCTAAAAGCGGAGAGGGTGCGCATTTCTAGCACCGAAAAACAGGCCAAAGAGTCTAAAAGCGGAGAGGGTGCGCAATTCTAGCGCAGAAAACGGGCCAAAGAGTCTAAAAGCGGAGAGGGTGCGCATTTCTAGTGCAGAAAACGGGCCAAAGAGTCTAAAAGCAGAGAGGGTGCGCATTTCTAGTGCAGAAAACGGGCCAAAGAGTCTAAAAGCGAAAAGAGTGCTCTGTTGTAGCGCAGAAAACGGGCCAAAGAGTCTAAAAGCGGAGAGGGTGCGCATTTCTAGTGCAGAAAACGGGCCAAAGAGTCTAAAAGCGGAGAGAGTGCGCATTTCTAGCGCTGAAAAACAGGCCAAAGTGTCTAAAAGTTGCCATAATTAAGTTTAATATTAAGAGACATCATGAAATGAAACATCAATTTGAAAAATCTTAGTTTACACAACACTGTCAAAGATAGATAAAGATAATAGGTCAAGTAAAATGGTGTGTAAATAATAGTAATCAGGAAAATGTGTTATTTAAAATGGTATATTTCATTATTTGTTTTATTAAAGAGTCTGTGGCCCGTGACTTCAAATATATTTCTCCTTCCGGCCCCCAACAAAAAAAGTTTTGCACACCCCTGATGTAGAGCCTTTACTGTATTTTTCGAACTACAAAACTAGTTTTTCAGCTTTTCTGTGTCTGAGATGAGATGCTTGCGTTTAATCAAGCACTTCTTTCAAGTGTGCATCACACTGCACCAGTAAAAAGATCCACAGCTTCAAAGCTTTTAAGGTGGAAACACCTCACACAGTGGAATGGGATTAGCGGAGTCCACTTCAGAATCGCTTTGATTCTCCGACGTGTTGGAAAAGGAACTACACGGGTTCTTCTGGGGTTGCTGGAGTTTCCAACATCACTTTCTGCAGCACAACGCCGAGCTGACTCCATTTCTCAAGGCCATGCCTCATTAGAGCCACTTACACTGAGCGGAAATGAATATCGCTCGGCTGTCTCGGTCAGCTTTTCACACTCTCTCTCTCTTTCTCTCTGCATCTCTCTGCATCTCTCTCTCTCTCTCTTTCTCTCTGCATCTCTCTCTCTCTCTCTTTTCCACTCACCTGTAACGCATGGCTGAGACTACATAATCTTGTTCTCTAGGAAGGAAACCATCTCAGTTCACTACATTCAATCCATCTGGAATACTCATACACTATACTGCCATACTCCTGAGCTGAAATGTTCACCATGCTTAGCAAAAAAAGCTTTTCTCTATTTTCCAGTCAGCACATCAGAGTGTGGACGCTGCATCTGAAAGATTTGTACTCCAAAGATTCTACTGCTCCCAACTTATCCATACTTATCTTACCTAAAGAAAGAGTTGGATTGCATTGGGGTATTGGGAAAAAAGATAAAGCTTTCCAGAAACAATACTTTATTAAATATTTACACTGCAAAAAAAAGCCATTGGCAAAAGCTAGACAAAATATATGTAAACTGAGACATAAATGTTTAAACTAAGCAAAAAAAATCTGCCAATGGGGTGAGCAAATTTTTTTAGTAAGATTTTTTTTTAAATAAGCAATCACAAAGTTTCAAAATGAGTGAAATAAGCTTAAATCAAGCAAAAAATCTTTTCATTCTGTGGCTTGAATTTGTACACAAGAATCAATATCAATATAACTTGACTAGTAACTTTTTTTGCGCTTATTTTGAGTCTAAATTACTTTTAAATATTTTTAAAAAGGTGACAATTCTAAGTGAGACTGAATAAGATCATATTCCTAAAATAAGTAAAACAGTCTTACACTTATGATGCTTAGTACACTGTTAAAAATCCACTGGCAAAAACTAGACAAAATATATGCAAATTAAGACCAATATATGTATATTAAGCAAAAAAATCTGCCAATGGGGTAAGCTAAATTTTCTAAGATTTCTTACAAAAAGCAATGGCAAAGTCTCAAAATGAGTGAAGTAACACCTAAACCAAGCAAAAAAAAAAAAAAGTCACTGTTTTTGGACACAGGAATCAGAATAACTTGATTGCTGCTTGATTGGTCTTATTTTGAGTTCAAATGACTTAAAATAAGGTACAAATTCTAAGTAAGAATGATTAAGATAATTATCCCTAAAATAAGCAAAATAATCTGACACTTACACACAATGCTTAGTAAGACAAAAAGTCTTATCAGAGAAGAAAATACGATTTATTGCCTTAAATTTAGAAATTTTCACTTGCTAAGATTTAGTTTTTTTTTGCAGTGTAAGAACAAAAAAAAATGTATCAGGGAAAAAAATAAGATGCATTGCCTTAAAACTAGTTAATTTTACTTGCAAAGAGTAATGGTTCTGCAATGTAGACTGATATCAGCAATTATTGGTTATATTTATTGAGCTTCAGACATAGCAGTGCAGTGCAGATGTATCGTGTAATGCATGCATGCATGTGATTTTGCAGTATGTGTGAAGTGTTTAAACTAACCCTAACCCTCAGCCAGTTGCATCCTTTTTTCTCCCTTTCAATCAGGAAAAGTTCTGGGGATGACGATGCCCATGATATAGGCCCAATCTTATTTCACCCCTTGACCCAATCGGGGTGTCCCGATTCTTGTCAGGCTGAATGGATAGGTTACGGGAAGGAATAGGGCTTGTTTGTGAGGTAAACTTCAAACCGAGTGGTATGAGAATTGCTGGTAAAATGGCAAAAGAGAACACAAAACGATGCTTAGCATTATTTTACCAGAGTTTAATGTGTAGTTTCAATGTGTTTTGGCCGAATTCTTCAAAAGAAGCATAAAAAAAAGATCGCTGGTAGTCTTAGTAGCTGGCTAGCGAACTTTCCCATTCCACCTTAAATGGTGCAACTGATGGCAGAAGCTGCAGCATTTAAGGCGGAATGGAAAAATAATATAAAATAAAAGCTAATTAAAGCAAATTTCAGCTCCCTTTCGAAGAAGTTTCATTAGTGCTGGTTGATTCCTTCTAGTGTTTTTGCTCACCAGAACACTCCTCACTTCCGTATTTAATTCCTATTTAACGGTGCGGGCACAATGCGTGAAAATAGACATAGCAACAAGGTGGCATATTGGTAGGAAGCATTGTGATATTGATATTGATAATAATATTTATAAGTCAATACAGTCTACAGTAATTGTAACTTCATCATGCATGTGGTTAGACCATCCAGTCTATCCAGTGATTTCATGGATTTTGGGCTTTCTGAGTCTAGAAATCAATAACTGGGTCTGTCTCTACCTCAAAAAAGAGCTGTAATATGGGATTAGATCAGTTTTTACCAACTTAAAACCTCTTCGACAAAACCAGTGCCAATATCAGGCTTCAGCTTCCGCCGGCCACAAAAGGTCTCTGTTCACAATCTCGTTTTAGCCACCTTGGCTTTTCAGTGGCCCTCCGCTTGATTGATCATCTCTCTCAGAAGGCTTTATTTAAAAGGAGGTTAGGGGGTTTGTGCTTTGGCTCTGAAGCGTGTAATGAGAGCTGGACATTTTCAATGGTTCGATTCTCTCGAGGCTTCTCTCTCTCCCCCCACCCATTCTTCTCTTCTGTTCTTTCCGCCATTCTTTTGTTAGCCTTCACAAGAGAAGACAAACCTGTGGCGCTTCTGATTGTTAGATCTGCTGCTCTCATACGAATCACAGGAGTTTGCCAACCAAAAAAATGTCTTTCTGTAATTGAGATATAAAAACGTTGTGATACAAATTGAATTACAATTTACTTACAACTTAATCGATTATACTTCTTCTGTAGAATAAAGTAGAACAGAAGATTTAAACCTTTCTGAGGAACAAAACTGCTCAAGAGTTGCTCATGTCAGTCAACATTTTTAGCCATTTGTTGTTCCTTTTCTTTGTTACCTTTATATAGCAATGCAATCATTGCAATCAACACTTTCTTCAGGGTTCAACTATTTTTGCAACCATGTTTTTGCAATCTATAGCATTATATCATTGGTCAAGTGTGAATCACGCAGCTTTATTTAGGGGCGTGTCAGTCTGTCTTTGGTATTGTGGGGGTGCAAAAAAAAATAGGCATGTTCTAATTCTCTTAATTAATCATGGGTGTGGTTAATTTTGGGCGTAACATGAAATAAACCAATCAGTGTGCCAGTTGTCATTCCCTTTAAGAACCAGGTGAGCTCTGACTTTGGCACGTTGATATCTTAACAGCTTAGTGTATGGCTAAGATAGGATTGGGAGGCTGTCTGTTGACTGTTGTCGGGGTTTTAAACAGTCAGTGGCACACCTGTATTTTTCTGCCGGCAAAATAGAAACACGCCAGAAATAAACCAGACCACACCTCACTTCCAGACCAACACGGCCATCAGTGTAGATATATTTCTAAACTCTGACGCTTCTTTAACAGGGTGTGAGATAGCAATAAGTATCACAACACGCCTTGTGCAGGGTGCACTATAGTGCGCTAATTGTATTTGGTTAATTCGGCTACTTTAAAGTGCAGGTGCAGTTTTCTAGGCCTTATCTGGAGACAATTCATTTTTAAAGCCTTATCTAACCAGTTCTCAACCCATATCTCGTTATTTTACACTTTATTTTATCCCACAATTCCCACAGAAGGTAAAATAAAACCTGTAGCAGTGCTAATTTGCTTATTTTTTTGTTGTTTTTCTGATCCACCGGTTTTCTCCAGATGTACTACACGTTATATTTTCAGAGCATAGGATTGTGCACATTTCCAGCAATGTAGTCTGATTATGCAAATACTCTTTTGAATACCGTAGGGCTGCATGAAAGGCTTTGCATGAAGCAGCGCAGTTATCCCTGATCTCCTGCAACAAAAAGCCTAAAGCCTCACCCAGATTCAGAGCTTTCAATAGCAGTTTTTTGTCCTCTGCAGAGGAAAAATATAGAAAATATATATATATATATAAATTTTTTGCATACACTGAACAAGCATAATATTATGACCGCCTCCTTGTTTCTGAACCCATTATCCATTAGTTCTGCTCCACTGAGTATATAGGACACTGTGTGGTTTTATAATTACGCTGAATGCATTCCTGTTTCTGTTTCTATGTAGAAGTGTCTCATAGAGTGAACAGGAAGTGATTAAAAACTCCAGCAGCACTGCTGCATCTGATTCACTTACTCACTGAAAATGGTAAAAAAAAAAAAAAAGAAAATGGTTCAAGTCTTGGGTTCATAAGGTGTAATTATTGTCCAAATTTATCTCATTTCCACGTTTCTGGACTTTGGGATTCCCAAAGGAAAACCCATGCAGACACAAGGAGGACATAGAAACTCCACCCAGAGAGGGACTTGAACCCAAGACCTCAGCGCCAGGAAGCGAACAAGCTAACCACTAAATCACCCATGGCAACTCATACTGGCAGCCAATCACGTACAGCACACTCTCAACCGGAATCTACCTCCCTCAGAACGGTTGCTGCTGGTTGAGAGTGTGCTGTGTGCCACTAGGTGGACAGTCATTTCTGGTTGAGAGTGTGCTGTACGTGATTGGCTACCATTTCTCAACCTGTTGTTTTCCTTTTGAGAGTGTGCTGTGCGTGATTGGTCACACCTGGACTGACCTTCAGGTGGACGGTTGTTTCCGGTTGAGAGTGTGCTGTGCGTGATTGGTCACACTTGGACCGTCCTTCAGGTGGACAGGCATTTCCGGTTGAGAGTGTGCTGTGTGTGATTGGTCACTTCTGGAACGTCCTCCAGGTGGACAGTCTTTTCTGGTTGAGTAGTGTGCTGTGTGTGATTGGTCACACTGAGATCGTTCGCCAGGTTGACGGTTGTTTCCGGTTGAGAGTGAACTGTGCATGATTGGACACACCTGGACTGTCCTCCAGGTGGACGGTTGTTTCCGGTTGAGAATGTGCTGTGCGTGATTGGCTGCCAGTGTGAGTTGACCTGTTGATGGACCTGGGTCCACTAGGTCCTCCAGGTAGACTGTCGTTTCCGGTTGAAAATGTGCTGTGCGTGATTGGCTGCCAGTGTTTGTTTAAACAAGCATAGAACCTGGGTCCATTACGTCCTCGAAGTCGACGGTTGTTTCCGGTTAAGAGTATGCTGCATGTGATTGGCTACCGCTTCTTATCGGTGTGTGTTGAGTATGATTAAAAAAATGTAATTGTAGAAAGTAATTGTAATCAAAAGTGCTATATAGGTGTAATAGATAGTACGTAAATAAGGATAATAATAAAGTATGCGGAGAACTAATACAGGACTACAATGTAATTATAGAACTACAAAGTGTCCTCAGAGCTGAAAAAAAGGATAATAGCTGCAAAAACAAGGATGTACCTCTATTTATAATGTTTCGTCCAGTAAGCCAACACTGTTTTCTTTTATTTGTGTGCGTTTTTATGCACTTTCGAAAGTCAATTTGAGGCCTCATTTGTGAGAGTATTGAGTATTTTACCCAGAGAAGTCTATTCAGTGGTCCAGAGCAGCTGAAGTGCTGTGAGAGAGAGAGAGAGAGAGAGAGAGAGTCACATAATTAACTTCACTGCCAAAAGAGAAGCCATTTGCTGTTTACTCTGGATAAAGACGATCTCTGAACCATAATGGCTCAGAATCAGAGTGTCAGACTGATGGATCTCCAACTTGATCCCACTTTATGACGATTGCTCATTGCTAAGCATGTGCAGCAAGATGCTAAACATGCTAAACAATGAATGCAGGGAGTATCAAGAACTGTATATAGTCTCAAAAATGTATGTGTAAAAATAAATGTGCCTTTTCTTGTACTACCCTTTACTCCTTATAATATCCTATACTCCCGATGAAACCCTGTACTATACTGTATTATATACTACTCTATATTACTGTACTGTAATCACCTAGAATAGTTTTCTCAGTGTCTTGAAGGAAGGAGTTCCTGGAGGTGCTGAACAATAGTTTCTGCTTTTCATTCACACACTGAAGCTCCAGCTCATCCCAATTAAATCACCTCAAATCACCATCTCACTTCATCAGGTTTAGATTAGGGGATTCATATGGAGGACAAACACTTTTTTTTTGTTTAAAACCCTATTGCATATGTGCCATTTAAATTTTACAAAATTCCTTTTTTGTGGGGTAAATTTAAACAGAAAAATCAGAATAACTTGACTCGTGACTTTTTGTGCTTATTTTGAGTTTAAATTACTTAAAATGAGGTGAAAATTCTAAATAAAGACTGAATTAGATTATTATTCACAAAACAATGCTTAGTAAGTCAAAAATTCTCATCAGAAAAAATATATGATTTATTGCCTTGAAATTATATCATTTTTACTTATTTTTTTGCGGTGTACACCCTGTAATGCTGCAACTGCACACTCCTTCCCGCCTATCACGTGATTGACTGGCCAAACGCTTGGGCAGCTTTTTACCGTAGTGGGCTGCCAAAGGCCCTCAGGGGCTTTGAGAACTGAAGAGCTGAAAGCATGCGAAGGGTTTTAAGTGCCTTTTATCTCTTCAAACGGCAACATCCTGACATCTTCTCACTTATTTGTTTTAAATGATCTCATCCAGTCCAGCCAGTAATGGACAGGCAGGGCCTCTTTGAAGAACTGACCTGTGTTAATAACAGGGAGAATGCCAATGCATTAGACACAGTTGAGATTTCACTCTGGAAGATTAACCATGGAGGCGGAGTTAGGTGAAATGCTGAAACTCAATCATGGTTGAGTGGGAAATCTTCAACATGATCAGTTGAGTGGGGAAATATCCAAAAAAAGCATCTAAACACTCTTCTATTAAGTGAATTAAGCTACTTTGAGGAGAAGTCATTGCTGACAGCTGCTGACAGTAGTTTCCACAGTTTCTACAGATCCATTATAAAGCATGATTAATAGAATGGGACACTTTAAAAGAGCCACATATTGGAATAAGGTCGCCATGCCCAATGCAATACCAATATCTATAGTTACAACAGTGCCGAAACTAACAAAACATTTTTCATATAAAAAAGGAGATGAAGCATTATGTGGATCAGTGACCAGAGCACACTAAAGGTGGTGATTTTACTTATTACAAATTTTAGTAGCCCAATTGGCACATCAGAAAAGTCCAGAAAATGCCATATAAAGAAAAGCTATTCTGAAGGTGGGATGTTGTATTGCCAAATTGGCACACTGGAAAAATCATCATATTTCAATGAAATAACTTAGCGGAAAGGGGAAAAAAACAAAAAAACAAAAAAACAAAGGGGCAAATGCTTAATTCTATGTAGGGTTTTTATTTAGTTTATTTAGTTTTGTACATTTATTTTTTGTCTATTAATCCTGTGCTTTTACACTGGATATTGTTTAGGCTTTTTTCTCTTACTGTTTCTCTACCTTCCTGATTTATTATTATTTTTCCCTATTTTTCTCACTCCCTCAATAAAAAAAAAAAAAAAAATTATATATATATATATATAAGAAAGAACTCTTAGTGAACTTTTAGTGACTTAGTGAATATAGCTCAGTAAATTAATCGTAGTTCAAAATTAACTAAATGTGTATCTAATAACTAATATTTTTGTGACATAAATTCCCTAACCAATCCCTGAAAAAGTCATTAGCCAATAAAATGAGTTGTGGGAGTGGCCAATTTTTATTTTTTTTATCTCAAATGAAAATAATAACGAAGCCTGTTGATTTTGATTCACTTGAATCAACTGAATGCGGCCTTATTAAGTCTATACAACTCAACTGTATTTCAACACAATGACCCAATCAACTCAAGTTTCTCTCAGTAACTCAAACAAAGATTTGCATCGCCTTGATTTTGCTATCCGAGATCTACTCAAATATTTGTCAAATTGTGTCATAGCAGCATCTGAACAAGCAGAACTGCTCCGGTCACTGATCCACGTAATGTTTCATCTCCTTTTTTACGTGACATTTACCAGCCTTTTTTTATCGTGTAGCTGAACTAATGGAAGCGACTGCATTAGTCATTAATAGCATATTAAAACAGAGCGAGAGAGGCTGTTTAATGTTAGCACACACAGGATGCTCTTTCCGTGTCATTTTATGACACAAAAACACATGCTTTTATCACATGAAAGTCTAATGAAACTGCACTTTATGAAACATTATTCAAATTCAGGTCATAACCATTTAAAAAAAGAAAAATGATTTCTAACACTTCTGAGATTCTCTGACCATCACATTGTCTTTGTACAAAAAATGCAAAATTTCCAACATTTGTTTATTCCTTAGTTTTTTAAGCATTTAAAAACTGATATTTGTCAAAGACTGCTGTCCTGATTGGTCACCTCATTCAAAAAAAACTGTCCAGGCCAGTGGTTTTAAACACTGGGCTCTGGATGACCCCTTTCCATGCACATTTATCCGTTTCCTGATTTAACACACAACCTATAGTTCTTGCCTTATTAATTAGCTAGATATTGGATTTCAGGTGCTCATTGCTATCTTACACCCTGTCAACAGTCTGTTTTCACACCTTTCGTCTGCATCGTTTTATTAGCAACTGAGCTTCTGTATATACAGCTCTGTAAAAAATGAAGAGAGCCACTCAGTTTCTGAATCAGTTTCTCTGATTTTGCTATTTATAGGTTTATGTTTGAGTAAAATGAACATTGTTGTTTGATTCTATAAACTACAGACAACATTTCTCCCAAATTCCAAATAAAAATATTCTCATTTAGAGCATTTATTTACAGAAAATGAGAAATGGCTGAAATAACAAAAAAGATGCAGAGCTCAAAAAAGATTCAGACCTCAAATAATGCAAAGAAAACAAGTTCATATAAGTTCTCCTCCACCAGTCTTACACACTGCTTTTGGATAACTTTAAGCCTTTACTCCTGGTGCAAAAAATGATTATATTGATTATATTCCAGAGATTTTTAAGTTGGTAAAATCAAAGAAACTCATTATTTTAAGTGCTCTCTTATTTTTTATTATTATTTTTTTTATTTTGTGATATGTTATCTCTGATTCTTCTCAATTTGTTGGTAAAAAAAAAGCCATAATTAGCATCACTTTAGGGACACAACCTCTGGATGGTGTTCATGAAAGCCCCTTATTCATCATCCAACCCAACACCAAGAGAGTAAATAACTCTCCATCAATACCACAAGTTGCATTTACATCTAAACAAACAAATACTGTATCACACATTATCTACCCTCAAACAAAGAACCAGGCTCGCTGCAGAGCATGCTGGGAGTTCCTAAGTAGTTCCTCCTCCATACTCCACTGCAAAATCGCTAGCTCTTCATTTGCTTCTCGATTCATCATTAAAGAAGCTTTACTGTCACTTAATATTGTTCAGGAACTCTTCCTTCCCACTCAGTGTTTTATGTAGGTGATGTAAACCCTGTTTAGGCATTCCTCTCACAGCCCTCAAACTTGATGTGGTGCTGATGTCGCAGTGCATTGTTATGATGGGGCCTATAAAGCCGACATTAGTCAAGGCACCTGGGCAATTTTCTCCTGCTCTTAGGTGCCTGTTCCTCTTAACTGTCGGCGTATAAAGGTATGTGCTTTCCACACCCCTTCCATATATATATATATATCTACTTTCTCCCAGCCGTTTGCTGCTCCTTGGGCAGTCGGTTACAAGGCTCGGCCGGCTGGAACGGCCGTGCCTAATGACTGCTTCTGTCTCGCTTTGACGGTACTTTGTGGCACTCCTGAGTATTCAATCAGCCCGGAGTTCGGCCCATAACCTCAGTCTGAGATTGAGCTCGCTCTCCAGATAGCAAAACTGGCGATTTCATTTCAGATGTCTGGACTTCTTTACCTGGAATGGGTTGGGCGCGGCGCGGCGGGCGGCGCAGGGGTTCTGCGCCATTGTGCCTAATTGATTGTAAAGGCTTAAAGGAGGTTTGAGGAGGGAGATGAGAAAGCTGCCGGAGCATCATTAAAGGATTTAGGCCGTCACATTCCAGGAGACAGATGGCCGCCGTAAAAGAGACTGTGAGACAGTTGTGGGCCGTGATGTGTGGAAGTGTGATGATTGTGAAGGTAGAGACAGAAAAGAAAGAGAGAGAGAGGGAGAGAGCAGCGTATTGTGGACGAGTGCGATAGAAGACAAATGACAGCTACACCTGGAATCCTTTCAAAGACTGGAAACCATGGATTGCAAATATGACATTTCCTCAAACTCTAAAACTCTGAGCTTACGCGATCACAGGAAATGAAGAATAGCAGAAGACCAGTGCGTTCAAAAAATGGACCCATTAATTCTCTGAAGCAGGAGATCACAGAAGATTGTACTGTAGCTCAGAATGAAGGTTTGAAGAGCCTTGACCCTCTGTGATAGAAAAGACCATGATAGCACTTGGTATCCAATGGTTCCTTTTTTCGGGTCCAGTAATGCAGAATTTAAAAATACCCTACAGTATGGTTTAACATTCCAAAAATTATATTTGAAAAAAAAAAAAAACTCTTAATAAAACCTCTATTTTATATTTGATCACTTTCAATAGTATTCCTTATTTTTGGGTAGATAATAAATATACAACCACAAACTTAAAGGTATTTTATTGAGATTTTAAGTGATATTATTAAGTGACCAACACAAAGTATTGCTTCAAAAGTATTGATTGGAACAAAAACGATACATGTTTTTCAAAATGTTTATCAAATAAAAATCTGAAAAGTGTGACTTGTAAAAGTATTCACCCCCCCGTTACTCTGAACCCCCTAAAACAATGCATCATTTTCATTTCACTTCACCATTATGTGCTACTTTGTGCTGGTGTTTCACTTATTTTTTTTACTTTTGCAAGCCACTGTAGGTAGGTAGGTAGGTAGGTAGATAGGTAGGGAGGGAGGTAGATGGGAAGGTAGGTAGGTAAGTAGGTAGGTAGGTAGGTGGGTAGCTAGATTGGTAGGTAGTTAGGTAGGTTTGTAGGTAGGTGAGTAGGTAGGTAGATAAGTACGTGGAAAGGCAGGTGGGTAATTAGGTAAGTGGGAAGGAAGGTAGGTAAGTACGTAGGTGGATAGATAGGAAGGTATGTAGGTGGGAAGGAAGGTAGGTAGTTTTGTTGGTAGATAGGTAAGTAGGTAGGTAGATAGTTGGGTAGGTATGTAGGTGGGTAGGTAGATAGTTAGGTAGGTAGGTGGGTAGGTAGGTGGATAGGTGAGTAGATAGGTGGGTAGGTAGGTAGATAGTTAGGTAGGTGGGTAATTAGGTAGGTGGGAAGGTAGGTAGGAAAGTAGGTGGATAGATAGGTAGGTAGGGGTGTAGGTAGGTAGATAAGCAGTTTAAGACCAATTTTGCAAGGAATAATTAAGTTTCTACCTTGAGTTCATTTGAACATGAGGTATAGAAAGACTTTTAACTGATTGTAATTATTATTACGATATTATTTATTGATCATCTGTGTGTTTTATCACGTTGGGTACATTGCATTACTGTTATTATCCCGTGGAATCCCGTCAGTCTGGTCTAACAGAGGAAATGAACGCACGGATCAGTCTGTCTGCAGGAGGGGAGCATTATTCAAATCACGCCGACGTCTGACAAACTCGCGCTGCAATATGGTTCAATAATTCCGCTAACGAGAAGCTTGATAGCGCTGCGTTTGATGGATGACGCCCTCTCAATCATCGATTGGCTGTCTGCGTTCACCGCGAGCCCAGCAGCACTGCGATGGCAGGAGATAGTCATAGACAACTGTCTCAATTGCTCCCAACATCAAATCATTATTTCTCTCTTCTCCCCGACGTCAATTCCCTCGACAGCGGAGAGGAGCGGATGGAGGAGCGAGGAACGCTCGGCTGAACGAGAGCGAGAGAGAGAGAGAGAGCTTCACTCGGCATTGGAAAACACTTAGGCGAGCTGTGTAACTGTATTTATGTGTGTTTATTGCTGAACGCCGGCTGATTCAGTCTGAACTTATTGACACCTGTTCACTGCGCTTTGCTGCGGTGGAGCTGCGGAGCACTGCAACGCTCAGAGGCGGTCTTTGCATAGAGGCATTGCTAGGCAACTGCCTTGGCCCCCTCCCACTGCAGCCCACTGTAGGGGCCCCATGACTAGCTGCAAACTTCCCATAGGCCTACAGCTGGTAATTGGGGCCCTTTGGACAGTAATTCACAGATAGTGAGTTCATAAATGGTGATTCTTGTATGTTTAAAATGGAAACAAAGACAACACAATAAAATACAAAGAAATACAGATTCCGTCCACACCCTCTCTTTCGCGTTAAAATGGAATATTCCATCCATACCTTGTGGCCATGCCATGAACGCACACGCGCTGCTTGTGAAAGACGGAATTAAGGTGGGATGTGAGTGGGATGTGAGCGAAAAAAGAAGGAAGAGGCTAAACTAAAAACAGATGCTCTTCCAAAACTGATAAGCTTTTTTTAGTGTGTCAGCACCACCGGACCCGAATGTTTTGGTGGAGGAGGAGGACGAGGAGGTGCCATATCGTCATTTATGACCCAACATCGCGATGGATGGTAACCATTGTGATGCCACGCCCACTTTTTTGTTTTTCCAGAAACATGCACTTACCTTCTTTGGGTCTCCTTCACCTAAAACTTTAGCAGGGATTGTATGGAAAAATATCAAATCAGGTATATAACTTAAATGAATTAGAGTCAGGGATGAAAATTAAAATACCCTACTGCTATAAATATGCCTAATTGGCATATTATTATATTATTTATTATTATTCTATTATTATTAAGATATTATTATTTATATCTAGGTTACAGCTTGTCTTCGTTTTTTTCTACATGTCTGTATTAATTTTAAACATTTCATGTTATTCAGGCAAATAGAATAAGCCTGCTCTTGTGCATCGGGAAACTTGCTCATTGTCAACCAGTGTTGGGCACCTTACTTTGAAAAAGTAATCAGTTATATTTACTAGTTACTAAGGAGCTACCGCACTATAAATGTAACTAGTAAAAGTAATTGACTTACTTTAAATTATGTAAATTCTATTATTATTATTAGAAAAATAACAAGCGTAAAATAAACCCAAAATGTTGACAAAAATAAAATCTAACGAATTTTAAAACATAGAAACGAAAAACTTTAAAATGGTATTGATATAACATAATATAATATAACAGCTGCATCAAACAGTTTAGCGTCAGTCACAAGGAAAGCGCGCGTGGCATTGCATTTTAAAAAAAAAGTTTTAATAAATAAGGTCCTCTTAAGTGAAGTAAAATATATGGTAGTAAAAAATATTGAATTCACATATTTATTGATATTTAAACAAGAGAAATCAGGCAAAATGCACCACGCCGCACTGAGCTGCGCGCGCTCTCTCTCTCTCTCGCTCTCTCTCTCTCTTCCGCAGCACGGAGCTGAATTCAGCGCGAGGCTAGAAATAATTTGAAAACTCAGTTTAGTTAAATAAATTAAGATGAGTGAGGACCTGTAAAGTTAATAAAATATTGTCAAATATAAAGGATAGGTTGAGGTTTTGGGGAGCTGTTTCAATTATTTGAAACGGAAACTAACTGAAACTGATATTATTCTGGGCACTGTTAGATAGCTTTTGATTGTGTTTTAAATTTGAAAAATTGAGTTTTTATTTTATATTAATAATTTTTTATTCATTTTCAATATTTTTAGTATTTTATTGATCAATATTTTTTTTTTATTGATGGGCCCCCAAGCTAAATTCACCTTGAGCCCCCAAATTGCTAAGTCCGCCACTGGCAACGCTCCATCAGCTTCTTATTTGCAGCTTCTTTACTGTATCTTCTGCAGAGAGGGGAAGACGAGTAAGAAAGAAGGTAAAACTGCACTGGTTCAAAACCCCAATTCCAATAAAGTTGGGACGTTGTGTGTAACAAAAAGATAATAAAAAAAATATCGACATAATTTTTTTTTACCAATATTCAATTGAATACGCTGTAAAACTTTCTATTAATCTCTCTATCTCTATTAGATTCTATAAACACATTCATAAAATAGTGCCAGAGGAATCTATCTATCTGTCTGTCTGTCTGTCTGTCTATCTATCTATCTATCTATCTATCTATCTATCTATCTATCTATCTATCTATCTATCTATCTATCTATCTATCTATCTATCTATCTATCTATCTATCTATCTATCTTGTTTCTGTTCTCTATGCTTAGTTAGTCTCCTTTTTATCTGGTTTCAGATGTAATTTATATAGTGCCCACACCTTTTACTTGCCACAGGTGAGTTTAAATGAACGTCCCATGCTTGAAACAAAGTAATTTCCTTACAATTAAAAAGAAATGGTGCCAATCATTTTTGGGAGTTTTCTGTAAAATTATGTAAAATTTGCCTTTTTCCGATACACACAAAAGTGAGTACAATCCTCACATTTCTGCAGATTTTTTTATGGGAAACACTGAGAAAAACACTGTGTCTGTGTGCAGCAGCTTATATAACAGTGTAAATATATTCTTCCCTCAAAATAACTCAATATACAGCCATTAATGTCTAAAAACCACCCGCAACAAAAGTGAATGTTCCTAAAGTGTCAATATTTTGTGTGGCTCAGTTTCAGAGTGTCGGCAATCCTCCGAGAGTTCTTTGCCATGAGGTGCCATGTTGGAACTTTCAGTGAGCAGTATGAGAGAGGGTGAGAGCTGTACTACAGAATTAAACACACCTGCTCTCTATGCACACCTGAGACCTAACGAGCAACACTAACGAGTCACATGACTTTTTGGAGGGAAAATGACAAGCAGTGCTAAATTTGGACATTTAGGAATGTGGTATATTGAGTTATTTTGAGGGAAGAATATATTTACACTGTTATATAAGCTACTGCATACAGACTACTTTTCATTGTGTCAAAGTGTCATTTTGTCAGTGTTTCCCATAAAAAAAGATATATTTAAATATATCTGAAGACATGTGGTGGATGTATTCACTTGTGCATAACAAAACACGTTCGGCCATGGCTGTAATTTGGCTCTTACAAGACGAGTACAAACACATTTAGCCAACCTGGACCAATCAAGATGTGGCATGCTGCCCTCTGCACAGCTACAATCAGGACCAAAGCCTAAGAATAATGCCATTAGCATGTGTGCTAACAGCTAGCAGCCAGCCAGCACTGTGAAACTGGAATCTGCCGCAGATTTTCTGTAGCGATGGCGCCCGCGGACTCGCAGCCACACCGTTCAGTTTATGGGCACAGGCTGAGATAAGGGACTGCCCATCCCCACATGCCCGCCCAGCTGCTGTTCATTACGCCGGCTCCGGGTAAATGTGCCATGACTTTAGTCTGACTCGCCAGCGGAGGAGCGCCAAGACCGTCCCATTATTTACAGACGCAGCGATTGCTTTATAATGGTCTGCTTTAAAAGAGCATTACTCAAATGGGAAGAGATTCATTTGATTAAGCTTTGAGCTGCAGGGACGCTACACGTTAGCAGTTAGCATGGTGAAATAGGCGTGACCACAAAGCTGGACCAGAAGACTAGGAAATAATATGTTTATGCTCTAATTTGGTGCAGTTAGCAAGCTGGTTAATTCTCCTAAGCAGAAAGTGTGAAAACACCAAAGTGAACATACTGTATAATGCACTGTTATCAACTGGTTTCGTTAGCAGTGCTAACCTGGGACAGTGATAACAAGGATAGCTGATATCTGGTTGTTTAACTGGAATTCTTGGGTCAACTTCGGTATTCCCGGCATTCCCAGTTCCAAAATCCAACAATCCAACATGTACCAGTCAAAAGTTTAGACACACCTTAAGTTTAGTGTTATTATTTTAAATAAAATGTTCTGTATTGTTGATTAATACTAATTCATCCAAACTATAGAGGAAAACATACACTGAATTATTTAGTAAACAAAAAAGTGTTAAAGAAACCAGAATATATTTTATATTTTACATTCTTCAAAAAGTAGCACCTCTTGCTTAGATTAGACATCTTTGCACCTCTAGTCTGGATTTTCTCAGCCATCTGGAATTTAGGCTTTCAGTTAGCAGCTGTGCCTCGTCAAGAGTTGCCTCTTAATGTGTTTGACAGCATCAGTTGTAAGATTATGAGAAGCAACAACTACTCAACTAAGTACAGATTAAAAATGATTTTTCAAGTGCAGTCAAAAAGACACATCAGAAACATTATGATGAAACTGGCACTCATCAGGACTGCCTCAGGAAAGGAAGAGCGAGAGTTTCCTCTGTTGTACAGGATAAATTCATCAGAGTTACCAGCCTTAGAAACCACAAGTTAACAGCTTCACAGATAAAACCTTAAACCTAAATGGTTTGTTTAAGACTTTTAAGTTACTATATGATTCCTTATGTGTTTCTTCATAGTCTGATAGATCACTTCACTATTCATTTACTATGTAGGAAAAAGTTAGGTGTGTCCATATATTTGACTGCTACTCTATAATGGTCTCTATACTGTTTTGTGGTACAAATAAAAGTGTTCTGAACCCCATAGGTTTTGTTTTAAACACCTTAACATAAAAGTTCCAAGCCATTTAAAGGTTTTTGTCCATCCACAATCCTGAAATCCCCAGGCTCAAGGGCTGCATTGATTGAAACAGGTGCATTAGAGCAGGGAAATGATGAAACGTGAAAAGTGAAGTGCGGAGAATGGGATGGAAAACCACTGAATTAGCCGAGAAAATGCTGTTTGATATTGATCCACAAACAATGCCTTTTCTTTTACTTTTATTAGCAGCTAATTTCGAGTGCATTTGCACCAGTAACAGCAGTTCCACTTCAGCAGAGAGAACAGAGCTGTTCAATACTCCACTCCCTCCACAGCCGTATTCAAACTGTGGGAGAGAAATGAGGTTTAAGGGCAAAACTCTAATTCTATCAAACCCATCCACCCCCCGTCCAAATACCACCGCATCCGCTGGATCACTGCGCCTTCGACTGACATCATAATTAACAGCAGCTCCAGTCCTCAGGCTTAAACTTCAATCCTGAATTGAAGAAATGAAGGAAATTTGCACAGAAGAAGCGGTTCTGCTGACTCCACGCTGACGAAGCACCTCCCATGTACCCCTCCACAAAATTTTGGGGCGAAGCAGCCGCGCGAGAAACGCGTGCCGGCGTAATCACGGGTATTGAGTCGCGCCGGAGTGAGACGTAATGAAACTGGGAGAAAAGCAGCTTGAAAATGACATATGGATTCACGTGCAACTCAAATGAAGCAAAGTTGAACAAATGAGGCGGGTTTGTGCAGAAATCAATGGGCGAGTTTGTGGAACTGCTCGGAATCAATACAATCACCGGGGAGTGTGTGTTTTGAGTTTTGGAGCTCTAATAATGGAGTGTGGAATATACACAGGAAATTTGGCAGTGTTAAATCAACACTATTAGTGTTAAATTAACACTGATAGTGTAAAGTTTAACACTAATAAGTGTTGATTTAACACTAACAGTGTTGATTTAACACTGCCAAATTTCCTGTGTATATATATATATATATATATTTTTTTTTAGAATGATACAAGATGTGTGTATTGCAGACTTTAAAAGGAAAATAATTTAACCCTAGAACACTAACATTAAAATAAAAGTAATACCATCACTAGTGTTGGGTACACACTTCTTTAATCACTTAAAAAAAAACAATACCATGGATGACCCTATAAAAAAAAGCAGAAAAAATATTGAAAAATCAGTTGATCCTTATAAGGGAATGTCCTAACAAAAAATAAAATAAAATAAATAAATAAAAAATAATAATAATACTGATGGGAACTTGGTCTTTAGTCCACCCATTCCTGGAGTTTGTGAGCGCCTGATTTAAACACACAAAACCACTAACATCAGGTACAAATTACACATATATAACTCTCTCTCTCACTAACGTCGGATGGAAATCACCTGAACGCATGCCTCTTGAAAAAAATATAGATGGGAGGAAGGAATCAACCCTAACATTAATGACATCAATGAGAAGCGCTCTGAAGCTGGCCAAAGTCCCAAACAACTCAGAAAGCTGCAACACAATGAAAATCACATAAAAAATTATATATATATATATATATATATATATATATATATATATATATATATATATATATATATATATATATATATAATGGTAGACATAGAGGAAGAAATGGAGGAGTTGGATCTCAAAACTCCAACTCCCAGAATCCCCGATGGTGATTAGCCTCAGCCAGCTGCACCAGTGCAGCACCCTACATAAACCCCAGTTAAATCAGTCCTCTCTGTCGCACCTTTGTAGAGGGGTATGGTGGGGAAAAGAGAAAAGGGAAAAGGGAAATGAGAAATTAGAAAAAAATGAGAAAAGTGGAAGGGGTAAAAGAAATATATATATATATATATATATATATATATATATATATATATATATATATATATATATATATATATTTAATCTATAATCTGATTTTTTTGCAGTTGCAAACCAGGCTAGTGGTAAAAAAATATGTGAAACCTGATTGCATTCCTAATAAAAAGACATCAAGCTATGTGTAAAGCTAGTGTAAAAAGTAACAACATCCGTATGGATCTGAAAGTGGTGCAGTTTGTGTGTATAAGGCATTACATGCATTTTGCAAAAGTGCCGAGTGCACAGGACACCCTCTGAATCCTGGGTGGATCTCCTATTTAATCCCATGAATTAGTATTTTAATTATTAATTACTGATAGTGTACTGAGGATTGGACCCAGAGTAGTCGTAGGACTGGGTCTCATTGGTGTTCATAAATAAGACAAATTGGCAAACCCAGAAAACTAAATTGAATCTTTAATTAAATGAAACTAATTCTGTACAAATTTGTTCAGCTTGATTTTCATAATTGAGAGCCATTAACAGTGACATCTTCAGTTAATGTTTTCCAGTCGTGTTAAAAATCATTTAAAGCTTTCCGTGTGTGCTGGAGGCCTATTGTATCGGCTTCTGTCTTCTGTATCTGAGATTTTGTTATTCAGGGTTTTTCTTCTGGTGTTATTTACCACTGGTTGGAATTTGATGGAACATTGCCATGTTTTAACATACAATTGTATATTAACACAACCTGATTTAGTCCCCTAGTTCACACTCGCCGGGATTCTGATTGCTTACACCTGGACTACCTTGTATAAATGCTTCCCTTTTTTCTTTGTTCCCTTTGCTTGGTATTGAATCTAGCTTGCTAGCTCTTCTACTAAATTTGTGTTTCTTTTAACTGTTAATAATGAATTAGCCTGTTTTCCCACCAACTGCTATATAATAGCCCCTCCCACCCTTATATTACACCCCGATTCCAGTGACCTTAACTTGACCCCATTTTTTTTTTGTTAATTTATTCAATGTATTGGACGACTAGCAGTCGCCTTCCAGACTATAGCAGACTGGTCCCCAGAGCTGATCCAGAGTCAGTCGCTATGGGCAGACTGGGATGCTTCCCCTCACCTCCCGATTCCCGCTTCTCCTCCTGTCGCCGCTCTAATTGGCCAGATGATTGACATCAGCTTTGATGTCGGGAGTCACCGACCGTGAGCGAGAGCCACCCACGTCTCCCACAGCCACAGCTGGCTTTCTTTAAGCCTGTGGTGAATTAACATGCAGGACGGCCTTCAGGACGTCGTGGCGTTTTTGACTCCTTTTGGTGTCTTGGTGGTGAACTGCAGACGTGTGTATTATGGAAGCTGTGAATGTAGAGCGGGATACTAATTTATGACGGTAGGGGAGAGAGCCGGAGAGAACCGGGCGCCACCTCCTCTAACTTTTGATGTAGTTAAATAGATTTACACTTTTGTGCTTTTGGTTTTCTTTCTTGTCTACTCCTCAGAAACACTGCCTGTGAACTTCCATAGCAATTTTTCAGAAGGTTTGCATTGAGTACGCTGTTTTTGAACCATGCATTTTGAAGTTTAACTGAAACAACAGCAAGCCATGGAAACAGCCGATCTGGCAATTTTACTGCTGAACAGGTAATCACTGAGCTTCCGTGAGGTTGCTTACCATAGCTAGGCAACTAATTACATTTACGACGATCATCCACCACGATTGTGGAGCAGTTTGAACTGTGTGTCTCTCCACTCTTCCTCCAGACTCTGCTGCCTTGATTTCCTTCAAATGAAATGTAAAATTTACTGATGATCAGTGATGGTTTGTTTGGAGAGACATGTCTGTCATCTGCTGGTGTTGATCCACTGTGTTTTATTATCAAGTCTAAATCAGTGCACTTCATGCTTCTTTTCTCTGCTACTGACAACTTTTATGGAGATGCGGATTTCATTTTCCACTGCCCACACTGGTTCCAAGTATGATAATGTTTAAATATTCTGAGACCCTGATTTTTAGGTTTTTATAGACTGTAAGCCATAATCATAATCAACAATAAAAGAAATAAACGCTTAAAATAGATCACTCTGTGTTTAATACATCTATATAATATATGAGTTTCACATTTTGAACTGAATTACTGAAATAAGGTAACCTTTTAATTTTTAATTTTACCAAATTGAAAACCTCTAGAATATAATCAAGAGGAAGATGGATGATCACAAGCCATCAAACCACCAAACTGAACTGCTTGAATTTTTACACCAGGAGTAAAGCAGCATAAAGTTATCCAAAAGCAGTGTGTAAGACTGGTGGAGGAGAACATGATGCCAAGATGCATGAAAACCGGGATTAAAAAACAGGGTTATTCCACCTAATATTAATTTCTGAACTGAAGCTTAAGTACAGCCTTCAAATGGGGGCTAGTTTAAATGCTTCATTTACATTGAAATATCTTTTTTTTGTTTGTTTGTTTTAATTGTATTTTTATGTTATGGTTAGCTTTGAAGAACTCTAGTAATTATTAAAAACTATATTTCTTTAATACAAAACATTTTAATAAACAGTGTATTCTTTTCATTTTAATATGCTTTCCCAGAAAAAAGCAGAGGTAGTACAAGTAGGTTGTCCTCAAAAAGAGAAAACATATCTTCAAAGAACTCCTCAGTAGAAGCTGTTTTAGAAAACCAAAAGAGGCTCTTTGGCTTTGGCTTCAAAGAACCCCTTTTAGCACATTAGTGTTTACTGAAGGACATGGAGGCAAATTCAAAGAGAGTGGTACTTACCACTGAGAACCAACATCATAATGCATACTTGTTTTTATAAACCCAGCTCAAAGTATATGAATATATTCAATTCTTAGAGAAATTTTAAACAATTTCCTAAGAAATCCATTTTAGACCAACTAAAAGAATACAAATCTACATCAAAATCTGAAGCAGGAAGATCAAACGATCCATTCCTTACAGTGCATGCACATCATAAAAATATGCATTTTAGACCATTTAAAAGAATACAAATCTGAAAGTAAATGATTAAATGATCTATTTTATACAGTAAAGGCAAATCATAAAAAATGTCATGTTCTTTTAGACCAAATAAATAAAACTTACCACCTGTCTCCTATGTACTTGAAGAAGAATTGAGAAAACAGTGTATCTACAGCAACATTCACCCTGATTTTCTACACTATGGAGCTTCTGAAAAAAAAAAAGAAATAATGAACAAAAACTCATGCAGAAACAGTACAAATTTCACAATCTACTGTGGTCAAGTGTTGAATTAGATTAATTTTCGTAGGTTCAGTTTATGTTTAGGTGGAGGTTACATTTAGGTTTAGGTGTAGGTTAAGTTTAGGTTTCAGTTGAGATGTAGGTTAAATTTAGGTGGAGTTTAGGTAGAGGTTAAGTTTAGATTTAGGTGGAGGTTAAATTTAGGTTTAGGTGTAGGTTAAGTTTAGGTTTCAGTTGAGATGTAGGTTAAATTTAGGCAGAGGTTAAGTCTAGATTTAGGTTGAGATTTAGGTTAAATTTAGGTAGAGGTAAAGTTTATGTTTAGGTGTAGGTTAAGTTTAGGTTTCGGTTTAAATGTAAGTTAAATTAAGGTGGAGGGTAAGTTTAGGTTAAGACTGATATGTAGGTTAAGTTTAGGTTTAGGTGGAAGTCAAGTTGAGAATTAGGTTCAGATGAAGGATTAGTTTAGGTGGAGGCAGAGTTTAGATATATGTCAAATTTAAATTTAGGTGGAGGTTAAGATTAAGTTTAGATTTAGGTTGAGATGTAGGTTCAATTTAGGTGGAGGTTAAGTTTAGGTTTGGTTTGCATCAAGAGCCACGGTATACAGGGTAACGTCAACATACCACCAAGAAGGACCAACCACATCCAACAGGATTAACTGTGGACGCTGTAAGAGGAAGCTGTCTGAAAGGGATGTTCGGGTGCTAACCCGGATTGTATCCAAAAAACATAAAACCACGGCAGATCAAATCACGCAGAATTCAATGTGCACCTCAACTCTCCTGTTTCCACCAGAACTGTCCGTCACCACAATCAATTATTGTTCTCTAAAACCAGGTGTTTCAGTTTCATTGTACAACCCCTGTATTCACAGATGATTTGTTCTTTGAAGTACATACAGCGCAACAAGTCAGAACAATGACTTGTCGATCCAAAGCCCATTAACACATAATTGTTACTAAATCCTGTTAAGAATATCAAATTATAATCCTGTGAGTGCGGCCAGACCGATGCCTATCTCACAGAAATCATTATGAGTGGAGCGTTGCTCCAGTGTATCGACCAAAAGAGCGAGAGACAAAGAAAAAGACAAAAAAGAAAGAAAAAAAGAGAGAATTCCTTTAAAAAAAGTCAAGGGCAGCTCAGTGCCGAGCTTCTGAAGCTAACAATGCATCTGAGTCTGAGGCGGCTTCTGATGCCCGACCACCAGAGAGTTCCATGTGACGCAAAGAGGAATATTTTTAGATTGGGAGATGAATTTTAAATGGATCCATCTGGAGTTTGATCAGTCTCATAAGTCAGCTGATGTTCTTAGTGACTTAGAGACGGAGACGGAGGCAACAAACGCCGCAGAGCCGGAGAGCAGAGCGCTGACAGAACCTCTGAGAAGCTCTGAATAATTCTGCTCTAATCACGATCTGCAGATCCGGACTCATGACTGAGCGACCAATCGATCGTTACGTTTATAAATGATTAACTGTATTTGGATACATTTATAAATCTAACTTTTCTATTTAAATCTGGAACTTGTTTTTCACAATTTATGTCAAAACTTCACTAGAAATCGACCAACAGAATAGAACAGTGAATAATAACTTGCAAAAATAAAAACTCATCAAAACAAAATTGACTCTTTTTCTGCAGTTTCAGCTTCAGTAGCTGTGAAAATTCTGTGAAAATCTCTGTCTTTCTCTCTCTCTCTCTCTCTCTCTCTCTCTCTCTCTCTCTCTCTCTCTCTTTCTTTCTCTTCTGCTGTGATTTGAGTATCCATGGTTTTATGTTTTTTGGATACAATCCGGGTTAGCACCCGAACATCCCTTTCAGACAGCTTCCTCTTACAGCATCCACAGTTAATCCTGTTGGATGTGGTTGGTCCTTCTTGGTGGTATGCTGACATTACCCTGGATACCGTGGCTCTTGATGCATCACAAAGACTTGCTGTCTTGGTCACAGATGCTCCAGCAAGACGTGCACCAACAATTTGTCCTCTTTTGAACTCTGGTATGTCACCCATAATGTTATAGTGTGCATTGTAATATTTAAGTTTAAGTGTAGGATTAGGTGGAGATTAAGTTTAGGTTTAGGTATAGTCGGTTAGGTTTAGGTTGTGATGTAGGTTAATTTTAGGTTTAGGTGGAGATTAAGTTAAGGTTTAGGTTAAGATACAGTAGGTTAGGTTTAGGTTTAGCTATAGTCGGTAAGGTTTATTTTGAGATGTAGGTAAAATGTAGGATTAGGTGGAGATTGGGTTTAGGTATACTAGATTAGGTGTAGGCTGAGATGTAGGTGAAGTTTAGGTTTAGGTTACGGTACAGTAGGTTTAATTTAGATTTAGGTATAGGTATAGTAGGTTAACTTTACGTTTAGGTGGAGGTTGTGTTTAGGTTTATGTTAAACCATAGCAGGTTATGTTTAGATTGAGATGTAGGTTTAGTTTAGGTGGAGATTAAATTAAGGTTTAGGTGTAGGTCAAGTTTAGGTTTAGGTTAAGATGAAGGTTAAGTTTAGGTGGAGGTTTAATTTATTTGAAGTTTTAGATGGAGGTATAATAAGTTAAGTTTAGGTTTAGGCATAGTAGTTTTTTTTTATAGTCTGGATGGTTGATCAGCTCAGTCAAGCTTAGTTAAACTGATTGTTTAGCTTGAACAGGTTGATTATGTTTGTAGACCATCTAAACCATCACTCAAACAAGTGATGCAAACAAAAACAGAAGCTTTAAAGAGCTTTAAAGCTTTTAAGCTTCTAAAAAATTATTTTTAGGCCTACGTTGAGGACACATGCAGACATTTAACACTTCATTCTATCAGTATTTAAAACACTTCGCTAAATAAGGATGATAGTAATCGTGGAATTGTCTTGAATGATTGTTTCAGAAGCACTTAAAGATGCATGAATGTGGTTTAGAACCAAAAGTACTGAAGTAAACACATTTAGAAAGTTAATTTTTAGGTTGTCTGCTGCTGTGCAGAGTGCCGCTAACCTCTGCCCAACCTCTGGAAACTTGTTTTCTTCCACAGCTTTGTGGACTGAGTGCTAATGGGCAGATTGCTGTGTGATTACTCTAATTCCAGTCTGCTGTAGTGTTATGGAGAAAGCGTGGCATGAATAGAGCTCCTTCTGACTGTATTATATACTGTCTGTGAATACAAGCCATTAACCAGACAAGTTCAAATTGCTCTGCCCATTCATCTGCATTTTATCCATCCATCTCTCTCTCTCTCTCTCTCTCTCTCTCTCTCTCTCAGTCTGTCTTATACCGTCCTTCTCCACCCAGACTGCTTCTCCTCGGCCAAACCCGCAATTAGTCTTCAAATCGCTGTCTTAATCAAATTCCCCGTTTGGACTCGTTCCGCCCTGCCTTTCAAACGGACTCCCGTCTGTTTTCCTGTTCGGAGGAAAACATCATGCCACTTAAAGCTGAAGAAAGGAAGAGTCATCATGTCCTCTGAGCTGAGAGTCTGCTGCTGTAAGAACACACTGTTTGATTTTTTACCTTCCACTTGTGGGGTTTTAACTGAGCTTTTATTTCTGCTGTTTTCCGTCAGCAAACAGAAGAGATTTTTGCATGCATTTTTCAGATTATCAAACCTTTGTTTGACCTGTATTTAGCTCCATTCATCTTCCCATCAACCCTCTCCCTGTTGAGGAAAAGCATCCCCACAGTGTGATGCAGCCACCACCATGTTTCACAGTGGGGATGATGATTCACAGAAATTTCTTCCACGTGTTGGCTGTGTTCCTACATGGCTTCTGGCTATAAACTGTTAATAGCATTTCTTATGTCTTTCTTTTTTTCTTTCTTTTTCTTTCTTTCTTTCTTTCTTTCTTTCTTTCTTTCTTTCTTTCTTTCTTTCTTTCTTTCTTTCTTTCTTTCAACAATGGTTTTCCTCTTTCCACTCTCCCATAAAGGCCAGATTTTTGGAGCCAACAACTTATAATCGTCCTGTGGATAGATTCTCCTGATCCACCTGAGCTATGGATCTCTGCAGCTCCTCCAGAGTGACCATGGATGTCAAAGGTGCCAAACACAGTACTGACAACTGACAAGATACCAAACACTCAATTTACCAAACAAACAATTTATTAAAAAAGGGTCAGGCTTAGAAGAATAGTCAAGGACAGGCAGGGTCAATAACCAAATGGCAGCATAAACACACAACATACCAAAGTGAGTAGACAAAGAGGTCTTACACGTGAAATCCACAACAGGGCAAAAAGAGCATGGCAAGAGAATGGTCAAAATACAAAAATAGGTCAGCAACGAGAAAACAAACAAACAATAAGGGGCTAGGCAAAACAACAAAAGAAAAGAGAGGTAGAAGAACTATGAAAATAGATTCCAAAGCGTGAAGAAAAAACAAGGGCTATTTATACTTAAGAGTCCAGGTGTGATCAATGATTAGAAGCATGGTGAGCCAAAATGATGTGTCATGTGATCCGGCATGTCCGGAGAGTTAAGCGCAGGTGCATACTGGGAAATGGAGTCTTTTTCTGAAAATATCCTTTCACGAAGGAATGTGGTTTAGAAACTGACCACCACTTCGATCAGGAGATCGCCGGTTTGAATCCAGGGCATGCAGCTTGCCATCAGCTGCTGGAGCCCTGAGAGAGCACAGTTGGCCATGCTCTCTCTGGGTGGGTACAGTACAGTAGGTGGCGCTCTTTCTTTCCCCTCATCACTCCTAGGGTGATGTGGATCAGCACAAGGTGAGCTGCGTCTGTGAGCTGATGTATCAGAACCGCGTCGCTGCGCTTTCCTCCGAGCGTTAGCGCTGTGATGCTACTCAGCAATGCTACAACATGTATCGAAAGAGGCATGTGTTAGTCTTCACTAGTGATAGAGGGAGTCCTAATGAGTGGGTTGGGTAATTAGCTGTGTGAATTTGGAAAAAAAATGAAAGAAACTGAGCATTTATCAATAGTTAGATGATGGAGAGTGATGGTGCATCACTACAGTGTAAGTCAGCATTCTCTAACTCCTCCACTCCTCCAAGGTTGAGCTACCAGGTGGGATTTTTTCAATAAAGTGGCCGCTGAGCATGTGTCATCATTTGCTCTTTGTGTATTAAGCCCATCCTGTGGGCACAAACCACGACGATGTGATGCAAGCCGTTGCCATAGCTGCACGTATTAAGGCAGAAAAGAGGAGGTGAATCTCATTGCCGGCAAGGTGGACTAATCGTTTTGAGGAAAGCCGGGTCAAGTCGATACACTTCATCTGTAATGCTCAACCACACGAGCATGTGTTCTGCAGCCCCTGCCCGGATTCAGATGCGCTCCGTCGGTGGAAGGAAGATGCTGCAGGTGCATGCTGAGGTGAAAATCGCCAATAAAGGTTAAGGCTAACAAATCCGACACGAATCCTGAAGCATAACTGAAAAGAGGTGGAATATCCTGATAAGCCAGAGACTGTATGCATCCATCCATCTCCTTAATCTAGAGATACACTCGCTGTTTGGTCATTTGTTCAACAACAACCAGCTGCATCAAGAATTTAACTTATGGACGTGTTGGGTTCATTTCTACAAGTTGTGCGATTCTGACATAAATGTAAAATGGAATTCTAGTGTTATTGCACACAATATGTGTTACACAAAAATTATATATCATCACTGTCCAATCTCTAAAACAGCAACTTTACTTTACTTTAAAACTTGTATCAATCAATGTAAAAAGAGTTTATTTCAGGTCATTTTGAAGAGTTTCTATTGGTTCATCCATCAATTTCCATTGGTCCATTTGTCTGTTCAAAATAAGTAGTAAACTAAAAATCGACAAAAATGGAGATAAGTGTTTTTTTTTTTTTTATTGGACAACGACGATATATAATTGCACAAATGTAACACAAACTCTGGATTTATATATGCGCAACACTTTATAAGAATTACGAGAGTTACATTAATAATAAACAGTTCTTACAACAGATTGTCTCAAATAATAATTAATCGACACCTAACCTTAGTTAAGACTAAGATTTAAGATTATTAATCATTACAAAGCATTCTCAACAGTATTTTCAAAATTCTTAAAAATTAAAACGTAGCATTGTGCAATAATGTCTTAACTATTGTCAATTAGTAACTAGTTATTAGTTAAGACATTACTTAACTATTTAACTATGTTAATTGCTGTCAAAATGTAACACACTATGAGATTATACAGAAATCAATATTTGGTAGAATTACCCTGTTTTTTAATCACAGTTTTCATGCGTCTTGGCATCATGTTCTCTTCCACCAGTCTTACACACTGCTTTTGGATAACTTTATGTCTTTACTCCTGGTGCAAAATTTTTCATCTTCCTCTTGATTATATTCCAGAGGTTTTCAATATACATATATGGGTGTACACAGGTGTAATCAATACTCAGGTGATTGACTTTGTGGGCAGTGATTTAATCGTGAGAGGGAGTCATGTCAGTGTGTGGTGCGCTCTGGGTATCATAGTCCAGATAGTGATAAAGATCACAGCTAGAGCGAGTAGTAGAATATAAGCACTAGTAGTATAGTAGTTTATGTTTTCAGAATAAGAATGTAAATAGCTTTTATTTGGCAGTGATTTTGGAGCATTTCTCTCCTGGTGCATTTCATATCACCGTGAAATTTTCACACAGTGTGAGGAACAGCTGTCAGCTGCAGGTTTTAGTTGTGAGCAGTTTATATTCTGAGCCACTTATTTAGCAGTTGTGTGACTGACACCTCCAAGCTTCAGCAGCAGAACACGTCAACCAGCGTTCCCAACCACCAGATTTCACCTCCTCCTCCTGCCTGACCCTTCTCCCGGCTCCACCCACCCAGCGGGGGGCGCCGCCGCCTCCCTCAGAACCCCCCCAGTAATGGCAGGATGTTGTGGTGAGTGTGCTTTCGTTTGTTGTGCGTCTGAAATCCACACTCTGAGCTTACTTCTCCTCCCACACATCCAGCGTGAGTCACCGCCTCGGTGCCGAGTCGGAGTCGGAGCCTGAGCCTGCAATCACGAAATCTATTTTTTTTTTCTCCTTCTGTTTTTTTTTCTCCTCCCTGAGCTTAATTTCCCATCACTAACACCAGCCTGGACTGAGCAGCAATACTGCATGAGGGAGATTAGGAGTCGGTTGTTAAGAATTAAGTATTAGATCAACACAGGCTTTTATAACCAAAAGCGAATATTCCAGCAGAGGGAAAGTTCTAGAACAGTCTTTTTAATGCAGATCAATCGCTGGGATTATGCAGTATTGGTCCTATCACGGGGAGAGTTTCCATAGGTGGGAATATATGTATGCACAAATATGCATATATGTATGCACAAATCCCTATACACATACATCCATGCATGAACAAATGCATGAATTTATGGATTAAACAATTAATGCATGGATGGAAGTATAAATAGATAAATGAAAGGGCAACAAAATTGACTGGTGATTGACTAAAAAGATGCAGGGCTGAAAAGATGGATGGGTGTATATGAATAGATGGATGAATGGATGGACAGATAATTGAATGGACTAATGAACAGATAAATGGACATCTTTTTTTTTTTGGACTATCCCAAGTCACAGGGTTTTATATCAATTAGTCAACTCATTCATCTATCCATCCATTTATACATCCATCCTTCCATTCATCTTTGCATCTTTCTGGTCAATCCCCAGTCAATTCACTCACCCATACATTTATCCATCTATCTTTCCATCCATCCATCCATCCATCCATCAGTCAGTCGATTAATTCAATCCAACCCATCCATGCATCCATCCATTCATTCATCCATCTATACAGACATTGCTCCACCCTTCAGTTCATCCATCCATTTTTCATTCATTCTGTTCATCCATTAGTTAATCATCTATCCATTGGTCCCTTCAACAATCCATCACCCATCCATCCACTCCTCTACCAACCATCCATTGAAACCTTACTTTTTGAACTATCCACCAACCCATTTATGCAATCATCCATCTATACACATATTCCCACATCCATCCATCCATCCATCCATCCATCCATCCATCCTTCCATCCATCCAGCCATCTGCCCCCCTTTTTTGACTAACCTCAGTCAAACATTTTTATTTCAAGACGTCCATCCATCCATCCATCCATCCATCCATCCATCATCTTAGGACTATGTCCAGTCCCTCCATTGGTCCATTCAACCATCCCTCCCTCATCCATCCATCCATGCATCCAACCATCCATATACCCACACATCTTCTAAGAACTATGCCCAGTCCTTCACAGGATTTAATATTAAGATATCCATCCATCCATCCATCCATCCATATATTCATCCACACCTCATCCATCTATCCATCCATCCATGCTGTCAATCAATCTGTATAAGATCTAACTTATAAGACTCCTGTTTGGTAAACTATGATAATGTTTTATGATTATAGCAGTTATAAAAGGAAATGCATGTAATCTATATGTGGTATGTATGGAATTCTGTAGAGTGATGTGTTTTATATATATGTATTCATATATGTGTGTGAGATTGACTCTTCTCCTGTAGATCCCTCCCTCCCGGTCAGTCAGAGCCGGAGCTGCAGTTCTGCTCACGTCACAAAGCTCCAGCATCTCCTCCAGAGCAGACCGACTCCTTCAGCTTCAGAGACACCAGAGTCTTCTTCATTCAGATCAGGCTCCGGTCCTCGCTCTGACTGACACGTCACATGTCCCGCCCTCATCTTTTATTTATCTGCTCCTCTCGCGCTGAGAGGGGGATTTACGGGCCTCTCTGAGGGTCCCGGCCCCCCATAAACCTGCCACTCGCTCACCTCTGATACAGGTACAAATTTCACCCTGCAGCCTCCCTACCACTCCACCTGCCTCGCACACCCTTCTCTCTCTCTCTCTCTCTCTCTCTCTCTCTCTCTCTTTATTACTCTCTCTTTCTCTCTCTCCTTCTTTCTCTCATCTTCACACACTCTACCGTCAGTAATATCATCTCTCTTTCTCTCTTTGTACTACTCTCTCTTTCTCTCTCTCCTTCTTTCTCTCATCTTCACACACTCTACTGTCAATAAAATCATCTCTTTCTCTCTCTCACTCTCTCTCTTTATTACTCTCTCTTTCTCTCTCTCTCTCCTTCTTTCTTTCATCTTTACACACTCTACTGTTAGTAATATCATCTCTTGTACTCTCTCTTTCTCACTCTCTCTCCTTCTTTCTTTCATCTTCACACATTCTACTGTTAGTAATATCATCTCTTGTACTCTCTCTTTCTCACTCTCTTTTTATTATTCTCTCTTTCTCTCTCCTCTTCTTTCTCTCATCTTTACACACGCTCTCTCTGTTGCTCTATTTAATCCTTTCTCCTTTTTTCCTCTCTTGCTCACTTTCACTCTCTCTTTCATTTATGTTTCATCTCTTCTCCTATCTTCATACATTCTACTGTTAACAATATCATCTCTCTTTCTCTCTTTTTATTATTCTCTCTCTCTCTCTCTCTCCTTCTTTCTCTCATTTTTACAAACTCTACTGTAATATCATCTCTCTCTCTCTCTTTATTACTCTCTCTCTCTCTTTCTCTCTCTCTCCTTCTTTCTCTCATTTTTACAAACTCTACTGTAATATCATCTCTCTCTCTCTCTCTCTCTGTCTCTCATCTTTACACACTCTACTGTTTCACTTTACACTTTACTCTTTTTCTTTTTCTAGTTTTCCCTCTTTTTCTTTTTCTCTCTATCTCACTACTCCTCTCTATCAACTTCACATTCTAAAATAATAATAATAATAATAATAATAATAATAATAATAATAATAATAATAATAATAATAATAATAATAAACTGATAATAAGACAGGTGATACGTAAAATAGTTACACCATGGTAACATCATTGTAGGAATAACATTGTAATAAAAGTAAAGTCATGTAGTAATAGCATTACAATAACAATGTAGTAATAACATGTAATAACATGGTGAACATGCAATAGTAAAAAACATGGCAATAATACAGTAATAACAAAAGTGCTATACCATGGTAATATCAGTGTTGGAGCAACATTGTAATGACAGAAAAGTTGTGCCGTGATAGCATTTAAAATTGTAATAACAATGGTAGCATCAGTGTAGGAACAACATTGTAGTAACAGTAAAGTTCTTGTGGAATTTTTTCTCTTTTTTTTGCCACAAGAGATGCCTACCTTGACCCCCTTGAGTCCAACAGTGAAATAAAAAGAAGCACAAAAGCAGTGAATTAAAAAGAAAAATGAAATATCTCGGATTTATATCGTCTGCAATCATATGTATAATCATAAGCTTGTCCGTAAACTTGTAAAAAGTAGCTTAATAACCCCCAACCCTTCAGAGCCTTCAGACAGACAGATTACTGTACATCCTGCAATCACACCAACACTCCCGCACTCGTTTCTTATCGACGCTTCCGACCATTAAGTTAAAAAACATCCGCACTGAGGCAGGCGAGCCTTTTTCTGAGGTACAGCCTGCCTCCCTATCCTCCGCCTCATCCCCCCTTCATCCTGACACCTAATCAAGTCTCGTCTGGTCTGATCTGAACTGGGGACGGGGGATAAAATCAGTATCAGGCTCTTATGAAATGCCTTTTATTCCCACTTGAGGCTTCCAAAAATAGCTATTACACAATAACCCCAGCGGTGCGGAGATTAGAGGCCTGGAGTTCCCATCGCTTCATCTGCAGAACAGAGGAATCTCGTTTTAAACCTTATCCAATTAATTCACCCCATTACGGTTCCTCTGCTTAATTAGCTGGGAGCCGACACATCTTGACAAGAGACAAGATATTGCTATTAGTAGACGTTGTGCCTTCGTAAGAGTTGTGTAATAAACAGAGCCTCTAAAAAGTGACTAAACTGAGTTGGGTTAATGCTTTTGGTTTAAAAAAAAGTGTTTCCAGGTTAATAAGTGCTATACTGAGATTACTGACTAGAAGCAAACAGTCTGTACCAGCCAGATAAAGGAAAAATAAGTACCCAAACTTTTGCATGTCATTGTAATACGATTTTATTAGCACAAAATTAATGTTGGAAAAAAAAATGCAATAGTAGTAACATGGAAATGACACATTTATAAACTAATAATAACATGGTTATAAGAAAGTAATAACAAAATAATTGGTAATAGTATCATGATCATATCATATCTGTCTGTCTGTATGCCTGTCTATCTATCTATCTATCTATCTATCTATCTATCTATCTATCTATCTATCTATCTATCTATCTATCTATCTATCTATCTATCTGTCTGTCTGTCTGTCTGTCTGTCTGTCTGTATGACTGTCTATCTATCTATCTATCTATCTATCTATCTATCTATCTATCTATCTGTCTGTCTGTCTGTCTGTCTGTCTGTCTGTCTGTCTGTCTGTCTGTCTGTCTGTCTGTCTGTCTGTATGCCTGTCTATCTATCTATCTATCTATCTGTCTGTCTGTCTGTCTGTCTGTCTGTCTGTCTGTCTGTCTGTCTATCTATCTATCTATCTATCCATCTATATGTCTGTCTGTCTGTCTGTCTGTCTATCTGTATGACTGTCTATCTATCTATCTATCTATCTATCTATCTATCTATCTATCTATCTATCTATCTATCTATCTATCTATCTATCTATCTATCTATCTATCTATCTATCTATCTATCTATCTATCTATCTGTCTGTGTGTCTGTCTGTCTGTATGACTGTCTATCTATCTATCTATCTATCTATCTATCTATCTATCTATCTATCTATCTATCTATCTATCTATCTATCTATCTATCTATCTATCTATCTATCTGTATGTCTATTTATCTATCTATATATCTGTCTATCTATCTGTGTGTCTGTCTGTCTGTCTGTCTATCTATCTATCTATCTATCTATCTATCTATCTATCTATCTATCTATCTATCTATCTATCTATCTATCTATCTATCTATCTATCTATCTATCTGTCTGTCTGTCTGTCTGTCTGTCTGTCTGTGTGTCTGTCTGTCTGTATGACTGTCTATCTATCTATCTATCTATCTATCTATCTATCTATCTATCTATCTATCTATCTATCTATCTATCTATCTATCTATCTATCTATCTATCTCTCTGTCATTCTATTGTTCTAGTATTCTGTATTTATCTAGTCTGTATTAAATTTCTTCACAGTGTGTGGCTGAATGCAGGACATGCTGAAGGCCAGCACCAGCAGATCTCCTGCGACCCTGCAGGCTGTCAGAAGCAGCTGTGCTCCCAAGTTGCCCGTAAACCATATGCAGAACGTGCATTTATTTTACCTTTTAACAGGTCCACCATCACCAAACTGCAGATATCAGTCGTAAGAATAAATGAAGAACCAATGTTTCTTCTATAAAAGCATGTATGTTAATTAGAGTACAAGTCACAGATGAGTATGGTATGTTTTTTTTAATGCAATACAAACAGACAGTTGTTTAAGTTACAATTTACTACGGACAACATTTTTCCCAAACTCCAAATAAAAATATTGTCATTTAGAGCATTCTCCTCCACCAGTCTTACACACTGCTTTTGGATAACTTTAGGGGGCACTAAACCTGCCTAGACCTGGTAATTAAACTAAAAGACTAATTGGCAACTTGCTCTTACAGCCTTCAACAGTGAAGTCAATCGAGCATAATTATATATATATACATATATGGCAAAATATCTTGATGAACGGCCCAATAGAAATACTTTAAAATGACCTGAATAAACTCTTTTTACATTGACTTCCATTGAAAGTTTAGAAGTTTTCTGAAAATTGTCTCTCTCCTGTAAAGTTGCTGTTTTGGTGATTCTTGTTTTTCATTGGACAGCAACAGTATACATGAGTAAATATAGTAAATATAGTAAATATGGGAAGGAATCCTGGGAAAAAAGACAACAACTGATGTCCAGTATAAAAATTGATGGTGACCCGAACCAATTGGGTGCAATAGGGTGAACAACCCAAATATAAATGTATCACAATTCATCACCACCTGGAAAGGTACACCCAAACCCCAAACTTTGAGTGGCCAATATAATTAGTAGTGAAAGTAAACACTATTTCTGTTCACTGCCATTTCTTTATCACATAATGATCTGAATAAATCTTCTTCGTATCTTCTTACAGGACACTAGGTCACTGTCAGGAGATGTTCTTTATTAGAAACTGATAATACACTCAATACCTGAATCAGTACAAGCACAGACCTCTAGCCATTAAAGCACATTTTCTCTAATATGGTGCAAAAGGTGGCACTTGTAGAGGATCTTCGTTTGATCACGGCTCTTTGATGCTGAAGAATGGATTAGGCATAACTGAACCAAACACCGTTCGGTTGGAGGGAAAGCTCAATAATGCATGCCACTGTCCAAATGAGCTTTGATCGCCTGGAGAACGCTCCTATAATTGCTCCCTCATAATCTCTTCTTTGTTATTTTTATTTAAAGGCGAGTGAAGCGCTTTTGTACGGGAGCCATTAAAGTGTCCTTTTATATCACTGCAGAGCCGAGGAACATGAGGAGCTATTAGAAAAGTAACAGAAAATCGTTCCGTATAAATTATTAACAAAACATCCGTGTACATCCTGATGTATACAATCCGTATCACCTACTGTAAGAAGGGGTTAATAGAATGGAACAGACTATTTTAATGGAAACCACAGGATCATCAGGTAACTTGACGGCTTATCATATGTATATATGTACATAGTTGGAAAATCCATTAGGGTTGCAATTATTGCATGTATGCTGAAAATGCATAGCATCCTGTAGTTTGTGAAAGGTAAATGCAGGTCAAGAAGAAGAGGAAAAAGAAGAAGAAGAAGAAGAGGTATATACAGTACATTTAAAAAGCATTACAAAATAACGGTAATAGCTCTTTCCATAAAAGACTTGTCAGTACCATGGACAGCTCAGTTTATTTTGGTGCCTGAGATTTCAGTACCTTGTATTCTGTCCCTAAGACTTCAGTACTTTGTATAACAGCATCCACTCCAGCACCAACATTTCAGTACTTTGTTCAAGTGTATAGACTTCAGTACCTTGAAGAGCAGCATACGCTTCAGCCCCTAAGCCTTCAGTACTTTGTACAACTGCATCTTCGCCAGTACTTAAGATTTCAGTACATTGTACAGGAGCATATGCTTCAGTACCATGGACAGCAACATACGCTTTGGTACCCAAGATTTCAGTACATTGTATAACAGCATCCACATCAATACTTAAGATTTCAGTACTTTGTACAGGAGCATACGCTTCAGTACCTAACACTTCAGTACTTTGTACAGCAACATATCCTTTAATACCTAAGACCTTAGTTCCTTGGACAGCAGCATACACTTCAGTCCCTAAGATTTCAGTACCGTGTAAAGGAGCATACACTTTAGTACCTAAAACTTTAGTACCTTGTACAACAGCATCCATTGCAGTACCTAAGAATTCACTACCTTGTATAGCAACATACGGTTCAGTACCTAAGACTTCAGTACTTTATACAACGGCATCAACTCTAGTAACCAAGTTATCAGTACTTTGTACAAAAGCATACACTTCAGTTCCTAAGACTTCAGTACTTTGTACAAGAGCATCTTCTCCAGTACCTAAGATTTTGGTACTTTGTACAGGAGCATACGCTTCAGTAGCCAAGACTTCAGTACCTTGTACAGCAACCCCTGATTTAGTACACAGGACTTTAGTACCTTGCACAGCAACACATGCTCCAGTACCTAAGATTTCAGTACCTTGTACAACAGCACATGCCCATTTTAGTAACCAAAACTTTAGTACCTTGGACAGCAGCATACATACCAATACCAATTCCAATACCAGATTTCAGTACCTACACTTCATACACTTCAGTACCTATGATTCCAGGACCTTGTACAGGAGCATAGGCTTCAGTACCTATGACTTCAGTACCAAGGACAGCAACACCCACTTTAGTAACCAAGACTTCAGTACCTTGGACAGCAGTATATGCTTTAGTACTGACAATTTCAGTACCGATGTACATGTACAGATATACAGATGTACATCAACATCTTCTTGAGTAACTGAGATTTCAGTGCCTTGCACAGCAGTATACGCTTCAGTACCCAGGACTTCAGTACCTTGGACAGCAGCATCCACTCCAGCACCTAAGACTTCAATACCTTTACAGCAGCATATTTTTAGTACCTGTAACTTTAGTACCGTGGACAGCAACACCCGCTATAGTAACCAGAACTTCGGTACCTTGGACAGCAGTATGCAATTTAGTACTGGGAATTTTAGTACCTTGTACAGCAGCACACTCATCAGTAACTGTGACTTCAGCGCCATGGACAGCACCATCCGCTTTAGTAACCATAACTTTAGCACCATGGACAGCACTATTCCTATTCTACAAGGAGCCTATTTTCATTGTCCTGAACTTTTAACCTGCTTTAATGAACACAGCTGATTCTGAAGCAGTAAAAGCTTCAGGGAAAAGCTTCACGAAGTCCTTACCCGGACTGGGATCTCAAACTCCCCAGCAAGTCTGGAGACAATACAGTCACTATTTCTTTATGCAAATTTTCATATTAGCCAGGCAGTGATTAATTGCTGTCTAACTAGAAGGAACTGCTCATCTTTTGCAAATGAGGAGAATCTTGAGTTTTCTAGCTAGACATAAAAAACACAGTATCTACCAGCCATAACATTAAAACAACTGATAGCTCAGGCAAAAATATCTGATACACTTTGACAAGGACCAAACTGTGATGGTTAGATGACTAGAGAGTCAGAACTTCTCTGAACTTCAGGCAGGGATTCTGGAATGTTGTCTGTGGTGTGGCCAATTTGTAAAAATGATGATCTCATGCTCCCTAAACCACTCTTTCACAGTTCCAGCCCAATGAATCCTTTCATTGTTCATCTTGGAATATGTCTGTGCCATCAGGGAAGAAAAAATCCATTGATGGAATAACCTGGTATAAGCTGATCTCATTCTTTCAGCACATACTGTTGCTGAACCTAAACCTGCAGACCAACTGCAGCATCAACCAACCAACCCCACATCATTTACTTACTTAAATCCAGCTCAAACTTTATAGGCCAGGCAGTTTTTTTTTTTTTTAGTTCAACTTCATTAAACCTCTTTTATGATGCTTTTCCAGGCTTTCACTGCTGTCTATTTCAGTTGGTGTTTGTTTTGGGGGGTTACTCCCTTCCATTTCCTTTTTAGCAGGTAAAATGCATCTCTATAGGCTTAGAAAATTATGTGTGTTGTATGTGCTGAAACATTTGATATTGTTCCGTGTTGAAGAATTGAGTACAATAAAAAGGACAATAAAAGAATCAAACATTTATGAACTATAAAACTGTTGACAGCGCCCTCTTGTGTCTCGAGAGACTCAAGATTTTCTGATTTCTTCTTCCTCCTTTACAACTAGACACACCCACAAATGTTGTTCTATTGAATGTCTATGATTATTCTTTGGTTCCAATTGGGTATGAGCCTTTCAGGTTCCAGAACTTGCAGATTTTTGTTGGTGGAAATGAGAAGATCAGTTCAAAATCAGGTGCATGAACCACAAAGAATGGAACTGGTTCTACATTGGTGAAAAACTGGCTAGTTAAGCTCCCTTCCATTCATCCGTTTCTTTCTTTTTTTAGGATCATGGTGGTTCCAGACCCTAAATGGAATCAATTGGGCTTAAAGTCACTGTGTTAGAGGAAAGCTTAGAGCGTCTTCTAGAGCGAAATGCAAAAATAATGAAGCAAACATCAGACACCAGACACCAAGTGACGTATTAAAAAGGTATATGAGTTGGTGGTGGTAGTGGTGGGTGGGTGGGTGGATGGTTTGAAGGGGGGTGGGGGGGGGGGTGTCCATATGGGTGTTTTCTCTTAGAAGTAAGAATAAAAACACCCTCTAAAGCTCATTAGTCCAGCCAGACTCCCTGCATTACTCACACCCTGCGGTCTGACTCAGCGGAAGCTATCCTCAGCACGACTCACGCCATGGAGCAAAAAAAAAAAAGAAAAGTTGCACAAAAGACCCAGTTTTCGTGTGAAACTGTGCTCAGATAGTCCACAATCTTGAAGCATGGAGATTTCCCTGGTGAAAGGTGCAGAGCTTGGCAGATGGTGCTCTTGTAAGGATGGACACCTGGGAATTCTGTGGAGATGCTACCTGGTGCTCTCCAAGCTTACGGCTGCATTTACTTCTAATCTAGATTGCTGTGTTGCTTTTTGGTGATGCAGCAGAGCTTCATGCCTGGTTAGAAGGAAATCCTGGCTGAATTGTGAGGTAAAGGTAAAGCAGGTTCTTTTAAAACGAATTCCCAAACCAACTCAACCCATATGTTGTTTGAACTCAAATGATTTAAGTCTGTTTTACATCAAATTGGATATTTCTAAACAATACTCAACTATTTTAAGTTAGTTGAACTGAATTTGTGGGCACATATACTGTACTATTCAAACTGAGGTCTTTTTTTTAGTTGAACTTATAATAATAGCTTTTAAAGTTTATTCAGTTGCCATTAACAGCTTCTTTTCCATTGGCTTCAGTCACAATCTACTGTATTTGCATACTGGGTGTGTCCAACAGTTTCTCACTAACACTCACCATCAGTGTGTAGTGATTCCCCCCCCTGGACTACCTTACAAATAAATCAACTTCCCCTTTAGTTGTAATTAAAACTTGATGTTTTAATTCATGCTGACTCAACTTTTTATTCCCCATTACGTAACTACTGAACTTTTTTAGGGCAACCATTTTTCTCATTTTTTTTAAAATAAATTCAACTCAAAAATTTGAGCAAACCAGCTGCCTTAAACAGGTTAAACCTAAGTAAACTCAACTTATCTGGTCTTACAGTTTAACAAAAATAAAAAAAAAAAGTTAAATCAACTTCTCCTTTAGTTGTAATAACTTGATGTTCTAAGTTATGCTAACTTAAGTTTTCACTTTTCACTTTCACTTTATTGTGTGCTTTTTTTTTATTCCACTTGGGTCTTGACTGCCCCTATAAAACCCTCCAAGTGCATAAACAAATCCATCCATTCGATTTTTTTTTTGAAGGAGCAGATCAGCTGAAAGAGTTTGAACAGAACCACCCTGGCTCCACCCCTCATCTCTCAAACCCCATTAGAGCAGCACTTAGTAGATCAGATTGATGAAGATCCACCAAACTTGTCATTGTCCATGAGAACCTCTGTCAGTACACAACAGGATTTGCTGGCAGACTTTGTCTGACTGAGGGATCTGTACCTATTGTCCATGGCAATTCAGTAGAGGGCTGAACTTACAGTAGAGGGCATTAATAAGCTTGTTCCTGTTTTGCCATTTAGCACAATCTAACACTAATATGAGATATAGTCCCAGTGTATGCATGGGATGTAGCATCAGGTGCTCCTATTATAGTGTACAGAGCGCCACCTGCTGGTATTCATATTATCAGCAAGAATGGGTGTAGAAACACGGAGAAACTCATAATGCTATTCTTGAACTGTAAAGTACTGAAGAACTGCCATTAAAAAAAAAAAAATGGGGTGTGGAGTGTGGCTAACCCTTTTAAAGGCAAGCCATTTAATGTGGACATTCAATAACAACAACAAAAACACACACAATTTCTTTTAACTGTTGGAAAACTGCCCCTAACCACCCCCCTCCCCCTCCCCCTGCACTGGACATGCACTTGTAAATGTCTTGATATGATAATGATATGGCATGATGTACTTTTTTTTTTTGCTGGTTTGAAGTAAACGCTGAACATTTTGTGCTCCTTTTGTCTTGTCATGTATTAGTTAGCTAGTCCAGACAGGGACATGGTTTTGCAATCTGTTACTAAGAGAGAATGATACACAAACAGGACGGCCCACTTTTCTCCTCTTTAGGATAGAAAGGAATTGGCACTTGAAAGTTCGTGAACCTCGTGAAACTTGTTAAAGCATTTCTGCACGAATGTAGCCTGAAATTTGAGCAGACATATTATGCAAAACTCACTTTTTTGTGTGCTTTTGGCTTAATTTCCACTTGGGTCTTGACTGCCCTTATAAACCCTTTAAGTGAAAAAAAACTAATCCTGAAAGAGTGAATCAGCTGAAAGAGTTTGATTAGAACCAACCTAGCTCCACCCCTTATCTCTCAAACCCCAGCAGAGCTCCACCTACTAGATCAGATTGATGAAGATCCACCATTTCTGTCTTTGTGCACGAGAACCTCTGTCAGTACACAGCAGGATTATAGCCAGCAGACTTTATCTGACTGAGGGATCTGTACCTACTGTCCATGGCAATTTAGTAGCGGGCTGAACTTAAGCATTAACTCGCTTGTTCCTGTTTTGTCATTTAGCACAAGGTAACACTAATATAAGGTATACGTATGTCCAGTGTATACTGTACATGGGGCGTGGCCAGCAACATATGATTTGCATAAAAATGTCAGAGCCCTTAAACGGCTTATTCTGAAAGGGCCTTAAACTGGTAAGAATAGAGCTGGTGAGATCTCTTTATCTTTATATTATAACTTTTGTCCTCTTTATAAATTTGTTTCTAAAATTGTAATTTGACCTTCACGTTTCAGTTTTTTGCTATATGCTAAAGTCTAAATGTTTGGCTAAACGAGCAGTGTACAAAACCTTTTGGACACATAACCACTGAAAGCTCTGTATCCTCTACTTTATATATAAAGTTATCCAAAAGCAGTGTGTAAGACTGGTGGAGGAGAACATGAACACTGTGATTAAAAACCAGGGTTATTCCACCAAATATTGATTTCTGACCTCTTACAACTTTATGAATATGAACTTGTTTTTGGTTTTTAGCATTATTTGAGGTCTGAAAGCTCTGTTATAAATACATATATAAATATATAAATAGCAAAACCAGATAAATTGATTCAGAAACTGAAGTGGTCTCTTGTTTTTTTTTTTCCAGAGTTGTATATATTTCCAGAATGTGTTGGAGACTGGAAAGCTGAAAAAAATAAAAGAACCCACTTATTAATACAGTAGCAGTAGATCGGAACTTTAAAACTGGAATGGTTTGTTCTTTAGCCCATGGGTCTGATACTCTGATGACTCCAGCATCAGAACTGATCAGCTTTATGTTCTTTTCTTTTCTTTTCTTTTCTTTTCTTTTCTTTGCTATTCTTCTGCCCTGGGTGAAATTTCTAGCCTTCAAATAACTCCACGAGCCTTCCCAGCACAGACTCCTCACTCCCGACATGCTGTTCCTTGAAGTAAACAAGAGCGTTGTTACATAATCACATCAGCCTTAGTTACAATATAGAGGATTCGCAGCCATGATTGATGACTTCTATTCATCTGAAATTCCCTAGCAATTATTCTTCGTTTCAACCCCTCCCGGCCTAAATCCTACGCTATCGATCTATAATTGCTGTGCTGCCATTCAAGAGAAAAGCGCAGTGAAGGGATCTTACTGTAAGACGCCTTTTTTTACGCAAAGCTTGAAGTATCTAATCAGCAGTCTGTTTGATAAACACTAAAAAGTGAAGCCAAACCTCCAAACCTCTCAATACTGCATCAGAGATTTCCGTTCAGATACGTAATAAATGAAGTAAAAAAGGCAAAATCCTATTTCAGCCCCTAGCCCTACCACTTACCCCTAACTCTTCTTTTTTGAGTGTATTGTAACTCAAATACTCTATTGTTCCAAGAGGAAGGGGTGAAATCCTCACCTTAAGAATTGGGACGACTCTTCAAGCACTCTTCTTCAATACGTCATCAGGAGCGCTAAAGTTCTGTAACCTAGCTGCTGCTTAAGTTTAGGGTGTATTTTATTGTATGTCTTTAGAAAGGGTGGAGATGGTGCATGAATGACTTATTATTCCTGTCCATTCCTTAATTCATCTGTGATGCGGAGCTGAAATTAGCTTTGATTAGCTTTTATTCTATTTCATTTCATTTTTCCATTCCACCTTAAATACAGCTGCAGCCCCTGCCATCTGTTTAACTGTTTAAATTGGAAGTTAGCTAGCTAGCTCATTTTCCTCTGCTGAGAAGCGTTTGTTGAACACGTCCAAGTAGCTGCACCGTTAAAATAGCAATCTGCCAAAGTCAGAGCTCACCTGACTCTTAAAAGGAATAATGAGCAAGTGACTTGCTGATTTTTTTATTTCATGTCACGCCCAAAATTATTCTGCCATTCTGAGTCACTGCAGGACTAGAAGTTTCAAAACATAAATATTGACAGGATTGCCAGTAACAGGATTGATATTTTATGTCATAATGCAGTCAAAAAATTATTTAAAATAAAGACTTTCTTAAGAGAAAATGAAAGGAATGAGTGGACTTGCTTTTAAACATGCCTTTTAAATGTTGCATGAGTTTTGTAACCATCTTTGGCCTAGAAACCTTGTGTTACATGTGTGTTATTAGATTCAAAATTGACAAAAAAGATTTGTAAAAAAATGTTTTTGGAATTTTGGAACAGTTAACAAACAAATGGCGCAAAAAGCACCGATTTGGTGGAATGGCCCACAACTAAAATCCGAGCAAGCTAAAGCATACTACACGAGCATCCAAGCAGCAGATGTTTTCAGAGACTTTTAAAGTTCTGAAGTAGCTTCAAAACTATAATAATTCCTGCAAATGTCAATATTAATGATGCAGGTAAATTCTACAGGCGTGAAAATAAGGTGCATCAATGGTGCATCAGTGGGGAGAAGACTCCCTACTGAGCGCCGTTCCCTTTTATTCCGTAAGCACTTTAGTTCTCATGAATAAAACCCACGCAGCTCACAAAGCCTCCAACAAAACTACACTTCTTAACGTTTCCTTCGTGATTTATTGATGTTCCGTCTATATGGGGGTGCTACGCTCTGTCGGTAAGTGTGGGTTGCTTTCTAGCGGTGTGACACATCTGAGGTGACGCTCTACTCCAGATCTGCGGAGCTGACTGTGCACTGAGAAGGGACGCCGCCCGAGGGGGAGTTAGCTGCTCGATTCTCTATTGAGCGAGCTAGAAAGCTGGAACGCTCCAGGACCTCGGCATCTGCCCGCTGATCCTAGATCAGATTTCTGGCCGTCTGTTCAGATCTGGGCCTCGGCACGCTACAGCACACAGCAGCTCTGGAGACGGCGGTCTCTGAGAAAAAGGGGCCCCAGGACCTTAATAGCTTCTTCATGCTCGTTTCTCCGATGTTCTCCAGCTCCCTGGTGGCCCCGTCTCTGGCTATGATGTGAACTCTGCTGTGGGTCGATGTGTCTCTTGGAGCTTTACATCTCTCACCCTGCATGATGTCTGTACAGTACAGCAGGGCGAGGTTCTGCATGAAGATATTTGTCAAGACGAGGAAAAGTTTGCCTTTTCATGCCACTTCTGTGCATGAGTTTAAAGCACGAAGAGAAAGAGAATGTAGGGATAAAGTACAGTATAGGGGGGGAACAGGTGTATTCGATACTCAGGTGATTGACTTCTTGGTAGTGCTGTGTGCAGTGTTCATGTGATCGCATGATCCTTGAGCATTATATTACATTACATTTGTAAAATCTCAAAACTATTTCTATACAAACTGTGCAGAAAAATTTCTACTAGAGACTCCAGCCTTATTATATAGAGTGGTTTATTGTTTGTTATATAAAGCGATGATACAAAGAGTAGTCAGAACGAACAGGATAAACACAGATAAACAGCAGCAATAAAGGTTAAACATGCCAAGAAAAAATAATACAGAAACACAGGCAATGGATAACGCTTTGTAAATTGGATAAACCAAACAATACTTGGCGAGGTGAGTGTGGAGTGAGGGTGTATATACAGTATGGGGGGGGGGGGGGTGAACAGGTGAATTCGATACTCAGGTGATTGACTTCTTGGTAGTGCCGTGTGCAGTGTCATGTGACTGCATGATCCTTGAGCATTACATTACATTACATTTGGCAAAGCTCAAAACTACTTCTATACAAACTATGCAGACAAATTTCTACTAGGGTCAACATCAGCAAACAGCAGCAATACAAGTTAAACATACCAATAATCAGAGACAGTGCAAGCATCAAACATGGTAAAAATAAGAGTTGAAAAAATAAAGAAACAAGGTCGGAACATAAAAGAGTCAACACAGGCAATGGATAACGCTTTGTAAATTGCATAGACCAAACAATACTCAGCAAGGTGTGTGTGGAGTGAGGGTGTATATACCGAATATGAATTCAATACTCAGGTGATTAACTTCCTGGTAGTGCCATGTGAAGTGTCATGTGATGGCGTGAAGGAGTGATGTCAGTATAAGGTGCATTCTGGGCATTCTGGGTATCGCAGTCCGGAGGCTGGAGATCACAGTTCGAGATAAGTGTGGGAAACAGTGTCCAAACTTTTGATTGTCTTTGTATAAGTATGCAAGGAACAGGAAAGAGATAATAAGAGACATCTGCTATAAAAACGCAGTCGATCTCCTCAAGCGAAATCATTGTTATTTCAATATAATCTCATGCTTAGTTAACCGTTAGATCTTCCAAACTAATGACATCATTTATAGCTGTTATTTAAAGCTATTATTATGCTTTATGAAGATTGTGGAAGATCCCAAGGAGAGTTTGTACTCTTCTTTAGTCGCTGCAGAACTTTCTTCTTTCTTCTTTTTTTTGTTAGTTCCACGCTGCTACATGTTCCACACATTAGCCAGTCCTCATATGACTTGCCGCAAATCGAGCATGGTCAATTACGTTAGTGCTGGCAAGCCTGCTGAATTATACACTGTTCAGGGATGGGTGCACTTCCGGAGAAAAAAGGAAAAGAACAGCAAAATCTGAAAGTCGAAAGAGAATAAAACACAACCGGCTCCTCGGTTACAGCAATTTGCATCTAATAATGTTTTTAATCAAACGCATTTGCACCCTCGGCGCTTCATGTATGAGCCCCATTTACTCAGCCTTTATGTTGGGATAAGAAAAAACAAAAAACTAAAAAAAAAGAGCTGAGGAAGCATGTACCATCTGTATGAGTGTTTATTCCAGAGCAGCCGGGGGGGAAGATGAGAGAACATCTTAGCAGTGTGTGGGCGTTGATGTGGTGGCTTCTCACGCTCTGTAAACAGAAGGAGTTTTTTTTGGGGGGGGGGGGGGCGTGGGACTAACGAAGGAACTTCAGCCATCATTATTTTATTCCTTTCACAGGATTTCATTCAGTGCTACTACATATGAAATGACAATGCATCTATACAGTACACTATTAGAAAAAAAAATAAAAATTACAATACTCGATTTACAGCATTCCACCAACACACAATGGAGGGAAGCAGCAGCCAATCACACACTGTGATGGTTGACATATGGGAAGAAATGGTGGAGTTGCATCTCAAAACTCCAACTCCCAGAATTCCCAGCAGTGATTACTACGTCAACTACAGTATAAACCTCAGCCAAACCAGACTTCTCTGTCGCACCTTTGTAGAGGGGTCACTGATAACAGAGGGTATAAGAAAAGTAAAGAAAAGAAAAAAGGGATTTAAAAAGAAAGCAAAAAAACAAGGTTTTATAAAAAAAAAGAACGCTCAAAAAAGAAGCAAAGAGATAAGCTAAAAAGCTAAAAAAAAGGAAATAAAAAGGAAATAAAAGAAAAGATCTTAAAAGAGTTACATGCCATTTTTTTGCATTTCCTCTGTTCATTTTCCCGCCTTATTTTTTGATTGATTTACTACTGCATGTCCTATGACATCTGAGTGCAATAATTTTGCTATTAGCTAATAGTAACAGAGTCATTAGTAAGAAAATCTGTTAGATGTTTTAGTAGCAGGCTGTGTGAATGACTTGGGTTGTTGCTGAGATGCTTCGCAGTGAAAAAGCGACCCGATTCTGATACAGCAGCTCACAGACGCAGCCTTGTGCTGATCCACATCACTCTAGGAGTGATGATGGGAAAGAGAGAGATCGCCATCTACTGTACTGTACCCACCCAGAGAGAGCAAGGCCAATTGTGCTTTCTCAGGGCTCTGACGGCTGATGGCAAGCTGCATAACTGGGATTCGAACCAGGGATCTTCTGATTAGATCAGCAGCACTCAGTGCCACAGTCTACTTAATTTTAAACAGAAATTAGCTGATTACTGCTATATAAATGTTTACAAAATAAAAAAGAGAGAGTTTTTAGTGAACAGGGAGAATTTTAGCTTTTGGCTACAGTGCACCTGCGAGTTGCGAGCTGAAATTCAATACAGGGAGACTCTAAAGCTCAGCTGGTCTCAAAATATCGTTTTTAACTCCTAGTCTTTAACCACCTTTATTATTTATTTTTATGATTATGATTTTTGGTATGGTTTTGTGTTGTTTTTGGTTTTATCTCCTTTTTGGTTAACTTTTTTTTTTATAAATTTTGGTTTGTTTTAGCTGTATTTTTATATTACATCTATAATTTTATAGAAATAACATTGCGTTACAGAGAAGAAGAGAGGAATGTATTTAAAAAGACATAAAGAGAGAAAGAATGCTAAAAAGAATAAGATGAAATAAGAGAGAGAGACACCTGGCCAGTGTGATTCAGGCTCCCGGCCAAACTAGCACTAATCAATCAGGATGTGTGCAGCTGGCCCGAGTTTGGGTCCCGATGAGTGTGGATATTGGATGCGCTCCATATGGACTGGAAATGGATGGCAGCAGTTGAGCCCACAGCTGCCTCCTCCCCTCCCAGGTCACAGGTGTTTGGGAGGAGGGGGAGTGGCCTCCAGCCACCCGCAGTCTATTTCAGTGCTGGAGTTGGCAGCTCTTTAGTGGACGGTGTTACATCATTACGGGTTCGGGTGGGGAGATTATTGATCCGCACACACACCTGTGTTGATGTTTGGTTGCGTTTGGTGGAAAAGGTTGATCTATGAGTTGAGCGCACAATTAGCTGTTCTTGGCACGAAACAACACGGCCTGGATCGTTTTCCCGAAAGCGCGACAGAGTTACTATTAAGTTACTATTGGAGGAATTACTGTAGATTTAGAATTGAAATTTGAATATGTCTCCATACATCACAGAAATGCCTATTATAAATAACACATCTTACCAGACTCACTCCAGTGATTGGATCACCCTTCAGGTACCGAGAGTTTTTACTAAACTAGGAAAATCTAGTCTCTAACCTAATATATATATAGAGCTCTGGAAAAAAAGAATGAAAGAGAGCACTTCAGTTTCTGAATCAGTTTCTCTGATTTTGCTATTTATAGGTTTATGTTTGAGTAAAATTAACATTGTTGTTTGATTCTAAATCAGCAATTCAAATTCTAAATAAAAATCATTTAGAGCGTTTATTTGCAGAAAATGAGAAATGGCTGAAATAACAAAAAAAGAAAAAAGATGCAGAGATTTCAGATCTCAAACTTCAGATCTCAAGTTCATATTCATAAAGTTTTAAGAGTTTAGAAATCAATATTTGGTGGAATAACCCTGGTTTTTAATCACAGTTTTCTTTTCATGCATCTTGGCATCATGTTCTCCTCCACACTGCTTTTGGAGAACTTTATTGCACTCCTGGTTTTGATGGCTCGTGATCATCCATCTTACCTCTTGAAAAGAAAACTAAACTCATCATTTTAAAGTGGTCTCTTATTTTGTGTTCAGGTAAATTTCTGGAGTATTGCTATCTTGGCAACATAAAACACAAATGCAACCGTCAAACATTTGTAGGATATGGCCCTTAATCTTGATTGTAAAGATTGTATAGGCTTGGAAGTAAACAGTATGTTTTGATATGTTCACTCTGTTTCCATCAGCACATCAATTCTTTTTGGATTTTTTCTTCGATAATAATTCATTCAGATGATGCAAAAGATTACAGTCATGCTTCCGATCACAGGCACACAAACATCGCGTTACATAATCGCAGCAATATTTCGCTAGGCTAATATAAGTCTGCATGCAGCCTCATGCCGAGCTGTCTGTTTTGACTGAGTTTTCAATAGCGTGTGAGCGCTACTCTGGGAAATAACATAATGTGATTTGACAGCTGGCCCGGGGTGCAAAGCCATGACAAAGAAATGTCTATGCAGCAGCGGGACACTTCAGCGGCGTGATCCGTCAGCTAGACTTCCACCCGGACGCTCCAATCCCTACAAACACAGACACACAGACGCAAAACATGGTGGCGTGCGTGTTTACAGCTGCGAGGTATTGATAAAATTCAGTATTAAAATTAGCGCTGTCAACATTAATGCAATATACAGGATATTAACCTGCAAGCTTTAATTTCAATTGCATTTAATTGCACGTTTGGCTCCAGCTTCCTCCCATAATTCAAAATAAGCTTTTTTATCTAGCCTAGCGACATAATACTGTACACAGTGGCACAGTGACTTAGTGGTTAGCATATAGCAGATTTAGCCGAATGTAGATATAGCCGAATTTCTCCAGCACTAAGGCTGGAGCATTAGCATTAGCATTAGCGGCTAACTGCTAGTAGTTAACAGCTAATGCTGCTCACAGCACTTCACTGAAGAACCTTGATCTGTGTTCTGGTACGCCAGGAAGATATTAGCTTACAGTTTGTCCCACTTAGCTTGTTTTAACATGGTAAAGACTAAAGAGCTAGCGCTTAGTGCGGTTAGTGGCTAAAGCTAATGCTGCTCCAGCAGTGCTAGCTGAGGTAATAATCAGGCTACAGGCCATGAATACTCACCTTTGAATGAGTAAAGAGCTAGTGCGAACTTAGTGCAGTTAGCGACTAATGCCAATGCTGCTCCAGCAGTGCTAGCCGGGGTAAGCTGCAGGCTACAGGCCAATAACAATCACCTCTAATCGAGGAAAAATAGCAGTTAGCGGCTAATGCTAATGCTACTCCAGCCACGGTGCTGGAGAACTAAACTGAAACCCCTGTATGACTCTGTACTTCAGCGGAGTGGCTTTACTGCTCCTTAATACCTGACTGATAAAATTCATACATAAGGCGCACTGTCGAGTTTTTGGGAAAATTAAAGGATTTTAAGTGCGTCTTATAGTGCAAAAGATACGTTTTTTTATTTTATTGTTGATGATTATGGTTTACAGCCAAGGAAAACCCACAAATCAGTATTCAGATAATCAGAAAATATATCAGAAAAAGTATATCAGAAAATTTTAACTTATATAGGACCAATTGGTACTTTTCTCTGGTTGCAAATCCTGCTGGAAAATGAAATCCGCATCTCAATGAAAGTTGTAACTTTGCATGTTTCTCTGGTTAAAACAGTTTCAGGTTATTTTTTGTTTTCCCAGAGAAAAGCCGGCAAATTCACCTCAAAGAATATTTTTGACCCTTTTTCATGATTTAATCACAAGCGTTTTTGATTACTGAGTACTCAGCCTGTCAGTGCTTGTAACACAGCGGGAGATCCTGAAGGCCTTCTAGCCCTTCAAGAAAAAAATATTTCTTTATTTATTAGTTTCATTTAAATACAAGGATGCTTGTTTTGGAACATGTTGTTGCAAAACTTATTACAGTTTTAATCTCATTTTATTATTAAGATAAACAAATTATCCAATCTGGGTTTTTTTTTCTCAGTGCGCTCATGTGCTCTCCTATTTATTAAAGCAGAAATACTGCCTTAGAATATCATTATAAAGTTACTTTATTTCAGTAAATCAGTTCAAAATGTGAAACTCATATATTATATAGATGTATTAAACACAGAGTGATCTATTTTAAGCGTTTATTTATTTTATTGTTGATGATTATGGCTTACAGCCAATAAAACCCCCCAAAAAATCAGTGTGTCAGAACATTTGAATGTTTTTTACTCTGTGTGTTTAATACATCTTTGTATATAGTATATTAGTTTCACATTTTTAACTGAATTGCTGAAATAAAGTAACTTTTCAAAGATATTCTAATTTTTTGAGATGGCCCTGTATATGTCAGCAGCTCACCTGATTTATCACATTTACCAATTTACCAAACCAGGTGTTGACTAATATGAGGAGAACTAGAAATAACTCTATTAAACTCAGATGAGGAGGAGAGATTAGGAGAAAAAAACTGTAAAAAAAAAAAAATTGTAAAAATTTTTGTAAAATTGCCGTTTGTATTTATTGTAATGTTGTAATGTGTTTTACTGAGGAAATAAACTTTACTTTACTTCACAGATAATAAGCATTTCTTTACTAAAATTCCCACAGGTGCCTAAAACTTGCGCATAATACTGTATAAGCAATGTTTCTACAAGTTTCTGAACATAATAATCCCACACAATACACAAAATACTGGGTCGTATTTATTACTTAAATTAAGCAATGTTGAAAACTTTTCATTTCAGGTAATATATTCTAATACTCATTTTAATTAGAAAAGATTAATGGGCTCAGTAATCGTTTTTCTTATTTGTTTAAACTGCATCAAGCTTCAAGCTTTCTTTTTTCTTTTTGTTATTGCTCGCAACCAAAGTTTAGTATAACTTAGCATTGTAAAGAGTGCTGCCGAGCTGCCGTAATAGGAATCTCTGGAGTGGGAGCGCATCAAAAATGCGCCGATCTTGACCTTCCTACTCTTCCGAATCCTTAATTGAAATGGAAATAATCTTGGGACTGCAGAATTATCATAATACGCCAGCCATCCAGTAGCTGCACTTCTCCTTTTAGCGTTTATGATTGCGTGAATACAGTCGGCGGCTCCAAGACGAGGGAGCGTTTAGCGTGCAGATTGCCGAGGCCAGTATTTTATACTGTGATTTTTTTTATTATTTCTCGAGCCGCGGTGCGAAACGCAGCGGCCACACAGGGCGACGGTGTGTACGGAGTGTACGGTGTGTGTACGGCGGCTTAAGCACAGGAAGGTCTGTCATATACACCAGTTCATTTTTGTGAAAGATGTTCGTGAATACCTTTGCGAGTGTACGGTGCAGCACTGGTGATGGATGTACAGCAGGTGTGGTGAGAGATTGCGAGCCGGCAGTGTGCCTGATGAAAAAATCATCAGGAAAAAACAGCGTTGGGCCGAGATAACGTATCGAGCTCTGGTGGGAAATAAATAGCCTAAGAAGGGGGGCAACAAAGCGTTTACAGATTTGGAAAAAGAAGAAAAAGTAAAAACAGGGTTCCACTCGGAGAACATGCAACAAACGGACGAGTACACACAAGCACATCAGGGAAAATGGAGGCGAAGAAGAAGAAGAAGAAGAAGAAGAAGAAGAAAATGAGAAGAAATGAGAAGACAATTGGCGTCCCCCCAGGAGTCCCATTCAGGAACATGCCTGTGCATGATTACGTTCGACTCGCCGCCGTGATCCAGCGCTTAATAAGACGTAGCCGACTGCTGATAACTCTCCACCATCAAGCACCAGCTGGAATTCTGTGGTTTTGCAACAAGAAAAACTGCATTTTTGGATTCTATAAGCTTTAACTCATGTTTTTTCCCTAGTCATTGTCTCATTTGTTTCACGAAAAAAAAAACAGCAGAATTGAAAATATAGATTCTTTACGTCAATGCCCACGAAGAACGACTTTGACTTGCTAAAGAGAAATGTACATTGAACAAAATGTTCTTGTACAAAATAATTGTATAAATGATCCTTCTAAAACCCTTTATAGTACAAGAGCCCTATTTTAGCTGTCAAAAAGAGAACTGACAAAGCAAATAGGAAACACAGGACTATAAATACAGACACAAGGCAGTAAAAGGGAAACTAGGAACACCTGGGGACAGGTAATGAGGGGGCGGAGCTACAAATGAAACTATATTTATTCAAACGGCCAATTGCGCATTTTTTGTACAGCTGTATTAAGGGCGTGTCGATATGTCTTTGGTATCGTGAGGAAGCAAAAAAAAAAAAATATGCATGAACATGTTCTCTTATTTAATCATGGGGGTGTTTCTTTTTGCTATACTGTGAACTAAACAAAGAGTCGGGTGAGCTCTGACTTTGGCGCGTACATATCTTTACAGTGTGGCGCTTTTGTGCATCTCAGCAGTGTTACGGTTGGGGTAGGTGTGGGATCCAAGTGCAGAGCAGATATGAATATATAAAAGGATATATATTTATATATATTTATATACTTATAAGGATATAGTTCTATTTTGTATTATTTAGTTCTAGTTATGGATTGGGATAATAATTTGAAATGTGTTGTGCTTAGGTGAATGTTTCTCCAAGGAGACTGGAGAATGAGTGGGAAAAAATCCCCAACAAGAGGTGTGGAAAAAAAGGCGGGAAACAGAACAAAGGAAATGCCACAAAATGGCTTGTACCAACAAAAGACAGCTTTAAACTTCAAATAAACCAAACTAAAACACAACCAAACTTAGAACTGGCTGAGCACCGCTCAGTCCTCTCTTTATGCTCTCTTTCAAGATATTTTCTTTTCTTTTATTTTATTTTATTTCTGTGTGGCTTTCTTTTCAGATCTCTTTCCTTATTTTGAGACCACCTTTTTTTTTCTTTTATTTTCTTTTTGTGATGCTTGCTGTGATCACTTTCCTTTTTTGAGATCACCTTTTATTTTATTCTCTTTTCTTTTCTTTTCTTATACCCTCTAGTACCGGTCACCCCTCTGTGAAGGTGCAACAGTGAGGTCTGGTTAGACTGAGGTTTAAATAGGGTAGTGCACATGTGCAGCTGGTTGACACTAATCACCGCCGGGGATTCTGGGAGTTGGAGATTTGGGATCCCACTCTACCATTTCTACCAGTCCCCCTGCTGGCAGCCCGCGGTGCAGCACTGCCCATCACAAGCAGAGACAGATACTGACCTGTTGGTTCACACTGTGAACATACAGCAGCAGCTCATGGGACTTAGGACTGTGGGGCCGACTGTTGACTGTTGTCAGGGTTTTAATAAGTCAGGGGAGCTCTTGTATTTCCCGCCGCCAAGATATATGCCGGAAACATTTTGATTTATTCCTAAACTCTGACACTAAAAAATAGCTTGTGGACGAGGTGTAAGATAACAACAAGCATCACGACACGCCTTTTGCAGGGTGTTGGTTGATAAGGGTCCTAAAATTAAAGCTTTCTAAAGATAATATTCAAAACAGCAATCTGCTTGTTTTTGCATTGATAAAGATGATTCACAGCTTCGTGCTCGAGCTGATCGATTGCTTATTTTGGTTTAACAGGCTAAAAAAACTCAGATCCCTGTTTCCAACTCTCTCGCCAATCTGAGTCCTAAGCAGAAGGAATGGGCGAGCCGCTAAATGAACGAAGTGTCTAATCGAAGGAGACGGTTGAAACAGCAGAACGTCGATTCTCTGCGATGAGCTCATCTTTGATCTTTCTTCTTTGTGCTCATCAGCTGCGGATAGTTCGCAGTTCCAAACCTCCAGATCCCGGCTAACCTGCAGGATGTGAGCGCCGGTCGATACCGCCGGCGCGTGGAGTTCACCGGCCGCCTTCTTTCCCCAGCAGAGGCATCATGTGAGCTCCTGCATCATTAATAACCCGTGTGCTGCTGGACTTCATCTTTAAAGCAAACTTGTCATGTGGATTATTTTTACATGGTGCGTACCTCTATGATCTGAGGTCTTTGCCGGTATTGGCTGGTATATATCTCACAGCACAGCAGGAGTAGCCTTGGGCACTGGGGGTTAATACAGAATTCATTTATCATAATCTCATCATAATCTGGGAAAAAAAAAAAAATTGACTACTTCAGCTTTACATCGTTGTTTTATTCTATAAACTACGGATAACATTTCTACCAAATTTCAAATAAAAATATTGCCATTTCGAGCATACAATATTACCTAATTACAATTATTTCATTTATTTAATATTATTGTATATATATACATACTTTCAGTTAAAACACATATTTAAATATTTACATAATGTCTCTATTTTGTAAAGAGACCAATCCTCACTGTCTAATATGTGTGTTTTAACTAAAAACATTTACATTTCTGGAATTATAATGATATCCCCCTGAGACCTGGACATATGCCTGACATTTTTTTACTTTCTCCTTGCTATTTGGGATTACTAGGACCTAAGAAGTATAAAAAACTAAACTTTCTCCTTGTAGAGGAAAAAAATAGTGCAACAACTAAATGTTAGCTTTCTACAAAAATAAAATAAACTAATTTCATAACATAAAAGTGGAGGATCATTTTTACCTGGCCCATGTTTCTGTCTGGAATGGCTGTAAAAACCTTTGACTGGGCTTCCCGCCAATTGGTTTTCAACCAATTTAGTGTAATATTGTCATGTTGTGGCCACTAGATGGTATGGGCAGTGTCTCCATATGAGGCCAAAGGGTCAATGTTTTAAAAAAATTGAGTATCTTGGAGCAGAGAAGCAGAAATGTAATCTCCCCATATGAGGACACTGGGTCTCAAGAGGATATATTATGTATCATAAATTATTTGAGTAATATTGTATAAATTATAAAGTAATTGTAATTAGGTAATATTGTATGCAGAAATGAAGTAAAGTTTACTAAAAGAAAGGATTGACTGAAGTTCAGTTCACGTATTTACTCTGTGTAACTCTATTTAAGTCTTGAAACCAAGTTGAAGTTACTTAAATTTACATGAAATTAAATTTACTTAAAAAAAAGCAAATGCAGAAAGTTCTGAAACTAAATTTTACGCATATTTTTTTTAGACTACGGTTTTGGGAAACACTTGCACAGCAACTGCATTGTTCCAGCTATATACTGTAAATTGCTATGGTAGTTTGCAACTATGCTTTTGGGAAAGAAACCCCAGTTCAGCTTTGACTACATTAACGTTACTCCAGTTCCTGTTCTCTTAATTAAAAAGCTCTGATGAACGTTATTTGCCGAGGCTGATGAACACGGCCTTGAACACGCCCCTGAACAAAGGTTAATCCAACACACTTTCAAAACAAGCACAAACAGCCTGGAATGAACAGAGAATCACAGAGAATCAGAACAACAGCGGAAACGCCACAGTGCTTCGTCTTTCAAGGCCTTTTTCCTCAGAACGTGGCATCGAATCAACAAATGCATTGTTTACCCTTAACAAAGACTCAACTGGAATGTGGCTAAGAGAACAGCAAACAGATATTTATTTTTTTTTAAACTCAGACTTTTTCCATATTTAAAATTGTTCGATTGTTGTTAAAGTTGTTCAATTTATTGTTAACATTACATTCACTACAGGTGCATCTAAAAAAATAATACAATTAGAATATCATTGAAAAGTTACTTTATTTCAGTTATAATTCAGTTGAGAATGTGAAACTCATATATTATATAGAGATTTATTAAACATGCAGAGTGATCTATTTTAAGCATTTTTTTTTCTTTTATTGTTGATAATTATGAAGCTTACAGCCAATGAAAACCCAAATATCAGTGTCTTAGAAAATTAGAATATTTTGCATTAAGACCAATTGGTACTTATTCTGCAGTGTGGGCAGTGTGCCAAGTCCTGCTGGAAAATGAAATCCACATCTCCATAAAAGTTGTCAGTAGCAGAGGGAAGCATAAAGTGCAGTACGATTTTGTACTTGATAATAGAACACAGTGGATCAACAGCAGCAGATGACATGTCTCTCCAAACCATCACTGATCATCAGTACATTTTACATTTTATTTGTAAATCATTAGAAGCAGAGTCTGGAGGAAGAGTGGAGAGACACACAGTCCAAACTGCTCGAGGTCTAGTGTGAAGTTTCCACCAATCAGTGATGGTCCAAAGAGAGCTTTGTGTGTGTATTATACTCTCTCGGACTCCAGCTGCTGATGCCAAATGGCATGACCTGGGTACTCAAACCAGTGATACTATAGTGATAGTGCCATATTCCGTTTTCCACATTCCAAGAAAAAATGGGTGTGTTTGAATAAAAAGTGATATATTCTGATTTATAAAAGAGATCCAGATGAAATTAACTGATAATAAAAGCTGAATTAGTGATTTTTAGTCTTATATTCATATATGTTCATATATGAAACTGCATTATGCATTCTATTGAAATATTTCCTCAGAATTCTTAGAATTGTTGACAGTGGGATTGAAATGTCTGAACACTTATTTTATGTATATATATATATATATATATATATATATATATATATATATATATATATATATATATATATATATACATATATATAATTATGAATATTCTTCTTGACACTCAGTGGGCTCCTGTAATGTGTAATTCCTCTTTAAAAAGGATGTTCCTTCATATATTTGCCCTACTTTAGCTCTTTTTAATTTCACATTTTTGTAACATACACTAACTATCTTGCGCTTTTCTTAGAACCTGAAGAGCATTTACATAACGTAAGGAGTCTTAAAGAGCATGCACATCGACTGTACAGCAATTTACATAATCTTTTTAAAGAAACCTCCACTAAATGCTTATACACGGAACCTGTTCGTTTGGTGGCAATGAATCAAAGAACCCGTTCTGGCAGGAACGCACTCCAACCTCCCCTCAGCTTTCCGTTTATAGAGTCCTCCACACCAGTAAAGCGCAGACAGCAGTACGCTTTCATCTAGCAGCTAATCAGCTATTGGAGATTGGTGTTTATCTACCCCTCTTCGTCCCAGTGGTCTCCCGTTCCCACACCCCCAAAAGTGTCAAGCTCCGGCCAATCTGTCTACCAGGCTGCTGGTGAGAAGGTGGGAGTTGGCTGGCGGCGTCGCAGCATCTAAGGTAATCAAGTTTACAGCTCAAGCAGATGAAGCCTAATGACTCTGATAGTTTTAGGCTTGGCTGAAGATGTCAAGTCCAGCCCATTTAACCCTAGCCAATAGAGACGGAGCTGGACGTGTGGACAGGTGCTCAATCTTAACCATGTCAAAAGTACGTCTTTAATAGGTAATTGTATGGGATTGCATGAAGATGAAGGAATTTTAAGCATCATCTTGGATGCTATTTAGCAACGATACACCAAGCTCTTGTCAATATCAAGCTGAAAATGGCAAAAAAAAAATCAACTTCAGTGTTTTTGGCCAAATACTGAAGACCAAAGACCAAAAAGAAATAATAATTTATAACAAACAATGACTCGCTTATCTAAAATAAAAGTCATATTGCATTGCAAAAAATGAAAAGACCATTTCAGATTCTGAATGAATCAGTTTCTCTGATTTTGCTATTTATAGGTTTACGTTTGAATAAAACAAACATTGTTGTTTTATTCTATAAACTACAGACAACATTTCTCCCAAATTCCAAACTTCAGGAATCAATATTTGGTGTAATAACCCTGGTTTTTACTCACAGTTTTCAAGCATCTTGGCATCATGTCCTCCTCCACCAGTCTTACACACTGCTTTTGGATAACTTTATGCTGCTTTACTCCTGGTGCAAAAATTCAAGCAGTTCAGTTTGGTGGTTTGATGGTTTGTGATCATCCATCTTCCTCTTGATTATATTTCACAGGTTTTCAATTTGGTAAAATGAAAGAAATTCATCATTAGTCTGTAGTCCAGTCCCTGAGAAAGACCAATCATTAAGAATGTCAGTAATAGTCTTCAATTCAATCCTTAAGCAAGTGCAATCATTGAGAGTGTCAATTATAGTCTGTAGTCCATTCCCTAAGCAAGTCTAATCATTGAGAAATCATTAAAAAAATGTCTATAATCCAATCTCTGAGCTACTCGAAATATTTAGAATCTCAGAAATTGTCCATAGTCCAACCCCAAAGCAAGTCCAGTTATTGAGACAGTCTAATCACTGAGAAATTAAAATAATAAAAACGATCAGTTATAGTCTATAATCCAATATTTGAGCTAGATTAATTATTGAGAATCTCAGTGAAAGTTTAGAGTCCAATCCCAGAGCAAGTCCAATAATTGAGAATTTAGTCCAAACATTGAGCAATCTTTAGACATTTCTTTAATCCAACATTGAGAATTTCAGATAATTAGTGTCAGTAATAGTCTATAGTTCAATCCCTGAGCAAGTCCAGTCATTGAGAATAAAAATATAAATTGAGAATGTCAATTATATAGTCTGTATTACATTCTGTAATCATTGAGAAATTATTGGAAATGTCTATAATCCAATCTTTGAGCTTCTCAAATTATTGAGAATGTCAGTAATAGTTTATAGTCCAATCCCAAACCAAGTTCAATCATTGACAATTTCAAAAATAGCCTTCAGTCCACAAATTGAGAATGTCATTAAAAGTCTATAGTCCAATAATTGAAAATTTCAATAATAGTCTTTCATAGGGACCAATCATTGGGAAAGTCAAATGAAAGTGTCAGTTAGTGTCTGTAGTCCATTCTCTAATCATTGAGAAATCAATAAAATGTCTATAATGCAATCTTTGAGCTACTCAAATTATTGAGAATGTCAGTAATAGTCTATAGTCCAACCCCAAAGCAAGTCCCATTATTGACAACTTCAAAAATAGTCTGTAGCCCACAAATTGAGAATGTCCTTAAAAGTCTGTAGTCCAATCGGTGAGAAATTCAAATGATTGAAAATGTCAGTAATAGTCTTTCATTGGGATCCAATCATTGGGAAAGTCAATTGAGAATCTCAGTGATAGTCAATAGTTAACTTATTGTTATTATCTAATAATTGGAAATCTCAGTAAGAGTCTATGGCGCAATCATTAAGAAACTGCAGTCTAGACTGTTGCAATAAAATGTTGCTGTTAAATAAGCTGTAATTACAGCTTAGTTAGTCAGCTTATCAGTTTTAGTCCTACACTAATAAAAAACCACTTAATGTATGTACAGTAAATATAATGACTGTCAACAACAAATCTAGTTATTGAATATGTATGTATACAGTATTTTCCATCATCAGTGGTCTGGTATTGTAGATACACTCTTCTCCAGAGAGCTGCAGATGTGAAATAAACTCTCAACCAAAGCAGCGTTCTATGAATTATTCTGAAAATTAATGCACCATCCTGCGAATCTGCAGAGATGGACAATAAAAAAGGGAAAACCATGAGTTGAAGTTATTGCTGTGGCTAAGATTTAAATCTAACCCCGCTGGAAAATTCATAAAGTGCAAAAATATTTCCACAGGGCCAAAATGCAGTCCCATTGCATTGGCATTAATAGTTTAATATGCACTTGGTAACGCTAAAATAAGATGCTGGGTGTGAGCAATATGAATTGAATATGAATACTATTCCCAGTATAAATATATACAAATATATACAAATATAAAACCAGCTGAACTATACATTTCCAAAGTGCCCATTTCCAAGCATGGCTAATGATGCATTATAGACAGCCTTCCTAGTTGCAATTACCCCTTAAGCGTGATTCACTTTAGTGCTGTAAATGTTTATCACCCACACATTCCAAACCCATAAAGAGATGCACGCCCTTTTATTATACATTACTTTCCAGTGGACGCGAATGCATGCAGTAAGCACAATTCAGCTCAAGTATTACACCACTGTGACCACCCCAGCAAACAATCATAGATATACTGACTAGCTAAATGTGCATTAATCAAGTATGGTTTTTTTTTTGTTGTGTATGAAAATAGCACTACTATTAACCTTTTATTTAATGTTTTATTTATGCTCGATCATCATTATTACAGCTCTGTGACTTTCTAATATGTGAAACCAATATGTACCAAATCTACTTATCAACTTTACCAAATTATCAGTAAAAATTCACTGTACATTAATATTAATATTTAGAGCACTTGCTCTTGGTTATTTAACCCTCGTGTGGTGTTCATATTTTTGTTACTCGTTTACTTTGTTACTTGTATTTAATTCAGCAAAATTAAGCAATTTTACATTAAAATGCTTTACACATGCTTGCTTCACCTAAATTGCAAGCAATATAAACAGCTTACATGGTTAATATTTGCCCTTTACCTTTCTTATGTTACATTTCTTTTAAAAAGTGCTACTCTTTTTTTTATTAGTTTTTTTTTTATAAAATGTAAAAGAAAATGAATTAAACTCAAGATATGAGTAGAAAATTAGTTTAGTTTCAAATTTACAAATGAAGCAATGTTTATTAGCCCTTGGCCAAACATACTGTATGTAATATAAATGGTTGGGGGGGGGGGGGGGGGGATGTACAGTGTGTGTTTATCGAAAATGTGTTTTGATATATGTTTTTTTCACAAAAAATGAGCCAATGCCAATGAGTTTGAGTTACAAAAAATATTTTTTTTTTAGTATCATTTGATGAAAAATTAAAACGGGTCCCACAGACCCGAACACCACACAAGGGTTAACAGATCATTGGCTGAAATGTGAAAAAAAAAAATGACATTCGACATCAGTATGTGTAATCTTCTCTCTTAGCACTACTTTTAACTGTATCAATCATTGAGAATATGAATAGTATCTTGTACTGTAGATTAATCATTGAGGAAGTTTAATCATTAGAAATCATTAGAAAGTAATGGTCTGCATTTTAACCATTCAGAAAATCTGAGCATGCAAATCTTCCTAATAGGCCATAATCAATTTTTTAAGAAAGTCTGATCATTAAAAAAATGAGTGGTCTTTAAAATGTTTAGTATTGGTCTATTGATCAAGTCAGAAATATTTAATTATTCAGTCTTTTTGAAAAAAGGTCAAATTATTGTGAATGTCAAGTAAAGTAAAGTTTACTAAAAGAAAGGATTGACCGAAGTTCAGTTAGTTCACTTATTTACTCTATGTTTGAGTTACTTACATTTTCATGAAATTAAAGGTTCTTTAAAAAAAAGCAAATGCAGAAAGTTGCGAACCTTTTTTTTAAGTACATTTTTAACACATCATTTTTTTCAGTGTAGAGTTCTTTGAACTGAATGATGCTTTATTCTGTAGGTAAATGGCTGAGTGTTGGAGAGTGTGCGCTCAGGAGAGGCTTGGTAAAGGACTTGCTTTGTTGTGTTCGTTCATACTTCGCCCATTACCCAAAGAAAAAGGAAGAAAAAGAAGCAAAAGGAAACGGCAGCCAGAGCAGCGGCGGCGGCGGTGATGAGCTTCAGGCGGCCAGCCTCGCGACTGCAGCTGTGCTAGATGGAGAATGGATTCTTAATGGATCTCAACTTCTTTCCCCCTCATACTTTCCACACCATTATCTTCCTCTCCCTCGTACGGCCAGCAGTAGTGGACATGATGGTCTCCCCGGCTCCCTTTGTGTCGGGACTCATTATAACCTTACTTTACACACAGAGTCTGAGTCATGCAGACCTTCACAGCGAGAGGAAGTCAAACCCGGCTCACTGTGGGGTGGTCTGAAATCACTACACCGCTCTGTTCTATAGTATACAGACACTACTCGTGACTAGCGAATTACAATAGTTTAATTACATACTCTCAAGAGGGATATCCAGTCAGTGTTCTAATACTCAGTGTGTAATGGGTTGGGGAGCAGTAGCTCTCCAGCCCAGAAGGTTGTAGGAACCAAGTGCAGAGCAGCAGATCTCAAAGCAGGTAAACCCAAGAAAAAGGGGAAAATAATAATAATAATAATAATAATAATAATAATAATAATAATAATAATAATAATAATAAGAATTAATATATAATCGTGAATATATATATTAATATTATATAATAAGATTTTATATATATATATATATATATATATATACACAATTATTATTATTATTAAACCCCGGTCGCAGCCCAGTGCTCTAACCGCTGCACCAGCGAGCGGATTGGGATGCGGCCGCTTTTATCGCCTTTTAAAGAGCCTCCGCCGAAAGGGGCGGAGCCACGAAAACGGGCGGAGAGTAAAAACGGGTGGAAAACAAAAACCTCACGCCCAGCGTGAGTGAAAGAGAAGGGGAGAATGTAAACAAGACTCGCCGCGGAAGCTAACGGCTACCTCTTATGGAGCGAGGTAAAAACAAAAGAGCTTCCAAACTAAACAAAGAAGTGAATTGGGGTGCTTTTGGATTAAAGGCTGTTCCACCACAGAGGGGAGGAACAGCGGGAGAGAGTGTAGGTGAGCAAAACCGCTGCTACACACACACACACAGGAGAGAGCACACAGCTCTATCTCTAGCAGACTCGAGAGAGAGGAAAGGGACAGAGGAAGATACTTTTGCGGGAGAGGCACGCCAGCGATGCTGATCAATGCTCTCTCCAAAGGGACAGCAGGAAAAGAAAGAGAAAAGAGCCGAGGCTCACTCGAAAAAACGGGCATAGATTCGCTCTCACGAGCTTCAAAGATCCAGCGCCGAGTGGCTGGTTGGCGCTGCTTATAAGCTGTTGAAAGCAGGTGTTGATAATTAGCCAACTAACCCTCGGCGCTGGCCTGGCGCGCCCTCCGATGCCCTGGAGGACGCCTCGATCGGGCACCAGCCCTTACACAGTGATGGACTGTCGAGAGGAAATACTCTCAGTAATGGTCTACATTTCAACCATTCAGAAAATCTGATCATACAAATCATATCAATAGGCCATAGTCCAATTTTTGAGAAAGTCTGATCTTTAAAAAAATGTTAGTGGTCATTAAAATGGTTAGTATTGGTCTATTTTTTAAGTCAAAGATATATTCAATTATTCAGTCCTTGGTAACGTCAAATCTTTGTTAATGTTAGTAATAATCTATAGACCATTCATTCAGTATCTCAGTAATAATCTATAATCCAATTACCAAGAAAGTCCAATCATTGTGAATCTCAGTAACAGTCCATAATCCAATCACTGAGAAAGTCCAATCATTGGGAATCTCATTAGTATTAGACTAAGACAGTCTAAAAATGTAAATTGTCAGTAATAGTCCATAATCAAATCACTCAAAGTCCAATCATTGGGGATCTCAGTATCCAGTTAGCTCTGATAATTACTGTACTAAAATGTGAGTAATATACTTGTGAGAGGGGTATCCAGTTAGTGTTTCGATACTTACTATACTGGCCTGAGTGATAGATTTTCGAGAGGGGTACCTGGAGTGATTTTATAGTCACTGTGCCTGGCTAAGTGATGGACTTGAGAGAAGGGTTAGTACAGGTAATCACTGTAGTGGGCTGTGAATAATATACTTGTGAAAGGGTTATCTGGTTAGTGATCTAATAGTTACTGTATTGGGCTACGTGACAAACTTTCAAGAGGGGTAAATGCACTGAGCTAAGGGTGATGAGCTCACAAGAGGGATATGTTGTTAGTACACTGATAATCACTGTACTGGGCTGTGAGTAATATACTTGTGAGAGGGGTATCCTGTTAGTGTTACGACACTCACTATACAGGCCTGAGTGATGGATGTTTAAAAGGAGTATCTGGAGTGATTGTATAGTTTTTTTTTTTTGCTAGTAATACACTTGTGAGTGCGGTATCTGGTCAGTTATTTGATAGTAACTTTCAAGAGGGGTGTCCAGTTAATGCACTGATAATCACTATACTGAGATGAAAGTGATGAACTCACAAGAGGGGTATATCTGGTTAGTGCTCTGATATTCACTCTACTGGACTGAGTGATGGATTTTTGCGAGGGGTATCTTGGTTAGTAATTTGATAGTCACTGTATAGGGATAGGTAATGGATTTGAGAGAAAGAGGGGGGGATCTAGTTAGTGTTCTGATACTCACTATACTGGGCTGACAGTGATGGACTCTCAAGAGGGGTATCAGTTTAGTGCTCAGATAATCAATGTACTGGGCTGTCAGTCATGTAAATGTGAGAGGGGTATCTGGTTAATGATTTGCTAGTTACTGTATTGGGCTACATGATGAGCTCTCAAGAGGGGTATCCAGTTAATGCACTGATAATTACTGTATTAGCCTGGGTGATGGATTTTCAAGAAGGTTATACACATAACCCTTTCATGCATAGAGGTCACTACAGTGTACAGCTGTTTAATTTTTTTTTTTTCTTTAAATATGCTTGCAATTTTGGGCACTGCTGCATATAGTCCACTGTAGTGGAAGCTATTGCATCATCCTATACAAAAAAATCCCATTGGTTGGTCATTGTAATGGGAAAAAGAAGTCAATGAAATCAAGATGGCCGGCAGACAGGGAAAACCACCAAACACCTTGGCTATTTTTGTTTCTACCTTTTATAAAATTATATCACTGCAGGTAAAAAAATATATAATTACATCAAGTAACATCTAAGGTGACATATTATGTAAAGATTTTCGAAATTTTGATTTTATATTTGAGGGAATTGTAGATTAATCATCTGTCCACTTAATTGTACATCATGCATCATTAGCTATTTTTCAACTTTTATGCAATGTCAATTACTTCCAGTGTTGTTTTTAAAATAATTCATATTGTTTAATGTTTTGGCTGTAAATCAACTTCTTTAATTGAGGAATGTCTGCCAGTACAGACAGTTGCAAGCAGAGAAGTAGGGTCAAGCAGTGATAGTGAAGGTGAGTCTGGAAATGTTACTGAGGGAGTTGAGGCTGAGGAACGGAGATGAAGGAGATGAGGCTGTTGAAACTAAGGGCACCCCAATATCCAGTATGCCCCTGGAAACCACTGGCCCCAGCTCAAGAAAGTATAAAATGCCAGCACACGAAGAACCAAGTACATCTGCATGCAGTGTCTTGTAGCTTTGTGCCCTGTATGCTTTGGCAACCATCATAGAAAATAGTCTCAGAAATTAGCAACAAGCATGATTTGACAGGAAATATGATACATGCTATAAAATACTATAAGAGAATATGCTCACTTAACAGTTCAGAGACTTGACAAGAATACAGTATGATAATACCAGTCACAATCAAGATTCTATAAGGTTCTACGGTTCAGAGACATTTTCTTGTGTCACAATATCCTCCTCAGTTCCACTATTCCAACAGAATACCCTATTACAACTGTATAACTGAATTACATTTGTGTTTTTTTTTACAACAAAAAATGCATGAAGTACACTTGAGTGGACAGATAAATATTTCTTTATCGAATAAAGATAGAATATATATTTTTTTCAAACCTTGTTTTACATCCCTAAGGATGTATAAAAACACTTAGAAAAAAAATCCTGACTGAGTTTATTATAATTCATGCATGAGAGGGTTAATGTTCTAATATTCATTCTACTGGACTGAGTGATGGACTCATAAGTGGGGTAACCAGTTACTGATGCCCTGATACGTCCTGCTAACATCCTCGTTGCTTTATTGTAGGGTGGAATTTTAGAGTTGTGACTCATAAAAGATGAGAATCTCTATTCCACGGATTCAATCAGCTAAATCTTTAGAGTGTGCTTTTTTCCGTAATGGTTGTTTAAATGTAGTTAGACTCAGGAGAAAGAACTTTGTATTACCTGCCGCATTTCCTTTGCTTCGTTTAAAAATAACTGATGTTTTCTTGGTTTGGGAATGGCAGGCATAATTGCGCTGGGCTTTCTGTTGCTCACTGAGCAAAAATTATTTTAATTTATTCTTGACAGTTGTGGAGTACAGTAGGTATGAAAGCTTTCTGCTTAAAGAGTGAATGGAGTGGTTGTGAACTAGTGCAAAAACACTGCCCTCGTGCATTGTTCAATCACTGCAGAAGCCTGATCAATGGAAATGTCTGTAATACTCTACAGTATATAGTTGGGAATCTCTGTTATATTTAACATGATAAGTGATAAGTCTAATCACTAAAAAAGTGAATAATAGTGCATAGAAAAATCATTGACCATTAAAGGAAAGTCGTATGAATTATGATACACTTACAGTACAATACATCACGTATCATTCAGAACAGACGGTTCAAACCACTGTGATGAGTGATGATTGGTACACTAATAAAACATTTTTTTTTTGTTTTTTTTCACTAAAGACAATGGTTTCTTCCCAGACCCATGCATTAATAAAGTCAGATAACTATCTGGATGCTTAAATAATGGTCCAATACATGATTCAGATTGGTAAAAAAAAAAAAGAAAAGATTAAAAAATGGTTTCTATCTCAATTCAAGATTCAATTACAATAAATGAATGAATGAATGAATGAAAGAATGAATGAATGAATGAATGAATGAAGTTTCTAGAAACCCAAGGACGCTTTACAATTTACACGTTTTAAACACAACCGTTCATACTCAGTACTCATCCACACACAGGTGAGAAATGGCAGCCAATAGCACACAGCGTACTCTCAACCGGAAACAACCGTCCGCCTGCATTAGACTCTACAGTATATAGTTGGGAATCTCAGTTATATTTAATATTTAACTATTTTTAACATTTTTTAACAAGTTTAATCACTGAAAATGTCAATAATATTGCTTAGACAAATCATTGGGAATTAAAGGAAAATCATATGAATTTATCATATGATATACTTCTGTATTCATCATGTCTCATGAGTGATGATTCGTACACTATTAAAAAATAATGGACAATTGTTCCTTCCCAGACCCATATATAAATAAAGTCAAAGAACCACATAGATGCTTAAATGATGGTCCTATACATGATTCAGATTGGTAAAAAAAAAAAAAAAAAAAAAAAAAGAAAAGATAAAAAAGTGGTTTCTATCTCAATTCAAGATTCAATTACAATGAATGAATGAATGAAGTTACACTTATATAGTGCCTTTCTAGAAAACAATGCTTTACAATTTACACTTTTTAAAAACAACCATTCATACTCAGCACTTATCCACACACCGGTGAGAAGCAGCAGCCAATAGAGTGCAGCGTACTCTCAACTGGAAACAACCACCGTCCACCTGGAGGACTGCATTGGACACTACAACACTGCAAAAACACTGCCCTCATTCATTTTCATCATGTGCCCAACTGATAAAGCAAGCTTTGTGTTTAGCTGAGCGCTGTTGTTCCGTGTTCGTCTGTCTGTAATGCAGCTTCTTTCGTGATGTTAAAGCCGTGTTTGATGTGGGTCTTTCTGTGGCAGCTCGTGAAGTGGCATAAAACAAAGGGTTTTGTTTGATTAATGAAAAGTTTGATAAGAAATCCCACTTCCTTAAAATGAGGCCCATCAAATAAATAAATTAATAAACCCCTTTGCTAATCTGCACCCAGACGGGAGGGAAGTTAATTAGATTCTTGGTAATTAAGCCAGACTCCCATTCTCTTCATTTAGGCTTTGTCAGTTCTTACATCTTGGTGATTTCCCCCAAAAGACTCATTGACTCGGCAGTAAACAACTTTAGCCCAGTTGGCACGAAACTGGCCCAAATACCGTTTTCGTCACAGTTCAGAGAGCTCGCATTTTCTGAAAGCTTGAGTCAACAGTCAAGAATAACTCTGTCAGCACATCCGTAAACAAACTCAGTGAGAAAAAAAGAACAAGATCTCACAAAATGTGTACATATACAACATATCGTCATGGCGCGGCAGAACTCTTGGCATCATGTTCTCCTCCACCAGTCTTACACACTGCTTTTGGATAACTGTATGCTGCTTTACTCCTGGTGCAAAAATTCAAGCAGTTCAGTTTGGTTTGATGGTTTGTGATCATCCATCTTCCTCTTAATTAGTTATCATGTTAGTTAATAAAAAAAAAGTATGACTAAAAAAAGCAAAAACAAAATAAATCTGTAGGGGGCTTTTTTACTGTATACAGCTCTGGAAAAATAAGAGACCACTTAAAAATTATGATTTTCTTTGATTTTACCAAATTGAAAACCTTTGGAATATAATATATATATATATATATATATATATATATATATATATATATATATATATATATATATATATATATATATATATATATTTATATATATATATATATAGAATAAGAGGCCGATGGATGATCACAAGCCATCATACCAAGCTGAACTGTTTGAATTTTTGCACCAGGAGTAAAGCAGCATAAAGTTATCCAAAAGCAGTGTGTAAGACTGGTGGAGGAGAACATGATGCCAAGTTCCACCAAATATTGATTTCTATTCACTCTTAAAACTTTATGAATATGAAATTGTTTTCTTTGTATTATTTGAGGTCTGTAAATAAATGCTCTGAATGACAATATTTTCATTTGGAATTCGGGAGAAATGTTGTCTGTAGTTTATAGAATAAAACAACAATGTTCATTTTACTCAAATATAAACCTATAAATAGCAAAATCTGAGAAAGCAACTGAGAAACTGAAGTTGTCTCTTAATTTTTTTCAGAGCTGTCCAATGAAAATTCTAAAGTCAACAGGCAGATTCAGAAACTCATGTTTGATTTTAAGCTGAAATTCCATATAAATGCAGATTTAAAGCCAAAAATTCAGAGTTAGCTTCAGGAATCCTGTGTACAAACAAACTGGACAGAAATTTTATTTGTTCATGTGATGAAAGCTTGATCTCAGGGTCTGTAAAGTACAAAGAAATGCTTCCAGGAGGCAGAGCGAGATTTCCCAGCTTTACCCCTCGGCTCCCTTCATATAGAGGTACTTACAGACCTTCCAGCCAGCATCAAATGGAGCCGGGAGATGCTGGAGTGGGAAAAGCCTCGTGGGGGTAAATCAGGACCTGGACAGAGCACACTCCAGAGAAAAGCAATCTCACAGCAGCGCTGCATTACACATGACCCTGCTCCACTCAGATACATGCTGTAAAGCGTCAGGGTCTTGGAGGTCCGGCTCTGGCTTCTGTCACCCTTCTGAAATCCTCACTTCCACCTGACTGACCTGTGAACTTACAGCTTGCTCTCTGTGTGTGTTCTAAACCTCACACATTGAAAAAAAAATATGTTTATGTTATTTTACATAACAAGAAGAAACGAGTTAGGGTTTTTCCTCAATTAACTTTTTAACATGCACTGTTTTAATGAATCACTTTCTCTGAGTTTGCTATAAATAGGTTTATGTTTGAGTAAAGGGAACATTGCTTTTGTTTTATTCTATAAACTACAGATTATAAAAATTTCTCCCAAATTCCAAATAAAATGTATATATAATGTGTATAACATATATATATATACAGGTGTTGGACCATGAAACTGAAACACCTGGTTTTAGAGCACAATAATTGATTGTGGTGACGGACAGTTCTGGTGGAAACAGGAGAGTTGAGGTGAACATTGAATTCTGCGTGATTTGATCAGCCGTGGTTTTATGTTTTTTGGTTACAATCCGGGTTAGCACCCGAACATCCCTTTCAGACAGCTTCCTCTTACAGCGTCCACAGTTAATCCTGTTGGATGTGGTTGGTCCTTCTTGGTGGTGTGCTGACATTACCCTGGATACCGTGGCTCTTGATGCATCACAAAGACTTGCTGTCTTGGTCACAGATGCTCCAGCAAGACGTGCACCAACAATTTGTCCTCTTTTGAATTCTGGTATGTCCCCCATAATGTTGTGTGCATTGCAATATTTAGAGCAGAACTGTGCTCTTACCCTGCTAATTGAACCTTCACACTCTGCTTTTACTGGTGCAATGTGCAATTAATGAAGATTGACCACCAGGCTGTCTAACCCCTGTATATAATATATGAGTTTCACATTTTGAACAGATTACTAACTACAAATTCCATTGAAAAAACGTATAGATATATAAAAAAAATTAACAAAGCTGCTTTTACGTTTAGATTCATCACTTGCTTCTCCACTATAACACATATAAAACTACACTGCAGTGCATTCTGTTTTTATCCGCCGGCTAAATATGCGTGTCGAACTGCCCTGTGGAACATCCTCCACCCATCACACCACTGTGCTGAGCTCACGTCTCACCACGAGCTGGAGTGGGTGGATGTAGGAAAGGGCTGCTGGCAGATGCCTCGTTAAATACATATTGCATTGCTGTACGACTAAGGAGACACTGATGCTGTTTAGAAAGTCATTGCTTTTCATTGAGGCCTGAAATTAAATTGAGGAACAAAAAGAGGGAAGTCACTGGCCTGGAGAAAAGTGCACTCGAAAAGAACGAGAAAAAAACGAGAGCACAGCGGCAAGCGTGGCTCAATCTCCAGAGATTGAATGCCCATCTGGAATCCGAAGAGCTACCTAGGGAGTTTTCTTTCTTTTAATGCATTTTAAACATGCACGTGCTGTTCACATCCTCCAAACACTTGCATTCACGAGGCAACATGCAAATTGCATGTATTAACGTGTAATAATAGTGTTATAACTTGGTTATAACATATTTAATGTTGTATTCCTTGTACTTGATGATTTAATGCCAAATATTTTAAGATAAGCCTGATATTAAACTCCTAAATCTTCAGGATTTCTATTTAAATATTACATAAAACGGGTTTTGTCATCTACACTTGTAGCTAGTATATAGGTTAACCTCTTAACCTCCAAGCCTATTTTTACCAATTTCCGCCTGATATTAAATATCCAATTATTAAGGCTTTTTTACTCTAATATTATATATGAAGTAATATACATAAAATATATTTTATGAAGTAATATTTCTCAAAAGCCATTAACCCTCCTGTTATGTTCCGGGTCAGTTTGGCCCGTTCTAAATTTTGAAGATCTAGGAAAAATAGTTAAAAGTAATTTTTAGTATGAAAAACAAAGACTAAAACAACATTGCAATGTTATGTTTTAATGTTATGTAAAACTTGTGTTTTATATGTTGGTCTTTCAAAAGTAATAAAGTAGTGAATGTATTTTTTTTATGAAAAACTAGTTTTTTTCCAGGAGTAAATTACCCCTTAAATTAAATTAACCATTAAATGTTAGTGTTAAAAGTATAGAAACACCACTGCAGTAATTATTGATAGAATAGTTAGTAATAATATTTACACTGCTTTTAAGGATTTTTTGGGGGTTTCAGACAACTTTTGGAGAATTAAACATGAACTGGTTCAAAATGACCCTGGAAAACCATTGCTGTTCCTAACAAATGAACATAATAGAAGGGTTAAAATTAATTTGAAAACACTTAAAAATGTTTAATTTAATCTGTCTGTAATGGTCAAAATACAGTAAAAACAACATTAAATTTAAAGCTTTCTGTCTCACCCTATTTATCACTTTAACGGTGCACAACTCTGCAACTTCACAGCTGAGCAGCAGCAGCACAAGTTTCACATTTCACCCAGTTTGAAGGTTGTATTGCCTCTTAAACTGAGAAGCTGGTGTGGAATATCCGGACAGGACTGCTGAGGTGGATTTGTTCTCCGAGGTTTTGGCAGAAATGCGAAGGCTGCACAGATTATTCCGAGCTGGCGGATGAATGGCCGCCGGGGTTTCAGCTGAAGCTGTGGGGAAAGGTTATCATTTGATTTTTCAACACAAGTTCCTGAGGTTCAATCACAGCTCTGCCTCTGTAATAAGAAGAGGTTAAGCTTTCAATCTGTCTCAGTATTCGGGGGAACACTGGAGCGAAGTACAGTGTGAACCTTTTCCCTGTCTGTCAGTTATATACAGACTCAGCTCCACTGTTTACACTTCCAGAGATTAACTCTTAAACTACTCCTCAAACTCACTTAACCCCCTAAACTAAGATGGGCTGGATTATGGAGATAGCAGAGAAAATCCTTGACAAAAAAATAAAATAAAAATTCAACCAGCAAAACCACAGACGGAATCAAATCGAATACTCGGCTGTGAAAGAATGAAGTGCAGGGGTATATACAGAAATATTGAAGTGAACAGGTGAAATCAATACTCAGGTGATTGTAGTCTGAGAGAGAGAGAGAGACAGAGCAAAGGAGACACAGAGAGAGAGAGAGAGAGAGTGGCATAGAGAGATAATGAGAAACAGAGAGAGAGATAATGAAAGATAATGAGAGAGAGAGAAAGAGTGAGAGAGTGAATGAAGTGCAGGGATGTATATATAAATAGTGAGGTGAACAGGTGAAATCAATACTCAGGTGATTGTGGTCTAAGAGGTGTCATGTGATCACTCATGAAATTTGTTTATTCTCCAATATATTTATGTATTTTGCTTTTTTCTATATTTGTTATTTACAGATTTATGTTTATTTTGATACCACCTAATAATAAGTGTCTTTAAAACAACCCTTGTAATAAATGTGTAACTGTAATAGTAATATTACAGTAATACACATGTTAATGTTAATTTATAATGTTTATAATTTTACATGTAATATTGAGTGAGGAATAATTTGTGTATACATAGATATGTTTTTTAAACATTTTTAGATTTATACATTTTTTTCTGTATTTCCTTTTTTTCTAATTTATTATTTTTCTGTGTTGACCATTATATATATATATATACATATATATATATATTTTAATTACTGACTTATTTTTTACTGCGCTTGATTATTTATACACTTAATATGTTACATATTTCTTTTCTATATTTTTGTCTGTTTGCCTATTTCAACATTTTAGATTTACTTTTTTCTATATTTGCTTCTTTTTACATTTTTACATTATGTTTTTTTTTATTTTGAGTTTTTTATTTTTGCAATTTCTGTATGTCATCTTCCAGTGTGTTAACTTGATAGAATAAAATACGACACACTATTGGTTAACCGTAGAGAAATCAGCGTGTTTGACGACTTGGAAAATAAGAATAGGCCGCGTTTCCTGTCTCGCTCCTGCTGTGTTAATGGAGGCTGTTCCACCTTAAAAAACACTGAATTTATTTAACTCTCTGCTGCCTTATTATTTTATTATTTAAGGTGGAATGAAAAAAGAAATCCAATAAAAATTTACTTTTGCTTTGTGAAAGGGGAACAAAAGGGCATCCAGCTGCTTAACTGCTTAATAACGGTTCATTTGTAAAGTGTGACGACTGAAGTAATGACTTCCCCAGAGTTTATCGCTTTATTCCAGTTTCACTTTATTCTGAACTGAATCAGGAGATCCTCCTCCTCCTGATCCACCTCCTCACTTCTGATTTAACCCTTTCCTAAACCCCACTTTCCTCAACTTACTGTCTGACACAGAAAGTGAGTGTGCTTTTCTTATTTTTATTTCTTTGTTTTGTCAAAGACAGAGAGCGAGACACAGAGAGAGAGAGACACAGAGTAAGAGACGAAGAAAGAGAGCGAGAAACAGAGTAAGAGACAAAGACAGAAAGTGAGACAGAGAGAGACAGAGACACAGAGAAAGAGACAAGGACAGAGAAAGAGACGCAGAGAAAGAGACAAGGACAGAGAGAGAGACGCAGAGAAAGAGAGAGAGAGAGAGAGAGAGAGAGCCACACAGAGAAAGAAGCAAAGACAGAGAGCAAGACACAGAGAGAGAGAGACACAGAGTAAAAGACAAAGACAGAGAGCGAGACACAGAGAGAAAGAGACACAGAGTAAAAGACAAAGACAGAGAGCGAGACACAGAGAGAAAGAGACACAGAGTAAGAGACAAAGACAGAGAGCGAGACAGAGACAAAGACAGAGAGTAAGACACAGAGAGAGATACACAGAGTGAAAGACAAAGACAGAGAGAGAGAGAGAGAGACACAGAGAGAAAGAGACAAAGAGAGAGAGAGAGAGAGACAGAGAGAAACATAACAAGGGAGAAAAAGAGAGAAATAACAAGAGAGAACGAGGGAGAAAGAGAAACATAGAAAGAGACAGAGAAATAATGAGAGAGAGAGAGAGAGAGAGATAAAGAAACTAAGACAGAGAGAGACACAGAGAAAGAGACAGCGAGAGACTCAACGAGAGATAGAGAGAGAGAGAGAGAGAGAGAGAGAGAGAGAGAGAGCAGCCCAACCTAAGGAGAAACCCAGTGTGGACGAAAACACAGAATATAAATGATTATAACAAATTTACTGATATTACTGATTTATTCCTCATTATTACACATTTATAAAGTCATTATCATTATTAATAATTATTGTTAGTCCTGTAAATAACATGTATGTACTTTTTCTTTTCTTTTTTTTTTTTTTATAAATTTTCTGTTATATTCTGAAATAGTGTTTCTATCTATTTTTGAGATGTTGATCCAGCAAATCCAAGCAGGGAATTCACTAAATTGATGACTTTGGTCTTTGTTTTACAACAAGCCAATTAGAGCTGTTCTGAAAGAAGACAAGCAGATACTGCCCCAAACTCCACTAAACCATCCGACATTTATCACAGTATACATCTTGAAATAAACATATATAAATATATGTACTTAAATTATTACTTTTTTCCACATATTGTAATTTATTTACTGTCCTTCACTTTTTCATAACTTAATTATTGTTTTTTTTTAATTTTTTTTGTGGTTTGCTTTGGCAACAAATGTTGTTTTTTGCAATTCATGCCAGTAAAGCTATTTGAATTCTTCTTCTTTTTTTAACAAATTCCTCTAAATAACCAAACTCTTTCCCACTTTTCTCCAACAGCCAGCAGAAAAGTCATCCAGAAATCAGAAAGGCTCGTGGGCGGACCTCGTTTGTGTTTGCCGAAGCCGCTCAGGCATGAGCTGATGTGGCCCAAACTCACACATCATTAAATCCGTCCACCTTTAGGCTGGAGAATTCAACTCCCCCCAACCCCCCCCCCCCCCCCCTGCTGTTTTACGCCATATTTGTTTTTCCATCATCTTGCCATTAACGATGATGTGGACCTTTGTGATGGCCTCTTCAAACGTGACGTTCCTTCAGCCTCCTTGAGCTCTTAATTAAGATTGTGCGTCTGAGCTAGCGTACGGTACGGCGGCGCTACTGCGCTACTCGGCGGCGCTCGGAGCACCGGAGGGTGCCTGGCAACAGACGTACAGAAACAGGGAGGGGAATTCAGAGGCAATTTTTAATGGGACCATTGTAATGAGCCCCATTTGTGGACCCATGTGACCCAAAGCTCTAGCGCAACTGAACAGATTATGTTCATTAAGATGATTGAGGGTCGCGGGGGCCAGAGCTGGTGAAATATTACTAAAGGAAACCAGAGCAATAATGCAGATGCAAATAAAGCTTCGGAAATAGTTCTTGACGACGGCCACAGTGGATATTAAGGATATTACGAACAGTATTAATAGTATCTGGAGGTAATTTCATTTTATTTGCTGACTGGGTCATGAGCAGATGAGATTTTATTGGTAATAATCAGTTGAGTCGTATATTTATGAAAAAACTTAGTGGTTGCATGTCTATATATATATATTTTTTTTTAGTATTAAAAAGTAAAAAAAAAGTTTTTGAAACATGGGAGGTTGTTGTTGCATTCTTATGCTTTCAACAGCTTTCAGCCCAAAGGAACAAATTGTGTACATAAACTGGAAACACTCTTCAAAAACCACTTTAAACCAGTTAAGAGCTGTTATCTTAAACATTTCTTTATCTAGAAATTAACTTTTTATATTTTTACAACTTTATTATTAATGAAAGTGCTTCAGTAGTTCTCACTAGCTGCCCACCAACACTGATAGATGTTGTTATCTAATAACATCTTGTAACATGCTTAGCTGTGATAGAAGCACAACACTCATTTGCAGGGGTGTCGCCATGTCCCCATTTCTTTAAAAACATTTTCTTTCAAAGTTAAACGAGTGCTGCTTGTTAATCTACACAGATTTCTCTCCTGAAAACTGTTTATTTGGGTGAGTAGAGTGCTTTCATGTATTTACAGTAAGCTAAGATGTCCACATTTCCACTAAGACTGGGTGCAGCAGCATTAGCATTTAGTAAATGCTGCCCGACAGCGCTACACTGAGGAACCCTGAGTGTTCCAGTAAGCAAGGGTGCTATCAGCTACCGGGTTATCCTACATAGCTTGTTTTAACACAGTAAACGTACAGACTACAGTCCAATATACTCACCTCTGAAAGGTTTTGCAAGTTTAGCGGCTAATGCTAATACTGCTCCAGCCTTATTGCTGGAGAAACTTAACTGAAACTCATGTATAACTCTGTATATCAGCAGAGTGGCTTCACTTCTCCTTTATACCTGACTGGTGAAATTCATACATAAGGAGCACCGGATTATAAGGTGCACTGATGATTTTTTGAATAATGGAAAATTAAATGATTTTAAGTGCATCTTATAGTGCTAAAATTACGATAATCTCTTTACATTTGCTGTTTGCTTTTCTATCTGCCTTCTGCTCTATCAGCAACAGTTATTTGCCTTGAATTAGTGGGTGGCCACCCATTTTGCCTGATGGAAAACAACTTACAAGCTTTTGTATCAAGCTAAACTGCTAGCAGAAAGCACTTGTCATCATGTCTCCAAACCAGTGAGGCGTTCAGAGGGAAATCATTCCGGCTATGCTATTATCAAAAACGATTTCATATCCATTAAATGGCGCTGTCATAGCGAACTCAGTGACCTACTAAATTCTGTGATTCTCAAAACTTATCGGGGGTAAAACTTGTAGAAGAGTTGGGTCCACCTTGGGTCGAATTTCCACACAAACAAAGGTACTGTGGGACTGAATTATGGGATGTCCTGCTGTCTGTATGCTACTGTTTTCCTTTTCCCACAGCTGAACTTCAGGCAAAGCCCTTGGCTAGTCGACTGCAGAGTAGAAGTAAATGTATGAGCCGACTAGCATACAGTACATGAATACAGTATATATACCATATACTATACATATATTATACATTTCCCAGAACTCTATCCATTGGAGATCCACCAGAAATGATTTCATACACTAGATTTCTGTACATCTATACCTGTACATATGTACGTAGAGTAGGAAATAATTAAATGCATTAAAAAAATTACAATTATATATATATATATATATATATATATATATATATATATATATATATATATATATATATATATATATATATATATATATATATTTCTATTTCATTCTCTACTTTGGACTTTTTGGCAGTACAGTATTTCAGAGTTCCTTTCCAAGGTGTTAAAAAAGTGATTCAAGTCAAAAATTACATTACAATATGAATTTAAATGTAAATGTAAGCTGCTGTGATGTGAACTGCATGCATAATATTGCTATGATTGTAGTGGTTTCATTTAATGTGGTTGGTGTGGCTTACAGTAGTGGATAACACCACTACTTGCCAGTGAACTGCACATCCTGTTTGAGACTGGGGTTCAATTCCCAGTCTGGGTGACTATATGTTGCACTATGCTAATAAGAGTCCGTCGTCCACCTGTGCACCTGTGCAATAGAAATAACCTTTTAGTGTTTTTTTCATGTTTTTGCTAATTCTATGCTAAAAACTTGTTCCTGTTACTTTCAGTCCTGTTACTCAGTACATGAAAAAGTAACAGGAGTGAGTTCCAGTAACAGGAGTGAGTTCCAGTAACAGGAGTGAGTTCCAGTAACAGAAATATGCACCAACAGAAGAGGTTGTTTTTTGTCATATGTATACATTTTTTGAACATGCAGTCAATCATTTATTTATAATAAAGACTTTCTTGAGAGAAAATCAAAGGAATTAGTTTACTTAGTAGCTTTTAAACACGTTTTTTTAAATGTCACATGAGTTTTAGTAACAGGACTGAGAAAAATGCAAACATTTTCGTCTTAAAAACTTAGAAAATGAAGTGAAGCTACCTGAGATCGACCAGTTAAATATATGTTTTATTAGATCCAGAGTTGAAAAAAGACTTTAAAAATGAGTTTAATTTGGAAGAGTTACAACAAGCAAATGGCACCCATTTGGTGGAATGGCCCAACTACAAACTACTTAGAGACCAGAGGTGGAAAAAGTACTGAAAATTTGTAATTAAGTAAAATTACTTTTACTTTGCTAAAATTCTTCTCAAGTAAAAGTAAAAGTACCCATCTAAAAATCTACTCGAGTAAAAGTAAAAAGTACTCAATTTAAAATGTACTTTGAGTAAACTTTTTTTTTATATTTGATGTAAAAAAAGTACAACAAATCATAAAATAACTATTATTAATTAATATATATAAATTATTATTCCATATAATAATTTGGACCTTTTCAGGCAGTATTTGTTCAGACCACCCCATAAAACATTTTCTAGAACAAGTGGCATTTGTATGAAAATTAATGGTCATATAAGTGACTATAAACTGTATTATTATAGTTTTAAAGGTCATTGTTGTATTTCAACTTCCCATTGATATGCTTTAACTACTATTTACATGTTTTTTTTTTTGACAATTATTATTTTTTTTAATTCAGACAAACAGCATTTTATTTTTTACTCAGTAACAGGGAGTTTTCCAATGTAGCGAAGAAAATTACTTGTGTCAAAATGTACTTGAGTAAAAGTAAAATTACCCATTTTAAAAACTACTTAAAAAAAAAAAAAAAAAAAACAACTTTCCAACTACAGTGAGTAAATGTAATTCATTACTTTCCACCTCTGTTAGGGACACTTATTATAAACTTATTATAAACTTATTATAAAAGATAACGCCCAGCATTCTGGTTTACATGCTTTCCAGAGGACTTCAGAAACGACTGTAATTTAGAATGAGCTGTATTAAGCACATTCAAGCTGTTTCCGTTATTTCGTCCGCTTGGCAGACCCGCCCCAATAATACAGTGGGATTACTGCGGCTGAACGCCGGCGATGTTGTGTTTTTGCTGCAGGTCTTTGTTCTTCTAATGAGCTCTTAAACAGGAAACCAGTGGGGACAGGTCATGTTCCAGTATCCGTATCTCCAACTGAATTGCCTCCTGCATAGAAGCCAAATGTATTCCTCCACAATACAGTAGAAATCTGCAGGATTCAACAGCAGTGAGAACTGTGTTGTCGGGAAGGGCCTTTGGTGGCATCTGGGCTCTGAGCCAGCATACTGGAGAAGACTGTAGATGGCCGTCGAGAATATGCTCAAGTCTTGTTTTGTCCTTTTCCACACAATACTTCAGCTTATATAAGGCGATTGTGTTTTTTTTAAGTCAAATTAATTCAGGTACAGAACGTTCTTTAAAAAAAAGCAATGTACAATTTTAGTGTTGCATGGGTATATTGGTTATGGGTGGCTGTGCTTTTATATGTTCTATGATGTGCATAGGTTTGTTTGTCTTTACGTTCTTACAAATGACATTTTTAAATGGTTATAATTGGCACAAAAGTTGAGTTCCATGAGTTTTCCTACATTATAAATAAATAAAGAATCATGTATTAACTTAAAAGTGTTAAACAAACCAAATTACTCACTTAGTGAAGCATTAAGGTGCTCTTACAGTATCTGGAGACTTGATGAATGTACTCTGTGCAACAATGGAAACTCTTGCTCATCCTCTTTTTGCATGGTCCTGATGAGAGCCAGTTCCATCATAACGCTTTTGATGGTCTTTGTGGTGACTGCACTTTAGGATACTTTTCTTACGTTCCAACAAGCAAATGGCACTCGTTTGGTGCAATGGCCCAAGTACAAATTACTTAGGGACACTTATTATCAGTGTTGGGCACATTAATTTGAAAAAGTAATTAGTTTTAGTTACTAGTTACTTCTCCAAAAAAGTAACTGAGTTACTAATGGAGTTACTCCACTATAAAAGTAACTAGTTACCAGTAAAAGTAACTATTGTGTTACTTTTGTTATTCGCCTCGTAAAAAAGAAAATGAACAAAAGAAAATAAATGATGTAATTACTATTATTATTATTAGAAAAATAACAAATGAAAATAAACCCAAAATGTTGCCAAAAATGGAAACTCTTTTGGCATGGTCCTGATGAGAGCCAGTTCCATCATAACATTTTTGATGGTCTTTGTGGTGACTGCACTTGAGGATACTGCACTTTTCTTACGTTCTTAAGTTTAAAATCTTAAATTGATCTTAACTCATCAAAATAACTAATTAAAACTGTGTCTATCAGCTTTCAGCAAGTTTACGAGTGGTCAACCTTTTTGAAACCTCTCAGGTTTTTTTTTTTTAAGTTAATTGTACTGTACTGTGAGTTGTACTGTGGCACTGAAAGGTATAAAAGGTACAGTACAGGCCAAAAGTTTGGACACACCTTCTCTTTTTCAATGCGTTTTCTTTATTTTCATGACTATTTACATTGTAGATTCTCACTGAAGCATCAAAACTATGAATGAACACATGTGGAGTTTTATGTACTTAACAAAAAAAAGTTGAAATAACTAAAAACATGTTTTATATTCTAGTTTCTTCAAAATAGCCGCCCTTTGCTCTGATTACTGCTTTGCACACTCTTGGCATCATTCTCTCAATGAGCTTCAAGAGGTGGCCACCTGAAATGAAAAGTTTTCCAACAGTCTTGAAGGAAGGAAGGAGTTCCCAGAGGTGTTTATTAGCACTTGTTGCTCCTTTGTCTTCTTCACTCTGTGCTCCAGCTCACCCCAAACCATCTGGATTGGGTTCAGGTCCGGTGACTGTGGAGGTTCAGCTCATTTTTTTTTCTGTTAAGTACATAAAACTCCACATGTGTTCATTCATAGTTTTGATGCTTCTGTGAGAATCTACAATGTAAATATCAGTCATGAAAAAAAAGATAATTCATTTGCAAACAATTTACATAAAGAAGCAACAGGAAAAAAATGAGAAGAGCATGGAGGTAAAACATTATGCATCCTGCATCGTACGCTCCAGGGTTGACGGGTTCTCTGTGTGGATTCTTTAAACAGCTTGGCCAATAAGCCGACTTCTCCTTTTCCCACTTAAGAAAAAGGGAGGCTGGAGGAGAAATAGCCCGAGGCGAAGGAGGGGAGGGTTTTAGAAGGAAGAGGCATGAGTCGTGCGATGGATGACTCGGCCGTTGGCGGAGGAAGGCTGCGGAGGTGGAGGAATCTGCATGAGGGCTGACGCAAGAGAGAATCCTACACTGCGGTGGGAGGAATTCCTCCATAGTCGATTGCCATGGTAGCCTGTCACCAGGGTGTAGACGCTCACCTTTGTGGTCGTGACTGCCCAAAAGTTTTATGGCAGATAATAGACCTAAAAATGTGTAGCTGCTCCAAATTGGAAGAGAGAGAGAGGTATGGGAGAGGTGCATCTATGGAAGGAAAGATCTTGTTAGTAGGAATATTTGCATTGTACTGTATTATTTGCAGTTCATTGACATTTGGAAGCTCATTTCAGTCCAGTTATAAATTACTTTATAGACTAATGTAGAATGTGAGGTGTTTAACTATGGTTAAGGAGTGCTACAGATCTAAGGAAGAAGCTGTTAATGTGCCCCATACTGTGCTGGTTTTGATGATCCTGAGTATTCTACTCAAACTATGGAGAAAGAAGAAGCTTTGCACATCTCTGCTGGATTTTCTCAGTCAGTTTTATAAGGTAGAGTCACCTGGAATTCAGGCTTTCAGTTAACAGCTGTGCTGAACTCGTAAAGTATTTACGCTTAGAACCCTATGGACAGATTTTATGCCCAAAATCGCCTTGTGTTCTCAGCTTAATTGCTCAGGAATCGCTTCACATGTCAGCATGAACCATATTTGGTAGGAAAGTGCGGAATTTTCTTTTTCTCTTTCTAAACATTTTGAGTTAAAGAGGAGAAAGAAATAGGATCTCTTTGGTTGTAAAAACTCCGCCAGGTAAAATAGTTCCATTGCTACTCTGTTTGTAGCTGCACTGTTGCTGTTTGGCTTGTAAGCGCTGCTGCATCGTTGCTAGGTTACCTGTATGTGGCGGAGTAATACGTGCATGGAGAGCTTCGGTTCCAGTCCATTACCGGCTGATAACGGCACTCACAGAACGCCTCTCAGCCTCTCAATCACATTGCAGTGTCAGAACTACAGTAACTGTGGTATAATATAGCTTTTAGAGCTATAGTACAACTTATAGTACAATTAACTTACAATCCTGAGAGTTTTTTTGAAAAGGTTGACCACTCATACACTTGCTAGCTGATACCACACAATTTTAATAAGTTATTCTGATCATTTGCCAGGAACTGACAGCAATGCTCCTCCAGGGTCATTTTGAACTGGAGCATGTTTAATTATCCAAAAGAAAACCCAAAAAATCCTTACAAGCTGTGTAAATATTTTATTATTATTTAACTCCATTGCTAATTATTCTATTAATATGTAGTGCAATTGGTGATTCTTACCTCTAACAGGTAGTGCTTCAATTATGATAGTGCACTTTTTTTTAATAAAAAAAAATAATTTTAAGAGGTTTGTAGCTGTGGTTCTCACTCCCTGACATTTTTTATCTTTGAATAATTTGAATTTTTATCTCTGAATAAGTAGTGGTTAGCTAGTCATATTGAAATATACTATATAATATTTAACTAATAAATATGAATTAGATAAAGAAGCAGCATTCATGGTAATGTTATTATTATTTTTTTAAATAAATAGTATTGAGAAATGTTGGATAAGATTTACCGTATTTCTTTTAGTGTATCACAACTGATGCATTTAGGTTATCTTTTCTCAATATATGGGACAAAATCTACCCAATCAAATTGCAAATTGTTACCTCACATTTATTCAGTAGATTCTATTGGTTGTTTTTTACAGTGTATGTGAGATGAACCATTTTCATACAATATGTTGATTGCACTAATTAAAGAAAGCAGAAGAAGTTTCATACTGAAAAAAAAATACTTTTAACTATTTTATACTACTTTTTCCCAGATCTTCAGACTTTAAAATGGGTCAAATTGACCCGGACGATAACAGAAAAGGTTAAGATCATTTTAACATTTTTGCCTGCTGGTAATTCTTGAATAACTTTAAGCAGAAAGCAGAAGGAAGGTGGGATTGGGATGTGGTTAGAAAAGAGAGAGAGAGAGAGAGAGAGAGAGAGAGAGAGAGAGAGAGAGTTGTGCAGTTGTTGCGTTTTTTTTTTTTTTTCTACTGCTGTCACCAGTGATGCAACCCCTAATTTGGAGCTTATCTGGCGGTGGGTAAACACTGCAGCAGAATTGGGCGGGAGTCAGCCTCTGCTGAGCCGGGGTGTCTTCCACTGGTGTATAAGGGCAGATAAGGGGTATTGCCACAGAGAGGAGCCTAATCACCGGGATGGCCTCCCCTGAGTCTGGCAGTTAGAGGAGGGCTTCTGTCGGAGGGTCCGGAGCCAGCGAGGCAGATCCTGACATCATTTCCATGCCAGCGACTCTACAGCACCTGAATCAGCTGCTTCAATCTTTAGATTTGAAGATAATCTACAGCCAGCATCACTGCAGGATTCAACACTTTACTTTAGGAGTTTTCTCCCATTTTTATCACCAATTTAGCTCCTCATCACTAGTGATGCCCCAACACCAGGAGGGTGAAGACTAGCACACGCCTCCTCCGACACATATGAAGTCAGACTCCGCCTCTTTTTGAACTGCTGCTTTTTTATCTAAAAAAAAAAAAGTATCTGAATATTTAACATTTAAATATGAATGAATCAGATTTTTTTTTTATCTAAAAATATATGGATATGATTTTTTTTTGATAAAAATAATTATATACGTTTTTAAAAATCTAAATATGTATGGATCTGATTTTTTTATATATGAAAATGTATGGATCTTATTTTTTTATTTAAAAATGTATGGATCAATGTTTTTAAATATAAAAATGTACGAATCTGCATGTTTTAAGATCTACAAATGTATGAATCTATTTTGTAAAAATATAAATATGTATGGATCTTGTATCATTTTTAAATCTAAACATTTTAGATGTGATTTTTTTAAATGTAAAAATGTATTGATCAGATTTTTTTAAAACATATAAATGTATGGCTCTGACTTTTTTATGTAAAAATGTATAGATCTGAATTTCTTTTAAATCTAAAAATATATGGATCTGAACTTTTCAGAACCTAAAAATATATGGGTCTTAATTTTTATAAATAAATAATATGGATCTGATTTTATTTAAATGTAATTTTAAAAATGCAAGTTATTTTTACCACCTTACAAATTAAAAAAAAAATATTGATAAAAGTTAAAAGAAATTACCTCCACTATCTAATATTTCTATATATATATATTTTTTTTTTCAAAACACAGGTAATTTTGTGTCAGTACCTGCACCAATTTCTAATGCCTTTGGGCAGCACATCTTCAAAACTCTGTATGACTCATAACAATATTACTATCCTAAAAATAATAAAAATCAACAGCAGTATTAGTTTCTGACAGAGGGTTAAATACAGTATTAGAAACACAGATCATGAGCTCGTATCTCACTGACTCTGAGATTTCTCTCCAGCTGTGGCTTCAAACGTGAGTCTGCTGGAACTTTAACTCCAGAACAGCCTTCAGGTTAAAAAACACAAGAACTGTGGAGAGAAAAACAAGAACTGAGCAGCCACCCACACATCATCACTTCTCAAAAAATTCTGCCAGACAGAGTTGTGTTTTCTTGGGAAAAGATTTTTTTGTTTGGACAGATTCCCACCGCCCCAGTTTTATCACTGCCAACTCTCCAACTCAAATAAAGACTTTAATAACATAAAGTTACCAGCCTATTTTTATTCTTCTGAGACACAAAAAGACAGCAAAGCATGTTTTAAGATGTTGCTAATGCTAATGCTAAAGCTAAAGCTAACAGACACCTGCTTTGGCTAGCATTTTGGGATGGGGGTCAGTTATGTCCATTTTGATGTTCTTTTTTATTTTTATTTCAAATTTTCCCACATTTCTTCCCAATTTATCAAGTAATGAGCAAAGTTTGTTCAGGATTTTTTCTTTATTATTCATAAATCATGTTTGTTCGGATCAGTAATTTCAGTTAAATACTTTATATCATATAGCAGCTGAATATTTGAGAAGTGAAATGAAGTTTATAGGATTTACAGAAAGTGTGCAACAATTATTTAAACAAAATTATGCATAGATTTTGGCAACAATCCCAAAAGAAAAATTACTATTAAAATTAATATTTAAAATTAATATTTAGAAGATCCTGCTTTTGCAGAAATAACAGCCTCTAAACGCTTCATACACTGCAAAAACATCCATTTATGAAAACTAGACAAAATATATGTAAATTTAGACATATATGCTTATATTAAGCAAAAAAAGTCTGCCAATGGAATAAGCTAATTTTTCTTGGTAATCACAAAGTCTCAAAATAAGCAAACTGAGACTTAAATCAAGCAAAAATCACAGATTCTTTGCCTTAAATTTGGGAACAAGAATTAGAATAACTTGATTAATGACTTTTTGTAATTATTTTTAAGTTCAAATTACATAAAATAAGATGACAATTCTAAGTTAGACTGAAAAAGATCATTTTTCCAAAAATAAGCAAAACAATCTAAAACTTACAATGCTTAATAAGACAAAAAGCCTTATCAGAAAAGAGAACAAGATCTATTGCCTTAAAAATCTAAAATTTAACTTGCTGCAATTTAGTTTTTTACAGTGTAGCTTTCAATTAGAGTCTGGCTTCTGGCCGAAGGTATTTTAGACCATTCTTCTTTACAAAACATCTCCAGTTCAGTCAGGTTTGATGGCTGTTTGATTTATAAAGGAAAATCATGAAAATAATAATTCAGACTCCGCCTCTTTTTGAACTGCTGCTGATGCTGTAGCATTGCCGAGTAGCATCACAGCACTAACGCTTGGAAGAAAGCGCAGCGACTCGGTTCTGATACATCAGCTCACAGATGCAGCCTTGTGCTGATCCACATCACCCTAGGAGTGATTAGGGGGAAGATGAGTGCCATCTACTGTACCCTCCTAGAGAGAGCAAGACCAACTGTGCTCTCTCAGGGCTCTGGCAGCTGATGGCAAGAGATCTCCTGATCAAAGTGGCAGCTCTGCCAATATTACAGGTTATAGCACTCCGTCTTGTGTATTATTGCTTAATTATACAAGCCTATGTCTGTGATTTTAATTATAAATATGTATTATACGCTGTATATATGTGACAAATAATGCATAATAAATACATAATTCATAGGGAGTGATACTCAGGATTTCTCTTCTTCAGGACACAGTTTTTCACAGTAATATCGTACTCTCAGACTAAATCAATCAATCAATCAATCGCTTCAGCCTTTATTCTGTAGAGAAAGCAGCGGCACTAAACACTGTGATTTCCAAACTTGTTGTGGAACAGATGTGAATGGAAGCTGTCAGAAACAGCGTGCTTAGCTGCATGATACTGAACGGAAATGATGAAGAAATGAAGGCCTGTCAAAAACACATCGACGTTTTCTTAGCAATACGAGAGGACATAAAAAAAATAAAATAAAAATAATATCTGTGAAGATGCTGGACGGCCAGAAAGCACAGAGTGACAAACAGTAGTTCAGTTCATGAATGGAGATTTTACCACTTTTTCTTTAAAACGAATCCCACTACAGTCGGTAATCGAAACAATGAAACTGAAACACCTGGTTTTAGAGCACAGTAATTGATTGTGGTGACGGACAGTTCTGGTGGAAACAGGAGAGTTGAGGTGCACATTGAATTCTGCGTGATTTGATCAGCCATGGTTTTATGTTTTTTGGATACAATCCGGGTTAGCACCCGAACATCCCTTTCAGACAGCTTCCTCTTACAGCGTCCACAGTTAATCCTGTTGGATGTGGTTGGTCCTTCTTGGTGGTATGCTGACATTACCCTGGATACCGTGGCTCTTGATGCTGCATCACAAAGACTTGCTGTCTTGGTCACAGATGCTCCAGCAAGACGTGCACCAACAATTTGTCCTCTTATGTCACCCATAATGTTATAGTGTGCATTGCAGTATTTTGAGCAGAACTGTGCTCTTACCCTGCTAATTGAACCTTCACACTCTTACTGCTTTTATTGGTGCAATGTGCAATTAATGAAGATTGAACACCAGGCTGCTCCAATTTAGCCATGAAACCTAAAATCCCACACTAAAATGATGACAGGTGTTTCAGTTTCATTGTCCAACTCCTGTATATATATGAATTAAGCAATTGATTAATTTATATATATTTATAATATAAAATACCTAGCTCCACATGCTACATCTTTGAACTAAATTTAATATTTTTAGGTATTTAATAACATAACATTTAATATGTTATTAAATATTAATAAAAAAAAGTTAATTTAAAATAAAATAAAATGCAGATTTCATTACATATGCCAGATTTTCAGCTCGTGAAACATCCACTAGATAAAATTCATTTTATGTGTCTAATAATATCTGGTACTGATTTTGTTTATCTAAAGAAATATGGATAAATCTCAATTTGCGTCTAAAATGAACGGAACTGATTTTTCTGAAATCTGAAAACAGTATATGTTTTTTTTTTTCAAAAGCCAATTCTGACACCTCACAAGTTTATTAAGCCAAGTTCGTTTACCTAAAATAAAAATGGAGATTCAGTAACATATGTCAGCTTTAAATCTCTGTAATACATCCAGAAGATAAATTAGAATTAGAAGTGTCTAAAATGTATGGAACTGATTTTTTTAGGTTATTTACCACATTACAAGTACAAAACGGACAAAAAGGAATTATGTAATTGAATATTATTTAGTTTCTTACTAGATATTTAAGATAAAATGTCATTTAAATGTATAAATTATTATTTAATTATTCATGTCAGCTTTTGAGCTCCATAAACCCTCAACCCTCAAAGTCTCCATACAGTATTTTCACCTCTCACTCTATAAGCGATGTCACTCTATAAGTGCTCCTCCGGACGGAAAGAGAAGAGATAAGGCTGAGCTGAGCGGAGGGTCTCCGGGTGGTCCGGCTTCCCTCTTTCATTTTCTTTCCTCTCCAACTTTTTCAATTCAACCCAGAAACGCTGGCAGGCCTCCTCTCAGCTGTACTGTCAGACCTGGCTGCAGGAAATTGGCCGGTGGCTTCCTATTACGACTCAGAGAAAAGAGAGAAAAGAGAGAGAGAGAGATAGTTTTAACTACACTTTATTAAAGCTCACCTTCCGCGAAAATTCGATTTTTCGTGTTTTTTGTGGAATACAGTAGGTCTCTCCGAGTTGAATGTGTACACCTGCACATTAAACTGTTTTGCCGCCCCCATTGTCTGCAGGAGCTAAGCAAAGAAATCCCCCCTCCCCCCCTCCGAAAAACGGGTGAATTTTGAATTATCTTTCTGCCTACGTAGGCAGAAACTCACAGACCAGCCCACCTTGGCTCGAGAAACTCCCAGAGGCGGAGCTGAAGCGACGCAACATCACCACTCATCAGTTAGGAGGTGGGAGGCAGTGAGCGGCAGAGCGGTGGAGGGGCGTCGCAGTGCTCCTAGCCAATCAGAGGAGAGATATTTGCATGCTGTTTGCATGTATGAATATTCATGAGCAAAGCTGGAATCCGGTCATTTTGGACACACCCCTAAAACAGTCCATTAAAAAAGAGCTATACAGAGACACCTGAGCACTTTTTTTTTTTACAAAAACGGCTCACATGTCATTCATTCATACTAGAGACCACAACTAGACATTTTAAAATGAAAGAAAAAACGACGGAAGGTGAGCTTTAACAATATTAGTTACAACAGACCATCAGTTACATAAAAAGGCAGGTTGTTTTATGCTAAAAGGTCATTTAAAATGAGATCACCAATGTAAAATGAAGTAATTGTAATTAGGTAATATTGTATGCAGAAATGAAGTAAAGGACTGACTGAAGTTCATGTAACATTTAAGTCCTAAAACTGAGTTGAAGTTACTTAAATTTATCTGAAATGAAGAAAGTTGCGAAACGTTGTTTTAAAGTAAATTTTACTCATAATTTTTTTTCGGTGCATGCAAAGAAATAACTATTTTAACACCATTAACAAACTCAAAGTAGCTCCAAACAGAAATCACAGAAACTACTGATCTGTAATTGTTACATTGTTACAAACTACAAAAAATCCTATAGGAGGAAAAAAACGGGTGGTCATAATGTTATGTGTGATCGGTATGTGTATCGTGGATGCAGGCAGCGCTGGGAGAGACGGGCCTGTAAAAACACTGCCCCGCTCCATCGCCAGTTGCCATGGCAACGCTGCATCGCCCAGGAGGTCTCAGCCAACGAGAGCTTCTGTGGCCTGTAACATAAAAACACTGAACACAAAAGAAGCCACCTCTTTACCTTGCAGAGGTGTGTGTGTGTGTGTGTGTGTGTGTGTGTGTGTGTGTGTGTGATGCCTTCAAGACTCCAGACAACAGGAAGAATATGGAATATGTGTTTAGGACAGATCTGCAGACTCTTGGTGTGATTTTAAGCTCAGTGTTATCATGAGGGGTGGTGTCACCTGGAATAGTTTTCTCAGCTTCTTGAAGGAAGGAGTTCCTGGAGGTGCTGAACAATAGCTGCTGCTTTTCCTTCACTTTGTTGTGAAGCTCCAGCTCATCCCAATTAAGTCACATCAAATCACCATCTCAGATCATCAGGTTTAGATCAGGAGATTAAGAATAATAATAATAATTTATTTATTGCTCCAGTCCCTTAATTTTTTCATGTCTTTAATTTAAAAAAAAATAAAATAAAATTTGAAGTTGAGAGTGAGAAGGTGTGTCCAAACTTTTGACTGCAAATTTACACTTATCTTCAAAGAAATGGTTGCAAAAACAGTTATGAAAAAGGGTTTGCAATGCTATTAGTACAGAACAAATAATTTCAAAAACATTTAGAGCCCTATCTAACACCCAGAGCAAGTTGCGGTTCGATGCTCATTGCTATCTTGCACCACTCGCAAACAGTCTATTTTCACACCTTCCACCTTAAACTTGCATCGCTTACATAGCAACAGTGCTTGTGAATATATCTAGTGGCTAAAAGCTGAAATAACAATAAAGATGCAGAAATTTCAGACCTCAAATAATGCAAAAAGAAAACAAGTTCATATTCATAAAGTTTTAAGAGTTCAGAAATAATCAATATTTGGTGGAATAACCCTGTTTGTTTTTTAATCACAGTTTTTTTTTTTCATGCATCTTGGCATCATGTTCTCCTCCACCAGTCTTACACACTGCTTTTGGATAACTTTATGCTGCTTTACTCCTGATGCAAAAATTCAAGCAGTTCAGTTTGGTGGTTTGATGGTTTGTGATCATCCATCTTCCTCTTGATTATATTCCAGAGGTTTTCAATTTGGTAAAATTAAAGAAACTCATCATTTTCAAATGGTCTTTTTACTTTTTTTCCAGAGCTATATACTACAATGAAATTCAATTCTTTGCATATGCTTTATTTAAGAAAAAATGTTTATTAACATGGAGAACAAATCTCCAAAAGATTAAAATAAGAACAATGTGAACAATGATCCACAGACCTAAACATCAGTAAATTAGGCTACAAGAATGACGTCTGAATGACTTTCCTCTAATGTAATATAATTTAACATGGTTTAAGAATATAAACTACTTTTTAAATAGTTTATTTAAGTGCAAAAAGACACAAAAACAGCAATACAGCTAGGGACTGCACAATCATTCAACCCAAATAGACCTACAACAACCACATCATTTACAATAACTTTCCTCTACTCTAGTATAATTAGTCGGCCATATTGGATTTTGTGATTTTTAACTTTTTTGGACATATCATGTATTTCTGATTAAAACCCATGATTAATACGCTCTGTTGCCGCTAGAAAAAGCAATCGAATTGTGAGCTGTGTTTACAGAAAGATGAGATCACGGCCGCTCTTCATTTCTTGTTAGCGATTAGCGAGATTAGCGTCGTGTAAATAACTCATATTCTGAAAGCGAACGGACAAACGAGAGTAATCATACAGGACTGTATCAGAATTATCCCCCAGCAAATTAAAGCGATTTCCACCCAGGCGAGATGAAGAAGAAGAAGAAGAAGAAGAAGAAGACAATATCTCTCCTGGAAGATAACGCTGCGCATAATTAAATCAGAGACTACGTTCAGTCGGGCAACTTTAAAAAAATCCAGCTTAATTAGATATGGTTAATAACGTACTCCGTCACGGAGATCAGTCCTCTGAAAAAAGCCGTGATTAACACCTGGTACGAAGTTGCGTTCAGGTTTTGTGCTACTTCTGCTCCTCCGCTCCTCCTCTCGTCGTCTTTTTGTGTTTTTCTTCTTACTGAACTGCACAGTGTGTATGCAATTTCATGCACCATTTCGATTATGGAGCAGCACAATCACATAATTATAGATTTACAGTGGTAATTTATGCCTTGTCGTAATACATCTGCAAAACACAATAAGCCTAATAGCTTATTACAACCCACCAGGATCTCATGAGTGTGCTCTCATTAGATCGGAGAGATGACAGGATTTAACTCTTAGTATCAGGGATGGCCAAATACTAGAATAAAAGAATAAAATAGGATCAAATATAATTTAAATGGCAGATTTCAAAAAGCCAAAAACAGACAAAATGTAGATATGAAGTTATAAAGAACTAAGGAAAAGAGAGAGCCTTACGTTGTCACATATTGATACAAATATAAAGAAAAAAATGAATTGATGTATAGGATATATAGGGAATATACGTGGGAATATGAAAGAGAAACTTAGAGAGTCTTAACCCTTGTGTGGTGTTCATATTTTTGTTACTCGTTTACTTTGTTACTTGTATTTAATTCAGCAAAATTAAGCAATTCTACATTAAACTGCTTTACACATGCTCGCTTCACCTAAATTGCAAGCAATATAAACATAAGCTTACATGGTTAATATTTGCCCTTTACCTTTCTTATGTTACTGTTATTTCTTTTAAAAAGTGCTACTCTTTTTTTATTAGTTTTTTAATAAAATGTAAAAGAAAATTAATTTAACTCAAGATATGAGTAGAAAATTTGTTTAGTTTCAAATTTACAAATGAAGCAATGTTTATTAGCCCTTGGACAAACATACTGTATGTAATATAAATGTGTGTGTGGGGTGGGGGGGGGGGGTGTACAGTGTGTGTTTATCGAAAATGTGTTTTGATATATGTTTTTCACAAAAAAATAAGCCAATGCCAATGAGTTTGAGTAATTTTTTTTTTTTTTTTTTTTTGTATCATTTGATGAAAAAAGAAAACGGGTCCCACAGACCCGAAAACCACACAAGGGTTAAAGAGAGTCTTAATAATAAAACGCTTTCATAATTTACATTAATACAGATCTGGAAGGAATCCACTTTTTTCTGAATCAGTTTCTCTGATTTTGCTATTTATAGGTTTATGTTTGAGTTAAATGAACATTGTTCTACAGACAACATTTCTCCCAAATTCCAAATAAAAATATTGTCATTTTGAGCATTTATTTGCAGAAAATGAGAAATGGCTAAAATAACAAAAAGGACGCAGAGCTTTCAGACATCAAATAAAGCAAAGAAAGAAAAAAACAAGTTCATATTCATAAAGTTTCAAGAGTTCAGAAATCAATATTTGGTGGAATAACCCTGCTTTGGCATCATGTTCTCCTCCACCAGTCTTCCACACTGCTTTTGGATAACTTTACGCTTTACACTCCTGGTGCAAAAAATCCAGCAGTTCAGCTTGGTTTGATGGATTTTCTTTCTCTCTTTTTTTTTTTTCCACAAAGGACGAGTCAGCGCGTTGGGCGGACGTGCCTCGGCTGGGCGCTAGCCTGTGCTAAGCTAATGCTGCTGCTGCTTGAGGTGATGATACAAAAATGTTTTGTGTGTATATGGTGTTACTCGGCAGCCCAGTTAGAACACTTCTCAGCCAATCAAATTGTGAGATCGGAACTAACTGTTGTGTGATGTCAATTATAATGTCTTTTTTTTTCTGAGGTAGAATTTGCATGGCGCAAAACAAACAGATGAAAACCACAGCCGAGAAAAACAAATTCATCAGATTTGATTTCTAAAACACATACAAGCATGCCCTAGAATAGAGCTGCTTTGTTTGCCTGAGTCGGGGCATCTCATTAGCACTAACTCTTTGTTTAGTGTGGTTTCCTGAAGGCACCGGCGCATTTCGAAGAACGTCTAATGAGTGGAGCCGAACCTCCCTCTAATACGACAAGGCTTTGTTAGCATGCCCGTGGCACCACTTTGATAAATCCAGAAGATGAGACTATTACACGATAAAGCATCACGTTTGAAAGGTGTCGTACGAAGCCATTAGGCAAAGAGAGGTGGGGGGAAGAAGCCCAAAACAGATCAAACAAATCAAACAAATCAAACAAATCGAAACGGAGAGTTACTCATGTACATATACAAGTCATGCAGCAAAAAAATCGGAGATTGATTTTACGAGGACTTAAAAGGAAGAGACTTTTTGTGCAAATGTCAAAGATTTATAGACAGCAGAGAAACTTTTTGACTAAAGGAGAAAGAATTATTATTATTATTACGCTTGGCAAATGGCACTTGGAGCTGGAGAAAATGAAAGAAGTGAAACGTAATGGAGGTAAAAGCTGCACAAATCAAAAGCGAGAGGGAGATAAAAGTAGCGGCAAGGCAGAAAAAAGGGAAATTGCTTCAATTTTTGACATTACAGGAAACAAAGGTGTTGGATTTGCTGTAGAAGATCATATCCAACAACTTTTGGACTTTTGGACTGTTTTCCAAGACAAGTTTCAATGACAATTTTTTTTCTGTAAAACTGTATATGAGCATCGATATTGTAGTTCCATTTCCTTTAGCTCTTTACAAATGTTCTCCTCCACCAGTCTTGCACAATGCTTTTGGATAAAATTCAAGCAGTTCCGCTTGGTTCGATGGCTTGTGATCATTCACCTTCCTCTTGATTATATTCCAGAGGTTTAAAATTGGGTAAAATCCAACAGGATTAACTGTGGACGCTGTAAGAGGAAGCTGTCTGAAAGGTATGTTCAGGTGCTAACCCGGATTGTATCCAAAAAACATAAAACCACGGCTGATCAAATCACGCAGAATTCAATGTGAATCTCAACTCTCCTGTTTCCACCAGAACTGTCCGTCACCACAATCAATTACTGTGCTCTAAAACCAGGTGTTTCAGTTTCATTGTCCATCCCCTGTATAATCTAAGGTATATAGTCTATAGTTATTACACTATTAGTGTTACACTCTACTCTATTACACGCCTAATTACATAGTTGTAGCAGCATAGTGATTGCATAAATCAAAAACAAAACTAATTCTTTACATGAATGATGTTTTCCATTGTACAACCCAAAATAACCTGCTAAAAAAAACAAAATTTCTCCTAATCGGACTCAACGTTAATCAGTTGATCATTTAGATCCATAGATTCACCCAAAGCAAGGCCAATACTTCTTTTATATGGTTCTGCGGAACCTTAAATATCAGTTTTCACACTATTTCACTATTACACCTTTAATTACATTGTTATACCAGTATAATAACTGCATTATACAATTACGCAAAAAAAAAAAAGGAATTCCTGTTTTTCTTTACACTACCCAACATTACATGCTCAGTAAATGAAAAATTGACCCAGTTCCTTCATAGTTTGATTTAAGGGGCTGAAACTAAGCAGAATCCTACACTACAGTGGGAGGATATTCCTCTGTAGATGATTGCCATGGTAGCCTGTCACAGGGCGTATATACTCACCTCTGTGGTCGTGACTTGCCTGGGAGCTACACTGTAGTTAATAGATCTAAAACTGTGTGGCTGTTTTAAATTGGGGGAAGGTTTTCGTGAGATTCATGAAGTCAGCTCAATATTGAGGCATCTCTAAAAGGCCTTGCTTGTGTTATTTGAACAGAGTTTATCAACACGAGAAAGCAAATTAGAATCTGTAATAATATGGAGCTTTAAACCAGAAACAGGAAGAGTTTTAAGAGTTCAGAAATAATCAATATTTGGTGGAATAACCCTGGATTTTAATCACAGTTTTTTTTTTTTCATGCATCTTAGCATCATGTTCTCCTCCACCAGTCTTACACACTGCTTTTGGATAACTTTATGCGGCTTTACTCCTGGTGCAAAAATTCAAGCAGATCAGTTTGGTGGTTTGATGGCTTGTGATCATCCATCTTCCTCTTGATTATATTCCAGAGGTTTTTATTTTTATTTTCTGATTTTGCCTGCTTTTGTATGACCTTTAGACTAATTCCTGTTTATGGTATGTTTACTCTACATTGCTGTTGTTTGCTGGTATTTACTCTAAATGTTCTGACTCTTATTTATACTATTTTTTTTTTAATTATTTGTATGTGTACGTATCTAATTCCTGTCCAGCCATGACAGCTATATCTTCTGGACTGTGTATCAGATCCAGATCCGATACAGGTAAATTCTGTACCTGTAAATAAAGGCTTTTTACTTATGTCTTAATTATTTAAGCTCCGTACCCAACACGGTGTGACTTTCTCTTTCTCTGGATGTGAAGCAGCTTTGTTATTTTTGTTTTCTTGCCTGAAGCTCAGGGTAAGCCTGTTTCATGCATCTGCAGATGGACTTTCATTTATAAAATGATCTGTCACAAGCAATTCGCTGGCCCCGCCCACTGAAAGGTAGAAGGCAGGCGCAATCGAATTATGTCATCTCTCCAGTCCGAGGTAATTGAGTTTACAGCATCTTTACCACAATATACTCCCTACCTGTCAGGAGGTATTAGCATCAGCCCATGTTTAGCAATGTTCTGATATTATCTTCTCACTAGTTACTTTCCAGGATCACTAATAATGCCTGGATTAATCACATCACAAGTCGGAGTTGAGACAGCATCTTTACAAATAATAAAAATAATTAGGTTTATTACTAATATCACACACTTTCACACAGTAAACTTTAGTTTATTGCCATATATTCACACAAAATACACCTCAAATACATTAATAATAATAATAATAAAGAAAGTTTGACACATTTTGGAAATTTGTTCTGTATACTAATCAATTTACCCATGTAGGGTTGCCAAATATTGTCGCATTTGTTTTGTGGTACATTAAATACAACTCAAAAAACACAATGGAACACATCTAGACACACAAGATAAAGCTTTAAAATACTTTTTGAGAAATAGGTTTAGCGTTTCTTATAAAAAGAAGACCTCTCTGGCTGTTAAGCATGGTGGTGGATGGATCGCTATCTTTGAATTGTGTTGCAGCCAGTGGCCCTGAGAAAAGTTCACTGGCAGAAGGATAATTAGATTAAACTAATATCCAAGAATTATGAAAAAAAAAGATGTCTTTGGAGTAATAAGGGTTTTTAGCATTACATGAAAAGAAGACCTCTCTGACTGTTAAGCATGGTGGCGGATGGATCGTGTTTTGAGTTGCAGCCAGTGGCAGAGAGAACATTGAAAATTGGGTTTAATATAACATAAGGGGAATTCACGGCTGACTGTTGACTGTTGTCAGGGTTTTAATCAGTAAGTGAAGCTCCTGTGTTTTCCATTGGCAAGATAAAAAGACGCCAAAAATTGACCTGAACACACCTCACTTCCAGACCACCACACTTATCAGTGTAGATTTATTCCTAAACTCTGACACTATTTTAACGGCACAGGCACAAGGCGTGAAAATAGACATATGGGTTAGTTTTTTTTTTCTTTTACAATTTTAATTTCAATGTCTTTAACCTCACACAGCTCTAAAAAATAAGAGACCACTTAAAAACGATGAGTTTCCTTGATTTTACCTGAAAACTGAAAACCTCTAGAATCAATCATAATCAAGAATAAGGTGGATGATCAAACAACAAGCCATCAAACCACCAAACTGAACTGCTTGAATTTTTGCCCCAGGATTGAAGCAGCATAAAGTTATCCAAAAGCAGTGTGTAAGACTGGTGGAGGAGAACATGATGCCAAGATGCATGAAAAAAAACTGTGATTAAAAACTAACCAGGGGTTATTCCACCAAATATTGATTTCTGAACTCTTAAACTTTATGAATATGAGCTTGTTTTCTTTGCATTATTTGAGGTCTGACAGACGTTTTTCATTTTCTGCAAATAATAATTTATATAATAAAACTGTAATATTCATTTTACTCAAATATATACCTATAAACAGCAAAATCAGAGTATTTACTGCTCAGAACCCAACAGTGGTTAAGTCAGTATGTAGTAAGAGTAAGGGTAGTAGATGCAGTGCAACAGTAGCAGCACTATGAAGACAGTGAAAGACCTTTCTACCCCAATCAGCGCTCTCATCGCTTTCTATTGATTGCACGGTCAGCCCAGATAGCCATCAGAGTCATTTTACTGTTATGCACTCCGGGTGGTCTGGTGTATCTGGTGTGATTCTGATCAATATGATTGGACTCTGATGGGCGGCTTGATAGCACAAACAAACTCAGCAGGGCCAGTAATATAAAAGCATCATCAGTAACTGAATCCAGAGAGGGAAAAATGAACATGCTTCACATTATCTTTCATTTCTTTCATTTTAAAAATGTAACTTAGTAGAACGTGTTCTGTTTCATGTTTAAAGCTCAAACAAACAATATATTATGGGAACTGTTCATATACAAAAGCTTCAATGTAAAAACAGCTTAGAGAAAAGTATCAAGGGTCAGCGAGTGTAAAAAAGTCTGAAACATCCATATTTTACCCTTTTTTTTACCAGTAGTGTTATGACAAAATAATAATAAATAATAAATAATATAAATTATGGCTTACTTACAATTAACAAAAATCGTTTATAATAATATTTTCATAATAATACCATAATATATACTACTAATACATATATACACATAATATGTGTAATCATACTACAATTATATAATATTATAATAATAAAATATCTATAATAGTTTTATAATGTTAATAATTTATTAAAATAACAATACTTAGAGCTAATTTAGCAAATTCACTCAATGTCCTTATAATCTAAATGGTACCATTGGTGCATGACGTCCATTATAGTGGACAGTTACATTTGGACACAGAACCAAAAAACTATATCACCAATTTTGATTGAACTTTCATAAAAGTGTTCCTTACTACATTCTTAACAAGAAATTATATATCTATAAAATATATATCTGCATATTTCTTGCAGAATAAAAAGATTTGACCGATATTCCAGAGGTCATATTGTCATTTCCCCTGTTGGCCGCCATCTTGGATTTCTGATGCAATATCTCAATTTTGAGAATATTAATAAAGACATCTATTTTTTTTACACAATAAAGAGTGGATTTAGTAGACAGTCCTCTAGTGGTTTGGAGTATATATTCCAAATCTTTGTTTTTTGCCATTTATGCCATTTAAATATGCATCCACTGTAGTGTACACCATGCATTAAAAGGGTTAATTGAACCACCCAAATTAAATATTTATCCAGTAATCATAATGTGGTGTATACTAACATATTACATTAGTTTAATTATATTTAACAGAATTTCTAAATTATTTTATTAGATTTTTTTATTGCTGATTGATTGAAAAGACGAAAAAACATAAGCATCCAGGCCACTGTTACCTGTTGCTCTTTCTATTGATGTGTTATAACTGCTTATTAATGCTTTTACAACCTAGTTAATATCCATTAAATAAAAGTTAGGCTTGCCCCTACACTGCCCATGTTTAAATCCCGTTCTAACCTCTTTTTTATTCTTTTGCTTTTAATTTAATTTGAGATTTGAAAATGGAAAATGTGCTCTGTAAACAAAATTGACACTGAGAAATCAAATTCAAAATGACTCATGCAATTACATAACCTGAATATGTGTAATAAATCTATACCAATGTGTACAACACCAGTAGTTACACTGTTATTACATGGATTAGAGGGATACTTATTATAAAGTGGCACCAATCTTTCTATTACATTCATATTTATTATATTAGTAATTCTTCAGTTTTACAAAAACAGTTCTCTAAAGAACAATCCGCAGAAAAGTTCTTCAGCAAAGCAGAGGACATTCTTTTCTCAGAAGACATCGCTCCTAAAAAAACTCTTTTTTTGGGCTGCTGTGTTTCTGAGAGTGTGCTTACATTTCAAAGGAAGTGACCCAAACTAGTCCCGCAAATGAAATTCATGAGAGTGCACCAAGAACGCAAGTCCAACTCCTGTTGTCAGCGTAAAGGTTACATATGACAAATTTCCACAGCCTTGGATTTAATTTACTTGCTAACCTTCACTTGATGGCCTTTACTTTCAGAGTGGAGGAATTGCGAATAGAAAGAAAGGAAGAAAAGAGCTGGTCAAGAAGTGTGCTTCATCTTCTGTGTTGTCCGGGTCTCAGATAGAGTAATCGTGATGCAAAACACTCTGGACAAGGATTAATGTGATAGGTAAATGTTTTCTAAAGGTTCTGTGTTAAACAAGGAATTGGTCTTTTGCCAGAGCTGTTGATAAGTCAAAGTTTGTTTGATTGATTGATCTGAAACTCCCCCTTGAGACCTACCATATTTTTTGCACTTAAAATCCCTTAATTTTCCCCAAAAATCCTCTTTGCGTCTTATAATTCGGTGCTCCTTATGTACAGTATGAATTCTACAAGTCAGGTAATAAGCAGTAAAGTAAAGCCACTCTGATGAGGTACAGCATTATATAGGAGTTTCAGTAAAGTTTCTCCAGCACCAAGGCTGGAACAGCATTAGCATTATCCGCTAATCGCACTAAGCGATTTGCCGTCCCAAGGTGAGTATTATCGACCTGTAGTAGGCTGCTACTAACCCTGGCTAGTAATGCTGGAGCAGCATTAGCATTAGGCGCTAACCACACTAAGCACGCTAGCTCTTTAGCTGTCCTGAGGTGAGCATTATCGACCTGTAATAGGCTGCTACTAACCCTGGCTAGTAATGCTGGAGCAGCATTAGCATTAGGCGCTAACCAAACTAAGCGCTAGCTCTTTTGCCATTCAGATGTGAGTATTATTGGCCTGTAACCTGCCGCTAACCATGGCTAGCACTGCTGGAGCAGAATTAGCATTAGTCGCTAACTTAACACCAAATTGTCATTGAAAGCATTTATTCTCAGACAATGAGAAATGGCTGAAATGACAAAAAAAGATGCAGACCTTTCAGATCTTAAATAATGCAAAGAAACAAGTTCATATTTTTAAGTTTTAAGAGTTCAGAAATCAATATTTGGTGGAATAACCCTGGTGGTTTTTAATCACAGTTTTTTTTTTTATGCATCTTGGCATCATGTTCTCCTCCACCAGTCTTACACACTGCTTTTGGGTAACTTTATGCTGCCTTACTCCTTTTAAGCAGTTCAGTTTGGTGGTTTGATGGCTTGTGATCATCCATCTTCCTCTTGATTATATTCCAGAGGTTTTCAGTTGGAAAAAAACAAAGAAAATCATCATTTTTAAATGGTTTTCTTTGCTGTTCAGTGATGCTGGACTTTTTAATGTTTTTAAAGCATAATCATTCATTATTTTACCGGAGTTTGGACTGCACACATGCATTTTCAAACAGAAATGAGTGTTGTGGGAATAAAAATAAAAAAAGAACGAACTCAATTAACCCAGCTTTGATTGATCTTTGGTTGTGTTAGAAATCGTCTGTGCTCTCTGCATGTCCAGAACCTGAAACGTTCCCCTTTCGCTTTTATCCGCACTTTTTCACCAGGCCTGTGTAATTAGAGCGTATCAAAGAGGAGGTAGGCTTGTCTTTAATGATGTCTCCGAGGACACGTTTTGGCGGAGGAAAGGTCGCACCGGCGTCGGAACGAGACGGGATTGTTTAAAAATTCCCTATCATCAACCAAACACTTTCTGTTGTGTAGTCCACCGCCGGTGTTGACCCTCAAAAGCCTCAATATGAGCTCAATTTTTCATTATTTCTCACAAACTGAAAACGCCATGTACTGGGCAGAGCTCTACACTGAAAAAAAGATGAGTAAAATTTACTTTTAAAAAGTTTCGCAACTTTCTGCGTTTGCTTTTTTTTAAGTTAATTTAATTTCATGTAAATTTCAGTAACTCATTTTAAAAACCTAATTGTTACATAGAGTAAATAATTTCTGCATACAATACTACCTAATTACAATTACCTCATTTATACAGTATTACTCAAATAATTTATGATACATAATATGTTCTAATTCCTGAAATTTAAATATTTTTAGTTAAAACACACATATTACACTGTCTCAACACATAGCAGGCATGCAATACATTCTTTTTAGTATACTAAAGTATAGTACAGTGTAGTGTAGTATAGTATAGTATAGTACAGTGCAGTGTAGTATAGTATAGTATAGTAAAGTATAGTATAGTGTAGTATAGTATAGTACAGTGTAGTGTAGTATAGTGTAGTATAGTATAGTACAGTGTCGTGAAGTATAGTATAGTTTAGTATAGTATAGTACAGTGTAGTGTAGTATAGTATAGTTTAGTATAGTACAGTGTCGTGTAGTATAGTATAGTTTAGTATAGTATAGTACAGTGTAGTGTAGTATAGTATAGTTTAGTATAGTACAGTGTCGTGTAGTATAGTATAGTTTAGTATAGTATAGTACAGTGTTGTGTAGTATAGTATAGTGTAGTATAGTACAGTGTAGTGTAGTATAGTATAGTTTAGTATAGTACAGTGTCGTGTAGTATAGTATAGTATAGTACAGTGCAGTGTATAGTATAGTGTAGTATAGTATAGTACAGTGCAGTGTAGTATAGTATAGTAAAGTATAGTATAGTATAGTATAGTACAGTGTAGTGTATAGTATAGTATAGTATAGTATAGTACAGTGCAGTGTAGTATAGTATAGTGTAGTAAAGTATAGTATAGTGTAGTATAGTATAGTTTAGTATAGTATAGTACAGTGCAGTATAGTAAAGTATAGTATAGTATAGTTTAGTATAGTATAGTATAGTATAGTATAGTACAGTGCAGTGTAGTATAGTATAGTGTAGTAAAGTATAGTATAGTGTAGTATAGTATAGTTTAGTATAGTATAGTACAGTGCAGTATAGTATAGTAAAGTATAGTATAGTATAGTATAGTATAGTATAGTATAGTATAGTATAGTTTAGTTTAGTATAGTTTAGTATACTAAAAATAATGTATTACATGGCATCCATGTGTTGAGACAGTGAGACTTGGTCTGTTTACAAAATAAATCTTTGAGATTATGTAAATATTTAAATGCGTGTTTTAACTAAAATTATATATAATAATATTGTATAAATGTAGTAATTGTAATTAGGTAATATTGTATGCAGAAATGAAGTAAAGTTTACTAAAAGAAAGGATTGACTGAAGTTCAGCTCACTTATTTACTCTGTGTAACATTTAAGTCTTAAAACCGAGTTGAAGTTACTTAAATTTACATGAAATTAAATTTACTTAAAAAAAGCAAATGCAGAAAGTTGTGAAACTTTTTTAAAGCAAATTTTACTCATCATTTTTTTCAGTGTAGAGTTTAAAAAAAAAATCTGAAGTTAAAAGGCTTCGGTTTGGCCGGACGCTCGCTCTATAAATCACCCGGAGGAACCCTATTCCTGACCTACGACAAGCTTCCCTCGCCTTTCTGACCTTTCGACCTTTTCTGATTATCATGTAAATATCCCATCACACAGAGCACACCTGGGTCTCTGCAGCCGCTCTCGTCAATAAGTTGAGAAACGGCCATATCCAGAGGGAGGTAATCCAAACTGATGTGTATAATACTGCGAAAAATCAGATATATATGTGCACGGCCCTGCATATAGGCTGTTAGAGGAATGTATGGTTCTGTCAATACATTTGTGCAAACAATACCAATAAATTGTATATAAGATATATGGTTTGACCTCTTAAAATCTATAGAAGCGTATGAAAGCACAGAGGTTAGGGCTTACATATATTCAGAAGAATATTCGATAAGCTTCTGCAGTGTCACACATTTTTATATTTCAATACAGTGTTGCATTAATTTGGGGATTAAAATATTATTGTCTTTCCTTATACTCATGGGCATATCTACCGGGGTGGCATAGGGTGGCAGCTGCCACCCTAAAAAAAAATATTATTATTATGAAATAAACTACAGTGAAAGCCTGGTGCTAGTATAGTTGTGATGCTAATTTTGAGCTTATAAAAATCATATTTTGCTAACTATAACATTATTATTATTATTATATTGTTTGCTAGGTCCAGAGATGTCAGTTACGTACTTAGTAACTCATAATCTAATCTGTCTATTTTTCTAGTAACGAGTAATCTAAAGTTTTACCAAGTATTTCCAATCCAGTAATCAGAATAAAAGTAAATATCCAAGTAACTGTGCATTAATATTTTTAAAATTGTTCTTAATAAAAATATTGTAGCGTCTAGCTGGACACATTGAAAGGATGGATGAGAAAGATGTTAACAGTCGTCACTTTATTGCTGGAATTTTGAGCTACAAGAAGGTCTCTAGAACTTTCTTTCCTTCAGAAAATATGATGTATGAAACGATGAATGGTTTTCGTACGATTGTCGTACGCATTCTCTGTGGCATTGTTTCGATAAGCTTCTGCAATGTCACAATTATAGCGTTGCATGACTTTTTCACCAAGATCCTGCAGCAGCATTGATGATGGTAGAGTCTGACCAACCGCTGCACAAAGCAGCTCTTCTCCATCCAGCACATCCCAAAGATTCTCAATGAGGTTAAGATCTGGACTCTGTGGTGAACTCTCTCTCAATCCATGTGTGAAAATGATAAATGATGATCTCGTGCTCCCTGAACCCTGAACTCTTTCACAATTCCAGCACCATGAATCCTGATATTGACATCTTGGAATATGGCCGTGATCATCATGGAAAAAAAAAAATCCATTGATGGAATAACCTGGTCTATATTCAGTATATTCAGGTAGTCAGCTGACCTCATTTTTTCAGCACATACTGCTGCTGAACCTAAACCTGCAGACCAACTGCTGCAGCATCAACCAACCACCCCCACATCATTTACTTACTTAAATCCAGGTGGAGACTTTTGAATGTGGATGGGATTTCTGCAATGGAAAACAAAATGGATTATTCATTTTCTAATTTTTCCATAGACTGTGTATAGCTGGACAGAGCATCGTCTCTCAAAAGCGAAGCCACCACAGCTCGGGCGCCCCCTGCTGTTCGGTTTCAGAAAGCTGTGTAACCCCACCCATCCCCATAGGTTTCAATGGCAAAACAGACAACTTTCAATCACATTTTTTTCCTAATATACTGTAATTCTACGTCCTTTATTTAAATGCAGCAGCTAGTGTAACCTCTGCTTATATTGTCACATTTTTATTTCCCCACAGAATTCGATTTTAAAACGTTATTCATCTCTATTCAAAAAGGTGTGGTTATTGTAAAAGGGCTGGTTATGGGCGGGACCAATCACAGACCGTCAGCTCCGCTCCGCTCAGCTCTGCAGCCTGTGACCTCGAGGCAGCCCTCAGAGGCGGGGTTATTCAAATGAGTAGGCTGTCTCTCCACAGTCTTTCTCCCTCCTCTGGTCTCTACTGCGCTCTACAGACTCGGGTGTCAGAATCGCCAACATGGAGGAAGATTTTGGCTTCATTTTCATTGAATGAATGGGAACGGCGACACGGCGTCCATCTTTTTTACAGTCTCTGAATTTTTACATTTCTGCATCTTGCAACAAAAGTAGGTCTGTTAGATTTTTGGTGTTTTGTTTTTAGATGCAAAAACTGTAAAAAATCATAAAAACAAGTAAGGATTCACTTTTTTTGCATTTCTCAAAATTAAAATCAAATTTAATTGAAGTAAAAAAAAATCAGACAATTGCACTGATACATGATACACGGACTGTTTTCAACAGTTTTCAACTAAAGTTTTCTGATAATGTACTGAATTTACAGTTCCAGTCAAAAGACGGTTCAAATATTTCAAGTAATTAACTCTTGACAAGTTCAGCACAGCTGTTAACTGAAAGCCTGAATTCCAGATGATGACTCTACCTCATAAAGCTGACTGAGAAAATCCAGCCAAACAAGAATGTAAAATATAAAACATATTTAACATATTTTTTGGTTTACTAAAAGATTCCGTATTTCATTCCATTTTCTTCTTCTTTTTTAAATAATGAAAAAACACATCATTTAAGGTGTGTTAAAACTTTTGACCTGTTTTGTATATGAATGTAATTCTATAAAACAAATATGCCCTTATGGTCTTTCATTCATAAAAACAGGAAGGTGTGGTGTCAGAAGTTTGAGACACACTTTAGACACATTTTGTTTTTCAGATTTTTCCTAATTCCTAATAAAGTCTTAATCGTCCAATTATCTTGTGTTTTCAAGCTAAGAGAACTCGAGGCCAGCAGAGCCGTCAGCCCCAAACTTTCTTCCACTTCCTTGAAGAAACTTGATCTGATCTGGAGCGCTTAGCAACCTGCCCACATCCAGGGCGCTTAGCAACCAATGACTCATAATGATGTTTGCCGTTGCGTTGACGTGCCGAACTGGCGAACAGAGTGCAGGAGCGCCACGCGAGCTAATGACACGCTGGGATAGTGGGGGGCAATTTGTAATCAATCTTAAATTGCAACTAATCTCACGATGCGCTGGTAACATCAGCATCACTGAGACTTTTAAAGTGTTCCCACTTCTTAATGCACGGCAGATAAAGGTCAATATTGTTAGTGAAGGGATTTTCTCTATGACCTATGAGTAATGCAGGTGGGGTCATTTTTAGAATAATGTGGGCCCTATTTTAGAGCTACAGCGCACCCGTCAATTGTGGGTTGTGCAGCTGGTGTCGGAAAAAATATTCTTTCTTGCTTTATAGAAGTGTTTATTCTTATTTGTCATCATGCACACACTGAAATAAAACAATGAGTAAAATTTACTTAAAAACACAATTTTCAACTTTTTAGTAAATTTAATTTCAGATAAATTTAAGTAACTTCAACTCAGTTTCAAGACTTAAATGTTACACAGAGTAAATAAATGAACTGAACTTCATACAGTCCTTTCTTTTAGTAAACTTTACTTAATTTCTGCATACAATATTACCTAATTACAATTAATTAATTACTTAAATATGTTTAGTTAAAACACATATTACACTGCCTCAACACATGGATGGCATGTGATACATTCTTTTTAGTATACTAAAGTATAGTATAGTATAGTATAGTATAGTTTAGTCTATTAAAAAGAAGTTGAAGTTACTTAAATTGATCTGAAATTAAATTTACTTAAAAAAAAGCTTTTTTTACTTACTTTACTTTATATCACTTAATCACTTTTTCTATTTCCGTAAGTACAAGTAATATATAGTAAGTATATAGCACCTTTTTCCACTCATGGATGCTTACATATACATTCTACACACACTCAACTCACACTGGTGAGAAGCAGCAGCCAATCGCACACAGCCTACTCTCAACCGGAAACAACCAGTCCACCTGGAGAACTGCAGCAGGCACTAAGCACAGACTGCCGACCTGTATCTGGGTATACAATCAAACACACATTCACACACCAGGGACATTTTTGAGCATGTAATTTTTCCAGGCAATTTAGAGCAACCAATTTAACTGACGTCCATGTTTTGGGACTGTGGGAGGAACCCGAAGTCCCCAGTGAGAACCCACGCAGACACTGATATATGATAATAATAATAATGTTTAACACTATAATGTTTAGGTTATGAGCTGAAAAACATAAAATATTAGGGCAGAGACCAGGGTTAAGAAACTCATTTAAACTAAGTATAGTACTAAATTCTGACTATAACTTCCATAACTTCCAGCTTCCCTACTAGCACATCGTGCTCCAAAAAAACCCAGCAAGCTGATTGGCTGTTTCTCCTGAAAAGTGTAACTTTATCCTTGAACTGGCTCCTTGATTAGCGTTAAAAGATTTTCCATTCACACAGCACCAAGTGGCCTGTCTCCTCATTAATACAGTACAGCTAAACTGAGCGTAACGTTTCGGGCCTACTGGAAAATTATTCGGGGCTAAAGCCCCAGAAGCCCAGGCCAGGTGGCACCCCTGGCAGACACAAGAAGAACATGGAAACTCCACTCAGATAGGGACTTGAACCCAAGACCCCAGCCCTGCAAGGTGAACGTGCTAACCACTAAGCCACTGTGTGATATTGTACTGGAAATATAATTCTTCACCACTATAGGCCCACCTAACTATCAGAAAAAAAAAGGCTAGGCTCTAAATAGGGATTTCGGGTAGCTCATGAATTTCTGATGACGCTCCAGCGATGTCCTTCTGAGATGTTGGTTGTTTTCTGTGTTTTTTTTTGTTTTTTTTTTTCGAGATTTAGGTCAGTTGGCTGTTAAATTATTCTCCCTTCAATTTATGCATGGTAAAAGTCTTAATGTATCCTACAAGATATTCCTGAGTTATTAACATTTCATGATCCTTTTGGCAGAAGGAAAAAAAGGGGCGGATGGTCAGGATGGATATCTCTACTGAAATAATCTGCTGTTCTGTAGCTGCTGGTTCAAGGCCATTTCTTTAGAGTTGCTTTTAAATTTTACATTTTCTCTCTAAACCCATTGTGCTGCATTCTGAGCTACAACTAACTCTGAGCAGTAGTGAACAGTAGTGAATTAGGGTATGGTTGAGATACTGTATGGTGGTATACAGTACTTCTGGAGCCAGAATCTTGCTGAAGATGCCATTAAAAAACTAGTACCACGATTGAAGTCTGTCACTTTACTTGGAGCGCACAAAGACCTGTTATAATACATTATTAGTGACCATAACTGGCATTATATTCAAGAAAAGTTTTATTCAGAAGCAGTTAAAAATAACTAAAACAATATACAGGGTGTGTTTATAAGTTGGAAGCTTTTTTAGTATAGTAATAAATGCATAATTCTGCAAGCTGAGACCTTTTTTTTTTTTTTGAGAGTTTCTTGGTATTGATGTATGACATGTTATAAACATGTCATACAAACATGTCATCATTAATGCATGATGATCATGATCCATAAAGAATAATAAACATGACTATGATGGGTTATACTTTTTTTTATATAAACATGTTCAATCATGTTTACAATTCTTTATGAATGCATCATAATCTGTTAGGGGTATGTTTATAGAGTGTAATAGAGATTACATTCGTAGAAAGTGTTACCGATAATGCCTAAAAAAGGACTTTAGTCTTGCCTTTACATCCTGTTTCCTCATATCTGCTTTTGGTAAAGGATAGATCTAGCCTCAGGTCTAGCCTAGGGTAGGGGGAATTGTAGAAATGTGTCTTGACAAATTATTAGTGGTTTTGATATTATTATAAGTGGTTTATTACTATTATATAAGTATTATAAGCATTGTGTTGTTAAGTGAGGGCCTAAACTGAAGGTAAGTTTAGAGAAAGATAATAAAACTGATTGTAATAATGAACTCGACATTATTACCACACAAATATGTGTAAAATATAGAGATTTCTTATGTTTCACACCAATAAAACAGCCCTAATAAAACAGACATTGAAGTTGATATATATTTGAAACATCTTATGTTTTACTTATTGTCTTTATCAAATTAGGAGAAGATGGTAAATATGAATCTCAAAACTAATGTCAACCCTTTTTTCAGAGGCTTTAAACATTAAATGTGGTCAAATTGAGATAAAAGGAGATAAAAGGAGATAAAAGGAGGGTTAATCAATCAATTTCTCTATTAAGTTTTATGTTTTTTTTTTGTTTATTTTTCACTTTTAGCGGCTCGGTCAGTAGAGCGTTGTCTTTCTTTCTTCTTTCAGTTTTTTTCCATTATGTTGTCTTGAAGAGGTTTCAAAATTTCACAAAAAGCAAGAATGATGAAGTGATAAAGAATTCGATTTCAGTCTGATGATGTGATAATCAATTTGCGTCATACAAGCCATCAAATGGATTTTCCCCCACAGAGCTTCTGCTGTTGGACAGGCGATGAAGATTCTCAGCTAGTGTTAGCCATAATTGTTATTTAAGAAGAAATGATGATTGGGGGATGATTGATGAATGGGTTTGGTTTAAAATCCATTCCTCTTTGTCGAACGTCTGAAAAAAGAATCTAAAAATGACGCTCTAGGAGTCCCAGAAGCCCTGGATTAATGGCTGCCAGAGGAGGCTGGGAGAGCGGTAGAGATACTGAAATGGCATTTTATGTTTCCATCTTGCGCCCCTTAAGAATCGCCGCTAATTTAATTTGAAGGAATCACAGAGGACATCTGCGGCTCAGTTTACCCTCGGAGCAACGGGAGCTCCGCTGACTTCTCGCACGTGGCCCGGCGCTCTTGACCTGCTGGAAATGTGCTATTACCACGTCCTCAACTGTTATTTCGAGATTTCGCAGCTTGTAAATATCAGCGTAGATCTCTGCCACTGCACTGCTTTGCAGATAACAATCAGGCTGTCCGAAAGAAAGCAGTTGCGACATCAATTAAAGCCTGACCTTTTCTTTCCTGTGGTTCTTGTCTGGTGGCATCCAGGTTGGCTGTGCAGTTGGATTGACCTTATTTGTGTTGCTCTACGCCGGCTAATAAGCCGCACTCTTTCCCCAAGAGCGGACCAAAAAAACAGCTTTGAAGTAGTTGCCACAAATGTGGGTAATGAAGTGCCTGTAGCCTTTATTGGTCGGGTGCTGCTTATGAAGAAAGTCTACTTACTTACTTACTTACTTTCAAAAGTCTTTGAAAAGTTGTGGAAAATGGGAAAATAGTAGGAGATCATGTAAGAAACACATTTTCTTGACCAAAAATGAAGAGTACATACACTGTCAAGCCAAAGGTCATGTGATACACTGAAAAAAATGATGCGTAAAAAGGCCAATAATACTCTAAACAGTGAAAGAGCTAGCGCTTAGCATGATTAGCGGCTAATGCTAATACTGCTCCAGTCTCGGTGCTGGAGAACTAAACTGAAACTCCTGTATGATGGTAAAATTCTGGTAAAAAAAATATGTAGGGCGCATCGATTAAAAGGCGCACAACAATTTTACATGAGCCTTATAGTGCGAAAAATGCAATAATTTAAAAGTACATTTTGTAAATGTGCAAGTTAATCAAGGATATGATGTTTATAACTGTATAATAAACAAGATAAATCTAAACATATAAACAGAGGTATACATCTAAACAGAAAGTAAGAGTATAGAATTAACTTTAAAATATAAATTACCTACAAATAGCAAAGTACTTAAAATAAAACTATAAAATAATCTGTAAATGCAGAGAATGTCCATAGAAAAAGTTGTTATCGCCATTTGTCCAAAAGTCCAAGAGTGCATTTATTGCATCTGGTAACTTTTATCTTTAACATTTCGATCAAAGCATCTTCAATTACTGTACATTCAAGCCTGTGTTCAAACTTTTGACCACCACCATATCTAGTCTCTAGTCATATTATAGTGCTTCTAATTTGCCTGCTCTCTCCAGTAGAGCTCCTGACAGACGCTGTGACAGACAGACTGAGAGCGTATCCAGTGTGAAGGTGGTGAAAAAATGCGCAAACCAATCAGTGTTGAAATTCCGAGCACATATCTCCAGTGAGGAGTGGGCTTTTCCATTACTGGAGAGAAGAGTCCCCAGACTATGCATTCTGCGTATGGTCCAGGTTGCCAGGATACAATTTCACACCATTTACTTTAGATTTCAGTGAGACAGTCGGCTGCGTGGGGCTGATACCTGACACTTCTGCACAAATGTAATAAAGCCGCTTAACATTAGACAACACTGGAGTGTTATTTTCTTGTTTACAGTGGCTGTTTGTTCCCTGTTAAAAACAGCCATTAAAATGTCTAAACTGAAATGATCAATCTGGTGAACAGCTTAGAATTTGAGCAGCAATAAGTTTGATGGTTTATCTAGTCTACAACCATGATCACCCTAAAAAAGCTACTGAAGATAAGCAGTGCTCCCTAGCTTGACTATGCTGGTTGACCATTATGACCAGAAAGACCTAGCTGGTTGATCATTGTGACCAACATGGCCAAGCATGATGATGGTTAAACAAATGTAGATGATTAACCAGCTAATTTACCATATGGCTGACTAGAAGCTTTTCAACCACTGTGAACAGCATGTCCAGAAAGGCCAATGTAGTCAACCTGCATGAACAGCATGGCCCTGGTTGACCAACATGACCATAAAATCAAACTAATTGACCAACATGACCAGAAAAACCAAACTAACTGACCAACATGATGAGAAAAAGCAAACTAATTGACCAACATGACCAGAAAAACCAAACTAACTGACCAACATGATGAGAAAAAGCAAACTAATTGACCAACATGACCAGAAAACCAAACTAATTGACTCGAATGACCAAAAAGACCTAGCTGGTTGATTATTGTGACCAACATGGCCAAGTATGACCAAAAACAAATGTAGATGATTAACCAGCTAATTTATCATATGGGTGACTAGAAGCTTTTCAACCACTGTGACCAGCATGTTGGGAAAGGCCAAAAAAGTGAACCTGCATGAAGAGCATGGCCATTAAGATCAAGTTGGCTGACCAACATGACCAGAAAAACAAACTAATTAACCAGCAGGACCAGAAAGACCTAGCTGGTTGATCATTGTGACCAACATGGCCAAGCATGACCAAAAACAAATGTAGATGGTTAACCAGCTAGTTTACCATTTTGGGGCATGTTTTCATCCGAACAACTTTAAGCTTTTTAACCACTTTAACCAGCAAGGCCAAAGAAGTCATAAAGCATGAAGAGCATGGCTATTAAGATCAAGTTGGGTGAGATCAACATGACCAGAAAACCAAACTAATTGACCAACATGACCAGAAAACCAAACTAATTGACCAACATGACCAGAAAACCAAACTAATTGACCAGCATGACCATAAAATCAAACTAATTGACCAGAATGACCAGAAAAAACAAACTAATTGACCAACATGACCAGAATACCAAACTAATTGACCAGCTTGACCAGAAAACCAAACTAATTGACCAACATGACCAGAATACCAAACTAATTGACCAACATGACCAGAATACCAAACTAACTGACCAACATGACCAGAAAACCAAACTAATTGACCAGCATGACCATAAAATCAAACTAATTGACCAGAATGACCAGAAAAACCAAACTAATTGACCAACATGACCACAAAACCAAACTAATTGACCAGCTTGACCAGAATACCAAACTAATTGACCAACATGACCAGAATACCAAACTAATTGACCAGCTTGACCAGAAAACCAAACTAACTGACCAACATGACCAGAAAATACAAACTGGTTGGAAAGGATGTTCAGCAAAACCAAGCTGACCAGAACGACCAGCATGTCCAAGCACGATTCACCATATAAACACTAGGGTCAAGGGCTGACCATCAAATTCCACCTTAAACTATCTGAAACCACCTACTGCAAAATATGATATTGAGATGTATCTTGACTAGGATTGTATCAGTCTGACCTAATTGTGAACTTACAGGTTTTTATTTATATTATGTACATTTTTCATGATAATTGAACCAATAAAAAAGCTTCATTCATTTAATTAGAATTTTATTTAAAGCTATTTTTCCTTAAGATTGCTGATATTTACCTCGATCAGCCATAATATTAAATACCAGCCAATTATACTGTAAGGTGGGATTTGAATTCTCCAGCATGGCAGGATTTCGTTTCTCCAAACAGGAAACAGGATTGAGAAGCTCTGTGTTTTTAATGTGATTTCTCATAACAATATAAATCCAAAGAGGGTGGGCAACGAATGCGGAGGCTTTAGAGCTTTAGAAGAGGGTTGGGATTATTATTGTTTGTTTATTTGACTGGGGGATGGTGTTCCTCTGCTTCCTCAACTCAAACTAGGATTTTGGAGTGAAGCATGTTGATGTCTGTGCTGTAATATGAGCTATTTTTACATTACATACAGCTCTGGAAAAAAATGAAGAGAGCACTTCAGTTTCTGAATCAGTTTCTCTGATTTTGCTATTTATAGGTTTATGTTTGAGTAAAATGAACATTGTTGTTTTATTCTATAAACTACAGACAGCAAATGAGAAATGTCTGAAATAACAAAAAAAGATGCAGAGCTTTCAGACCTCAAATAATGCAAAGAAAACAAGTTCATATTCATAAAGTTTTAAGAGTTCAGAAATAATCAATATTTGGTGGAATAACCCTGGTTGTTTTTTAATCACAGTTTTTATGCATCTTGGCATCATGTTCTCCTCCACCAGTCTTACACACTGCTTTTGGATAACTTTATGCTGCTTTACTCCTGGTGCAAAAATTCAAACAGTTCAGTTTGGTTTGATGGTTTGTGATCATCACAATAAAACAGTGGATCAACACCAGCAGATGACAGACATGTCTCTCCAAACCATCACTGATTGATGGAAACTTCACTCTAGACCTCGAGCAACTCTTCCTCCAGACTCTGCTCCCTTGATTTCCTTTAAATTAAATGTAAAATTTACTGATGATCAGTGATGGTTTTCAACAAGATAATTCAAATAAAATGTTAGATGAATGCTAAACTGGTGCTCTGCCCATGTTGTGTATTCTTTCTGGTTCTTCCCAATGATTTTTGGAACATCTGCTGTAAAAAAAGCTAATTTTTGAGCAGCACCACCAAATAAACATAATCTATGCCAATCTCCTGTCGTTATTTAACGTCTTGTTAAATATTGAATGGTAAAAACGTTAAATATTTAAGTGTCAAGGCTTGAATGAGTTTCACTGTAGTCAGCGAATGCTGGCAAAACATCTCAGAACACTTTACTTCTTTTTTAAATGTAAAAAAAAAGAATTCACAGCATCGCTGCTCTCAAAAGAGCTGTGCACCTGGCTGGGGAGCCAGAATGCATTACAGAATGCATTATTGAAGCGGCGTCGGCTCAGAACCATCAGTGATGGGGTTATGTCAGTACACGCTTGTGATGCCGGCATTAATACGTAAGAGTACGGCAGAATATCTCAGAGCAACATACTGTATGTCTTATGTCTGTGTGCTGTCAAGACAACATTAATGGTTTCCAGGAATGCCTATGCATTAAAAAAAAAAAAAAACAATGCAAAACCACGTGCTGCACTTGATACAAAAGAACAGGGAATGTTAAATATTTGATTTATTTAGGCATTAAGGCTTTTGACAGCAATTGCTGGCAAGACATTTCAGCACCTTTCACACCTTTCCTAGATAAATGGGAAAAAAATGAAACCAACAAAAGACCAATCACAGCATCACAGCTCTGGCTGTTCACCTAGCGTGCCAGAACACATTAATAAATACATTACTAAAGTGGTGTCGATTTCTCTGTGCTGGAGGGCATAAGTGATGGACCAGAGAAATTTGGGGGTTGTTTTAGCATCATAAAATCTAAAGTTTATCAAAGGGGATTTTGGGTTACAATGTAGGACCCAGTGTTAAAAACCTGGGTTTGCAATCTAGGTCATGGGGCTTCCAACAGGACAATGACCCACAACATACTCTAAAAGCACACAGAGATAAATAGAAACTAAGCACTGGAGAGTTCTGAAGTTGTCAGCAATGATCCCAGTTGCTGTTAACTTTAGAACTCGTCAGTGAGTTCTTTAGAACTGAAATCATTCACTTCCCAAAACCATCAATACATTTCTTACCCTTCCCAACTGGGATTTTGGACCACTGTTGTTAGGCAAACTGCTGCAGGTCTCTCATACTTAAAGGGTTTCTTCTCCCAACAGCTTTTTTAATCTCACTTCAGGTGTTCAATGGGATTTAGATCTTAAAATTGCAGCGAAACATGAAGTTGAGTGTCCCCATTTTTTGAGTTTTGATCGAGAGTGTAATTGTAATAGTGAAGCCTAAAGGATGCATAAGAGTACACCTCGTACTTAGAGCAAGATAATAGACGACACCTTCTCCAGGAATGTCTATGCAATTTTTAAGAAGACAATGCAAAACCACAGGTCAATGACCCAAAACATACTTTAAAAAGCTTCCAGAGATGGATAGAAACTAAGCCCTAGAGAGTTTTAAAGTTGCCAGCAATGATCCCACTTTTAGAACGGAAATCAATCACTTCCCAAAACCATCAATATGTTTCTTACCCCTCCCAACTGGGATTTTGGACCACTCTTGTTAGGCAAACTGCTCCAGGTTTCACATGCTTAAAGGGTTCCTTCTCCCAACAGCTTTTTTTTAATCTCGCTACAGGTGTTCAATGGGATTTAGATCTTAAAATTGCTGTTGGGAGAAGAAACCCTTTAGGTATGAGAGACCCAAAGCAGTTTGCGAAAGAAGAGTGGTCCAAAATACTAGGTGAGAGGGGTAAGAAACATATTGATGGTTATGGGAAGTAATTGATTTCAGTTATTTTCTTTCAATGGGTGTGTAGCAATATATGAAGTTGAGTGTCCCCATTGAAGCCTAAAAAATGCATTAAAAAGATGCATGAGTACGACATCTCCAACAAGACAATGTAAAACCACCTGCTGCACACACTACAAAGACATGGCTGTGGAAAAAAGAGTGTAAAGGTATTGGATTGTCTCATTTCAAGGCTTGAGAATGAGCTTCACTGTAGTCAGCAGATGCTGGCGAGACATCTCATCACACTTCGCACTTCTTGCTTGGATGTGAAGAAATAAACAAACCAACAAACAATTCACAGCATCTCAGCTCTCAAATGAGCTGTGCACCTGGCGGGCGAGCCAGAACGCATTACCCAACGCGGCCTGCGCTAATCCCTGCCTCTAAATTCTCCCGAAAGACGAGTCCGCCGGCGTGTCTCGCCGAGAAAGACAAAGCAAGGCCATTATCAGGGGCAGTGTGAGGGAACATTACTCAGACTGCGTCGTGGTGGGCTTTCGAGACTCGCGCCATCTGCTCCAGTGTCACTGCTGGAGGATGGATGAGATCGGTGGAAGGCGCCCCGAGAGCGAGGGGCTCCGGCGGGCTCCGGCGAGAGCCGTCCAGGCTTCCGGGGATGGAGATGTGTTATTTCAGCATGCGACACGGACGCATAATTCCACAGCGCTCTGGGCTCTGTCTCACCCGTGGCTATATTAGCTGCCTTTATCCGTAAACCATGATGGCATTTGCGGGCAGGCTACTGGGAGGAGCGCTGTGCCGGATGGAGGAGCAGAGCAGATTATTCGTTTTAATTACGTTTGCTGGGCTCTTCTGGCTAAGCGTGAATCAGCATTTTACTTTACATTACTTTTACTTGGAGGCTAGGTTCCCACATGCAGGGTTGCCAGGTCCAACAAAAATATCCAGAGCCGTTTAAAGCCCCCTCAAACAGAAGGTTAAATTAGCCCAATATATATATATATATATACAGTATATGTATGTCACATGCTTGAAGCAAATGGCAAAACAACTATGAGAGTATGACTTTTTTATTTTTAGTTTATAAAGTATTTATTATCAGTATCAGTATTGCTATTTATATAGTGAGTAATAGTACTGTAACATTAGTGTTTTATTAGTTATTTTATAACAGTTTTATATGCCAGTCAATAACTTTTAATAGTAACAAAAAATATTTCATCACCTTGTGATTTCTCTCTCTCTCTCTCTCTCTCTCTCTCTCTCTCTCTCTCTCTCTCTCTCTCACACACTTTCTCTTTCTCTCCTCCCTTATGTCGCTATGTTTTCCTGGTATTCACTATCATAATTGGGTACCACTTTAAAATAAGACTACCTTTATAAAGGGTTTATAAATGGTTAGTTTATTAATGGTTACTAATTAGGTTGTAAATGCCTTAAAAATCCTTAATAATCAGTTATGTTGCTGTGGGTTTACTATTTGGCAAACAACAGGTCTATGTACATTTCTACGTATGTGTTATAACTGATTATGAATGGTTTTAAAGGCATTTACAACCTAATTAGTAACCATTAATAAATCAATTGTAAACCATTTATAAACCCTTTATAAAGGTAGTCTTGTTTTAAAGTGGTACCTGTAATGGTAATTGTTCTTTGATTTTAGTGCCTTTTTTTGTACTCGTTTGCCCCCTTGTTAAAGTAGCCCAAAAAACATTAATTTTCACCAACAACTGGATTTTCCAAAAGCACAATTTGGCGTGAAAACCGCGAACCTGGCAACTCTGCCCACATGGTTCAGTTTTGGGGTTAATGAACCTGATACCGTTGAGACAGCAGTGTCATTATGGGATTGATGAAGCTTGATGAAGAGGTCAAGGAAGACATACACCTGCACAGTATAAGTTGTGAGGTGCTATCTTGTGAGTGACGTTGGCCAAATGATCCAAAGATCAGTACATTCATTGTAAGGTGATGTGAATTAACTATTAACTTGAACTATATTGAGTTTGAGTGAGTTCTAATAGAAGTGGGTGCCAGATGGATGCATTGGGGGCATTCTGGACTTTTATGAATGCATCATGGACAAGGGCATTACTACCCACAGTAGACAGTAATAGTGCAGTGGTTGGTGATGATTGTGACTGGCAGAGAATTGACACAGGTTAAATGTATTATTTTTTTTGGTTATAATACTACATTCTCTCCCAAAACCTGGATTATTTAAGGGCTTATCAAATAGCTATTGGCATTATTCCTGTTAATACAGCCTAAATGAAGATGTCCTGTTATTAAAAGCATATTCGTGGCTCTAGAATATATATATATATATATATATATATATATAATTATTATAAATAAAGCAAATCCATGAAGAATGATGAATAAAGCTTCTCACACTGTATCTGACTGAATGCATGATCCCCAATTCATACTGATGGATTCTCTTTCAGCGCGGATAAACAGAGCGTGAGAGTGGGAGATGCCTTTTTTGTAGACTTGGCACGTATCGCAGCTCACAGCATCCCGTGGGCAGCGGTAGCTGTGCGCCAGGCGAGGCTGACCCCTCCAGTGTTTTCTCCTAGTGGAGGCGGTGCTAAGCGTTGTTTCCTGTACAACCTTTCTGCCGTGAGCAAGGAAGCCATAAAGAGTTGGATATATTGTGTAATAAGTAACAGTAGGATGAAGTAATAATATCACAGGGACTCTCACAGTGACTGTTGGATGTGTTTATTAGCCTTTATACATAAATGGGTGATTGAATAATATAGAAAAATGACAATAATTACAATTTGAGTATTTAATATATCCTTTTATTCTGTTTTTGTGCCAGCAGAAAATGAAAAAAAGACTCTTTTTTAACATTTATTTAATACAATGCATTAACCAATGGACCAGATCTAATACTGAGTTAAGATTTGCCTTTGTTAAGATGCCATGCAAAATTCGCATCCTATTATTTTTGCTGTATATTTGCTGTTCCACCAGTAGTTACACATGAATTATAACATGAATTCATTGCATGTTCATGTTCACTTACTTGGTTGTTGCCATGTGAAAAACTGTAAAAATACACCTAAACCTTACTTTATCTGATAGTTTATTCTAATCTTATCCTAAAAATCAACTTACACTTTAATATATAACTAACTAATGGAGTTTCTCCATTTATATTCATTTTTTTAACACATTTCCACGATTATCTCACTATCATCCTATTTCACATGTAACAGTCTGCCATGGGTAAGGCATTGATGATAGTCAATGGGAGTAATGCTGATCAAGAAAGAAATTAACTTATGTAAAAAAAAAAAAAGAATCAAAACTTTAAAATGATCAGCTTCTCTAATTTTACTCTTTATAGTATTTATACTTTTATTTATATTTAATTAAAATTAACATTGCAATTTAATTAATTGAAAACCTCTTGATTGTAGCCAAAAAGAGGATGGATGATCACAAGGCATCAAATAAAAGCTGTAATGCTTAATCTTTTTGCACCAGGAGTGTAATAAGCATAAAGTTATCCAAAAGCAGTGTGTAAGACTGGTGGAGGAGGACTGCTAGCTTCGTCTATATAACCTTCTTTATAAATGAATAGACCTTGGCTTTCTTTACCATCCTTTCTTCAGCACTCATCGCTGCTTTATCCACATTCCCTCCATCTATTCACCTTTTCAGGAAAACCTCTGAAACCTCTGTATTCAAGAGGAAGATGGATGATCACAAGGCATCAAACCTTCAAGCTGCACTGCTTGAAGTTTTGCACCAGGAGTAAAGCAGCATAAAGTTATCCAAAAGCAGTGTGTAAGACTGGTGGAGGAGGACATGATGCCAAGATGCATGAAAACTGTGATTAAAAATCCAAAATGACGGTTATTGCAACATTAGTTTTGTTGTTTTTTAAATTTGTATGAATTTGTTTACTCTGCATAATTTGAAATTATTTTGCCTATTTTCTGCAAAAAAATGCTCAAAATGACAATATTTTTATTTGAAATTTAGAGAAATGTTGTCTCTAGTTTATAGAATAAAAGAACATTATTCCAATATTAATTTTACTCGAGCATATACCTATAAATAGTAATTTAGTCGTAATTAGTCATTTTTAAGTGGCCTCTCATTTTTTTTTTCCAGAGCTGTATTTGTAGTAACAGTCAAATAAATATAGAAATACTGTATAATGTAATAATAACATACAACCAACAGAGGAAATTATTTTTTTTTCCCATAGTATCTTTCTTGTACACATCCAATCTCGGTTCTTGTTGAACTTGTTTACTCTGCATACTTTGAGATCTGAAAGCACCTACTAACTACTAAATTTTGCAAATACATGCTTTAAATGACATTTTTTATGTTTGGAATTTGATTTGAATTTTGTCAGTAGTTTATGGAATTAAACAAAAATAATTCAATATTAATTTTACTCAAACATTTACCATTAAATAGTGAATTCTTTCTTTTTTCCGGAGCTGTACGTGTAGTAACATTACTAATAAATATAGTAATTTAACCGACAGAGGAAAATTTTCCTTAGTATCTTTCCTGTAGGGTTCTATCAGCAACACATACAACACATCCAATCTCGCTTCTGCTGGAGAATAACCTGTAATAAAAGAAAGACAGGAAGAAAGAAAAAAAAAGCGAAACTGCAAGATTCTTCCATATAACCTTCTTTATAAATGACTCGACCTTGGCTTTCTTTACCAGCCTTTCTTCAGCACTCATCGCTGCTTTATCCGCATTCCCTCCATCTAGTCACCTTTTCTTTCCCTAACATCTTATTGAGATATACTGTAGATAAAGCCCACTTTGTGAGTGATAGTGCTGCTGCGGCGCTGCAGGCCGGCTCCTAATAGAACACTGCGTCTTTGTTGTCAGCGCGAGAGAGCTCGGACAGCCGCTGTTCTCTCCGCAACAATCTTCCCAGACAAAATAAAGGTGCTGGAAGACGACAACAATGCACAAGCAGAGAGTGGGGAGAAAAACACAGCGGGAAGAAGCTCATTCAGGGTTCGCTCACAGGCCTCTCCATCATTACGTTCATACCCATCTATAGTACACTGTGAGCATCGCGTTACGGTTCGCCATCTTCAAACTATGGTTTAATATCCTCAGGTCCTCAGATGGTCTTAGAGGTAATGTAAAAATGCCTAGGAATGGTGGTGGAGGGTCTACTGTTATATGGTTATATGGATTCAAAATATTCTTATAAGGTTACTAAAGCAAATAAGGCCATGCATACAATCATCAAAAATAGTCATTTTAGTGTTTAGGGAGGTTTCATGGCTAAATTGGAGCAGCCTGATGGCCAATCTTCATTAATTGCACATTAATGCACCAGTAAGAGCAGAGTGTGAAGGTTCAATTAGCAGGGTAAGAGCACAGTTCTGCTCTAAATATAAATATTGCAATGCACACAACATTAAAGGTGACATACCAGAGTTCAAAAGAGGACAAATTGTTGGTGCACGTCTTGCTGGAGCATCTGTGACCAAGACAGCAAGTCTTTGTGATGCATCCATGTATCAAGAGCCACGGTATCCAGGGTAATGTCAGCATACCACCAAGAAGGACCACCCACATCCAACAGGATTAACTGTGGACGCTGTAAGAGGAAGCTGTCTGAAAGGGATGTTTGGGTGCTAACCCGGATTGTATCCAAAAAACTCCATAAAACCACCACACATTTTGTTTTTTATATAAATGTATTTAAACTAGCTGATACTATGACACCAGATTACAGTTGATTTTGGTTCTTGGTCATCTTTACCAAGACAAAAGTGGAACTCATCGCTATGGTCCTGAAATCTGAAGCCCTAACTTTTCTTAAAGCTCAACAGGACAATGCTCTTCCACATACTTTTGCTTTGTCAAGATGATGAAGATGAAGATGATGATGATGATGATGAGTAATGTGATATTTATTGCAGAAATAATCTGCTGTTTTGCAGCCACAGATGGTTGACGATGTTAAAAGCAGTAGTCATATGCAATTTATTATATATATATTTCACATTATGCATTTTCCTTTCTTTATTTTCTCCTAAATTTCATAATTTGCAACTATAGGCTATCCTAGACATATAGGAAAATCTTCTGATGCCACCAGCGCTGGGAGAGCTGGAAGGCTAGCACATGCTTCCTCTGAGTCACATCCAAAGCTCCTCCACATCTGCGAACACAACAACAGTGGACAGCTGAAGAAGCCCAGAGGACAACTGTTATGTCTTCTAACAGACGGACACTTTGGCTGGTTTTGCATTGAGAGCGACCGCCATCCTACCCATCTAGAGAGAGTAAGATCATGGTGGGGATAAAAATCTAAATCTAACATTTAAAACATTAGATTTAGGTTCAATGCCAGTATGTTATAAGTAATTGAATTTCTGCATTGCAGATTAATACAATGATTAATAATAAAGTAATCCAAACTAATCCAAACTAATCATTTTTAAGTGGCTTCTTGTTTTTTCTGTATATCCAACTGTATATGAGCTTCATTGGCCAAATCAGCTAAAAGGAGCTCATTTTTTTTTGCAGGGGCGTTGCGGAAACCACAAGGCATTATTATGTGCTCAAATTAGCCCTGTTGTATAATTGCATAAATTAAAGCTCACACATCTCATCTAAGAAAATTCATATGGGACTGAAAATGACCTCTTTGGCCAATGGTACACCATTAGCTTTAGCCTCAGTGGGAAATAAAGTCTCTTAATATTATGTTAACGGCCATTACATTTAAAGAGGCCATATGGAATAGAAAACCATTTAGAATATGACATAATTGGTGATTAAGTTTGGGAAGCATCTCATAACATCTTAATAAGGACCATCAGGACAATATCCACTCCTAGAGCTAGAAACCATTATTTTCTGACCCTTATTGTAAAGTTTTAACAATCGTTCCTTAGAAAATAATTTTTTTTCAATGGTTTTACTCCAAACAATATTTTTTTTTTGCCTTTGCTTTTTATTGAGCATGGTTTCAGAAAGTGCTGCATCTATTCGGAATGTGAAGTCTCATGTAATAAAGCGAATATTTTCCAGGTTAGAAATGTCCTGAACGCACAAGCTGACAGCTGATGAGCGCCGGGCCGAGCCGGACCAATTCACCCAGCTATAACTCTCTCTGTGTTGCACAAGAACACCATTGTCCCTGACAGATGACACGTTCTGCAGAGGAGCCCAACAAACAGCCGGGTTGTCATGACACCCTGTTTATTGACAGCTACTGTTTGTCTTGTTTGACAATGCCCGCTTTGTCTTTGGACACCTGCTGGTACACCTGTTTGGAACAATTCCTTGAGAGTTTGGGACCCTAATCTACTCCAAAGTGCAGGAGAAACCAATCAGACCCTGTTACCTGCTGAAGATGTGGATCTGTATTCCTGAAATACAACAGCTGGTACTTTCACTCAATAGCTTGACATACATTTTGACAACTGTGTTTCAGAATAATCACTTTATAAACTGGCAAACACAAATATATTTAGCATGGGTATGATGTGCCACAATTAATTAGGCAATGTAGGCACACCAATAGATATTTCCACTCTCCAAAACTTGCCTAATACTGTTCCTATTTTTCTTCTTTTCCAATAAAGCCTGATTTGCCGAAGCTGAAATTTTGCAAAGGACCCTGTTAAATTCAGCTATTTTTCTTAATTTTCTTTGCATAGCAAATGTGTTTATTTTTGCATTTTTAACATTTTATCTAAAATCCATTTTAACATCAAATATATGCTTCTGTTCCTGTTCTCCACATCAAGGAAATCATAGCACTCTGGAAAAAAATATAAATTTTACATTATTAAGGCTTATTCTATGTTTGTTTGTTTGTTTTTTTTTTTTACAAAAAATGGAGATGGTTCTACTGTATATAGAACCTTGGTAACTCAGAAAATGGGTCTTTGCACTGATGGATTTTTTTCTGTTTGTAAATGTAGCATCAAAAATGATTGGGCTCATTTTTGCCCCACATATAGTTCTCAGTGATGGGCCCCAGTAGGGTCAATAATCGTTTTGAGAAGGATTAAACATGGCTCCATCTAATATGTTTTTGGAAAAGTTTAAAAGCTGAATTAAACATTTAAATCTGTATTTTGTAAATCTGAATGAAATTTACCCAACTTTAAAAAAAAAAAGTGTTTTTTTTTTCTGGTGTAATCCATTACTTTTTTATATTTTAAACTTGCGAGGTAAATTTGATGTTGAAATAAAAAAAAAACAATAAAATAAAATAAAATCAGTAAAAATAAAATACATAGTACAACAAAATATATATATAAATAATAATAATAATAATAATAATAATAATAATAATAATAATAATAATAATAATAATATTATAAAGAACTAAAACAAGAATTAAAAGCTAAAAATAAATAAGATTAAGATTAAGTAAAAAAGTTATAGGCTGCCTTGTGGTTATATAATACAAGTTTAAAATGACTAAGTGACACTGGTGAGCTGAGTTTTAGAGTTTTAGTGTTTCCTGTAGTGAATTCTCAGCTCACTGGTGCACTATAGCTAAAAGCAGATTTTCCCAGTTCAGTAAAAACTCTTGGTAGCTGGCAGCTGATCCAATCATTAGAGCCAGTCTGATCATTATTATCTGTTATTTGTATTCATCAATGAAGTGATCAATGAAGAGAGTGTCTTATAAATAAAAATGAGAAAAATAGAAAAATAGACACACATTTCTTGTGATGTTCTCAACCTCTACCAAGAGAAGCCATGCATTACCATTGGATTCCAACAAACCCGTAAAAAAAAAACCCTAGCAACCCTTGGTTAGCCTTGAGTAGGTTCAGTCTCCACCACATAATCAAGCGAATGCCTGACTGGGTGGTACATTGTGTAACGAAGGATGTAAAAATGGTCTGTATTCTTTGATCCCATTGGGGATACAATCAGCCACTTGTACCCTTTGGGAGCTCCATCCATGTTCATCACATCACAGTATAACACAGCTGGACGGCACATGGCACCTCCTTGAACCCGAACCTCAGCTGCAAGCCCGATTCTATCGAGCAGAACTCTGAATGGGGGCAACCTTGATGAGGAAGACATGACCTGACCTATTGACAAATTCAAAGCTTTGAAGATTCATCCCAGCAGCCTATTAAAATAAATCAATACACCTTAGTTCTGTTCGAGTAATGCCACATTTACAGGTAAAAAAGTAAAGGTAAAAAGAGAAATGTAGCCCACTGACAGTGTTCATATTCACCAACAATGGCATCAATGGCAAACCAACGTAGATCACGACTTATTGGGCCAATCCCATTTCTAATTTGTACCTCTATCCCTTTTTTTTAGAGCATAACCCCTTGTAACCTCTTGGAACTGAGTTATGGTACAAACGGAAGGAGTGAAATCCTCCCACTAAGAATTGATACAACCCTTCAAGAACCCGCTACAGATATAGCTAACTATAGCAGTGGAGCGCTAACGTTTAGCAACCTAGGTTAGCTGCTGGCTAACTAGTTAACTTTAGGGCTTCAGAAAGGGGGGAAGGTGGTGAAGAAATGAATTATTATCATCCATTCTTTAATTCATATGTAACGAGGGTCTGAAATTAGCTTTTAATAACTTTTATTTTATTTTATTTGTATTCTATTTTTCAGTTACACCTTAAATGCTGTAGCCTCTGCCATCTATTGCTTTAAACTGAGATTTTTCAGAGGCACACTCAAAACCGAGGGCTTTGAGAATCACTGGCAAGATGGCGGCACAAACATAAGCACTAAATTACCATGGTTTGTTTTCCATGTTTTGCTTTCAACCCAGAAAAAAAAATCGGACATTATTATTTTAATTTGTTTAATTCGTTTTTATTATTTTCTATTCCACCTTAAATGCTACAGCCTCTGCCATATATTGCACCATTTAAGTTAGAATTGGAAAATTAGCTAGCTACCCAGACACTAAAATTAACTTCTAGTGATCTTTTTTGGTGGTGAGTCTCATCATTGAATTTCTGTTTTGCTTTCAACCATGAAAAAAATATATACAAATAAAAAAATCTGATGTTACGATAGTCTTTAATTTATTTGTATTATTTAACATTTCACCTTAAATGCTGCAGCCTCTGCCATCTATTGCTCTATTTAAGGTGGAACTGGGAAAATTAACATCAAATATTAAAACTACCCCTTAAATTTTGGTAATATAGTGCTTATAGTTATTTACATTTACATTTGTGTTTTTTATTTATTTTTTTGTGCCGCCATCTTGCCAGTGATTTTTACAGCCCTCTGTTTTGTGTGTGCCTCTAAAAAATCGCTATTTGAAGGTTCATGTAGCCCAAACACTCAACAACCCCTAACCTACCCCTCCACCCTAACTGAAATCAGGACACTCCATCCTTAAACATGGTAGGGCCAATGGGTGAAATGGGATTGGGCCATTGTTTAAGCCATTGTAGCAGATACAACTGCAAATGTATTTATTTATATATATTTTTTTATATTCCTCAGGTCTGCAGCCACAACATCAGCCTAATCCAGTGGGGATTTGCACTGTAGCTACTTGAGTGTGAAATGTGAGTGGATCCATTCCAGTTGAGGGCACTGATAATCCAGTAGGCATGAATGCTGTAGAACGTGGGCCTATATATTTTTTTTTATTGGTGGTATGTTTAATCATTTCAATCAATTTAAATTCTGTTTTGTTTTTAATCCAGAAAATAAAAAAACAGACTTTATGATTGAATTTTTTTTTTTTTTTTTCATTTTAATATTAAATAAAAAAAAATAATTAAATATATATATTTTTAAATAATACCTGCCGCAGTCGTCTCAGAGTGTTTTGATGGTGATTTTTTTTTTCAGGTCTGATTATCCCATCCTATTTTTAAGTGCTTTAGTTATGGTCATTCTCAAGAAAGTATTAAAAATAGATTCTTATTTATAGTAAAGTTCATTTCTCTGAATACTTCTGAGCCCCTAAAATGTGGAGCCTTTGTAGAAAAATGGTTGCAGTTCCTAAACATTTCATAGGATACTTTTTTTGTTTAACCCCTTGACTTAAACCTTAAAGTCTAATTGCATAAAGTTTAATTGCATCAAATTAATTTAATTTCAAATCCAGTGTGTTGGCATGCATGTGTTGTCAATAGATAGATAGATAGATAGATAGATAGATAGATAGATAGATAGATAGATAGATAGATAGATAGATAGATAGATAGATAGATAGATAGATAGATAGATAGATAGATAGATAGATAGATAGATAGATAGATAGATAGATAGATAGATAGATAGATAGGAAAATGATAATAATAAAAACACAGAAGAATAGAAAAAAATATATAAGGACATAAATAAACTACGAATCTATCTGTAAACAGAGCAGTGCTGTACACTCTAAAAAACAGAGGTACGACATGAGTACTTTTTTGTACTCGAAGGTACACTCTTTATAATTGTACCCTCAAAGGTACAATATTGGTCTTTACGGGGTCAGATTTGTTCCCTCTGAAGTACAAAGTCATTTCTAACAGCAATAAGTACAAATTTGTACCATTTAAACAGACAAAGGGTACATTCAGTATTTTGCATCACTGTACTAATGAACAGTATATATTTAAATTGCACATTTTTTATTTAAAAGCCAGACAATTTTGTATCATCAAGTTTTTGAGCCATATTTAGTTGATGATAATGTTTATAATCTTTATGATCTTTACTGGCACAAAAACCATGGGTACAAAAAAGGACTTTCACTGAAAGGTACTTTTTTGTGCCTCAATATAAGGTACAGCCCCAGCGACAAGCTTTGTACTCTTTTAAGTACAAATCTGTACTTATATTTCTTAGAGTGTAGATGTTGCTAATGGTTATTAAATAATTAACAGAGCAAAGGTGATATGATAGAAAATAGAAAATATATATAATAGAAAATATATGTAGTGGCATTAAAACCTGTTTAGAGTGCATCTAAGTGTAATTTTACAAGGTGTACACAATATGTGCATCAATACAACAAATTTAATGTTATTGTTTATTTAAATATTTAATAATTTAGAGTTTTGGGCTATAAAAACAACTATAGTATGCATATGCTGAGTAAAACCAAATTAATGTAATCACTGCAATAAACTTAAACCTAAAGTTAGATAGAGAAGTTGTGCAATAGTTGGTTTAACTTAAAAAGTTAAGTTTTACAGTGGGTACACAACATTTTGAGTTTCAAGTACTTGTGGTTTGTCTGTTGAACTTAAAGACTTTTTTCAACCCCATACAATTTTATAAATTAATTCTAAAAAATGAATTTTGAACTTATGAACTTAAATTATTTGAGAAAAAGAATGACCTGAAATTACTTGAGTTAACTTAATTTATTAGGGTTTACAGTGTCTGAAACGTCTTTGAGATTTGTGTGACCCAATTATGTCAACTTAGATCAGCATCTCAATAAAAAAGGTGTTTTTAACATCTTATGTAACTCATGCCTTAAAGAACTCGAGCTGTTCTGAGAACAGGAACGTTTTTATGATTGGTTTTAGTTGGAATTTATGTTGACATCTCCATCAGTAGCTTCATATTTCTATACGTCGAGATGAAGACGTACGTTATCTGTTCCACTTTGCTCCTACAGAACCTTTGAAGTGCGATTTCCACGAGGGATCAAGCTTAATTACGGGAGTGAACACACAGAAGGCCTGAGCTGAGGATGTCAGTAAAGCTGGTGTGATTGCTATCGCGCCCCCTGGAGCAAAGCCGGAGCTGGAGCGCGAGAGGCACTTCCCTGCTGAGAACGGCGACGTGGTGATTGCTGTCTGTAGAGTTCATCAACTCACGAGAGGAATGCAGCCAAATCAGCGCCAAGCCAATCAGCCAATAAAAGCTGTAGTGCTACTAAGACCTACTTTATCTCACAGAGAATCAGAGTCAGAGAATGCAGTTAGCTCTATATTAACTCTAAGTTAATAAGTCTGTAATTATTCAGCAGATATCAAAAGCTGATCAACAAAAACTCTGATCAGTTTGAGTTTTCAGTTTGAACCTTTAGTACAGATCAAATGATTAAGCACTGGGCACTTGACATTGACAATTGACATTTTTGTTCTGTAAGGTGATACAGGGGTTGGACAATGAAACTGAAACACCTGGTTTTAGAGCACAATAATTGATTGTGGTGACGGACAGTTCTGGTGGAAACAGGAGAGTTGAGGTGCACATTGAATTCTGCCGTGATTTGATCAGCTGTGGTTTTATATATATTTTTGAATACAATCCGGGTTAGCACCCGAACATCCCTTTCAGACAGCTTCCTCTTACAGCGTCCACAGTTAATCCTGTTGGATGTGGTTGGTCCTTCTTGGTGGTATGGCTCTTGATGCTGCATCACAAAGACTTGCTGTCTTGGTCACAGATGCTCCAGCAAGATGTGCACCAACAATTTGTCCTCTTTTGAACTCTGGTATGTCACCATAACATAATGTTATAGTGTGCATTGCAATATTTAGAGCAGAACTGTGCTCTCTTACCCTGCTAATTGAACCTTCACACTCTTACAGCTCTTACTGGTGCAATAATGTGCAATTAATGATAATAAAGATTGGCCACCAGGCTGCTCCAATTTAGCCATGAAACCTAAAATCCCACCATAAATGATATCAGATGTTTCAGTTTTATCGTCTAACCCCTGTATGTTTAGAACTTAAATATAATAAATAAATAAATAAGCTCGGCTGTCATGCCATGCAAGACTAGCTGATAAGAAAAGCATCAGAGGGGCTTGAACATCTCAGTCATGATTCAGTCTGATAATTCTCTGATATTATGATCGCGGGAGCAGATATGGCGGCTCTGGTCTCAGTGTTGGAGCAGTGATTTGGGGTGTAGGGAGCGTGGCGAGGGTTTAAAGGGACTCGGTGACAGATGGCCGGGCAGTTCAGACACATTCGCAGGACGGGACACACACGGCGAGTGTGACGGCTGGGTTTAGCGGGAGGCCGCAGTACAGCAGTGGTCTACTCATGAGGCTTTAATATCCCTCATATTCTTCATATCTCTCTTTATATATTATTTTTTGGGGTATTTGTAGCTTTTGTTCTACATTTGACACAATATTAATGGCATAAATATACTGTACATTCCACCCAAACACTGATACTCTGTAAAAAAATACTGAATGCGGTTTGATATAAAACATTTATACCATTTACCGTATTTTTACCGTACTTAAAATCCTTTAATTTTCCCAAAAATCATCAGTGCACCTTTTAATCCGATGTGTCTAATGTATAAATTATACCAATTAATTATAAAGGAGCAATAATGCCCTCTCACTCTCTGCACTCTCTATTTCCCCGTTCAGAGGAAAGTATTATTAGCCTGTAGCCTGACCCTAACTCTGGCTAGCACTGCTGGAGTAGCATTAGCATTATCAGCGAACTGCACTCTCTATTTCCTGTTAAGACGGAAGTATAATCAGCCTGTAGTGAGCCTCTAGCAGTGCTGGAGTGGGTAGCTGCTAATGCTAATGCTAATGCTAATTCTCCAGCCTTAGTGCTGGAGAAATTTAGTTTAATGTAAATAGTTGAAAGCGCTTTACTCACCCAAATAAACAGTTTTCAGTGGAGACATTAGTGTAGATTAGTAGATTGACATGCAGCACTCATTTAACAGAAAGTTAAATTTTTTTTTATTACAGTTTTTTTGCTTAGCTTAGCTTTACATAATTTAGTTAGCTACCCCTCACCACCACCCTGCGGTGAGACCTGCTGAATTAGAAGTGCTTTATAGTGTATCTAAAATGTGCTTTATAATCTGGTGCGCCTTATAGTGCAAAAAAAACATGGTACAGAAAATAACAAGCAAGCAACTAAATGGGTAATTTTATGTAAAATCCAGTGTTACCTAATTTTTAGCAGTAAAACATATTTTTTGTATCAAAACTTGGCAATATATTTGGTTACATTCAAAACTGTCAACCATGTTTTCTTTAAATGTTCATTTTCGAGGCTACAAATGCTCCAGCGGACTAAAGTGCTGCCACTGCGATTGGGAGATCACTGGTTCGAATCCCAGTCATGCAACTTGCCATGATTTTTTTAAAATCACTAAACAAGCATCAATCACACAATCAGACAAAATGTTGTTGATTTAAAACACCTGCAAAACCGCAGTGTTGGGGGCTGCCACTTTGATCAGGAGATTGCTGGTTGGAATCCTGGTCATGCAGCTTGCCATCAGCTGCCGGAGCCCCGAGAGAGCACAATTGGCTCTGCTCTCTCTGGGTGGGTACAGTACAGTAGATGGCGCCCTCTCTATCCCCTCATCACTCCTAGGGTGATGTGGATCAGCACAAGGCTGCATCTGTGAGCTTATGTATCAGAACCGAGTCACTGCGCTTTCCTCCGAGTGTTAGCGCTGTGATGCTACTCGGCAATGCTAAAGCATCAGCAGCAGTTCGAAAAGAGGCGGAGTCTGACTTCACATGTGTCGGAGGAGGTATGTTTTAGTCTGCACCCTCCTGGTGTTGGGGCATTACTGGTGATAGGGGGAATCCTAATTAGTGGGTTAGGTATTTGGCTCTGTATTGGAAAAAGCATTAAAACATCTTTTAAGAAAGTAATTTTTGTAAGTTTTTGAGACTCGGTAACGTCTCAGTATCCTGATAATGACCAGTCAGGCATCATTATCAGAATCCGAGCAGCTGGAACAGAGAGTCAGTTCACTGTGTGACGGATCGTGACGAGCGCAGGCTATAACACATTTGATGTGTGTGTTCGGTACGCAGAAAGCTGAGGTATCGGGTCCTCGGGGGAGTCTCTGAGTGGAATGTGGAAGAGGTCACGCAGAGGTTAATGTGAAATCCCAAGTACACGGCATGCGCTCATTGATTCAGCATTATAAAACACAGTCATTCTTAGAAGCTCATTCTAATCAGGGATGCATTAATCAGGGTAACAACACAGGGAAGTCTTCATGTGCTTGTTTGTTTTTTATTGCAATGGATTATTTATTATATATATTTATCCAAGCTGTGTACTGTAATTCTTTAAGAGTATGTTGTGGGTGTCAAGAAATGTAGTCATCAACAATTATTGCATAGAGTAAAAGTAGAGTTCAGTGTCTGTTTAAGAACATAAAGTACATTTCTAAAACTTTTTTTGTATTTTTTTTTTTAGGGCAAATGATTTGTTGGATTTACTTAAAGTAAGTATTCATATCCCTTGAACTTTTTCATGTTTTGTAACTATACACAAACTAATAACAAACATAAATGTATTTTTTTTATATATTTTAAGTGACAAACCAACACAAAGGGCCCTATTTTAGTGATCTATATCTATTATGGGTGTGGTTAATTTTGGGCTTAACGTTAAATAAACCAATCAGTGTGCCAGTTGCTCCTTATTCCCTCTAAGAAGCAGGTGAGCTCGGACTTTGGCGCGTTCATATCTTAACAGCGTGGCGCTTTTGTGCGTCTCAGCAGAGACAGATACTGAGCTGCTTGTTCACACTGTGAAGATACACCTGCAGCTCATTTAAGGGAACAGTAATGATATTTTTATTCTTTATTCTGTTTATTGTTGCGTTAAAAGTTGGGTTTGTGCTCTGCAACACATAGGAATGAACTCTGATGATTGACTGTTGTCAGGGTTTTAATCAGTCAGTGGAGCTTCTGTGTTTTGCACCACCAAACTATATAGAAACACACCAGACATTTACCTGAACACACCTCACTTCGAGCAGATCACCACGCCCATCAGTGTAGATTTATTCCTAAACTTCGACGCTATTTGAACGGTGTGGGCGCAAGTGGTGAAAATAGACTGTTAACGGGGTGTAAGATAGCAAGGAGACATGTCTCTCCAAACCATCACTGACCATCAGTAAATTTTACATTTTATTTGAAAAGATTTTACAGCCCTTTAATTCAGTTAAAAATGTGAAACTTCAAAGGGCACTTCTTATGTCTTTCTTTCAACAATGTTTTTTCTGGGTTTTAGAGGAAAGGGGGTTGAATACTTTTGCACGTCACACTTTTCTTTCAGATTTTTATTTGATTAGAATCTTGAATACTATAAAACGTTTTTATTCCACTTTACAATGATGTGCTACACGGGGCTTTAAGATACAGCACTTCCCTCTGCTACTGATTTTTACTTTTATGGAGATGCGGATTTCATTTTCCAGCATGACTTGGCACACTGCCCACACTGCTTAACAAAAGTACCAATTGGTCTTAAAATATAATATTCTAATTTTCTGAGACACTGATTTTTGGATTTTCATTGGCTGTTAGCTTCATAATCATCAACAATAAAATAAATAAACACATAAAATAGATCCTTCTGTGTGTTTAATACATCTATATAATATATGAGTTTCACATTTTGAGCTGAATTACTGGAATAAAGTAACTTTTCAATGATATTCAATTTTTTTTGAGATGCACCTATATATAAATATCATGCATAAAAATAGTATCAATCGATCTGTCAATCAATAAATCTTTCTGCTGGATTGCTGTCCGTAGATTAAGCAACCCTGTGATCAAAAGCTTTACATTACTGAACTTATTTAGATCACAGAGGCATGATCTGTTGTGTGCGGCCGCAGTTTCTATTAAAGGTCAGCTGGACTCCGGGGAGAGGAAGGCGGGAGGTTTACTGAGGGAGTTGATGTTGCAATTAAAAGCTTCCTCCTTACATATTGAAGATCAAATACCACATCATTTGTTAAAGTAAAGCATGTGATAAATCACTGGTTGCTGGGATGTAATTATCTGCTTTGTTATGCAACAGGAACCTGCGATTCCTGCGCAAATGAAGCCGCAGTTTATATTCAGCAGGTGATCGGCGGCTGTGGAAGTGGAAGCTACCTCATTTACTGCGTTTCTCACCTTTAAAAGAAAAGAGTCGCCTGCAAACATAGAGGTGTTTTATTTTCTCTTTACTTTATTATAGAACAAACATTTTCACTTTACAGCAAACAGCAAAGGTTAAAGGGTCCAAATAGTGCATTTATTGATTATTTAAAGCCGTTGTTTGATGTATAAATAGCAATTTTGTGGCGTTGTTTGCTTGGACAAATTGCTCAGATATGATCTGTTTGAAAAATAAAAATATGGTCATTTAGAGCATTTATTTGCAGAAAATGAAAAATGCAAAGAAAACAAGTTCATATTCATAAAGTAGTTTTAAGAGTTCAGAAATAATCAATATTTGGTGGAATAACCCTGGTGGTTTTTGATCACAGTTTATTTTTTTTAATGCATCTTGGCATCATGTTCTCCTCCACCAGTCTTACACACTGCTTTTGGATAACTTTATGCTGCTTTACTCCTGGTGCAGAAATTCAAGCAGTTCAGTTTGGTGGTTTGATGGCTTGTGATCATCCATCTTCCTCTTGATTATATTCCAGAGGTTCACAATTTGGTCAAATTTAAGAATTTCAGCAAACAGCAAAGGTTAAAGGGTCCAAATAGTGGATTTATCGATACTTTTAAGCCATTATTTGATGTATAAATAGCAATTGTTTGGCTTTGTTTGCTTGGAAAATTGCTCAGATATGATCTGTTATATGAAAAATAAAAATATTGTCATTTAGAGCATTTATTCGCAGAAAATGAGAAATGGCTGAAATACAAAAAAGACGCAGAGCTTTCAGACCTTAAATAATGCAAAGAAAACAACAAGTTCATATTCATACAGTTTTAAGAGTTCAGAAATAATCAATATTTGGTGGAATAACCCCGATTGGTTTTTAATCACATTTTTTTTATGCATCTTGGCATCATGCTCTCCTCCTCCACCAGTCTTACACACTGCTTTTGGATAACTTTATGCTGCTTTACTCCTGGTGCAAAAATTCAAGCAGTTCCAGAGGTGTATACCATAAAGTAGAGCATGAACTTGGATGTGTGTGAAGGGGTTCATTGAATCAAACCAGAACAAACTCACCATAAGTGTGAACAAGCCCTTGAAAACAGTAGTCTGGTACAGAATGCTCAGTCCAGTGCAGATAAAAAATAATAATTTTGGCCGTTCCTCTACAAACTGTTCAGCACCAGGTTTTGGACCAGATGGTAATACAGGCATTTTTTTGAGGATTAACCATCATCTCAACCGTTCATTTATTGTGCCTGAATACACTGTGATCCTGTGGAAGACAGATGTTTAATTTGTTGCTATATAAAAAATAATATTGCCATTTTTCCATTTTCTATGTTTTGCAATAAAACAGAAATGGGGGAAATTACATTAGTAAACCGTATTCATGCCACCTGTTCACTATTATGACTTTAAGCCTCAAGATGTGTTTAACATTCGGGCATAAAACAGAGAAAATTTCAATTTTCTGAAACAGACATATTTTGATTGAATTGATATATCTATTTATTTATGTGCTTCGCGTTATGGGATGTAAACAGTGATTTATTTTTATTTTTTCTAATTTTTTCCCATTTTCTCCCCAATTTACATGGCCAATTACTTAACCCAATCATTAGGACTCGCCCTATCACTAGTGATGCCCCAACACACCAGGAGGGTGAAGACTAACACACGCTTCCTCCGATACATGTGAAGTTAGCCACTGCTTCTTTTCGGCTCGGTTCCGATACATCAGCTCACAGATGCCCTGTGCTGCAGACATCACCCTAGGAGTGATGTGGGGAGAGAGCCCCATCTACTGTACCCACCCGGAGGGAGCAGGGCCAATTGTGCTCCCTCTGAGTGCCGGCAGCTTGATGGCAAAGCTGCATGAGTGGGGGTTCGAACCTGCGACCTCCCGCTCATAGTGGCAGCGCTTTAGACCAGCGCTGGACCACTCGGCGCCCTCGTAAACAATGATTTTTAATAAGCTTTTTGTGCACTTTTTTTGTTATTAAGTTATTAATGCCTCGTTTTAAATGTCAGGGCACTCCAGATTCTAGCAAGGAGGTGTGGAGCTACTTTGAGTCTAGAGAACGTTGTAAAAATGAAATTTATCGGGGTAAATTATGCCCCGTATCACCCAGCCTACAGGGTTTTTTGGACAAATTGGTAAAATTTCTGGATCTCTGAATGCTGTGGGAGAACGGAGGTATGCTACTCATCAAAGGTAAGTACTTTTTTAATCATGTTTTACTACAACACAAGTTTTGGTAACACTTTACTTGGATGGTCCATTTGGTGGCCTTGTTGACGCTCAACTGACGTTTAACTTACATTCAACTGAATGACTATTAAATGCAGCTTAACCCTATGTTGAATGTAAATGATTCAAAATAGAACCTAACCCTATACCTAACCCTAATGTTAACCATTAATCAACCATAAAATCTAACCCTATACCTAACCCTAACCTTAACCCTTAATCAACCCTAAAATCAAACCCTACACCTAACCCTAACCTTAACCCTTAATCAACCATAACATCGAACCCTACACCTAACCCTAACCTTAAACCTTAATCAACCCTAAAATCTAACCCTACACCTAACCCTAACCTTAATCCTTAATCAACCCTAAAATATAACCCTGCACCTAACCCTAACCCTAACCCTTAATCAACCCTAAAATCTAACCCTACACCTAACCCTAACCCTAACCCTTAATCAACCATATAATCTAACCCTACACCTAACCCTAACCTTAACCCTTAATCAACCCTAAAATCTAACCCTACACCTAACCCTAACCTTAACCCTTAATCAACCCTAAAATCTAACCCTACACCTAACCCTAACCCTTAATCAACCATATAATCTAACCCTACACCTAACTCTAACCTTAACCCTTAATCAACCCTAAAATCAAACCCTACAACTAACCCTAACCTTAACCTAAACTTTGGATCTAACCCTAAACACAATCCTAAAATGTTAAGATTAGAGTTTGTGTTAGAGTTGAATGTAGGGTTATATTCGATAGAGAATCAATTACTTTCACCTTTCAGTTCAATTGCATTTAATAGACATGCAGTTGAATGTTAGTTGAATGTCAGTTGAGCATCAATAAGGCCATCAAATGGACCATCCATGTAAAGCGTTCCCAAAGTTTTTTTTTACATTTTACACCGGAGTTCTCCTTTAAGAACTGCTTTTTTAAAGGTGTTTTAGCTCTACTGACCATTTATTTCTATTTCTATAAAGAACCCTTTAAGATTCCAGACACGTAGCTGCAATACAATGAACACACTCTGGAATTTGCAATTATTTCGGTCACTTCGAGCCACTCTCAGAATAGGAATGATGTATTTTCCCAGCATGTATTGATTAGTCTTATTTATTATAACACCACAAGCAGTGGTGCTAATCAGAGCAGGGCGTACGGCTGGATTTCTAGTTTAAAACTCTAAAAATACATTAAAAAAGTCAAAACCACTCACCTTGCTTTCTCTAATTCCAACTCCGAATGTTTCATTTATTCATTCGTTTTGTGAAGTTTATTCTCAGAGCATAATTTATTATTTTTTCCCTTTTTTTTATGGCAGGCTTCGCTCTGAAAAGCGAGTGAGGTGGAAACAGTCCTTCAGTGGCATTTTTAATCAAAGTGACACAACAGGATGCATTCCGGTGCTCGGCGGACGCCTTTGTCGGCCGGTTCAATTTGCTCGGCCTTTGATTACTCTTTTGTCGCAACTCAGGGGGAGGAATTACAGAGCACTTGAATGAGCAACACGTTTAATAGGGATGTAATTAAAGAGCAAGGTGAGAGGCTAAGCCTGTGTTCTGGCGCCTGAAAAGCCATAAATATGTAGCTCCACATTCTTTCTCTTATCAGAATTGCGTTTAAATTACATACTTTGTTATATTATATGCTATATTTATAATAAACGCTATTGAATATTGAATATGGTTGGAGACTGCAGTTTTAGTTTTTTTTATAAAGGTCTCCTTCCGCTAAAATCCACTTTTTCTTGTTCTTAAGGAAATAAAACAGGTCTCTCTGAGTTGTAGATGATGCTGCACATGAAACTGTTCTTCAACCTCCATTGTCTGCAGAAAAACAACTGGACTACAATAACCCGCCAATTAGTATTCATGGCCTCGCCCACTTTGGCTCTGGACCGCCCACAAACAAAGCTGAACTCGGGTTGCAATAGATTCGACTTTGTCTCGTCAGATAAAGAGCTTACAGATCTGTTTACACCAGCTATTTAGTGTTTTAGAGCTATATTGTTTAAGTAAGTAGTAACTATAGTTTTAAATAAGATCTCCGGTTGATTCTGCATTTTACCAAGACCTTAAATATATACACTAGGGAAGCACAGTTTGACAAGGTAGCACAACTCGACAGAACACCGGTCGAAGCAGAGGAAACGTGGCTGAGAGTCTGATTTTAAGCAAAGTTTTAAGGTTCACTTTATCTAGCACGGAAAACATTCAGTCCTTTGAGTTTTATAGCTTTACAATTGCCTTTTGGGGGGGCAGTGCTGTTAGCCAATCAGAGGTGATATGTTTGTTGGTGTTTTGTATGAATATTCATGATCAAGAGGCAAAATCCTGTCCTTTTTTAGAGACAGGTAATCCAGTGAACTAAAGTAGGGCTATACAGAAACACTGGAGCCCTCAACACAAGGAAAGGTAAAGACTAGAACACGCCTCCTCCGATACATGTGAAGTCAGACTCCGCCTCTTTTTGAACTGCTGGTGATGCTGTAGCATTGCAGAGTAGCATCATCACAGCGCTAACGCTCGGAGGAAAGCGCAGCGACTCGGTTCTGATACATCAGCTCACAGACGCAGCCTTGTGCTGATCCACATCACCCTAGGAGTGATGAGGGGAAAGAAAGAGCGCCATCTACTGTACCCACCCAGAGACAGCAATACAAGGCCAATTGTGCTATCTCGGTGCTCCGGCAGCTGATGGCAAGCTGCATGACCGGGATTTGAACCAGCGATCAAAGTGGCAGATTGACGCTTGTTTATTGATTTTTGTACAGTTTGTGAATTCCAACAGAAACTTTAGGGATTTTTACCAACATTGGAATAAATAGAGTGCAAAAGTTTGTGCAACCTTCTTGCATGTGTCACAATAACACATTAGTAACATAGCCTACTCAGATGTAATGACAATAAAAGCCTCTTGAATTGATTTGAGTTGATTTGGAGCTACTTTGAGCTTGTTAATGGTGCAAAAATGCTAATTTCTTTGCATGGTGCATTGTAAGACTGTTGAAAGCATCGGCTAAAAGTGATATATTTCTCGCTTCAGGTCCTTCCACAACATTTCCATTGGATTATGGTCTAGAATTTCACTCCAAAAACATTGCAGCCCTGCCACTCACACCATAAATATTAGCCAATGGTTAAGAAAGGCCTTCAGTTGCTTAGAAGTTACCTTCAGGTTCAGTCCTTTGTGACTTCGCAGACTATTGCATCCTTTTGCTTTTAGAGTAATTTATGCTGGTTGACCACTTCTAGGGAGGGTAACAATGGTCTAAATATACAGTAAATATGGAATATGTTTTAATGATACCACATTATTCTCAATATATCCTCTTTTTTCCCTTTTCTTGGCTTTAAAAAGTCAATAATAGCTTCAAAATAAGCTAATTAGAAGTACAATAGCAATAGCTGTGCTGCTGGTGTAATCCTCAACAGAATAACATCAGTACCTGATCTGAGTATTAATTCATTAACTAAAGCCTGTTTAACTAGTATTAATGAGCTGCAGGGTCGTGAGACAGTGATCGACCTTCTCTGTATCTCCTGTAGCTTCTTCTCTAGCTTTTTAGCTCTTTTCTGTTGTTTTTATTCTAAAAACAAATGGCAGCGGCTCCAAAACCTTTTATTTAAACTTCCCAAAAATATTTCGCCTGGTAAATAATAAGGAGTCTAAGTTTGGTATTTGTTATTCAGTTCATTTAATGACTCGAGCAAACAATCAATTAATCCAACTGGAGGCCACAATTAATTAGCTCATACATCACTCCACTAATAGTGAGGCACCTAGTCGGTGAGTCTAGTGGGTATGTGTGGGTGAGAGAATGAATATGTTTATAACAAAGAGTTGCATTGTGGGTAGAATGTTGTACATATGACAGATGGTATGAATCATACAGTATATAATAAAAATAACAGTGCTATAGATGGTTCTTTGAGTGATGCCACAGATCAGTGGTCTTCAACTCTTTTCAACGCTTATGGAGACCTACACTGTAAGCCCGGATGAGTTAAATTTACTTTGAAAAAAATTGAGGAAACCGGTTGCCTTAAAAAAGTTAAGGAATGGGGAATGAAAACTTGAGTCAGCATGAATTAAAACATCAACTTATTACAACTGAAGGGGAAGTTGATTTATTTGTAAGGTAGCCCAGGGGGAATCACTACACACTGATGGTGAGTGTTAGTCAGAAACTGTTGGACACACCCAGTATGCAAATAGATTGTGACAGAAGCCAATAGAAAAGAAGCTGCTAATGGCAACACAGACTAAACTCAGTTTTTATAAGTTGGTTCAACTCAAAGATCTTAGTTTGAATAGTACAGTATATGTGCTCAGAAATGTTGCACTAACTCAAAATAGTTGACAATTGTTTAGAAATATCCAATTTTCTGTAAAAAAAACTGACTTAAGCCCATTTGAGTTCAATAAATGATCCAAAATGACATATTTGGAAGTGGCTATATGTGTATGTAATCCTCTAGAATTGGCAGATGGGTTGAAGGTGAATTGAGTCCTGAAGAGACCTGCAGTTCTTTAGATGTTGTGACCTCCTGGATGAGTTGTTCATGCCCTTTTGGAGTAATTTTAGTAGACCGGTCACTCCTGGGAAGTTTCACCAGTGCTTCTTGTTTTCTTCATTTGTGAATAATAGTCCCAATAATAATAGTCCCTTTTCCAGACTGATAGATGATTAATGACTTTTGTGAACTTCTGATTTTAAGAGGACAATTCTCATTCACATTCTGCTGCAATTCAATTCAATTTATTTTAAATTCAATTTAGGTACTAGACACACCCACAATTATTTGTTTTTTTAGGTTGTTTCTTGTATGTTAATTAAATGAGGTGAGAAATTGGGCATAAACTTGTTATGCCGTGAGATTTGCATACCCTTGAGTGCTATTCTAATGGTAATACTTGTGAAAATTGAATTTAAGTGTGCATTTTTTGCCTTGAAACTGCCGATAGTTTAGAGTTGAACCTTCAGGAGTACCTGTATGTCTTAAGCACCTTTAAAGTTAAAAGTTTTAGTTGTTTTCTCTCTATTTTTAGGAGACGCAGTTGGATCTAAAGAATAATTTTGCTCCTTTTTCTGACAGCGTAGTGAGAAATACATTTCCAAGAATCTCAGAATTTAAGCTTTTCAAGTGTTTACTTACCAATGTGACATTTTTGTTCTTAAAAGGTACCCTCTAAACTTTTTAAGAGCCTTAAATTCCTGCAGCGGGGGATTAATTTATGCATTTATGTTCTGGATTTATATGCAGTCTGAGATCACATCAGGCCGGCTCTGCTACAGGGGCCAGTGTTGTGCCGATGTTGACTCTGCTGGGCTCAGCAAGGCTTTACTTTTGTTCTTAAATTAATTAAGCTGCCAAAGATACAACCAGCTGTTTCTCTGCTTGTATTTTAAGCCTTTCTTAGTGTGACTTTATTGTATTTAATCCGTATATTATGCTAATTTCCTTACTTCCTGAAATCTTAGCTGATTTCAGTACCAAACAGAGCTGCTGCTGACTGTACCACTCTTTCAGTGCTAATTATATTCCAATATATAGCTATGTTTTGCTATTTATAGGTTTATGTTTGAGTAAAATGAACATTGTTTTTTTATTCTATAAACGACAGACAACATTTCTCCCAAATTCCTAATAAAAATAATGTGATTTAGAGCATTTATTTGCAGAAAATGAGAAATGACTGAAATAACAACAACAAAAAAAAAAAGATGCAGGGCTTTCAGACCTCAAATAATGCAAAGTAAACAAGTTTATATTCATAAAGTAGTTTTAAGAGTTCAGAAATCAATATTTGGTGGAGTAACCCTGGTTGGTTTTTAATCACAGTTTTTAAATCATGCATCTTGGTATCATGTTCTCCTCCACCAGTCTTACACACTGCTTTTGGATAACTTTATGCTGCTTTACTCCTGGTGCAAAAATTCAAGCAGTTCAGCTTGGTTGGTTTGATGGCTTGTGATCATCCATCTTCCTTCTTGATTATAATCCAGTGTTTTTTTTTTTTTTATTAGTTAAAATAAATTAATTCAAGTGGTTTCTTTTCTTTTTTTTCCAGAGCTGTATATTATGATTACTTCTCAGGCCTGGATTTTAGGCTGTACACTCTAAGTCTGGATAAGTTGAATTTACTACTTAATAATAACAACAGTAATTTAAGGAAATCTGTTACCTTAAAATTTCAAAAGTAACGTTGCTAAAAACTTGAGTTAAAAACTTTTAACAAAATTTGAACAAAAAACTTAATAAGCTTAAATTATTTAAATAATTCTACTTCAGTTTTTGTGATCAGGTGAATGATATATATATATTGCCTGCCTTCCATTGTTGGGGTTGTAAACATGTTTACATTCAGTTCCCCTGAGACTGATGTAGCTTCCGAGCTAATGGTAGCTTTAGCGATCCGATTAGTGGACTGTGCAGCTAATTTTTTACAGCAAGAAGCCTGGAGCACATATCCCGTTGCCCGAGGGCGGGCGTGTAACCTTTTGGCACATAAAATCATAATTAGGGTCAGTGGCTCTATTGTGCAGGGAGCTGGAGCTTTCGGCTGTGGAAGCCTGTGCTTTATAGTTTGATGGATGGTGTGTGTGGCCCTCCTTTTCCAAGTCGATGGCTGGAGCTGGAATGATCCGGGGAGTCGTTGCCGTCTCTTACGGGCAGAGAGGCACCGAGACACGAGAGCAAGCCGAGCACTCATAAAGGCAACATTACAAGACCTGTCGACTTTTCTTTTTTTTCTGGGGGTGAAAAACTGGCAATTACTGCCTGACTTCCTATAGAGAATTATAGCCAATGGGACAGGACTCTGTGGAGTAGATTAGCATTAATCGATTAGCACCATGTCTAATGCTAGGTATGGGCTATAGAGGGGTATGATAAATCAATCAATCAATCAATAAATCAACCTTTATTTTGACTCAGAAGTAGATTGAGGGCAACCCTCATTTCCAAAGTAGCCAAACATTTACAAAAACAGTGATTGACATGACAGTTAATAAATAAATGTAATCATTTTAAATTAAAAAATATCATATATATATATATATATATATATATATATATATATATATATATATAAATAAGAAAAAAAAACAATAATAATAATAAAATAAACTAATTAAAATAAGTTTAAAACATAATAATACAAGAAAAACGAGTCGATCAGAAAAAGCACTGTGTCTACGTCAACCCGTGAATTAGTATTCATGGCTCCGCCCACCTCGGCCTCTGGACCGCCCACAGAGAGAGCTGAAGCCGGGTAGAGACGCAGTCTCGTCAGATAGGAGCTAAATATCAGCGCTAGGAACAGCATGCAGTTCATTCCTGTGTTATTTGTGCGAATAACACATCAGTGTTATTTATATGCTTTACCTAGTAATTCAGAGCTAAGAAACAAATGGTTAGAATTTGTCTATGGAGGAACAACACCACCAGCCAATTACAATTGAGATAGGTAGATCTGCTCTATGTTTAGAACAGTTCTGTTTACACTAGTTAAGTAGAAAGTACTTTCTAGACCTGGACTACACACCTCTGCGTGTAAGCTACTTTAGGTTTAAATAGGATCTCCGGTGGATCTGTTTTTTTACAGAGACTCTAAGACTCTACGGTCAGTGGCTGAACTGCACTTAGCAGTGCATTATTACACATGTTGTAAAGTAACATATGATCACATTGCAAAGATTAGTGTAAATGTTATTAGTGTAAAAATGTCTTTATTTTAAAATGTTTCTAACGTTCAGCAAGAGCTGAAATCTTATTGTGTCTGCCCGACCACTCCTCCACTGGACTAAAGCAGCGTTATACCGGATCACCGGAGCACTTATTTTATTTTTTTTATTTTTTTTTTTACAAAAACTAGCTTACAGGACATTAATTCATATTAGAGACACAAATAGACAATTTAAAAAAAATACAAAAAATAATGGAATGACAGCTTTAATATACTGAAAATATATAATCCTTTAATGACCCAGAGTCCACCTTACAGTCAGCTTAAAATACCCTATATTATCTAGAAAATATATACACCTAAGCTTTTGTTTTAATAATAATATTAGCCTTAAAATCTTAACCTAATATTGGTGGCTGATAATAATGTGTGTAATAATGTGTATTTTTGAATCACTGGGCTTATTTATTTATTAGTGTGGACCGCGTCTTTGTCTGCGCCGCCTATTGAAGACATGGCGTATCTGCACTGTGCCTCTATGGGATCCAGCACCTCCCAGATGTGTATTTGGTTTGTATTTGGTTTGTAAGTGCTTAATTGTCGCTAGGTTACATGTATGTGGTGGAGTAATACATGGAGAGCTTTGGTTACAGTGCATTACCGGCTGATAATGTCACTCATAAAACGCCTCTCAGCCAATCACATTGCAGGGTCGGAACTGATTGTGTTAAAATAGTGTATAATAGTGTTTTAGCATAGTCTAATAACCGTGAGTTGAATCCTTCTGGACGCAAATAAAAAAAAAAAAAATTGATGATGGGTGCACATACTCATGTGCATGTGGATGTAGAATAGTTATGATAGAATAGTTCTTCAATGTGAAAAAAAAGCCACTGCTGCATAGTGGTGGACAGTCCTTTTTGTGAGTTATTATAAATGCACTGTTCCAAAGTCCATTACAACCTTATTCTGACAACATAATATTTCACACCACCAATGAAACGCTGAGATTTTGACACATTTGCGATCCCGAAGTAGCAATTTTAGAGCACTGCGAGTTGAAATAAATAGCCTCGTTTTCCAAAGTGCAATTCGTAAAGCCCCCACGGAGTTTGCTGCACTGTACCCATAATGAATGCGTGTGTTCCGTCGAGGACTACCCGGCGCCACGGAGCTAAATCATGCTCAACAAGCAACTGTAGAGGCTTTTTAAAGAACGGCTCATCGCAAATTCCCCAAGGTCTCGTGCACTTATTTGCAGAAGTATATAACGCCGCGGCACGCCTGAAGGGTTATCTCAATATGAAGAGTTTGCGTGTTGCGGAAAAGAGCGTTTCTGCTAATGTGAGAGACTTCAGGATTGCAGGGGAAAACCACAATATCATTAACTGTAATGTGATCACAGAAGTGCTTTATCGGGGAAACTGTGGACTCTGCATGCGCTGCATGAGTGATGTTTTCTTCAGGGTTTAATGGCACTTCCATTAAACATCCAGCTCCACCGGTTTATCTGTGGGAAAACCAGACCTGTTTTAAGACTTTACAACTGGTGGTATTGAAGAGTATTCACTGTAAAGTAATGTCAATTATAAAACTGATAAAGTAATGGAATTCCACAGATTTATCCAATAAAAGGCCACTAGGCAACCTAGATTTATCTTCAGGAAACACTTATGTTTTAGCAAAACCCACCATGCTAAAGTATTAAATATCCTTTACGGTATATTCTCTCAAACTCCATAAAAAAAAACAAATCTTCCATTTTTTCCAATAATGGAATTCCACAGATTCCACAGGCCTAGACCCGAGATAGGTAGGTGTATGTTTCTTTAAAACAGTTCTATTAACAGTAGTTAAATGTAAAGATTCATCCCGTGGTGAATTTTTACTTTCTGGACCTGAACTACCTACCTCTGTTTGTAACTTTATGTTTAAATAGGATCTCCGGTGGATTTTGCTCTTTTGATAGAGTCTCTAAGACTAGGTCAGTGGCTGAACTACACAGCAGGGCATTACAAAGTAGCATAATGTTGTAAAGCAGTATATGACATTGCAAAGACATTTATTAGTGTAAAAATGTCTTTATTTTAACAGTTTCTAACTGTTGTCCGTCTTTATGAAATAAAAGGCAATCAGAGAATCTTTATTTATCTTCAGGAATCACTTATGTTTCAGCAAAACCAACCATGCTAAAGTATTAAAGATCCTTCACTGTATATTCCCTCAAACTCAAATTTTATTAAACTTACATCTTCCATTGTTTTCCAGTAATGGAATTCCACAGTTTCCACAGGCCTAGACTCGAGATAGTTACAGTATTTTCTGGACCTGGGCTACCCACCTGTGTGTAAGTAACTATATGTTTAAATAGGATCTCCGGTGGATTTGGCGTTTTACAGAAACTCTAAGACTAAATCAGTGGCTGAATTTCACTTAGAAAAGCATTACTATGGAGTCAAAAAAGGGTCATAAAGATTTTGAGTTTGTAAAACAGAAGTCACAAATGTACTGAAACTTGTAACTGCGTTTAAACAACTGCATGCACGAAAATCCAAATCCACAAATTAACTGGAATGTGCAAACTTGAAACAGAAAGTAATATTAATAATAATTCAAATGTACAAATGTGAAAAAAATATTTTATTTATATATAAATATATATTTTTTAATTTGTAAATCCAATCTCTTGAATGTGTGAATCAGTACTGCTCAAATGGCTTAAGCTGGGTCAGACCAAAAATCACATGGAATTTGTGAGGTTGTAAATGTGACAGTGGGCGTTTTTCACTGTGGAGCTAAAAATCCTCTCATTCATCTTCTCTGCTGCGTGTGAAGCTCCAGCTGCAGTTGCGAATTCTGACCCTGTTTTGACGCCTGATTGATGGACCAATAGGAAAGCTTTATCCTGACCAATCAGATTACGGGGTTTGTTTAACCAATCGGAACAATGGGTGGGTCTCTGCAGGTCGGAGTACTGGGCGCAGTTACAAGTTTCAGTACATTTGTGACTTCTGTTTTACAAACTCAAAATCTTTATGACCCTTTTTTGACTCCATACATTACACATGTTGTAAAGTAACATATGACATTGCAAAGGCTGTTATTAACGTAAAATAAGCATGTTATTAGCGTATTTCTAACTGCTGTTCATCTGTGTGCCTCCTCGTGTCGCAGTGCTGTTAGCTATGTATAAATATTCATGAGCAAGAGTGCTGGGATTGAAGAGTGTTCACTGTAAAGTGCAGCAAACTACTGTACATTATCAAACTGATAATTTTGAGATTAAATTCCACAGATTGATAAAATAAAAGCCAATCAGAGAGCCATTATTTATCTTCAGGAACTACTTTTTTACTGTTTTTAGCTAAACCAGCCATGCTAAAGTGTTAAAGTTCCTTCACTGTATATTCCCTCAAACTCCAATTTTATCAAACGTACATCTTCCATTTTTTCCAATAATGGAATTCCACAGGTTCCACAAACCTGGACTCGAGATAGGTAGGTGTATATTTCTTTAAAACAGTTCTATTGACACTAGTTGACACTTTCTGGACCTGGATTACTCACCTCTGTTTGTAACTATAGGTTTAAATAGGATCTCCGGTGGATTTTGCATTTCACAGAGACTCTAAGACTAGGTCAGTCTGGACTGGACTCTCCACTGAAGTGCTCTTTTTTGAAAAACCTTCATTTTTTCAGCGAAAACAGACATATCATAATATATAATATGTATATACCATTTCATATCTGGAGAGACATCCAGCTTTTAGTGTTTTATACTAAAGGAGAGTTTGGCTGGAGTTATATGTGCTGGAATGAATCACTGACGTCCTTGAGAGCGAACGTCTTGACATTACCAAGAGCAACACTCCGAGACTCTCCACATTCTGGTTCTGGTTCTGGTTCACACTGACTCAGTCTGGGATGAACCGAGTGGCTTTGTCGAGTTTTTTTCAAGCTCTGTTTATTTGCATTTGTAGAAGACGAATATTTGACTGCTTTTTTTTCCCAGATACAAAGCAGTTACATGCTTTTAAGATTCTGCTCATTGGCAGCAGCTGTTCAGCAATCTGTTCCTTTTTCCAGCGAAAAATGCCACCAAATGTATTTATTTATCTGCAAACAAATTTGAGGCGTACAAGGTCTGCTTGGGAAACCCTCCTCCGGTGTATAAACCTAATGTTGTAGTGAGTCCAAACTTCAGATCAAAGTTTTTTGATTGCCTCCTGTTAGAATATAGAAATATAGATCTTGATGGTTGAAGGACTCTACAATGAAGGATCTTCAAGGCCACAACTACTAAATCATTGGAATCCTGCTGGTTTTGTTGAATGCGCCAACTTCTACAGCAAGTCCAAGCTTTAGTTCAAAGTTTGTGGATTGCTTCCTGTTGGATAAGGCACTGGAATTACATTTCTCCAAGAGATCTTGGAGGTTCACTACCATGGGCGTGGTAGTGGGGGTCAAAGTGGACCTGACCACCCAGGGCCCAAGTAGAGAGAGGGGCCCATGAAAATTTTTGCTCACGTTCCTTGTGTACTGGCATGGATAGGGGCCCACTGTCACTGAGAGTGTACAGGGCCCCGAATTTGCTGCTACGCCCCTGTTCAGTACAGTATGGTTAAGACTCTACAGTATAGAAGACTCAAGGCCACCATTCACACAATGTTGGGACACTGCTGGTTTGGTCAGAAAGTGAAGTACTTTTCTAAGATTGGCCTTGAAAATCCTTCATTGAACTCCAGCTACCACCAAGATCTTTGCTTTCCATCAAATAATGGAATCCCACAAGAAGCAATCAACCAGCCTTGACCTGAGACTTGGACTAGCCATTAAAGTGAAGTAAAGTTTTCACGAATCACTTCATGTTTAGCAAAACCAATAATGTTCCAATAGCGTACAAGTGGAAACCTTCAAGAACCTTCGATATAAACAGTAAATAAACATATCCTTCCCCAAAACCTTTTCTTTAAGGCTCCTCAAAGCCCCTTAAGGTGTTCCTTCAAAGATTCGAATTGAAGAACCTCAAAGGATCTTCCACATTTATCCGATGCTCCAGGCAAATACTCGCTGCACCAGGCAGAGAAACTATTTACCTGTCTTGGACTCAACCTTAATTAGACTAATTCTGTGGATGAAGTGTTGAGAGCACTTTCTCTTCACGCGAATGAGTGAAGGATGAGCTAACAATGGCCGTCACCTGCTTCCACCAAGCCTTAAGTCCCCGCCCAGCTCCAGGCACTATCACGCCACTAGGGACGTGAGATAGGAGGTTTTTGTTTAATCAAATTAATAATGCTATCTCGCCAAAACCGCCCACACAAACAACATCCCAGCCCCCTCAGGACGAGTTCTGAAGTGATTAAAAGGATTTCTCATTTAGCCGGGCGAAGTGGAGTAATGGCGGTATAATTATGTACCCAAAGACAGAGACAGGTGATAATTGGCACCTGTTCTCTTTTTTGTTCTGGGTTTCCGGGACAGATTCAGAGGGGTAATTGTCGCGGCGGAGCGAATAAAGGATGAAGTGCTTCATTCTTCAAGAGCCTGCGCTGTAAAATCACATTCTCTTAACTTAAAACTGAATATTTCCATAAGATTATTTAACTGTACTCTGAGTTATCAGCTTCTGAGACCATCTATTAGCATAGTGAGTGTCCCTCAGTTTCTCCCCAAGACTGCTCACCGTCAGTGTGTAGTCAATCCCCCTGTTTACTCATAACATATCGCTATTTTATATATTATGATTGTATCTATTCATATATTATATATACTATTATATCTAGCCTCTGTTGTAGGCTGTTTCTACATGCTATGTACATTCTGAGTCACGATAAGTTGTTAATTTACTTCTTAACAATAATAATAACAATAATTTGAGAAAATCTCAAATTATTTTCCTCAACAAAAAAAAATAAATAAATAAAATAAAAGTTATAACATTTAAACTAAAGGTGTATTAAGCCTAAATTAACTAAAGATTATTTTATTTCGTTTTTTTTTTTTGGTATTACATTTGATTTAAAAATGTATTAAGCCTAAATTAATTAAAAAATATATATATATTTTTTGTTATATCAATTGCTTTGCACAATAATTCTAATTTTGCGTCAGGTGAATGAATTTAGTCTTTATTTTATTTCATTTGATGAAAACAAAGATTTAAAATGCTATAGTATAATAAAAAAAATAATGGAGAAAATACGGTACAGTATTGTAAAACTTAAAGCAGAATTAATGTGTAAAGCAACTGCTTAGACAAATAGTAATACACCAAATAAATAAACGTAACATTTATTTATCCTAAAAATGTAAAGGTTTAGGTTAAATTAACTTGATTACCTTAAAAAATTAAGGCAAATTCTTTTAAATTCACCCAGCCTTGCAGTGTCTGGATCACTTCAAGATTTATTTAATTTGTAAAAAAAATAAATAAAAAAATAAAAAAATAAAATAATAATAATAATAATAAATAAATACATATATTTCATTTGAAGATGTGTCCTAATTTTTTGTCTTGTACTGTACATCAATTTTCCTATAGGATATATAGTGATGAAATGATGTTTTATAATACTAATATAAGGCATTATATGTTTTTTTGTTTTTACATTGTAAATGTATTATTAAAGACTATATTAAAGATATACAGAAAACACATGCTGAATTAATATTTCGTAATTTGTAATTCATCCAGGTTTACAGTGTGGATAGATATCAATGTTTTCTGAGAGAGCTGATTAAAATAGCAGATAAAAGAAGGATGTTTTAGCTGAAAAAAATATATAAAAAAACCACTGCCAAGCTCTGACAATGGAGGTTAGTTATGAAACTGCATAAACAATAATTAAGAGATGACGCTCGCAGATGATTGACAGACGCAACCACTGTTTTTCCGCCAGAATCTTCGCTGGAAATTTGTCAGACTGGTGAATAGTGACGGCTCTAAGTGCGGAACTCAGGCGCACCATAAATGCGATGTTGCTGTTTGCACTGGTTGGGATATAAGAGCGGGTTTGAGACTCTGGGAAGCTGAAAAGCTTCACATGAGTGCGTTTTTTTTTTTTTTTCACAGTGGGAGGTCTGTGCACTCTAATTAACTGGGGATTTATGATATGGGTCTATCTGAATCACAACAGCTCAAAGAGAAAAAGAAATGCTGCAGTCGTAGCGACTCGATGCAACGTGGCAAAAATAAAACCAAGGAATGGCTAAGAATAAGAATAACGCTCATTATTTTACCTAGTTTTCAAAGGTCTGCCGCCACCCACTCTCGTCTGTGGACAGCAGACGCAGAAATGCCTCCTTAATTGCCTTTTTAAATACCATACAAGAATACGAGTGGGAAAACATGCATTCAGTGGTGTGGTTTAAATTAATATTCATCACTCAGAGAGAGAAACTTCTATAGTAAAATGTGTTAAGTTATACTTATTATACAGAACCAGGCACATTATGTAACACTAGTAAGGAACATAGGAGCTAAGCTACATTAAGTAAACAAAACTGTAATCCTTTCAATGTCAAACGAGTGCTGGTTGTTAACCTACACAGATTTCTCTCCTGAAAACTGTTTATTTAGGTGAGTAAAGCACTTCCTTTTATTTACAGAAATCTTAGATTTCCAGATTAGCACTATGGCTGGGTGCAGCAGCATTAGCATTAGCAGCATTAACGTTAATGCCGGCCGACAGCGCTACACTGAGGAACGCCAGAGTGCTATTAGCTAGCGGTTCGTACTACGTAGCTTGTTTTATCACTATAATTGTGCAGACTACAGTTCTATATACTCACCTGTAAATAGTGAAAATGCTAGTGCTTAGCACGATCAGCGGCAAATGATGCTACAGCAGTGCTAGCCAGGGTTCGCAGCAGGCTACACTCTGATAATACTCACCTCTAAACTACGAAAAGCTAGCACGGTTAGTGGCTAATGCTAATACCAATCCTTATTGCTTCCCTCTGCTGAAAACAACTTTTATAGAGATGCAGACTTCATTTTCCAGCAGGACTTGGCACACTGCCCACACTGCTTTCCAAAAGTACCAATCATTCTTAAATAATATTAAAATTTTCTAAAACACTGATTTTTGGGTTTTCATTGGCTGTGAGCCATAATCAATAATCAACAAAAAAGAAATAAACGCTTAAAATAGAACATTCTGTGTTTAATACATCTTTATAATAACTGAGTTTCACATTTTGAACTGAATTGCTGAATTTAATGATATTCTAGCTGTTTGAGATGCAGTAGTAAATATAAACAGCACATACAGCAACAATATGTATGAACTGCTGTCAAATAATGCAAATTGCATATATGGATGAATATATTTATCCATTCATTCATTACAATATGACGCAAAATTAAGTTTATTGCACTTTATTTGCACAGCTCAAACAACCTAGATTATGCTTTCAACCGGTTTCTAGTTCATACAAATATTTTTTTTATTGCAAATATTTGTTTATGTTTTTTGGATACAATCCGGGTTAGCACCCGAACATCCCTTTCAGACAACTTCCACTTACAGCGTCCACAGTTAATCCTGTTGGATGTGGTTGGTTTTTCTTGGTGGTATGCTGACATTACCCTGGATACCGTGGCTCTTGATGCTGCATCACAAAGACTTGCTGTCTTGGTGACAGATGCTCCAGCAAGACGTGCACCAACAATTTGTCCTCTTTTGAACTCTGGTATGTCACCATAACATAATGTTATAGTGTGCATTGCAATATTTAGAGCAGAACTGTGCTCTTACCCTGCTAATTGAACCTTCACACTCTGCTCTTATTGGTGCAATAATGTGCAATTAATGAAGATTGAACACCAGGCTGCTCCAATTTAGACACGAAACCTAAAATCCCACACTAAAATGATGACAGGTGTTTCAGTTTCATTGTCCAACCCCTGTATAATATATATATATATATTGGTCTGGGTCCCATACAAGGTTAAATAATTTAAACTGTTTGAAGGAAGTAAAAGCCACTTTTTTCCCTGCTTTTTCCTGAGATATCCACCTTCCTCAGGAGGCCGCAGACCTTACTTCCCCCAGAAAAGCCTCATAAATTTCTCATTCTTTTAAAGCTGTTTGTTTCCATGATATCATGCACTGCGTTTGACCTGAAACGCCGTTCCCTGAGACCTGTTTAACCATTACAGCCTCAAGAGCTTCATAAGCAGAGTGTTCAATAATTCACACAGCTATTCACAGCTTTGGACAAAAGCGTCTGCCAAATGTAATGTAATGTAATGTAATGTAAGGTAATGTAATGCTATTCGGGAGCTGCTTTGTTTCAAACAGTGATCCAGACTGAAATATTCATCTTTACTGCAGTAACTATCAATATACTGTAGGCGACTTCAAAAAAAGCCAACAGTGTCCTAAAAGCAGCTGAAGAAAGTGAGTTTTTGGGTATCTAATGAAATTACTTTACCAAAAACATTTTAGAGCATGTACCATCTTTTCACTGTAAACCCTTACGCTGTTTGAACTCAACTGATTTAAGTCTGTTTTACATCAAATTGTATATTTCTAAACAATACTCAACTATTTTGAGTTAGTTGAACTTGGATTTATGGGCTCATATACTGTACTATTCAAACTGAGATCTTTTTTTAGTTGAACCAACTTAAACTAACTTTTAACGTTTAATCTGTTACCATTAACAGCTTCTTTTTCATTGGCTTCTGTCACAATCGATTTGCATACTGGGTGTGTCCAACAGTTTCTGACCAACACTCACCATCAGTGTGTAGTGACCCCCCCCCCCCCCCCCCCCCCCGGGCTACCTTACAAATAAATCAACTTCCCTTTTAGTTGTGATAACTTGATGTTTTAATTTATGCTTACTCAAGTTTTCATTTTCCAATTATTTAAAAAAATTGAGCAAACCGGCTGCCTTAAAAAATTAGGTAAACTCAACTTACAAGAATGCACCACCCGCTGACATCACGCACTCACCTGATCACGTGACACCTCACCTGCTTCCTCCAGGAAGTCCCGAATACTGATTACTGGCACTATAAAGGTGCACACCACACAAACACCCACACCGCGTATTGTAGGTTCTCCTCTTTACAAAGCGTTCTATATCTCTTGTCTTCAGTTTATCTTGTGTATGACCTTGCTTTTGTTTTCTCGATGCCGATTATTGCCTTTGCCTCTGATACTGGATTGTTTGTGTATTACCTGGACTGTGTTTTCACTAGTATCTGCACGTGTCTGCAATTCTGTACCAACAATGACAAAGTTAAATAAAAGTTATGCTGACTTAAGTTTTCTTTACTCATTACTTAACCGGTTTTCTAACTTTTTATATATTTTATATATTTCTTTTGTTTTTTTAGTCAGATTTTTATTCTTTTGTTCTTTTGTTTTTATTCAGATTATCAAACAAACTTTAATATTAGACCAATACAATCTTAGTAAATATTACAAGGAGTTTTTGAAAAAGATTATAAAGTCATTTTTAAAGCTTTGGGACTCCAGAGAACCACAATAAGAGCTATTATTCACTAATGGAGAAAACATGGAACAAAATTACTCCAAAAGGGCATGGACAACTCATCCAGGAGGTCACCAAAGAACCCAGAACAACCTATAAAGAACTGCAGGTCTCTCTCGCCCCAGTTAAGGTCAGTGTTAATGATTCAATAATACGAAAGAGTAATAAGTGGGTAAAAATGGAGAATGGGAGAATTCCAAGAAAAAAAACAACACTGGATCTAAATTTTTGCACTTTTTCACTTTTTGTCATGATTTGAATCTATCTGCCAGTTGTTCGTTTAATTGAATGTACATGTCATGATGAATGGTGGAGGGGAAATTGGTCCAAATAGTGTGGAAACTTTCATTTAACCTCTTCAGACCTTACCATTTCGTCTCATATGGAGACTAGTACTGCCTGTACTATCAAGTGGCCACATAATAACACAATTACTCTTAATTGCTTGGAAACAAGATGGTGGGAATCCAAGTCATAGGTTTCTACAGCCAGTCCAGCCAAGAACATGGACCAGCTAAAAAATCTCATGAAACTAGTTTATTTACTTACTGTGGAAAGCTACATTTTTTGTTTTTGGACTAAAATAAATCACTCTCTTCACATGAGACCGATTTTGTTTTCTAAAAATGACTTTCTGGCCAAAGATAAAGTTTAGTTTTTATACTTTTACTGCTAAATTCTACTAATCCCAAATATCTAGGATAAAATGCTGTTTCGGTAGACTGGTGTATTATTGGGATTTATCACAGTTTGAGCCAAATTTTAATAAATATATACTCGTGAAATTTCCACTGCAGGTCTGTGCTTGTGGGATCACCTGTGTAATCATCTCTATATGGATGCAATTAATTGACTAAGGCCTAATTTTTTTGGGGCTTGCCACCCTCCCTCCCAAGTCGTCACTGGAGACTCTCTTAACACATTGGTAACACTTTATGCTAATCCAGCATTTGGGACTCCACAAATGGCCTAATAAGCAATTACAAATCATCAGCGAATGAAGGCCAAGTCTGGCTTGTAGCGAGCGACCAATAATTAAAATGAAGGAGATATTCAGGCTATGCTGAGATGAAAGATCAATAAGGATTATGCTCAGTATTGTAATCAATACAATGCAAAGGTTGGATCTACAGCAATTTCCTGAATATCTGATGAAAGTCAGGTCAGATCAGAAGGGGTTTCTTCAGTGCTGTTTATTTTCAGTAGATCTGAAGAACTCTGCTGAAAGAATTAAGTTTAAGACCAGATTTTAAATTCAGTTTTAACTTGTTCAGATGGTCTGGCTTTAAACTATGATGGTCTTTGATGGTCCAGATGGTTGATAAGATGGTCATCCATTAACAGAACATGCCCTGTACTGGTTTTTACACTCAATTGCTTGGATTGTTGACCAGTTTTGTCTTATTGGATGGTTGAACAGTATTGTCATGTTGAATGGTTGAATTGGTACTCATGCTTCTGGCTAGCTTGGTGGTGGTAGTCATGCTGGTCATGGTTGTCAACCAAATGGGTTATGTTGCTCCAGTTGGTTGACTAGCTTGGTTGCAGTTGTCATATTGGTCAACTAGTTTGGTGATGTTGGTCATGCTGGTGGACCACATTGGTGATGTTGGTCATATTGGTTGACTTCCTTGGTCATGTTGGTCTCTTTGTTTGACCAGCTCATGATTGCTGATCATGCTGGAAGTCTAGGCTGGTCATGTTGGTTAATTAATCATAATCACAGTAAAATGTACAAATAATTGTGATATTAATCACCCAGCACTAATCCCCAGTCTAGCTCAGTCAGGATTTTTCATGTTTGATGACCAGCTAAACCATCAAACTCAAACAAGAACAAGCTCTGACTGCCCTACGCTGGTCAACAGCTAAACAAACTAGCTTGACCTGTTAAAATAGCCTGATATGACCACGTTGTTCTGTTTTATTTTACTATAAAAGCGCTTTCAAACAGTTCTGAAAAAGAAAATCCTGCACTGCTGTAGACCTAGTCTGCAGCCACACTAAGGTTTTAGTAGGCCATTTTAACATAAGTAGGCCATCTTCCCTTCAGCACTTGGGTGTTACAAGCCCACACATATCTTGTGGACATAATAATGTGGAACATCAGGTTTTACTGTCAAAGTGAATCTTTTCGATCTACAGAAACGAAGTTAAGAAGTCACGATTTGATGCAGGAGCAACGTACAAGTGAATTAATAAGGATGAATCATAATTATTGCATCACATATATCAGAAAGTCGTTTAAAATTTGACTTAAAGGAGCCTTACAGGGGAATGATTGTCTATAAATGGAAGGGGAACCGTGCTGTGGAGTGCCTGGAAGGTCTGCTGAAACCAGTGTCTTTGGGGCTTTAGTAAAGGATGTCCTTGGTTTAAGATTTAGATCACAGTGGAGAGAAAACAAGGAGACCATAACCTTCATCAGTAGGACATACAGCTCTGGTCTATGTTTGATTAAAATGAACATTGTTGTTTTATTCTATAAACTACCAACAAACTTTCCCTAAAATTCCAAATCAAAATATTGTCATTTAGAGCATTTATTTGCAGAAAATGAGAAATGTCTGAAATAGCAACAACAAAAAAAAAAAAAAAGACGCAGAGCTTTCAGACCTCAAATAATAAAGCAAAGAAAATAAGTTCATATTCATAAAGTAGTTTTAAGAGTTCAGAAATCAATATTTGGTGGAATAACCCTTTTTAATCACAGATTTCTTTTCCTGCATCTTGGCATCATGTTCTCCTCCACCAGTCTTACACACTGCTTTTGGATAACTTTATGCTGCTTTACTCCTGGTGCAAAAATTAATTCAAGCAGTTCAGTTTGGAGGTTTGATGGTAAAATCAAAGAAACTCATAATTTTTATAGAGTTATATTTAATAAAACACGCATCTGTGGCTGACATAGAGCTGATCAAGCCATTAAAAAGGTTAATTGTTTTGATTACGACTAAATCATTAATCTAGAGTGAGGTTAAGAACTAAATATTTGCTTTTAATACAGCAACAATATCACTGATTCATTTCTGTAGAGCTTGTTTATCTGAGAAGTATCTACAGAACCTTGAATCAGGAATTTGCTGTAGAGTAAACGTATCTGAGTGATGTAATTTCTTATTTATCTGTTATTGGCAAGTCCTTGCCTGTCCTTGTAATTGTCTGTGAGTGCTGAGTTAATATGACAATGAAACTGAAACACCTGGTTTTAGAGCACAATAATTGATTGTGGTGACGGACAGTTCTGGTGGAAACAGGAGAGTTGAGGTGCACATTGAATTCTGCGTGATTTGATCAGCCATGGTTTTATGTTTTTTGGATACAATCCGGGTTAGCACCCGAACATCCCTTTCAGACAGCTTCCTCTTACAGCGTCCACAGTTAATCCTGTTGGATGTGGTTGGTCCTTCTTGGTGGTTTGCTGACATTACCCTGGATACCGTGGCTCTTGATACATCACAAAGACTTGCTGTCTTGTTCACAGATGCTCCAGCAAGACGTGCACCAACAATTTGTCCTCTTTTGAACTCTGGTGTGTCTCCCATAATGTTGTGTGCATTGAAGTATTTTGAGCAGAACTGTGCTCTTACCCTGCTAATTGAACCTTCACACTCTTCATGCTCTTACTGGTGCAATTAATGTGCAATTAATGAAGATCGAACACCAGGCTGCTCCGATTTAGCCATGAAACCAAAAAATCCCACACTAAAATGATGATATATTTGGTTGTACTGTAGCTGTTGGCTACTTTGATATTGCATTGTTTCAAAGTGTCTGATCTTTAGTGTTTTCCCTTTAAAAGGTATAATAAAATATTTACTAAAATATAAGAGGTGTACTCTACACTTTTGTGAGACGCTGTAAAACTCGAATAAACAAAATGCAGATTCAAATACCGTACTCACGTTAGCTTTTAAGCTCTATACTCTGGATGCATAAAAGACGCAGTGGACCACTGAGCTGTTGTTCTATAGCTGTTCCTTGGCCGTGACACTCTTGGCATGCCGCTGCAGTACATTACAATAAACTCTTGGCACCGAATTAACCAGTTGCTACGAAGAAAAAAAGACAGGGTGGAGGTGGCGAGCTTCCAGCAGCTCCGACTTCCACGCTCCAGCTGATAAAAGCAGAAGGAGCTGCCAAAGCTCTGACGCGTACCTTAAAATCTGTTATTATGATTAATTACTTCTATATCATTTTGCAGTGAGGTGTCAGACCTTGGTCGTGAATAACACCTTAATCAGGTGTTGGAAAAGAGTTTAAACAGGTAATAGTAATTCAATTAGCGCACAGGAGAGATCTGCAATCTTCATCCTGCCTTGAGGACTAAGTTATGGTATATATAAAACATGTCAGTGGAGTCTACATCGTCGCTGTCCAATGGAAAATACACTTATCTCCAAAACAGCAAGTTTACAGGAGAGAGAAAAAACCTTGTAAACTTTCAATGGAAGTCAATGTAAAAAGAGTTTATTTTAAGGTCACTTTGAAGAGTTTCTATTGGTCCGTTCATCAATAAATTTGGGCACAATATAAGGGACGGTTCGTCTGTTCAAATTATGTAGTAAACTAAAAATCGACAAAAATGGAGATAAGTGTTTTTCATTGGACAGCAACGATATACTGTACAGTAGATGATTAGCTATGTATTAACTGCTGTATGTACGTTGCAGAGCTATCGATTTAGAACAAACAACAAACAAAAAGTTCTATAATGCAGAGTTACACAGTGTAGTCCTGTATCTGTTTCTCTGCATTCTTTATTATTTACAGCACTTGTAACAAAAAAAATAAGAGACCACTTAAAAATGATAAGTTTCTTTGATTTTACCAAATTGAAAACCTCTGGAATATAATCAAGAGGAAGATGGATGATCAAACAACAAGCCATCAAACCACCAAGCTGAACTGTTGGAATTTTTGCACCAGGAGTGAATAGCATAAAGTTATCCAAAAGCAGTGTGTAAGACTGGTGGAGGAGATCATGATGTCAAGATGCATGAAAAGAACTGTGATTAAAAACCATCAGGGTTATTACACCAAATATTGGTCTCTTTCTGAACTCTTAAAGGTAGATTTTTGGTGTGTTTCTATTTATTTTGGTAGTGGAAAACACAGGAGCTCCACTGACTGATTAAAACCCTGACAACAGTCAATCATCAGAGTCCATTCCTATAGGTGCTCCCAGCACACACACACACACACACACACTGCAGACACACTGCAGAGCACAAACCCGACTTTTAACTCAACAATAAACAGAATAAAGAGTAAAGTCAGAGACAAAAGCTCTGAAACTGTTGCTGCACAGCTGTGTAACAGCAACCAATCTCCATGTAATTTGGGTCTAAAACATCTCTAATTACACATTTGAAAGCATTACTGATTTCACACTATTAATGCACTTACCCTGATTCTCATTACTGTCACATATGATGCTTTTAAATCCTGTACACTCACCTAAACATAAGGGTCATTAAAAATAAACCAAAAATAACCACTTTTGGTTCTGTAATTCCATAATATTGGCATAACTTATTTTATAAACTAGGACTTCTCACAAACTGAGTATTTGAGTATTTGAACAAAAATGAAATAATCAGAAGTCTGGGAATTCCTATTTTCAATGGAGGTTGAACAACAGAGAGTCAATCGCAGAGGCAGAACCAATCAGAATCTCTATTGCACTGGTAGAGAGAAGAACAATGGATGCCAATATCAGTATCCAAATCAGAATTGTTTATTCACAAGAAGTAAAAGTAATTGAAAGCAAATGGTGTTGTTTTATCTGTAAACCAACATCTGGTTTTAGAAATATGAGAACAATGCCATAAACTGAATGAGTCCATGAATAATACATGGGTATCTTTTATATTTTTATGATTTTTGAAACTGTAAAAGATTAAAAAATAAGTATAATCTTGCTTTTTCTTATCTTTAGCTTCATGGCTTCTGGAAATCAGATCATCTTTCAACAGATTCTCAGAACAGGAGTGCCCAGACTTTGGCTTGCCTGTGTATGAAAGGAGTAGGATGCTGGAACAGGCAGTGCATCCCTAATTTCAGTTGTGAGGCTCGAGTGGGCGCCAGTGACAACTGAGCTAGTGAAGAAAAGCTTCACAAAGTGTCCTCGTGCCTTATGCTGCTGTGGGTTAGCACGGCAGCTGATCGCCTCTACAGCTAATAAAAGCATGAAGAAGAAGAGTATTGGGCTGTTATTGGTTTTCTGTTTTTTTTTTTTGTTTGTTAATTTTGGGATTTGGAAATAAGTTTTAAGTGAGAAGAAAAAAAGGAATTAAAGGAAAAATACAAGAATTAATTAAATCGATAGATGAAGATATAGAGAGAAACTGATATCTAACAGATAGTTATCATATGGGTTTTAAAATATCTATATTTTGTATGCATATACAGTATATACAATCTCAGCATCAACGTTTTACAACTCATCCGTTGTAAAAAAAAAAAAAAAAGAAAAAAGAGCCGATGGGTTGGTTCTCTGACCCAAACCGAATGGAATTCTTTAAAAAACAAAAGAAAAGGGAAAAAGATGCATTTTTGATTCAGGGTGGAGGCGTTGTTTCATAATCCACCTGTTTTCCAACAAACCCCGCCTTCCTGCGTTACGTTTGGTCAGGAGTTCTTGAGACCGCGCTTGAGTAGAGAAATTTGACCAATCCCAGAGCAAGCGGTTGAACGTCCCCAGCCTATCCCATCTCTGGAGGGCGGGGTTTTTACCAATACAGGTGCGAAAAAAAATAGCACCGGGCTGAGAGAGAGAGAGAGAGACCGTCATTCCTACAACTCGAGCTCCGGAGAAGACGCTCCTGTTATCTTCTGCTCGCTGTTTCAATTTTCGCTCGCTTTTGTTGGAATTTCTTATTTATTTTCTTTGTTTTAATATTTTTTTTATTGGAGGCGCATCTCATCTCATCTCACGGACGTCGAGCATCGCTTTTTTTTGTTCTTCTTCTTCCTGACTCGGATGGAGCGCATGGTTCACGGTTCACCTGATGATGAAGTTAGTCGGCGAAAGAAGGAGATAAACAAGAAAAATAATACAGAATGTCTGAGATGATGAGATTTCTGTTGGTTCCCATCGTTTTGCGTCGGATGTCTATGTGTGTTGCAGCGAACTTACGACGGTACAAATTAACAGGCTCTGAAATAATAAAAGTTGAATTTGCCTGATTTATCGGATTGCGCAGTTTCTTTCCAACTCAGTTTCGAGGCGGCTGATCGGCGTTTGGAAATTTGGAGCGTTGCAGTTTTCCAGTGGAATACTGAGTTACTTTTTTTTTTTTTTTTTTTTTTTTTTAGAGAGAAAAACGGCTATTTTTTGGCTGTTTTTTGACAGCATGTTGGTGTTTTTTGGATAGTTAACGTTTTCCGAAAATACTGTGATCTTATTTTCTTTTCTTTCGTCTGTTTTTTTTTAAAGGAAAAAAGGGTGAAAAAATCCGCTATGCGAGCAACAAGCGAACGATACGCAGCTATGCCGCTTTTGGCCGCTCGCTCGTGCATTCCCAGTAACGACTAACTAAAACGTTTTTTTTTTTGACGTTTTCTTTTTTGATTTTCCTTAAATATTTCCTTAACCCCCAATTTTCCTTACCAAAATGCCTCTCGGCTTCATTCAGACCTCTCTCAACTTATTTCACCCAAAAGTGTGAACGGAATTTCACCCGTTTTTTATTATTTTATTCTCTCCTCCATTCGTCGACTGGTGGGTGGCGCGGGTAAGACCATCATGGCACGGCGCGCGCTCTCCCCACGGTCGCCGGTGTGCCCCCGCGCCTTCCCGTGGAGGCTCCTTTGGATGCTGGAGGTGCTGCTGGCCGCCGCCGCGGCGCAGGAGACCTACGCGCCGCACTCGATCCGGATCGAGGGCGACGTGACGCTGGGCGGCCTCTTCCCCGTGCACGCGCGGGGCGTCGCGGGCGAGCCGTGCGGCGACGTGAAGAAGGAGAACGGCATTCACCGGCTCGAGGCCATGCTCTACGCGCTCGACCAGATCAACGGCGACGAAGAGCTGCTGCCCAACATCACGCTGGGCGCGCGCGTGCTCGACACGTGCTCGCGCGACACGCACGCGCTGGAGCAGTCGCTCACCTTCGTGCAGGCCCTCATCCAGAAGGACACGTCGGACGTGCGCTGCACCAACGGCGAGCCGCCCGTCTTCGTCAAGCCCGAGAAGGTGGTGGGGGTCATCGGGGCCTCGGCCAGCTCCGTGTCCATCATGGTGGCCAACATTCTGCGCCTCTTCCAGGTGAGACAGCGCGCGCGAGAGTGAGACGACAGGTGCTGTTGGGGGAGGAGAGCACGTGGGAAGTGTTGTGGGGCAGTGTGATGGGTCATATGCGTCATCATCAGGTAGTGCATGAGTGCATAAGTATGTGTTTGGTAATATTGGATAGTGTGTGTTTAAGATGCAGTTATGATGTACAGTAGTGAAAACTGGTGTTGGGCATTTATTATTGGACATATGCTGGGTGTTGGTTGACTGTTTTTGGTCATGTGGCAGTATGGTAGGTTATACTGGAGACAGTGTTAGGAAATATAGGGCAATGTTACAGAAAAGAGTGTGTTGGGTATATTGGGAGCATGTGTTTGTGTAGCTGCAACATCAGCAGCTGTGTTGGTAATTATGATGTACAGTAGTGGACAGTGTTAGGTATTATAGGACACACAGGTGTGGAAATGAAAACATGTGTTAGGTATTATGGGACAGTGTGTTTAAGATGTAGCTATGATGTACAGTAATAAAAAAAATGTTTGGGGTATTTATTATTGGACATATGCTGGGTGCTGGTTGATGAATGTGTTTGGTCATGTGTCAGTATGGTAGGTTATACTGGACAGTGTTAGAAAATATGGGACACTGCTACAGAAAAGGGTATTATGGGACATCATGTTCAGGTGTGTTGGGTATATTGGGAGCGTGTGTTTGGGTAGATGCAACAGTGTGTTAGTAACTATTACATACAGTAGTGGACAGTGTAAGATATTATAGGCCACACAGCTATATAAATGAAAACTGGTGTTTGGTACTTATTATTGGACATATGCTGGGTGTTGGTTGATTACTGTGTTGGGTCATGTGCCAGTATGTGGAAAAATGAGACAACTCTACAAAAAGGGACACTTTTCAGATATTAGGGTATTATGGAACATGTTTATGTTTATTACAGTAGTATGGGCCAGTGTGTTGGGTTAAAACACATTGTGTTTGGTAAAATGAGACATTCTGATGAGTTGCTGTCTTGTAGCAATGGTGAAATGGGCCCTGGATTGTAGAGCAGCGTGAATTAGCCTTCACTCTTGCTCGTCCAACACCCAACACAAACCAGCAGCATTGCATCACTCGGATGTGTAGAGCATTTCACAGCTGCTGGGCTGAGAGACAGCTGCATATATTGCACACATGATGGTCAAGCCAGTAGATTTTTGACAAGCTTTGTATTGCTGTGTTTAAGCATCCAAGCAAGTTTTTTGGACAGCTCCTTCCCCACTTACCCATAACCAGTAGTGCTGAAAGAACAGCTTGTGTCGTCCAATAGAAGTGCTGAAAGAACAGCTCCTTATACACAATAAAACGTTGCATTTGTTGCATTTGACAGTGTATTGGACATTGTTTGGCATCACGTGTTGGGTAATAGGCACACTGCTGTTATATTGCTTGTACTACAGGTGTTATGGACTTACCGGTTTGACTATATGTGTTGACAAGTGTTGACTATGTTTCAGAACATAATAATAGTAAAATGGGATCCTGTGTTGGGTATTATCATGGAATAGTGTGTTCTGACTGCTAAATTATTATTGTTATTATTGTTATTAGTATCTATGTACTGTGGGTTGGGGACATTACTGTATGTGTTAAGTAATAGAAAACAGTGAGTTAGTGGGAAGATGCAACAACATGTTGATAATTTAGTCATGTTTTGATCAAAAGTGATGCTATATTTGTTAGTGTTGGGCAGTGTTAGATAATGTTGGGCACAGTGGGTTGGGTAATAGGACTCACTGAGTTGACAGGGTGTAATGGAGACTGGGTATGTGGGGTATTAAGATGAGTTTGTTGCATGAATATGGTGGTAGTGATATTGAACACTGTTGAATGGTGAATTGGAGCAGGTGTTGGGTACTCATTTTTTCTCACAGCAGAGCAGTGCAGCAGCAACAGCCTTAAATGCATTTATTAGTGCGGAAAGAACAGCTCATCTTCTTCAAATTGTAGTGCTAAAAGACCAGCTCTCAACCCCCAACAGTATTGAAAGAAGAGCCCATTATTCCCACATTACAGCGCTAAAAGAACAGCTCTCAATCCAAAACAGTGTTGCTGAAATATCAGCTTCTCTCTTCTTGCACAGTAGTGTTGAGAACAGCCCATGTTTTTCACACAGTGGCGCTGAAGGAACAGCCCATTTCCCCCACACTGTATCACTGAAGGAACAGCTCTCAATCCCCAACACTAGTGCGCAAAGATCAGCTTTTCCCCCCTGCACAGTAGTGCTCAGGGAACAGCCTATTATCATTCCACAGTCGTGTTGCTTGGATAGTTCCTTTACGCACAACACTGAATGAATTGGTCCTTTTCCTTTACTAAAGTGCTGCATAAGGAACAGCCCATTTTACACTGTAGTGCTTAAACATCAAATTCTTCCTTCCTGCACAGTAGTGCCGTAGGAAGAGCCATTTACCCCATACATTAGTGCTGAAAGAAGAGCCCATTTCCCCCATACTGTATCACTGAGAGAACAGCCCCATTTCCCCACACTGTAGCACTGAAAGAATAGTCCATTTCCCATACACTTTTGCACTGAAAGAACAGCCCATTTCCCCCCACATTGTAGCACCAAAGAACAGCCCATTTTTCGCACACTGTAGCACTGAAGGAACAGCTCTCAATCCCCAACACTGGTGCCCAAAGATCTGCCTTTCTCTCTGCACAGTAGGGCTGAAGGAACAGCCTATTATCATCCCACAGTAGTGCTGAAAGAACAGTTTCTTCCTCCACAACAATGATTCTTAATAAACAGGTAATTTCCCTTCACTGTAATTCTGAAAGAAAAGCCCATTTTCCCCACACTGTAGCACTGAAGGAACAGCTCTCAATCCCCAGCAGTGGTGCCGAAAGATCAGCTTCCTCCTGCACAGTAGTGCTAAAGGAACAGCCTTCCACCACAACAACGATACTGAATGGACAGGTCCTTTATCCACACTGTAGTGCAGAAAGAACAGCCCATTTTCCCCACCCTGTAGCACTGAAGGAACAGCTCTCAATCCCCAACAGTGGTGCTGAAAGAACAGCTCCCTTTCTTTTGCACGTACCCCTTCTTGCCTGTGGTGCTGAAAGAACAGCTCCCTTTCCCCTCTGCGGTACAGCAAAAAACAAGGCTCTTATTCTGTCTCTCGCTGTGGTGCTGAAAGAACAGCTCCTTTTCACTCGTTCGGTCCTGTTCTCACATGGCATGCGCTCGCTCGCGCTCGTGCAAACACCGTCGTGCTTTTCCTTTTTTTTTTTCTTTTTTTTTGGCCAAAGCTCTCCAAGCCTGCTTGCATTTCGCCCACACCGACACGTACGAAGCAAGTGTGAATGAGTTACAGGGCCGGCTTTACCAGTTCATGTTGCTGTGAGTGTGTGTGTATAGTGTGTGTGACTGTGTAGTGTGTATGTGAGTTGGTATATATGTGAGTGTGTGCGTGTATTGCAGTTGGAAGTGCAATGTGCTGCAAAGGCTCTGGTGTGAACATAGATCTAAGGCAAGCTTGAGAAATACATTGATTTTGTGTTTTTCAGTTTAAAGAAGAAAAAAAGGAGGGAGTAGTGCAAGTATGCACTGTAAAATCATACAGTAAATAACTGTTTATAGATGTTTGGTCATGCATCTAAAGCTCTATGCGGGCGGGATTAGTTTCTCAGGTGGACGTCTGTGTAAAATAATTCACACTTCTACTCTTTAAAACGATAAAACTCTTGCATCCCGACCAGTGAGTTTTTAGGCTTTCTCGGTTAAATGACATCAGTAGTTCAGTAGCTCCTCCATTTCCACTCGCTGTTGTGTTTATACATGGATCTTCATGGAAACAGAGCACCTCCCAAAGTGTAATTACGGTGCACGACAGTAGACAAATAGCATTTTATTAAACGTGAGGTGACGAAACTGTGCATCCAAACTGGACTAAAATAATCAGTAAATAATTTAGCCCCATAAAAGAGAAAAAAAAAATGCTGCCTTGTTGAATACACAGGGGTTGGACAATGAAACTGAAACACCTGTCATCATTTTAGTGTGGGATTTTAGGTTTCATGGCTAAATTGGAGCAGCCTGGTGGCCAATCTTCATTAATTGCACATTGCACCAGTAAGAGCAGTAAGAGTGTGAAGGTTCAATTAGCAGGGTAAGAGCACAGTTCTGCTCTAAATATTGCAATGCACACAACATTATGGGAGACATACCAGAGTTCAAAAGAGGACAAATTGTTGGTGCACGTCTTGCTGGATCATCTGTGACCAAGACAGCAAGTCTTTGTGATGCATCAAGAGCCACGGTATCCAGGGTAATGTCAGCAAACCACCAAGAAGGACGAACCACATCCAACAGGATTAACTGTGGACGCTGTAAGAGGAAGCTGTCTGAAAGGGATGTTCGGGTGCTAACCCGGATTGTATCCAAAAAACATAAAACCACGGCTGATCAAATCACGCAGAATTCAATGTGCACCTCAGGTGTTTTAGTTTCGTTTTCCAATCCCTGTATATATGAGTGTTTAAGCACTATTGTACATAGTAGTTCTTTAAATGTGCACAGTAATAAATGCAACCGTTCCCGTAGTTTTTGTTCTAGCTTTGTTGGGGCTGATACCACGAATAAAACGCTAACTCCCCTATCTGCTTCCCTGTAATAGTGTGAGTGGATTATCCAGCTTTATCCATGCTCCACATTAGAGATAAATATAGCTAATGATGTCCCACTGGTCCAGTCCAATGCTGGGATGTTCAGAGATGTTTCTTTTGCACAGTCATTTTTCAGTGAACTCTCTCTCTATCTCTCTCTCTCTCTCTCTTCTTACCTAAAGGCTTTAAAAAACACCTTCACAAGTTCTGAGATTTATTTCAGGCTAAAACATGGGCACTCTTTAGCTGCAGGTACTTTCCTGTGATCTGTGATTCCATTAAAATCTCTAAATCTGGATTTAACCAAGGCAGCATCTCATTCACACTCAGCATCTGTGAGACATTTAGACTCCAGATAAGTGCAGATAATTAACAGCGGATGTTGGCTCTTTTGTTTTTTTGTGCATTGATCCCAGTAAATCTGTAAATCTAATCATAAGAAAACCCTAGTAGTGCTATTTTAATCAAACATTTACCTCAGTAGAACTAATATAATCATAGATTTACCCTAGAATTGCTAATCTATTAAGAACTTTACCTCAGAAGAGTAACTCTTACCATGTATTTACCTCAGTAGAGCGACCCTCATCATGCATTTGCTTTAGTAGATCTATTCTTATCATACATTTACCTCAGTAGAGTAATTATAATCATGAATTGACCCAAGTAGGGTTGTTCTTATCGTGAATATACCTCAGTCCATTCCAATGCTGGGATGTTCAGAGATGTTTCTTTTGCTCAATCATTTATTTAGTGAATTCTCTCTCTCTCTCTCTCTCTCTCTCTCTCTCTCTCTTCTTACCTAAAGGCTTTAAAAAACACCTTCACAAGTTCTGAGATTTATTTCAGGCTAAAACATGGGCACTCTTTAGCTGCAGGTACTTTCCTGTGATCTGTGATTCCATTAAAATCTCTAAATCTGGATTTAACCAAGGCAGCATCTCATTCACACTCAGCACTTGTGAGATATTTAGACTCCAGATAGTGCAGATAATTAACAGCGGATTTTGGCTCTTTTGTTTTTTGTGAAGTGCATTAGTGATGTTGGAAGCTCCTTTTTTCACCTATTTTAAATGAACAGTTTTTGACTGTAATGAAATCTGATTGAATTTACCCCTTTTGACACTTTTTCACCACTGAATAAATAAAAAAAAGATAGCGTTTACAATAAAAAAGCATATTTAACAAAACACAATAGAGTAAATGTACCTCATTGGAGTGGTAGAGCTATTCTGATCATACATTTATTGCAGTAGAGCTGTTCTAATTATAAAATTACCTCAGTAGTGCTTCCCTCATCAAAAATGTATGTTAATATAGCCATTTTAATCATAAATTGATCCTAGTAAATCTGTCCTAAGTAAGTCATAAGATTACCCTAGTAGTGCTATTCTAATCATACATTGCCTCAGTAGAGTGATTGTCATCATAGATTTACCCTAGTATTGCTATTCTAATAAGAACTTTACCTCAGAAGAGTAATTCTAACCATGTATTTACCTCAGTAAAGCTATCCTTTCTTAATTCTCAAATATAAATATAAATCCTAAATATACCTCAGTATGTCCACTCTAATCATGAATTTACCCTAGTCGAGTTATTCTAATCAGACATTTACCTCAGTAGATATATTATAATCATATATTTTCTAAACATATCTTAGTAGATCTTTTCTAATCAGAACTTCACCTCGGTTGAGCAATTCAAATAATACATCTACCTCGGTAGAGCTATCTTAATCAGAACTTTACCTAAATAGAGCTATTCTAATCAGAACTGTACCTCTATAGAACTATTCTTATCATACATTAGAGCTATTCTGATTATACACTTACCTCAGTAGAGCTATTCTTATTATACATATAACTCAGCAATGCAAAACAAGTTAGATATAGAGTATTCTTCAAACATAGAGAAATGAGGCTAGTCTTTATTCAGTCACATATAGTAAATGCTTTTTTTTGTTGCTATTTTTGGATGCATATTTTTGGTTGCCAAATATTGACCTGATCTTGGTTTTGTTGGTTTCCTATTGGCGTTTTTTTTTTTGAGACTCAACGCAAAGCCTGAATGAATTAGACAGTCATGTATCAGAGTATTGGCAGCAGATGCGTGTTGTTGTGGCTTGTTATGACTGTTGTGCGGTGAGATATTGAGGTATTGATTTAGCAGTGAAACCTATATCCATGCGGCTGCTTCAGTGTGCTGCTGTACAGAGCGAGAGGATATACAGAAACAGATGTTTGTTACACGCGACTGCAGACAAGCGATCAGTCAAGCGAAACGCTGCTAAGTGTATCATCAAAAGAGAAACAGACAAGGAGACGACCCAAACCAGCCGGCCTGCTTTTTACAATGTAGATTACAATCCTATAAGATCCTATAAGATATTATTACATGTCTGATTAAGATAATTGTTTTTATGTCTGATTAACTCTTGACTCGTGTTGTAAAAACGCTCTTTGTGACTCTCTGGCTCTTTGTTGGTTTGGAAAGTTACTCAATTCCATCATGCATCAAGTTTTTTACTCTCAGTTCTCACTCAAACTGGGTTGTTTACGAGCATCTGGGCTGCTATATTTTTAGCAGAGTCTCTCTCTCTCTCTTTGGTTCGGCAGCTCCTGTGTGGTTTGTGGTTTTATTTCGGAGGCTTTGGGAGTTGATGGCAGGGAATGTGAGAAAGAACATGTTTGACACAATTTGTGAGGCATAACCCCCATTTCCACTTCACCCCTAGAACTTTCTGTAGACCACACCCAGAGAGAGGTGGATATTTAGCATTTAGCATTTTGACCGAGGAGTTGGGATTATAAAGATTATTATATATTATATAGTTTTGGTGCAAGTATATACATTGACTGGTGTTGCTGCTGCAGTTGGTCTGCAGGTTTAGGTTCAGCAACAGTATGTGCTGAAAGAATGAGGTCAGCTGACCACCGGAATATGATGAGTATCGTCACTGTCCAATGAAAAACACTTATCTCCAAAACGGCAACTTTACAGGAGAGACAAAAAAAACCTTTCAACTGTCAATGGAAGTCAATGTAAAAAAGAGTTTATTTTAGGTCATTTTGAAGAGTTTCTATTGGTCCGTTCATCAACATTTTTTTAGCTCAGTGTAAGGACCGTTTGTCTGTTCAAATTATGTAGTAAACTAAAAATCGACAAAAATGGAGATAAGTGTTTTTCATTGGACAGCGACGATATAGACCAGGTCATTCCATCAATGATTTTTTTTTTCATTAAAATACCTCAATAGTGCTATTCTTATAAGAAATTCACCTTAGCAGAGTTATCCTCATCATACATTTACTTCAGAAGATCTATTCTAATCATAAATATACCTCAGTAGAGCTAATCTAATCAGAACGTTACCTCAGTAGATCTATTCTTATTATGAAGGTACCTCAGTAGAACTATTTTAATTAGACTTTTACCTCATTAGAGCTCATCTTATCATATATTTACCTCAGTAAAGCTATCCTTACCATAAATATATCTCAGTAGAGCTTATCTTATCATACATTTACCTCAGTAAAACTATCCTTATCAAACATTTACCTCAGTAGATCTATTCTAATAAACATTTTACCTCAGTAGAGCTATCCTCTTCATACATTTACCTCAGTAGATCTATTCAAATCATGAATATACCTCAGCAGATCTAATTTAATCAGAAGCTTTCATCAGTAAACTGTAGCTATTCTTTTTATACATCTCAGTACAACTATTTTAATTAAAACTTTACCTCAGTAGAGCTATTGTAATCAGACCTTTACCTCGGTAGATCTGTTTTAATCATAAATATACCACAGTAGACCTAATCTAATAAAGATTTTACCTCAGTAGAGCTATCCTCATCATACATGTACCTCAGAAGAACTGTTTTAGTAGATCTATTCTAATCATAAATACACCTCAGTAGAGCTATTCTAATAAAAAAATACCTCAACAGAGCTATCCTCATCATACATTTAACTCAGTAGAGCTATCCTCATCATACATTTACCTCAGTAGAGCTATCCTCATCATACATTTACCTCAGAAGATCTGTTCTAATCAGAACTTTACCATACATAAATAGATAGATAGTTTTATATAAATAGTTATAGTAAAGTTGGTATAGTATAGGATAGTATAGTATAGTTTTAGATAAATAGATAGATAGTTTTGCTTTGCACTGGGCCTTAGTGGCACAAACAGCGGAGGATATTGGACACAAATCTTCTCAAATGTTCTCTTTCTCTGTTTTAAAATAAAAATGAATCCTATCTTAATGAATTAGTTCTTATTTGCATCTCATTGTGTGAGTTTTTTATCCATTATGGATAAATGGTTGAAAACTGGCTTGAACACAACAAAAGGTCCTGAGGCAATTCTAGCCAATCAATCACTTTCATTCAAAGCCTATATTGATTGTTGTGATTGAGTGTTTGTTTTAGGGGTTTAGGTAAAAGATCAATTTAATTTACATGTGGCCCAAACCTTTTATATCATATTAAAATATATTATTATCATGCTAATTTTTCAGTTTCTTAAATGCAGCATGGTTGACGGCAGCCATCAGAATCTTTGATTCACTCAAAGCTTCGAGCTTCTTTCCAATCTCAACAATCTGCTCAAGATAAGCATCTCCAGCACTCCTTCTATACGCCCCAGCCCAGTTCTGTTCAAACAGATGCTGCTCTTTCTTTATTGATTTCACATAAAATGCATCGATATCTCGCCACAGCTACGATGACGGCCTGCGAGACCTCAAATGAACCGGGGTCCAGGTTATCACGCTTCTCCGATAGTCTGTTAGTGTCTATTGATTTCTGACACGCTTCCCATGTTTGCATGGGCCTAAATGAGCTGGTGCCTTAAGCCCCGGTAAGTACAGTATATGCTAGCTATCACTCAGCGTCACGTCGCCAAGATGGAACTGACAGTGGCCTCAGTGGGCAAACTCTAAAAATATCGGCGTCTGGTGGAGCGGGCGGCTTTTCACATAGCCGATAACCTACAGACTGAAGAGTTCCGCAGCTCGGATGATTCAACGCCTGTCAGAAGAGCTGAAGTGACAGGTGGGATGCTGCTGTTCTGCTTACGTTACGTCAGTGATTGTGCTACTTGTGCATCTCAAAAAAAAAAAAAAAAATTATATCATAAAAAAAAGTTACTTTATTTCAGTAATTCAGTTCAGTAATCTTGATAATGGTTGATGATTATGGCTTACAGCCAATGAAAACACAAAATTCAGTGTTTTAGAAAATTAGAATGTTATATATTAAGACCAATTGGTACTTTTGGAGGTATAGGCAGTGTGCCAAGTGCTGCTGGAAAATGAAATCCTGCTGGAAAATGAAATCCGCATCTACATAAAAGTTGTTTTCAGCAGAGGGAAGCTGTAAGATATGAAGTGCTGTAAGATTATCTGGGAAAACAAAACTGCACTGACTTAAGACTTGATAATAAAACACAGTGGATCAACACCAGCAGATGACAGACATGACTCTCCAAACCATCACTGATTGGTGGAAACTTCACACTAGACCTCAAGCAGTTTGGACTGTGTGTCTCTCCACTCTTCCTCAATCCTCCCTTGATTTCCTTTAAATCCCTTAATTTCCTTTTGGAAGTATAGGCAGTGTGCTAAGTCCTGCTGGAAAATTAAATCCATCTCTACAAAAGCATGAAGTGCTGTAAGATTTTGCGGGAAAACAAATACTACATACTACAAGACTTTAGACTTGATAATAAAACACAGTGGATCAACACCAACAGATGACATGTCTCTCCAAACAAACCATCACTGATTGGTGGAAAGTTCACACGAAACCTCAAGCAGCTTGGACTTTTTTTTTTTCACTCGCAAAAATACTACTACTGTAGTACTGCTACTTCTGTATGTGTAGCTCAATTGCAAATTTAAACAATAGTTACGAATAAAACATGTTAAAAAAGGAGCATATTCTCAAATGCTGGCACTGTGTTGCGTACACAAAGACAAATACACCAGCTAAATACACCACCATTTTATAGTGAATAAATCAGTTTTAAAGCTTTAATACGCACTGTATTTTAGAGTGAAACGTGGCCGAAGAATAAAAAGGGTCCCTATTTGACCTTTAATACGTCCAACATGCTTATTTGAGATTCCAGTGACACTTCAGTTAAACATTTGCACCAGTTAAATCCCAGGCCATGTCCTGTGCAAACCTGTGCTGCTCTTTCTCATCGATTCCCCACAAAAACCATCAATACTTTACCACAACTGTGATGCTCAGGGTGTCCTGAAATGAACAACAGCCCAGAATATACAGCTCTGGAGAAAATAAAAATGAAGAGAGCACTTCAGTTTCTGAATCAGTTTCTCTGATTTTGCTATTTATAGGTTTATGTTTGAGTAAAATGAACATTGTTGTTTTATTCTATAAACTACAGACAACATTTCTCCCAAATTCCAAATAAAAATATTCTCATTTAGTGCATTTATTTGCAGAAAATGAGAAATGGCTGAAATAACAAAAAAAAGATGCAGAGCTTTCAGACCTCAAATAATGCAAAGAAAACAAGTTCATATTCATAAAGTTTTAAGAGTTCAGAAATCAGTATTTGGTGGAATAAACCCTGGTTGGTTTTTAATCACAGTTTTTTTTTTTCATGCATCTTGGCATCATGTTCTCCTCCACCAGTCTTACACACTGCTTTTGGATAACTTTATGCTGCTTTATTTCTGGTGCAAAAATAAATTCAAGCAGTTCAGTTTGGTTTTGATGGTTTGTGATCATCCATCTTCCTCTTGATTATATTCCAGAGGTTTTCAATTTGGTTAAATTTAAAGAAACTCATCATTTTAAGTGGCCTCTTATTTATAAGTGTCAAAGACAAAAGAACAGTTTTATAGACAAGACATTGACACGCCAAAAGTCATGCAGTGTGTAAATAATGGGGTATATAAGTTTTGAGGTGTTCTCTTGTGAGTGGGACTAAATCCTGGTCAGCATGCTCATAGCAAGGAGATTTTTTAATCAATTATGACAGTTGAAGCTAGGTCTATTACAGGTGCATCTCATTAGAATTCTCATTAGAATATAATTGAAATGTTATTTTATTTCAGTCATTCAGTTCAAAATGTGAACCTCATATATTATATAGATGTATTAAACATACAGAGAGTGATCTATTTTAAGCCTTTATTTCTTATATTGTTGATGATTATACTAAAAGTCAGTATTTCATAAACTTTGAATATAATATAAGGCCAATTGGTATTTTTTGGCAGTGTGGGCAGTGTGCCAAATCCTGCTGGAAAATGAAATCCGCATCTCCATTAAAGTTGTCAGTAGCAGAGGGAAGCTGTAAGATGTGAGGTGCTGTAAGATTTTACGGGAAAACAAAACTGCACTGACTTTAGACTTGATAATAAAACACAGTGGATCAACACCAGCAGATGACAGACATGTCTCTCCAAACAAACCATCACTGATTGGTGGAAATTTCACACTAGACCTCGAGCAATATATTATTATGTGCAATATACTGAAAGACTGTTGTGTCTACAGATCTATCAGTAAATGAGCAGGTGTCCTAATAGTTTTGACCATATACTGTGGTTGTGGAAACGTGTAGAAAAGCCTGATATTAAATATTAAAGCCTGAGGACAGATGAGTGGAGTCCAGAACATTCCACCTCCTCTGTGCAACACAGGCCTGGATCGCTGCCAGTGCAAATGGCTCGCTCGCCTTTACTGACCATGTGACCGCCATCGGCAACGGCAGCGGCATGACGAATTCTGGAGAGCGCAGGAACCCACTTCACCGCTAAAGCTGGCGTTTCTCACTTTAACCTCACGGCAATTGTTCCGTTTTAAAAGCAAAAACAACAGAGATCCCTCCCCTGCCCCGATACGTACGGACTGCGCTGTATGTATCTGCATGTATCGCAGTTTATTCATGTGAGCCGCTGTAGCAGATAATTGGGCATCTACTTGGTTGAGTGGCAGAGTTGAGTGCTTGCCATTCTCTGAGGGGCATATCGACACACTCCACAGTGCTGGGCGTCTGTAAATTGAAAAATAAAGGATTCATATGCATTCCAGCAGGCAGTGCAGCTGTGCAGCGTTCCATACGATGGATTTATATTACTGATATCAGAGAGAGATCCTTTTAGATTTAAACTTTAATAGTGAAAATCACAGTTATTGTTACTGCTGTACTGTTCTGCTCACGGTGTAATTGCATTATTATAATACATATTAGTATGTGTAGAACATTGACCTCTCAGCCCCGAGGTTCTTGGGCCTTGGGTTCAAGTCCCTATCTGTCATAGTGACATAATGGTTACCATATTCACCTCTCAGCAGTGGGGTTTTGGGTTCAAGTCTTCATTTAGGCATAATGGCTTGGAGGTTAGCAAACCATTCACCTCTCAGCATTGAGGTACTTGGGTTCAAGTCCCTATATGTCATAGTGACGTGGTGGTTACCATATTCACTTCTCAGCAGTGAGGTCTTGGGTTCAAGTCCCTATCTGTCATAGTGACATAATAGTTACCATATTTACTTCTCAGCAGTGGGTTTTTTGGGGTCAAGTCCCTATCTGTTCACACTGGTTTGGTGGTTAGCAAACCATTCAACTCTCAGCATTGAGGTCTAGGGTAAAGTCCCTATCTGTCATAGTGACTTGGTGGTTACCATATTCATGTCTTTATATGCTCACAGTGGCTTGGTGGTAAGCATATTGACCTCTTAGCACTGTGGTATTTGGGTTCAAGTCCCTCTCTGTCATAGTGACTTGGTGGTTACTATATTCACCTCTCAGCAGTGGGGTTTTGAGTTCAAGTCTTTATTTAGGCACAATGGCTTGGAGGTTAGCAAACCATTGACCTCTCAGCACTGAGGTCTTGGGTTCAAGTCCCTATCTTGTGCACAATGATTTGGTCGTTTGTACATTCAGTTCTAAGGTCTTCGGTTCAAGTCTTCATCTATCATTGTAACTTGGTGGTAACCATATTTACCTCTCAGCACTGGGGTATTCAAGTCACTGGGGTTCAAGTCTTTATCTGGGCACAGTGGTTTGGTGGTGAGCATGTTCTTCACCTCTCAGCACTGAGGTCTTGGGTTCGAGTCCATATCTGGCATAATGACTTGGTGGTTCCCATATTCGCCTGGGTTTATGTCCCTATATGATTTGGTTTATACATTCATTTCTTAGTCCTAAGATCTTGGGCTCAAGTCTTTATCTGGCTTAGCAACTTACCATATTTACCTCTTAGCAATAGAGTCTTGGGTTTATGTCCCTATCTTGTGTACAGTGACTTGATGGTTAGCACATTTACCTCTCTGCACTGGGGTCTTGGGTTCAAGTCCCTATCTTGTGAACAGTGGCTTTTGGGGGTTAACATGTTCATTTCTAAAAACTTGGGGGAGCTTGGGGTTGAGTCCCTATCAGGTCGCACTGTATGTTGGCTTGGTGGTTAGTACATTTGTCTCCCAGCTTTGGGGTCTTTGGGTTCAAGTCCCCAGAAGCTTGGCAATGTACTATAGCTACCACTGGAAGGCTTGCCAGTGGAAACTCTCATAGTTTTTTTTACATTGCACAAAAATGTAAAAGAAAAATAAAAATGATGAAGATGCCATTAATGTGAGTCGTGTTGATTTGAGGAGTTTTTAATTCTGAGAAGGAGGGGGGGGGGGGGGGTCGGCAGCCAGCAGAGAATTCTGTGGGAGGTTCCCGTCAACTCCACTGTGAGAGCTGGCAATCATAGGGGGCCCAAGCACAGAGCACCATCATTATGGAGCCTGTAGAGCATAGAGCAGTGGGATTATTTGTAATAGGAGTGGGGTCTCGACAGGAGGGTTTTGGACATGACTTGAATTTCAATAGTTGTTGAACTCGGTGAACCTCATAATTCCACAGCAGCCGAGCGTTTTAGCCTCGGGAAGCTCCGCCATTCGACACTATTGGACCCTGCTCCGTGGGGTTGGAGTCTGAAGTGAGTTTTCATGTCTGTGCTGGATTAGGATCAAGTCTGGATGAATGGGTGGATTAGGCAGAGCTCCACTGCACTAAACTGGACTATATTAAATAATTTTAAATGCTTTAATGAGCCAAATATAGCTTATAACTAACAAGTAACTTCAACTCGGTTTCAAGACTTAAATGTTACACAGAGTAAATAAGTGAACTGAACTTCAGTCAATCCTTTCTTTTAGTAAACTTTAATTCATTTCTGCATACAATATTACCCAATTACAATGACTTCATTTATACAGTATTATTCAAATGATTTATGATACATAGTATATTATAATTTCTTGAAAACACACATATTACACTGTCTCAACACATGTATGGCATATTTACTAAAAAGAAAGTATTAAATGCCATCCATGTGTTGAGACAGTGAGACTTGGTCTGTTTTCAAAATAAATCTTTGAGGTTATGTATATATTTAAATGTGTTTTTTAACAAAAAAAAATTAATTTCAAGAAATTATAATATATTATGTATCATAAATTATTTGAGTAATATTGTATAAGCAGTAATATTGTATAAATGTAGTAATTGTAATTAGGTAATATTGTAGCAGAAATGAAGTAAAGTTTACTAAAAGAAAGGATTGACTGAAGTTCAGTTCACTTATTTACTCTGTGTAACATTTAAGTCTTGAAACCGAGTTAAAGTTACTTAAATGTACATGAAATTAAATTTACTTAAAAAAAAGCAAATGCAGAAAATGGCAAAACTAAGTAAATTTTACGCATTATTTTTTTTAGTACTCTGCCTTACTCTACCCTACTCTACTTCGCTCTACTACTAATCTCTTTACTCCACATGAGCCCAGTCTTCAGCCTGAAGAGCTTCCCCCGTTGGTCTATGCGGGTAATGCAGTTTGAGTTTGCTCTTATTCTGTCTCATTGCCATTACATGCATCATACACACTAAGAAAAATAAGTACAGATTTGTACTTAAAAGGGTATAAAGCTTGTCGCTGGGGCTGTACCTTATACTGAGGTACAAAAAAGTATCTTTTAGTGAAAGTCCTTTTTTGTATCCATAGTTTTTGTGCCAGTAAAGGTTATAAAGATTCTAAACATTATCATCAACTGAATATGGCTCAAAAACTGATGAACTGATGAAATAAAACATGTGCTGTTAAAATATATATAATGGGGACCACTTTTAAATAAGACTACCTTTATAACGAGTTTATAAATGGTTTATAAGTAGTTTATTAATGGTTACTAGTTAGTTTGTAAATGGCTTAAAATTTATTAATAATCAGTTATAACACATACGTAGAAAGGGCAACAATATAGACGGCTGTGGGTTCACTATTTGGCAAACAACAGGTCATTGTTGCCCTTTCTACGCATGTGTTATAACTGATTATTAATGATTTTTAAGGCATTTACAACCTAATTAGTAACCATTAATAAACTAAACCATTTATAAACCCTTTATAAAGGTAGTCTTATTTTAAAGTGGTACCGTATAATGTTATTAATACAGTGATGCAGAATACTGAATGTACCCTTGGGCTGGTTAAATGGTACAAATTTGTACTTATTGCTGTTATAAATTACTTTGTCCCTTTGAGAGGGAACAAATCTGACCCTGTAAAGACCAGTATTATACCATTGAGGGTACAATTATGAAGAGTGCACCTTTGAGTACAAAAAGTACTCATATCATACCTCTGTTTTTCAAGTACCCCTCGCTGCAGAACCACAAGTCCAGGGGGTGGGGCTGGATCTGATCCAAGGGGTGGAGCCTGACCTCCTGACCACCCATATCTTCTTTTCATTGGTTTTAAGTCATCGCATTTCAATTCGTCGTTAAACTTAACACGTGTCGCTTACGTTTCCCGACCAGGACTTTTATCTTATCAAATAAATCCTGGAAAATGTTATTTGCTACGTAGCACATTTAAATCACACAATACAGATTTAAAAGAAGGAACATGTCTGTGATTACAAACATTATAAAATGCTGTACATTTCCTATATAAATATTAACTATTTCATTTTTTATCTTTAATAAAAAGGGCCTAAAGACAAAATCAAAAATAAATAATTAAAATAAAGGATGCCAATGAGTGTCTTATCTACCAGCTACCATGTTCATTTATTATTACAGATATTAATACACAATCAAAATGGCGAACAAAAAACAGAGTTCTATAAAAAGAGTGTAACGATGTATAATTTTCCAAAGAGCTTGGAAAAATGCCCAGTACACTGAGAGTATAGAATGAGGATGTTGTTACTGCCAGATTGTTATTTATATTTTTTCTTTCTCCTCTTCCCCGTTCGTGATTGTTTACTTGACTCCGAAAGGCGAGTGAGTAAAACCGGATGGGGAAGAGTCCGATCTGCTTCAGACCAATGAAAACACGACGTAGGAAGAGTTGGATCAGATCCAGCCCCACCCCCTGGACTTGTGGTTCTGCAGCGAGGGGTATCTCCTGTTTTTAAGAGTGTAGCTCTTTTAACTTGTTTATTGTTGAAACGTTTAAACGATAACCACACAATTTATCATACAGCTTTAATCCTGAAACTCAAGAAGCGGTTTCACATTTTTTTTTTTGTTAATATTCTGCAGATCAGCCAGAGAAATCCAATGCTATCTCCACTTTCCAGTCCAATCTCTATTATCTCCTATAAGCTCCTCTCCTCCCCACAAAAAAAAAATATTCCCCATAATTCATCCCCGTTTTGAGAAAAGGCATTTCCGGATGGGTGGGCACACACACTGAGCTCAGAGCGAGTCCCCTGGCCTCTGTGTGCGAGAGGTGCCCAAACAGGGCCCGGTCCCAGCCGCCTGGCCGTCGGCCTCAGGATGATGGAGAGGCCGGCTCACCTGGAGGTCAGTTCTGCTCTGATAACCCCTTCTTTATCGGCCGCAGACATCCCTCCCTCCCCCCCTGCGCTCCCCCCCCCCCCCTCCCCCGGCTCTGGAGCGCTTTCATAGCTCGGGATCCCAACCCTCATTTGTCAACAGCGTGCCAGAAAAGTCCAAAGCCACGTTGCCAAACTGGGAAGCTGCGTTACGTAAAGCTGGACGGAGCCCAGGGGGGAATTTATTGTGGGGATGGGGGGAGGGGATGTGTTTAGGGTATGAATACGTTCATTTTACACACATTTTATCTTTTGGGATGTATAGTGGGGGAATGGACTGGATTGTATGTAAGCTTCATGTATGTAGATCCATGTAGAAAGGTTCGAAAAAAATTATAATCTTTTAATTACCGTATTTTACTATATATATTTTTATAAGGTGCATCATATTAAAAAGTGTATTATCAGTGAATGACTATTTTCTGGTGTGTTTTTAAACACAAAGCGCACTGGATTATTTATAAGACACATTTTAAGCAACAGTAGTAAGGAACAAGGCTAAGTAAAAAATATATATATACTTGGGTGAGTAAAGCACTTCTGTTTACTTCTGTTTACAGTAAGCTTATATTTCCAATATAGTCTAAGTTAAATATAAATGATTCTCAATGAAACCAAAAAACCCTAACCGGAAACAAATATCAACTCTAAAACCCATATTATGACAAAACTACTCAATTAAGTAAAGAAAACAAAGAAAAAACATCAGAAACATTATAATGATGAAACTGGCACTCATCAGGACTGCCCTAGGAAATTAAGAACAATAGCACCTGAGATAAAACACCAGAATTCTTCACATTTAGTGGGTATTTTGTATGGCTTGTATGCAACCAGGAGTAAAGCAGCATAAAGTTTTCCAAAAGCAGTGTGCAAGACTGGTGGAGGAGAACATGATGCCAAGATGCATGAAAACTGTGATTAACAACCACCAGGGTTATTCCAATAAATATTGATTTATGAACTATTAAAACTTTTTTTGCATTATTTGAGGTCTGAAAGCTCTGCATCTTTTTTTGTTATTTCAGCCATTTCTCATTTTCGGCAAATAAGTGCTCTAAATGACGATATTTTTATTTGGAATTTGGGAGAAATATTGTCCGTAGTTTATAGAATAAAACAACTATGTTCATTTTACTCAAACATAAACCTATAAATAGCAAAATCAGAGAAACTCATTGTTTTATGTAATGTTTATGTACATGGAAAACAACTGAAATGAATCAGAACTCAGGAGAGGCTGATCTAACAATTGGGTGCTGATTGTCTGGCTGAGACACATGACTGTGAGGTGCATTCTGGGAGTTGTAGTTGTAGAGGCATTGTAAGGTGTGACAAACCTGCAGTATCTTCAGTTGATCCTTTGATTTGAAGACAAGATGAAGATGGGTTGTGAGAAGTTGTGAGGAGGAGAAGAAAATGTCAGTTCTGAAACTTTCAGCACTGAATAGAGATGGATAGAGTTTTCTCTGGCAGCACTGCAGGGCTCTGCAAGAGAATATTATGGGATTTTTTTGAGAATTGCCACTTGGCTTGTGCAGAATGAGCATAATTCTCTCTTTGTGCCCGACGACTTCTTCTCACTTATCTCCCCGACGCTGCGTGACTGCTACTCCACATTACTGCAGAAATCCTCGGCTGATAGCATAAAGCCCGAGCTGCCATTCTCCGGCCTGGTAAATGAGGAAGCCCTGCTGAGAAGCTCCGCCATGAATCATTAGGAGAGCGGCTCGTTCGGAAAAGCGCCATTGATATACGTACCAGTAATTGATGAAATAATTCGCCCCTCTCCAATCAATACATGCTTCAGCTCCCGCCTCGCTCCCTCATTTGCCCCGTTGACATTTATCACGTTAAGTGCAACCGATTAATTTGTATGGCCTTAAAATTCTACACGAGAAGGGATCATTTGCCGGAATGATCCGTCAGACTCGGAATTCTGACTATGACGGATTGAGCCTGGGTTTAATAGCATGAGTTTAATGCTATTTATTATTTATTAAGAGCAGGGTAATCATGCTGGGCGCTCCCTACTGTGTTTGACCATGGTTTTTCCATCCTTTACTAGTGTAAGAAAATATATATAATATACAATATCAGAGTACATTTACATTTACCTTATTTTGGTTGACAGCACACAGCAGGATTAGCCAGCAGACTTCTGCTGAGGGAGGGATCTGTACCTGCTGTCTGAGGCAAATCAGCAGATGAGTGAGATATTTGAAGAACTTTCAAATAACAAGTTTTGTGTGTCTTTCACAATTTAGCATCAACTAGCTTTTTTTTTTTTTTCCTGTATTTAGCACAAGCTAATGATAATGTGTGGTGAAACGTAAACGATGACGGATTGAGCCTGGCTGAGTTTAATGCTATTTATTATTTATTAAGAGAAGAGTAATCACACTGCGCACCCTGTACTGTGTCTGACCATGATTTTCCATCCTTCATTGGCAAAAAAAAAATATATATATATATAATATACAATATCAGAGTATGTTTATATTTATGGCATTTAGATGACATTTGTATCCAGAGTAACTTGCAAGGTTCCTATTTCTAGGATGGGCCAATGTAGAGTTAGGAGTCTTGCCCAAGGGCAGCATTCAGTCACCCAGACTTAAAATTGAACCACAGTCTCCCACATGGTAGCTCACTGGCTGGCGGTGGGTGGTGTTATCCACTGCACCACACCAACCACCAAGTTTTGCAATATTATAAAGTTTTACAATATTCTATAATATTGATTGATTCTCAAAAACGAAGTATGATTAATTTTTTTCGGATGGCTTTACTTGGATGGTGCATTATAGATGCCTCATAGATGCTCAACTAACATTCAAATGCGTGTCTATTAAATTAAACTACATTGAACTCTAATTTAAATTCAAATGTATGATTCTCAATAAAACCTAAACTCAAACTGGAACCATGAATCAACCCTAAAACCCATATTATGACAAGAACTCCTTAACTAAGTAAAGAAAAACAAAGAAGAAATATTCCTTTATCAAAAAACATTATAGTGATGAAACTGGCACTCATCAGGACCGCCCCAGGAAAGGAAGAACCCAGATAAGTGCACTTAAATGCTCTTAAATTACATTTAGTGAGTATTTTGGTTAGTTTAACACTTTTACTTTACTGCATGATTCCTTATGTGTTCCTTCATAGTCTGGATTAATTTCAGTATTTATTTATGTTGTAAATAATGTTAATATATCTTTTTTTATATATAAAACACTTATTACAAGCCCAGGAGCATTGCATGTGTTTTTTTTTTTTTTTATGGTCACATGAATGAGTGATGAGTGACTGTATATTGTACACCTGAATAATAATGACAATATCTGTATATGATTAAATTAAGCTTTATTATATAATAATAATGTGTGGATATTGTTATGCATTATGCACTATGAGGCTGTATCTGTTCAGTATTGAAACATAAAGTGCAGGTACAGTGTTGATACAGTTAGCGAGATGCTCCACTGGTACACTTTCAGACATCCCATTAATATTATTCGCACTGGCCTCGCAGCTTACATCACAGCTGGGGGAGGGAAAAATAGGGCACAGTCTGCTCACTGACTTGAGAAAGATTTCATTCATCAGGCCAGGTGTGTGAAACCAACCCCCCCGCTTTAATACAGCTTACATCCCCTCGCCAGCTTCACCCCATCCCTCAAACCTGCGTCATACCTGCGCTACCCGAGCGGCTACTCGCATCCCCGAGGGAGGAGGGGGTGGGGGAGGGGATGAGGGGGTTCAGGTAATCAGGATAGCTGAGGAAAGTTTGCAGTTTCCTGTGCTGTTTGCTGTTGAGAATTTGAGATGTAACAAAACACAGGAAGATATATAATTTTATTTAAAATTTTTCCCATTTTCTCCCCAGTTTACACGGCCAATTACACAATCTAATCATTAGGACTCCCCCTATCACTAGTAATGCCCCAACACACCAGGAGGGTGAAGACTAGCACATGCTTCCTCTGATACATGTGAAGTCAGCCACCGCTTCTTTTTGAGCTGCTGCTGATGCTGATGCAGCATCGCCGAGCAACATCACAGCGCACTCGGAGGAAAGAGCAGCGACTCGGTTCTGATACATCAGCTCACAGACGCCCTGTGCTGCGGACATCACCTTAGGAGTGATGTGGGAAGAAAGCGCCATCTACCCACCTGGAGGGAGCAGGGCCAATTTTGCTTCCTCTCAGCTCCGGCAGCTTGATAGTGGCAGCGCTTTAGACCGCTGGACCATTCGGCTATAACACAGGAAGATAATAAAAATCCTTAATTTTACCTTACAGCAGAAGAGCATTATAAGCAACTTCTTTGGCTGATTAGAATTTGATGTAAAAGTCAAAAATCCATTTATTGAAATATTTATTTAACTGTTTAGCTCTATCCGGATGGGATTAGTTTTTCAGGGGGCGTCTGTAAAAAAAATATTTCACACTTCTACTTCTACAGGAGTGATAAAACTCCTGAATCCTGACTGCAATTGAAAAAAGGCTTTCTCGGTCACGTGACATCGCGGCGTTCAGTAGCTCCTCCATTTCCACTCGCTGTTGTGATTTTACATGGATCTCCATGGAAACACACAACCAAAGTGTAATTACGGTGCGCGTCAGTGGACAAATAGCTACAGTATTTTATTAAACGTGAGGAGACGAAACTCAGAGATGTGCGTCCGGACGGGACTAAAATTACTGGAGGAGCACGGAGTTCAGAGAAAAAACATTTGATAATTCAGCCTGTAATTTTCTTCTTAGAGGACGTCTGAGAAAAACACGTACATAAAAGAGAAAATCACCCCAGGACCCCTGAGAAACTAATCCCGTCTGGACAGGGCTTTTGAAATACAGGATGTGAAAAGATTGGAGGTTTTTCATTATTAAGGAAGAAAAAATGAAAAAGTACTGTTATTTGTGAACCTTCATTGTGAAGTGTTATCAATTTTTTTGTCTTATTAAGCATTGTGTCAGTTTAAGATTATTTAGTTCATTTTAGGAATAATTAATAGAATTTCCACCTTGTTTTAAAAAAGTTGAACTCAAAACAAAGCATGAAAAGTCAAAGTTCAAGTGATTCTGACCATTGTGTCCAAATTTAAGATAGAAAACCTGTGATTTTTGCGCGATTCAAGTCATACTTTACTCGTTTTAAGACTCTGTGATTGTTTATTATGTTATGTTATGTAAAGGGACTGGAACTGGCAAGAATAGAGCTGGTAAGATCTTGTACAGCCTATAGACCAATTCTTTACAACTTGTGCAAAACGATGGAAAATGTGCCCCCTTTAAGAAAACTTTACTTTATTATTATTAAAACAGCCTTTTTTCCCTTCAGTTTCAGCCTTTTTTGTCCCGTTTTTAGTGTCAGCATTGTAGCATGTTGGAGATAAGGGCTCAGCGCTGGAGCGAGGCGGGTCAGATAAACTGTCGTAAGAGGGGGTGGAACGACTCGGAGCTTCACGGGCAGCTTACAGCCAAATGTGCAGCCGGGGCTGATCTCCTGCTGTTCAGGTGAGCTGAGCTGAGCGCCGGGGTCGTAAGGTGGCTGTAGGAGAGACGACGGGGAGGAGGCGGAGCAGCGAAGCAGAGAGAAGGAGAGAGAGAGAGAGAGAGAGACATGGAGCAAACACTGAACTCTGACGGGAAGATAGTCTGAGACAAACGTGAGCGCCGGTGTCAGATACGCAGCTTTCAGATAGAGGCTGTGTGGATCAGTGGAGGAAATGAAGTGTGGAGTGTAGATCTGCTGTTTGCTTTTTGTAGGAAATATAACCTTCATAACCTCTTTTTTTTTGTCCTGTAGAGCTTTGAGTGGCCACCTGAAGGTCTGAACCAGAGTTTGCAACAAGGTTCATGTGTTTGTTGCCTTGTATAGTGTGATGACACCCCTAAAAATGTACCTTTATTTAGAATAACGACCTCAATAAACACAAAAAAACATCTTAACCCTTGTGTGGTGTTCGGGTCTGTGGGACCCGTTTTCATTTTTCATCAAATGATACTAAAAAAATATTTTTTCTAACTCAAACTCATTGGCATTGGCTTCTATTTTTCCATATAGTGCACATACAAAAAAAAAAAACATCTAAAAGTGCTCAATTAATGCATTCTGCTTCACCTTTCAACAAAATCTGTGGTTTTAGCATTTATACTCAGCGTATTCAAGGACATATTTGTGAATTGACAATGATTGAGCTCCTCTTTGTCCTGTTTCTGATTAATTCCCATTCATATTTAAAGGCCGCTAATAAACCCACACCAACGCGGCGCCACTCGAAACTTAATTCAGTCTACTTACCGCCTGTCTCCCGCAATACACGCCGACAGATAAGCTGATTCTTAATTATGGTGCGGGATCATCCTTTCTGCCAGTGGGTTGACGGCAATATTGGGGGTGGTTGTAATTATGTCGCTTATTCGAATCAGACGCTAATTGATTTAGCTGTGTCAGAACCAGAGCGACCACTGTAAAAAACAAACGGATAATTCACTCACAGAGAGACAGTAATGGAAAGTGTCAGATTTTGAGTGATGTCTTAACTGGGAAGAGATGATCTAAAAGAGATTAAGGGTTCAATTTTAGCGATCGACAGCAAAATTTAGGGCAAAAAATGTCGATGCGTCTTTCGTATCATAAGTGCGCAAAAAATACACCTAGCATAGCTTGAAAAATACAAAAAGCATGTACTAATTTTATTAATTAATCATGGGCGTGGTTAATTTTGGGAGTAACATGAAATAAACCAATCATTGTATCTCTTGTTCATCATTTGCTTTAAGATTCAGGCGAGCTCTGACTTTGGCGCGTTCGTATCTTAACAGTGCAGTGCTTTTGTGTGTCTCAACAACATTGATGTTGTGAAGATACACCAGCAGTTAATTTAATGCGCGACTGTTGACAGTTGTCAGCGTTTTAATCAGTCTGTGGAGCACTTGTATTTCCTGACCCCAAGATAGAAACATGGCAGAAAAAGCAATTTAAAGGTGTGGGTGTTGATGGGGTGTAAGATAGCGATGAGCATCGCACTGCGACTTGCACAGGTTGTACAATAGGACCCAAGTCTTTGTAGGCAGGAAAGCTGAAGCAACTTTTGGGGCTTTGGTGGTCCAATTAAAACCTTACTGAGCTCAGCCTTACAGAAGCCTTAGTTTAATCGAACCAGAAGTGACATTGATTTCTTTGGAGTTGGATGTTTCTGGGATAGACAATTCCACCATAAAAAAATGTGCAGTGTGCTCAGACAAATCAGTTTCTCAGATTTTTTTTTTTGAAAGGAATGGATGGTGTTTGTTCAGAACTAAAGACGATAAGCAGGACCATCCAGACTGTTATCAGCAACAACTCTAAAAAAAACACAGGACCACATCATTATAACAATCTTTATACAGTTATCAGGAAGACAATGCAAAACCACATGTTGCACACAAACCAGAGCCACCTTTACAAGTCAATTTGCTTAAAAAAATTGTTGAGTGGCTTCAATAATCTATAATGAGCTGGGCTTTTTCGGAAAGTTACGAATATTTAATGGCGTCGCTGGAGTCGTGACTAGCTGGAATCCAAAAAAAAAGTAAAAAAAAAAATGGCATCACCACATCACCGTCAGCCTTTCTATAATAGCAGCTCAGCACGAGTAACATGTACATTGAGTTAGATTGTAGGATCTGGCTGGATTAGGCTAAAGACTGTAATTAGCTTGTAGATGCTTATTGATTGAGGCAGGCTGGAATGGAGCTCGATCAGGGGCTCGGCTGAGGCAGTGGATTGCAGCGGCGTCCTTTGGATGATAATATATCTTACCGTCACACCCCTTATCAAACATATCGGGCTGCGATAGCTGGGAATCAATCACAATGTGGTGTCAATAGCCGGATCGAGGCTTGATACTGCAGCCTTAATATGCAGCCTGAATTCAGAATGAGCTACAGGATGGACAAATGAGCAACACGACAAGACAAGATAACTCCCTGAAACGTCCACAAACCAAACCATCTCCAAACCATCACTGATCATCAGTAAATTTTACATTTCATGGGAAGAGTGGAGAGACACACAGTCCAAACTGCTCGAGATCTAGTGTGAAGTTTCCACCAATCAGTGATGGTTTGTTTGGAGAGACATGTCTGTCATCTGCTGCTGTTGATCCACTGTGTTTTATTATCAAGTCTAAAGTCAGTGCAGTTTAATTTTCCCACAAAATCTTACAGCCCTTCATATCTTACAGCTTCCCTCTGCTACTGACAACTTTTATAAAGATGTGGATTTTATTTTCCAGCAGGACTTGGCACACTGCCCACACTGCCAAAAGTACCAATCAGTCTTATTTAATATTCTATATATATACAGCACTTAAAAATGATGAGTTTCTTTGATTTGACCAAATTGAAAACCTCTGGAATATGATATAATCAAGAGGAAGATGGCTGATCACAAGCCATCAAACCACCAAACTGAACTGCTTGAATTGATTTTTGCACCAGGAGTAAAGCAGCATAAAGTTATCCAAAAGCAGTGTGTAAGACTGGTGGAGGAGAACCAAGATGCCAAGATGCATTAAAAAAAAAACTGTGATTAAAAACCAGATTTATTCCAACAAATATTGATTTCTGAACTCTTAAAACTTGAATGAATGAATATGAAAATATATGTAATGTCTGCTTGAGTCGCTTACAGTCTGTTCCCATGGACAGTTCAGGCCAGATGCTGCCGGTCATGATCATTACCACCCGTTAGCTTAATGCCTTCCATGATACACATTCCCGTTACGGATGTTACACTTCAGAAATGCAATTGGGCTGTTCCTAAGCCATGCTCCGATGTATGTTTTCCATTCATGAACAATTTACATTTACAGCTGTTCAATGACTTTTTAGTGCATTTTAGTGCATACTCTTATCTTTGTGGATCTAGTAAAAACTCTTTTTTTTTTGCCGATTTCAGAAGATAACATTTTTACAATTTCCCAAACAGGATTATTGTTATAAGCTTTTTGACTTTTGATTTTCAGACTTAATGTAGCATGTCTCAACGTGATGTTTAGAAGAGGATTATTATTATTATTATGATAGTAATAATAATAATAATAATAATCTGCAATAACTCTCTTTAAATCGCTGCCTCGGATTTGTCACTCTATACTATAAGTCATATCGTTGTTTCTAAAGTTTTAAATTGCTTTTTTGAGATGATCCTCCACCCCCAGACCCCACACCCCCAGATCTCTCATCACATTCTTATAAATAAAATTAAATAAATAAAAAAAAAACGGCATGATTAATAAACCGAACAAACAGTCAGATCGTGACTGGGTAAACGCCCATCAGCCATCTGGCTGCCTTCGCTTCCCCCGTACACCTTTAACACAGAAGTAAAAACGCTGCTTAATTTGCTATCCCGTCTTTATAATCAGCATGGGGAGCCAGAGAGGTATATTATATTTATTTATATATTTATATATTTCATTTTCATATCAATTACCTCCCTCTATATCTGTGGGAAGGGGGGGGGAGGGGGTGTGAGATGAGGCGTTTTGCTTTCCTCGAGATTGCACAATTACGCTCCTTTCTCTAGGTATCTCTAGGCGGGATAAAGCGAAAGCCTTGTACGACCAATTAAACTGCAGCTGGCTTTAAAAGGTGCACTAACAGCAATTTTCCATTAAGCCTGATCAGATTGTGAGAGGGGTGGTTTTTACACAGCAATAACAGTGTTATTGTTATTTGAGTTCGCTGTGGAACATTAAAGATAGCCTTGATCTTCTCTGGTGTTTTAAAGCGATTGTTTGGCGTCATTGGTTTATTTATCCTCCTGCACTGCAAAATATTATAATATTATATTTAACCACTGTGATCTGGACATCGCTGGTTCAAATCCTGTTCATGCAGAGAGTGCACAATTGGCTGGCCTTGCTCTCTCTGGGTGGGTACAGTACAGTAGATGGCGCTCTTCTTTCCCCTCATTACTCCTATAGGGTGATGTGGATCAGCACAAGGCTGCGTCTGTGAGCTGATGTATCAGAAGGAGTAGAGTCTGGCATCACATGTGTTGGAGGAGGCATCTCCTGGTGATTTAGCTGTATAAATTATGGAGAAAATGGGAAAAAAAAAAGGTTTGCAAGTTAAAATAATCTAATGTCACGCGATCCAAACCAAGGATAAACACACGCAGACACCAATCTCACAATTTATCAATTTATTATCAAATGGATAAGGCTTTGATTAGGCTTACAGGGGTAGTTAGGGATAGGCAGGGTCAGTATCAGAAAGGCAGCAACGGTAAACATTAAACACACCAGAGTGTGAAAGGCAAAAAGTCAGGACTGACATCTAATTTCAATAGATATTTTTCTCTGAGAATATTTGTCTTAATAAGCATTGTGTAAATGTAACTATGTAACATTTTTTGCTTAATTGAGGATTAATGATCTTAATCAGACTTTGACTTTGAACTCAAAATAAGACTTAAAGTTTCTGGGTTTTTAAGAAATCTTACTAAGAAAAAGTTGACAGATCTTTTTGCTTAATTAAATTATGTACATCTCAATTTATATATATTTGGTCTATTTTTTTTTGTACGTAAATATGTATTTCTCATTTATAGATTATGTAAGATTATGTGTGTAATATTACAGTGTCTTGTTTATTGAATTAACAGATTATTAACAGATAATGCTTAATTCAGGAAATCCTGTTTTTATGTTTCTGTCAAATTCGTCGGGAAAGATGAGGAAAGCATGGCTCATTGTGCTCTCTCTGGCTCTGGCTGCTGATGCCATGGTCATTGGGGAAGGCCCAATGGCACACCTACTGAATTCCACACCCTGTGATCTATATAAACGCACATCAGATATCAAAAAGTTCAGCTGCATCTGGTCACGGTCATATACCCAGCAGTTCTTACATTTAATACGATAATTTTCGTGTTAGCATAACGAGCTAATCCCCCAAACAAACACCACAAAATGCACCTGTCTAAACCACCCCAGTAAATCTGTCTGTCTGGGAAAGGGAACGTAAACACGCTCTACAAAAATAGAAGCTAATTCAACCTAAGATTCTCCAAGCAATCATATTGTAATAATCCACACACAGATTTCCACAAAAGGGAGGCTAAATCCTGCACCCGGCTGCAGGGGGACACTTTGAATAAGAGCAACAAAGCAACATTTGGGTTTGTGACCTCAAATCCTCTCTGCAATTTCATATCTCTGCGAGCCTGTGTTTATTTTGAGCCCCTTCCCAGAGCAGGCACTAATTGTCATTTGCACAAACGGGATGACATTCAGCGCCTCGCAAATCGCAGTTTTAGCTAAAAACTAAATGCTTTTCTTTCTTATTTACGGACTTTTTTGTTTTTACCCAATTTCAACCAACTTATGTGAACTCCCTCTAAATCTTTGTGCAATATTCCCAACACTAGAAGGGTCAAGAGGGTTAAACTGGGTATTTGATCACAAGGTTGTGGTTTCGATACTCAGGTTTGCTACAGTAAGTGGTTAAAATGCTGGGTATTTGATCACAAGGTTGTAGGTTGGATACCCAGATCTGCTTAGTGGTTAAAATATTGGGTACTTAATCACAGTGTTGTGGCTTAAATAACGTTCAATAAGGTCTAGATCACAGGGTTATGGGTTTGATGCCCAGGTTTGCTATAGTAAGTGGTTAAAGTGCTGGGTATTTAATCACAAGGTTGTAGGTTTGATACCCAGGTTTGCTACAGTAAGTGGTTAAAGTGCTGGGTATTTGATCACAGAGTTGTGGGTTTGATACCCAGGTCTATATCGTAGGGTTGTGAGTTTGATGCCCTGATCTGCTTTGTGGTTAAAGTACTGGGTACTAAATCAAATTGTTGTGGGTTTGATGCCCAGGTTTGCTAAGTACTGGGTAATTGATCACAGAGTTGTGGGTTTGATACTCAGGTCTGCTCAATGATTGAAATATTGGATAATTGATCACAGTGTCTAGATCACAGGGTTGTGGGTTTGATGCCCAGGTCTGCTCTGTGATTGAAATATTGGATAATTGATTGCAGTGACTAGATCACAGGGTTGTGGGTTTAATACCCAGGTCTGCTGAAGGATTGTTATACCGGCTAATTGATCACAGTGTCTAGATCACAGGGGTGTGGGTTTGATGCCCAGGTCTTCTAAGCTGCCGGTCTTTGGCCATTGTGACCAACATTCTTAAAGAAAAGTGCAGAACTCAGTGTCCACCCAGACAGTCCATGCCCCATTGTGCTCTCTTGGGCTCCGGCTGCTGATGCCAGAGTAACATGACCCATGATTTGAAGAACTCACAATCCACAGGCTATCGGTTTAGTCCACTATGTCCACTCCGAGCCGTCTATTTTTGATGATTCTTTGTAGTTTGGCTTCTTTTATTTGTACAGTCTTCTTGCTAGGCCTGTAATTTTTTTTTTTTTTTGGTCTCGGCTCTTGGCTTGCGGCGCACAGCCGTTGTTTGAGACGTTCGCCGCTTCCTGAACTCTAATAATCAGAATCCACCAGCCGACACAAATCAAATCATCCTCTCATCTCATCCCACTGCGAGTCTCAGACAACATTCACGAGTGCCGTCGACGTTTCGACACTTGATTGGCAGCGAGGGCAAAATACAGGGTCCTGCTGCTAATAGAGGGGGAACGCGTGCATCGGCTGGTGCTCATATGTTTTAAATAATACATTCTCGAGGTGCCAGATTGCTTTCACAAGAGGTGTAGAGAAGAATGAGGCATTTTGCGGAGGACTTCAAGACCCTACTTACAGAAGTACACTCTCTACACTCGAAATTTGAAACTAAAGAGCGAGCTGTGGTGGAGAAATTGAGATGGAAACTATTTTCTGTGCTGGAAAATACCACCAATCAGCTGGTGTCCTACTTTCTGTGAGGTCTTGCTGATCACTGTGGTTGTTTTTTTTGGCTAAAAACAGTGCACTACTGTGAACAACTGTGGCTTTCAAATGAATAGCCCTCCACTAAGCTATTCATGGGTCAAATGGGCTATTATGAACAATGCCAGCAGGTCATCTAGCAATCAGCCTATCTAGCAAGAGGTCACTTCCTGCATTTTCTCTTTTCTCTTCATTTTCACCTTTCAAATCTCGCCATTAATGTTGTGTTCCATTCACCTGGAATTGATGTACCACTCCCGTTGACACCATTACACTAAAAACTTCTGATAATCTTCGTTACAACCGTTTTTTTTTTTTGCAAATAGTTGCATCCGGAAGGAAGTATCAGATTGCAAGATAAAAGTTTCGACTAAATCAGATCACAGTGTTGGTGGTTTTGATTATGAAGTATTGGATACTTTGTCTTGGATGGGTTGTTGGTTTGATACCCACGTCTACTAAGTGTTTGATTTCTGGCTTGTGGTTCTGTATAGTGGTTAACATAATGGGTGCTTGGTCACTGGGTCCTGGGTTAAATACCCAGCTCTAGATCACAGGGTTGTGGGGTTGATACCCACGTCTACTAAGTGTTTAATCACTAGCTTGACTAGCTTGTGGGAACAATACCCAGGTCTGCTTAGTGGTTAAAGTAATAGGTACTTGGTCGCAGGATTCTGGGTTTGATAACCAGGTCTAGATCACAGTGTTTTGGGTTCATGGTGCCTCCCCAGCACACCACAGCGTAGAAGAGAATGCTGGCCACGATTGATTGGTAGAACATCTGCAGAAGCTTCTTACAGATGTTAAAGGACTGCAGTCTCCTCAAGAAATAGAGCCGGCTCTGTCCCTTCCTTTACAGGGTGTCTGTATTTGTTGACCAATCCAGTTTGTTGTCCAGCTGCAGACCAAGGTACTTGTAGGTCTTTACTGTCTCCACATCAACCCCCTCGATGGAGACTGGCTGCAAGGGTGGTCCAGACCTACGGAAGTCTACCACCATCTCCTTGGTCTTGGATATGTTCAACTGCAGTTGGTTCAGTCGGCACCAAGCAACAAAGTCATCCACCTGTCTCCTGTACTCCTCCTCCTGACCACCCTTCACACACCCAACGATGGCAGTGTCATCCGAGAATTTCTGCAGGTGGCACATCTCAGAGTTGTACTGGAAGTCTGATGTGTAGAGAGTGAAGAGGAAGGGGGAGAGCACAGTCCCCTGTGGTGCTCCAGTGCTACTGACTACAGTCTCAGATGTGCCGTCAGTGAGCCTCACGTACTGTGGTCTGCAGGTGAGGTAGTCTGTGATCCAGGACACCAGGTGAGGATCCACATTCATCTTCACCAGCTTGTCTCTGAGAAGTGGAGGCTGGATGGTGTTAAAAGCACTGGAGAAATCAAAAAACATGATTCTCACAGCACTACTCCCCTTGTCAAGATGAGAGTAGGTTCGGTGGAGGAGGTAGATGACTGCCTCCTCAACACCAATCTTCTCCCGATATGCAAACTGGAGAGGGTCCAGTGCATGCTGTACCTGGGGTCTGAGGAGTGGGAGAAGCAGTACACTGCATTTAGTGATTTAAAACGTAAATCCAGTCCTTTCAGTCAGTCAAGTCGTCTTTTTCCATGCTAGTATTTTTTTTTCGTGTGACTCAGTCTAGCAGCGCTTCATGTCTGGAGGAGTTATTTGTATTCCACCTTCAGTCCTTCTTCTTCTCCTGCTCTTTTTTTTCAGCAGGGTGTTTTTCAGAAGCCGCCGCCGCCGCCGGCGCAGACTAGGAACTTTCTTTCAGGAAGGCGAACAAGTCAAGTGGAAAGCCTGGTGTGACAAGCCGAGGCCGGGTCAAGCAGAGGGGGTATCCCTAGGTGTTCGAAGCTTGCCACATCACCATGAGATGTGTAATCCGGACGGGCACCTTGTGTGGGCAGTGTGGCAGCGTCCGAAATCGCGCCGCGCCTCCTCCTTACAGTCCCCCGAGGGAGCACACAAAACGTCTGCTTTATTTGTGTTTGTTTAACGCTGGCTGTTGTGTAGCGTATTGTGACTCTCTACCTCGAGGGTGGGAGGGGCTTGGAAATGGAGGCAGAAACGAATTGAAGGACAGGGAAAAAAAAACTGGGTAACACTTCCTATGAACCATGTATTAATAATGTATTATAAATGCATTTATAACGCATTATATGACATGCATTATACCTTATATCGACTGTAATAAGCCTGTATAATAACTCATAAGTACTTGACAACAGCAACATTCATAACACATTATAAACTACAAGTATAATGGTTTATAAAGAAAGAAAGGGCTTATACTGCCTTATAATATATGTTCATAAGAACATTGCACAATGTAGTGTTATAATGCACTATAACACAGATTTGGTATATTTTGGTATAATGCATTATAATATGCAGCTATATGTTATATATTACATATATAAATATAATATGCGTATCAGGTTATAAAGCCTTATATAAAGTCATTAGGGTCAAGACATTATAGTGGGGCATAATAAAATTTATTTTTTGTTTATTTAATTTACTTGTTTAATAAGCATATCACTTCACTTAAAGTCAGTAATGACTGTAGGTATATAAGGCTTTATAATGTGTTATGCACTTTTAGAAAAGCTTAGTTTGAGAAATCATAGCTGCATATTATAATGCTTTATACCAAAATATACCAAATATGTGTTATAGTGCATTACAACACTACTGTACATTGTACAATGTTCTTATGAACAGATATTATAAGGCATTATAAGCCCTTTCTTTGTAAACCCTTATACTTGTAGTTCACAATGTGGTATGAATGTCGCTTTAAGTACTTATGAGTTATTATACATACTTGTTACAATCATTATAAGGTATTATTCATGTCATATAATGCATTATAAATGCATTTATAAAACATGATGAATACAGGGTTCATAGGAAGTGTTACCAAAAACAGATATTAATTTGTCCTTGGGATATAAAGGGGGTGATAATACTGTATTTGCATGTGTACATTGTATTCATATCTGTTGTCCTCATCTGGATTATTTTCATTATCTGGAACATTGTGATGGATGGAACTGTGCAAATATGCTAGGGTGATAGCGGGACAGAATAAACAAGCCATTAAAACTGAGGCTGAATCCATATAAACATCTGCACAACATCTGAAGTTAAAGGTCAAGTCAGATGTTTTTGATAACTACTTTTGATAAATTACGCTATTATGCTGCGATTGCATTGTTAATTAGTTGATATAATATATCCAGGTGTCAAAGTTGGTTGCTGTGGTGATCTAGGAGGTTGCTTGGCTAAGTTGTTACTGTGGTGTTTCTGGATGGTTGCCAAGTGTTTGCTATGGTATCCCAGGTGGTTGATTTGGTATTGCAAGGAGATCGCTATGTGGATGTTGTAATATCTGTGCAAATATGCTACGATGATAGAGGTACAGAATAAACAAGCCGTTAAAACTAAGGCTGAATCCATATAAACATCTGCACAACATCTGAAGTTAAAGGTGAAAAAGGTCAAAAGGTTATGATATGATGTTGCTATTGCTAAGTGCGATTGTTAAACGGTTGATATGATATCTAGATCCAAAGCAATTGCTAAGTTGCTATCAAAGTTGGTTGCCGTGGTAATCTAGGAGGTTGTTTGGTATCCCAGGTGGTTGGCTTGGTATTGTAAGGAGATTAATTTGTGGACGCTATAATATCCACGTGGTTGCTAAGTGGCTAAGAAACTATGTGGTACAGAATAACCAGCCTTTAAATTGATGAAGAATATAAAGGTTGCCAAAAAAAATATTTTTTACAGTGTGACAACCACCTCAAAAAAAATCACGAAATGAAGAGTGCTATTGTTAAGTGGGTGATATGATATCCAGATCCCAAGGTGTCAAAGTTGGTTGCTGCGCTGTTGCTAGTTGGTTGCCAAGTGTTTGCTATAGTATTCCAGATTGTTGGTTTGGTATTGTAAGGAGATTGCTTTGTAATATTGTAATATTCTTCTTTTTAGTATACTAAAGTATAGTATAGTATAGTTTAGTATATTAAAAATAATATATTAAATGACATCCATGTGTTGAGACAGTGTAATATTTTAGCGTATATTTTAACTTAAAATATTTACATTTTAGGAATTAGAATATATATTATGTATCATTAATTATTTGAGAAATATTGTATTAATTAAGTAATTGTAATTAGGTAATATTGTATGCCGAAATTAAGTAACTTTTACTAAAAGAAAGGATTGATTCAGTAAAAATAAATGAAGTAAAGTTTAATAAAAGAAAGGATTGATTCAGTAAAAATAAATGAAGTAAAGTTTACTAAAAGAAAGGATTGACTGAAGTTCAGTTCACTTATTTACTCTGTGTAACTCTATTTAAGTCTTGAAACCGAGTTGAAGTTACTTAAATTTACATGAAATTAAATTTACTTAAAAAAAGCAAATGCAGAAAGTTGCGAAACTTTCTTAAAGTAAATTTTTCTTTACTGCTGCAACACCAATAGTCTATAAGAGCTGTAGGGTCTTCACCTCTCGATGTTATCTCGATGTTCTTGCTGGTTCTTTGTGGATCAAGTGGAACTCGTATGAGATTTGACACTTAGCTGCAACTGCATCACCGGAGTCACTTGGGGCGTTTGAGACACTCGGTCCATGTACACATTTCCCCAACTACTGTTTGGGTTTCTGAATTGAACAGCTGACCGAGCTGCCAGTCTGAGTTAGCCTCGGCGGCGGCGGCCGGCACTGGGCGCTGGGGGAGTGAACGGTCTGCTGAAGACACTGCTGCCGTTTCCCCTTTATTTCATGGTCGAGACTCTGATGTTTGTAAGGGAGAGCGATCCTCGCCGCAACCCTTGAACCGGCCTGACCGCCATGCTTGACCACACGTCTGATTGGCTGATTGGCCAGAGTCTTGGGGGCTGTTCATCAGAGAATCAGAGCTAATGGCAGTAAGCCTCTTTCACATCATTGGCGTTGTGCCGTAGGACCGCCAGCTGATTACCAGAGTCCAGAGTTACTGGAAGGAGACAGTCTACAGAGACAGTCTTCACACATGGATTGGGTTTAGACCGTGGATTCTTACCGTAGATCTGAGAAACGTCAGAACGCCACAGTGTCAACATGCGTTAGTGTCAGATGTGCATTAGATTGACTGATTTGGATGGTATAGATGTAGGGTTAGAACTGATACCTGTAAAAACAGGAAAGACTTTGACCAGCTAGATTTGTAGTAAAAAAGACACTTTCGGTAAGACAGGTGAAAGACTACGATGACCAGTTTCATGTGATAAACTTTCTGCAAAGTGACTTTGTATTTATTTAAAGCATCTAATCTATCTATCTATGGTGGCTGCTAAGGTGTTGCTATGGTATCTGTGGTGGATGCTAAGGTGTTACTAAGTGGTTGCTAGGTGGCTGCTAAGGTGTTGCTATGATACCTGTGTTGAATGCAATGCTACTTTTAAGTGGTCGCTAGGTGGTGGCTAAGTTGGATGCTGTGTGTTGCTATAGTATCTGTGTTGATTGCTATGTTGTTTTTAAGTGGTTGCTAAGGTGTTGCTATGGTATCCCTTTTGGTTGCTATATTCTTCCTAAGTGGTTGCTAATGTGGTGCTATGGTGTTGCTTAGTGGTTGCTATTATGTTGTTTCTATGGTGTTACTAAGTAGTTAATATGAATTTCTGAGCTGTATGTAATTATTGCAGGACGCCATTAGGAACCTCTACAACTGCATACTGGGACGTCTGGAATATTACACACGACTACTGTATATTGTGCAGATGAAACATAATGAATAAAAAAATAATTTACTGTTCCTAGCAACGTTTATCATCTTCCTTCCGAAAAGCATTATTCCCACTCTTCCTTATGCAGGAACTATTTTGGCAACCCAGCCATTTCTTTGAGGATGAGCGCGTTTTAAACAACACTCAATAATAATTCATCTGAAAGCTTCATAACGCGCTAAAGCAAAGCCGTCCTCTGACGGAAGATTTAATGGCAGCGGCGTTTTATTGTTAAACCCATTCACCTGCCGTGTTTCCATAAACCGCGGTGGTTAACACAGTGCAGGAATCTGTGTTTCCATGGCAATATCGTACTGGCCGAGCGTGCGGAGGAGATCTCCATGTGGTGCTTCTGAATATGACAAGACGGCACAATTAATCACAGTCATTCAGAAATCATTATTTCCTCTGAAAGCCAGAAGCAGCTGAATGAAATACCTGAGCGGCATGAAATGATCGGGTTTCACTACATACACAGATAGTACTGCGGTCCAGTGCAGTATTCATATTCCTACTGTCATACTGTCAAAAAACATAGAGTATGATTAATTTCAGTGGTATATTATTTTATTATACATCACAGAATGTTGTCAAGCAAATTCTACTATGTAAGACTTATGTGCAGAATGTGTCGTACAATATGTGGTACCCAGAAAGCCTTCCATCAGGACATCAGGACATCAGGACAATGCTTGTCTCGAGAAATTGGAATAATATAAAAAAAATGACTTTATTTCAGTAATTCGGTTCAAAATGAGAAACTCATATATTATATATTTAAGCATTTATAGCCAATAAAAAACAAAAAAAAGTGTCTCCTAAAACTAAAACTAAAAGAATATGATATTATTATAGGAAGACCAATTGGTACTTTTAGCAATGTGGGCAGTGTACCAAGTCCTGCTGGAAAAAGAAATCCTCATTTTCATAAAAGTTGTCAGCAGAGGAAAGTGCTGTAGAAGTGCTGTAAAATCTTCTGGTAGACGTTCCGACATTTAGGTCATTTAGGTTAAGAACTTAGAGAGTAGACTTCTTCAGAAGGAGGGATCTGTACCTACGGAGTTTTGTGCTTCTGTCACTGCTAAGCATGACCTAGCTTGTTTGTAGTTTTCCATTTAGCATAAGCTAACACTAACATGTGGTAAAAGCTCAGCATAAACATGGGGGAGTGGCCAGCAACAGCTTATTTGCATAAAAGTGACAGAGCCCCTAAACGGCTCATTCTGAAAGTGACTGAAACTGGTGAGAATAGAGCTGGTGAGATCTGTCTTTATCTTTAAATGAAAGTGATCGTGTGTAAAGAACTTCATTAGCATATTTTGTATAGACCATAGACATATACCCCTAGACCTATTCTAACTTGTGTAAAAAATAGGTAAAATATGTTCCTTGGCTTAAATGCAAAGGGTTATTGCACAAAAATGGAAGGTGATGTAAATGTTCTTCTGTAATTTCTAAAGGTTTTTTTTTTTTCACACTACGCTACATCTATAGCTCTGGAAATAAATACGAGATCATTTAAAAATGATGAGTTTCTTTTTTTATTTCACCAAAATGAAAACCTCTAGAATATAATCAAGAGGAAGATGGATGATAACAAGCCATCAAACCTTAAGCTGAACTGCTTTGAATGAGGCATAAAGTTATCCAAAAGCAGTGTGTAAGACTGGTGGAGGAGAAAATGATGCCAAGATGCATGAAAAAAACCTGTGATTTAAAACCAGGGTTATTCCAACTAATATTGATTTCTGAATCCTTAAAACTTGAAATATGAATATGAACTTGTTTTCTTTGCATTATTTGAGGTCTGAAAGCTCTGCATCTTTTTTGCTATTTTAGCCAATAAATGCTCTAAATGACAATATTTTTATTTGGAATTCGGGAGAAATGCTGTCTGTAGTTTATAGAATAAAACAACAATGTTTTTTTTTTTTTTTAGCAATGCAAACCCATGCTTGAATATGGTGTCAGCTCCTCAATATGGGATAAAACAGTGTTAATTTTTTTTTTTTTTTTGTTGCTTGTTTGATAAAGAACGTATAAACAGGACTGACAATCAGTCTTGACCTTTCCGTGTTCCGTGGTGTCTGCCTTCATGCTTGATCAGCCAATAGAGAATGCAGGGCGCATCCCATCTGTTTGTGGCATCTCCTGTTGTCCTGACCCTCTTTCTGATGTGTGTGTTTCTCAGTGGGAGCTGTTTACCAGCGGCTTTACCATGTGCCACTCAGCTATGTGTGTTTGCAGATGGGTGGAGAAGAAGATAGAGAAGACTGGGAAAACTGGGGTCAGCAGGTCTTGGGTTTTAATTGGAATACAAATTCAAAAATTCAACACAAACTTGCTTATGTAAATCAGGTCACGGGTTGTGTCTGCCTTCATCAAAACAACCGTAGAGAAGTTAGTATTACTGCCAGCAGGCTCTATAGAATCATTTCGATATGGGTCCATGGCTTGGAGAATAAAACTGAAACACCTGGTTTTAGAGCACAATAATTGATTGTGGTGACGGACAGTTCTGGTGGAAACAGGAGAGTTGAGGTGCACATTGAATTCTGCGTGATTTGATCAGCCGTGGTTTTATGTTTTTTTTGGATACAATCCGGGTTAGCACCCGAACATCCCTTTCAGACAGCTTCCTCTTACAGAGTCCACAGTTAATCCTGTTGGATGTGGTTGGTCCTTCTTGGTGGTATGCTAACATTACCCTGGATACCGTGGCTCTTGATGCTGCATCACAAAGACTTGCTGTCTTGGTCACAGATGCTCCAGCAAGACGTGCACCAACAATTTGTCCTCTTTTGAACTCTGGTTTGTCACACATAATGTTATAGTGTGCATTGCAATATTTATATTTAGAGCAGAACTGTGCTCTTACCCTGCTAATTGAACCTTCACACTCTTACAGCTCTTACTGGTGCAATAATGTGCAATTAATGATTAAAGATTGAACACCAGGCTGCTCCAATTTAGCCATGAAACCTAAAATCCCACACTAAAATGACGACAGGTGTTTCAGTTTCATTGTCCAACCCCTCTATATGCAATTAATATTTAGTGGTGTTAATTAAAATACTAGTATATATTCTCAGCTTGATTATAAGGATTTCTGAATTAGAACAGATATGAAATTTTACATCAACAATGCCCTAAAACTCTATATTTTAGTTTTTTTTTGTTTAGCTTTTAATAAAAAAAAAATAAATAAAAAAAACAATAATAATAATAATAATAATAATAATAATAATTTGGCAGTTGATCTTCACATTTTGTCAAAATTTCATGATAAATGGACAATATATATATATATATTTTACCTTTTAAGGTAAGTTATTTTTTTACCATTTAAGGTTAAGAACTTTTTGGTTCTCCTGTTAAGTTTTTTCTCTTTTATAGAATTTCTAAGCAATTTTTATTCACTTTTTCTACACATTTCGAGATTTCCCAGCTTTGCATTGATGAGACAGTATCGGAAGCTCTGATAGGACAGAATCTTTTAATTCACTTGTTCTGAAGACGCCGCAGGCTGAACATTATTTAGCTGGAAATTGATTTCTTGACCTTCGTTTCTTTCTTCATAAAGCTAATGGTGCAGACAGAGGACGAGAGGATCGCATTGATCTCTTTAGAGGTAATTTAGCTCCAGAAATGAAGCTTCTAAATGGTTATCGATAAACTGTGTTCTGACAATATTCACAGCAGGAATGGGCTGAACAGGTTCAGGCTGTACTGGCTGTTGTAGGAGGCGGGGTTTCTCTTCCAAAATGCCAGTAGGAGCTTATTTGGACAATAAGTAATAACATGATGATCCAATCTGAGGATATCTGCTTTTAAACACTTACACAGGTGTTTTGTGTTTGTAAAATGGTAATTTCTTACCATTTTTTAGCCGTGTTGAATATCTGTAGGATTAATACTTTGCTAGCAAGCTACACTGAAAAAAAAATGATGCGTAAAATTTACTTAAAAAAAGTTTCGCAACTTTCTGCATTTGCTTTTTTTAAGTAAATTTAATTTCATGTAAATTTAAGTAACTTCAACTCGGTTTCAAGACTTAAATAGAGTTACACAGAGTAAATAAGTGAACTGAACTTCAGTCAATCCTTTCTTTTAGTAAACTTTACTTCATTTCTGCTACAATATTACCTAATTACAATTACTTCATTTATACAATATTACCTAATTACAATTACTTATTATATACAATATTACCTAATTACAATTACTTATTATATACAATATTACCTAATTACAATTACTTATTATATACAATATTACCTAATTACAATTACTTATTATATACAATATTACCTAATTACAATTACTTATTATATACAATATTACCTAATTACAATTACTTATTATATACAATATTACCTAATTACAATTACTTATTATATAAAATATTACCTAATTACAATTACTTATTATATACAATATTACCTAATTACAATTACTTATTATATACAATATTGCCTAATTACAATTACTTATTATATACAATATTACCTAATTACAATTACTTATTATATACAATATTGCCTAATTACAATTACTTATTATATACAATATTACCTAATTACAATTACTTATTATATACAATATGGCCTAATTACAATTACTTATTGTATACAATATTACCTAATTACAATTACTTATTATATACAATATTACCTAATTACAATTACTTATTATATACAATATTACCTAATTACAATTACTTATTATATACAATATGGCCTAATTACAATTACTTATTATATACAATATTACCTAATTACAATTACTTATTATATACAATATTACCTAATTACAATTACTTATTATATACAATATTACCTAATTACAATTACTTATTATATACAATATTACCTAATTACAATTACTTATTATATACAATATTGCCTAATTACAATTACTTATTATATACAATATTACCTAATTACAATTACTTATTATATACAATATTGCCTAATTACAATTACTTATTATATACAATATTACCTAATTACAATTACTTATTATATACAATATGGCCTAATTACAATTACTTATTGTATACAATATTACCTAATTACAATTACTTATTATATACAATATTACCTAATTACAATTACTTATTATATACAATATTACCTAATTACAATTACTTATTATATACAATATTGCCTAATTACAATTACTTATTATATACAATATTACCTAATTACAATTACTTATTATATACAATATTACCTAATTACAATTACTTATTATATACAATATTACCTAATTACAATTACTTATTATATACAATATTACCTAATTACAATTACTTATTATATACAATATGGCCTAATTACAATTACTTATTATATACAATATTACCTAATTACAATTACTTATTATATACAATATTACCTAATTACAATTACTTATTATATACAATATGGCCTAATTACAATTACTTATTATATACAATATTACCTAATTACAATTACTTATTATATACAATATGGCCTAATTACAATTACTTATTATATACAATATTACCTAATTACAATTACTTACTTTATACAATATTACTAAAATATAAATTTATGATACATAATATATTATAATTCCTGAAATTTACATAGTTTTAGTTAAAACACATGTTCAAATATTTATATAATCTCAAAGATTTATTTTGTAAACAGACCAAGTCTCACTGTCTCAACACATGGACGGCATGTAATACATTCTTTTTACTATACTATACTATTATTTTTTATTTAGTATTATTTACCGGGCCATCTCAAAAAAATAGAATATAATTGAAAAGTGACTTTATTTCAGTAATTCAGTTAAGAATGTAAAACAGTGTAAATCAGTGTCTCAGAAAATTTGAATATTATATAATTATTATTATGTGATAAAACACAGACAGACATGTCTCTCCAAACAAACCATCACTGATCATCAGTAAATTTTACATTTCATTTAAAGGAAATCAAGGGAGCAGAGTCTGGAGGAAGAGTGGAGAGACACACAGACCAAACTGCTCGAGGTCTAGTGTGAAGTTTCCACCAATCAGTGATGGTTTGTTTGGAGAGTCATGTCTGTCATCTGCTGGTGTTGATCCACTGTGTTTTATTATCAAGTCTAAAGTCAGTGCAGTTTTGTTTTCCCACAAAATCTTACAGCACTTCATATCTTACAGCTTCCCTCTGCTACTGACAACTTTTATAGAGATGTGGGTTTCATTTTCCAGCAGGACTTGGCACACTGCCCACACTGCCAAAAGTATCAATTGGTCTTATATAATATTCTAATTTTTTGAGACACTGATTGTTGGGTTTTCATTGGCTGTAAGCCATAATCATCAATGATAAAATAATTAAACACTTAAAATAGATCACTCTGTGTTTAATACAGCTATATAATATATGAATTTCACATTTTCAACTGAATTACTGAAATAAAGTAACTTTTCAATGATATTCTATTCTATTCTATTCTATTCTATATATGATTGTTATCCACCACACCTCCGTCCTCCTCTCCAGCCCGGTGATCCGGTGATTTCTGCCTGTCGGATCTCTCTACTGTGTTTTCCCCGTCCTGACACTACTGATTGTGAAAGCTCCATTTTAGAGCTGAAATTTGCTGTCAGTAAAGCAAAAGAGCACTTTCAGGAGCGAGAGTGGATGAGCCGCTGCACTTTTGCGAGTCGAGTGCTCGGATAACTCGATTTTGGGATGCTCAGTCATAAATTGCTGCGTTCAGTCATCAGTTTCTGGCACAGCAGAAAGTGCCTGAGCTCTCGATATGAGAGAAGAACATAGTGAATATCAATACAATTAGGCTTTTAATAACACTCATGACAGTATCAGCTGCGTTTAATCCACTTTCACTACTTATTTTAATTAATGGGTTGGGCGTATTTTTATATATGTAGAATGATGAGTTTCCTTGATTTTACCAAATTTAAAAACCTCTGGAATATAATCAAGAGGAAGATGGATGATCACAAACCATCAAACCACCAAACTGAACTGCTTGAATTTTTGCACCAGGAGTAAAGCAGCATAAAGTTATCCAAAAGCAGTGTGTAAGACTGGTGGTGGAGGAGAACATGATGCCAAGATGCATGAAAAGAAAACTGTGATTAAAAACCAACCAGGGTTATTCCACCAAATATTGATTATTTCTGAACTCTTAAAACTACTTTATGAATATGAACTTGTTGTTTTCTTTGCATTATTTGAGGTCTGAAAGCTCTGCATCTTTTTTTTTGTTTTTTTTTGTTATTTTAGCCATTTCTGCAAATAAATGCTCTAAATGACAATATTTTTATTGGAATTTGAGAGAAATAAAAGTGCCTGCACTGAAATAAATAATAAATACAATTTACTTAAAAAACTTTTGCAACTTTCTGCATTTGCTTTTTTTAAGTAAATTTAATTTTAGATTAATTTAAGTAACTTCAACTCGGTTTCAAGACTTAAATAGAGTTACACAGAGTAAATAAGTGACCTGAACTTCAGTCAATCCTTTCTTTTAGTAAACTTTACTTCATTTATTTTTACTGAATCAATCCTTTCTTTTAGTAAACTTTACTTCATTTATTTTCACTGAATCAATCCTTTCTTTTAGTATGCAGAAATTAAGTAAAGTTTACTAAAAGAAAAGATTGATTCAGCAAAAATAAATGACGTTATATCCCATAGCATGGTCAAATAAAGAAGATATTAAATAAATACACAGAGGCTGGAGCGTAATTAAAACTTAAAATTCATGGTTATAATAAAGCGTGGTCGCCGGATTGGCTCAGAGGCTAATTATGCGGTGTCGGAAGTTATAAGGCCGGACAGCATAAGAAGCAGCCAGCCAAGGACTGCCAAGCCAGCAGGGTCATAACATCAGAACGGAGTGTGCTGTCTCCATTACACTGTGCTGCTTATATTAGCTCTCAGCCACATGGCGAGAAACAGATAAAGAGCTCGTTCTGGATCCACAAATGTCAAACTATAACCATGCATCAACTCAAACGACTTCGGGCGGCAGCTGTTTACTAAGCACGCTGTTGTTATTCGCTCTCGGTCATCAACTGCATCTTTGATTAGTTCGTTACGCATCAGGCTTTTCTACTTTACAAGCAAACTCTGTTTAAGAATCAACTAGAATGATGTTTGAGTTGAGTTAAGTTGAGTTTAGGGCTGCAACTAATGATTATTTTGGTAGTCAACTAATCTGTTGATTATTTTTTTCGATTAGTCGATTAGTCAACGATTATTTCTGCCATGTTCTCCATCTCTAAAAACAACAGAAAAACAGCTAAACATGAGATTTAAAAGGCATTTAATGTCTAGATGTTGTTTAATAATGGAAAGTACTGATGTTTAGTGAGTAAATATGTAATCTGTTGTGTTTGTGCACTGTTGGAGACAACCAATTAAGTTGCATGTAAACTGTGTAAGTGATTCCCATTGCGCTTCTGTGCAATGCAGTACTGTTACAAATTAACGATTCGTCCACAATGAAATTTGTAGTCGACAAATTTAAATAATCGTCATTGTCGATTATATCGAATAATCGTTGCAGCCCTACTTGAGTTGAGTTAACTTTTAGTAAAAGTGAGCTTTTACTGAAATCGAGTGGTGTCTGAAACTGAGCAATACCATCTGTACTCTTTGTAAATTGCACATGAACAACCAGTGATGTGGTATTAATGTGGTATTTACATGTGAAAAAGTTGAGTTAACTCAAAACTTAATGTTAATGACTGAATGGAGTAGAAAAGCATGATGGGTAAAATAAGATATCAAACAAAACAAAGATAGGGTTTAAGTCTTCAAAGGTAGAAATAATAAAAAAAACATAGGTAACGAATCATAAATAAAAGTGTTCCAGAGCTATATATAATATATAAATATATATAAATATTACAAAACTGTAATTCTTAAAAAAATAAACATTTTCTTTCAAAGTTAAACGAGTGCTGGATGTTAATCTGCACAGATTTATCTCCTGAAACCTGTTTATTTGGGTGAGTAAAGCGCTTTTGTTTATTTACAGTAAGCTTAGATTTTCGACATTTTTCCTAAGGGTGAGTTTTCAGTGAACTAAGGCTGGGTGCAGCAGCATTAGCATTAGCATTAGTCGCTAACCACAGCTAGACTTTCTGACGCTAATTCCACGTCTTTAATTCGCTGATACGCAGTGTGCTGCTCCACACGTGGCCGTGTATGATGGTGGCTGCATCTATAGATGACATTCTCAGTGGCTTCACTCAGTGGGTTCAGAATGAAAGATGTATTTTCATTCATGTTCAAAAGGAATGTGTTGATATGAGAGTACAAAGAGCACAGAGTCCACACGGAATAAAAATAGCTTTTGTTCTGTAGAGAAACTGAGAACTGCAGAACTCTTCCACTGCATGTTATGAATAGCAAGCAGATATACAACGCTTTCTGGTGATAGCCATTTTCATTTTTAACCCTTTAAAGGAGAACTCTGTTGTAAAATGTACTTTTGTTGTAGTAAAACATGATAAAAAGTTCTTACTTTTGATGAATAGCTCACCTCCGTTCTCCAACAGCGTTCAGAGATACAGACATTTTAACAGTTTGTCCAACAAACACCCTTCAGACTGGGAGATACGGGGCATAATTTACCCCGATAAATCACTTTTTACACCGTTATCCAGCAGCTCAAAGTAGCTCCACACCTCCTTACTAGAATCCAGAGAGCCCTGACATTTAAAACGAGACATTAATAACTTAAAAAGTGCAGAAGAAGCTTATTAAAAACGTACGAAAACACTGTTTACATCGCATAATGCTAGCTTCAGCTCCGAGCACCGCCATCACTGTACTGATAATAACATAGACATTTATATATATATACATATATATAAAATGTTTATTGAGTTTATTTTGATAACTCAATTTAAATACCTGGATAATCTCTACCTCATCGGTTTTCATTTGATACATATATATTGCTGCACTAAAAGGTAGTAATTCTCATTTGTGAAAGTTGGGTTTAATGTCACTTTAAAATAACGTTGGAAAGTAAAAAAGTAAGCAATGATATTATGTTGTCATATTTTTCAAAGAATAACTGAGAACATACTAAAATGTGGTATAGCATGATATATATCATATCGTTATCGTGATATAAAAAAATCCATATTGTGATATATATATATATATATATTTTTTTTTTTTCCCATATCGCTCAGCACTAGCCAAGAGTATTGTTATCGTGAAAATACCATGAAATATCGTGATATTATTTTAGGGCCATATCGCCCACCCCTAGTTCACACCAGTACATTACAGTTCTAATGCTAGCTTTAAACAAGTTTTCTTTTCTCTCTTTAATAAAAACTCAATGCTCAATTCTCAATGCCTCAAGACCATCCGAGAGCCGAGCGTAGCTGTTTTCTCTCAGACACGTTCCATTATATCACTTAGCAGCGGCACATTTTAACTTGGTGGTGTATATAACCTACACCAGCATTAAAAACACGAAAAAGCACAAAGCAACACAATGGCCTGTCAGATCCAGCCGCCAACACACCAATTTACTCCTGACAGGCACTTCTTTAGACATGCTGCTGTTGTCTCTGTTGATAAAAACCCACAATCCTATACGATGGGCTTCTAATTTCCTGGCCACGGCTGATGAGGTTTTGTGCTTGTAATTTTGTAATTGCTTGTCAGCCGCTGGGCGGGTCATTAGCTACCGAGGCGCCCGCTCTGTCAGAAAGTGCTGGAGAGGATACCCCAGCCTCGTTAGCTGTTTTCCCCGGAGCTGATTGGGGTGTCACACCTTGTAATGTGTTCTGAGCTCGGCTGCTGTGCGTCAGACGTGATGGTATAGGTAGCTGGCGTGAGTCTCGCTCGCCATCTGTGAGAGGACCTCAGTATCTGTGCTACAAAAACACACTGTATAGAGACATTCAGATATACCCCTATATCTAAAATGCCTGTATGTGAGAATATTTTTACATTTTTATTTTTATTGCTGTCACTGGATTATTTAAGTTTTGCTGTTGGTACTGGATCTTTCATAGCAGTTAATGAATCATTTATATCATTTACTGAATCGTTTATCAGAGTTACTGAATCTTTTGTGGAAATTGCTTAATCATTTACTGTAGATACTGAATCATTTATATAATACACTGAATCATTTATAGAAGTTACTGAATCATTTATATGACACTGAATCATTTCTATAAGTTACTGAATCATTTATATAAGACACTGAATCATTTCTATAAGTTACTGAGTCATTTATATAAGACACTGAATCATTTATAGAAGTTACTAAATAATTTATATAAGACACTGAATCATTTATAGAAGTTACTGAATCATTTACTGTAGATACTGAATCTTCTGTAGAAGAGTCACTTATAGCAGTTAATGAATCGTTTTTATGAGACACTGAATCATTTATATAAGACACTGAATCATTTATAGAAGTTACTGAATCATTTATATGATTCACTGAATCATTTATAGAAGTTACTGAATCATTTACTGTGGAAACTTAGTCTTTTGTAGCAGATACCCAATCATTAATAACATGAACTGAATCGTTTGTAGCTGCTAAGGAATAATTCATAAGATATACTGAATCTTTTGTAGAAATTGCTTAATATTTTACTGTAGATACTGAATCTTCTGTAGAAGAACATGTACTGAATCATTTATAGAAGTTACTGATTTATTTACTGTGGAAACTTAGTCTTTTGTAGTAGATACCCAATTATTGAAAACATGAATCTGAACTGAATCATGAATCAAGCAGCTAATGAATAATTCATAAGTTATACTGAATCATTTGTTAAAGTTAGATACTACTACGTCTTTTGTAGTAGATACCATATCAGGGATAACATGGACTGAATCATTTGTAGCAGTTAATGACTCCGTTATATCAGTTACTGAATCATTTACAGGAGATACTGGATCATTTGTAGAAATTAGTGAATCACTTACTGTAGATACTGAGTCTTTTCTAGTAGATACCAAATCATTAGTAGCATTAGTAGCTGAATCATTTATAGGAGATACTGAATTAGTTATAACTACAGTATCAATTGAATCATTTAAAGTAGACACTGATTCATGTATAGCAGCTACTGATTCATCCATAGCAGTTTATTCACAGGAGAATCATGTATTGCAGTTACTGAATCAACGCTGTGGGAATCTTTTTTAATAGATAACGAGTCTTTGTTGGTGAACACTAAAACTAAGTCATTTATAGCAGTTGATGAATCATTTTACAAGAGTTGTTGAGTCGTTTAGTATATTTTGAATCATTAACAGTAGCTAATCAGAACTGAATCATGAATCAGGGATTCAGTAAATACTGAATCTTTTACTCCAGGTTCTGAAACATCTACACAGGTGGATTTAATGTTATATTTATCAGTGTATTCAGGCACTTCTGTTTTAGCTGTATCACTAAATTGAATACAGTATATCAAGATGTCTAAATGTGGAGTATCCAGGACTGTTCCTGTTCGCTGGGTGACACACGAACTTTAAATCTTCCAGTAAAGCCCGAGTTCAGAGGGAGACGAGATGCTGCAGCGTCGGCGCACAGAGGAGCGCCGGTTTAAGCTCTTGGCACGGGATAAATCGCTGTTTTGAAAGGCTGCTGGGGCATGGTGGTAGCACAAGTGGCTTTCTGTCAGGTATTTGAAGAAGTTGATACATCCTCAATTTAGACGGAGACGGAGAGGAAGCTGAAAGGACTGAGATGGTCCTTGAAAGCACTGCATAAAGCATCTTCCCCTCCCTTTATATATAAAAAAGAAAAGACTTTCATCTCACCAACATCAAATACTAGAGCAGAACCTTCACTCTGGACGATACGACTTTTTAAAAGCCTGTTTTAATACTTGACTTGCACCAAGAAGGAACCCACCGACAGGAGTGAAACTTGGAGGGTGGAATCTAAATGGAAATTGATCATATGTCTTAAAGTTCTACAGCATTTTTTTGCACTATACGGTGCACCAGACTGTAAGGCGCACTATCCATGAATGTAATTCTTCTGGTCTATATTAATACATGAGGTGCACCAGATTATAAATCGCATTATGCACTACTAGTAAGGAACACGGGTGTCGCCATGTTTGTTTGTTTTTTCTTCTAATTCAGCAGGTCTCTGGTCGCTGGGTGATGGTGGGGTAGGTTAACTTAGCTAAGGAAAGCTAAGCTAAGTAAACAAAACTGTAATTCTTACAAAAAAAAAACATTTAAGGTCAAACGAGCGTGGACGTTAATCTACACAGATTTCTCTTTTAAAAACGTGTCTATTTGGGTGATTAAAGCGCTTCTGTTTATTTACAGTAAGCTTAGATTTCCAGATTTCCACTAAGGCTGGGTGCAGCAGCATTAGCATTAGCATTTGCGGCTAAGAGTAAATGCCACCCGACAGTGTTACACTGAGGAACGCTGAGTGTTTCAGTTAACCAGGATGATATTAGTAAGCGGTCTGTCCCATGTAGCTTGTTTTAACATGGTAAACACGCAGATTACAGTCTGATACACTTGACTTTGAACGCCGAAAGAACTAGCACTTAGCACGGTTAACGCTAATGCTAATGCTGCTCCAGCAGTGCTATCCAGGGTTAGCAGCAGAATTCACCTCTGAATGGTGAAAGAGCTGGTGCTGATGCTGATACTGCTCCAGCCTTAGTGCTGGAGAAACTTTACTGAAACTTCTGTATAACTCTGTATTTCAGCAGAGTGTCTATATTGCTCCTTAATACCTGAATGGTAGAATTCATACATAAGGTGCACCAGATAATAAGGAGCTTTAAAGTCTATGAAAGTTTGTTTATGGTCATTTTTAAAATTTCCTCATACCTCATTCTAATAGTGGCAGTTTTAAAAACCCCGGAAATTAGGCGTAAAGTTATTTTCCAAATCCAAACAGGGATGCATTACAATAAGAACAGATGACACTTATCCCACAATCCAGATTCACCCGCATAACGCTCCCTGATGGTGTGATAATCCTCGGATAAAAGCATGGTTAATAATCGGATTGATGCAATCCTCGTGTTTCACGTCTTTAATGATCTACGCAGCGAATCCGGCCGTAACGATCAGTTATTTGCATGCCCACTCCGCACCCATTACGGACCTTAACCCTTGATCGATGACCCGAGGCGAGCTCTTAACCCAATTATAAGCAAAGTGATTTGGGCATTATTGGGTAGTTACATAGCAATTACACACCCATCGCCGCTAAAGCTAATTTACTCTGCATATGGTGCTGAAGTCATTTTTAATCAAAGCAAATGGGGGAATAATGTGAGGAGTGACCTGTAGTCACGACACTGACCCTGCTCGTTGCCTTGCGTTACCCCCACAGCGTGCACTTCTCAGTCGATGGTGGCGACAACACAACGTGAACAAATTTGTGAAAATATGAATGTAATGTTCAGTAATTTAATTAATAAGAAATGTACTTCCTCTGACATTAATCAAAAATCCAGGTTTCCAGGTTTCTCATTTATAATGGTGCTCCAAACGATGGTAACAATGGCTGGAAAATATTTACTTAGAAAATAAAATGGATTTACAGCTTGGAGAAAAGTTCCTCTCAGAATCATTTATTCAGCTCAAGATATAAAATCAATAATACTCTGGATATGAGGTGCAAAAAAACTTCAAGAGCAATAACAATAGCCTGGTTTAAATATATTAATACTACAGCTTAAAGCCTAATTTTAATGAACACTGAATTAAATGTATTTGTTAACTGGAAAACTAAAGGAATTGTGGTTGATTTTAATATTTTAATGCCTTTAATTTCTTCAATAATAACATATCGTAATTTTGATATTTAACTTGTGTCTTATTTGCTTGCAATAGAGCTTTTGGGAAATATCTCTTTTAAATGTTTATAGTTTATAATGTTCATGGAATTATTTAAAATATTTAGTTTTGTAATTTAGTTTGGTTTTAACTTGTTAGAATATCTTTTTTAAAGGTCTAGTGTTTGCATTCTTCAGCTGTAGCACTGCTGAAGCAGCATTAGCATTAGCTGCTAACCGTGCTAAGCACTAGCTCTTTCGCCATTCAGAGGTGCAGTAAGAACATTGGACTGTAGTCTGCGCATTTACCACTAATCACTAGCACTAGTGATTAGCCGCTAAAGCTAATGCTAATGCTGCTGCTGCTGCTGCTGCTGCATCCAGCCTTGGTGGAAACCTGGAAATCCAAGCATACTGTAAATAAGTGCTTTACGGAAGTGCTTTAAAATAAACGCCCAAAAAAAAGTTTTTTAGAAAAGAAATCTGTGTAGATTAACATTCAGTGCTCTTTTTTTTACTTTAAAAGAAATTACAGTACGACTTACAGTTTTGTTTACTTAGCTTAGCTTAGCTTTACTTATAGTACTTATTATCCGGTGCCCCTTATAGTGTGAGAAAAAATGACTTGGTGGCCATTTTTGTGACTATAAAGCCTAACTTTATTACAATTGATCTAAATCACGCATCTTAATTAATGCAGCACTTGAAATTTTTGATGTTAAATAAAGAGAAAATACATATCCTGCAGCTTTTATTTTCTAAAATAGAGCATGTTTTTTTAGGGCACTGCTCTGCCGCAAATCCACCTTGTTATTTTCTGTATTTTTTTTCTTCTTATTTTTCTCCATAATTTAATGCTTTATGTTATTATATAATAAGTGTAATAACTGTTGTAGTATCTAGCGCTCCACTGCAGGCTGTAGGGCTGTGTAAATAAAGACTGGAGGGTGTAATGCAGTTCACGTCATCACGTCTCACCAGCTGCTTGATTCAACATTTCTCAGGGTAACTTTCATTTATCTGAGGCTAAAAAGGTTCTTGGCTTTTCATTATAAAACTGGTAGCGTATATATATATATATATATATATATATATATATATATATATATATATATATATATATATATTTTTTTTTACGTTTGATTTTCCCCCACTATTCACCCGAAACCAGCACTCTGAATCAGCAACCGCTTGAAGAGCATTTCCTTAAGATGCTTTTCATGTTCGGTACCCAACAAACCGCGGCGTTAAAGCTGACATTTGAAATACAAGGTCGGCCGCCAGTTCAACCTTGCAAGTGTGCCCAATGGCATTTCGCCTCGAATGCACTTAAACAAGGAGCCCTCCATCACTTGCTGGCCCCGAGAGATGGGAAAACACACACACACGTATATAAATATATACATATATAAATATATATAAAACAAGGTTTCCAGACCAGACCCGTGACATTTTACCGCGAGTGTGTAATGATCTCATTACAGTCTCTGAGACTCTGAGACTCCGAGGAACGCAAGCGTCACAGACAGGGACATCTGTACAACCTTGAGTTCTTCAAAAGAAGGTGAGCTTGAGGAAAAGAACAGAAAAGAAAAGAAAAGAAAAGAAGAAAAGGAAAAGAAAAAAACAACAGGAGCTGTCGAGGAGCGCCGCTGCTCCAATTCCGCGACGTGCTTCCAGCTTCGCGAAGCGTCTGACAGATTGCCCGACAAAGTACCTCCCGTGTTTGCCTTCGCGTCTTCGCTGACTCATCGCCAACGCTCCTCCGCCAAATTACAGCAACTGGAGTATCGCCATTTATCAAGCCCGAGGTAGGAAGTGCATCTGGGTCACTCTTGAAGGATCGCGTGTCGTCATGGAGAAGAGGGAACGAATGGAGGCTCGTGCCGCGAGAGGAAGGAAAAAAAGAAAGAAAGAAAGAAAGAAAAGAAAAAAGTTTGCGCTTCTCTCAACTGCTGTCAAGGAACTTGACGCCGCTGTCAAGGAAATTTGCGAGTCTCAAATTAACGCGTCGTCGGCTTACCAGGCTCCTCGGTACACCCTGCCTGGAGAAGGATGAGCTCCTGTTCTGTTTGAAAGATACACTTGTAAGTGCCAAGTATTTTACCTGACAAGAGGTGCGTCATCAGGGAGTGCACGGGAGCGTCGCACTGTCGATCAGCAGGTAGTGTTGGGCGAAAAAAGCAACATGTCGCCAAAGGCGATTGGTTCAGTTGAAGTATTCGCGTATTGTGAAGTTGTGAAGCTGCTTAATTAAAAAAAAAACAGATGCAAAGACATAAAGACATTGCAGACAAGCACTGTAGACCTAATTAACCTAAATTATTTCCCTAATGTCAGCACTGTGGGCTTCCTTAGGATGCCTAAAGTTTAGAGGTCAACTAGAAGGTTGCTGGTTCGAGTCCCCTGGGTTGTCAGAAAGTCGGGACTGGAGATTAAAGATACAACAGAACCTTCAGTTTAAGTATTCGAGTGAATTTGTGAAGATGCTTAATAAAAAAAAAAACAGATGCAAAGACATAAAGACATTGCATACAAGCACTGTAGACCTAACTAACCTAAATTCTGTTGTCTAATGTCAGCACTGTGGGCTTCCTTAGGATTGTCTGATTTACACAAAAGTCACTATGACATTGACCATGAGGTTGTGGGTTTGAAGTCCACTAGGTCCACTAAGCTGCTACTGTTAGAACCGTGAACAAGTGATCTTGCCCTGCTTTTTTATGTCACAGCGGTATAGTCAGAATGTCTGGATTGTTTATTTTTTTTTCATACCCCCAAGTGTTCATACCCCTTAATGTCCTTTATCCATTGCTATATTTCTGAAAAGCATCTTAGCACAAAGATGATATGAAAGGGCCAAATGAGTATCTTTTAATAAGTCATTTAATTTGGTGTCAGAACCCAACTATTGTGTATTCTTTGTGGTTTTTGGATTTTTCCCTGTGTGAAAACAAACCAAACCAAGCAGATATGCATCAAGTTGTCAGTGTCAGCTTCTGTCAATTCAAACCCATTTGTTCAGCAGGAACTGGGGAGATCTGAAGGTAAGTGGCCAACTTGACGGATGCTGGTTCAATTCCCCTGTGTTGCCAGAGATTAAAGGAGATTAAAGACACAACAGGACTTTCTTTTGCCTCAATGAATTTATTTTATTTGTCTAAACTTCAGTGGCCAAATAAAATGTTGCTGGTTCAAATCCCCTGGGCTCTCAGAGAGTAGGGGCTGGAAATTAAAAGATCCAACAAAACCTTCTTTTGCCTTGTGCCATTAGTATTGAGGCAAAAGAAGGTTCAAGACTTGTAGACATGGTGCCTGAATGTGTAAATATGGGATTTATACTGTACTATATGTTCTAAAGTTCATAGGCCAACTAGAAGGTTGCTGGTTCAAATCCCCCGAGCTGTCAGAAAGTAGGATCTGGACATTAAAGGTACAACAGAATCTTCTTTTGCCTCAACACTAATGGCTAAAGTCCCATTGAGCAAGTACCTGACTTGTAGTTTAGAGGCCAACTAGAAGGTTGCTGGTTCAAATCCCCTGGGCTTTTAGAAAGTAGGGTGTGGGAATCTTCTCTTGCGTCATTGCTCATGGTTAAGGTGCCCTTGATCAAGTGTCTGACTTGTACCCAATTGCTTAGCGTGTACTGAGGAACAGCAGTGTGAGTGTTCACTACCCTCAGTCACTAGTCTCTGTGGGTTTCTGTTCACCGCCACAAATAGGTAAAGGATCTTGATTGGGCACTAGGTTCTGTCGGGAGCCTCCCGGCTGGCTTTAATGGGCGGCCATGAGGTGTTCACTCGCTCACGTTTTGCCCTTCTCCTGCATTGGAAGCAGAAGTGGGACCGAGTGCACTCCAACACATTTAATTCCCCATGAAATAGAACCTGGCCATTGAATTTACATTCAGATGAGGTGCCGCTGATTCGTGGCATCAAGGCTCCAGTATCCAAGCTGATGTAAAATTTATTGCTCGTCCTCTCGCTAGATCAAATGCGTGTGTAGAGCCAAGGAGTGCTCCATCTTTATTGTTTGCCAGACACATCAACAGGGACTGAATTGCTCCCTGGCTGCGGCCCCGCCCACCCCCATCCCCCTGCCCCTGTTGGTAGCGGGATCTGTTTTTTTTTAGTACTGTTTTTAAGCCTGGAAGTCTCCGTTGTGGCATGAGTGTGGCAGGAGCATAGACTGTGTATAGCTGGACAGAGCAGAGCACTGTCTCTCAAAAGTGAACCTATGACCACAGGTCAGGCACCCCCTGCTGTTCGGTTGCAAAAAGCTGTGTAACCCCACCCACCCCCATAGGTTTCAATGGCAAAACAGATAACTTTGAATCACGTTTTTTTTTCCCCAATATACTGTAATTCTACCTCCATTATTTAATAAATGCAGCAGCTAGTGTAACCTCTGCTTATATTGTTAAATGTTTATATCCTCACAGAATTCGTTTTTTAAAATGTTATTCAGCTCTTTATTAAAAAAGGTGTGGTTATTGGTGTGTAAAAGGGCTGGGTTACACCTATAGCCGGGGTGGGTGGGACCAATGACTGTATGGGCGGGACTATAGACTGTGGATAGCTCTGTGGAGGCAGCCTTCAGGGGCGGAGTTATTTAAATGAGTAGGCGGTCTCTCCACAGTTTTTCTCCGTCCTCTGGTCTCTTTAATTTTGGAAATGGACCTAATTTGGCAAAAACTGCTTTTGACAACAGATTTTATGTGTCTGTCAAACTTAAAGTCGGAATCAAAAATCACACCAAATTTTCCAAACTGGGGTTTAACAAATTCTGACAATTCACCAAGATTTTTCCTAATTAAGTCACAGAATTGGATGGACCAAACAGCATATATTTAGATGGTCCTCCAGAGTTTAATCTAGAGTCTGATTAACGGAGTCTCTGCACTTGACGATTTTTAAGCAATTTCACAGCAAGTATTTCGTTTAGGATTAAAAGTTTTATCCAGTCTTTTTCTCGTCCTGCGTTCAGATAATAAAATCAACCGTGTTTAATATTGTTGTAAGTCTTGAGACTTGGCTCACGCAAATAGTGACGCGAACTGTGTCAACAACCAATAGGAGAAGAGCTACGGGAAACCGCAAGGAAAGTGCAGGAATGTTTGCGGAACTGGACGTGGCCTTCCGTTTATATCAAAAATGTAAAATAATAGAAGTATATATAAATAAAAGTAGAATAATCTTAGAAATAATGGTACCACCTTAAAATAAGACAACCTTTATAAAGGGTTTATAAATGGTTTACAATAAGTTTATTAATGGTTACTAATTAGGTTGTAAATGCCTTAAAAATCATTAATAATCAGTTACGTAACACATACGTAGAAATAACAACAGTATAGATGGCTGTGGGTTCACTATCTGGCAAACAACAGGTCATTGTTGCCCTTTCTATGTATGTGTTATAACTGATTATTAATGATCAATCAGTCAATTAATAAACTAATTGTAAACCATTTATAAACCCTGTCTTGCAAAGAGTGACCCTGCAAGATCCCCGGACTTTGCAAAATCTTAGTCTCTGACTAAAAAAAAACTTTAGATGTAACTTTAGTCTTTAGATTCTTTAGTCTATTAAGACTCACTTAGCGCCGTGCTGTTAAGATACGAACGCGCGAAAGTCAGAGCTCATCTGCTTCTTAAAGGGAATGAGAACTGGCACACTGATTGGTTTATTTCACGTTATGCGAAAAACACACCCATGAATAATTACGAGAATTAGTTCATGCCTTTGCCAGTTTCCGAGAAGCACAAGGCATCTTTTTCAAGCACAAGGCATACCGACACGCCCTAAATGCAGCCGTGCAGTACGCAATTGACCGGTGCACTATATACTGTATCACTAAAATAGGGCATCATCACTGTAGACCACGAAAACCTCACAAACCTGCACTTGACTTTTTGCATGCATGTCGCATACAAAGGTATTGTCAAACAACACAATGCAACAAGAAAAAAACAAACTAGCACACACCGCCCGTTTGCAGCATTAGCTTCCATGGTCGGTCCTCATGTCTACAGAGCACGGTTCGGTTCATTAGTTTAATGAGTGCAATACAGATGGTGACTTCACCCCCCGGGGGTCAGAGCATGTTCTCATCTCAGCCAGTGACCAGGCTCCATTGACAGTGCAGTGAGCAGTCTTCACTTGAAGCGCTATTACGGCCAATGATCTCAACATGCTGCGCGTCGAGGTACAATGAATAATAGATGGTGTTATTCACCAGTCTTTGAGTGGAAAGGTTATGCACACCCATATTCCGACGAGAATGGAGAGTTTCACTGTGAAAATGTGGTGAGAAAAGTTATTTTCTGTTGGTGTGAAGGAGTAAGAGGGGTGTATTCATGATTATCCATTGGGATTTTCTTAGCCAGGTAATCCCATTAAACGTAATGATGTTCATTGCTATCTTACACCCTCGCCAACAGTCTGTTTTCACACCTTGGACCTGCGTCGTTTAAATAGCAATGGTGCTTGCTATTTTTGCTATAGCAAAAAAAAATTGCTATGCGTTGACTCATTCCTGAGTAATTACGCTTTATAAACAATGTGCAATTTTTGATGCAATTTGCTTCTTTTCAATGGTGGTTCTAAGGGTTAAACAGGACAGAGTAGACTTAAAAGTTGGGTCTTAACCTTCTTCCATGGGATGTAAGTCACGTTTTTGGTCTCACTTTTCAACTACTGTCTTTCATTCTACTCTTATATACAGAATATGGTCAGGAATGATTGAGAAACCACAATGAAGCAACTGTCCAATCATATGCCACAGTGGTCATCCATATGGGAAAACATAACAACTCGTGATAACTCGTAAAAAGTCCTCTACTAATGTCCACTCCATTACTTTTAATGCAGGAAACCGGGTCTCGGTGGAGATCCTCAAACATAAGCTCATTTAAAAGCTACTTTGAGACTCAGAGACTTTGATGGACTACAGAAAGATGATGCCAAGTCGCTGGAGCTTCCTGTGCTCAGCGGGCCGAGTGGAGACACTGTGTTAAAAGGCGAGGATTTGGCAGCAGTTCGCTTTCTCAGAAACTGAATAAACTTCACAGGCCAGAGCATGGGAGTCCCTCAGTTAACAAATGCTAATTTCCCACTGACGAGCTGCAGGAAGAGCTTGCTGTGTTGTTTTGTCGTTTATTTATTTATTTTAATCATTTATAGCTAATTATGTCCCAATTTCTTTACAACTTGGATGGCATGTTTTAATTAACATCCCCCCCATTCACTAGTAATGCCCCCAGGACTAGGAGGGTTAGGAAAAGTGCATTGCATCCCTCCTCCGATACATGTAAAGTCGGACACTGTCATTTGCCATTTTTTTCATCATACTGGCATTACTTCTGCATCAAACCTGTACATAGCCCATCACACACCTTCCCAGAGATGTAACAATGCAAAAAGAAGAAGCTGCGATTGGTCCACCAAGGCCATACATCATACTGTTCTTTTCTACAGTCATTTCCACACCCCAAGACCAAGAAATGACATTAGACTGTCATGCTCCAAATGTACGACAACTTCTGGTTCCTTTTTCTCCGAGATGGAGTGTTTCTTCTGACGAAAAAGTCATATATTTAGCATAAACACATTCTATCCCACCTTCTGAAATAGCAAATCTGTTGTTATGAGGCCTGGATCAAAAAAAACACACCAGCAGAAGCCAAACATATTGGCTAGCAGCAGCATTTCTCAAAGCCTCATGCTTCTGTTCTTTCCCCTAGGTGCTATTTGGAAGGCACTGATTTGCCCACCCTCCCCTCGCCACACGGCACCCCCCCCCCCCCCCCCCCACCCCAACACTTTTATCTCTAACACTAAGCTGTTGGCAAAGCACATGCTATAATGAGTTCCTATCTGAGCTGCTGCTGTTCTAGAGAGTTTTCATCGCTGATAATGTTTTAGCACTTCAAGCGTTGTTGTTGTCGTCGTCATTCAAACAATGCGATAAAAAACAGTGGCTGCAGATAACTCAGATAAAGCCTCGCTTCTGAAGTAAAGAGCTGGTATTAAAACAGCCTCTGTCAAGCCTCAAGCATGTGTCAACAGAGGAAGAGTCAACAGAGCCGCTCGCAACGAAAAGTCAATCTGGGGACATGAAGGCAGCTGCTATTCTATATTGCTGTTTGTTTAGATCTTTTATGGTATGGGTCAGTATCAATATAACGTGTCTTTTGTGTGACAGCATAGCTGAATAATTCTTGGGTTAAAAATGGATGTTCTCCTAAACATTGAAAGATGTTTAAAAATTATTAAACATTTAGCTAGTTTAACATAAATATCAAACGACTATCCATCATGTCACCCAGGTATAGCTCCTCCCCTTTAAGAAAGTGTCCTTTGACATCACAGCCATCACACTGAAAACACCTGCTAAACATTTACCAATGAATAACATTTATTTCATAGTGGTCCCATTCCCATCTGTTCTGTACATACAAATGATCATATGTTATGTGGCTTTAGTCATTTGGAATTGAACCACATGTGGTTTACACTCAAGTGTTCCAGTTGGCCAATTTCCATATTATACTCGGCAACTGGAGTATTGGCACATGCTGCCCGAGGTTATTGCCTTATTATCCTTAGAAACCAGAGTTTTGACACATGTGGTTCTGACCGATTCCCATATTATACTCGGCAACCTGGGTGTTGGCACCTGTTGTTTAGGCTGATTCCCATATTATACTTGAACAGTGGGGTTTTACAAATGTATCTCAGGCTATTTACTATATTATACTCTGCAATCGGAGTGTTGGCACAAGTGGTACCGGCCCATTTCCATAAGATTCTCTGCAATAGGGGTATTGGCACCTGTGTTTTGGGCCAATTCCCCTATTATACTCTACACTCTGGGTGTTGGCACATGCAATGTGGGTCGATTCCTGTAATATACTCTGTAATCGGGGTGTTGGCATAAATGGTGCGGGCCCATTTCCATATTATACTGTGCGACCGGGGTGTTAAATCCTGTTAAAATTCTCAGCAACTGGGGTGTTGGCACATGCTGCTCAGTCTGATTCCCATATTATCCTTGGAAACCTTGGCGCATGCAACGTGGGTCGATTCCTGTATTATACTCTGCAATCAGGGTGTTGGTACAAATGGTTCGGGCCCATTTCGATATTATACTCTGCAACCGGGGTGTTGGAACCTGTGGCTGAGGCTGATTTCCATATTATACTGTGCAACCAGGATGTTGGAACCTGTGGCTGTGGCTGATTTCCATATTATACTCTGCAACCGGGGTGTTGGACCTTTGGCTCTGTTATACTCTGCACATGCAACACTTTTGGCAAGAGTTTAGTCCAGAATCTGACCCAGATTTAAACTAATACAACTGAAGCATGGTCTGAGTGATGTTTGCTGTCTGTGTCAGCTACAACAGTCCAGTTTAAAGCCTCCAGCAAGTGTCAACAGAACATATGTCAAAAGCGATGTTCATAACGGAATGTGAATCCCTGGAAGTCGTAACTGAATTCCCAGAATTAGTAGTAACGATGAGCAGCGAGACGGCACAGCTGCAGCAGGGCACAAAGAATTAATTATACATTATTATGTCTTATAATGTATAATTACTGATGTTCTGAGAGAAAAAAAAAAGGCGAGTGACACATGAGGTCAGAGAAATCTATAAAACACTTGAATAGCGAAAAGCATGAATATTTGATTGGCAGGAATTTTAAAGTGCTTCTGCAGAGACCAAGGACAGTGACTGCCCTCGGGCCAGCTAATCAGTACGCCTAATAACCGCAGACATCAAAAAGTCAAATTAATCTTATCATTATCCACTAGTCGTTAGCTTTGGTCATCAGTCATTAAATAGAGAAGATTATCTTGTGTAATCATATATGTAAGACGTCTCCACTCGTGCTTTAAATCATAACTTACGTCACCTTTGCGAGCACGATATATACACTGCATGGCCAAAAGAAAGATCACATATATTTAAAACAATAGACAGCTCTGGAAAAACTTAAATAAGTGAGCACTTAAAATGATGAGTTTATTTGTTTTTGCCAAATTGAAAACCTCTGGAATATAATCAAGAGGAAGATGGATGATCACAAGACATCAAACCACCAAACTGAACTGCTTGAATTTTTGCACCAGGAGTAAAGCAGCATACAGTTATCCAAAAAAAGCAGTGTGTAAGACTGGTGGAGGAGAACATGATGCTGAGATGCATGAAAAAAACTGTGATTAAAAACCACCAGGGTTATTCCACCAAATATTGATTTCTGAACTCTTAATTAAAACTTTATGAATATGAACTTGTTGTTTTCTTTGCATTATTTGAGGTCTGAAAGCTCTGCATCTTTTTTTTTTTTGTTATTTCAACCATTTCTCATTTTCTTCAAATAAATGCTCTAAATGAAAATATTTTTAAATAAAATGTTGAAGAAATTTTGTTAATAGTTTAAAGAATAAAACAACAATGTTCATTTAACTCAAATATGAACCTATAAATAGCTATTTTTTTTTCCAGAGATACAGATAATTCATATCTGAAAGGGTTAATAAAAGGCTTTCGACCGTTTTTTACCTGCTTTTAAGTAGTAGTTTTAGTTAAAATCTTCTAAATTTGACCCTTCTGAAACAGCTTAACATCTTTTTCACTGGATTTTTGTTTTCCACTGGATCATGTGTTCACATGGTGGTTTAAAAAATGAGAAGCTACTCCCTGCATCAGTTAGGGTTAAATAACTTCAGCAGTTTATTTAAGCAGTTCAATTTTTTTAAGTTCTTTGAGATGGCATGGTTCTATACAGGATAATTATTATTATTATTATTACTGTTAATCTGAATATCTACATGAAGAAGAAGAAGAATTTAACCCAGCCAATTTATTTTTTTTAAAGTATCCAATTACGTATATATATTGAAGTATCGTGATGTTACGCTGCCGTCGCATCGCCCGCCCCTCAGTGTGCACTGTGTGAGTCCTTTACAGTATAATTTGTTTGAGTTTTGTTTTACTGCTTCTGGAAGGAGCTGACACTGAGCTTTATTACCAAACAAAGTGTAATGGCTGTACGCAGCACTGCTTCTTAAAATACACCGAAGGTGCTGCCGAGTGTTCCCGGGCTCCGGCTCGGCCTCCGCTGTGCCGCTCGCGCTTCACTGAGGCAGAAGAGCCACAGGGCTCAGAGCCCAGCCCGGCTCTCGCTTCCCTGCGACCCACCAAATGCCTCGTATCCTCCTGTAACCTGGAGCTGGCATCCCTGGAGTGGAGCACCCTTGAAGTCCCTAGCCTGCCTAGCACTGGGCTATGGATGCTATGGATAGCGTTAGCAATGCCACTGAATGGAAAATGCTCTGAATGCTGCAGCTTAAATAGCACATAAAAAAATACTAAACCTCTGTTCTGGAGCGAGGGAGCAGATTGGAGGGCAGCCGCCCGTCCTCTCCCCGGTAGGCCAGCCCGGTACAGGCTGACGTCAGGAGGCTGCTGGCAGTAGGTTCCGGGATCATCTGGCACAAGGTTATCTCAAGTGCGTTTAAAGGCTTCGAAGGCTGATACATAAAACCATATTAGCTGAGTTTCTATTACTGTAGCATTACTGTATTTAGAATATATATTTTTTTTTTATATAATATCTCACTTTTTTAACATTTTGGGTCCTATCGCACACCCTGTGCCAGGCAATGCTCTTTTTTATCCTGTGCCCGCTGCCGTTAAAATAGCATTGGAGTGTGGGAATAAAACCCAAATTTTAACTCAACAAAAAAAGAGAATAAAGAATAATATAACATTATTGTTCCCTTAAATGAGCTGCTGGTGTATTTTCAGTATCCTTTTCTGAGATGCACAAAGTGCCGCACTGTTAAGATACGAACGTGCCAAAGTCAGAGCTCATCTGGTTCTTAAACTGAATGAGAAAATCAGCATCAGTTCTATCTCATCTCATATGCCTCTATAAAAACTATGTGAAAATCCATCCATGCATTTTCAGAAAGAATGACAGACTTTGTCTGAGGGAGGGATCTGTACCTACTGTCCGTGGTCAGTGATCAGCAGATGAGGGAAATTTAAGTACTTTGAATGTATTTATGTTTTTTGTGTTTCCCTCAATGCAGTTAAGCATGAAGTAGCTAGTTTGTGTTTTGTTGTTTTGCACAAGCAAATCACTAAGGTGTGGTAAATGCACAGCATGGACATGGGTGTGGCCAGCGACAGCTTATTTGCATAAAAGTTACAGAGCCCTTAAACTGCTAATAATAGAGTGATTTTGTGTAAATAACTTTATGAACATGTTTTCATAAAGCCCATAGTCTAGACCTAGTCTAAATAAGTATTATAAAATTAGATATAAAACAACCTGTTAAATACTGAAATTAGTTTAATAGTGCTTTTTTTCTGTTTGATTTCTTATATTTTTATACATTTGGATACTAGGAACATCACTTGGGCTTCTTTTTCATTTCCGCTGGGTTTTTCTCAGCCAGTAAAACCAATTCATGTGAAAGCGAGCTATATGTATGTATTGTATGTAATGCATGCATTTCCCTGCCTAATTATGCAGTGCTCAGTTTCATGACAGTAGCAATAGCTGCATTAGCAGCAGCAGCAGTAAATATTACGTTAAATTACGTTCATCCTGCGCTCGGAACATCCGAACAGGATTTGCAATTAACCCCAAACTAATTCCACGCACCAGCAGTGAAGCTACGAGACAAATGAGAGCACACAACCTTATTTACTCTGAGCAGAACCGCAGGCCTCGCATGGGTTTCAACACTTACTACAGTAACATGGGGACAGGACCAGCTGTCACTCCCTCTATTGGCAGGCGAATGTTCCACTCTCATACAGAGGAGGGAGTGCCGGCTGCCATCAAAGTTTGGCATCGCCATCCGAGCCGAGCCCTTCCATTTATTAGCCTCGTTATTTCCGAAGAAAACTAGCGTGGCTTCCTGCAATAAAGAGCGGGGGAGGGAAACGCGGGCGACGGCGACGCGTAATTTCCCTTTTTAATTCGCTATTGATTGTTCATTGCCCTGATTTACGCCGTGGCCTAAACGCAAGAGTAATTAATATTTTACTATCGCTGTGTGTTAATAATACAGATATGGCTGCCTTTGAATTATGGGAAGGCGAGTGTAATCCCGGAGGGAGCTGAGAGGGAAAATAGGACTCTCTCTCTCTCTTTTTTCCCCTCTTTTTGGCTTGAGTTTTTTGGTAATGAGGCGGATGTGGTCAGATTTCTTTTACAGATACTTTTACGCCAAATTATGGGCGAAAAAAAGAGAGATGCTCTAAAATAATGGAATAAAACCAACATTATAGACTGTTATGACTGAATGTTCTCATCCTGTACTGTGCCCTCCCCCTCATTACTTGTCCCCAGGTGTTTCCTGTTTCTTGTTACTTTCGTGTGTATATACAGTATAGCCCCTTTGTTTCAGTGTTCCCTTGTCTGTTCTTGTACATATTTTTAAGCCTGTCAGTTCAGGTTGCTATTTCTTTTATTTTCCGTGTATTCAAGTTCCTATGTTCTGATTAGTTTTCTTATTTTTGTTAATAAATTAATCGCATTTGCATTCGCCTCTACATCTCCTTGCTGCACGAGTATATTCACTCTGTGGCCATCTTGGCAATGCCCTTTAATCTGTTTGAATGGAGAGAGATCAAAATATTACCATATATTTTATTTTACATCACTGATAATATTTAGACTATAAATATTGTATAATTTGACTTAAAAAACAAACAAACAAAAAAAAAAAAACATGATTTTATAGCTAGGTGCATCTACTGCACTTGCACAGATCTCCACATCAACCCATGTGCATATTTACCCACCAGCATGCTGATTCTGTTCCACACTTTTTTTCACTCTTTTTTATATATAAAAATATATTTCAATTAGAATACATTTTTGTAACATTCTTGAAGTTCCTCACCTCTAACAGGTAATGGTTCAATTCGGATAATTCACTCGTTTTTTCATAAAAAAAGAAAAATACATGTTCAAAATGTTTTTTTTTTTAACATTTACTATTAATACTTTTAAAAGACCTATAGAGATAAAGAGATAAACAAAATTTTTACATAACATTGAAACATAACATTGCAATTTTGTTTTAGTTTTTGTTGCTTCTGCAGGGGGTGGATGCAAATATGTGAGATGAACCGTTTTGCATCCACCCCCTGCAAAAAACTAAAACTAAAACAAAATTTCAATGTTATGTTTCAATGTTATGTTAAAAAGCATGATCAAATTAAGTTTAGTTTCATTATGAATGAACATAATGAAAGTAAAGGTTTGGAGGACATGAAGTGTTTGATTTGTATTCAGGAAAATATTTTGTGATTTTAATGATTATATTTTGATATTAGCAGATTTACTTATTTATATAACTTATATTATATTTTTTTAAATATTTGTTTCTATTCCAATTACAATTATGATTTTTAGTAAAGTGCCTTATCAAACATGAAAGCTTTTTTATGTAATGTTTGAATAGAAATTCTCTTATATATAAGATTCTCTCTATATTTTCAGGCAGATAAAAAGCCTTTCCTAGATTTTTTAACTTTAAAACAAGTTACAGTAATTTGACATTATAATTTTAACATAAAGTAGGGTTAAATGAATAATACGCCTGAAGTAATATGCACTGAATCACGGTTTATACACCACTCCCCAGCCCTACTTTTTTTTCTGGCCCGGCTTTAGCCTGGGATGCTAATGCTAATGTCCTCGCCACATTTAAATCCCTCGTCCTGTGAAGCGCCGGTCAGCTCTGTACAGCGCTGTGATCCAATTACACCCCTGTCCTGTAGGGTAAAAGGTTTGGCTGGGGCCGCCCTGCTTCATCCAGCCGTGGCTCAGGTATTTCTGCAGGGTCTGGGGAGCTCAGCGGCGTTTCGCTCTCTCGCCGAGGGGCCGAGAGGAACGGTGAAACCCGTGCTCTCGTCCTCGCCCAGGCCCCCAGAGGCTGCGACCCGTTTCAGCCCGGCTCTACGGCGCCGCGGATCCAGCCGAAAATTAATCACGGCTAAATGTACCATTGTGGGTACTGCGCGGCATCTGGTATCGCTGCTAAACATGGGCGCCGCCTCCTTTGTTTGCGAGCCGCCGTGGGGTTTGTGAGGCACGAGGCTGAATAATGGGCTTCGGTAGAGAGAAAGCCGTGAAAGCCGCGAAAGCTGCGAAAGCTGAGAAAGTCAAGGATTTTCTGCTACTGGGTTCAGTGTTTAAGAACAGAATGCATCGCTGAGGGTGTTGGAGTGGGGTAGGGGGTCTGCTGAGCAGCGCTATTGTTCATTTGTGCATTTGAATACGTCTGGAACCTCCAGGAGGGTGAAGAGGAGAATGGGGGGAATGTGGCATTTCAGCCACACAGAGTCTCAATACTGGTTGTTTTGATGTATTTAAGCTTCAGACAGCTGATAGAACCACTGGAAGATGGGATTACTTGGGTAAACCTTTGTTAAGCAGTACAATACAGAGGTCTGTGGGCTTGCAAAATTCTGGAATGATCATTACATAGTGGAAACCAACAGTACCTGTTAGCCTATAGTAGTTTTTTTATTATTATTTTAAAATGTTCTGTATTGTAGAATAATACTAAAGACATCCATACTATGAAGAAAACCAAACGATTGATTTTTCAAATTAGCACCTCCTACATAATAAACAGCTATGCCTTATTAATTTTCCCTAAAATCGTCAATGCACCTTATAATCTGGTGCACCTAGAGAGCTAGCACTAGCAGTTAGCTGCTAATGCCTTAGTGGAAATCTGGAAATCTAAGCTTGCTGTAAATAAACTGAAGCGCTTTACTCACCCAAATAAACAGTTTACAGGAGAGAAATCTGTGTGGATTAACATCCAGCACCCGTTTGACATTGACAGAACATGTTTTTATAAAGAATTACAGTTTTGTTTACTTAACTTAGCTTTGCTTTACAGGTCTCGCCACCCAGCAGCAAGACCTGCTGAATTAGGAAAAAAAACATGGCGACACCCCTGTTGTGCCTTATGTATGAAAATGATAATGCGCCTTATAATCTGGTGCGCCTTATAGTGCAAAAAATACAGTACTTGAATTTCTCTTACTGCCTCTTAAGTTTGAGAGCATCAGTACATCAGTAAAGTAGTGAAGAGGTAGAGTTACAGGTATACAGTGAATAGCTCTATTATGCTCGATTATGAGAAGCAAGAACTACTTGATTAGACAGTCATTAATGTTATGATGATGAAACTGGCACTCATCAGGAAAAAAGGATGGCATGAGCTTGGCATCAGTGAGAAAAATGGACCAAGGTGTTTCCTGATTCCAACCTTCCTGATTCACAGAAACAAAAAAAATAAATAAAAATACATGAATTTTTTGGTGATTTATAGTGTTTATAGGGGCAGGTGGGAGCCAAGTGGAAATACAAAACCCACAAAACCACAAAAAGTGAGTTTTTCGTAATAGTTATTATTCTCATAAATATCTTGAATGGCTTGTGCATCACAGCCCATTATAAGTATAATTGGCTATTGGGTTCTGTGTTGTAAAAAGGGGAGGTAGGGGGTCCGATTAACAGCACAATCGAGCTTTTTCGCATTTAAATACGTCTGGAACGTCCAAAAGGGCATTTTAGCCACACTGATTCTCTATACTGGCTGTTTTGATGTTTCTGAAGGAAACAGCAGGAGGTTTGCGTAAAGCGCTGGAGCTCTCAGTACGATCTCTTATGTCACATTTATAGTTGCGTCATCCAACATTTATAGTCGTTTTTCGTTCTGCGTATCGTTTTATTCCACGCTGAGATGATTAAAGGAGTATCTCTTCCAGCACATTCTGGCAGATATTGTTTTTCCCTCTGGGCCGATATTTAGACTCTTTCTTAACTGCCTTCGTTGAGTTATAAAATTTGAATATTTGTGTCTTTTGTTTTGTTTTATGCTCGTTTTTTTTCCTGTAGGCAGCTAACTTTACTTTCCAAACTGCATCTGATACTGGAAAATAAATGTTTTAGTATAGAATATAAATATATATATATATTCTATGTTTTAGTATAGAATATATATAAAATATATAAAAACGTATATATGTATAAGTCTATAAATATATAGACAGTAAGTCTATAAATATATATATATATATATATATATATATATATATAAATAAATATATAGACTTATGAGATAAAGGCCTGTTTACCAGCCGGTGATACTGAACGCTGCTATGCCACTGTTCAGTGACTTCTGCCATGCCAGTTTATCTCCCACAGATGCTTTGCATAGATAGCTTAGCCTAGCCTAGCCTAGCCTAGCCTAAGGTCTTACTAGCTTCCCCTCAGGTTCTCATCTTTAGTTGGCTAATCTCCCATTTCTGCCAATCTGCCAAGCTTTAGTCTTTTTTTACCTTGCTTTGAATAAACATTCCCCAACATAGCTAATTCATTTAGCTTTAACATACTGTATTTTTCGCACTATAAGGATTATATGCACCGGATTATAAGGCGTATTTTAATTGACACAAGTAAGAAAAAGCAGCGCTGTTGCTAGTAAATGCTTCCTAAAAGAACTAGACCAAGGAACCCTGAGTGTTCCGGTTAGACGGGGCACTATCAGCTAGCGGTTCATCCCACGTAGCATGTTTGAACGGTTTAACACAGTAAACATGCAGACTAGCGCTGTAATTAGCAGCTAGAGCTGATACTGCTCCAGCCTTAGTGCTGGAGAAACTTCAAAATTCTTCAAAACTCCTGTATAATGCTGCACTTCAGGGGAGTGGCTTTACTGCTTTACCATGTAGAGTCATGGTAAAACATGTTTTGTTATACGCACATTTGTCAAGTCAATTCAAGACAGTCCTAAAGTAGGTGTTTTTTTTTTTTTTTTGCTATATTTGACTAGCTTTGATTAGCATAAATATAGACTGTGATGTAACAGTATTGTGGTTTTGGAATTGACCTGTTTTGATTAAGGATGCCAGTCTAATAAAGTCAGTTCAGTGTCAGTGTGCCTGGTATGTTAGCTTCCATGTTGCAACGTTGATGAAATTTAGTAGGAAAACTTCAGCTGTTTCCACCAGCCGTAGGACAATTTTCCGATATTGAATATTCATTTTTTCTTCATCCATTTACTGTCACAACACGAGCACTACGCAAGGGTTATTGTGTGCAACAAAAAAAAAAAATAATAAAAAACGAGAAAAGTGATGATGTCATTGGGATAGATCCAGGCAGCTCGGCTGGCCCTGAGGAACTGATTGAAATAGAGCTCTTGTCGCGAGCCCAGCTTTCAGCGCAAATAGCTAAATTGCATTTAATGTTTACATTATGGATCCAGTGCTCTGAGCTTTGGAGCATTTGAGGGGAGGGGGGGGTGGGTTTGGTCTGGAGGGAGTGTGGAGGGGGGGTTTAGTGGGCTGACAGACTCGTTCTGAAGCACATTACCTTCCTGCTTCATTGACTACGAACTAAAAAAGCCCAGAAGAGCCGCAGAAACAACTGCATTTACATAGAACTGAACTCCTGAAGCCCCGGCGTTCCCGAAAAAAAAAAAAAAATCCTCAAGAGATGCATTAATCTCCCGGAATGAGAGAAACAGAGGGAAATTATAATGTCAAAAATGAATTAGCATGTTTTAGCGCGTGATTAGCATGATTCACAGGTGCTAACGCTGGTAGCGCTATGTTTAACCACTGCATTAAGGGTTATTGAATGGGATTCACCATATATGGTTTGAGTCTTGTGGAAACTTTAGAAAACTCTTAAAAACTGCAAAGAATGTGACATAACGACACGGCAGCGGTCCTGTTTACGCAATAAACACCGATATAAACATGTAAACACGATTACAGGCAAACGAGATTTAAAGAGATTTAAATATGAGCCACTTCTCTCACAAGGTTTCCCCCCTCTTTTTCCCGCCTCAGATACGCTGTAGTGTCAGTGAACTGTGGCTAATTATGCTTTCTAATGAGTTCTCACTGACAAAAAGCATTTGCATACTTAATTCAGAAGATATGGTGAATATTGCAGTCATGCTAGCAAAGCACAGCTAGTGATGAATAATATTTGAAGTTGGAAAAGTTCAAACATGGGGAGGAATCTGGAAATGAGCTGAGATGTGGGATCAACAAGTGGGCGCAGGTGCTGGAGTTGTGCAGAAATGCCTGATTTCTTGTTTTATTAACTTTTTAGATCCAAATGCTTCCCTACACTGTTATTATGGCTTGGAAACATCTCAGCCAGTTTTCATTCCTCTGCACTGCGTTGCTGAAAAGGATCCTTAAGATCTCATAAAAGTCCTGGAACATATAAGTGGTTAATATAGCCCTGGAGTCTTGGAGGAACAGTAGGAGCAGGTGCTTGATATGTGTAACAGAAAGTTTTACTTCTTCCTAAAAAATCTCAAGATTCCTTGCAAGATTCCTCAAGTCTTAAGAACACAAGGAGGCCAGAGAAACATCTCCATATCCAGCTAGCCCTAAAGTCTTGGGAAGAATTCTAAAAGTGCCAAGCTGTTGGGTTAGGTTGTAAAAGTAGGAGCAGGTGCTGGAATTGTTACAAAAAGCCTTTTTCTTGCTAAAGCCTCAAGATTCCTTTCTTAAATCTCAAGATTCCTTGCTAAAGTCTTAAGATTCCTTGCTAACGTCTCAAGATTCCTTGTTAAAGTATCCAGATTCCTTGGTAAAATATCAAGATTCCTTGGTAAAGTATCAAGATTCCTTGCTAAAGTATCAAGATTCCTTGGTAAAATATCAAGATTCCTTGTTAAAGTGTCAAAATTCCTTGTTAAAGTATCCAGATTCCTTGGTAAAATATCAAGATTCCTTGGTAAAGTATCAAGATTCCTTGCTAAAGTATCCAGATTCCTTGGTAAAATATCAAGATTCTTTGGTAAAGTATCAAGATTCCTTGTTAAAGTATCAAGATTCCTTGGTAAAATATCAAGATTCCTTGGTAAAATATCAAGATTCCTTGGTAAAATATCAAGATTCCTTGTCAAAGTGTCAAGAAATCTGGGTAGTAACAAGTGGATGTTTTAGATGGCATCTGTAGGAGCAGGTGCTGGAATTGTTACAAAAAGCTTTAATCCTGGCTAAAGCCTTATGATTCCTTACTAAAATTCCAGGCTTTTTTGCTAAAATCTCAAAATTCCTTGCTAAAGTCTTAAGATTTCTTGCTAAAGTCTCAAGAACACATGGAGAACAGAGTAACATCTCCATTTCCATTTAGCCCTAAAGTCCTGGGAAGAATTATTAAAGCACCAAGCTGTTGGGTTAAGTGGCAACAGTAGGAGCAGGTGCTGGAATTGTTAGAAAAAGCTTTATTTCTTGCTAAAGCCTCAAGATTCCTTGCTAAAATCTGAGGAACACATGGAGACCAGAGAACATCTCCATTTCCAGTTAGCCCTAAACAGCCCTGAAGTCCTGAAAGGAATCTGGACAGTACCAATCTGTTGAGAGGTTGTATAAGAGCAGGTGCTGGAGCTGTTCAGTTCGGAAAAGCCTTATTTCCTGCTGTTTTCCCTCCATATTTGTTGCCGTATGAAGCTAAGCGTTGGGTCATTATGTAAGCGCTCAGTAGCTTTGTATTTTTTCAGGCAGGCAGACGGCGTAGGTAAACTTTCTTGACCTACTTGCTCGGCCACCACATGCCAGAATACATCAGCGCATAACCAGAGGCGTTTGGGAAGCCGTATCGCAAGGCGTGGGCCTCCACCGTTGTCTGATTCATTCTGGTATTGAATAAAAAAAGAAAAAAAAAAACATCTAATCCGCAGCAGTGCCAACATGCTGCCCCCCCTGAGGGCGCTGTTAAAACAATGATAGTCTACTTGGAATTGACTCGCGTGGCTCGTCTTAGCTTTTCCCTTCCCTGTTTCAACACAGCCGGATCCGTGTTGGACAGCTGAATTAAAGACGTTAGCTTAAACGGGATTAGCGCATTCCACGACAATGGACTGACTTACAGCGCCGAGTTCAATGAACCATGCAGTCGGAGTTCGTTCCATGCCACACTGAGCCGTGTATAAAATGATCAGGCATAACATTATGACCACCTGCTTGTTTCTACACCCATTATACTGTACATTTTTGGAGCCTCACTGTACTAGCATATCGTCACTGCCCTTACACTGTGCCAAAATTTATTAATGAACGGACCAATAGAAGTACTTCAAAATGGCCTGAAATAAACTCTTTTTGCATTGACTTCCATTGAAAGATTAGAAGATATTTTCTCTTTCCTGTAAAGAATGTTGGAATATAATCAAGAGGAAGATGGATGATCACAAGTCATCAAACCATTTTTGCACCAGGAGTAAAGGCAAAAAGTTATCCAAAAGCAGTGTGTAAGACTGGTGGAGGAGAACATGATGCCAAGAAACTGTGATTAAAAACCATCAGGGTTATTCCACCAAATATTGATTTCTGAACTGTTAAAACTTTATCAATATAACCTTTTGTTTTCTTTCCATTATTTGAGGTCTGAAAGCTCTGCATCTTTTTTGTATTTCAGCCATTTCTCATTTTTTGCAAATAAATACTCTAAATGACAATATTTTTATTTGGAATTTATGAGAAATGTATAGAATAAAACAACAATGTTCATTTTACTCAAACAAAAATCTCCTTGCTAAAATCTAAAGATTCTTTATTAAAATCTGAAGATTCTTTGCTAAAGTCTCAAGATTCTTTGCTAAAATCTCAAGTTTCCTTGCTAAAATCTCAAGATTTTTTGCTAAAATTTCAAGTTTCCTTGCTAAAATTTCAAGATTTTTTGCTAAAATTTCAAGTTTCCTTGCTAAAATCTCAAGTTTCCTTGCTAAAACCTCAAGATTCTTTGCTAAAATCTCAAGATTCCTTGATAAAATCTGAAGGTTCTTTGCTAAAGTCTTAAGTTTCTTTGCTAAAATCTCAAGTTTCTTTGCTAAAATCTCAAGATTCTGTGATAAAATCTGAACGTTCTTTGCTAAAGTCTCAAGATTCTTTGCAATCAAATAATAGCTGCTCTATAGGTGTCCTGACCAGTCTGTAATTATTACTATAAAACTAGAATACCAAGTCTCCTATATGACCAGTAGAGCTGAAAAAATGCATAATAGCTGCAGAAACACTCACAACTATTTACTCATGATGTTACGCTTGATCAGTGGTAAATACAGTGAAAAATATTGGTCACAGTAAGGGGAGGTTGTTTAACAGCCACCCGGCCTGATTTACAGCTATCCTCTATTATTTAGCCGGAGTATTTTCATTGTACCGTTTATTGCCACAATATATTTTTCCCTTCTGCTGGTCGCAGTGGTTTTATTGAATAAGCCCACGCTGTGGAAAAAGGAGGTATGAATTGAAAACATGCCTCTGTTCTGAGGCACGCGGCGGCGGAATGGGCGCTCGTAATGAAATCAGTGATTTGCTGCGCCTCCTGCCAGCAGGTCAGAATGATTAAAATCCCAGGCAAATGAACTTCACATCAGAGGCGGCCTCTGCTCTGCATCCTAATTCTCTCTCCGGAGCTCGGCTCACGCAGCGGCTGCGTGCCGGCGTGGATCTGCTGTTGCTGTTGTTTGTTGCTGCGAAAACAGGTGACGAAGCTACAGGCCTACATGTGCACACTTGCTGTACACACTTGGTCTAAATCATGCAATATTCACACGATTTTCAAGACATCAGTGGTGTCATTTAGTATCACTTTGTTTTTCTTCCTTTATAAGACTTCAAATTGTGATCTATAAATTGCGTAAGGTCAAAAATATAGTAGATTTAACCGGAAAACAGGTGAATATAATCTTTAATAAGAGAAAGAGGTCTTCATTTCCAGAATGTTACACCGTTCTACAGATTCACAGGTTGTTGTGTTTCTGGTGTATTTTTGTTGATACAACCTGGTTAAATTGCATTTTTTTAAGCTGTAAAACTCATTTCTCTGTAATGTTTAAAGACATCGCATTTGGTTCGTATTTGGTTTGTAAGCGCTGCATCGTTGCTAGGTTACCGGTAAGTGGCGGAGTAATACATGGAGAGCTTCGGTTACAGTGCATTATCGCCTAATAACGTCACTCATAAAATGCCTCTAAGCCAATCACATTGCAGGGTCGGAACTAACTGTGGTATAATTAGGGTTATATTGCATTGTTTTGCTATATGCTGACATGGCATTAGTGCACGAAATGAAAACAGGCTCACACGTTTACATAGTGCAAATGTGTAAAAAGCGTATACCTGCGACAAACGACAGACGTTCTCGGTTTATTTGCGCGAGCTTTTGAAGAAGTGTTTGAAGAATCTTTCAAAGGCATGTTCACCACAGGGGTCCTGTTTACAGTTCACGTCTCTCTCGCACCACCACTGTGTTCAGTACCTGTTTTCACAGTTCTCAGACCTGCTCTTTATTTGTTTTTCTGGGCACATGTGCAGCTCGGGCGGCTCGGGCCACGTTCAGGTTCAGGGATCAGCCTGTTGAACAGCACAGCAGCTGCAGCCACTCTTTAACTAATAGGAAGAAAGAAAGCAATAGGAGGGGCTGTGATTAGACCAACCTGCAGAAGAAGAAGGTTGTGGGGTCCGCTGCCCCCCTCGCACCGGGGGCACTGCTCTTCTTCCGTTCAGCTGGTTTCCTTAATTAAGGGTCAAGGGGGGCTGAGCCTGGGGGAGTGGAGTGCATGCCAATTAATGTGCGACTTTAGATCGACCTGTCCGTCATAAGCTCTTAATCAGGTGTTTGTTGGGGAAAGCGATGTTGCTGCTGGGAAGGATGTGGAATACCAAATGCTCTGGAAAAAAATAAGAGAGCACTTAAAATTGATGAGTTTCTTTGATTTTACCAAATTAAAAACCTCTGGAATATAATCAAGAGGAAGATGGATGATCACAAACCATCAAATCAAGCTGAACTGCTTGAATTTTTGCACCAGGAGTAAAGCAGCATAAAGTTATCCAAAAGCAGTGTGTAAGACTGGTGGAGGAGAACATGATGACAAGATGCATGTTAAAAACTGTGATTAAAAAACAGGGCTATTCCACCCAAATATTGATTTCTGAACTTTCAGTCATTTCTCATTTTCTGTAAATAAATGCTCTAAATGACAATGTTTTTATTTGGAATTTGGGAGAAATGTTGTCTGTAGTTTATAGAATAAAACAAAAATGTTCATTTTACTCAAACATAAACCTATAAATAGCAAAATCAGAGAAACTGATTCAGAAATAAGTCTTTAAATTTTTTCCAGAGTTGTGTTTTCCTCAAAAAGTAAATGAACAAGCATAATATCTTTGTTCCGTTTGTTTAACTGGCTTCTATTTTCTCTACATTTAGGAGTTTCGGAGAAAACCTGATGAAGTTTTAGGTCACATTTGTGCTAAAAAAATATAGAAAAAAATCTAAAGGGTTTACAAACTTTCAAGCACTGATGTGAAGTGATCCAGACTAGTGCTAGCGAACAGCGTCATGCTACAACATGCTAACATAAACTGCTAATAATCAGTCGCCACAAGGTTGTAGAAGTCTAAGAACAAATCTTTAAAAAAAAACAGAAACAATTTGACATGCTTCTGTTTTTGGCTCACGTCCTGATGCTTAATTGGAACATGACCTCGGACCTGACCGCAGGAACCTGCCCGGGATGATTAGACAGTAGATCAGACTTACGACTCACTTGGGGTCACGCTCCAGGCCAGACGGAAAGGTCGGGAGGAGTTGACAGCGGCAATAAAAGGTAGCAGACGAGGAATTCGATGACAAGTGCTGAACTGGGGGCCGAAAGCCGCCGTCTGAGTGGAAATAGGGAACCGCTGATGTTCCCGCAACGATATTGGACGTGGGATGTGATCACTGACATTTCAAGTGACATTTTCTCCGCCTCCATTTTTCCGTGCAACAGGAGTGAGAAGTGGAGGTTATTAACTTTCTATGCGGAGAAAAACTTGCTGAATGTGTGCCGTTACACAAAAAGAGAATTCCTATTAGGACGAACATTACAGAACTCCTGTTCTTTAATGAATTGAAATACCAAAATTGCGGTTAATTTTGAATTAGGTACCAGAAGCATCAGATTTTCTGTTTCTGTTGTTCAGGTCTGTTCCTGGGCGTCTATGAGCTTGTGGTCTCAGAGCTGTGAAGACCCCGGCGAGGTGTTTATTATCTTATCTCTCCTGGAAAGCAATGGCTCATGCCTGCACACTCTGGCTGGTTTGGAAATGGAAGCTTTTGAGCATATGTGTCCAGGTGAACTGTTGCTGTTAATTGTCTCCTGGAGACAGTGGATAATAGTGGAGGTTTTTAGTGGCCTCTTGATCCAGACAGATGTTTTTTTTTTGTTAGCTTTTAGAGGCTTTTTAAGGCTCTTAAACACACAAGAGGCAGGTTTTGTTTATGAGCCCTATAATATGTCAGGTGCTTGATCAAAATTCAGAGCGGCCGATAAAGAGTAGAATAAGTAGAACGTGAGATGATATGAAGCCATTTATGAGCGGCAGTCGTGGTGAGATCCTCTATAAAGCGAAGTGGGTTGTGGTTAAGGGGGCATCATTTGGATAAATAGCCTTTTTTTTTAAGTTTGAGAGAGGTGTCAACAAGTAAAAGTAAATGTTCTGTTATTGCCAAGAGCATATTAGTGCATCTAAAAAAATAAGAATACAATTGAAAAATTACTTTATTTCAGTAATTCAGTTCAAAATGTAAAACTCATATATTATATAGTTTATTTTTTTATTTTATGAATTCAATGAAAAATCCCAAAAATCAGTGTCTCAGAAAATTAGAATATTATATAAGAACAATTTGTACTTTTGGCAGTGTGGGCAATGTGCCAAATCCTGCTGGAAAATGAAATCCGAGGGAAGCATGAAGTGCTGTAAGATTTTGCGGGAAAACAAAACTGCACTGACTTTAGACTTGATAATAAAACACAGTGGATCAACACCAGCAGATGTCAGACATGTCTCTCCAAACCATCACTGATCATCAGTAAATTTTACATTTCATTTAAAGGAAATAAAGGGATCAGAGTCTGGAGGAAGAGTGGAGAGACACACAGTCTAAACTGCTCGAGGTCTAGTGTGAAGTTTCCACCAATCAGTGATGGTTTGGACAAAGAGACATGTCTGTCATCTGCTGGTGTTGATGCACTGTGTTATATCCAACATGTCCAAAGTCTTACAGCACGTCATGCGTCCCTCTGCTGACAAGTTTTATGAAGATGTGGATTTCATTTTCCAGCAGGACTTGGCACACTGCCCACACTGCAAAAAAAAAAAAAAAAAGGTACCAATTAGTATTACATAATACTAAATATTTTTAAAGACACAGTTTTTTGGGTTTTCATTGGCTGGAAGCCACAATCATCAACAATAAAAGAAATAAATGCTGTATTTAAAATATGAGATTTGCATTTTGAAATTAATTACTGAAATAAAGTAACTTTCAATGATATTTAAATTTTTTGAGATACCCTTAAATGCCCTAGTTTACAGGGCATTAAGAGTGTAATCTGGTTTTGGTAGTGGTGGGCTGTGGAAACCTTGTAATGGACACAAAAGGTAGAGATAAGAGATCGTTTGGACAAATTTATAGGATGCTAAATAAGAATAAAGAAGGAATTCTGAAGGAATGTTCCACCTCTTACAGAAAGATGGTGCTTCCAACGAGACATATTCTCAAATCTCTTTTTCTCTTGAAACTTGAATAATGGAACCCATTCACTCTTATATTATCATGAGTGCTGTTTTTATGTTGTATTGTTTGTGAGGCTGGCCAGAACTTTTGCCTGACAGATGACCAGACAGGGGTCCTATTCTCTGAGCACCCCCCCACTCCAACACGGGTTGCCAGCTGTCCGCTGATCGCTCACCCTGATGGACAAGATAATGGAGTGCGATAATGGGTCCCTGTCCAGAGGTAGCCTGATGCACAATGTTCATCACGGCCCTCCTTGTCATCGGCACAGACACATAAATACAGAGGTGCCGGGTTACGAGGGGCCAAGGCTATGATACCGAGGACCTGATATTACTTCTGTTTGAGAGAGAGAGATTGAGATAGAGGGGAAAAGAAAGAGAGAGAGAGAGAGAGAGAGAGAGAGATAAAGAGTTCAGATTAAGGGAGTGATTCTGCTTTGCTCTCTTGTGGACTTCCAACCATTGATGGTTCTGGTATCACCAAGAACAGAATTTGCAAGCTCACAATAATGGTGACTTTACTTACTTACCGTATTTTTCAGACTATAAAGTTAATTCTGCTCCAGCAGTGCTAGCCAGGGTTAGCGGCAATCTACAGGCCGATTTACTCGCCTATGAATGGCGAAAGAGCTTTTAAAGGATTTTAAGTGCACCTTATAGTCCGAAAAATACGGCAAGTAAGTAAAGTCACCACTATTGTGAGCTCCCAAATTCTGTTCTTGGTGATACCAGAACCATGGCTAGCACTGCTGGAGCAGCATTAGCTGCTAACCATGCTAAGCGCTAGCTATTTCACCATTCAGAGGTGAGTATATCATCCTGTAGATTGCTGCTAACCCTAGCTAGCACTGCTGGAGCAGCAGGGACTTTAGCCACAAACCATGATAAGTGCTAGCTCTTTCGCCATTCATAGGCAAATATATCGGCCTGTAGATTGCTGCTAGCCTCTTTTGCAATTTAGACGTAAGTATTATTGGACTGTAGTCTGCGTGTTTACCGTGTTAAAACAAGCTACGTGGCACAAACCACTAGCTAATATCACCCTGGCTTACTGGAACTCTCTGTGTTCCTCAGTGTAGCACCGTAGGGCTACATTAGCTCCAGCCTTAGTGCTGGAGAAATTTGGAAATCTATGCTTACTTAGCTTACTTTTGGTTACTTAGCTTACTTAGCTTTATTTAACTTAGTTGCCCCACCACCACCAACACCCAGTGGCGAGACCTGCTGAATTAAAAGGAAAAATTGGCATATGGCAACACCTCTGTTCCTTACTAGTATTGCTTAAAATGCTACTTATAATCCAGTGCGCCTTATGTATGAAACTAGACCAGAAAATAGACATTCATTGATAATGTGTCTTAGTATTATAATTATTACAATTCTACCCAGATAGGGACTTGAACCCAAGACCCCAGCTCTTGTAAGATTTTGGCGAATGTGCTAACCACTAAGCCACTGTGTCACTTGTCTGTCAGTTTTAGTGAAATACTAAATGGCTAAAAATAGATTAAACCATTGCATACATATAGTTAACCATTAAAACATGGATACAATTTTAAAATAAAACATAAGATTGACGTTGAGCTTTTACTCTAGGTTAAAACCTCTGAAATGCATATTTTATTTTGGTGAAATAAGACATGTGCTCTGGGAGGAGAAGTGATTGTATGACAGGGAAGGAAAAAAAAAATTAGCATAGAGACTGACAGCTCCTTGAGGAGTTTGGTGAAAATGCACTGCTCGATACGCCGCGGAGGTCTTTCATCATAGTAATTTAGAGGTGCAGCTCTCAGTGTGACACAGTCATTATTGTTGTTTACTCTCCGAGCTCGCTGCCTTATATGGTCACGTTCGCTCTGTTGAGTATTGCACGCTGTTTCCACACCTACCCCACACTCCAAGTCCTCACAGTCCTGAAGTCTGAGAATCGACTGCCTTTTAATGGAAAAAGCCTGGCTTGTCATTAAAGCATGGCGGATCAAAAGGCTAATTGAAAATAATAACACCTCATTGAAATGCGCTGGCCCCCGGCTCCCTCGTTTGGGGGGGTGGGTTGGCCCTGCGCAGTCAAAGATCAAGTAATCCCGAGCCTGCGTTACACAGAAGGAAAAGTCAGGAAGATAATTGCTGAGGAAGTCTGGGGCGCGAGTCGAGTCAAACTCATTTTTGAAGTTTTGCTGTGGGTTTTACCGCCGGCTTTTGCGGGTCCTGAAATGCTGACCTTTCTGAGTGGTCTCCTGGTTCTAATACTGAGGAAAGAGTTTACCTGTGATGCAGGTAAAACTTCCACCGTTTCCAACATTACAGTAGCTGCAGTAGAGAGTCTACGCTTTGAAGTTAAAGAATGTGTAGCGTAGCTTTTGTAGCCTTCATGCTATCCCAGAAGGTTGATGCGGTGTTTCCTTGAAGTGCTTCAAAGAGATTTAACACTTTTTCCTGAGAATAACCATATTTTATGGACTATAAGGTGCACCAAATTTTAAGACACTTTCTGCAACACTAGTAAGGAACAGCGGTGTTGCCATGTTTTTCTTAAGTTAAGTTAAGTGAACAAAACTGTAACTCTTAAAAATACATTTTCTTTTAAAATCAATCGACCGCTGGATGTTAATCTACACAAATTTCTCTGCTGAAAACTGTTTATTTGGTTGAGTAAAGCGCTTTAGTTTATTTACAGTAAGCTTAGATTTCCAAATATCCATTAAGGCTGGGTGCAGCATCATTAGCATTAGCAGCTAAGCTCTACCTGTAGTATCGCTGGTGCCCGACAGTGATACTCTGAGGAACCCTGAGTGTTCCAGTAAGCCAGGGTGATATTAGTTAGCAGTTTGGGTTTTTTCACGTAGCTTGTTTTAACATGGTGAACATGCAGACTACAGAAAGGCGAAAGAGCTAGCACTTAACATGGGTAGCAGGTAATGCTAATACTGCTCCAGCCTCAGTGCTGGAGAAACTTGGATGATGGATAAAAGTATTTATGGTAATGCACTTTTTTAAATCATATTAATATTTTATATTTAAAATCAAAAATGAACAAAAATGTACATTTCTTGGGTTCATTGAGGCCTAGCTTGAAAACTTTATTTGCTTGGTTTATTTAAGACTCTCAATTCATAGTTTGATGATTTCTGAGATGAACTGTGAACTGTTTTTATTCTCTAAAATAAAGTAAAATAAATGTGTTAATGTGAAGTAGATTAAAAAAAATGTTCATGGTCAAAATGATTAAATATCAAAATACTTTTACATCTCAAATTAGGGTAGACATTTGAGTAGCCTAGGATTTCCTAAAATATATAATAAAAATGTGAAATGTTTAGTTAAGTCAAACTATAAAAAAAAACAAAAATCATATTGGGAAATTACCACTGTATCGAATCATCAAACCCCCTAAATCATTGTGCCAGGTTCACAGTGTATTACCAGAATCTTGCCAGTACACTGCTTTCTTATCATTGTGTTTACAGTGAGTTGTAAAAGCATTCCAAAATTAACACATTTCCAAACTGCAGCTGCTTTTTGTGCATTTTTAAGTGAAATTACAAGTCAAGTCAAGTCAAGAGGCTTTTATTGTCAGTACATCTGAGTACAGGTACACAGTGTGATGAAATTACGTTCCTCCGGAACCATGGTGCAACATAGAACAACAAGCAATAGACAACATAAAGTGCAGGAGTGACGACAGTGCAACATAAAATTATAAAATTATAACACTAAATAACAATAAATACAATAAATACAAAAGACGAGGCAATTTAAAGACAGGACAGTGCAGTACCGATACGGTATAATAAAGTGTATAGTGGGGATAAGGTGCAGAGATGTGTGACATACTGTAACATATAGAACATATATAATCACAGCAGTTACTGAGGTAGAGTTTATAGTTTTTAAGAGTGCAGCAAATAAAGTCATGTCAGTCTCTGTGTGCTGACTGGGTGTGTGTGTGGGTGAAGTTCAGTTCTTTGTGAGTGTAAGGGGGGGGGGGTGTACAGTTTAGTTTTGTGTAAAGGGGGGGGGGGGGGGTGTACAGTTTAGTTTTGTGCGAGTGTGTTGGGTGAGTGGTGGGTGGGGTGGGAGTTCAGTTCTGTCTCTGTGCGTTGAGAAGTCTGACTGCCTGGTGGATGAAGCTGTTGCAGAGTCTACTAGTGGAGGCTCGGATGCTCCTGTATCTTCTGCCGGACGGCATCAGAGCGAAGAGTCCTTGTGAGGGATGGGTGGGGTCGTCCACAATGCTGGTGGCTTTGCGGATGCAGCGTGTGGTGTAGATCTCGGTGATGGAGGGAAGAGAGACTCCGATGATTTTCTCAGCTGTCCGCACTATCCGCTTTAGGGTCTTGCGGTCTGAGGTGTTGCAATTCCCAAACCAGACGGTAATGCAGGTGCTCAGGATGCTTTCTACAGTCCCTCTGTAGAACATGGTGAGGATGGGGGGTGAGAGATGTGCTTTCCACAAGGAAATACAAGGTAGCAGCGATCTCTCTTTTTGACTCCACGATGTCTTTTGTGTGCAATTTCAGCAGCAGAGACGCGTGATCACCCTCATCGCAACCTTTTTTCATTCCTTTCTCATCCCCAGATTATTACATCTGATAGAACACGTCCCCGTATCGCTCTGATATTGAACACTCGGCTCAGGGCGAGCCATTATTGAACACATTAGGAAAAATAGCTTGAAGGTCCTTCATCATTGATTAGAGTCGGGAAATCGTCAGCGAGCACACTCCTCTAACTTCATTAGGAAGATTTTGGATTGGAGCTGAAGCTTTTGAGAACCTTTAAAGCTCAGAACCCAACAGGAACACCAGAGAGCAGCTTGTGTTATTTGGGTGGTGGCTCATTCTTTTCCCATTTTATTGTTGATGATTATGATGATTATGAAGCTTACAGCCAATGAAAACCAAAAATTCAGTGTCTCAGAAACTTATATTATAATAATATTATATAATAAGACCAATTGGTAGTGTGAGCAGTGTGCCAAGTCCTGCTGGAAAATGAAATCCTGATTTTTGGACACAGTGGATCGACACCAGCAGATGACAGACATGTCTCTTTGTCCAAACCATCACTGATTGGTGGAAACTTTACACTAGACCTCGAGCAGTTTGGACTGTGTGTCTCTCCACTCTTCCTCCAGACTCTGATCCCTTAATTTCTTTTAAACGAAATGTAAAATTTGCTGATGATCAGTGATGGTTTGTTTGGAGAGACATGTCTGTCATCTGCTGGTGTTGATCCACTGTGTTTTATTATCAAGTCCAAAGTCATCTCACGTAGCTTGTTTTAACACAGTTAACGAGCAGACTATAGAAGGACAAAAGAGCTAGCGCTTAGGACGGGTTCCAGATAATGCTAATGTTGCTCCAGCAGTGCTAGCGAGGCTACAGAGCACCAGGCTACAGGCTGATGATACTCACCTCTGAACAGCAAAAGAGCCAGTGTTAGCGCAGTTAGTGGCTAATACCAAAGCTGCTACAGCAGTGCTCCAAAGTCAGTGCAGTTTTGTTTTTCCACAAAATCTAAAAGCACTTCATGCTTCCCTCTGCTACTGACAACTTTTATGAAGATGCAGATTTCATTTTCCAGCAGGACTTGACACACTGCCCACACTGACAAAAGTACCAATTGGTCTTATATTGGCTGTAAGCCATGATCATCGACAATAAAATAAATAAACGCTCAAAATAGATAATTATCTGTGTAATATATCTATATAATATATGAGTTTCACATTTTGAACTGAATTACTGACATAAAGTAACTTCTCGATGGTATTCTAATTTTTTGGAGATGTACTAGTAGGTTAGATTCTCCTACCTATAGCTGCCCCACCTTAAAGATGGATAAAGGAAAACAAATGACATGTTTCTAAAACCTTATGAATGCATTATGCTGTGTTATGAGTGTGTATATAGAGCCTAATAGAGACGGCATTCAGAGAAATTGTTACCAAATTTAAAAAATAAATAAGTAAAATAAATCTGTAGGGGGCAGACACTTTTTCACAGCACTGTATCTGGCACCCACTGATGTCACGCCTCGCTCCAACTCCCATAATCCACCTTCTATCACCGCCTTGCTATGAGCACGTTGGCCGGTGCATAACCCCATAATCCCTCCACAGCTCAGGCCGCGGCGTGCCAGATCCGAATGAAGAGAGTGTAAACAGTGTTTTGTGAGTGTTCAGGGACTCCTCTCTCGCGCCGCAGCATCGCCTCCGCCGAGTACCGATGCTTAACTGCACCACTCACGCTTTCATTACATAACTCACAAAACAATGAGCGCATTATGCAGCCTGTCCAGAATGATGAATGCATTTCTGCGCCGCGCTCAGAGCAGCAGTGATGACATGAAATTCTATTGCTCGCCGCTGCGTTATTGCCCAGACAAAATATGCTGCCGCTGCATTTCGACCGCGCCGAGGCCCGGCCGCAGCAAACCCATTCAGTCCGGTCCTCATAATCTGTGCTGTGATGAGATCCAGTCCACGCTTTCCGTACAGACGGCAGAATGTGCCGCGAATTATTAGTATCGGTGCTGTTGAATATATTCAAATATGTATATATATATATATATACAAAATGCACTGCTTTCATTTTTTTCTGTTTCATTTGTTTCTGTTCTACATCATATTATATATTGAGATATATGTTCTCGAGAACCTGAAACCTATATCAAATTCCAGCTAAATTAAGTTACTTTTTATTAAGTTACAGCAAGCAAAACATATTTTGTTTTGTTCAACACTTTTTGTTTATTTCAGATTTGCATATGTGCTACTTTATACTCGATAGCTTTGATGTCTTCATTATTAATCTACAATTGAAATAAATACGTAAGATGTATATACAAATAAAGAAAACTCAACATTAAATGAGAAGTAGTGCGTCCAAACTTACGATTGGTTTTCTTGCCATTTTTTTTTTCTTTGTTCTGTTAGCACTTTCATAAAGTAGTCAACTCATTTCATCGTTATGAATTACTCTGATAGCATTACAGCGCTGTGCTAACACGCTGTGCTAAAGCGCAGCGACTCGGTTCCGATACAGCAGCTCACAGACGCAGCATTCTGCTGATCCACATCACCCTTGGAGTGATGAGGGGAAAGAGAGAGTGCCATCTACTAGAGGTGTGCCAAAAAATCGATTCACATAAGAATCTTGATTCTCATTTACTACGATTCAGAATCGATTTAAAATGTCCCAAAATCGATTCTGAGGGGCGGGTTTTAGACTGATTTTGGGCTGGGTATTTTTGTTGGACCTGGCAACCCTGGGGATAGCGCTTGTCCTTTCAAACGGAGATCTTCCAGACACACACAGAGCGTAGGTGTTTGAGAATCACCGGTAAGATGGCAGAACAAGCACTATATTACATTAGATTAACGTGTAGTTTCAATGTTTTATGGCAGAATGCTTCATAACAAGCATAAAAAAGATCGCTAGTAGTTAGTTTCAGTAACTGTTAGCTAGCTAACTAGCTAACTTTCCAGTTCCACCTTAAATAACGCTACAGGTGGCAGCGGGCTGCAGCATTTAAGGCGGAACGGAAAAATACAATAAGCTAATCAGAGCTAATTTCAGCTCCTCATCACAGAGGAATTAAGGAATGGACCATATGAATTAATTTCTCCACCTCCTGCCCCCTTTCTGAAGAAATACAACGACCTTAAATTAACTAGTTAATCAGCAGCTGCTCCTGAACTTTAGCGCTCCACTGCTATCATCACATCAGCCCAGCAGCGTCACCTACACACCACCGCTAGTAGCCTGGTAATAAAGCAGTGTTATTTATTATTTATTTATTGTTCATTAACGTCATTGTGATATCCCAGTGATTCCTCTGTCACTGAGGACCCACATTCCTGCACATTTTATTGTTTTTGTAACACATTACCTGCTCCAGGACCAGTGTATATTATGGAGGGTTTTTTTCAATAAGATTCATAAGCCAGAAGCAGAAATTTTTATAATTCAAATCGTTTTGAATCAAAAATCGATTTTGAATCGAATCGTGGCCCCCAAAATCGGAATCGAATCGAATCGTGAGATAGTAAACGATTCCCACCCCTACCATCTACTGTACTGTACCCACCCAGAGAGAGCAAGGCTCTGCAATTCTGCTCTCTCAGGGCTCTGGCAGCTGATGGCAGGCAGCTGCATGACTGGGATTCGAATCAGTGATTTCCCAATCTCTAAATCTGTCATTTCCAAGCTTTTAAAACGCCATGACTTTTGCCTGATCGACTAAATCTTAATTCTTTCTTCTCTTTTTTTTTCCCCAGATTCCTCAGATCAGTTACGCCTCCACGGCTCCGGAGTTGAGCGACGACCGGCGCTACGACTTCTTCTCGCGCGTGGTCCCCCCGGACTCCTTCCAGGCTCAGGCCATGGTGGACATCGTCAAGGCCATGGGCTGGAACTACGTATCTACGATCGCCTCAGAAGGAAGCTACGGGGAGAAGGGAGTGGAGGCCTTCATGCAGATCTCCCGGGAGGCTGGTGAGCTAAAAATTCGTAGCGCTAGCAAAACTCGTTCATTATAACGCTGTTCACGATACGCTGCCGTTCGCCAAACGCTACGAGCGCGACTGAATTCTGGGGTGAAGTCTTGGTTGACGTCAGTCAGTAATGGAGATGGAGCTCCGTCTGAAAGGTCTTCAACACGATGCACACAGTCATTCAAATGTCATAACAAACAATGTGCTACACGCCCGGGGGACGATTTTACCCGGCTCGCTCATTAGAGACGAAAGCCAATTGATGAGACTTGACTTGTAGGTTTTAGGGCATGAATTAGACTCGGAGCTTCGTAATGACAGGGGGAGTAGTTGGAGTTACAGTAGGAAACGCTGTATTTAATACTTCATAATAGTCCTACGCTAATCACGAAGCAGTTACGTGAATTTGACTTGCATGGCGACTCCTTCAGGGGATCATTTCCCGTTCTTAGTTTGGGTTCTTTGGCGGATCTGACAGAAGTACCACATGATTAAAACCAGCGGGTTCAAGCTAAAGTTAACAGAGGGTTTGACAAAGTGGCTTGTTAAATAGACAAGTGGCCAGCCCTAATGAAAAAAAGTAGATTGAAGTAGTACACTAAGCATTATTATGCTATAGTGCACGAAAGTATTTTCTTGTAGCCACATTATTATTAATCAGTATATTTAATGAGTGCTGAAATGGAACCATTTTTTCGTACTTATTATACTTTAATTACAGTATAAAAACAGTACAAAAGTCTTACTTAAATTGTGCTAAGTGTTCTTAACTATACTGAAATGGAACTATTTTAAATCTACTTAAGTAACATACATTTCAACATACTACTTCATGTACAGTATGTAACCCCATATTTTGATTATGCTTACAGTAAAATTATACTGAATTTAATGAGAATTACAACTCAAGTATCACTATTTATTATACACCAGGTATATTAGAGTATATGTACTACGAATTGATGTGAAATATATGTGATCTGTATTTTGCATTAGAGTACAAATATGCATCTTGTTCCTGTCTTTTGTAAGTAGCACACTTCTAGTATATACTTCGTTGGGTCTAAAACTATATTTGAATACACTGTACTACAATTTTTAGCATGTTTCAAAAATTTAATTTGATTCTTTTTTTTTATTAGTAGTCGTAATTTAATTTATTTTCTAAAAAGGTACATGATACATTGTATGTATATATATATTTATTTATATATTATTTCGAATATAACACTGTTATATTGACACTTAAACAACAACGTGCAAAAACGTACTGCGAAAGGAAAGTGACTGCGAAAGTCTCTGATTGGTGGAAGGTGAGCATATGACCGAGGCAGGTGGATCATGGGAAATGGAGTCTTTAGAATCAGTAGTAGCATTGATGGCATTTTTTAGTTGTTTTAGAGGTAAGAGGTTGTAATCTTTTGGCAACTGCACTGCATCAAATAGGCTGGCTGGTTGTTGAGCTTCTAGACGGAGATATTTTCTAGACAGAGCACATTATCTTGGTCTTACCCAACTGGATGAGTGATTTCCTTTTCTGGCAGTTCACGGATGTTTAATCAATCTGAATCCGGTTTCTTTATCTGTGTATTTTGCAGTCAAAAGTTTCTTTATATTGCTGTTATTGCAGTGATTCCTCAGTACAAGGGCTTATTTATTAGTTGCATTATTAATCGTATGTTAATTCATAATTAAGACTGTTTTTATGAACAAACATTCTTAACCATTACGACTGTGCTACTCATGGAAATGTTGTTGAAACTTCATTCATTCATTCATTCATTCATTCATTCATTCAGAACCTCAACATTAATATTGCCATACTGATTATAATATATATTTTTGTTCTGTTAGTACTTTTATAAAGTAGTCTCTGGATGTGAAGTGATTGGCTTCCTGCATTAAATGTGGAACCATTTTCTGTGGTTTTGTTTCCACTTTGGCTTCTAGCTCTTCTAGAAAATCTTATTATGGAGGCTGTGAGGATTATAATATTACAGGCTGCTCTGCTGCTCCGGAGTCTAGTTTTCTCGGCCGCAGTCGTCTGCAGCTTCAGTAAAAATAGAGCCTGGCCGTGAAAGCAGGAGGACGGACAGCGTCTGAGACGATGTGCTGGGCCTAATGGACTGCAGTCAGTTTTACCGCCCCTGATGATAGCCTACATGAGGACACATTAAACACATTAGGCTGTCTCTGCAACTTCGCCGGAGATTGCAGTCTTTGCACTTGCCCTGTGGTCTAATATGCAAAAACAACTCTATGGAGTGCTGAAGAGGATAAATAAATATATTCTTACACATACTAATGTGCACAAAATCAGTTAAAGCAGCAAATAAGACTTGCTGACAGAAGGTGATCGTATCAATAATAAAAGCATTTGTGTGATATAATTTGTGTGTTAATTACAATCAGCAAAGCATGTTATATTTTTGATATGTTTTTATCTAGAAAAAAAAAACAATTAAATTGTTGTTACTCGTAATAGAAACGTAATAGAAACTCATTCAGTCAATCAGAACTTTAACATTAATTTTGCCATGTCGATCATTGGGTTTTTGTTTTTCTATTTCTATACTTTTATAAACTAGTCCCTGGATGTGAAATGACATGGCTTTGGAGCCAATGCTAAAATTAAAATCTCTGCATGTCAGAAAAAAAAAATCTAATCGAATTAAAAGCACCTCTTATCCTGCGGGGGTGCAGACGTGGCCACCAAGAAAGAAAATGAAAACTTTGGGGGAATAAAACAAACAAACGGGATTCATACACAGAATGGCAATGGAAATGTCCCAAATAAGTTCCACAAGTTCTGAATCCAAGATCCAGCACTGCACATCAACAGTAGTAAAATTCATAGTATTAAGCAGCATATTTTCACTCGCTCCATTTTTTTTTCTCATTAAGTCTGATGGCTTTTTTCCCTTTTTATCCTTCTCAAAAATCTGTTGGTAACCAAGGGCCTAGAAGGATACATCATTTGCAACCTTAAAATCAATCATCTAAAACATAATGTACATAAGTCAGAGTCAATAAATGAATAAATGAATGAAGCTACACTTATATAGCGCCTTTCTAGAAACCCAAAGACGCTTTACAATCATGTTTAACCATTCATAATCAGCACTCATTATAATATTGGCAGCCAATAGCGCACAGCATACTCTCAACCGGAAACCATCGTCCACATGGAGGACTGCATCGGGCACTAAAGCATTTTACCCAGAACAGAGTGCCAATCAATATCTGGGCACAGTCAAACATACAGACCAGATTCATTTAGAGTATTCTATATTTTTCTAAATGATTTTAGAGTATCGTATTTACCTGATCTCCAAGTTTTTGTACTGTGGGAACGAACCTAGAGTCCCTGGAGGAAACTCACACAAACACAGGGGCTTGAACTCAAGACCACAGTGGTGGAAGGCAAACATGCTAACTCACTTTTCCTTACTTGTCTGTACTTCTACTAGTTCTGGGAGCATTGCAAGTGATTGCAAGGAAATCCAACCTGCTGAGTGGGCGAGTCAATTGGCTGAGCTGTATAATTGAGTTAAAAAAGTACACAGCATAGTTTTTGTGTTGTTCCAGCGCTCTGCATATCGATCGTCTGCGTATGCGAGGCGTTTTTCATCTGTACTTTGAGTTTCTCATCTTCCACACTCAGCGCAATCTCTTAATTAGGCGCACTCACTTCAACTTAGCGAAGAGGGTGGGATGTATCTCTATTGATTACCATTGGAGAGAGAGAGAGAGAGCGTGGCTGGATCCTCGGAGCAAGCTTTCAGAACCTCGTTCAGAACTTTTGCTTCCACAGGTTTGGAAGCCTTTGGGACGTGGTCTTATTTTTAGCAGGTGTTTGGTGGAAGCTGGACGTACCGACCGAGGAGAGGCGAAGTTGACAGTTTTAGCTGTGAGGGGCAGCACAAAGCAGACACTGTGTACTTTCAAAGGGGCTGACGGAGCTAGCGAGCGTGGTGGTGGGTGGAGGACTGCCCGAAGATATTTGCCTCTCATTCAGCGAGATAAGAGGATCCGTAGCGAGGGGGAGAGGGAAGAAATTTGATCTCGACTCCTGAAAGGCTGTTGTCCGTAGTTGTGATGCGTGTAGAACAAGGCCTTGGGCTAATAGCGAGCGTTCAGCGGCCGAGTTTCCTGCAGTAGCGCCGCTTTCAAAGGCGAGTTCATGTCGGGATAAAGAAGCAGAGCACGATTTTCTACGCTTCAATTGGAACCAGAACCAGAATAGAGATGATGTTACACTGTCGTACCACATGCCTTTGTGCAGAAACTAGTGTCAGTACAGTGTCGTGTCGTACTGACGTAAATTTTACCATGCCATGTTCCACCACAAAAGAAAAGAACAAGCTAAAGAATGCTGTGGGACTCACCTGGAGCATCAAAAAAGGTAGATACCACCAATCGTGATCATTATCATCTATCTACTGCACTACTGCCTACTGTGGTTGGTAACTTGGAATCTCAGAAATAGAATGAGCACGCTGGCCAATGCTCACTCACAAGATATTACCTCACAACTTACACAGGCATTGGCATTGGCATTCCCAAGCCATCCTCTAAAGGTAAAACTTCACAATGGGTTTTCCTCGTTCCATGATTCCCAAAAAGTAGACATTGCATGTTAAAGGATTTGAAGCAAGCAAAGCATTGCTATTTCTTGCCACTTCTCAAGAAGGACATGCTTTACACATGCCTTTTTGGACAAGCTGGGATTCCCAAAACTGGCATTTAGCCGTATCAGTACACTATCGTATCGTAGTGATGTAAATTTCACCATGCCATGTTCCATCACAAAAGAACAAGCTAAAGAATGCTCTGGGACTCACCGGGGCATCAAAAAAGGTAGATACCACAGATCATGATCATTATCATCTATCTACTGCATTACTGTCTACTGTGGGTGGTAACTGGTGGAATGTCCCATCCATCTAGCTACTATACCCACTATATCAGGGTTTATTCAGCTCTATTTTAGATTACTTACTATTTCTTGCCATGAGCACGCTGGCCAAGAACCTCACTCACAAGATATTACCTCACAACTTACACAGGCATTGGCATTCCCAAGCCATCCTCGAAAGGTTAAACTTCACGATCGATCTGTCTCGTTCCATGATTCCCAAAACGTAGACATTGCATTTTAAAGGATTTAAAGCAATATTACAATATTACAAGAATTGCTATTTCTTGCCACTTCTCACGAAGGACATGCTCTACACATGCATTTTTGGACAAGCTGAGATTCCCAAAACTGGCATTTAAAATGAAAAAAACGTGGGCCGAGTAAGAAGTTGATTATTATGATTGTATTATACAGGGTTATACACCAAAATGTGACTAACTAGTTTGCATTGTTTTGCATGTAGTTACTGAAAGTAATACATCCATCCCCCATCCACTCTTCCAACCATCCATCCATCCATCCATCCATCCATTCTTTCCAGGTTATATGTAGAATAAGGATTTAAAGCAATTTTATACAAGAATTACTATTTCTTGCCACTTCTAAAGAAGGACATGCTTTACACATGCATTTCTGGACAAGCTGAGATTCTCAAAACTGGCATTTTATTTTATTATACAGGATTATACACCAAAATGGCTAAAAGTTGTTTGCAAGCTTGAGCTTGAGCCAGAGCTAGCAGCAATAAATCTGTTCAGTGGAGCATCATATTCATTTCAAACCTGCTATTTTAAGGTAGAACTGGTACACAGTGTTGCTTTAAGGACAGTATATAAATATAACTCTTAAGAATAATATGTATAAATACCTGAATATATGTTAAAATCTGTAAAAAGTTCCAAATATCAGTGTAGACCTGCTACAACCTCACTGTTAGCATGGTGCTAACCTAATATAGCACATCTATAGCAGTCCTGCAGGAATATGGAGCTGGATAATGACTCTATGGGGGGCTTTCGCTGCGTGCCGAGCCTCGTCTCGCACTAGACGCAGCGCATCGCTCGACAGTGACAGGTTTGACGAGCATTTCAACTATTGAGGCACGCCTGAGTCTGTCCTCCGCTGTCATATTACCCACACCTAGCATTGCTTCCAGGTATTTGTCAGCTGGCGTTTGTCATCTTAACTTTGCTTGCCAGGGATATGACTTGGCTCCTACTGCGGGCCCAACATTAGTGAGTTTGGTTGTCAAGTCATTAAGGTCTGCTCGGGATTAAAACAGATGTGCTTGTTATTGAGGATCCTAATTTGCTTATTTCATTATCCCAGCATGCGAATGCCAAACTGCAGCTGTTTTTTGGAGATCTTTGGTTTATTAAGCTCAGATTAGCGGCATGGTGTTTATCCGACTTCAGACGTATGTCTTGCGTAAGCATTGACTTGTGGTCAAGGTCAGGCTTGGTGGCGTATTTTTCGCACTGTAAGGTGCACTTAAAATTCTGTCATTTTCCAAAAAATGGTCAGTGCTCCTTATAATCGGGTGCAATTTATGTATAAATTTTACCAGTCAGGTATTAAGGAGCAGTAAATCCACTCCACTGAAGTACAGAGTTATACAGGAGTTTCATTGTTCAAGTTTCTCCAGCTCTAAGGCTGAAGCAGTATTAGAATTAGCAGCTAACTGTAGAACTAGCTCATTCGTCGTTCAGAGGTAAGTATATTGGACTGTAATCTGCGTGTTTGCCATGTTACCGGAACACTCAGGGTTCCTTAGTCTAGCGCTATCGAGCAACACTTATGTCCCGCTAGCGCTGCGGTTAGCGGCTAATGCTAATGCTGCTGCGCCCGGCCTTAGTGCTGGAGAAACCTCACTGGAAACTCACCCTTAGACAAAATATTGGAAATCTAAGCTTACTGAAAATAAACGGAAGCGCTTACTCACAAATTACAGTTTTGCGATTCCTCCAGCTTCCGCATTAAAATGAAAACATGGCGACACCCTTGCTCACTGTAAATTAGGTATATGATTAAATAAAGAGCAAGCTCAGAATCTGACAGATCTGGACAGAAGCTGCTGCTGCCGCTGTCTAGCAGGACTGTCCACGGCTAAGGATTTTCATAATTCCTCTTTATAATGGATTAGATTTACCTGTGGAGGTGCTGTAATTTGAGTGATGGCAGCATGGTCTTTGTGTAATACTATACAAGAACCAGTAGTGCCAGAAGAAGGTTGTGGGCCATTTAACATTCCTCAATCCACAGTGCAGTGGCTGGGAATGATCATGACCGGTGGTATCTGGCTTGAATTGTCCATGCTCTAAGCATAACCCATAAACACATGTTAAAAAAGCCCATCCTTCCTTGTAATTTGAGGAAAGGAAAAAAAAAAAACTATCAAATCTGTTGTTGTAAACTGCCTTGCGTAAACTTTAGAGATCTATTTTTCAGATGGCACCTATCTATCTGTCTGTCTGTCTGTCTGTCTGTCTGTCTGTCTGTCTATCTATCTATCTATCTATCTATCTATCTATCTATCTATCTATCTATCTATCTATCTATCTATCTATCTATCTATCTATCTATCTATCTATCTATCTATCTACCTACCTACCTACCTATCTATCTTTACCAACCACAAACAACAAGACAGTAATCACTTTATCTTTCGGGAGGACTGCAAGAACCTGCATTCCCATTCTCTTTCTAATTAGGCCAAAATCTTCATCATCATCATCACCATCATCATCTTCATCATCAGAAATGGTGCAGAGAACAGCAGTCCTGAGCTGAACCTGAGGAGGAGGGTACTGTGCCAGTTTGAGCTACAGAACATGATGATAAAACAGACTCTCCTGAAGGTTCTCCTTCCCCTCCGTGTTTCTGACGCCTTTAAACCGAGCCAAGAACCTGATTAACGTTGCCAGATGGGGCGGGATCCCCTCAATTAGCACAGTTTGGCATTTTCTATCTGTCTGTCTGTCTGTGTGTCTATTTATTAATCCGTTACAATTTACAATTGTTCAGAAATAACATTTCTTATGACAGTAATAAACATCGTTCAGTGGTTAATTAATGTCTCAACTAATTTTAAATTGACAGTATATAAGACAGTTTCTTCCATAAAACTGTCCACTGTTGCTGGTAATGTCTTCTAAGACGTATTCCCCATATATAAGGACATTTTTGGCAAAATTTCAGCCCTAAGCATGGGCGTGGTAGTGGGGGGAAAAGTGGACCTGACTACCCAGGGCCCGAGTAGGGAGAGGGGCCCATGAAAATCCTGATTTTTTTTTCGCTCACTTTCCTTTGTTTACTGGCATGGATAAGGGCCCATTAACATAGAGGGTGTACAGGGCCCAGAATTTGCTGCTACGCCCCTGGCCCTAAGAAACTAAACTTAAAATCTTTTGTTGTCCATTTTTTTTCTATTTACCTCATTTTAAAGTTGTTCAAAAAGTGCTAAGTGCAGTGCTTTGGTAACAACGTGGCCACCTTGTTCATTGATCAGAGATTCCAATTACAGCAGCTAAAAGCACTGCTAACACAAAAGCCCATCGATCGGGGCGGAGCTCAGATAACATTTTCGGCAAAGTTTGGCTCTTGTCCATTACCTTATCTGCTCTACTCTTATCTACATCACAGAGATAACAATCTGTCTTATGATTTTACATCATTCTGAAGAGACATGGTGCTACCACCACCAAGCTTGACAGCTTGAACAGTGTCTATTGGACCATAAAGCTGTCCACTGTGGTTGGTAATGCCTTCTAGGACACGTTTCCCATATAAGAAAATGAATTTCTAGTTTAATTTTACTAAGCTAATGATCTAAACATTAAAGGAAACTGTTCATAAAATCCTAATCTTTTTTCTACTTAGCTCAGAGTCATTTACTAGTGCCAAGTGCTAAGTGCAGTGCTTTGGTAACACTGTGAGCACCTTGTTCATCAGTATTATCGGCGATTCCAATTACAGCGGCTAAAAGCACTGCTAACACAAACGCCCATCGATCGGGGCGGAGCTCAGATAGCATTTTTGGCAAAGGTTGGCTGGCGTCTCGTTAGCCCGTCATGATCCCCTGTCTTTGAAGAGATTAGGGGCCGCCACCTCTCCGGGAAGCGAGATCCAAACGCAAAAAAAGTCCTCAACAGGAAAATTCGCAGATGGCGGAGTATTAGCTCACTTAATAGGGCAAAGTGGCACCGAATTCCCCCCGTGTACCATGTCTGTGACACTGGCACTGATGGCTGGGGGAGAAGGTTATAAAGGGAGATGAATAATGTATCAGCAGGAAGCTTCGCCCTCGGCTGATATGTTGACGCCGTGCTCGCTGCCTGAGAGGAACTACGGGAGGATGGGGGGAGGATGGGAGGATGGAGGGGGGGGGCTAGACAACTTAATAACAGCTTTCCCCATTCGGCACTGGGCTCCACAGTGCACTAAATTGTTACCTGAGCCCGAGTCATGGCTACGTGAGTGACTCACTAATAACCATCTGCCCCCAGTTTACTTTGATCTACTGCCTCCGCGGGGTGCCGGCCTGGATCCTGAAGGAAGCATCTCATCCACAGCTGGAATTTTTTTTTGATACGGTCATGGCGTAGCACACGGTTCGTTAGTCAAGGAGTTTGTTGATTTAGAACAGATATCACAGCTCACAGTGGAAAATTCTTAGAGTTTAGAGAGGTTAATCCATACCATGAAAGTCACTGTGTCACGATAAGGTGCAACATAAAGTATATACAGGGGTTGGACAATGAAACTGAAACACCTGGTTTTAGACCACAATATTTTATTGTCCTGACAGACAGTTCTGGTGGAAACAGGAGAGTTGAGGTGCACATTGAATTCTTCCATGATTTGGGCAGCCCCCGAACATCCCTTTCAGACAGCTTCCTCTTGCAGCGTCCACAGTTAATCCTGTTGGATGTGGTCGGTCCTTCTTGGTGGTATGCTGACATTACCCTGGATACCGTGGCTCTTGATGCTGCATCTCAAAGACTTGCTGTCTTGGTCACAGATGCTCCAGCAAGACGTGCACCAACAATTTGTCCTCTTTTGAACTCTGGTTTGTCTCCCATAATGTTGTGTGCATTGCAATATTTATATTTAGAGCAGAACTGTGCTCTTACTCTGCTAATTGAACCTTCACACTCTTACAGCTCTTACTGGTGCAATAATGTGCAATTAATGATAAAGATTGAACACCAGGCTGCTCCAATTTAGCCATGAAACCTAAAATCCCACACTAAAATGATGACAGGTGTTTCAGTTTCATTGTCCAACTCCTGTAGAATCAACCCAAATTCTGCAGGTTTGGAAATAGACGTAAAAAAAACTAGACAAACATAACAATTTGCATTAAGGAAAATAATGATTTTAAAATAAAGTGTAAGAAAAAGCCAAAAAAAAGAATTAGAATTTGGCTCCAGCACATTTAAAACAGGAGTACATGTCCTCCAGTAGTTCAGGCGCTACGCTACAGACTATACAGACATCCAGGCTGAGCTCCCGCCTGAGGAGAAGCTCTCAGAAGCTGAAGGAAAAGAGCTGTGAAATTAAAACAATGACCTCCCGCTCAAAGCTGCTGTCAGAGGGAGGAGAGGCTGACGCTAATTGTAGAATTGATTCATAAGGAGCGCTGAACTTTCCCAATCGTACTCTACTTAATCTGTCTTCAGGAGGAGCGGGAGCGGCGCGGGGCTATTGTTGCTAGCAGTGATGGAGCACCACTGTTAATTATTTACACCAAAGGTGAGATTTGGACAAGGCTGTTCTGGAGCACGGGGTACGACGGGGTGCGTCATCCCATTTAGCAAACATCTGAGAGAGCTGTGGGATGGTTAGCATGTTAGCATAGGTTCTATCCTTGAGGGCTATCCAACGACTGACTCAATTTAACACCACTGACAGAATCTAGCCAGTCTGCAGTGTTCCAAATATATTATATATATATATATATATATATATATATATATATATATATATATATATATATACAGCTCTGGAAAAAAATAAGATAAATAAGACAGCACTTAAAATGTTACATTTCTTTGATTTTACCAAATTGAAAACCTCTTGAAAATCACAAGCCACCAAACCAAACTGTAGTAAAAGCATAAAGTTATCCAAAAGCAGTGTGTAAGACTGGTGGAGGAGAACATGATGCCAAGATGCATGAAAAAAAAAACTGTGATTAAAAACCATCAGGTTTATTCCACCAAATATTGATTATTTCTGAACTCTTAAAACTTTATGAATATGAACTTGTTTTCTTTTCATATTATTTGAGGTCTGAAAGCTCTGCATCTGTCGTCTGTAGTTTATAGAATAAAACAGCAATGTTCATTTTACTCAAACATGAACCTATAAATAGCAACAAAACCTCAACAATTTTCTTATTGACACTAGTTTAGACATTATTCATTAATCCAGCAATTTAACTAATGCTTAATTTCATTATTATTTACAGCTTTCTTAAGCATTAAGAAGAGATTCGTCCTACGTAGCTTTGTTTTAACACGGCAAACACACAGACTACAGTCTGATATACTTATCTCTGAACGGTGAAAGAGCTAGCGCTGCGGTTAGCGGCAAATGCTAATACTGCTGCACCCAGCCATAGTGCTGGAGAAACGTCACTGAAACTCACCCTTATAATGCTGTACTTCAGCGCAGTGAATTTACTGCCCCTTATAATACTTAACTGGTAGAATTTATACATTCATATAAGGTGCACTGTCGATTTTTGGAAAAATTAAAGGATTTCAAGTGAGCATTATAGTGCGAAAAATAAAGTAAAAAACTGACAAGCTTAACTGTCCAGACTTACAGATTAAAATACATACTACAACTGGTATCATTTAACTGTTGTACTGTTTAGGGTGAATTTTATTTATTTTTTATTTTGTTAATAGCTACAAAAAAGAAAAGAAAATGAAGGATCTCTTTACTGAGCCATTTCTGAGATATTTTTTTTTTTAACTTGATAAATTGAGCATGAATAAGAAGCACCACTGCAAAAAGCTTACAGTAGAACCCTGTATATTAGAAGAATTGCATATTATTTAAAGAGCAGTGCAATTTTCTTGCAACACTGAAGCTTAAGAATCACCTCCTACATCATCTGTGGCCGGCTGGACAGTAAACAACCCAACCAGAGTCATTATCATTCCAAATAACCTTTAGAAGCCATCAGCTAATTGCTGCTTCATGAGGCCTGTAATGATCTGGTGTCATTTTGGGACGTAGAGGGTCTTTAGAGAAACTGTGCAACAGCTACTGATGTTCAGGTTGATGCTGAAATGAATATGAATTTGTAATATCTGTAATTTACTCGATATGTCACTACCAGAATTCTGTGCCTTTTCGTTTTAATTCAGACACTTTAGGCTATGCAAAACTCATATTTTTTCCAATATTTTCCAGCTCAATCACTTATTAATTTATTTTTTTTTAATCCCCCATCATGCATGCATCCACCGTATCATGGCAGGCTGCATGTAAGAGTCCAGATGCTGTCGGTTGTAAAGACTCAACTTCCCAACATGCACCCAAATCGGACTTCCGCACTACCGTGTTCCTGCTCGCCGAGTTACCAATTGGCTCCACCTGCCCTCCCTAGTATATATACCCCTCAGTTTGCTCAGTCCTTTGCTGAGTATTGAATCTAGTTTTTCTCATGTTCTAGCTCTTCTACAACGCATTTCTCATTGTTTTGCCTACTTCATCACTTTCCCTATTTTGTACAATAATAGTTTATCATCTTTTGCCTCGCCCATTCTATTGATTAACTGTTGCTTTTTTGCCCTTTTAAAGTACCATTAACATTCTTCTGTATTTGCAATAAAGTGATCATAATAAAGAGTAAATCTTAAAAAAGGAAAAAAAAATGTTACACAAGTTCAAAGACACATTATACTAATATATATATATATATATTGACCCATATCCATCACTTCTGTTTATTGGTTACACCACAATCATCGAATTCTAGACCTTTCCTTCAGAAAGAGCCAAATGAAATCATTTCCTTTAATTCCGCGACAGATAATGGAGCATCATTTCTCGTCTCCCATCCAGTCAACTGATCCCAGATGTGACCAGTTTGCACCAACACAATGAAAAGTCTGTCACCATGATAGATTGACTGCTCGGCAATGCTATAAATGTACTGTCGGCCTCGTACGTTGATTGATAAATGACCCAATCCGGATCGGACAGACGGTCCTCATATCGGCCGACATCTCTGTTGTGTCTCGACTCGGTAATGGAATCATGCTAAGAGATGATTAAAACATCACTGGGTGACACTGCAGCAGGTAGGGCGGTGGATCTGAACCCACGAAGTCGTGGTGTTCTGAGATTATCCATCCCATGCAACTTGAAGATTCCTGCAGATTCTGTAGTAGGGGTGGAGGAGAGTTGATATGGCACGTCCAGTAGCGTCTCACAGATCGGGCATAACATTTTGGATCTTAAAGGAAGGCTAATGAGACTATTGCGGTATATGGAAGAGCATTATCCTTCTGAAATAGGACGTGACCAATGTAAAGTCAATTAATGGTCAATATTATAAAGTACTTTACTATTAAGTCAATACTATAAAGTTACTATCGGCTGACATCTCTGTTGTGTCGTGACTTGGTAATGGAAAATCCATCCCATGCAACTCGTTTCTGTAGATTCTGCAGTAGGGGTGGAGGAGTGTTGATATGGCACGTCCAATAGCATCTCTCAGATTGGGCGTAGCATTTTGGGTCTTGAAGGCAAGCTAAAGAGATGGTATAGCAGTATATGGAAGAGCATTATCCTTCTGAAATAGGACGTGACCAACGTAAAGTCAATTAAGGGTCAATATTATAAAGTACTTTACTATTAAGTCAATACTATAAAGTTGACTCGGTAATGGATAATTCATCCCATGCAACTTGAAGATTCCTGATGTTATTTGCAGGTTTTACAGCCACCAAGAAAATAATCCTGCAACTTTTCAGTTATGAATTTCTGGATCTCTAGTCTTGAAAATATAGCCAGAATGGAATATCTTACAGCTAAAATTAACAAAGCAAAATTTTCGAAAATCAGTAACTGGGAGAAATTATATTATAAGTCTATTTTTAGGATTTTGTAGCTTCTTTATGAGTTATCTGATTTTTTTTTTTGATCACGAAAAAAATGTTGAGTAATAAATGAAGTAATGGAGTACTGGGATCATGCTAAGAGATGATTAAAACATTGCTCAGGTATGCCAGTGGATCTAAACCCACAATGCCATGGTCTCCAGCTATTATAATCCATCCCATGCAACTCCATAGTAACTGTATCTTCAAGACAAGGTATTGAAATGACAGCTTTATGTGGTCGAGCATCGTCTCGATTATAGATTGTCTCTTTCACAATGTTATAAATGTACTGTACTGCCTTCCCTCGTATCGATCGACGTCTCTGTTATAATCATGCTAAAAGATGATTAGAGCGTCTCTCTGTGACGTTGCAGCAGGAAAACCAGTAAATCTCAATCCACAAATGTGAAGGAGCCCCTATAAAAGATCAGCAAGCAAGAGAGCTGAAATGTCTCTACCACTCTCTAAGAAAAACTTCAAAGGATTTCAGCGACTCGGAGAGACAGAAGACAAGGGCTGAATCCAAATGGTCCAAGCCAGCGCTTTGTTCTCCCAGCTGGTCAAAAAATAAAAAGAAAGGTGAACAGACTGAAAACTCAAACCCTCAGACCCTCAGATGATGAAGACACGTCTAAAACGGACTCGAGGAGCTCAATTAGGAGAGCCGGCAGACGAAACTCTCTTAGAAGTTGAGTTTTAAAGATGTTTTCAGTGTGGGGAGGCTCTGAACTTTAAGAGACAGAGGTGGAGACATCTTTGAAATAAGGGTTTGTACCTAGAGAGAAACTAAAATAATGTTTTTGTTACTCAGACAGTGTTCATGCATCTGGTGGACCCGCTGCATTTTAATTGAACTTTTAAATTCAGCAAAATTAAGGAATTCTACATTCAAATAATAGAACTCAAATGATGCAAAAAAAAAACAAGTTCATATCCATAAAGTTTTAAATGTTCAGAAATAATTCATATTTGTTGGAATAACCCTGATGGTTTTTAATCACATTTTTTTTTTTTTTCATGCATCTTGGCATCATGTTTTCCTCCTCCACCAGTCTTACACACTGCTTTTGGATAACTTTATGCTGCTTTACTCCTGGTTGCAAAAATTCATTCAAGCAGTTCAGCTTGGTGGTTTGATGGCTTGTGATCATCCATCTTCCTCTTGATTATATTCCAGAGGTTTTCAATTTGGTAAAATCAAAGAAACTCGTCATTTTTAGGTGCTCTCTTATTTTTTTTTTCTCAGAGCTGTATTTAATGATGTATGGAAAAAAAAAAAACAATAAATGCTCTTTAACGACCTGGAACAAGTATTGCAATGACTTCCATTAAAGCTGACATTAAAATGACATAATTATTGCTGTTTAATCAAATTAAGTCAAATTAAACGAACACAATTTGTTGTATATTGACTGTGACTATACTGCCATTGCGATATACCTTAAATTACAGTATATTAAACATACTGTACATCTGTATATCTGCGAACCTATAATTTGTAAATGTATGTAAGACACGCCTGCATTATTTTAACCCCCCCCCCCCCCCCCCCAAACAAATGTTTAGAGAGCTCATCTGTATGTTTAGAGAGCTCATCCTCTATATCACCAGCACCGCAAAGGCCATTATCACAATTAACGCACAATTAACATGTGATATATAATGCAGCTCTAATGTCAACAACCACATTTACCAGCGAGCGAAGGCACTTCTGATCTGAGGAAAGGTTATACATAATCAATGAATGCTAAGAGCAATGTGTTTATTATTGGAATGCCAAACACCCTCCCCCAGAAAACAAATTCAGCCTCCGGGGAGACAACAAGCGAATATTAATGAGCTGAATAAAAACCCAGGCCTGAACCAGCAGAGCTCCACACAAGGTCAGGAGGCGTCGCCCCGGGCAGGACGGGGGGAAGCAAGCGGATAACAACATAAACCTACTGGTTAAAACTAGACAACTTTAAAGATTTAAATATGTTTTATATTTAATATTAAAAAAATGAAAGAAAAAAAAAACAGCATTTTTTAACGATTTTTTATGCTTTAAAAAATTTCACAACCATAAATAAAAAGCCATGGTAAAGCTAGACAATCTAATAGAGCCTTTATATTATATATATATAAAAAAAGGAAGAAAAAAAAATGCATTTCAATGTTTTTTTATGCTTTAAAATGTTTACAACCCCTACATAAAACAATAAAGAAAACATGGTAAAGCTAGATAATCTCATAGAGCCTTTATATTTTATTAAAACAAAACAAACAAAAAAAAAACGAAAAAAAAACAGTATTTTTTAATGTTTTTTATACTTTAAAAAATGTACAACCCCTAAATAAATAAATAATAATAATAAAAATATGGTTAAGGTAAACAATCTCATGGAGCCTTTATATTTTATATAAAAAAACAGTATTTTTCAATGTTTTTTATGCTTTAAAAAAATGCACAACCACTAAAAAAAAAAAAAAAAAAAAAAAAAAAAAAACAATGTAAAAAGCTGGTAAAGGTTTGATTCAAAAAGATATGAATTTATGGGTTTACGAACTTTTTAAATCTGAAAATTTTAGGATCTTATGTGTAGCTTATTGACAAAAATCGCAATCTGTTCCTTTGAAGTGTATTTTTTTTTCAAATGCTTTAGAAATATACAGTAAATTGGCCATGAAAATGAGGTCGACATCCAAAAATAACACAAATTTAACACATTTATTTTTGTAGAGCACTAAAACTTTTAGTTTTAAGCGAAATAAACATATACTAATAGAGTACATGCATATTGTCGCTGTCCAATGAACAAACAGGTATATCCAAAACAGCTTTACTTAACAGGAGAGAGAGAAAAAAAACACTTTTAATGGAAAACAATGTAAAAAGAGTTTATTTCAGGTAACTTAGGAAAATTTCTATTGGTCCATTTATCAAGAATTTTTTAAACAAGTGTAAAGGACAGTTAGTATGTATAAATTACGTAATAAACAAAAAATTGACAAAAATTGAGAAACTTTTTACACATTTTAAACATTTTACACATTTTATTAACTGTAAATTTGGGAATCCGAATGCATCCAAACTCAAATTCAGCTCCAGCTACCATGCTAAAAAATAAAAAATAAAATATAAAATTAAAATAATAAAAATCTATAAGCACAACACGATCTCCTGCATTTTTAATGAGTGATTAGTCCACGCACGAAGACGAGGCCCTGCAATATTAATGAAGGCCGAACTTGAAATAGTCGGCCCATGGGAAGTCATTAACTTTGACAGGTCCGTTCAGATTCCACAATATCAACCATTTCTTCTCCTGTCGTTTCCATGTTATCTGCAGGTTCTGTATCTCACCTGACATCCGTATCATCATACATCCACCGTGCTGATCTTTGATTGGAGGTTGGAAGGCAGTAAATATATCAGTAGTGAGGCAGTAGTGATTTTTTTGCTTTCTGTTAGAGCGCTGGTCGTGCTGCAGGATTGCTGATTTCATCACTGCACTTGGAAGTCGGAGGAGAATGCTAAGTGCTGGAACACCATGCAACCAAACGCAAGTCTGGAGCACGAGGCTGCCGACTTTTTACTTCTTACTTTTTTGTTTTTGTAGAATTATTTTGGGTGTGAGATTCTGGATGGTCCAGTAATAAATGGAGGAAGAGAAGGGATGTTGGGAAATGTTGGTTTCAATGGGACCCCATTGGGCATCACAAACACAAAATAAACATAGAACATACCAAAAGAAACCACACTGTAAGCCCGGATAAGTTGAATTTACTTAAAAAATGTGAGGAAAAAAAGTGAAGTAATGCGTAATGAAATCTAATTAAGCTAACATAACTTAGAACTTATCAAGTTATTGCAACTAAAGGGGAAGCTGATTTAACTTTTTTATTTCTGTTATACTGTAAGACCGGATAAGTTGAATTTACTTACCTTTTTTAAAGCAGCCGGTTTTTAAAAACTTGAGTTAGCATAAATTAAAACATCTAGTTTTAATTACAACTAAAGGGGAAGTTGATTTATTTGTAAGGGAGCCCAGGGGGAATCACTACACACTGATGGTGAGTGTTAGTCAGAAACTGTTGGACACGCCCAGTATGCAAATAGATTCTGACAAAAACCAATGGAAAAGAATCTGCTAATGGCAACAGATTAAACTTTAAAAGTTATTATAAGTTGGTTCAACTCAAAGATCTCAGTTTGAATAGTACAGTATATGAGCCCACAAATGTTAAACTAACTCAAAATAGTTGAGTATTGTTTAGAAATATGCAATTTTATGTAAAACAGACTTAAATCGTTTACAGTGCAGGACTGAGGAAAACAGAGAAAACAGGGAACACTAACAGATGTAGGGATGTGCAAGGACCGACACCGGAACAGGAAACACACAGGCTATAAATACACACAGGAACTAGAAACACCTGGGGCTAGGGGGCGGAGCTACAAATGAACACAAGTGAACAAGTGAACACGGGAGGAACAAATATTGTTGAAATATTTTCCTTCAGCAGGTCTCGCCCCTGGGTGGCTAAGTAAAGCTAAAGCTAAGCTAAGTCAAGTAAACTGTTAAAAAAATAAATTCTTATTTTAAAGCAATAAATAAATAAATATTTAGATGAATACAATACACTACTGCTGCCCCGGCTAGTGAATTGGGACACGACCAAGATAAAAATGCCCTTATGAGGAGATAGTTGGAAGCCAGAGAATGGACGGAAAAACAAGAACAAGCGGAAACAAAAGTCACTCCGAGTGCGACAGAGAGAAAGACAGGGGAGGCATGTAAAGAAAAGCTCACCAGAGAAGCATTTTATTTAATTTTATTTTTATTAATTCTCGTTCATTATAGTTCAAACAACCTCACAGGCCAGATGTTTCATGCTTGCCGACCCCTGTTATAAAGAGGATGCACTCTTTTTTTGCCTCTTATGCATGGTGTAGATCTAAATCTGAATCTGAGGATCTCTCTGTGGTGAAGTTCTGCATGGCAAAGCTTTTATTGGGTCGATCCTACAAGGCTACCATCAATGATTAATGCATCTCAGCACTGACCGAAAAAAGAGATAGAAAAGAGAGTCTGAATAAAAGACTGCTCTGAGACTTTTTTATTTTATTTTGGAGAGCGTGAATCATCAAATAGTTTTCAGAAGAGAAATATTTATACGGAAGGATGTAGCATAGCGAGAATGCGTTTTTTTTATTTTTTTATAATTCTTATCATTCTGTTGCTTCTTCACATCCTGGGTCTGTTGACAGACCATTCTTCTATTCAGGCTCCATTTTTTTTTTTTCAGCTATTAAACAGAAGTTAAATTAAAAAGGCATTGTAGACTTCTCTACTTCTCTGGCCAAGCTAGAACAAAAAATAAATAAATAAAATATAATAAAATGGAAAAAAGTCCACGCACTCTTGATCTTTCGCCCTTGACTCGAGTAAGCATTTACTTATACATTAAAAACCTGTCGATTGGCTTCAGACTGGCGCCGCTGGCTAAAAAGGGGGCACTCTATTACTGGCAGCTGGATTCGAGTGCCGCGGACATCTGTGGCTGGGAGACCATGAGAGCACAACTGGCGCTACTGCAGCTTTCCGGGCAGGAAACATGGCTTGGTTCCTTTTTCTGTGCCAATCTGTCCACCACTGGTCAATTGTGGGTTTCTGCCAACTTCCACACAAAGAAGCAGACTGTCAGGGTTTGGACTGGAGCAAATCTCACACCAATGAATGAATGCTTCAATTATTTCAGAAACGATTCAAAACATTGAGAACTCTCGAATTCCTCAAAAACGGTACCACTTTAAAATAAGACTACCTTTATAAAGGGTTTATAAATGGTTTACAATTAGTTTATTAATGGTTACTAATTAGGTTGTAAATGCATTAAAATTCATTAATAAGGGCAACAATCTTAAATTAAGTGTTTTTCCATTATTTTACAATGTTCTGCAATCTAAAATTGAATACTAAAGTCATCCAAACTATATAAAAAAAACATTAGATTATTAAAAAAGTCGAAAAAAAACCCCCAATGTTAAATAAATCAGAATATATATATATATTTTTTATATTCTGGATTCTTCAAAGTAGCACTTCTTTGCAAATCTTGGCTAAATTTATTAGTCATTTATTAGTTTATTAGAATAGAAATAGAATTTGATTACGTTGAATGTTTAGATGTGATTTTGCCTGTAATAATCTTTTTTAAAAATTTCAGAGGCTTGCAAAGCAGTGTGAATCTACCTTTAACCTCAGCTGCTAAATAAACTAGTGCGCACCATTTCGAAACGAGTGAAATACACCTGCTACAATCGACATGCACTGCAGGCACAAAGACTATAATTGATAGGTGATGTAGAGCTCTCCTACTTCCAAAAAAAAAAAAAAAGAGAAAACCCTTGAAGAAATAAAACAACAGAGGGAGAGGCGGGCAGACAGGCTTGACGTGATGGGTCCTTCGAGAGCAATACTTCTCTGGATGAAATGCCGGCAGATTTATTGCTTTTCTTGGCCTCTTGCTCGCTGCAGTTTGGAGGGGTTTCAGGTCTGGGTGGCTGATAAAGATACACAGGGTCTTCTTCTGCAGTGGAAAGCCCTGAAGGCACAGTGTTGAGCCTGCTGAAAAAAAAGAAGAAGAAGAAGAAGAAGAAGAAGAAGAAGGAGAAGAACCCCTCCCCTCCCCACCGCTCCTCCACAGTGAGCTCCTCAATAATTCAGCAGGTCTTGCATAATCAGTCTGTATAAAAGGCCGAGCCGAGGAGCCGCGGTACAAAGCAACAGCTCCACACCAGTCAGCTCCGCTGTGATGCTGGAGTTGTTGGAGCTGCTTGCTTGTCGAGGTTGATTGGGGGGTTGTTTTGTGGATTTTTTGAGCTTCCCCTTCACTCGTGTCTTGAGGGCGATGGGATTCCTTTTCTTGAGGTTTGACAGCTGCAGCTACTGTAAGAATGTGTGTGGATTGGATGCTTGTACTGTGTGAATCTGACTGGTTTGAGAAAATCAAGGAAAAGATGTCTATTGTAGAATCAGTGTTGCATCAAAGAGCGTTTTCACACTATTAGTTCGCTTTTCAGGTCCGGATAAGTTGATGAGTTTGTATATTTGGGACGTTTCCTACTAGGTTCGGTTTGTTTTCACACAGGCGCAAACCTTAAAAAACACCAAAATACACACCAATAAACCACGCAAGTGTGTTGACTCCTCTGATTGGCCAGAGCTTTCTGGTACAAGAGCAAGAAAGTAAATATAGCAGGAAGGTTGTGTGTTCTAGAGCAGTGGGAAGCGTATCTTAAGGGCGATGGGATTCCTTTTCTTGAGGTTTGACAGCTGCAGCTACTGTAAGAATGTGTGTGGATTGCACGATTGTACTGCGTGAATCTGACTGGTTCAAAAATATCAAGGAATCAAGGTGTTGCATCTAAGGGTGTTTTCTGAGTTGATGAGTTTGTTTACTTGGAGGTAAGGTTTCCTCCTTGGTTTGGTTTGTTTTCACACACAAATAAACCATGTGGGCATTATGCCACCTGTAGTTGCTTCCTCTGGTCCTGGTTTGTTGATGAGTTTGTTTACTTGGAGCGTTTCCTCCTCAGTTTGGTTTGTTTTCACACAGGCACAAACCTAAAAGCACAAAAATACGCACCAATAAACCATGCAAGTATGTTGACTATTGGGTTTGGTCAGAGCTGTCAAATGCGGGGTCAAGACATCCCATTGAAAACACTGTGTTTAAAAGCAAAGTAGTGAATTTTCCTTGTTCAGTTTCACACTGCACAAATATACATTTTTTAATATACAGTCTAAAAATTAGTTTCTTTGATTTTACCAAATTAAAATCCTCTGGAATATAATCAAGAGGAAGATGGATGATCACAAGCCATCAAACCACCAAACTGAACTGCTTGAATTTCTGCACCAGGAGTAAAGCAGCATAAAGTTATCCAAAAGCAGTGTGTAAGACTGGTGGAGGAGAACATGATGCCGAGTTGCATGAAAAAACTGTGATTAAAAACCATTATTAGTTTTTTCCACCAAATATTGATTTCTGAACTCTTAAAACTTTATGAATATGAACTTGTTTTCTTTGCATTATTTGAGGTCTGAAAGCTCTGCATCTTTTTCTCATTGTCTGCTAATTAAATGCTCTAAACAACAATATTTTTATTTGGAATTTAGGAGACATGTTGTCTGTAGTTTATGGGAAAGAACAACAATGTTCATGTTCACTCAAAGATATACCTATAAATCTAAAAATGAGAATTCAGAATGAGATTCAGAAACTGAAGGAGCTATGTTATACATTATATTTAATTGGATTATAAGTTCAATTCACCAAAAACAGCAAAAACAACTAGACATTTCTTACAATCCTAAGATTTCAGTGGCTTCCAAAGTAGTTTAGTAGTTCAGAGCCTGCAGGGTGGATCTACAGTATTTTACAAGGAAGCATCAGCATGAAATAGTCCAGTCCAGCAATGAACCCACCCGGTAACATCTGTAAAAGAGGAAATCCAGATCCCGGCTATTGATAGATGTTGAAATAAGACAAACACTGAATTACATATTGTACTACATATTGAATACAGTGAACACGGTGAACATTTTGGTACTTTGGTAGATCTTCAAGGCACCCTCGCGTGCTTCTGCCTGCGAGCTAGCGGCAAGCTAAGGTTCAAAACAAGCTACATCTCTTCTGTAATTCTGATCACATCCGGCCGAACCCCCCCAGAACCCCCCACGCGGCGTCTCATAGCGCGTAGCACAGCGAGGAGGTGCCGCATGCAGGCTGGAATACCTGCGGCCTGGGGAAGTGCTCTAAACTGCAGGGTACGGCACGCCGCCGCCGCTCTCCTCTCCGACTTTGAAAGCGAGAGACAGCGCTGGAACAGAGAAGCCTCAAATCCGACTTTAATACCACATGCTGAGGCCCAGAGACAGGCTCCTCACTGGCTGCCGCTGCTCAAACAGAATTCTTAAAAGATGTGCGATAAACCATGGGAGGATTCCAAGCAGCCAGCTATATTTTTTTCTCTTTTTTCACCCTCTCCCCCCTCCAGAACACACTCGTTCATTCCCCCTGCCGTTTCATTATCGGGAGGGTTTGGGAGTGAGCTGAGGAGAGGGTTTGTGTTCTCAAACTGTGCGAACATTTTTGCCTCTTTTGTCTTAAATGACTGTGGCAGACAGTTCCAGCTTCAGAACGCTCACTACACTGTAACAGAGCCGCGGCCTGAAGTGCACCAACGTTTATTTCATATCTGAAACGCCCAGATACGTTCAGACAAGAGGAATTGTTAAAAAAAAAAAAACAATAAAAAAAAACTACTATTTAAAAAAATCAACTACTACTTTTATCGGTACCACTTTAAAATAATACAACCTTTATAAAGGGTTTATAAATGTTTACAATTAGTTTATTAATGGTTACTAATTAGGTTGTAAATGCCTTAAAATCATTAATAATTAGTTATAACACATACATAGAAAGGGCAACAATGGCCTGTTGTTTGTCAAATAGTGAACCCACAGCCATCTATATTGTTGGTAGGGGGAATCTGATTACAGTGTTGTTGTATTTTCCTGCATTGACTGTCAGAACTTAAACAACCTCTCACACAGTTTGTCATTACATTCAATCCATAACCAATCATTTTCTGGCAATTGCTTGCTTGGTTTGCCTGTCCTGTTGAATCGGTTCTGCTGGGACTGTACCTGCTTTAGTATCTGCTGTTTCTTTACCAGTGTTTACAATAAATGGCTGCTAAAAGCCACGTATTACATGCAATTATTTTGATCAATGGCTTCTCCCTATTTGAATCAGTGCAGTTTCCAGCCTCCAGTAATTTGGCTCGATTTAAAGAGCTGTTCCAACTGACTGTTAATGTCCCTGCAAAGGAAATGAGCAGCTGATGATGGATCACGGCTGAATAATTCAGAGACAGTTAAAAAGACTAGGCTAGGCTTTGCGTATGTTACACCAGCTCAATCATTTTCAGCTCCAGTCACTCTATGAGCACTGTGGGTAAACAAGCCACTCCCTCCTTCCTTATTCATATACTGTACGGTATATATATATATATATATATATATATATATATATATATATATATATATATATATTTCAACCGAAAATACACTATTATTTGTATTTATTATTCTATGTATATGCATATTAACAAACTCAACATGTTGTGTTTGTTGGGTACAATACTGTACATACTGTAGTCCTTCTGTTGGTGCACCATTGGTGAGCCCACGAGTGAATGTTCCAATCATGTTCATTAGCAAATGGGATAACGTATTATAACTGTACATCATCAGGGTGGAGCTACAAGTAAACCAACATTAGTTAAAGTAATTTACAGCTAACCAGAAAATAGCTTGAGCTGTTGACATTAGATAGAGTAGTTAACATCAGACAAACATCAGTTAGAGTAGATAACATCTAGCCAACATCAGTTAAAAAACTTCACATCTAGTGAGACAATAGCTTGAGCTGTTAACATCTAGCTTACATCAGTTAGAGTGGTTAGCATCATAACCAACATTAGTTAGAGTAGATAACATGTAGCCAACATTAATTAGAGGAGTTAACATCTAGCCAACCTCAGAGTAGATAACATCTAGCCAACATTGTTTAGAATAGTTAACATCTAGCCAACCTCAGAGTAGACAACATCTAGCCAACATTGGTTAGAGTCGATAACATCCAGCCAACCTCAGAGTAGACAACATCTAGCCAACATTGGTTAGAGTCGATAACATCCAGCCAACCTCAGAGTAGACAACATCTAGCCAACATTGGTTAGAATAGTTAACATCTAGCCAACCTCAGAGTAGATAACATCTAGCCAACATTGGTTAGAATAGTTAACATCTAGCCAACCTCAGAGTAGATAACATCTAGCCAACATTGGTTAGAGTAGTTAACATCTAGCCAACCTCAGAGTAGATAACATCTAGCCAACCTCAAAGTAGATAACATCTAGCCAACATTGGTTAGAGTAGTTAACATCTAGCCAAGGCAATAAGTACTATAACTGTACATCATCAGGGTGGAGCTACAAACATAAAGAAGGTAAAAACTAGCCAAGATAATGTAGAGAAATTAACATCTAGCCAACATTAGTTAGAGTAGGTAACATCTAGCCAACTTCAGTTAGAGTAGCTAACATCTAGCTAACATCAGTTAGAGTAGTTAACTTAACTCAACTTAAGTAATCCTGACTACAAAGAAGATATTTGATATTTTATTAAATGACCATGAAAAAGCCAAAAAGTGTAAAAGTGTAGAAAAAAAGTTGGCTTGATGTTTCTTCCAATCGTCATTTATTTTATTGCTCCACATATTTAATTCTTACTGCAATACCTGTCCAGATTCTGAAGTTTAAATGGAAGAGCATTATCTTCACTTGAATCACCAAGGGAACCTTTTCAGGTGTTGAATCAGCGCGAGTTTTATTTTTATCATTCTTTAAACAGCATGGCAAATGTCAAGCTCAGAGCAGATTTGTTGGCCTGCCTTTTATCCGGAAAAAAAAAATCTTTTGCACAGTATAAATGCGTCTTTTTTATTTTATTTATTTATTTTTTTTTTTTTTGCTGAGCTTTCACAGTTTTAGCATTTCCCAGGATGAGTTTTTTTTTTTCTTTTTCCGACAAATACAGGCAAGCTGACAATGTCTTTTTTATCTTTTTATGGCCTTAATAGTGCGCACTTCTTATGAAATATGGTGTTTACCCTGACACACTTTCATCTCGTTTGCCATCTCGGAATGAAATCACTCCAGTCTATTCGTCGATTCCAGGCTTATTGTATCTCCGAATCGAGGAGGCGAACGTTTTACACGGCCTCAGTGAACCAGTGTGGCATCAGGTTGATTATTGATTTTGCATTTTCTCAGTAATAATATGTTGCTTCAACATCAACTAGCGTAGTTAACTTTAAGCTATAATCAGCTAGATAACATCTAGCCAACATCAATTAGAGTTGTAAAGATCTAACCAAAATCAGTTAGAGTAGATAACATATAGCCAACCTCAGATAGAGTTGTTAAGATCTAACCAACATCAAATAAATCTATTTTGAAAATGTGTAGCTTGAGCTGTTAACATCTAGCTAACATCAGCTGGAGTAGTTAATGTTGCTCCAACATGTCTTTTTATGATTTTGCGTCTTCTCTGTGATAATATGTCGCGTCAACAAGTACCTGACATCTTCCTAACATAACCTAGAGTAGATAACATCTAGCCAACATCTGTTAGAGTAGTTAACATCTATACAAAATCTGTTAGAGTAGATAACATCTAGCCAACATCAGTTAGAGTAGTTAACATCTAGCCAACATCAATTAGAGTAGTTAACATCTAGCCAACATCAGTTAGAGTAGTTAACATCTAGCCAACATCAGTTAGAGTAGATAACATCTAGCCAACATCAGTTAGAGTAGTTAACATCTAGCCAACATCAATTAGAGTAGTTAACATCTAGCCAACATCAGTTAGAGTAGATAACATCTAGCCAACATCAGTTAGAGTATCTAACATCCAGCCAACTTTGGTTAGAGTAGATAACATCTTGCCAACATCAGTTAGAGTAGTTAACATCTATCCAAAATCAGTTAGAGTAGTTAACATCTAGCCAACATCAATTAGAGTAGATAACATCCAGCCAACTTTGGTTAGAGTAGTTAACATCTAGCCAACATCAGTTAGAGTAGTTAACATCTAGCCAACATCAGTTAGAGTAGTTAACATCTAGCCAACATCAATTAGAGTAGTTAACATCTAGCCAACATCAGTTAGAGTAGATAACATCTAGCCAACATCAGTTAGAGTATCTAACATCCAGCCAACTTTGGTTAGAGTAGATAACATCTTGCCAACATCAGTTAGAGTAGTTAACATCTAGCCAACATCAGTTAGAGTAGTTAACATCTAGCCAACATCAGTTAGAGTAGTTAACATCTAGCCAACATCAGTTAGAGTAGATAACATCTAGCCAACATCAGTTAGAGTAGTTAACATCTAGCCAACATCAATTAGAGTAGTTAACATCTAGCCAACATCAGTTAGAGTAGATAACATCTAGCCAACATCAGTTAGAGTATCTAACATCCAGCCAACTTTGGTTAGAGTAGATAACATCTTGCCAACATCAGTTAGAGTAGTTAACATCTAGCCAACATCAGTTAGAGTAGTTAACATCTAGCCAACATCAGTTAGAGTAGTTAACATCTAGCCAACATCAGTTAGAGTAGATAACATCTAGCCAACATCAGTTAGAGTAGTTAACATCTAGCCAACATCAATTAGAGTAGTTAACATCTAGCCAACATCAGTTAGAGTAGATAACATCTAGCCAACATCAGTTAGAGTATCTAACATCCAGCCAACTTTGGTTAGAGTAGATAACATCTTGCCAACATCAGTTAGAGTAGTTAACATCTATCCAAAATCAGTTAGAGTAGTTAACATCTAGCCAACATCAATTAGAGTAGATAACATCCAGCCAACTTTGGTTAGAGTAGTTAACATCTAGCCAGACCATAGTTTGAGCTGTTAACATCTAGCTAACATCTGCTAGAGTACCATATTTTTTTGTACTATAAGGCGCGCCGGATTATAAGGCGCAGGGTCAATAAGGTGCATTTTATGGGACATTAGTAACTAGTAATTAGTAGTTACTAGTAGTTAAGAACGATATACTCTCTGGACAGCAAAAGAGCTAGAGCTGTGGTTACCGGCTAATGCTAATACTGCTCTAGTCTTAGTGCTAGCTGGGGTTAGCAGCAGGCTACAGGCCGGTAATACTCACCTATGGGCGGCCAAAGAGCTAGCGCTTCATGCAGTTAGCGGCTAATGCTAATTCTGCTACAGTCTCGTTGCTGGAGGACTAAACCGATAGATAGAATTGGTAGAATTCATACATAAAGCGCACAGGATTATAAGGCACACTGTCGTTTTTTTGGGGGAAAATCAAAAACGGCTAACGTCAGACAAGCTGACAGTGTCTTTTTATCTTTTTATGGCCTTAAAAGTTTGCATTTCTTTTGAAATATGGTGTTTATCCTGACACACTTTCATCTCGTTTGCCATCTCGGAGTGGAATGACTCCAGTCTATTCGTCTATTCCAGGCTTATTGTGTCTCTGAATCGAGGAGGCGAACGTTTTACACGGCCTCAGTGAACCAGTGTCAGTGGGACATCAGGTTGATTATTGATTTCGCCTCTTCTCGGTGATAACGCCGAACAGTGAGCGGAATCTACAGACTCCTGGTGAATTTCATCCTGCAACAGCTCGACCGGGCCATCAATTACCTCTCCGCACGCCAGGTTTCCAGCGTCCCCGCTTGCTTTTCGCCTCCAGTCCATTATTAGGTAATGGATGGCAGAGATGCCGCCTCAGTCGTGATGCTCTTGTCTGTAAACTTCCACTTCATCAAGCGTCACGGACTCATTACGCGGCTCTCTCCCGGACAGCCCTATAAAAGATGGGAGCCTGTAAAATTGATTAGCCTGTCAGGCGTTCTTAAGGCGAGATGCATGAAGCTCTAATGGCACTAATGCCAGGCGGCGTGGGGAGAGCCGAGGAGGCCCTAGCGCCTTCCGGGTGGAAATTTATTACTCTCGGGCAGTAATTGCGAGGTAATGTTAGCGCTAAAGGTCTGGGAAAAGTGCTGCTCGAATGCTAGATTGCTCTTGATAGGATTTCCTCACCCCTTTAATTTACTGCTCCACATATGGATACCTGTATCCTGTGCCCTGCATCGCCATTACTTTTACATGTGGACTGGGATGTGTTATACAGGAGTTGGACAATGAAACTGAAACACCTGGTTCTGGATCTGGATACAATCTGGGTTAGCACCCAAACATCCCTTTCAGACAGCTTCCTCTTACAGCGTCCACAGTTAATCCTGTTGGATGTGGTTTGTGCTTCTTGGTGGTATGCTGACGTTACCCTGGATACCGTGGCTCTTGATGCTGCATCACAAAGACTTGCTGTCTTGGTCACAGATGCTCCAGCAAGACGTGCACCAACAATTTGTCCTCTTTTGAACTCTGGTATGTCTCACATAATGTTGTGTGCATTGCAGTATTTATATTTAGAGCAGAACTGTGCTCTTACCCTGCTAACTGAACCTTCACACTCTTACTGCTCCTACTGGTGCAATAATGTGCAATTAATGACGATTGGCCACCAGGCTGCTCCAATTTAGCCATGAATGCGGTTGGTCAACGTTGGGACTGTGAAATAACACTGAGTCATCTTCATGTGAAAGCTGCGCGTTTGCGAGCATTTCTGCCTCTGTTTGCTGGGTGATGTTGGTCGGTTAGCTAGCCTGCTGGACTGTGGTTAGGTTAGCATAGCTTGCTTTAGCTTAGCATTAGCTCTGGCGAGGTTGAATTTAACTGTTGTATAAAAGGGCTTTATCATACACCCTATTTTTTATTTACGGCAGGAAATACAGGTGCGCCACTGACTGATTAAAACCCTGACAACAGTCAACAGTCAGCCGTCCGATCATATTTTAGTCATGCAGGAGCACCCACAATAAACAGAATACAGAATAAAATAAAAATAAAGAAAAAAATAACATAAATAAGCTTCACAGTGTGAACACGCAGGTCAGTATACTCACGCACCGTGCTGTTAAGATACAAACGCGCCAAAGTCAGAGCTCATCCAGCTCTTAAAGAGAATGAAAACTGGCACACTGATTGGTTTATTTCACATCATGCCCAAAAACACAACCATAATTAATAATTGAAGCGTATCAGTACATGCCTTTTGCATGTTTAGAGTTGTTAACTCGAATCTAGCCAACATCAGCTAGATTAGATATAGCATCAGCTATACCTAGTTAACAGTTAGTAGTTAACTAGTAGTTAACATCTACATAATGTCAAAAAAACTAGTTCATATCTAGCCATAGATCATCTAGATTAGTCACAATATCAAATATAGATGTTAACATCAATGCAACATCCGCTATATAAGGTATAGCATCATCCATAGTTGTTAACATCTACAGCTATAATCAGATAGAAGCCTCAGAAGATGTTGGAAATGTCTTGTTAAAGGCTGAAACAACGCTCTAAATTGTACTAAAAGAGATATTAGGAAGTATCTGGCACGTAATTTGCCCTCTGATGTTCCGGGAAGCCACTGAAAGGGTTCTACCTCGCTGTTGCAATTTCCTACCATTGTGCCGCTGCCATTGTTCCCGCGATTCGGGAGTCAAGAAAGACTTTTCACGCTTAAATAGTTGCTTCCACAAGCCCTAACCACATCAGGATTCCCTTGAAATCCTTATTAAAGTCTTTTTAGAGGTGCATTTCCATGAATTAACATTTGATTTTACCTGTGAAATGTTTCCCCAGCGTCTGCGCGAGAGTTGTCGGCAGTTATTACCGCGGCTTTGTGTCCCGTTGTATGCGCCGCATTGATTTTCCGTATGAATTTTCCGAGCTGTTTGTGGAGATTTTGACCTTTTTTTTTTTTTTTTCCTCCAGTTCTATCGGTCTCCTCTAGGCAGCGTGGGCGGCGGCACTTTTCTGCCCTGGCGATGCAAACTGTGATCAGCTGAATTTTAATTGACAGCGCCGGAGGCGGGGTCAAGCCCGTGGAACGCTTTGCTTAAGGTCGTGCCTTGCGATAGAGGCGGGGCTGCAGTGTTAGGCTTGATTTACTGCCTCGTTCGTCGTACTTTGCTCTGTGAGGTTTTTTTTTTTAGTATGAGGTCGAGGAGATTACATGATTTGAAGCATCTGGATGCTATCTGATCTAGCCTGGTACCATTGGTACCAATAGTAGCATAGGTCATTCTCTGTATCTACAGATATCTGTGTGAATAAAAAGCAAGAAAACGAGGGATCAGTGTCTTTCACAATGTATCAGACTCTGCAACAACATAATAACATAACATCTTCTAGACCAATTACATCAGATTGAGTAGTTATCGTCTAGTAAACATTAGATACACTGAAAAAAATGATGAGTAAAGTTTACTTTAAAAAGTTTCGCAACTTTCTGCATTTGCTTTTTTTAAGTAAATTTAATTTCATGTAAATTTAAGTAACTTCAACTCAGTTTTAAGACTTAAATGTTACACAGAGTAAATAAGTGAACTGAACTTCAGTCAATCTTTTCTTTTAGTAAACTTTACTTCATTTCTGCATACAATATTACCTAATTACAATTACTTTATAATTCATACAATACTTAAATAATTTATGATACATAACATATATTACAATTCATGAGATTTAAATATTTTTAGTTAAAACACACATATTACACTGTTATAACATATGGATGGCATGTACTACATTCTTTTTAGTATTCTAAAGTATAGTATAGTATAGTATAGTTTAGTATAGTATAGTATAGTATAGTATAGTTTAGTATAGTTTAGTATACTAAAAAGAATGTATTACATGCTGTCCATGTGTTGAGACAGTGAGACTTGGTCTGTTTACAAAATAAATATTTGAGATTATGTAAATATTTGAATGTGTGTTTGAACTAAAATTATATATAATAATATTGTATAAATGTAGTAATTGTAATTAGGTAATATTGTATGCAGAAATGAAGTAAAGTTTACTAAAAGAAAGGATTGACTGAAGTTCAGTTCACTTGTTTACTCTGTGTAACATTTCTTGTTCAAATCTTGAAACTGTTGTTGAAGTAACTTAAATAGTTACTTTATAAATTATTTATTATATATTTATATTATTTATTTATACATTTTTATTGAAAGATTTAAAGAGAGTTAAAGAGGAGGAGAAAATAGGATCTGTTTGGTTATAAAGACACTCCGCCAGTTAAAATAGTTCTATTTCTGCTCTGTTTGTTTGTAGCTGCACTGTTGCTGTTTGGTTTGTAAGCGCTGCTGCATCGTTGCTAGGTTACCTGTATGTAGCGGAGTAATACGTACATGGAGAGCTTCGGTTACAGTGCATTACTGGCTGATAGCGGCACATTAATAGAACGCCTCTCAGCCTCTCAATCACATTGCAATTTTTTTTAGGAAACTACAGTATTTCGACCTTGTGGAGTCCATTGATCAAAATTTAAGCTAAAAAAATGATTGTTATTGGATTAAGTTTAATAAGTGCCAAACTAGATCTCCAGACGTATCCCATCCATCATATGCGGGTGTTTGAAGAGCAGATGAGTGGCATCTCTGTCAGAGTCTGTAGAACAGTCAGTCGGAGTCAGCACTATTTCTGGGGCGCAGCTGGGGGTAAAGATTTGCCCTTCTTCGCCCTCCTGCTGCAGAGTCCTGATACAGCTTTTCTTGCCTTTTCACACAGAAAGCTGCAGATACAGGGGATGATCTACAGCAACAACTTTGCGAGATCTTTAAAACTAACTTTTTTGTCATATGAACACCTGAGCAACCACCTAGTAACCTCCTGTAAACTCCTGTACCAGAGAAAACATCACATAGCAACACCTTAGCAACCAAAACCTGCTATATCACACTTCTGTAAACACTGCTGAGCATACATCCACCGATACATCCACCCCCATGTTTTACAGTTGGGGAGGTCTTTTTCGTCATGAAATTCTGCACATATTTCATTATGTAAAACATGCCTTTTCTTTTTAGTCCCTCTTTTACAGGTAAGGTTTTTTTTTTTTTTAGCATCCTTCCTTAATTTTTAAGGTGCTGCTGCAGCAGATGCTGCTTTTATGAGATTTAACGAATCAGCTTATTTGTTATTTGATAAGCTTCTCGTGAGTTGAACTTTTGAGGTGTTTGAGTTGTTTTAGTTTGAGTTCGGCTGTTTGACGCCTCAAGACTTCGTATCGTTTGACGTCTGAATGGCAGACAGTAATACAGTATGTACTGATACAGGATGTACTGTATATTCCTTTATATATTATGCCTATAAGCCTATATTTTCTCAAATAGGAATGACAGACATAAAACCCTCACAGGAGGCCATCTGCCGCCTCTTTTCCTGTCAGGAAATCGACGTGGCTGTATCGCCGGTAGAGCTGTTTTTTCTGCAGTGCTTAATAACTCAAAGCATCTCCACACTGTTTACTCCACACTGGCTGTGCTGCCGTTATTGCTCTCAGCTCACACTGCGGTTCTTCCTCCTCCTCCTCTTGCTCCTCCTTCTTCTTCTTTTTCCCAACCATGGAGGTTTCTTTCCCATGTCCAGCCAATCCACAGCGAGCTTAAACATCTTAAGTAGTCCTCTGTGACTCTTGGAGCCTAGAGTTCACAAGAGTTCACAAGAGCCCAGAGTTAAGAAAACATATTTCATAGTTATTGTAAACTGTAAAAGCATATACAGTACAGGCCTAAAAAAAGGTTTGGACACACCTTCTCTTTTATTTTCATGACTATTTACATTGTAGATTCTCACTGAAGCATCAAAACTATGAATGAACACATGTGGAGTTTTAGGTACTTAACAAAAAAAATGAGCTGAACCTCCACAGTCACCGGACCTGAACCCAATCCAGATTTGAGGTTTGGGGTGAGCTGGAGCACAGAGTGAAGAAGACAAAGGAGCAACAAGTGCTAATAAACACCTCTGGGAACTCCTTCCTTCCTTCAAGACTGTTGGAAAACCATTTCATTTCAGGTGGCCACCTCTTTGCGAGAAGCTCATTGAGAGAATGATGCCAAGAGTGTGCAAAAAGCAGTAATCAGAGTAAAGGGCGGCTATTTTAAAGAAACTAGAATATAAAACATGTTTTTTTTTTTAGTTATTTAACCTTTTTTTGTTAAGTACATAAAACTCCACATGTGTTCATTCATAGTTTTGATGCTTCAGTGAGAATCTACAATGTAAATAGTCATGAAAATAAAGAAAATGCATTAAAAAAGAGAAGGTGTGTCCAAACTTTTGGCCTAATTATAAAGCATTACTCTGCATTTTTCTGTTGCTATAAGACACATATCTGACTGACAGAGGCAGCAACCAAACAAAACTGCTTTTTAAAATGCCTTCTAGCACCATACTCTACTGATTCTTTGAGGGGTATATTAATGAGGTTTTTTTTAGCAAAGTCATAGAACAATCTAACCAATCAGATTAATGATTTTCTCTAAGGGGGCGTGGCCATGGCTGCCAAACTCCCTTTTTAGCAGCATTCTGATGAAGGTGCTACGAACGCATTGGTTAGTCGTAAGCAGTCATTACTGTCAAGACATTATAGTGAGTCATAATAAAATTTACTTCATGTTTAAAAAGCATATGAAACTCCACTTCACTTCACTTAAAGTTAGTTATGACTGTATATAAGGCTTTATAATGTGTTACACGCTTACATTATATAAAAGCCTAATTTGAGAAATCATAGCTGCATATTATAATGCATTATACCAACATATACCAAATATGTGTTATAGTGCAGTATCAACACTGCATTGTACAATGTTCTTATGAATAGATATTATAAGGCATTATAAGCCCTTTCTTTATAAACCCTTATACTTGTAGTTTACAAGGTCCTCTTACTAGGTAAGTACTAATGAGTTACTATACAGGCTAATTACAGTCATTATAAGGTATTATGCATGTCATATAATGCACTATGAATGTATTCATAAGGAAATGTTACCAAAGCATTCTTAGAAGTCATGCCTTAGGAACATCTTTCCATTAAGCTATACCATATTAATACTTTAGAAACTACCTAGCAACAACTTAGCAACGTCTTAGCAACACCTTATACCAGAGCAACCAACAGTTATACCATAGCAACACCTCAACAACCAGACTTCACTTCAGAGTGAATTTCTATCTATGAGTCTCCCTGTGAAGCTGCTGAGCTCAATGGCTTTTATTAATAGATTCAGCCGGCTAATTAGCGGTGTCATCCCGCTCACGTCTGAGAGGAAGATCAAACCGTGGTGGCGGCGAGGAAGGGCTTCCATTGTGCGAAAAAAGAGTCGAGAGAGGCCAAAGTCTAGTCATTAGCCAGTCGAGCGGGGTTGCCATGTTCAAGTTCTCATTGCCTGTGAGCGAGTAATGGAGGAAGTAATGGAGGGAAGGCGGAACAAGGGTCTGATTGCGATGTTGGGGCTCAAAGATCTGACGTGGCCATTAATTTGTGTTGTCCCCAGTTCCCCCAACCACCCGTCGAGAGTTCCCAACCTCAGCCCAGCGCTTCTTTAGTGTTCCAGGGCTTCAGAGTGTCTTCAGAGCGTCTGAAACTGCTAATCATTCCATCAAGACTTTCCCAAAGTGTTTAATGAAGTGAGGTAATTACAGAATGGACCTTCGTCTGTTCGAATTTTGTTGTCTGGTTGTGGTCTTTACCCTCCTATTATATTTAGGGTCAATTTGACCCTGTTGGGGAGTCGCTGAGTGGTCCAGCGATCTAAATCGCTGCCTCTATGATAGGGAGATTGCTGGTTCGAATCCCTGTCATGCAGCCTGCTATCAGCTGCTGAATCCCCGAGAGAGCACAATTGGCCTCTCTGATGTCGACCAGCACAAGGCTGCATCTGTGAGCTGATGTATCAGAACCGAGTGTGCTGTGATGCTACTCGGCAATTTAAAAAAGAGGCGGAGTCTGACTTCACATGTGTCGGAGGAGGCGTGTTTTAGTCTTCACCCACCTGGCGTTGTGGCATCACTACAGATGGGGGGGATATACAGGTGTCTAGCAATTGAATGGGTGGGACTATTGACCTAGCTAGAAATATATATATATATATATATATATATATATATATATATATATATAAAATGACTGTGTTCAATGCTTAAGGTCATTAATTGATTGATACATATGTTTTTACTTTATATTTTAATACTTTTTCTGATTTAATGAAGACGACAACTATACTTTTTGGGATCAGGCTATTTAAGTAGTCAACAAACAAATGTAGCATGTGAAATAAACCTGGGAAACTATTTGAATTATTATATAATAATTTTTAGGACGGGTCAAATAGATCCCAAGGATAAAGATGTTAGCAAATTTGAAAGTAACACAAGGGTTAAAGAACAGATCGGGAAAGTTAGTGTTGCTCATATGAAGGTAAATCTGATCAAACCTCCAATAACTTGAGGATTGACGTGTAAAATTGCCTGCAAAGACCTGCAAAATGTCTTTGAAAACTTATCCAAGAATTCCATGTCCACCTTGTCATCTTGTGATAAACACCTTCTTTAAGAACGTAACCTTTATTATCAGTGTCATCAAACCTTCAAAATGTTTAATTTTGTGGATTATGTGTTATAACTGACTGATAGCTACAGTAAATAATGAAGAAAAGATGGATCATGGCTCTAATTTCAACGTTGGCGTTCCCGTTGAGGGTTCCCAAGCTCAGTGTATTGTTCTTTTGGCATTCCAAGGCTTCAGAACATCTAAAAACTGCTAATCATGACATCATAACTCAGATTTAACCTTCCTCTGTTTGAGGTTTTTGTCTTGTTCTTTGCTCCATGCCTTTTTTGGTTTCAAGGAAAGTAAGAAGGACACACTCTCAGCTCAACCTTAAAAAACAAACAGAAAAAGTTCAGAAGTTCCTGTTGCTCGCCTGAAAGTTTTAATTCACTAAATCTGATGAAATCTCTGGCGATTCAAGGAAGAGCGAAAGCAAATGGAGTGTGACCAACGGAGATGAGACATCCCAAACCGCCCAGTAGTGCCACCTGCTATTAACTCGATGATTGATGTGTAAAATTGCCAATTATCATCAAAATTGGCAAAAAGAATGAGACGTTTCCGCATCACGCTGCAGGCTTTTGTTGATCACAGCTTTTCCACGCGTTCTAGAACCAAGTGAGACGTATTTGGTTATGATTGTCTCAGATAAACTGAGTGATTTTAAAAAATATATATAATTTAGAGTGTTTTCATTGAATATTAAGATTGAGAACAGGTGAATGGCAACTATCCAGCAAAAAAAAAAAAAAAAACGTGTTAACTTTCAATGGAAGTCAATGTAAAAACCAGGGGCATTTCTATTGGTTCATTCATTAATTATGAAATTCTGGGTAACACTTTCTATGAATGTCATCTTTATTAGACTCTATAACAACATTCATAATATATTATAATGCATTCATAAGACACTATAAACATGGCTATAAATATTTATAAAAATGCATAACCCACTGGAGCCATGTTTATTAAGCATTATGACTTGTGAACATAATACATTATGAGCTGTGCTTATGATATACATGTTAAAATAGTATATCTCTATCATTAATAATGTAGTCCCACAGTGAAAATCTGTCACTTTACTTAGAGCACACAAAGACCTGTTATAATACATTATAAATTACTATAACTAATATTATATTCAAGACAAGTATAATTTATGAGTGGCTAAAAATATATTTATAGGATTTTTGAGGGTGTGTTTATTAGTTGGAAGCTTTTTTAGTCATAATACAAGTCTACAAGCTGGGACTGAGTTTCTTGGTATTGACACATAACATGTTATAAACACAGCTATTAATGCATTATAATCACAGTTCACGATGCATAATAAACATGACTATGATGAATTATAGAGTTTTATAAATATGTATAGCCATGTTAATAATGCCTTATGAATGCATTATAATGTGTTATAAATATGTTTATAAAGTCTTATAGAGATGACATTCATAGAAAGTGTTACCAAATTCTGTTTATGCAATTATGTAATATTATTGTAAAGAACCCATTCTTACTTTGGCGCCCCCCAGCAGCAAGACCTGCAGAATTACAAGGGTCCACCTTAAATTCAGCTTAAAATATCCTGTATTAACTGGAAAATATAAACACATTTTATTTTATTTTAATAATAACAACCTTATAATCTTATCCTGATATTTGTGGCTGATAATATGTGTAATAATGCGTATTTTCAAATCGCTGGGCTTACTTATCGTTGCTAGGTTACCTGTATGTGGCGGAGTAATACATGGAGAGCTTCGGTTACAGTGCATTACCGGCTGATAATGTCACTCTTAAAACGCCTCTCAGCCTCTCAATCACATTGCAGGGTTGGAACTAACTGTGGTATAATTATTTTTACATTTTTTGCTTTTCTTGGAAAGGACGTTTCTTTAGACCAGCTGTTTTTCCACACTCAGACACAGACTTTAGCCTGGATTTGAGTCGCAGCCCCTCCTTCACCCCGATATACAATAAACGCTAAAGACAGTCGGTGGGCTTCAGATTAATAACTGGATAATAAGCCTGAGATTCAGCGGATTAAACCAGCGCTTGGTAGAGTTGAGTGACGAGGCCTCAGTTTTCAGACAGCACTTCTATAACTCTGCTGGGGAGTCTGGGTAATGGTGCGCTGGCTTGGCTTTATGGACTCCTCTCCGGATGTGAATCTCCTAGATCATCTCTAGACAGTTTGCCTTGATGCGCATGTTTAGCACTTTTTATTGTAATAAGTGTATAAAAGTTTCTTTTTGATAAGTAGGCTAATGCTGTTGAATGTTCATAAATCTCAATGTGACAATATATTGAAAATATAACTCTTCTAATATTTGAAAGATGTGCATATGTGCTCATAGATAGCTGTTTAATCTATTTTTTGTCTATTTTTTTCTGTCTCTTACACTGTATCAATTTTTCTTAATGAATGGACCACTAGAATGTTTCCAAAATTACCTAAAATTAACTCTTTTTACTCTTGTCTTTTACTTTCATTTGAAGGTTTTATCTCTCTCCTGTAAAGTTGCTCTTTTGGAGATACATTTTTTTCCACAGGACAGTCAAGAACCATTTGGTGATATAAAAGCTCTACAGGAACACATTGATTTAACTGTACTTTATTTATTATGCATTTCTCAAAGAACTCTTTTACATCCGGACCTTTAATCCAGGATCCAGTCCTGGATTTTTTTGTCATATTTGGTAGGTATGGTTATAACTGGCCAATTAATTACATGAAATGTTCCTCCAAATTTCAGCAAGAACTAAATCCAGGAATGGAATCTGGATTAAAAGTTCTTTAATTTAAAATTTTAAATTGACAATCAGCCAACATAAGGTAACTTGCTCTTACAGCCTTCAACACTTAATTAATTCGAGTAGTAGAGCAGTTAAGTCAGATTTGACTTGACTTGTTTTCACTTGAAATATAGCACTACTTCAACTACTGAACTACTCAAATAGACTTTTTTACAGTGTAGCACTTCTATTTATAACTCTGCTGGGGAGTCTGGGTAATGGTGCGCTGGCTTGGCTTTATGGACTCCTCTCTGGATGTGAATCTCCTAGATCATCTTCAGTCAATTGTAGCATAGTTTTGGTCAAAAAAACTGAGAGAGAGATCATTTTGCTGGTTTGCCAGTTTGCCCTGATGTTGGGCCCCTCCCCCAGTTTTTTATCGCCCTTGCTCTTCGGGACCTGTGACTCAGAAGCGTCTCCTCAAGGTCGGCCCGGCGTTTTGTCATAAAACTGACTGAAATCAGTCGCAGGAGGCATTTAATGTCCCGCCCGGGCTGAGCAACGAGTGGCTTCATAATCCCGAGACAGACAGTCCTGTATCACTCGTGAGAAATGAACAGCACTGTGGAGTCAAGTGGAGAGTTTATCGCATTACATCCTGCAAGAGCGAACGCATCTCCTCGTGGTCTGAAGGACCCGTGACTCATGCACTTTAGCATATTCTGCATTTCCCATTTTCTCTTATTGCCTCTTTCTGGGCCATTTGTTTGAAATGCAGTAAATGGCAGATATCATCGCTTGCATTACTTTTGCTTATGAACATATTAGTCAAACGTGTCCTTTCGTGTGATTGGTCGTGAGCTACTCTTTAGGATGTGTTTGCGGACTCGGTGCTCGTGAAGGTCAAAATACAGAGAACTAAAAGCTCAAAACCTTATAAGGTTATGAAAAGAGAATCTCTATCACTTTCAGAAATATTAATTTAGAAAAAAAGTGGCTTTTTCCATGCAACCCTGCCATGCACACTATTGTTGATCAGTTTTTTCCTTAAGCTGGACTCATGAACATTAACATTAGCCAATGAGAGAGAAAGAGAGGCCTTCAGTTGCTTAGAAGTTACCCTGGGGTTCTTTGTAAACTCAAAGACTGTTTATAAAAAAAAAAAAAACATTGATACTGTAGTGATTCATGTGTTGGTTGACCACTCCTGGGGAGTGGTACTGTTATTATGAATAGCTAATAGATTGATAATAGAATACCATCTGATTCTGAAATGCAAAATGTTAAAACATAGATAAAAGAAGATAAAAGGTGGCATGGGTTTGTTCTCATTTAAATTTAGTTTAATATAAGTTTATATCATGTATGGCTAGATTTTAAGCTCTAGATTCTTTTTCATTTTCGATTATTTGATTTTAAAATTGCTTTAAACAAGAATAAAAATGAAGAGAAGTATCTAAAAGTCATTATGTGATGCCAGTGCAACATCAGAAGTTACCCAATGTGCTTGGAGAAAATCACCAGCTCTCCAGCTCTGATAGATCATCCCACAAATCCCTCTACGAGTGATGAAACAAAAGAGAGCGCCACCTACCTTTCTTTATTATAGATTTGTCAACAAAAAATGTTTGCATGTGTCAGAGATTTCTGTATTCAGTCTTCAGCGGACACTCTAGGATTCTTCCTCACCTCATTGATCATTCTGCATGTGCTGTGCTCTTGCAGTCATCTTTACAGGACTTTCCCATGCCTAGAGAGAGTAGCAGCAACAGTGCTGAGCTTTCTCCATTTGTAGACCAAGACTCCTTCTTTCCTTCTTTTGTGGGTTGTGGTTCAATTATTTTCATTTTCTTTTTTTATTTAATGAAATGTTCAGACCACCAGGTAGCTGCTTAGAGGAGCCCATAGCTGTTGGTTGTTGGGAAAATAGAGAAAAGAAAAAAGAAAAATAAAAGAATCAGTTCCACAGAGTTCCGCTCTCCGGCAGAGTCGGCTCATTGTCTTTGCTTTGTCTTTGTTGTTGGAGAACACCTCCTTAGGAAAAGACAAAAGAGCAAGGACAGAACAAGCCTTTTAAATTGTGTAGGAACCTCGTTTTAAACCCGTTCATGCATATCTTCCCTCCGGAGCTTCCCTCGCCGGCATGCTTTATTTACTCGGCTCGCGCTGTCCCTCGCCTTGCCTTCTTTCCATTTTTAATATTATAGACTACATTCGTTTCTTCCTCGTGAATGATGCAATTGTCTGTTCATTCTGGATGGGGGGATAGAGCTGTCTCTTGTTTGCAAATGTTCATGTTATAAAGAAAGGTGATGAGGGAAGCCCAAAAAAGAAAATCTGATATCTAAGAGTACTGGGATTTTTTTACAGGGATATATCCATGCCCTCGCTTAACTCTCGCATGACTTTTGCTCTTTTTGCCGCGAGCGAGAGTGCAGTACTCTCTCTTCTATAGGATTTCCTATCCTCACTGTCAGGGCGCATTGCATATGAATTGCATTCCTCATGCTGTTGAACGTTTCACTGAGGTTTTAAGTACTGTATATCTCTCGTAAATTGTAAATGATCATGCATACTGAGCATCTACAGTACTGTGCAGACGTTTTAGGCACTAAAGCAAATAATTAGTAATTACAACTAATCCATTTATCTCAGTAATATGAGTGTTTTTACCTGGAAAAAAAACACCACATATGATTTGAACACATGCAAATAAACATACATTTGGTAAAATTGCTGTTTGTGTTCATTGTAATGCTGTAATGTGTTTTACTTAACTAATAAACACTTACTTTACAGATAAGAAGCTTTTTCTTTACTGAAATGTACTGTACATCATTTAGATATGGTTCTTATTTAAAACAAAAAGTTATATTTTGTCTCATCCATCCATAAAACCTTCTTCCAATCGCCCTCTGGTTTGTCTACATGATTTTTAACAAACTGCAGACAAGCATTAGTGGAATTTTCTATGCAACCCTTCCATGCACACCATTGTTAATTAGTGTTTTCCTGATGTTGGACTCATGAACAGACAGGCCTTCAGTTGCTTAGAAGTTACCCTGGGGTTCTTTGTGACCTCGTATACTATTATACCCCTTGCTCTTGGAGTGATCTTATCTTCGTTGGTCGATCACTCTTGGGGAGGGGAATCAATGGTTCACTTGAGTTCCCTCTATTTGTACACTGGCTGTGGATTGGTGGAGTCCAAATCCAGCCTTCTCCAGCCTGTTGAGCTTTAAAAACTATTTTTCTGAGGTCCTCAGAAATCTTCTTTGACTCATTTTTTTTTCCTTCAAATGCGTTGCTAATCCTAGAGGTTGACATACTTTTTCCACTGACAAATATGTAATATTGCGTCGTTTTCCTCAACAAATTAATGACCAAGTATAATTTGGTGTCAATTGTGCTCTCTCGGGGCTCTGGCAGCTGATGGCAAGCTGCATGATCGGGATTCGAACCAACAGCGATCTCCTGATCATAGTGGCAGCGCTTTAAACTGGCTCAGCTCTCCAAATATAAATTTAACAACAGCAATCAGCTCTTGGCCTTGCCCTCTCAGGGCTCCGGCAGCTGATGGCAAGCTGCATGACCGGGATTCGAACCAACAGCAATCTCCTGATCATAGTGGCAGCGCTTTAGACTGGCTCAGCTCTCCAACTATAAATTTAAAGGTTCTTTTGGGAAACAAAAGCAATCAGCTCTTGGCCTTGCTCTCTCAGGGCTCTGGCAGCTGATGGCAAGCTGCATGACCGGTATTCGAACCAACAGCAATTGGTTCTTCTGATCATAGTGGCAGCGCTTTAGACTGGCTCAGCTCTCCAACTTTAAATTTAAAGGCTCTTTTGGGAAACGACAGCAATCAGCTCTTTCGTTGATCCCTCTTTGGCCTTTTTGGCACTTTTATTTTTTAAGATGGTAGTTGGCACAAAAGCTAATTGTATCTGAATGACCTGAAGCCCTGTCTCTTTTTGACATTTTCAGCGTTCGCTACTTCCTCTCGTGTGTAATGGCTGCGGGATTCGATGAGCTCCACTTATAATACGTCGTCACCTGTCGAGTGCGCTGAACAGAAACCTTCCCGTTGATTATTCTCCTCGGCCTGAACGTCGGCCTATGAGAAAGCAATCCCGGATAATGACTTTTCCGCCGCGATACGCCTGCTTGCTCTCCCATTCTCAGTAATTTTAATAAGCGAGCTTTGAGTTATGGCGCGGCCCGTTGAGACCTCATAAGGGCACTGGAAGTTCAGACCATTGTATAATCAATTGTTTACGAGTGGCGAGAGTAACAACCTTGTGTTTTGTTAGGGGGAAAGTGTGAACGCTTTCGTTTGACATTTCTGACGGAGAACTGTTCTACTACTAAAGGCATTTGAAGGGGATTATGGGAGAAATTAGTTTTCATAATAGCAATAAGGATGATAATGATAATGGTGGTAATAATAATACATTCTATTTACAGTATATACTGTAGCTTCATTCCTTTACTCAAGGTCGTTTTACAATTACAAAAGAAAAGCTTTTAAAGTGAGTCTTAGAAAGTGTTAGAAGTCTTAGAAACTAATGAAACACTTTGTACAAAGGCTATTAAGAAAGATGTTAACGTTAACCCTTTTTTATTTAAAGGTTCTTTTGGGAAACAACAGCAATCAGCTCTTGGCCTTGCTCTCTCAGGGCTCTGGCAGCTGATGGCAAGCTGCATGACTGGGATTCAAACAAACAGCGATCTCCTGATCATAGTGGCAGCGCTTTAGACTGGCTTGGCTCTCCAACTATAAAAAAAGTAAAAAAAAAAATAAAAAAAAACAATTTAAAGGCTCTTTTGGGAAACAACAGCAATCAGCTCTTGGCCTTGCTCTCTCAGGGCTCTGGCAGCTGATGGCAAGCTGCTTGACCGGGATTCGAACCAACAGAGATCTCCTGATCATAGTGGCAGCGCTTTAGGCCCTGGATCACTCTGCTTTTCAAAGATAAAAAAGTTTTCAAAATACCTGTTTAAAGCTTCTGAGGTGAGTTTTAGAAAGTGTTAGAAGACTTAGAAACGAATAAAACATTTTGTACAGGCTTTTGAGAAAGATGTTAATATTAACCTTTTTTTAATTTCACTTAATAAACATCAAATATACGTTCCAAAATAACGTATGCTAAGTAAACTTTGCTAAAACTTCTAAACTTTTTTTAATGACTTCTGATTGCTAAAAAAAGGAACATCAAGCCCCAAAATTAAGCTTGGACAGAAATAGCATAGCTAGCTTTGTTAGCAGTCAACTTATTGTTAGCAATCTGAGGAAGGCTTCACTCGCCTGTACACCTGTGCTCTGTGACATGTTGCCTGGCATGAGTATTAGGATGCATACAATGGCCAAACATTACTAAATTGTGTGAAAATTGTTGTTTAAAAACATTGTTCTCCCTGCAAAAGACACGCAAGCATCATATCGCCGTATCTTCTTCTTCCTCTAGTTTCCGTCCCTGATTTTTGATGTTTTTTTTGAGGCCATGACCAAACACAGGTGTTTCCCAAACCTAAAATTGAGGCATAATCGAGCAGATATGTTACTTTTGTGCTGCGTGTATCTATTAACATACTCAACATATTTTTTTAATTACTATTCTTTTTCTCGACCCTTAATTTTTTGGTGCTCTTCTCGCAGTGCGTGATCAGCGAAGGCAGAGCGCCAACTCTGCAAAGAATAAGGCAGAGCACGGCAGCGCAGTGCTTTAAATGCTATTATCGAGACTTTATATTTCATTTTCTGAGAAATAGGAAGCCGGTATAATTGGGGGGAGAGTGGAGTGATATGTGCTGAGTGTTCAGGGTGAGCGCCAAGGTCTCCGGCAGCTGAATTTCGAATAAGTTACAAATGATCCGGAGTTTTCCTGGAAATGCTGAAGAAAAGGGAGTTTCAATAGACAGTAGAGAAAATACATGAAATAAAGCGTAGAGAGGAGTTTTAGCATCTTTCAGGATTATCAGGAGTAACTTTGTCAGGGATCCTGATTTTCTTGAGTACATAGACACACCAAAAGTCTTGAGCATTTAGGGGTCCCATGCAAAGTAGACCCCCAGCCCCAAGTCTCGAAATAAGCAAAGTAAGACTTAAATCAAGCCAAAATTGCTTATTGTGTGGGTTAAATTTATACAGAAAAATTGGAATAACTTGACTCGTGACTTTTTGTGCTTATTTTAAGTTTGAATTACTTAAAACAAGGTGAAAATTCGAAATAAGACTGAATTAGATTATTATTCCAAAAATTAGTAAAGCAATCTTACACAAAACAATGCTTATTAAGTCAAAAATTCTTATCAGAGAAAAATATACGATTTATTGCCTTGCAATAAAGATTTAGTTTTTGCAGCACCACTTTAAAAATAAGACTACCTTTATAAAGGGTTTATAAATAGTTTACAATTAGTTTATTAATGGTTACTAATTAGATTGTAAATGCCTTAAAAGTCATTAATAACATACATAGAAAGGGCAACAATGAGCTGTTGTTTGCCAAATAGTGAACCCACAGCCATCTATATTGTTGCCCTTTCTATGTATGTGTTATAACTATTTTTAAGGCATTTACAACCTAATTAGTAACCATTAATAAACTAATTGTAAACCATTCATAAACCCTTTATAAAGGTAGTCTTATATAGTCTTATTTGAAGTGGTGCCCATAGATGTATTAACCACATATTGATCTATTTTATTGTTGATGATTGGTTATGGCTCACAGCTAATGAAAAACCCACTGGCAGTGTGGGCAGTGTGCCAAGTCCTGCTGGAAAATGAAATCTCCACATCTCCATAAAAGTTGTCAGTAGCAGAGGGAAGAAGCATGAAGTGCTGTAAGAGTTTGTGGGAAAACAGAACTGCACTGACTTTAGACTTGATAATAAAACACAGTGGATCAACAGCAGCAGATGACAGACATGTCTCTCCAAACCATCACTGATTGGTGGAAACTTCACACTAGACCTCGAGCAGTTTGGACTGTCTCTCTCCACTCTTCCTCCAGACTCTGCTCCCTTGATTTTCTTTAAATGAAATGTAAAATTTACTGATGATCAGTGATGGTTTTTAGAGACTCATGTTAGCGTGTATAGAGTTGTATAGTCTGTACACAAGTCCCTCCTTTTGATGGCGGCCTTCGGTACACAAAGACTGATAAGCAGGACCTTCTGAAAGTGAGCCTGAAGGCTAGAGTTTGATCGAAGTGCTCGATGAGTGTAATTTTCCAGCCTCTCATATTCAGCGAAGATTAATTGCTGCTCAATACAAACACCCTTTTCTGTGGGCTGCGAATCGACCTAACACACTCTGTGAGATCATCTCGGAAAATGTCAGCGTCTCGATTACTTATTCCGCCGCTCTCGCTGACGGTGAACAGGAGATCACAGGCGCTGCTGCTGCTGCTGCCCTTAGCCAGATTGCTGCTGGTGGAGTTGAAATATTTGCCCGAAGTTGACGGAACCTGGCTATTTATGTTGAGTTCAGGCGTCATTTTTCAGCTGCTTGTCTGACTGGAGTTGGGTTCAGATGAAACGTTCAGGTTTGTCGTATTCCTGCAGAGACTACGGCAAATTCTGGGTTTTATACAAAAGTTTCTGAGCTAAAAGTTTGTTTTTTTTTGTTTTTTTTTTGCACATCCTGTGTAATAGCATCTCCCTGGAAAACAACATGATAAAAAGATTTTAAAAGTTTAAAATTGTGTAGGAAGCTCGATAATATAATTTTTTAACTTTAGCGGCTAGCCGCTTGCACGCAACAGCACGCTACACTGATGAACCCTGAGTGTTTTCTCCTCCACCAGTCTTACACACTGCTTTTTATTCCATAAACTACAGACAACATTTCTCCAAAATTCCAAATAAAAATGTTTTCATTTAGAGCATTTATTTCCTGAATGAATGAGAAACGACTGAAATAACAACAACAAAATAAAGATGCAGAGCTTTCAAATAATGCAAAGAAAGTAGTATGCATACATTTTAAGAGTTCAGAAATCAATATTTGGTGGAATAACCCTGGTTGGTTTTTAATCACAGTTTTTTTCATGCATCTTGGCATCATGTTCACCTCCTCCACCAGTCTTACACACTGCTTTTGGATAACTTTATGCTGCTTTACTCCTGATGCAAAAATTCAAGCTGTTCAGTTTGGTTTGATGGCTTGTGATCATCCTTCTTTCTTTTCCTCTTGATTTTATTTCAGATATTTTTTAATTTGGTAAAATCAAAGAAACAGGCTAAAAGTTTCTGCATGTTTTTTAAAGCCGATATAAAAAAGAAGGTGTCGGCGCTGTCTGAGCGACGTGCCGAACGGCCCGGCGATTTTAATTACAACCTTGGAACAGTGACTTAGTAACTGCGGCCCATTCAGATCGTTCAAGCCTGACGAGTCCCGGACCATATCTCAAGGCTGACCTTGTGAGTTTTGACACGGCGTGTGTAATTTTCAGATTTAGAGTCGGCGGAACGAAGTCATATTTCAGTGCGTGGCGCCGGCCTGGGAACGGACATAGATTAACCTAAAAATGATTACCTGGATCAATATTTTGTCATGGATAATGCAGATAAATTCCACCGTCTCGCCCTCGGGCGGCTGTCAGCAGGCGAGGTGCCGAGAGGGGCCATAACTCCGGCTCTTTATGTGACGCCTGTCCAATTCCCTCTGTACTGAGTAACAGTTGTACCCTGACGCGCTCCTTCAGGTGTAGCCCCTGCAAATCAGAGCCCGGAGCAGCATCTACAGCATCCAAGGCCCCGCGGGTGGCCACGCACAACGCCCGTCCACAGCTTTTTCTTTTTTTGTAGTAAGAGTCTCATAACTCTTTGATTGGTTCCTCTGTGAGGTTACAATAGATTAACAGCTGAAGCCTGACTTTAAGGCTTTGCTTCGGGATGCAAAACTGTTTGTTGTGCACTGAACAAAAAAATTATTAAAAAAAAAGTTTTGCAACTTTCTGCATTTGCTTTTTTTTTAAGCATATTTAATTTCAGATAAATTTAAGTAACTTCGGTTAAAGTAACTCGGTTTCAAGACTTAAATGTTACATAGAGTAAATAAGTGAGCTGAACTTCAGTCAATCCTTTCTTTTAGTAAACTTTACTTCATTTCTGCATACAATATTACCTAATTACAATTACTTAATTTATACAATATTACTCAAATAATTTATGATACATAATATATTATAATTCCTGAAATTTAAATATTTTTTAGTTAAAACACACATATTACATATTACACATGTATTACATACATGGATGGCATGTAATACATTCTTTTAGTATATTATAGTATAGTATAGTATAGTATAGTATAGTATAGTATAGTATAGTATAGTATAGTATAGTATAGTATAGTATATTTTAGTATAGTATAGTTTAGTATAGTATAGTACAGTGCAGTATAGTATAGTTTAGTATAGTATAGTTTAGTATAGTATAGTTTAGTATAGTATAGTACAGTGCAGTATAGTATAGTATAGTTTAGTATAGTATAGTTTAGTATAGTATAGTACAGTGCAGTATAGTATAGTAAAGTATAGTGTAATAAAGTTTAGTATAGTATAGTATAGTATAGTATAGTACAGTGTAGTATAGTATAGTTTAGTATAGTATAGTATAGTATAGTACAGTATAGTATAGTTTAGTATAGTATAGTTTAGTATAGTATAGTTTAGTATAGTATAGTATAGTATAGTACAGTGTAGTATAGTATAGTTTAGTATAGTATAGTATAGTATAGTACAGTATAGTATAGTTTAGTATAGTATAGTTTAGTATAGTATAGTATAGTATAGTATAGTACAGTGTAGTATAGTATAGTTTAGTATAGTATAGTATAGTATAGTACAGTATAGTATAGTTTAGTATAGTATAGTTTAGTATAGTATAGTTTAGTATAGTATAGTATAGTATAGTATAGTACAGTGTAGTATAGTATAGTTTAGTATAGTATAGTATAGTATAGTACAGTATAGTATAGTTTAGTATAGTATAGTTTAGTATAGTATAGTTTAGTATAGTATAGTTTAGTATAGTATAGTACAGTGCAGTATAGTATAGTAAAGTATAGTGTAATAAAGTTTAGTATAGTATAGTATAGTATAGTATAGTACAGTGTAGTATAGTATAGTTTAGTATAGTATAGTATAGTATAGTTTAGTATACTAAAAAGAATGTATTAAATGCCATCCATGTGTTGAGACAGTGAGACTTGGTCTGTTTACTAAATAAATATTTAAATGTGTGTTTTAACTAAAAATATTTAAATTTCAGGAATTATAATATTATATTGTGTAACATAAATTATATATAATAATATAGTATAAATTAAGTAATTGTAATTAGGTACTATTGTATGCAGAAATAAAGTAAAAGTTACTAAAATAAACGATTGATTCAGCAAAAATAAATAGTAGAAGTAATGAAGTAATAATAGAATTAAATGAAGTTCAGTTCACTTTTTTACTCTATGTAACATTTAAGTCTTAAAACTGAGTTGAAGTTACTTAAATTTATCTGAAATTAAATTTACATACAAAATGCAAATGCAGAAAGTTTTCAAACACTGTACTTTAATGTATTGGTTTAACTTTTAACTTATCATTTTGATAAGAGTTCAGAAATCAATATTTGGTGGAATAACCCTGGTCTGTTTTTTAATCACAGTTTTTTTTTCCATGCATCTTGGCATCATGTTCTCCTCCACCAGTCTTACACACTGCTTTTGGATAACTTTATGCTGCTTTACTCCTGGTGCAAAAATTCAAGCAGTCCAGTTTGATTATATTCCAGAGTTTTCCAGTGGTCTTTTTTTTTTTATTAGTTTTTTTTTGTTTTTTTTTTCAGAGCTGTATGTTTAAGACCTTGCGCTTTAAGTATTTTCTAGAGTAGAAATCTCTAAAATATATTTAAAAAGCACTCCGGCCAGTTAACACAGTCAATAAACATCACGCCGGCGTATTAATACACAGCTATGAAGATTAGCTCCTCAATTATCCTCAGATCTGAATTTCATTCACAAACACTTATCACATCCTAATCTCCTAATTAAGACTCACGGCATCCGATTCCTTCTGCGGGATGAAGCCTGTGTAAATATTTGGGCTGTTCCGGGTCCTTTTATTCGTTTATATTATTAATGCAGGCGGTAATATCTCCTCCATCTGTCTGGATTCTGGATCTTCAGCATTTTTATTTTTTATATTTTTCACAGCTGAACTGACTGGATAAATCTGATTGGCTCCAAGCTCTATCGCCACGGCAACAGTCTAAAGACTCCTGATTGACAGCACTGAAATCCCACCCCCTGCTTTGCACTAGTAGTCACACACACACACACACACACACACACACACACACACACACACACATATCCCTCCCCTTCGCTGTCACTGTGTGTGACACACACTCATATCCCCCTGTAACTCAGCAGGCCGGGTCTGCAGCATTCTGGGAAAATGAATATTAATATTATAGAGGGTTATGTTGAGTCATGAGGAAGAGAGATGTGTCGTTTTAATGCAGTATTTATTTGGATATCATAACTTTAAATGATGAATCATACTGTACTGTAAACCTATTATTTGTAATTTATTATAAACTCAAATGATTTCAGTCTGTTTTATAATAAAATGGATATTTCTAAACACTACTCGACTATATTGAGTCGTATGCCCATATTTGGAGTTCCGTGTCTAAGTGGTTCTGGCCAATGGAAAAATGAATGGGCTTTTCAAATACTGGCCTCAAACACATTCTGTGATTAATAAATATGTTTAGACATTCTCTGAATTACGAGATTGTTTACGAGTAGTAATTAGAAGAATGCTAGCTTTAAGCTAATGCTATCTGGCGTAGCAGAACAGCGGCAGGGAACGCCAGCGGACTCGATTTTGCGCTAAACCAGCAAACTCCGGCCGCTTAAATGTTAAAATGGGAAAATCTGAATTTTTTATGTCAGCTTTAAACAATTGCAGACCAAATCCTCACAAATCCCAGCTTCTGAGTGGTAGCCGCCTAGGGCAAAACTGTCAGTAAATTAATTCATAGCTATGTTTCGATTAACAATTCACCATGCATACTTAAAAAATGTTATTTTGAATTGGAAAATCATTATTTTTAGGCAAGCTTAAACAATTAAAGACCAAGTTACTGAGTTTCTTTGCAACTTCCTTACAAACGACGCCTTCTGGAAGGTTGCCTCTTAAGGCCAGATATCAGTGGCAGTAAATTGTCAGTAAAAATAGCTATTTTTGAGAAACAATTTTTCAGTTTTTTTGTAAGTAGGTCTTTTTGCTATACCCCAAGCTACAGCCTTCACATTTCATTTGGTCTCGTTAGATTTGTTACAGATAAATATGCATAAGAAATCATACAGTCAGTAAAAATAGCTATTTTTAATAGCAGTTTTTGTAAGCACTACAGAAACCATGAAATTTGCTCAGAAATCTATTAAAATAAATCATTTTTGAGTGCTGTATATTTTTCAAAAATGGGAATTTGAAGTTCTTATTTGCATATTAATTGATTTGTCTAATTAAAACCAATGAAATGCAACTGATGTAGAACATATGGGCTTTTTCCTATACTTTAAGTTACAGCCTTCACTTTTTTTTTTTTTTTTTGGTTTTGTTAGATTTGTTACAGATAAATATGCATAAGAAATCATACAAGTCATGAATATCAAATGTTTAAATGTGAAAATAATTACTTTTGCTTCATATTTAAACAATTAAAGACCAAATCACTGAGTTTATTTGCAATTCTTTACAAACGACACCTTCTGGATGGTTGCCTCCTAAAGCCAGATATCAGTGGCAGTAAATTGTCAGTAAAAATAGCTATTTTTGAGAAACAATGTTTTTTTTTTTTTTTTTTTTTTTTTTTTACAGAAGCCATAAAATAAAAATAAATAAATTATTTTTGGATGCTGTATATTTTCAAATAGGTTTTTAAGTCCTTCTTTGCCTCTCGATTTATTTAATCAAAACCAATGGGCTTTTTCCATACCGGCTTTTTCCTATACCTTTACACCATAATCTAAAAAAGACAAGGTTACAACCTTTAAATTTTTTCATGCTTTTGTTAGATTTGTGACAGAAAAAACACATACGAAACCATGCAAGTAATGAAAATCAGATTTTTAAATGTGAAAATCATTTCTTTTGCATTAAATTTAAACAATTAAAGACCAAATCACTGAGTTTATTTGCAATTCTTTACAAACGACGCCTTCTGGATGGTTGTCTCCTAAGGCCAGATATCAGTGGCAGTAAATTGTCAGTAAAAATAGCTATTTTTGATAAAACTACTTTTTCTAGTTTTTGTAAGCAGTTCTAGAGAAACCATGTAATTTGCTCACAGGCAGAAGCGGCGATGCTGAATGTCAGTGTCAGAGTTTCCTTTCCTTTCCTTTTTTGTGCCACTAAACACTGTTGGACTCTGGTGAGCGAGCGCTGGCAGGTGGATGGCGGCTGCCTCCTCTTCATTCCAGTGTTTTGGTTGGAGCGTGCTGAGCTCTCTCCGCAGTCTCGGAGCATGAATTACCCCCGTAATGACGGGAAGTGCCTCGAATTTCCAACATTTATTTCACTGAGTGCTCCGATCGCCGGGCGATGAGAAGGCGATACATCAACAACCTCCGCAGTACCAATTACGAGCGGCTGTCCGTCAAACTAATACTCCCTTCAAACGCGGCCGCGCCGTAATTATACATTAAAACCTGTTTGACTCTCTCTCAATATGATACTTGCCATCAAATGCCGAAGAGGGAAAGATGAACTGTCAGGCTTTTCGACAAGATTCATATTACCGGGCTCTTATTGTCAAAGCTCTGAAGAAACGGACGGCGTTTATTAACAGGAAAATGCAAATAGGGGGGATGTCAAAAGAGTCCGATTTACTGCATCTTCCGTTTCATACATACTTAATGGGTAAACCCATTACTCGGTTTGTCGTTGGGCGACGGCGAGCTGCGACAATCCCACAGCGGGTTTGATTCGGAGTGATAGTGTTTATGAAGCAGCCGAGTCTGACTCATTTACGCCGTTAAAGCGGTGAGTTGATGTCAGTCGCTGCCCGTATCAAAGACGGCGCTGTGCGGTTGACGTGGTGTCGTCTCTTAAGCCTGCTGGAATTACATATAAGCAGCTCATCCTCGTGAGTTTTGCCGTCGCCATGAAAATAACATTAAAAGCAAAGACACACTTTATTCAATCACTCTATTACTGTAACTGCAGTGGCACTCGGTGGACAGCTCAACACGCTTGCAGGAGACGTCTACCTGTCAACGTTAGTCAGAATCAAAAAGGGAAATAAGAGATAAGGAAGGCTGTCCTGCCTCGTCAGAAAGAGAAAATGTTGTATATATGTTTTATATGTGACTTGGACTACTGGCTATACAGTAGTAAATGGCTATGGTATAAGGTGGGCTTCAAACTCACAACCTCCCTGGACAACTCAACTTTAAAGACTCAATGGAAACCCAAAAATTTGTCTCAGAAAATGTACATATTATATAAGAAGGCCTGTCACAATAATTACATTATCAACTTATCATAAAATAAATGTAAGACCAATTGCTACTTTTGGCAGTGTGGACAGTGTGCCAAGTCCTGATTGAAAATGAAATCTGACTTTGGATTTGATATAACACAGCGGACCAAAACCAGAAGATGACACGGCTGTCCAAAATTTTACATTTCATTTAAAGGAAATGAAGGGAGCAGAGTCTGGAGGAAGAGTGGAGAGACACACAGTCCAAACTGCTCGAGGTCTAGTGTGAAGTTTCCACCAATCAGCGATGGTTTGGATAAAGAGACATGTCTGTCATCTGCTGGTGTTGATCCACTGTGTTTTATATTATCAAGTCTAAAGTCAGTGCAGTTTTGTTTCCCCACCAAATCTTACAGCACTTCATATCTTACAGCTTCCCTCTGATGATGACAACTTTTATGGAGATTTCATTTTCCAGCAGGATTTGGCACACTGCCCACACTGCATACCAAAAGTACCAATTGGTCTTATAATATAATATTCAATTTTTTTGAGACACTGATTTTTTTATTTTGTTTTCATTGGCTGTAAAATAGATCACTCTGTGTGTTTAATACATCTATATAATATATGAGTTTCACATTTTTAACTGAATTACTGAAATAAAGTACTGCAGCTCTTTGTACTGCCTTTATTATACACTTGTATGTCTACATGGAATATCTAATAGTAGAACCTAATTGGCAGGTTTAATCCACATTTAAACAGAGCAGCCTGTATCAGTGTGTACAGGATTTTTGTGCACACTGGGACATGATCAAGGTCCGAGCTTCCCGGATCCTTCATCAAGTCCCAAAGCGTCTCACTTTGTTCCAGCAAAACGCTTTGGCCGGGACTAAATGCCTTCGTGAATCAGGCCTGTGGTTATTTTTTCCGGCTCGCTGGGACGTTATGTGGGCTAGAGCTGTTTACCCACGGCTGACCCTGAAATGACAAATACACAAAGGTGCGGAAGAGACAAGCATTTTGTCCTCGCCATTAATCAGACGCAGCTTTAGCGCTTCAGTCCGTCCGGCTCTTCTCTCTTTTTCTTTCCTAACTGTCTTCATTTGCTTTCCTGTTTTTTTATTTTTTACACACATATTCAGGTCTTTCTTGTTTCTATCAAAAAATGGGCTGGAGCCATTTATTAAAAACAATCATTTAAAAAAAAAGAACAGGGCTGAAAAACATGTACCAGCGTTTTTTCATTCATGATTCAAGAGTGATTAAGCTGGCTAGAGGCCAAGTGGAAATATTTTATAATAAAAAGGGGGCATCTATTGATTATTCAGTTATTATTCAGTCATCATTATTATTTATTATTGTTATAAATAATATTTTTTAATTCTCTCATTTATTTGTATTTTTTGTTTATTGTGCTATGTAAAAGTTAGTTACAGCTAAATGTTAAAGTTTAATACTTTTTTGTGTTATAATCATATCATATTTAGATCTTCATTTCTTAATTAAACCAAGTTTTTATATTTTTTTATTCTTTTATTATGTTTTTATTTGTATTTAATATTTTATTTATTGTTATCTTAAAATGATTAAATGTAGTTATTTTGTTCTTTATCATGTCAATTCCTGTATTTTGAAATGCTCGGCTACATTAAAAATCAGGGTTGCCCTCAATGTTTTTCCGAGTTAAAATAAAAGTTGAGTTATTGATTGAATGAAATGATTAGCTAAAACATTAGCTGAACCTCCTATAAATCACAGTATTAAATTAAAGCAAATACTTTTTTTTACTATTTGTTCCAAGTAGTAATTCTGACTTTGACTTTGTAGTTGGAAGTGCATCTAAAGTATACCATAACATTATAACATGTTTTAAGCAGATTCTTAAGTAAACTTTAACCAATTTTTTTTAACCAGGTATATTTTACAGTGTATATTGGTGCCATTTTCCAAATGTAATGGTCGACATGCCCCCTATCAAATTAATAAGAGAAAAAAAAAGTACCCTTTTTTGCTACTGATTAGACAATTTGTCACAGCAACATCTAAGTATTTTATCAAGATGGTATTTTAAGAGGTTTCAGATCAAAGAGGCAGATCCTCAAAGAGGGAGGAAGTCATTACCGGCGTTCCGGGAAGAAAGCTGTCCGGGGATCGCTCTGGTCAGCCCAGACAGTGGAAGATTGGGAATTAAATCCAGGTCAAGCCACTGAAATCTGCAGGAATAGCCTGTACCTGTGGTTGACATCCCGCATTAGGAAGATGAATAGAGGTAATGACCCTGTAAAATACCACAGATCTGCCTCCAAAACTAACTTTTAACAAAGTCCCGCCTCCGTCTCATTTCCTGTAGTGGAAATTGATCACAGCTTCAGCTTCATGAAAGTGTGTGAAGATCACATTTGATTTTCATTAAAGGAGATACGTATTAATTCAGTGTGAGAGAAAGCATTACAAGCTCAGTTCAAAGCAGTGTGAAGTGCTACTGCTGTATAGTAGTATCAAGAGGTTGAAACACTGATTACTACTTTTTATTGTTAAGTTATTGTTAAGTGTGTGAGAAACAGTTTGATATATTATATGTAAATGTAAAACCAAAAAAAAAAACCTTGAAAAAAATATATAGATTAAATATGTTGATTTAAGGAAACATACATGGACAGAAAAACCAACAAAACAATGCATGGGTAGGTAATTAGATTGAGAGACAGATGGACAGACAGATAGATGGGTAGACAGTTGGACAGACAGATAGGTGAGTAGACAGATGAATAGAGAAATTGGTGGGCAGACAAATGGACAGACTAAAAGGTGGGTAGACAGATGGACATACAAATAGGTTGGTAGACAGGTCGACAGACAGATAGGTGGGCTAATACACGGACAGACAGATAGGTGAGTAGACAGACTGACAGACAGATAGATGGGTAAACAAATCGACAGACAGCTAGGTGGACAGACAGATAGGTGAGTAGACAGATAATTGGGTAGACAGATGGACAGACAGATAGGCTGGTAGACAGGTCGACAGACAGATAGGTGGGCTAATACACGGACAGACAGATAAGTGAGTAGACAGACTGACAGACAGATAGATGGGTAAACAAATCGACAGACAGCTAGGTGGACAGACAGATAGGTGGGTAGACAAATAGGTGGGTAGACACATGGAAAGACCAAAAGGTGGGTAGACAGATGTCCAGACAGGTGGGTGGACAGATGGACATACAGATAGGTAGGTAGACAGATAGGTGGGTAGACAGATTGACAGACAGCTAGGTGGACAGACAGATAGGTGAGTAGACAGATAATTGGGTAGACAGGTGTGTAGACAGATAGATGAGCAGACAGATGGACAGACCAAAAGGTGGGTAGACAGATGGACAGGCAAAGAGGTGGATAGACAGATTAAACAGACAGACAGACAGACACATAGATTTAAGTTGCTATATCAGTAAAATGAGACGTAAGACAGAAATCAAAATGTAGAAAATTGATTTCAAATTGTTCTAAATCTAACATTTTCCCCACCCCTAATAGATAGATAGATAGATAGATAGATAGATAGATAGATAGATAGATAGATAGATAGATAGATAGATAGATAGATAGATAGATAGATAGATAGATAGATAGATGTGTTTTGGTGAATCACGGTTCTGTATGTGGTGAAGCTGGGTGGAGGTGCAGTGAGTCTTCGGGAGCTGGGAGGGATTAATTATAATTGCTATCTGCAGGGCCTGTCCGGATCAATTTAGTCAAACTTAGCAGTGGATGACATGCTTCAGGAGGAATCTAATTGGTCAGTGAACATTAGTTGACAGATCGATTTAATCATAACACAGTTTGAAGGCTCTGAATTCCTCAGGTTTGTGTGTTTTCACTCTGAGCGGGAAGGCTAGTGCTGGACCTCGTCATGCCCTGAACCCACTGTGAGATTAGTCACGTCTACTGAACATCACTGCAATCACATACTTACAGGTACAGGTGCATATAAAAAAACAGAATATCAATGAAAACGTACTTTATTTATTATTTTATATAGATGTATTATACACAGATTGATCTATTTTAAGCATTTATTTATTTCATTGTTGATGATTATGGCTTACAGAAAATGAAAACCCAAAAATCAGTGTCTCAGAAAACTAGAATAATATATAAAACCAATTGGTACTTTTGGCAGTGTGGGCAGTGTGCCAAATCCTGCTGGAAAATGAAATCTGCATCTCCAAACCATCACTGATCATCAGTAAATTTAGCATTTTATTTGCAAATCAAGGGACCAGAGTCTGAAGGAAGACAAAAAGAGTGGAGAGACACACAGTCCAAACTGCTTGAGGTCTAGAGTGAAGTTTCCACCAATCAGTGATGGTTTGTTTGGAGAGTCATGTCTGTCATCTGCTGGTGTTGATCCACTGTGTTTTATTATCAAGTCTAAAGTCAGTGCAGTTTTGTTTTCCCACCAAATCTTACAGCACTTTATATCTTACAGCTTCCCTCTGCTACTGACAACTTTTATGGAGATGCAGATTTCATTTTCCAGCAGGAAACACTTGGCACACTGCCAAAAGTACCAGTTGGTTTTATATAAAATTGCAGTTTTCTGAGACTCTGGCTGTAAGCCATAATCATCAACAATAAAAGAAATAAACGCTTAAAATAGATCATTCTGTGTGTAATATATCTATATAATTTGCACTGTAACTATGCATCATGCCTTTTCACTGTAACGTTAGCAGTATGCTAACTTGCTTAGCAGTTCAGAGTCAAAAGTTTCTGGCAAAAACCATCCTGGCATCAGTAGAGGAGATTATTAAAATGTACTTATAACAAAAAGACAAAACAGAGGAATCCCGCATTCTCCACCAATATATCTCCCTGTTCCCGCATTCATTTCTCCGCCTCCGTTTGCCAAATTTGCGCACCATCCTCCTCCCTCCTTTTACAGTATGATATCTGGTCTTCTGAAAGCAGCTACTTATTAAATCACTCCGCTTTCTTCTATCGCAGTTCCCGACTGCTTCATCCTCCACCGTCCTCCGTAGCTAGCGCCTCCGAAATCCCGTGCTTTCCATAATTTCGCCCTGCATTGTCTGTAGTAAGGAGCTTTGCATAGAGCTTTCTTTTGCCGCGTTCTCGAGATGAACGAGGTAGCGTAACCGAATGCACCGTGCTCGTACTGAACATGCACATGTGGTGCCAACATTTGTCTATGTGTCTATGTGTTCCTTCCAATAGAGCGTTGACGTATTAGCCTCTACATTTGTATCACAATGGCTGGATCTGAATCCTGAACCCCACACAAAACACAAACGACGGCACGGAGGCTCAGCAGGAAGTTCTGTTGGGACGTGGATGTGGTTGTGCTGTGGAGGGTCTACCAGAGGCGACAGCTCACCTCTCACGGGTTGACTTTATGCATTTATGCTTTGCGCTTTATCACATTTCCAATTTTCTGACCTGAACGCTTGTAAAAGTGCCAGTGCTGAATTCTTCGTGACTTCATATTTGGACACCAGTGGCTCGTGCCCTATGAATCACCTGGGTGATTCAGACCCTTTGACGGTCGAGGTACAGCAGCCGTTAGCCCGAGCGCTAGATCACTTTAACAGGCGGCTCAAGAATCGAATGCAGTTTGTCTCTGTTAAACTGCTTTATAAGATCTTGTTGGAGTGTTTAAAAAGGTTTTAAGTCTTGGTTTAGTCATTCAGAATTGTTCTGATGATTTGTTTAGTGGGGACTTCCATTGGGATGGTCTTTAATCTTTATTGTTCAACTTTATTGTGCACCATCAATTCCTCAACCCATAATCTGGGTTATTAAGTAGTTGGAAATCTTTTTTGTTTGTTTGTTTTTTTTGTTAATAATTAGGAGTTATAATCACTTATAAAATACAATTTTGTTATTGTGATGCACAACTCAACTTTACATTTTTTTTAAAGGACATCATCAGAACATTAAGTTCTAAACTTAAAGAATATTGATTCACTGACCACTGAACCAGGTTTAGTATGAATAATGTAATTAATTAATATTTTTAACTGATGTTTATGAAGTTTAAATAGTTCAGAAATCAATATTTGGTGGAATAATAACCCTGTTTTTTAATCACAGTTTTCATGCATCTTGTTGCATGTTCTCCTCCACCAGTCTTACACACTGCTTTTGGATAACTTTATGCTGCTTTACTCCTGGTGCAAAAATTCTAAAAGCAGTTCAGTTTGGTGGTTTGATGGCTTGTGATCATCCATCTTCCTCTTGATTATATTTTTTCGAGCGGTTTTTAATTTGGTAAAATTTAAAGAGATGCATCATTTTTAAGTGGTCTCTTATTTTTTTCCAAAGCTGTATACATTTTTGATGAACCATTTCTAAAATATTAAAGGTCTTAAAATGTACTTTTCTTTGACGGCTATTGATTTAGATTCAGTCTTATTTGAAATCAGCCTTGACTTGACCTTGGCTCTTTTTAGATTTGTCAAATGTGCTTCTATCACCCTAGATTTTTACTTTATACTCAGTAAAGAATAAATCAATTACTCATTTGTATTCATTTACGTGCAAAAAGGTTATATTTATGGTAATAGCCGGGAAGAGGCGGGGCTACCTACTAGACACAGCAGAAGGGGAGTGGCTAAGGTATATTAATCTATATGCAGTAAGCTAAATTACCTATTATTAATGAATGTATAGTGACTATCATAGAATATATACAATTCGTCAAACTCATAAGCTCTAAGAAAGAAGTCGCAAGCTGTCATTAGCCCCCATTAGCTCTGAGCTCCATTTACCCATTTACTCATAAGCTCCACCCACAGAATTAAAGCTCAGGCAGTTTTATTAGCAGTTAATAATGAAGCAGGTGTCATGTCTCATTACTAACTGACATAAAACCCAGATTTTCCCACTCATTGATCAAATATGGCGTTTTTTTTTTTCCACAGTCTCTTTTAAAGTTCTGGAGTCTGATGTGAAATTACAGCTGTTTTACATCATTTCAGTGACTTCACTAAAGAGACTTTTTCTTTTTCTCTTTTTTTTCGCAGGTGGGATATGCATCGCCCAGTCGCTGAAAATTCCACACGATCACAAGCAAGCCGATTTCGACAAGATCATTCGGATGCTCCTCGACACGCGACAGGCTCGAGCTGTGATCATGTTCGCTTATGATGAAGATATTCGGTAAGCTTTTATTTACTGTTAGAATCACTGTCTTAATTCCTTAATCTGTAAAGAAGGCTTATAAATGCTTGGAAATGTGTTTATTAACGGGTGATAATGAGGTCATAAACACCTTAAAATTCTAAACTTTTAAGTATCTATCAATCTATCTATTTATCTATATATCTATCTGTCTGTCTGTCTGTCTATCTGTATGTCTATCTGTCTGTCTGTCTATCTATCTAAATCAGTATAAATCAGGTCGATCAGCTTTGTAATGCTCATCATATTGGTCATGCTGGTCAACCAGCGTCAATGTTCTGGTTGACCACTTTTACAAACCAGTATGTCCTTTTATTTCTAAGAGTTCTAACTTCTAATTAATGTTTCAGAAGGAGTTTATAACAAGATCATAACCCATTAATAAAAATATATATTAGATCTTATATTCGTTTGTTAATAATAAAGAGTTTAGAAATCAATATTTGGTGGAATAACTCTGGTTCTTAATCACAGTTTTAATTCATGCATCTTGGCATCATGTTCTCCTCCACCAGTCTTACACACTGCTTTTGGATAACATTATGCTGCTTTACTCCTGGTGCAAAAATTCAAAAACAGTTCAGCTTGGTTTGATGATCAGCTTGTGATCATCCATCTTCCGCTTGATTATATTTCAGAGGTTTTTAATTTGGTAAAATTAAAGAAACTTATCATTTTAAAGTGGTCTCTTATTTTTTTCTTCCAGAGCTGTATATTAACCTTCTGTCACTTTGTAACAGTCCCTAAAAGTGTAAATGATGCAAAGAATGCATTATTCATCAATTTATTCCAAGTGTCTTTTGAATTAATATATGAGAGTTATATAATTCTCTATTCACAGTTGAATAGTGACTAAATCTCCACAAGTGGTTTTTAGTGTCATTTTAATATCTCTATATGTGTCTCATTGTTTATAGGGAGATTCTGAATGCCAGTAAAAGAGCAGAACAAGTGGGGCACTTCCTGTGGATTGGGTCTGACAGCTGGGGGGCAAAAAACAGCCCCATTCATGGGCTGGAAGATGCAGCAGTGGGAGCCATCACCATCCTCCCAAAACGAGCCACCATAGCTGGTAAGATTGTGGTATTAATTTTGCATTTCCAGAGATCTTTCGCGCATACCATGAAATGTGGTGCATAATCTGCTTTGTTAAATATAATCTAAAACTGGTAAATTAAGAAATAGAAAAGTATAGGTAAAATGTTCTTAGTTAGTTATGAGATTTAATCCATATTTCAGCATTAATAAATGCTAATAAGTGATCTTTCTTGGTAGACACACTAGGAAGTAGTAAAATGGCTAATACTTTAGTAGGTTCTGAGAAAAGTGTGAATTACAGCAAAGAACGTTGAGGATAATCTTTGTTGAATTAATAATTTGCATAAAAAAGTAACACATTCCTTTTTTTTACAAGTAACAAGTTCAAAGATTAATCACATGCATTAACATGTGAATATTAACACCACTACTGTTGGTAACACTTTGCTTGGATGGTCCATTTTATGGACTAGGTGATGCTCAACTGACAATCAACTAACATTCAACTCAATGTCTATAAAATGCAATTTAGCTCATCTAACCTTAACCATTACTCAACCCTAAAATCTAATCTAACCCTAACCTTAACGTAAATAATAAATCTAACCCTAAACCCAATTCTAAACTTTAAATCTAACCCTAAACCCAATCCTAAAATGTTTTTTTATGAATTTGGTTTAGAGTTGGATGTAGGATTACATTCAATAAAGAATATTGTACTTTTTATTTTTAAGTTCAACTACATTTAATATACTATGTAATATTATATGCTTTTAGTTGAATGTCAGTTGAGCACCAATGAGGCCATCAAATGGAGCATCCAACTAAAGTGTTACCCTAATATTTATCTTTGTCAATTGCAATCCAACCAAGTCTTAGTAAGAACCTCAGTATTTTTTGATGCCATGGTCCATTTTTTTTATTGGTCATGCCCTAGCATAAACACTATATCAATATATCACCTGGTAAATCACACCTTTAAACTGGACAGGTATCCCCATGGATTGGTCTGCTTCATCCCTTTCCTCCAGACTTCCATAAGAGAGTCATTGAAATCAACGAAGTTATCAACTCCATGGAGTGAACACGGATGCTAATAATAGCCTGCTATGTCTCTGGTGTATATAGAACTATGTCATGTTTGATAGGGGTAGTGGAAAAGTGTCTGGCGCATTACACAAGCTGAAGGGAACACTACTGAGCTCAAAAATGCCAAGATGATTCGCTTTACTCTCTGGAGCATAAGTATCCAAAACCCAGACTGCAACCTGGACACATCTAAGTCCACAACAACGAAAAATAATATCTCAGCCTGAACTAGAACCAGTGCAACCAGGCCATGGTCACCCCAGAGTGCCAGGTTAATAAATAACCCCCTTTCCCTTTTCTCAGATGGGGATGTTTGTTGCAAGGCTCTTGCGCTGGGACAGATATTGAATAATGGCTTATGGAAATGGAGTCATAGAAAGTGTAGGTGTATGGTAAAGGCCAAAAGTTTGGACACACCTCTCTTTTTCAATGCGTTTTCTTGATTTTCATGACTATTTACATTGTAGATTCTCACTGAAGCATCAAAACTATGAATGAACACATGTGGAGTTTTATGTACTTAACAAAAAAAGGTGAAATAACTGAAAACATGATTTATATTCTAGTTTCTTCAAAATAAAAGCCCCCCTTTGCTCTGATTACTGCTTTGCACACTCTTGGCATCATTCTCTCAATGAGCTTCAAGAGGTGGCCACCTGAAATGAAAAGTTTTCCAACAGTCTTGAAGGAAGGAAGGAGTTCCCAGAGGTGTTTATTAGCACTTGTTGCTCCTTTGCCTTCTTCACTCTGTGCTCCAGCTCACCCCAAACCATCTGGATTGGGTTCAGGTCCGGTGACTGTGGAGGTTCAGCTCATTTTTTTCTGTTAAGTACCTAAAACTCCACATGTGTTCATTCATAGTTTTGATGCTTCAGTGAGAATCTACTGTAATGAAAATAATCATGAAAATAAAGAAAACGCATTGAAAAAGAGAAGCTGTGTCCAAACTTTTGGCCTGTACTGTATGTTTGGGTCTGTATGTAAGGCTTTGGTACTGGACTCTTTCGCAACGACTAAGAAACCACCTGCCGTTGAACCCACTGTGTCCAAACCAGATACAAAATCAATTTAAATTTCAATACAAATCTCCCGCATTGAGTGGGCGGCTGGAGACCCCAGCATGCATATAAAATGAATATTGATGATGGATACCAACAACAAGTGCTCACAAGTTTTCTTTTCTTCTTTTTCTCCCTTAATTGCCATTTTTCGCCCTTAGAAGCCAGACTCGCCACATGTGGACACAAATGCTAATTGTGCGCAAGAATGACATGAATTATTCCTCAGTCAGAAAGCTCATTAAAACAAGGAGTGGAACAAGTAGTGGAAAATGAGGATTCTAAACTTACAGTTTATACTGTGTTTACTATAGAAATATAACTAATATTTATATTTGTGTTTTGAGCAGAAAAGTATTTTATATGAAAATTTGATATGAAAATATTTGGATGTCAGTTCAAATGGACCATCCAAGTAAAGTGTTACTCTAATACTTATTTTTTTAAGTCCTTTTTTAAGAACTTCAATATTGTTTGATGCTATAGAACATTTATCCTAATGGTCATGTCCAAGCATACACACTATATCAATATATCATATAAAATCATATAAATACATTTTTAATCAAAGCTCATTAAAACAAGCAGTGGAACTTGGTGGAAAGTAGGGATTCTAAATGTTCAATTTATACTATATTTACTGCACATTATATTATTACTTGGCAAGCACACACTCTTCACTTCATTTCTGAAAGTAACTTTGCCTTCCTATGAAACTGATTTCTGGGGGAAAAAAATAATAAAAAAATCAAAAGGCCAGTGCACCATGTAGGGACTTTCCTGAAACATATATTGTTTTAAAGGCAACATACATCAGCAACTTAATCTAAATGTTTAAGCTTTAAATGCTCAGTTTTTTTCCTTCACATACCCAATAACACATGACAATGGTTCTTTCCGTTGTTGGTCCAGAGTCTAGACAGTACTAAATTCGTCTAAATACAATAAAATGTAATATTTCCACTGTGTGATTTTACTGTGTTCATTTTAGATGCATCCAAGCCCAGACAAGTTGAACAGGGTTAATATAAAGCTGATTTTAAGCCTGATTTTAAGCCTGATCTGCTCAGATATGATTGAATTTCATGATCGGGATGAATTTTAGCTTTATTGTGCATCGTTTTTTGTGTAGCGATGTCTGATTAACTGCCTAAATGAGCTTTGAATGAGCAGTTGGACGCTTAGTTAAGGAGGATTTCTGACATGGCAGGAATTTTGGTCACTTGTCCAAAATTTTTCCCATAAATTTCCCAAAATCCACTGCAAATAGACCCATAAGGCCTTTCTTGGCCTTTCTCATAAAGGTATCTTGCTTCTGGATATATGGAGAAACTTTTCAAGGAGATAAAGTAGCAGAAGTCCTAAAATGATATGCACAGCAGGTCACGAAATCCCTTATATATCATCCATCTACAAGTAATATAAAAGTGGAAAACTAATATTTTAGATTGAATAGACTGTTACATACTGATACTGGATATTTAAACTAATTAACCAGTAGACAAAATCCTCATCCAAAAGTCACTGAATACTCACGTGTACACTGAAGTAAAAGCATAGCTTCAATTCCCTCTGTAAAAAGGACAAACTGTAGCGTCCATGTCGTCTCAAATACCTGCAAATCCATGTACACGTCTTCTTTTTTATGTGGAATAATGGATAGTAAAGATTTAAGTGATAATTATTAATGTAACTTTATATTTTGGGACCTGACACAGTGTTTAATTCCTTGTCAATGTGGTTCTATCAGCTATTTATCATATTGTCATTTCTTTACCTTATTATTAGCCCTTATCTGCCGCCATACCAAAGTTTTGTTTTTTTTTGCATTGCATGTCTGCCTGAAATGTGCAGTTTCTACAATCGAGCCAGCAAAGAGTAATGGTCCACTTGCTGTGAATGACTATTTCCAAGAACTGCTTTATACTATAGAAGATTGTATAGTCATTTTCTCAGAGCTGTTCAACTCCCTGTGATAGCATCCCTGTACCGGTTTACTGGTTGTGTGCATGCTGACTGTTTGTGTTGAGCAGTAAATAGGACATTTAATTTTATTTTATTTTTTTAGGTGAGCCAGTTGACCATTCGTTTTGCAGTAGCGCCTGAGAGCGTCTACAAAGCGTCTTACAAAAGCATGTCATGCTTAATGGTGAATAGACATTCGAGATCAAAACCAGCACATCAGTGACACTAGGTTTAGTCTAAATGTGATCAGAGAGTGTTGTGTCACCTGCTCAAAGCCTCTTCCCCCTCTAAAGGACCCTGAATGCAGGCTGACAGGCGCGATGGGCCGCAAAGCCCAACACTGACAGTCCGTGTAACAGCCAGGCTGATCTGCTGCGGCGGAAGATCTGCTTGTGCTTTTAATAGATTTTCTCAGCCGTTGTTTTTTTTATTTTTTTATTTTTTGGGGTCAGTGTTTATAGAAAACTCGCTAAACTGCAGCGTGAGAGCTCTTCACCCACATGCTTTGTTCCGAAAAAAAAAAAACTGCTGCATCTGAGCAGAATCTGAGCATCGCCGGCCCCATAACGTCCGGGAGGCCAGGAAAGGCAACTAATGCCCCGTTCAGTAAGCAAATTTATGCCGGATACACTGCCAGCACTGTGCACAACACTCTGCACAACACTCCTCGATGTCTGGAGAGAAAATACTACTTCAGGTCCACTTTGAAGTCGCGGAAATAGTTTTTGCAAGAACTCGTGCAGAACTGATGTTTTTGTATTTGAATGTTTCACTATTGGCCCAGGTTGACTTTTTACCTGAAGCCCAAGAAAAGTTTTTCCCTTTTGTGGGCTTTTTTTTTTTTTTTTTACTGTACATTACACTTGGCCCCCAAGTGAGAGAGTGCATGGAGGCTTTGAGATTTGAGATAATGCACGGGGCAAAAAACTTCTTGTGGCTCCTTGGCTGTTAGAGTGACTCTAATTTGATTGTCAGTGGCTATTCATGCTGGCCAATGGAGCAGATCTACCTGGTTTTGATGTTTACTCAAGAATCTGTGTCATGACTTGATGACTTCCTGTCATGGCCAGCACTGGAGCCACTCTGTAGCCTCAATAAACCTCTGGAGAGATTGTGCATTGTAGTTAGGCATGGTATCTTCTGGTGCTGGCCATTGGATCGACGGTGTGGACTGGTGGCTATGTGGTTAGCAAGCTCGCCTTCCAGCACTGGGTTCTTGGGTTCAAGTCCTTATCTGTGACTGTGTGGGTTTCCTCCGGAGACTCTCAGGGTTTTTCTCTGGGTTTACTCCCACAGTCCAAAAACATGGAGATCAGGTGAATTGGATACTCTAAAAAGTATCCAATACTCAAAATAGCTCTAAATGTAATACTCTGAATTGCTCTGGTGTGTATGCAAGTTTATGTATGGGTTGCCATTCTGTCCTAAAGGTAAAATGCTGTATCCTTAGGTATTAGCGTCACTGGGTTTATAGAAAGGTAAATGAATGAATTAATTCATTCATTCATTCGTGCATTCATTCACAGACTGTGCATCAAGGCTTGGTAGCTTCTTGCTGCTGGCCACTCGATCAACTTTGCAATATTGCTAAGTGGCTCTTAGGAGCTATTATTGAGCAACTTTGCTTCATTGATTAAAGGTTTCCTGGGTTAGATGTTGAGAAACATCGCATCTCTGATACTAATTCGATCTTAAGAAGCTGAAATTACTACAGACAACAGTCTAAGGAGCTTTTCTTGCTTTCTAACTGGTGAATTTGTCTTTGTTTGAAAAAGGTGGTATCTAAATTTCTAGTTTTTTTTTTATCATCTGCTTCTACCTAGAAGGTATTCCTTTTCCTCACGAGTCAATTCAACAATTAGAAAGCCAGAATCAAAGTGTAGTAGTTTGAGCCACGACCTTTTTAGAGGGTTCAGAGGGTTCAACCTTAGTCTAACTGCGTCTTATAACTGTGGCAGCTCAGTGGACATAGGTATTGAACCCACAACCCTCCAATCATTAACACAGTGCTCTAACCATCACCTTTGAACAGTTATTCAGATACCCAGGGCAGGTTTAAGGGTTGCATTGCTCTGCTACGCCTGGAGTTGAGAGGGTTTAGCTTTCACAGCAGTGGCAGCTTAAAATATGCGGGTATCAAAGGAAGCTAATGTATATTAATCTAATAATACACTGAATTCTGCATTCGGAAGTCTTGAAGTGAATCTGCTTTAGCAGTTTGACGCCAGCATTTAGTTTGCATTGAATATTTAATATTGTCTGGTAATGTATTTCTCAGAAATATGTCAAAATAAGCCTGGGCATCATTTTTTCCCCACACAGAACCATCACTTCCTCCGAATTGTCCACTTTAGGAGATGCTCGAAATTCTGAGAGCCCACTTGTCACATGCCATTTACTGCAAATTAGATTTTTTTTCTGTTTCACTTTGAAAAATGATAAGAGAGGAATTTGATTTTAATTCCTAAGCCATGCAAACAGACCAGCTGACCAAAGTGACTAAATGCCAAAGGGCATTTCTTTGTCTTTAACAGCCTATCATGGATTAGCGTGGTCTTACACTGCTTTCTGAATATTTGTTATAGCCTGGAGAAACCTTCAGAAATTCTGCAGACATAATTCCTGAACATAGCAGCTTTATGAGTCTACACTGCTATGCTTTATAAGTCCTGCATCATTAATGATTTTATTGGATTCCAGTGGGGGGGAAAAGGTTACGACACAGAATAAAATATTTCACATTGCATCTGGCCTAATGTAATGTATAGCATTAAATTAGCATTACCAACTCTTAAGACTCTTAATGCAACACCTAAACATCAAAGCCACTTACAAATATTATTGTTGTAAGAGAGTTTTTTTTAAATAAAATAAAAATATACTTTTTATCGTCCTGCAAAGCAATTTTTATCAATAATTAGCATCAACAGCTAATCAGCTTTGCCGCCCAATTATCACATGCCTTGGAGACAGCGCAATATAGGCATGACCAGAGCTGGACAGAAAATCTGGTCTTCAGAAAATTATACAAAAAATGAGTGAAAAGTGCTACACGTAATCATTTAATCTTCCATTATTTTATATTGATAAAACACCAGTTACATAAACAGATATGATCATTTTCATTTGCTTAGCTACCAAGCTGTATAATGAAGCTACAACACAACAGTGATTAAATATGTGTCTGTAATTGCAGCAGTACAGCCCCACAATTTGTTAATTTAGGATTTTTCGTATAAAAGTATATATAACCAGTTTAAAACCGTAAATCCAAAAAAAAATGTGTGACTAAATATGTATATCTCTAGTGAACTCTACTCAACTAAAGTCTATTTAAAGGTTCAAAACCAGCATTATTAATATTTTTATTTTACAGAATCACTTTTTTTATTCATTTTTATTAATTTTTTTTTATTCCTTCAAGGTTATTTTTGGTAGTATCTCTTTAAAACCAATGTACAATGTATCAAATATGTTGCCTTGTTCAAAAAGCTCCCCGAGATGCAATACTTCTTCTAATTAAGTAGTAATATACAAGCGAGAGTGCTATAACGTGTAATATTGGCACTGCTGGTAATATTTATAGCATGAATTTTAAGTGTATTATTGTGATTATACCAGAGTTCAGTTATCACTGTTTATTGAAAGAAGTAAAGAGACTCCGCCAGTTAAAAAAGTTCCGTTGCTGCTCTGTTTGTTTGTAGCCGTGCTTTTTTCTGTTTGGCTTGTAAGCGCTGCTGCATCATTGCTAGGTTACCTGTATGTGGCGGAGTAATACATGAAGTAATACACGCTTTGGTTACAGCGCATTACCGGCTGATAATGGCACTTATCTGATAATAGAACACCTCTCAGCCTCTCAATCACATTGCAGTGTCAGAACTAACTGTGCTATAACAACTTCAGTTAGAAGAGGCAGAAATAAAATGCTAGTATGCTAAAGTATATATAATATGAAAATGTTGACGTCTTTGTAAGAACATAAAAGTAAACCTTCAACAAAAAGTTAAAATAGATAGACACTACGTGTCTATGCAGACTTCCTAATATGTTGTCATTATAAAGCACTGCAATCAGCTAATTGTCAGCATCACCAGCTAACTGTCAATGAAGCTAATTGTTGCTAAATACACCCAACCACTGCCTGCCTCCTTTACAGGTGATGCTGCTGCTTCAAAAACTCGTACGATGTCATTTGTTATGAGGTGAGATGAGGCAAGACTGCAAAACACAAGACTGATGCATTTCCACCTGCTTTCCCCGGGCTGTGAGCACGAAGCAGAGCTAATAAGTTCGTCCAGCTCGGCGTTGGATAGAGACAGAGGATGCTAATCTCTCCCCATGTTTAAAACATCCCTCGACTTGATTGATAACTCTGCCGCAAATCCAGGTCTCGGGTCTCGACTACAGTTTTTTATTTTTTTGTTTTGTTTTTAACCGCTCGTTTCTTTTCTTCTTTTTTTTTTCTCCTCTGTTTGTATTACAGCGCTAAGAGCCGTGTTGCTAAGTGAGGCGGCTCTGCAGTACAATGGCTGCTCGCTCACCAGTCAGCTAACTCATGCTGAAATCTGGCTGGCAGCCTGTCAGAATGCATAGCACTCACTGAATGGGTCGAGTGCGCCGAAGTGACAAACAGCGAGGAAAAGGGGAAGGGATGTTGGAGCGGGAGAACTAATCACGTTGCCCATCTCCATTACCCCGAAACATTACATCACCACCTCTTACCTTAGCACCGCTCCATTCTGTGCTTTGGTACTTGACACTTTTTAGTGATTTAGTCGGTTCTACACACCTGGCGATGCCTTTTTTCCATCAAAAAGATTCTGCCGTTGTTACTCAGGAGATTTACGAAAGAATTCAAGTTTCTACCGTGAGATTTTTAAGCCTCACGCTAATATTTGGAATCGTAAATGTGTTGCATATGTGTTATATCTGCCACTATGACCAGGAGATTGCCGGTTCGAATCCAGGTCATGCAGCTTGCCATCAGCTGGCCTTGCCTTGCTCTCTCTCTGGGTATAAGGTAAAGTAGAAGGCGCTCTTCTTTCCCCTCATCACTCCTAGGGTGATGTGGATCAGCACAAGGCTGCGTCTGTGAGCTGATGTATCAGAACCGAGGAGTCGCTGCGCTTTCACTCTCCGAGCGTTAGCATAGCGCTGTGATGCTGCTACTCGGCAATGCTGCAGCATCAGCAGCAGTTCAGAAAGAGGCGGAGTCTGACTTCACATGTGTCGGAGGAGGCGTGTGCTAACCCACTTCCCATTAGAAGAATTGGCCTTGTAAATTGGAGGGAGGAAATGGGAACAAAATTAGAAATTGAGAAACAAAAAAAAAGAAATGCATTATTTTTTTAATGCATGTTAATTCTGTCTGTGTCTAATTATAAATCTCTAGAGTCAGACTCAGTTAAGACTTCCAGTTCTGTCCCTGATACAGAGACATGAATCAGATAGGACACTCGGACTCACTCTGGTATTCTGGTATTCCACTTGCTTATTTATTAGTTCATACATCATATGAGCTAATGCAGCATCAAAGCACATTTATGCCATTACTTACAGAAATAAAATTAGAAATAAATAAAAGAAAATAGCTAGGTCTAGCGGTCTCTGTGATACAGCACAAGACACACTGGTTCACTGGTTCTCTACACTCTTAGCGTAGTGCTAGCACACTTAGCTTAAGAGCCTTTTAAGAGGCTCTTAAAGGGACAGTGTACACATTACTGAATACTGGCTGTTACATACAGTATTCCAACAGGTCATTTAAATGGTTATCCCCCCCCCTATAGCAACCACCTTTTATAATCGAGCCTTACAACCAAGCTGATTGTAAGATCCACTGCATTATACTCACACTGTACTGCCAATGTTTTATTACCTGCTTGCTTGTGGTACAAAGCAAACCTCAATTAGGGAATAAAATGAGGCAATTAATTCTTGCAAAGCAGTTGATTGAACAGAGTATAACATAACTGTAGATGATGCAAGAGCCCCATTCCTTCAGCAATCTCCAATGTTACTCCAATGTCATGTCATGGTAGTGATACATATATACATGGTATGAAAGTAAAAAAATGAACAAGCTCAGTTCCATACAATATATATATATAGTTTAACTTCTACAGCAAACTTCCATGGCCTTTTAGATGACATCAATATTGCTGGCCATGAACTTTTACTTTTAAGCTCTTATGAAAAAATATTACACTTTTTTTTTTTTTCCAGATTAAACACCAGCTACAGAGGCTTATCTGGAATCGTGATGCGAGGATGACTTATACTTTACAAGGATGACTTTTGGATGTAGCCTGAAGGCACTTTAGGACAAAGAGAATGTGATTCACTGATTCAGAGATAGTAAAGGGCATAAAAGGGGGAAGAAAAATAAAATCTTGATTTCTGTCTGTTTGGACTTTCTACTGGTGCTTGACCGATTTGAGGGAGCCAGCAGGAATTTGACATCAGTTGCCCGGTCTATAATTTGTTCAAACCGAGTGCAAAGTGGTTCTTTTCAGGCTTATCATGGTGGCATTTCAGCCTCTTGGTCTAATTGTAATTTGGCCATTAAAGTCGCGGCGGGGACGCGTGCCTCCGCAGTGACCCCCGACTGGGTTTGTTTGTTTGGGTGCTCATTGTGTTTAGCCATAGATGACTCTTTGACAGCGGGAGCCCTGCAATTGTCCCTCTATGATTTGTCCATATGACCCATGATTCATGGCAGCAGCTACGCACAACACTGCTGCCCCCAAACCATTTTTCGTGGCTTGCTAGGCTTGCTAACAGTGTACCGGAGCTTCGAGGCCTATGAAGCTACCAAGTAACGCAAGCTCATGCCCAACCCGTTGGCTAGCACTGTAACCAGCATCCCAAAACCATCACTCACTCGCCCCAAACCATGTTTCATCCCAAACAAACTGACTGTATGTGATGCTGAGACTTGCTGATACTTTATGACACAGTGTTGTCTATAAACAAGGACTTAAAAAAGTACAGAGTAAAGTATTCAGCCTTAAAGATGGTGACTACTACTGTTGTTTTTAATGATGCACACTGTTGCATCCGATCCTACTGTACTTTCCGGGCTATGCAAGCTAATGTAATGTAAGCTGCATCTACTTCTTTTTCATTTTAAAGAGAAAAAAAGATTTTGAACATATACATATTTAGGCTGCACCTGATTATAAACCCCAAGTGTTCATGTTATATAACATGAAATACTTACTCAGAAATATGTTACAGAAACATTTAACTAATAGGCTCTGTATACAAGTAACATTACCTTCCGTGAAGAGTGCTGCAACATGGCTGGTTAAAAAAATATATATATTCTGTAGCCTAGCCTGTATTGCGCTTCGGCTTTGGAGTCCACCATCGCAAGATGCCTCCATGTTGGGAGAGTGTGCGATGCTCCATACTCTTCATCATGCTTTTCAAAAATTTTTTTGCTGATAGTAGATTTGTTAACACTGTTCTACACTTTGAGGATCCACTGCTAGACTTGAGCAAAAGTTGCTCTTCACATGTGGCTGGTTTTGGTAAATTATTTTTCGCAGCTTTTAATCCAAGCCTTCCACTCACCTCAGAGCACCACTTGCACTTTCAGGCACGATTTATGATGATAAAAAGCTGCAAATACTTTGTTCCCCTGTTAAGCCCTGGAATAATCTACATGCTTATTTTACTGAAAACTGCTTTCTTAACCTTTCAGGGGAAATGAAAAAAGTAATGTCAGTGTATAGCCATGGACACTGGTTGTAGAATGCCTGGAATCTGGATATTTGACCTGCTAAACAGTTTGTGTATCCAACCTTGACTGTGTATCCTAGTGGGGAATAAACCAACCAACAAAAATCAGCCAAGAACATAAAGCTGAGGCTGCAATGGACACAGGCTCACCAACACAGGCTCAAAATTGATAGGGTCAAACTTGGATGCAAGATATCAGATAACGTGGGCCATTTCCAGGCTCAGGTTTTAATCTAGGCCCAATTCTGGATTAAATTCTTGTCTTAATTAGTTCAGGTTGCATGTGTGAACACCCTGGTTGCCAGGTATTGAACACATTTGGCCCAAATCCAAAGGCCTAATGTCTAAGGACTTCAGGAGTCTCAGACAATGATCTTATCCATTAGTCCGTTAGTTTTTTTTTTTAATACCAATCAATCATCACCTGATTACCAAAGCCTTGTTGGTCCCAATCATTTGTGGCAAGGAATGAACCCAATACTTTGGAATGTGTTGGGTCCAATGCTGGTTCACTTCATTACATAATACCTCCCAAGTACTGGCAGTCTTGGTTCTTGCTTCTCTGCAGTATTGTTATTGAATATGTTGGTATTCTCTGAGTCAGTGAACGCAGTTACAGAACACTGCAGTGTTTCTCCTCAAGTTAAACACTTTTGGTCAGGCAGATATAATTTGTGAGGAAATGAATAATTAATTGACTGAGATGTTAATAATTAATCTCATCACCATTTTTCTTTGTGTCAAATCCCTTATGTTTTATTCCTCTAGTTCCCCTTGGAGTGAATCGAGCTCACCTCCAGCTAAGTTGCTGCAGTAATTATAGTTCTACATAATACAGTGTATATATTTATATATACTGTACATATATACATCAATCAGCCATAGCATTAAAAACACATGCTTAATATAGCTTGTGTCAAAGAAAGGACTCTACAAGACCTCTGGAGGTGTTCTGTGGTATCTGGCATTAAGACTAAGGTTAACAGAAAATGACAGATTTTAAGTCATATAAGTTATATTTATAAGTCTCAGTTCAGAATTGTATAGTTTAGAGTCTTATATCCCTCAATGTGCTCTCGTATTGTACTACACTATTGTACTATTGTTGTTTCTACTGTGTTGTGTAACTGCTACTGGCTGCTAAATTTCCTTGGGGATCAATAAAGTATCTATCTATCTATCTATCTATCTATCTATCTATCTATCTATCTATCTATCTATCTATCTATCTATCTATCTATCTATCTATCTATCTATCTATCTATCTATCTATCTATCTATCTATCTAATAAGTGAGATGGGGGGAGCTGACCACTGCATAACGAGAACACCGAACAGAATTTGGAGAGTTTTTTGGGATTCAATCTCCCAGTCGTTTGCCGACTTGCACAGTTTTCCTGCTTTCTTACACATTACCTTCAAGAACTGACTGTCCAGTCGCTACCTAATATGCAGATTCAACTCCTCGACAGGTATTATGTTACATAATGTTATGGCGGACTATAAGGCACACTTAAAATCCATAAAATTTTCCCAAAAATCAAAGATCAAAGACCAGCTCCTTATACCCTGGTGCTCCTTATGTATGAATTCTACCAGTCAGGTATTAAGGAGCAGTAAAACCACTCCGCTAAAGTACAGAGTTATATAGCAGTTTTAGTGAAGTTTCTCCAGCACTAAGGCTGGGTGCAGCAGCATTAGCATTAGCCGCTAACCGCACCGCTAGCTCTTTCGCTGTTCAGAGGCGAGTATATCAGATTGTATTCTACGCGTTTGCCATGTTAAAACAACTGACTTTGGACTTGATAGAACAAAGTGGATCAACACCAGCAGATGACAGACATGTCTCTCCAAACAAACCATCACTGATCATCAGCAAATTTCATTTAAAGGAAATCAAGGGATCAGAGTCTGGAGGAAGAGTGGAGAGACACACAGTCCAAACTGCTCGAGGTCTAGTGTGAAGTTTCCACCAATCAGTGATGCTTTGTTTGGAGAGACATGTCTGTCATCTGCTGCTGTTGATCCACTGTGTTTTATTATCAAGTCTAAAGTCAGTGCAGTTTTGTTTTCCCACAAAATCTTACAGCACTTCATATCTTACAGCTTCCCTCTGCTACTGACAACTTTTATGGAGATGCCGATTTCATTTTCCAGCAGGACTTGGCAAACTGTCCACACTGACAAAAGTACCAATTGGTCTTATTGGTTTTATATAATATTCTAATGATCTGAGACTCTAATTTTTGGGTTTTATTGGCTGTAAGCCATAAATAATATATCCACAATAAAAGAAAAAATAAATAAACACTTAAAATAGATCACTCTGTGTGTTTAATACATCTATAATAATATATGAGTTTCACATTTTTAACGGAATTACTGAAATAAACTAACTTTTCAATTATATTCTTATTCTTTGAGATGCACTAGTGCATCCGTTTTCTGAGTCTGGTTTTTGGTGAGCTTTGTATGAAAGGAAAAACAGAGGGATTTACTGCTGTGCCCAATTTGACAGGAGACTGAGAGGAGCGTTTTAACGACAGCAGTAAATTACCATGTGAAGCCGCTCTCTCTTTGAAACCCTTCGCCTCTTCAGAATGCCATTAATCAACATATTTTAGTGTCTCTCACACTGCTGAAATTGCCACGTCCAGCGCTAACACTTTCTCGAACAAAATAGCTTATTTGTTTTCCTCCCTTTCTCCGCGGATGTACCAACGATCCGCGGGAAATTGAGCAAAGCGCGGCGCCCGCTGTTATTAATCATTGTGAGTTTCCTAATCAACACTGCTCCAATGACTGCTTCAGCGGGATCGATCTGAAGGTGTGATGTTTCCATCTGTTTTCAGCTTCCTTCAGATCCTCGGGAGAACCACAAACTGAATTCACGCAGTTCACTCGCAGCTGTATACGCTGTGAGGAGTTATCTGGTGTGTGTGTGTGTGAGGTTAATGGCTCATGGCCAGCGATGGCAAAGAAACTTGGAAAAACTGATCCGATTACAAATGACTGATTATTCCATTAAAAAGTTACTTACTTACTGCATGCATTAATTGATTTTAAAGTAACTAAGTTACTCACAAGTTACTTTATTAGTTACATTCAGCAGACAAACACACACACATACACAAACCTCCCCTACACACACACACACATACACACAAATCCGCCTGCAGACTCAACATAACAGTTTTGCCCAAACTCACTTTACTGGAAGCTGAAGGTGGAGAGACTGGGGCTCACAGTGTGTGTGTGTGTGTGTGTGTGTGTGTGAGGTACATAGAGACTGGGGCTCGCTGTGTGTGTGTGTGTGTTAGAGGGGTGGAGAGAGAGTGAGGCTCACTGTGTGTGTGTGTGTGTGTGTGTGTGTATGTGTGTGTGTGTGTGTTTGTGTATGTTAGAGGAGTGGAGAGAGAGTGAGGCTCACTGTGTGTGTGTGTGTGTGTGTATGTGTATGTTAGAGAGATGGAGAGGGTGCTCACTGTGTGTGTATGTGTTCAGTCCGAGTGCTAATTTTAGCCTGTTAGCTTGTTAGCTCACTAGCACACAATAGCCTATTGTTATTTTGGCGTGGTTGAGGCTGACAGTTCTAGTAATAAAGTGGCGTGTGTGAGGTGGAGGGGGGGCTCACTTTGTGTGTGTGTGTGTGTGTGTGTGGGTGTGTGTGTGTGTGTGAGCTAAAGAGAGAGGGAGGCTCGCTGTTTCTGTGTGTTCAGCCCGAGTGCTAGTTTTAGCCTATTGGCTTGTTAGCTCGTTAGCCTGTTGCTAGATTGGCGTGGTTGTGTCCAGCCAGATGCTACAATATCCTTTTTCTGGGGAAAATGACAAAAATTAACGTACAGTGACTTAGCTATGTAGCTTTTATTTGATTACTGGTTTGGAAATAGTAATGTGTTAGATTACTCGTTACTGACAGACATCAGTGCTCATGGCAAGGCAATATTAGTTACCAGAGCTGAACCAAGTTGGAGCAAAGCTTGATGATGGATGAGAGACAATAAAAAAGAACATTTCTAAACTTGTAGAGTTGTGCAGTAGGTTGATTATAGTCGGTCGGACCCTCAGTGAAAGCGTATCCAGACTGGTGAGTAACTCTGTATTGCGTTTGAAGGCGTGAGCGCTGGTGATTTTTTTCTGGTCGGTTTGGTTTGCCTTTTTTCCCCTAAGGCTTTGAGCAACGTTTAACCTGGCACAGCCAATCACGTCACGGCCAAACACAGCCTGTCGCTATTCGCTAGAATCTGCCGTGTCACCGGAGGCTTCGCCACTTTATTTGAAGTGTCATTAAGACCAGCCACTGTCACATAGGCTTTCTCACAGCGACCGGCTGGAACCGGTGCAGCTATCCGTCCGGCACAGAGAACCGATGTCTTTAACATGAACTGATTCTAATTCTTTTAAAAATTCATGATTCAAGTAAATGATTCTATCATGTGATCTGATAATGTGCTAATGTCTGAGCAGTTTGTGGGTATGCTAATCTCATTTCTCGTTTCTCATTTCTCGTTGGCATTGATGATCGTTTCTATAATTATATTATATAACTTATATATATATTATATATTTTTTTTATTATACTGAAACGTTTAAGGTTAACAATCATCTATTAAGGGAAAAAAAATCTATTCAAACCAACCTGGCCCTACACTGTAAACCCTGTAAAGTTGAATTTACTTAAAAAAGTTAAAAAAAGTAATGAGGAATGAAAACTTGAGTTAGCATAAATTAAAACATCAAGTTTTAATTACAACTAAAGGGGAAGTTGATTTATTTCTAAGGTAGCCCAGGGGGAATCACTACACACTGATGGTGAGTGTTAGTCAGAAACTGTTGGACACACCCAGTATGCAAATAGATTGTGACAGAAGCCAATGGAAAAGAAGTTGTTATTGGAAACAGACTAAACTCAGTTATTATAAGTTGGTTCAACTCAAAGATCTCAGTTTGAATAGTACAGTATATGTGCCCTCAAATTAAGTTCAACTAACTCCAAATAGTTGAGTGTTGTTTAGAAATAAAAATCCAATTTTATGTAAAACAGACTTAAATCATTTGAGTTCAAACCCCAAAAACTTCTGGGTTTACAGTGTATATGTAAAAAAAAGAACTGTATTTGCCCTGTATTTAAATCTAGTAACTTATTTGGTGGAAATATGAAATTAAATCAAATGTTTGCGATAAACTGGTAACTGGTAACTGGTAATGCTGTGGAGGAATTCTTCATACTTTATATGTACAGTATGTGGTTCTTTATACTGTATGTTGTTCTGGGGTGTGTGGGACCGACCTCCTGGATGAGTCGTCCATGCCCTTTTGGAGTAATAGGTGGTAGGCTGGTAGACCGATCACTCCTGGGAAGGTTCACCAGTGTTCCATGGTTTCTCTATTCCATATATATAAGCTTCAGAGATGACTTTATAACCTTTTCTAGAGCATTGAAAGATGTCAATGACTTCTTGTCAATGATTTCTTAACATAATGTGGGGCTGTAATGTAAAAAATGCCTGTAATGAAGATTAAATGTGTCTTAAATAGCTTTTTTTTAATAGGTTATCTCCACCAAGACGAAAGTGAGAATCATGACTGGATACTACTATTCTTTTGATGATGAGTTGATGAGTTATTTAGCATGGACATCAACCAACTCTCACAGCAGAATGCCAGAATCTATTCTTTATACTGTACTTCCCATCTCAACTCGTCCCAACTCCAAACCATTGAATGAGGAGTAGAAGCACTAAAGCTCCTCAGCAGTGGAGGACCCATTCATTTAGTTCTGGAGAGATGACCCTCAGCCTCGGCTGATACACCCTGTCATTAGTGATCAGCCACTTCACTTGAGGGTCATCCTTTAGTGCACCAAAGACGTCGACCACAATCCCAACGCAGAGAGGACAAAGCCATTTACATACATTAAGACACTGAATTATGAATGGGAACCAGTGCTGTAATGGATCTGTTGGAGTGGCGTCCCATCCCTCTTTTTTTTATTCTTCATTCCCTGAGCTTTATTGAACTGGACCGGCTTATGTGTCTAACCCTACTCCCCAGTGGCCTTGGTCTAATCTAAACTGGGGTCTGGGCCCTTATTTTAGAGACGATGTTAATATTTATACACGCGTGTCATTGTTGAGATGCAAGGACAACCCTTGAATCGGATAACAGTGGGCGGTACACAGTCTGCCTGTTAATTGCTCGAGTTTGACGAAGAATGAAGCTGACCGGCCATTGTAATGAATATATAATAAGTATATATAAATATATAAATAAGTGTGGGTGATTTAGAAGAGAAAGAGATTATAATTTTACATATATATTTTTAGGGTTGCAATAATAAGAGAGCACTTAAATGAGGATATTTTACCTTGATTTTACCAAATTGAAAACCTCTATAATATAATCAAGAGGAAGATGGATGATCACAAACCATCAAACCAACCAAGCTGAACTTTTTTGCACCAGGAGTAAAGACATAAAGTTATCCAAAAGCAGTGTGTAAGACTGGTGGAGAAGAACCAAGATAAACTGTGATTAAAAACCAGGTTTATTCCAACAAAGTTTGATTTCTGATCTCTTAAAACTTTATGAATATGAACATAAGTATGAGGTCTGAAAGCTCTGGATCTTTTTTGTCATTTCAGCCATGTCTACTATTTCATTTTCTGCAAATAAATGCTCTAAATGGCAATATTTTTATTTGGAATTTGGGAGAAATCTTGGGAAAAATTGCAGCACATTTTTATGCAACTATGGAGAAATACAGTATGCACAACACAAAAATAACATAACATAAAATCATTAGATCTTTTTGGTGTTTTGATGGTTTTATAGATATAAAAGTACATATTTTTGTATTCTAAAATGTTTGCAATGGAAACATATATTTAATGTTATCGAAAATTATAACAGAAGCGTTATGTTTGGGGTCAGTTTGACCCCAGAAATGAACTATTGCAAATGAATTGGAGATGCGGATTGTATTTTCCAGCAGGACTTGGCACTCTGCCCACTCTGCCAAAAGTACCAATTGGTCTTAGTATATAATATTCTAATTTTTATTATTAATATTCTAATATTCACTGATTTTTATGTTTTTTTTTATTGGCTGTAAGCCATAAAATCATAAAAAGACAACAATAAAGGAAATAAATGCTTAAAATAGATCACTCTGTCTGTAATACATCTATATAACTTATTTCACATTTCTTTGTAATATGTATGTTATATAAGTTTATTTAATATTGGAAAGTGAAGCGAAGGTTCTACATACACTTTACAATTCTGCCACATTATCTGGCAACCTGAGGAAGAGCTACAGAATTCTCATTTGGACAAAGAATTAAAAGGTTGTATTATTAGAAATTACGCTCATAATTATATTCTGAATTCTCTCTCGAGCTCTGCCGGGTAATTATAGTGTTGCTGCAGATCATATTTTCATATTTTAGTGCTTAAAGTGTGATTACGCTTTATTTAAACAGTTTCCTTGTCTAGCCTCGACAGTAGCCTCTGGGCAAACTGAGCGAGACGCATTTCTTTTGCTTTTGTTTGTTTATCCAGCTCTGTTTTGTCTGGGCTGAGATGAAATAATACTCCACACTTGCTGGATTTGTAACAGATCCTGTAGGTTTACACATTCATCCCTCGCTGGCGTTTTTATCCCTGTTCTTCTCAGGAGACGTCTACTTATAGCAGATCACAAAAAAGAATAAAATTATATGTTCTGAGGAGAATATGACCCAGGTTCTACATATAATAATTTATACTGAATGAGTTTATTTGATTTTACCAAATTTAAAAAAAAAACTCTGGAATATAATCAAGAGGAAGATGGATGATCACAAGCCATCAAACCACCAAACTGAACTGCTTGAATTGTTGCACCAGGAGTAAAGCAGCATAAAGTTATCCAAAAGCAGTGTGTAAGACTGGTGGAGGAGAACCAAGATGATGCCAAGATGCATGAAAAGAAAACTTTGATTAAAAACCATCAGGGTTATTCCACCAAATATTGATTATTTCTGAACTCTTAAAACTTTATGAATATGAACTTTTTGTTTTCTTTGCATTATTTGAGGTCTGAAAGCTCTGCATCTTTTTTGCTATTTCAGCCATTTCTCATTTTCTGCAAATAAATGCACGACAATATACACAATATAGTGTGTGTTACATTGTATTTTATGGTTATAGTGGTCATAGTGGTTTTGCTGGTTAGCAATCCTGGTTTTGCTTATAACTGGTCACGCTAATCAACCAATTATAAGCCAGTGGTTATACTGGTCATGCTGGCCACCTACTTGGGGACCTTGGTCATGCTGGCTAACCACCATAGTCTTACTATTCATGCTGACCAATAAGCATCTTGCTGATGGTCAACTGGCTTGGTCATGCTGCTCATACTGGTAATGCTGGTAAACCAATGCAGTCTATTTCTAATCCTGGTTAATGCTGGGCAACCAACTTGGTGATCCTGGTCATGATGGTCGAACAACTTGGTCTTACTGGTCAACGCTTGCTTGTAGTCATACTACTCATGTTGATGGACAAGCTTGGTTATACTGGTCAATCAACTGTGATGATCCTGGTCATGCTGGTCCACCAGCTTGGTCCTGCTAGTCATAATGGTGAATATGTGGCGACCAGTGTGGTCTTGCTGGCCACCTACTTGGTGATATTGGTCATCCTGGTTAGTATATTAGTGGTAATACTGGACATGATGGCCACCAACTTGGTGATATTGGTCATCCTGGTTAACTACCAGCATCAGCAGTATGAGCAGTATGACCAAGCCAGTTGACCATCAACAAGATGCTCCTTGGTCATGCTGTTTATTCTGGTGATGCTGGTCGATCAGTGTGGTTTAGCTGGTCCACTAGCTTGGTCCTGTTAGTCATAATGGTCAATATGTTCAACTGTTCAACTTGGCGACCAGTGTGGTCTTGCTGGTCAAGCTGGCCACCTACTTGATGATATTGGTCTTGCTGGATAACCACCATAGTCTTAGTCTTGACCAACGAGCATCATGATGATGGTCAACTGGCTTGGTCTTGCTGCTTATACTGGTGATACTGGTGAACCAATGAAGTCATTTTATTAATGCTGGTCAACCAACTGTGATTGGTCTTGCTGGTCATAATGTCCAATTTTCTGTTCAGCTTGGTGATGCTGGTCTTGCTGGACCAATGATGGTGGAGCTTGTTGAGGTTGGCCATGCTTGTACACCAGCTAAACCGTTAAACTCAAACAACTGAAACCTTGCTTTTAATGCTTTTAACCACTCTAGATAATGATGCAAAAGTGAGTAATGCAATATTACATAACATGACAAAAACAAATATAATGCATTATTATACTGGTTATTTCTTAAATCTCTAATAATACACTTCTGCATGATTTTACATGACCGCTATCTATATGGTGGTATACTGTATACATATATTTATATATGGCTGCGTTCCAGAATATATTCTTTTTCTCTTTCTCTGTGTGGGTGAAACTTATGCGTCTCCACGAAACTGGCCTCGCAGTTGCTAAGGAAGAGATGTTTGACATCCACAGCATAGAGCAGCCCTGGAGACGCTGGCTGAGGGCGCACTGTGTGGGAGTGCCAGATACGGCAGGGTTCTGCATTCTGCCGTCTCGGAGCCTATAGCCATGTAGCGCCGGGTTTCGCTCTTTCTTTCTTTCCTTCTTTCTCCTCTACAAGTCCAACGTTACCTGGAGACTGGCTGCAGGCGCCGCTGCCGCAGCAGAAGTCTGCAGATAATCCTTATCAGCTTTTAATTCCCCTGCACTTATTTTTCCCCAACGTGAAGCAATCTGGGGTGAAGTTGCTGCCTTTGCAATCTAGGGAGTGCTTAAAAAAGAGAGAGAGAGAGAGAGAGAGAAGAAAAAAAAAAAAAAACAGGGGTCAAACATGTTTCACAAAGCACGAAAACGGCACGAGCAGCGCAGCCAGAGTTCCTTCTCTGGTTAACGCTAATGCTAACGCTAACGCTAATGCTATAATCTCTAAACTTGTGTTGCTCTGAAGTTGTCGGGACTAGAGCATTAAAAAAAAGCTTTGCTAGACTGTTTTCTTGACATGCAGATTAAGCCAGCAATCATCTGATTTGAACATTCGCACGAGCTGAAGAAGCGCAATCGCAAACAGTACGCAATCAGCAGCGTACGAACGTAAAAGACCAACTAAGCTAAAGTGCAAAGGGGTAAAGGGGATTAGCGATCTGCCTAGGGCAGCAGGATCTTGTTTATAGTGGCTTTTAAAAGTATTCATACCCCTTGAACTTTTTTATTAAGAAAAAGTATTATCAATACTAATGTCTCTCCACAGAAGATCAATGGGATTTAGGGTCTTTTAGGATCATTCTAACACATGAATATTCTATGATCTAAACCATTATAGCTCCACTGTAGCTCTATATTGCTGTATGTTTAGGGTCATTGTCTTGTCGGAAGTTCAAGCTCCTTTCCAATCTCAAGTCTTTTGCAGCCTCCAACAGGTTTTCTTCTTCCAGGATTGTCCTGTATTTATCTCCATTCATCTTTGTATTTAAAAAAAAAGCATCCCCACGGCATGATGCCGCCACCACCATGTTTAACAGTGGCGATGTTGTGTTTAGGGTCATGAACAGGGTTACTTTTCTGCCACACATTTATTTTTCTTACAAATAACATTGCAATCTGACACTTCCTTCTGGGTGCAACTTTTATTTCAATGACTGTATTTCTTTAATGAGTATCATATTTTTCGGACTATAAGATGCACCTAAAACCCTGGACTGTAGTCTGCGGGTTTGCCGTGTTAAAACAAGCTACGTGGGACAAACCGCTAGCTTATATCTCCCTGGTTTACCGGAACACTCAGAGTTACTTAGTCTAATGCTATTGTGCAGCATTTACAATCTGCTAGCACTGAGGTTAGCGGCTAATGCTAATGCTGCTGCACCAAGCCTTAGTGCTGGAGAAACTTCACTGAAAGCTCACCCTTACACAAAATATTGTAAATCTAAGCTTACTGTAAATAAATAAAAAACGCTTTACTCACCCAAATAAACAGTTTTCAGAAGAGAATTCTGCACTTACAGAACTTGTCTATGGTCTATTTCAGGTTTTGATGCCTACTTCACCTCACGAACGCTGGAGAACAACAGGAGGAACGTGTGGTTCGCCGAGTTCTGGGAGGAAAACTTCAACTGCAAGCTCATGAGCTCGTCCAAGAAAGAAGACACCAGTAGAAAGTGCACAGGTATGAAAATATTAACCCTGAATTCACTGTTTTTACCATTCTTGGCTTTAAAAAGTCTTTATTTTTTCCCATAAAGAATCAAATTTAGGTATGTAGGGTTGCCACTTTTTAGAAATAAAAAAGGGACTCCCACCAAATAAATAGATAATTAAACATATGTTTCATTGATTATTCAAACAACAAATAGCAAGAAACTGTGAAGCTGAGAAAGATGGAAAATCAATCACAACGAATCATTAGAGCTCAATTATTGTTCATAGCCAGAACAACTGAATGAAAAGTCCCGAAGAAGAAAGTCGTCACTGGTGTACTTCCATTCTTCTAATCGTTCAATCATCCTAATCATCCAATGAAAATCCAAGGTGAGAAAATCCAATCCAATTAAGTAGTGAAACATCTATTCTATTTAGTTAAAAAAAAAAAAAAAAAAAACTTTTGACAGTAAAACTGCAGTAAACAGTGTTAAAGCAGTACAGGTTATAAACTACAGGATTGCAATGGCAACCAGTAACACTGTACGCCTACTGTTTTCCACATGCATGTTTTCACTTTTCCCTGAGGGGTTGCCAGATCCACATTTGTCCCACCAAATTGGAGTAATTTGAAAAGGCAGTCGTGGGTGGAAATGATAAATTGCGCTCAGTGTGTTATTTTTGGGGTACTTCCTAAATGTTCCAGACAGGTTGTCACCGGAAAGGGTTGATGATTTATGATTCGTTTTATGAGTGCGCACTGATTAAGATGGTGAATAGATGGAATAGCTGTTGAAGAAGGTGTTTAAGAGTGGCGGCTTTGATGGAATTAAATGTTTCAATTAGAAGTTTTGGCCATTGTAAGTGTGTTATTTAGTGTGTGAGAGCATTTTTGAGTATAAATATACAAATAAAATACCAGTAAAAAGTTGGGACACACCTTCCAATTCAATATATATTTTTTAATTTTATATCTATTTCTATCTATTATAAATGAATAGTGAAGTGATCCAGACTTTCAAGGAACACATAAGGAATCATGTAGTAACTTAAAAGTGTTAAACAAACCAAAAATACTGTTAACTTGTGGTACAACAGAGGAAACTCTCGCTCTCCTTTTTTTCTGAAGTGGTCCTGATGAGAGCCAGTTTCATCATCTTAATATTTTTGGTGATCTTTTGCGGTGACTGCACTTGAGGATTAATTTCTTAAAGTCATTTTTTTCTTTATTTAGTTTAGTAGTTCTTTCTTCTCATAATCTGGATTCGAACATTATTCAAATATTCGTTATTCACTGTATACCTGTAACTCTACCTCTTCACTACTTTACTTTAACTGATGCTCTCAAACACATTAACATTAAGAGGCAGGAAATTCAAGTAATTAACTCTTGATGAGTTCAGCACAGCTGTTAACTGAAAGCCTGAATACCAGGTGACTCTACCTCATAAAACTGACTGAGAAAATCCAACCAAGATGTGTAAAACTATTGTCTAAGCAAGATGTGGTACTGTATTCCATATGTTTCATATATTATATATGTTTTTAGTATTAATCTACAATGCAGAACATTTTAAAAAGTTTGAAATATAAAAAAAAACAGTGAATTTAAGTTGTGTCCAAACTTGTAACTGGTACAACACACATTCAAAGTATATTTATTGCATATACTGTATATTATGCTGTCTTTATCTAACTGTGGTGGTGCATATGGTGCCCTCGAAATGGTTTTAAAAACCACTGGTCAACCAAATATATTGTATCAACAAATATATTGAACCGGTGGTCCCACCTTTTCTAAAGGCACATTTTAGTGCACTATTCCAACAAGACAACTTGTTTTGAAGACCTAGATACTATTTAATACTATTTTGGTACCACTTTAAAATAAGACTACCCTTATAAAGGGTTTATAAATGGTTTATAAACTGTTAATATTGTCTATCAGGTTGTAAATGCCTTAAAACCATTGATAGGCAGTTTCAACACGTTAAATAAAAAGGCAACATATTACAAATATATTTATATGGCAGGTTTAATGCTGATTGATGGAAAACACAAAGTAAGATCAGTATCTAGAAATGTCTGAGGTTTAACAGTAAAAATGAGTGTGGAATCAATACTTTTACATTACATTTTTTTAAACTCACTGTTGTCATTTTTATCTATGTCGTTATATATTTATTAACTGTGTATTAATGAGTTTTAAAGTATCCGTAGCCTAATTAATAACCATTGATAATCTCCTTTGTTAAAGCATTCATAACCCCTTTATAAAGGTAGTCTTGTTCTAAAGCGGTACCACTATTTTTTTAATCATTTTTTGTTCCTGTTAGCCTTCGCCTTCCTTCCAAATGGCTCTGCTATCCGACATTTCCTTCCTCCTGAGTGCAGCGATTTTATTTTATAATGATAAATGTAATGTATTTCTCAGACTAAGCAACTCCAGACAAATAGTCCCCGTATTTCTCATAGTTTTATGTCTGGCTGCACCATTACATCAGAGTAAGAGACTGAAAGGTCCTTGAGCTTTCGCTCTGTTCTGTCTCTCCAGCCAAGAAAGAAAGAAAGAAAGAAAGAAAGAAAGAAAGAAAGAAAGAAATAAGAAAGAAAGAAAGAAAAACGTCTGGCTGCTTTCATCTTCCCGCAAATGCATATCTGAATGCAAAGCAGCACCTCCACCCTCGAAATAAAGCCCTCAATTACATAATGAGCTCCGCTCAACCCATCACCACTATTTCAGGCTGACTGACTTCCACCAAACCCGCTGAAGTACAAGCTCGGCTCCACGCGCCGCCAGAAACTCAACTCCAGCCTGGGAATATTCATAATGGGTGCTTGAAAGAATCCAAATCTGTAACAGAGCTCGCACATCAAAAGGTGCAGCAGGGACTAGAGCTCAGATCGGGCTCATTTTGAGCCAGAGCCTGATTTAAACCCAACATTAAATCTGCTCAGAATGATATTAACTAACATTGCAACACTGAAGAAGCATAGACCTTAAAGTTTATTAAGAGCAGATCGCCAAAAGATTAAAACACAGACAATGCAAACAATGATCCACAGCTCTAAACATCAGTAAATTTGGCTTTAAGAATGATGTCTGAAGAACTTATTCTTATATTTAATACAATTTAAGATGATTTTAGGATAAAAAAATACTTTTTTAACTAAACTAAACTAAAAAAACAGTTTTTTTATGTTGAGCTTTTATAGCCTATGTCTAAAAATACACACATGCAATAAAACATACAATATACATACAAATAATACAAATACATTAAACCGGAATTGGCCAACAACAATAACATCATTTATAATGACTTTCATCTAATCTAATATAGTTAAAAAGGTGTTGGAATATACATTTTTTTATTTGAAGTGTATAGCCTATGCTATTGCACTTTACGATCATTGAATCATAAAAATATTTTCATTTAGAGCATTTATTTGCAGAAAATGAGAAATGTATGAAATAAAAAAAAAGATGCAAATAAGATATTGAAAAACAAGTTCATATTCATACATTTTTAAGGGTTCAGAAATCAATATTTGGTGGAATAACCCTGGTTTTCTTTTCATGCATCTTGGCATCTCCTTGGTTCTCCTCCACCAGTCTTACACACTGCTTTTTGGATAACTTCCATCTTACCCTTGATTATATTCCAGAGGTTTTTTTAATTTGGTAAAATAAAAATTTAAAAACTCATACATTGCTAAACTCAGACGCTATTTTAACAGCGTGTAAAAAAAAATAGATGTGAAAATAGACGATGGAGGGGGTAAAAGATAGCAATGAGCAACATAATAGAAATAGTTCAGCCACTATTCAGCCACTCTGCCGATCCTCTGATGTATATACGACACCTATACTGTACATCCCATAATTCACGTCGCACGGCGCTATATGCTGCTCCTTCCAGACTCGCTGGAGGTCAACAGCAGTGATTTTGGGAATGCGGGAGGAAGTGGCACGCTGTCAGTGACAGCTGGCACAGACAACAGCACCTCAGCTTTGTAGCTGTGCCTGGAGACACCATCAGTGCGAGGGCCAATCAAGGGATCAAGTGCCTGACAAGAGGGACAGCACATGCTGCCGTCGCTAGGATATGACTGTATGCTAAGGGGCATGAGCAGCTTTGCTCTACTGAGGCTGTTCCAGAGAAGAGAAGGGAAGGGATAAAGAAATTAGAGCTGAGGAGATGCTTCAGCCAGAAATAGCAACTTTCAGCATCTGTGAGAATAGAAAACTTGTGCATTTGTCTTAATATAATCACAGTTTTCTTGTTAGCCACACCTGTAATGGTTAAATCTATTTTAATTATGTGGAAAATCACTTTACTGACACTAGAAACAAAATTAGTGCCACAAGTCCTGAGCAACCAATTAAGAAGCACCATAGCAACCTCCTGGAATACTACAGGAATTGCTTCTAAATCTTCAAGAGACACTAGCAGTCTTGCAATTACCAAACAACACCACAACAACTGGCTAAACTCCCATAGCAATCACTAAACCATGAAAAGACTATATAACCCAGCCTGTAAGCACTTAACAACACCACAGCAACCACCTGGGATACCATAACAGCCACTTATGAACACAGCAACCAGCCTTATAGCAACCACTCTAATAGAAAAAACACTATACCAATCACTGGGATGCCATAGGGACTAGGCAACTAACCAGCAACATCACAACGCCTAGTAACACCATATCAACCACATAACAATACACAAGTAACCCTTAAACAACACCAGAGCAACTGGCTGAACTCCCACAGCAATCACTAAACCACAGCATCACTGTATCACAACAACAACCACCTGCAATGCCATAACAGCCACTTATGAACACATAGCAACCAGCCTTATAGCAGCCACTCTAATAGGAAAAAACACTATACCAATCACTGGGATGCCATAGGGACTTTGCTGCTGGACTAACCAGCAATATTACAGAAACCACCTAGTAACACCATATCAACCACACAACAATACACAAGCAACCATTAAACAACACCAGAGCAACTGGCTGAACTCCCATAGCAATCAAAAAACCATGGAAAGACTATATAACCCAGCCTGTAAGCACTTAACAACACCACAGCAACCACCTGGAATACCATAACAGCCACTTATGAACACAGCAACCAGCCTTATAGCAACCACACTAATAGAAAAAAACACTATACCAATCACTGGGATGCCATAGGGACTAGGCAACTAACCAGCAACATCACAACGCCTAGTAACACCATATCAACCACATAACAATACAAAAGCAACCATTAAACAACACCAGACTCCCACAGCAATCACTAAACCACAGCAACACTGTATCACCCAACTCATAAGCACTTAACAACACAACAACAACCACCTGGAATACCATAACAGCCACAGAATATCTGTGGCTTAATTTCTATAAAACAGAACTGAAAGGAACCATAGCATCCTGTTTTTATAGTCAATGGTTGGTAGTGTAGATTACTCAGTAATAAAAAGTGGCTGTTTGAAGCCGAGCAGAGCTGAGATAGGAATAGCAGCTCTTTTAATATAGGTCATCAGAGACTGGGATGGCCCTTGAGGTCACTTTTTTCTTTCAGAAACAGACACATAGCGAGCCACGTGATTAGCAGAAGGCTAGTAATATGGAACTTACGAGCAGAGCGCATTAATATTGCAAGAAAAAGATATAAGGGATGAAAGTTCTGTGCTTGCCTTTAGCTAGCGTCCTTATATTAAACACACTATATCTAAAAGTTTCCAGACACTTCCTTCAATTAATGAATTCAACTTTTCCACTTTTTCACTTTAAGGTGCACCCATTGCTTGTAAAATTCATATCAAATGCATTTCTAATATAATCTGAAACTCAGAAGCAACTACTTATACAGTATGTTTAAACTGGAATACCATCCACTAGCCTCTCTTTTGGATCATCAGTTTATGATCCAGAACTCAACATATAACATAATATAACAGTAGCAATGTTCAAGAAGACTCTCATGGCATAATGCAATCAAATAATCACAGCAGCAAACCTTTGCATGGACGGTTCTTTTATTAAGCTTATTTTAGCAGCTTAAAAGTTCTTTAAGAAATCAAAATGGTTATTTTATGGTATTGCTCAAAAGAAGACTAGTTTGGAGCATTTAACATGTAAACATGCAAGTAAAGACTTTTAATGACACTAACTGGATACCCCTCTTAAGAGTACCATTAGGAAGAATTTAGGTGGTGTTTGTGGTCAGTTTAACATCGGTAGCATCCATCAGTTAACTAATGGGGACTAAAATCTTTTAAGAGTTAAGAGAATGACGTGCAAATATTTTCATTTGGGCTTTAAAAAATCTACGTTTCACTAATGCTAGTGCGCAAATGATTTAGAAACTTCAAAAAGCTCCTTACAACATTATCAACTAAATAAACTGAATGTCTGTAAGCTCCACATGCTAATGAGCAAACTTCTACACAACTTTTCTCCCCTCAGAGCTGAAGAGCCTGAAGGCGTACTCAGATACCATCCCAATATTGACTAACGGCTAATCGTTTGTCAATCCTTTACATCCTAACGAGGGGATGGTTTTAATTGGGTGGATTATATTTGGGGGAGAAATATTGTTTCGTTGCTGAAAAACACTGGGGAGATGGCAGACGGCGCGCTGCCGTAGAGACATCTGTCAGCAGTTGGGTTACTGACGACGGGCGTCTTTCTGAAAAACATGGGCAAATGAACCGTAGTCCCTCAGTATCCATAACTGGAGCTCCCAGTAAAACTCAACTGGATATTTCTCCTCTGAATTTCACTGGGTTCTCTGAATTATGAGATCATTATTTCATTTTTATTGTAACATTTTTATCCGTTTGTCCTGGTCAGAGTCTTTGTGAGTCTGGAACCTACTTATAAACCCTAGGAAGGGCAGAGACATCTTCTTTACAGGGTTCCAGTCCATCACCAACCTGGGTTTAACAAGAATTGATACATATGAGGGTGAAAGAACATTTCAGATCATCAAAATCTGAACAGTATTTCAAATCCTACCCTAACTGTAACTAAACCTAACCATAGTAGAATGTACATTGCTTCTTACCATTTACCTATGTACAGGGGTTGGACAGTGAAACTGAAACACCTGTCATCATTTTAGTGTGGGATTTTAGGTTTCATGGCTAAATTGGAGCAGCCTGGTGGCCAATCTTCATTAATTGCACATTATTGCACCAGTAAGAGCATGAAGAGTGTGAAGGTTCAATTATCAGGCTAAGAGCACAGTTCTGCTCTAAATATTGCAATGCACACAACATTATGGGAGACATACCAGAGTTCAAAAGAGGACAAATTGTTGGTGCACGTCTTGCTGGAGCATCTGTGACCAAGACAGCAAGTCTTTGTGATGCATCAAGAGCCACGGTATCCAGGGTAATGTCAGCATACCACCAAGAAGGACCGACCACATCCAACAGGATTAACTGTGGACGCTGTAAGAGGAAGCTGTCTGAAAGGGATGTTTGGGTGCTAACGCGGATTGTATCCAAAAAAAAAACATAAAACCACGGCTGATCAAATCACGCAGAATTCAATGTGCACCTCAACTCTCCTGTTTCCACCAGAACTGTCCGTCACCACAATAAATTATTGTGCTCTAAAACCAGCTGTTTCTGTTTCATTGTCCAACCCCTGTAAGTACCTATTTCTTTTGTATAAGCTTCAATAGTTTTATTTACTTTATTTTTCCTAAAGTCGTCAGTGCGCCTTATAATTCCGCTGCGCCTTTTGTATAAAACCTTGCAGTCAGGTCTTAAGGAGCAATAACGCCAATCTGATGAAGTGCAGTGTTATAAAGGTGAGTTTTCAGTAAAGTTTCTCCAGCACTAACGCTGGGTGCAGCAGCATTAGCATTAGCATTAGCTGCTAAGCGATAACTTTATGCTGCTTTACTCCTGGTGCAAAAATTCAAGCAGTTCAGCTTGGTTTGACGGTTGGATGGCTTGTGATCATCCTTCTACCTCTTGATTATATTCCAGAGGTTTACAATTTGGTAAAATCAAAGAAACTCATCCTTTCTAAGTGTAGTAAATTAGCAATTAGCAACTAATCTTTTTTTTTATCTTCTGAGAAATATATCTTAAACACAAACAACTTAACAACCCCCTCATGTTCAAGGGGTTCACACTTATAAAAAAAAAAAAAAAATCTGCTGCAGTGTCTCAAGAGCCTCTCGTCAGAAGATTAGTGTTGTAATTCCTTTATGAATGGAAGCAGACGCGGCGTCTAGACAGATACAGAAGTAGTGTTTACCAGGAGAGGGATGTTTTAACTCTGAGGATCTGGAAATGCAGTGTCTATCTTGCCTTAAGGCACCCTCAGTTGGCACTTTCAGAGTTCCTGTTTCCCAAATTCTGTTTTTACAGTGTTCTTAGATAGTGGGTGGTCCTACATACTGTGCAGAGTATCTTAGATAACCACTTGTTGTAAATGATAAGAGATATGTGCTCATAGTACTTCCAGATCAGAAGACTGGTTAGAAGTAATTACAGCATGCTCCGTTAATGCAGCTTTGTTGAGGTTTATAATATATATTTATAATATATATAGATATGTTTATAATGCTTTATAAATGCATTATGATGTGTTATGAGTATGCCTAGAGAGTCTTATACCATGGTAACTTATTGTACAATTTACAGTGTGAATAATAATAATACATGTCCTGTTTAACCAGTGTTGTATCACTGGAGGGTTGACAGCTAGATAAGTGGAGTTGGCTCCCGAAACTCCAATTCCCAGAATCCCCGGCGGTGATCAGTGGCAACCAGCCAATCGCATCTGTGCAGCACTCTATATAAACCCCAGTCAAAACAACACATTCCTGTCGCACCTTTGTAGAGGGGTGACCGGTAACAGAGGGTATTATTAAGAAAAAAAAAAACAAAAAAAAAACTAAAGAAAGCCAGTTTGGTTTATTTGAACCTAAAAGCTGTGTTTTGTTTGTATTTGCCATTTTATGGCATTTCCTTTGTTCTGTTTCCCGCCTTTTTTCACACCTCTTCAGGTTTTTTTTTCCCCCACCCATTTCCAATCTCCACAAGCACACCTTTTTTAATATAAATACTTTTAAGTAAACATATATATATAAATATATATTAAAAAATATATAAATATTAAACGTCCATTTTGCCCTCCCTCTCCTGTAACAACCCATACCATTCCATATTGGTTCTTCGGCTCTTCACTGGAAAAAAAATGTTTTTAAATGTACAGTATCTAGGAACGTATATATGTGAACAAACGTTACAAAGACATTTACTACAAAACAAGAGCAATGCTTTTACAGTAGGTCTCCATGTTAAACCACAGCATAGCGTTTTTCAGCACCTTGTAGAAGGTGGAGAAAACACTGTCACAACCTCACATACAGAATAAACACATTCTTATTATTGTTATGAAATATAAACCAAAAAAACGTACAAGGACGTTCGCCTGCAAAGTGCATGCTTCACATTATTATTAACATTTATGTCTGCTGCTGCGGTGTGACATAAAGCAGGCTGCAGGCGGCGAAGTTCACCTGTAAATTATGTGTTTGCATTTCAGGGTCGTCTACAATTCATTCAGCAGCAGCTACAAAAAAAACTCAGCTTCCTCCACCTGCCCTGCTTTATAAACATAAGCTGTTCAATTGAAAAAATTGTAATTTACAGCATTTAGAGCATTAAAGTTCAGAAAGCAATATTTGGTGGAATAACCCTGGTTTTTAATCACTGTTTTCATGCATCTTAGCATTATGTTCTCCTCCACCAGTCTTACAGACTGCTTTTGGATAATTTTATTCCACTCCTGGTGATAAAAAACTAACAAAACTAACAAAATTCAAGCAGTTCAGTTTGGTGGTTTGATGGCTTATGATCACCCATCTTCCTCTTGATTACATTCAAGAGGTTTTCAATTTGTTAAAAATCAAAGAAACTCACCATTTTTAAGTGAAACACAATTTAGCCAATAAGGATTAGGTCCGAATGTTTGTGGACACCCTGTGTAATGATTGCACTGAGATACTTAGGGACCAATCGTACACCCTGCGCAATGCGCGTCGCGATGCTCATTTTTACCTTACACCCTGTCAACAGTCTTGGCATCGGAAAATGCAAGTGCGCCACTGATTAATTAAAACCCTGACAACAGTCAACAGTCTTGGATGTCGGGTTGCTTTTCACTGGAGTTCTTCTGGCCACATCAAGCAACTTTACGTACTTACGTGACACAAACACGTGTGTACGCGTTTACTGAACGCGAGCGGCTGGTGGAGCCTTGGAGACTTCAGAAGGGGAAACTCAGGGCTCAGTAGCTCATTCATTCACTCATAGTAAAACCAAAGAAATGAAGGTTTTGAAGGTGAAGTTTCTAAATAAGCACTCTCTCTCTCTCTCTCTCTCTCTCTCTTTGACTGAACATAACCTGGATTCGGATTCATCCGCTCTGAAAGGAGAAAGCATCTACAAGCATCACACCTGTCCAATAGTGGAATCATTACTTGGCGAATTTTCAGCTCACTTCTATGCATGTGTTGTTATATATTTATTAACTGCTTATTAATGGGTTTTAAAGTATTTGCAACCTAATTAACAACAATGAATAAAATTCTTCGTAAACTACGTATATACCCTTTATTACGGTAGTCTTATTTTAAAGTGGTACTAGAAATAGATCCTCTGGGCCACTTTTAGACTAAAATTTAGGAGTAACTGTAGATGTAGAATGAAAACACAGGTATTTCAGTGCATATATAGCGAATAAACCTTTGACTTGACCCGACTTGAATAACTGCTGTGGAATTATTTAGTTCACTTTGTTCAACAACTATGTAAATATGCACAGCATGTCCTGAAATGTCCTTTTGAGCCCCCCTTATCTATTATAAATAAGGCCAGACTAAAAACACTGCCTATCATTTGTGCTCTACTGCCTCCCATAAGAACAGACTGTGCTTGGACCCCGGGTAATTGCCACTTGCAGTGTAATTTGAGGATTGGTGCTATTCTTATTCTTATATATGTGGAAAACAAGCCTGTTTTTAGTACATAAACCCACATAAACACAAGTATTAACCATTTGAACTCGTTTTTTCTCCGTTTTTGTTTTCAGTTCCTTTTTTTTATGTCTTATAACACAGTAATTATATCAGACAGACACATGCCCTGATCTCTTTTACTCCAGAAGCCATACGGCTGCTCAAAAATATAATCATTTAAAATGTAAAAAGAAGCAGAATTGTTATATTTTCCTGGAACTGATCATGTTTTGGTTGAAATTTTACCAAGAGCCTGTTTTATTTTATTTTTTTTTTTTACTTATTTTTGAATGTATAGACTTTAAATATATTCACACCTAAGATATATTTTTAAAAATGGTTAGACTAGAGTGTTTATGAGTTGAATAAGCAAAAGAATATTGATGATTTGATGAGTTCATTACATGGCTTATTAATTAATACTTTGACAAAATACACGGAGAAACAGCATCAGGCGGAGTTATTTATTTATTTATTTATTTATCTTGATAATCAATAATCACACCTCTAGGATACATGTAGATTAACTTATTAAAAACCTGACACTTTGAGAATCAGGACACACAAAGAAAACTATATACTATATACAAAAATGTCAACTTTTTAGTCTAAATAAATAAAAATTTAGTTCAGTGCAAAATAACTGCTTAGTAAAAATGTGCAAGTAAAATATATAAAAACTATATAAAGTAGTGCACACACCATACCTAGCTTTAGTTTGAGTAAAGCAGGCAGTTTCACACTTTTTTTTCTGTGGGACACTTTTAAGTCTGATGTTTACTGATATTATTTGTTTTTAGAAACATCATATAATTATGTTTGAAGCACTAAAGGTAAATAATAATATTGGTGGGGGAAGGAAATCTTTTTCACTTTTTTAGGTGTTTTTTTTTTCTCAATGGGTTTCTTGTAGATTTAGCTTTACCGCACTGGGATGTGATCACTATTTTTAGACAGAGTAAGCTCCGCCCTTTCTAACCATATATGGATTATGTTTATGTGTCAAGGGATTCCTGAGTAATTTAGCTGAGAACACAAGGTGCGAATTTGGATGTAAAATCCGTCCGTAGGGATCTAAGGGTTAAAAAGGTAATGCATCTAAATGTCTGATACAGATGTTTCATAGGTAACACTTTCGATAAATGTCATCTTTATTAGACGCTATAACCACATTCATAACAAATTATAATGCATTTATAAGGCATTATAAACGTGACTATACATGTTTATAAAAAATGCATAACGCATTATAGCCATGTTTGTTAAGCATTATGACTTGTGATCATAATACATTATAAGCTGTGCTTATAATATATATGTTAAAATAGTATATCTCTATCAATAATAATCTAGTCCTACAATGAAAGTCTGGTTTTTTACTTAGAGCGCACAAAGACCTGTTATAATACATTATAATTGACTATGAGTGGTTAAAATATATTTATAAGATTATTGAGGGTGTGTTTATAAGTTGGAAGCTTTTTTAGTCATAATAAAGTCTACAAGCAGGGACTGAGTTTCTTGGTATTGATGTATAACATGTTATAAACACTACAGCTATTAATGCATTATAATCACAGTTCATGATGCATAATAAACATGGCTATAATGACTTATACATTTTTATAAATATGTATAGCCTTATGAATGCATTATAATGTGTTATGAGTGTGTTTATAGAGTCTTATAGACTTTTATATAGTCTTATATGACTATATGTTTCTAAATCTTTCTTTATACAGCTTTACCTCCGTATCGCAGGCAAACCAAACCACCAGTAACACGAACACGGAGAGCTGTCAACCAAATTTAGCCTTCCTCAATCTATAAACAACATCCATCTCCCAGCCAAGACTGTAAATCCTGTTTTTATCCACCTGAATGAATATCCTTGGTCAGCCTCAGCTCACCCGTGGAAAAAACAACCTCTACAGGCTTGTAACCACAATTTAGCACAAAAAAAGACGCTAAAATACAGCTTTCTTAACAACGTCCAGATACCCTGAAGACATGAGACAAGGCAAGACATTGTTAGATGCCCCTGAAGGGAATTGTTAAATATATAAAATCATGTAAAACTGTAGCCTGATTCCTGTTAGAAGCAGAATGTAGAAGGTCTGACGAGTGTATTCAAGCCTTAAAACTGTTTAAAAACATCTGTATAAAAAACAATTCAAGGATTTAAAATTTTCACAAGCAAGTTAAAAATCGAATTACTTGAATTTCTTGCATCTTAATGTTAAAGTTTGAGAGCATCAGTGTGTAAAGTTGTGAAGAGCTAGAGTTGGTATAGGCTATATATAGGTTTATGTTTGAGTAAAATGAACATTGTTGTTTTATTCTATAAGTTTCTTAAATTTATCTGAAATTAAATTTACTTAAAAAAAGTTTTTTAAGTAAATTGTATTTATTATTTATTTCAGTGCAGGCACTTTTATTTCTCTCAAATTCCAATAAAAATATTGTCATTTAGAGCATTTATTTGCAGAAATGGCTAAAATAACAAAAAAAAAATAGACGCAGAGCTTTCAGACCTCAAATACTGCAAAGAAAAGAAGTTCATATTAATAATTTTTAAGAGTTCAGAAATCAGTATTTGATGGAATAACCCTGATGGTTTTTAATCACAGTTTTTTTTCATGCATTTTGGCATCATGTTCTCCTCCACCAGTCTTACACACTGCTTTTGGATAACTTTATGCTGCTTTACTCCTGGTGTAAAAATCCAAGCAGTTCAGTTTGGTGGTTTGATGGCTTGTTGTTTGATCATCCATCTTCCTCTTGATTTTATTCCAGAGGTTTTTAAATTGATAAAATCAAAGAAACTCATCATTTTTAAAGTGGTCTCTTATTTTTATATATATATATATATATATATATATCAGGTATATCAAGACACGTTGTTCACTGTAATGGACAGAAGGATTTAAAGATAGATAAAAGTCTTGTTTTATTAAAACAAAAGCTTTGTAACACAAGATGATGATAAATCACCACCATCAATAACATTATACTGATGAAACTGGCCCTCATCAGGATCTCCCCATAGTTAGAGTTACCAGCTTCTTATCATTATAAAAAAAAACACTTTTAAACAATAATTAACTCAATGAAGAAAGTGTTCTAAGTCTGATCTAAATTTAACATTTTAGCATTTTTTTTTTTTTACATTTTAGCTAAAGTAACGTTCGTTCATTGAGATGTTACCATTTTCCCAATGCAGTGGGTGGGGCCTAGCTTCTGTTTCATTGGCTGCTAAACATCTATTTTGATTGACAGCAGGTCTCAATCAATGTTGTGTGCAAAAGAACATAAAAAAAGAAAGCACATGATTTCTGTTGCAATAAAAGGGCTTAAATCTGTCAAAATATGATTTTTAAGGCTTTTCTCTGCATTTTTTGGACCAAAAAAAAACAAAAAAAAAACAGGTCAGGCCTGAAATCCCCCTCCTCCATCCTCTGGACATTCTGTGTTCCCTTGCTTTCTCCATCCTTGACCCAGTTCATAAGAAGGTGGTCAAGAAAATTAGTGGAGAGCAGTACCAGGGGACACAAAAATGTGCCAGGTCCCCAAACTGGAAACCAGTCTGGATACTGTGAAATAATACAAATAATTATTATTTTATTTGGTTTTTAGGCACATATAAATAGGCTTTTGCTGTGAAACCATAATAAAACCCTTAAATAAACGTATTTATCGTTGTATTTACAGTTGTATGTTTTAAGCCAATAAAAATAAAAGTGAAAAAATATAAAATATTTGACTGTATATAAAGTATTTCGGAGCATTGCTGTTCCAAGCATCCAGTAATATGTAGATACAATGTAAAAAAAAAAATATACACTACCGTTCAAAAGTTTGGGGTCACTCAAACAATTTTGTGTTTTCCATGAAAAGTCACACTTATTCACCACCATACGTTGTGAAATGAATAGAAAATAGAGTCAAGACATTGACAAGGTTAGAAATAATGATTTGTATTTGAAATAACATTGTTTTTACATCAAACTTTGCTTTCATCAAATAATCCTCCATTTGCAGCAATTACAGCATTGCACACCTTTGGCATTCTAGCTGTTAATTTGTTGAGGTAAGCTGGAGAAATTGCACCCCACGCTTCTAGAAGCAGCTCCCACAAGTTGGATTGGTTGGATGGGCACTTCTGGCGTACCATACGGTCAAGCTGCTCCCACAACAGCTCAATGGGGTTCAGATCTGGTGACTGCGCTGGCCACTCCATTACCAATAGAATACCAGCTGCCTGCTTCTGCTGTAAATAGTTCTTGCACAATTTGGAGGTGTGTTTAGGGTCATTGTCCTGTTGTAGGACGAAATTGGCTCCGATCAGGCGCTGTCCACTGGGTATGGCATGGCGTTGCAAAATGGAGTGATAGCCTTCCTTATTCAGAATCCCTTTTACCCTGTACAAATCTCCCACCTTACCAGCACCAAAGCAACCCCAGACCATCACATTACCTCCACCATGCTTAACAGATGGCGTCAGACATTCTTCCAGCATCTTTTCATTTGTTCTGCGTCTCACAAATGTTCTTCTTTGTGATCCAAACACCTCAAACTTGGATTCATCCGTCCACAACACTTTTTTCCAGTCTTCCTCTGTCCAATGTCTGTGTTCTTTTGCCCATCTTAATCTTTTTCTTTTAATAGCCAGTCTCAGATATGGCTTTTTCTTGGCCACTCTGCCCTGAAGCCCAAAATCCCGCAGCCGCCTCTTCACTGTAGATGTTGACACTGGTGTTTTGCGGGTACTATTTAATGAAGATGCCAGTTGGGGACCTGTGAGACGTCTGTTTCTCAAACTAGAGACTCTAATGTACTTATCTTCTTGCTTAGTTGTGCAACGCGGCCTCCCACTTCTTTTTCTACTCTGGTTAGAGCCTGTTTGTGCTGTCCTCTGAAGGGAGTAGTACACACCGTTGTAGGAAATCTTCAATTTCTTAGCAATTTCTCGCATGGAATAGCCTTCATTTCTAAGAACAAGAATAGACTGTCGAGTTTCAGATGAAAGTTCTCTTTTTCTGGCCATTTTGAGCGTTTAATTGACCCCACAAATGTGATGCTCCAGAAACTCAATCTGCTCAAAGGAAGGTCAGTTTTGTAGCTTCTGTAATGAGCTAGACTGTTTTCAGGTGTGTGAACATGATTGCACAAGGGTTTTCTAATCATCAATTAGCCTTCTGAGCCAATGAGCAAACACATTGTACCATTAGAACACTGGAGTGATAGTTGCTGGAAATGGGCCTCTATACACCTATGTAGATATTGCACCAAAACCAGACATTTGCAGCTAGAATAGTCATGTACCACATTAGCAATGTACAGAGTGTATTTGTTTAAAGTTAGGACTAGTTTAAAGTTATCTTCATTGAAAAGTACAGTGCTTTTCCTTCAAAAATAAGGACGTTTCAATGTGACCCCAAACTTTTGAACGGTAGTGTATATATATATATATATATATATATATATATATATATATATATATATAATAACACCCCAGAATGACATTGACATGGAGATAAAATTCCCTCAAAAATTGGAAATAAAAGGTTTTATTTCTATTAATTTACCATCATGATATAAAATAATAATAAATGTAGTAATTTGTGAAATATACAGTAAATTATCTGAATGATGCCTTCATTAGAAGTTAATTAATATATTTTTATACAATATGTTCCATTGTAATATTAGCATTTTATTGAGTAAGGTACACATATGGCTAAAACTTTAATTATTCCACTGCCAGAATCTAAATTTTATAAAATTCACACACCCTATTGTATTTGCAATATTTTCTATTATAATATGGGTGTTTTACTGAATAGATAAACACTTATTGCTTAATAAAGAGCATCAGATGGGGTTAACATGTAAAATGTAAGAATGCCACTTTCAATTTTACAAAATTTCTAAACCCTTTTGATTATTTTAGCGTCTATATAGTAAATTGTGCCATTGCTGTTTTAGTGCATCAGCTGGAAAAGAAAAAAACACAACCTGCTTCTGTATGTTTCTAATAAACCCACCCAACCGCCCTGAACACCCACACAACCCCCTCCCTCACCCCCCTCAAACCCACCCGCCTGCCTGATTATATTTATTGCATGTCAGGCAGGTGGAACATCAGGTTATTTGTCACAGGTTGCCAAAATGTCAGCGCTGACATCATAACCACACGAATAAAAAATTCAGAGTGATGGAATCAACAAATAAAAAAAAAAACTTCCACCAGGGGAATTCTGGGTAAGAAACACGGTAAATAGGCCTTTATACATTTTTTTTTTTTTTTTCTCTTTCCTGTTTTGGACCTCATTCAGTTGCTGCCAATCTCCTGAAATCCATCTATTCATCATAATTACATGCCGTGTTTATCTGAGTAACACAGACTCACAGATCACTTCCATTTTCGATGACGGGTTCTACCGCTTTATCTCATTAGCAGAACGAGCGTGACAAGCGTATCGCTCTATATATCCTGCAGAAGAAGAAGTAAACATGCGCCTATTTTTCTCCACATCATCTCTTCATCATCAACATCATCATCGTCAACAGATCAAAGCTGATGCTAATCGAACCGGGAGTTCGGAACCAATGACCGTCGTACGCCAGCATTATATATATATATTTATACAGTACAGGCCAAGAGTTTGGACACACCTTCTCTTTTTCAGTGCGTTTTCTTTATTTTCATGACTATTTACATTGTAGATTCTCACTGAAGCATCAAAACTATGAATGAACACATGTGGAGTTTTATGTACTTAACAAAAAAAGTGAAATAACTAAAAACATGTTTTATATTCTAGTTTCTTCAAAATAGCCACCTTTGCTTTGATTACTGCTTTACACACTCTTGGCATCATTCTCTCAATGAGCTTCTTCAAGAGGTGGCCACCTGAAAAAAGTTTTCCAACAGTCTTGAAGGAAGGAAGGAGTTCCCAGAGGTGTTTATTAGCACTTGTTGCTCATTTGCTTTCTTCACTCTGTGCTCCAGCTCACCCCAAACCTCAAATCTGGATTGGGTTCAGGTCCGGTGACTGTGGAGGTTCAGCTCATTTTTTTTTGTTAAGTACCTAAAACTCCACATGTGTTCATTCATAGTTTTGATGCTTCAGTGAGAATCTACAATGTAAATATCAGTCATGAAAATAAAGCAAATGACACGATTTATTGTTGTGAGAAATCACCTACTAGCCTGGCTGCTCTCCAGAAACACATTTGGTCACGAGAACTAATGATGCCATGCCAGAAAATCTCTATGGAGGAGAATACGCACTTAAAGTGAGTCCAACATCAACAGTTTTGCTTATTTGCTTCATATAAATGTCTATGTACTGATGTCCTCAATACAGAACTATATCAAAGGTTTCAGTACAGCACACACATATATATATATATATATATATTTTTTTTTTTTTTTTTTCATTTTAAACATGCCCTACCTGTTTATCAGCTCAGGATCAGCTCGCCAACCAATCAGCTCGCAGTAGCAGTAATGCTAGTGCTTTACAGCGTGAAACCAGATTTTTTGCTTTTTTAGTAAAATACATTATTCTACGTTGCTAAAATTCTAAAAAGAAACATTCAGAACAAGTAGTTTAGAATTATTTTTTATTTAAGTTTTAAGTTTTAGCTTTTAGCTCAATTCACCCCTATTCACTGAGGACTCACTCACAGGCGCCCTCTAGAGTTTAACAGTACAATTTGCTGATATAACAGGGGGGATGGTAGGGTGGTCAATCTTAATAAACTCCATAAACAGCTCTGGTGAGTTTTGGACCCGTGGTTCTCTCTCTCTCTCTCTCTCTCTCTCTGTTTCTGTGATCCCATTGGCTGTAGGTAGCCTCTGCTCCTCCTGACTCCCAGTCGCCGACTGAGTCAGATGTTAAACATGTTGAATATTTGCGAAGCATCTTTTTAGTAGTTCACACTAAACAACAGCACCAGCATCCCAGTTTACCCACAATCCCCACAATTCCCAATGTCCATGAACTCCTGAATCTGCAGCCTTATCTAAAGGGGAAAAAAAAAAAAAACATTAATTACCAAAAGCTAAACTATAAAAGTAAGTTTAGTTGGGGAGGATGTTGTCTGTCTAGAGTGTTCCTCACTTTATTGCATTGGCCATGCTTTTATTTATTTATTTATTTATTTTTTAATCTTTTTTTTGGACCAGATCTGCTTTGCTTAAGCTCTGCATCACTTCTTATTTTCCTCACTTAGAAGAACCACAGTCACTAATTAGCTCTGAAAGGCCTACTGGGTATTTGGGAGATCAAAAGGAAGCTGGCGCACCGAGCTCTGTTTTTTTTTTTTTTTTTTTTTTGCGTGCGCTGCGGCGCGGCACGCGTAAGTGGCCACATGTACGTAGGTTTGTCTCTAAACAAAAAAATGGGTGGCGGAGAAATCGCCCGGGGGGGGCGTTTTGGGGCACATCCACGGCCGCATCGCATCTCTAAATTATTTGTGACGCTGCGAGCCCTGGTATCCTTCGTTTCCTGTTTTGTTTCCCGCCCCCACAATTAAGAGGCGCTTTGTGAAGAAGAACAAAGACAAAAAAATAATGTTAAATATGATTAGAATAAAGCTGGAGAAGAGCAGATACAGTGGTAAAAAATGAAAGTTTTATCTGTTTTTTACAGTTAATGATTAATTAAACACTAGGGGTCCTATAGTACACTCTGGACACCTAAATTTTGTAATAAATCTACGCTACACTGATGAGTGTGGTGGTCTGGAAGTGAAGTTAGGTGTGTTCAGGTAAATTTCGGGCATGTTTCTGGCTGTATATTTTGGTGGTGGAAAACACAGAAGCTCCACTGACTGATTAAAACCCTGACAACAGTCAGTCATCAGAGTCTATTCCTATAGGTGCTCATTAAACAAACACACACACAGACATGATGCAGAGCACAAACACGACTTTTAAAGCTCCACTAGGTAGGATTGAGATTTTGTGCTCATGGGCTCCCCCTACAGTTGTAGAGTGTAATAAATGTTTCAGGCTGATTTCTTGTAAGTTTCTCTTTCTCGTTTTCTGGCTTTCACAGACATACTCAGACTCTTTCCTGCGTCTGCGAGAGTGTCTGTATGTTAGTTTGTAAAGAATAAACCAGTAGTCCTTGTAGAACTGTTAGAACTAAAGGTCGGAAAGCAGGTCGCAGTTCTCGCAAGCTCTGGCACAGACACGAGAGCACCGCTATTCCTCCTATTACACCTCAATGGAGCGCTGCAGTGAGTTTCAAGCTGTAATTTGACTTCTTTAAAAAGATAAAAAATTCAAGGAAATCCTACCTAGTGCTGCTTTAAGCTGTCAAAAAGATCAAACGACCGTTGTTGTTGTTTTTTTTTTTTTTTTTTCAGAATAAAAGAATAATTAATGGCTCGGCAAACAGCATATGGCCAGTATAGATTAGGTGAAGCTCCTGCATGTTTTTTTGAGAGAAATTCCCATTAGTAGAACACCTGGCCAGGAATTTTCCACAGTAAAGCGCAAAGTGGATTCTGCTGTATTGAGTGAAAAGACAGAAACAGAAAACTGAAACAGATGAGACATAAAACAGGAACACTAAACACATTAAAATGAGTGATGAGGATTCTGAAGCAAAGTTTCAGTTTAAAATGGTCTTAAATTGGTCTTATATTTTAGCAAAACTGGTCAGTGGAAGCCATGGAAGATTCCACCAATAATTATTCTGTACAAATCACATTTTAAACCACCTAAAATCCCACACTAAAATGATGACAGGTGTTTCATTTTCATTGTCCAACCCCTGTAGATGCCTAAGCTGCTAAGTTGTACCTCTATCTTCATAGCACACGCAGAAACAGGGTCATCACTATGTTTGGTTTATCTGTAGTTCAGAGTGTGAGCCTTTACTCCAGCCCTAACGGTAGAAAGCAGTGTGATATTGGTGATTAAGTGTGCTGATGTTTGGTGTGTGGGCGCAGGGTCTCCAGGCTCGCCGCCCTTCCTGCAAACACACCCTTCCTCTAATAAACACATTTGTCATTTCTGCATCCTTTGATATCTGCAGGTTTTGCACAGGTGACTCCAGCTGTCGAGTGCGTCACTCTAATTATCAGACTAGATGTTTCTTTCAGGAGACGTGAGCCGCAATCCATCAACGTCACGCCACCAAACCTGTGCTGCTTTGCGTGGATGGATGGATGGTCAGCGTGATGGAGAGTTTTGCCTATTAAAAGTTTTTAGTTGTGTTTCAGTTTTTTAAGAAGAATAATAATCACATATACTGTAAGTTTGGAGAGCATAAGGCTTGAAGATGTTTCAGTAAAGTTTGTGGTAAAGCTCTCGTTTAGAGAAGATGATTAATCCACTGTAATCTAATTTATATTCGCCTGTTTCTAGTCACTATTTTCTATTTCTATTATCTACAGTGCATCTGTCAACTAAGAATTGTGCATCTGAATTTAGGGCGTGTCTGTGTGTGAAAAAGGCATTTACTAATTCTCCTAATTAATCATGGGTGTGGTTAATTTTGGGCATAACATGTAATAAACCAATCAGTGTGCCAGTTGCTCATCATTTCCTTTAAGAGCCGGGTGACACGTTCGTATCTTAACAGTGTGGAGCTTTTGTGCGTCTCAGCAGAGGAAACTGAGCTGCAGCTCATTTAAGAGAACAAAAATGTTATTTTTTTTTTTTTCTGTTTACTGTAGAGTTGAGGAGGGTGTATGCAGCACTGGGAGCATCTAAAAGAACAGACTCTGATGATTGACTGTTGTCAGGGTTTTAATCAGTCAGTGGAGCACCTGCGTTTTCCACCACCAAAATATACAGCAACACGCCAGAAATTAACCTGAACACACCTCACCTCAATTCCAGCAGACCACCACCACCATGCCCATCAGTGTAGATTTATTATTAAACTCCGCTAGGCTTGAAAATAGACTTTTTAAGAGGTGTAAGATAGCAATGAGCATCACAATGACAGAGTCCAGGAAGTATAACCTTTTTTACAGATTTTCTGCTTCACACTCTGCATTTTACAGTTCAGATTTTAACTGCACTGAACACAGTTCTCTACAAAAAGCATATACATGCATTCATGTTTTGTAATATTAGCATATTATACAGTAGGTAAGGAGGATATATACTGTACATGTTTTCATTCCGCAAGCTATTGGTTTTACCTCTTTTTTTTGGGGAGGGGGGGGGGGTCTATTTCTTAATTAGGGGGGTCAACTCCCCCCCAGTAAAAGGAAGATAATGAAAGTATGCAAGTGTGCCACTTCACACCACTGGACATTTCCAGTGGTCTTGTGAAGTCCATCATTGGCCATAATTGGCCTTAATTGCCATTTGGATAATTCCAAGTTCTACACATTGGTAAAAACATTGGCAGAATATAATATATAAGTCGAAGGAGTTTCTGTCCCTGGCAGAGTTTGCTAGTTTTCCTTAGGAAGTCTTTGACTCTTTTTTAGAAGAACTGACATTTTCCAGTCTTCCACCAACCTCCCCCAACTCTACCAGTGGCTGGTGACTCACCTCCTGGATTCGTTCGCTGCCGGCGTCTTTCATGTCTAGGCCACTGCACTCGCCTGACCAGAGGTCTCTCTCAAAAAAACATGTCCTCAGATTGACGTGGGCACCAGGATCCGGCTGAGCTCGTGATGCGCCACGGGACTTAACCTTCCCCTTCGATAGCCTCGCAATGATGGTGCGCTGAGCACGGGCGCAGTGATTAAGTTGACTGGGAAACACTTCAGGGAAAACTCTGCTACCGTGGGCCGACCGGAGAGACTCCCCAAGGAGACGAGTGAGACTACGGGAGGCCAAGCAGTGTCAAAGCGTGAGACGAGTGCCTCTAATTTGAGGGCGTTCGAAGAGGAAATTGCACAAGTTTTGCACAAATCCCTGAAGAGCAGCTGCTTGCAAGAGAGGCTGAAATCGCCCAACGAGAGATGCCCTTTTCTACCTTCTTCTATCTTTTAGAAAAGGACTTTTCCTAGTAAGATGTCTAACTGCTACCGTTGGATAGTTGAACAGTTGAACAACAAGATGAATTGAAGAATTCAAGATAGATTCATCTATTTCTAATCGACTGAGATCAATCGTCCTAAACTTTGATGATCTCTTAGTTATTTGTAAAATGACTCATTGGCTCACTCTCTTTAAGAGCCGGGTGAGCTCTGACTTTGGCGCATTCGTATCTTAACAGTGTGATGCTTTTGCGTATCTCAGCATCTCAGAATGAACTCTGATGATTGACTGTTGTCAAGTTTTAATCAGTCAGTGGAGCAAAGAAGTAAGAACTGAACTGAATTACTGAAACAAAGTAACATTTCAATGATATTGTATTTTTTTGAGATGCACTAGTACTGCGAGGTTTCTTCAGATGTCTTGTTTCAGAAATGTATGGTGTTCAACTTTCTCTTTCTATTAGTTGAAAAGTAGAAAACGTAGATCATCTGAACCAAGTAGAACCAAGTTGGAACCAGTTTAGTTGGTGTCCAACGAAGCCCAACACAATTTGAGGAATATTTGAGTTACAGTATAGCTGATTTAGTAAGAGTATAGCCTCTGGTGATTCCTGTCTTCATTCACAATCTATGAAAACCTTCCAGCCAGTGGAGTAAAGTTCGCCACCGAATTATCTCCTGTTTGTTTGGCTTCTAACAACTTACCCAGCATCCCCCCTGGGGGAAAGGTGCATTCGGCAGCTGGGAATCAGATTCAAGCCCAGCTGAGCCACGGGCAGTCTTGGTTTGAGCTCTTTTAGAAAGCAATTGGCCATGATCTCCCTGGGAGAAGAAGACAGCAGGGTCCCTGTCCACTCTCTGATCTCTTACTAGGAGATGAGGCAGCTTCTTCAATGTTGGTCCTGTTTATCAGGGCAAAAAAAGTTTTTTTTTAGTGTTTTTATTACATATAAATAGACTGAATAACTCTCTGGTTCTCTCTCTGGTTCTTAAAAGTTGAAAAGAGTTGAAAGAAGAACTTAAGGTTCGCTCAAAAAGCTGCATCTACCCATCTCTGGCAGCTGATAGCAAGCTGCATGACTGGGATTCAAACCAGTGATCCTCCTATCATAGTGACAGCACTTTAGTAGACCACTGGACCACTTGGCGCTTCACTTTTTAAGACTTCCATACCACTCATTTTGTTATATTTAAACCTCCTTATCCATATTAAAAGCAAGAAATCAACATCATCTACTCTTCTTATTTACTTCTTATTTACATTATCTACTCTTCTTATCTACTCTCTTTCATCTCCTACATTGTACACTAATACCACAGCAACCACTAAGCGACACCATATAAACCACATAGGAATCATAACGACCCTGAATATCATAGCAGCTGCCAAAGTACAGAAGAAACAAAATAACAATCATTAAGAACACTGTAGTAACTACTAAGCAACTCCATCACAATCCACAAACCTGGTAGCAACCACAGCAACCACCTACCAACACTGTTTTAAGACTTGTGATCAATATGCAGGAAAAGCAGCTGGATTACTTAACAGAAACCATCAAGTAATTACATTTTAACCACAAAGCAATATAGTAGTAATCACCTAGCAACTTTCTGACAGTCATCTGCTGTACCACAGCAACCACCTTCCAAAATCTGTTTTAAGTCTTGTGACCACTATAACAAGCAGCTGGATTACTTAACAGAAACCATCATATAACCCCATATCAATGACAAAGCAATAGCAATAAAATAACTTGGTGTACCACAGCAACCACCTACCAAATACAGTTTATGTCTAATGACCACTATAACAAGCAGTTGGCTTACCTGACGGAAACGATTATGTAACCCCATATCAACCACAAAGCAATATAGTAGTAATTACCTAGCAACTCCGTAACAGTAATCTGGTATACCACAGCAACCACCTACCAATAACAGTTTTATGTCTCGTGACCAGCTGACTTTCTTGATGGAAACCACCAAGCAACCCCACAGGAAGCACAAAGCAATACCATAGTAATTACCTAACAACTCCATACCAATCCACAAACCTGGTATACCACAGCAACCACCAAGTAAAAACAAAACAGGTTTAATTCTAGTGATCACATAGCAATAGCAAAAAAGTCCTGCATCTGCTTGAAAACGGGAAGCTTTAGGAAATGCACTTTTTTACTTCTCTAAACTCTTCCTCAGACAGAAGCTCAGAGTTTTGGAGATCCTGCCAGTGCTTGGAAAGCCTTGAGTCTGATTTGCATAAATCAACAGCACCTCTGGTGTTTTTCCTGCTGTTCTTCAGGCCAGGAGCGGATCGGGACGGACTCGAAGTACGAGCAGGAGGGGAAGGTACAGTTTGTGATCGATGCTGTGTACGCCATGGCCCACGCTCTGCACAACATGCAGAAGGACTTGTGTCCGGAACACTCGGGAGTCTGTGCAGAAATGGAAGTTGCCGGCGGCAAGAAGCTGCTGAAGTACATCCGCAACGTCAACTTCAACGGTGAGTAAAACGCAGAGCCTCCACTGCTGCAGAAACAGTTTTTTTTTTGTGGTCAGATAGGCATTAAGACTAAGTATAGGCATTAAGTATAGTATAGTATAGTATAGTGTAATATGTATGCAAAACATAGCATTCTGTGGTCTGATTGGATGTTGGTTTTTGCTACAAGAGCATGTAAAAATGCCCAAAAATGCTCTATTCCATAGTGTACCTCTTTGTGAGAGATTCTATTTTACTATTAGACATGGTTTACTATTATATAGTATAGTATAGTATAGTCTAGTATTGCAAGGCATATATAATGTATGTACCCTGGGTTGCTACTTGTGGGTAGTGTCCCTCTTGGTGAAAGATTGTTGAGAGCTAGCCATGGTTTACTTTAGCATAGTATAGTATAGTATAGTGAAGCAGGCATGGTATAGTATAGTATAGTAAAGTATGAAATAGTATAGTATGGTATAGTATTGTATAGTATAGTATAGTGTGGTATAGTATGGTATGATGCAGTATAGTATAGTATTGTATAGTAAACTACAGTGTAGTGTGGTATAATTTAGCATGGTTTGGCATGGTATGATATGGTATAGTTTAGGGTGGTACAGTATTGTATAGTATGATATATCATAGTATAGTATAGTATAGTATAGTATAGTATAGAATAGTATGATATTGTATGGTATAGTATGGTAGAGTATGGTATGGTATGGTATTGTATTATATAATATGGTATTTTAATGTATAGAATAGCAGAGTATGGTAAAGTGTAGTGTGGCATAGTATAGTATAGCATAGTGTGATATAGTATAATGTAGTATAGTATAGTTTGATGGTATGGTTTGTTATTGTATGCTATAATATGGTATTGTATTGTATAGTATAGAAGAGTATGATAAAGTGTAGTGTGATATAGTATAGTATAGTGTGATATATTATAGTATAGAATAGTATAGTATGGTATAGTGTAGTGTAGTATAGTATAGTACAGAATAGTATGATATTGTATGGTATAGTATGGTAGAGTATGGTGTGGTACGGTATGGTATTGTATGCTATAATATGGTAATGTATTGTATAGTATATCAGTGTATTGTAAAGTGTAGCGTGGCTTAGTATAGTATAGTACAGTATAGTATAGTGTAGTATAGTATAGTTTACTGCAAAACATTTTTTGTGGTTTAGATGTTGGTTGGGTGTAAAATTGCTTTCCATTCAGTCCAATGAAACTGTTTCTCATTGGCTACTTTTATGTTTTTTGCGAGATTTTTGCTAGACATTGTATATTATACTTACCAACACCATTACAACCACCTTAAATTTTATATGAACAGATCTACCAACCACTAAAAAAAACCCTACACCCTGTATACCATGGAGTATAGTATATTATTGTATAGTACAGTACTGTACAGTATACTATATAAAGGCACAGTATTAATGTACAGTACAGCGCAGCAGGGTCTTCAGCATGTGAGGAAATTGTATTTTCAGCAGTTAATCTGAGCAGTAAATATCAGTTTGTCCTTCCTCCCGTAAGAGAAGCCCAGTATTTACAGTTCCGGCCCAATCCCAACTCCATCTAATCAATCCTTCATTAAAGTAAATCAGGTGGCCTCCCGAAGAACTGAGCAAATCTATACTGGAGCGTCTGGAGATCACAGGAGAAATCAGCAAACCCAACCTGTGTTCCCACTCTGATCAAACTCATTTATACTTAACACAACATGCACCAATGCATTGTGTTTTCTGATTAGATGCTGGGTCTTGCGTCAATAGGCTACTCTTGGGTAGTGTACCTCTAGGTGAGAGATTGATGATTTTATATACTTTATTTACAGCTCTGGAAAGAAAATGAAGAGATCACTTCATTTTCTAAATCAGTTTCTCTGATTTAGCTATTTATAGGTTCATGTTTGAGTAAAATGAACATTGTTGTTTTATTCTATAAACTACAGACAACATTTCTCTCAAATTACAAATAAAAATATTGTCATTTAGAGCATTTATTTGCAGAAAATGAGAAATGGGTGAAATAATGCAATAGATGCAGAGCTTTCAGATCTCAAACAATGCAAATCACAGCTTTTTTCATGCATCTTGGCATCATGTTCTCCTCCTCCACCAGTCTTACACACTGCTTTTGGATAACTTTATGCTGCTTTACTCCTGGTGCAGAATGTCAAGCAGTTCAGTTTGGTCTGGTGGCTTGTGATCATCCATCTTCCTCCAATTAGGTAAAATCAAAAAGCCACATGGGTTACCATGGCAACCAATTGGCAGCAGGACAGTTAACACCTGAGCCACCTTGACTACTATAGCAACTGCCTAGCAACCACTTAGCAACCCTATCGCAACTACCTGGAAAACCACACTAACCACCTATCCACCCCATTGCAACTTTATGAAATACCGTAGCACTTAATACACTTATTAATTGTTTTATGAAATGCTAGATTTCTTTTCCTGGTTTAAAATGTGTCTCTGGTGCAAAATTATGAACTAGAACATATTAATAATTAATAATATTTTAAAAAAGAAAATCATCATTTTTAGGTGGTCAGCAAATTTAAATCAACCCTACCAGTTCATACCAAATCAAGTGGACAAATATTAATATTTTACCCTGTGTTAATACAACAAAAGCATCCAAAAATATATAAAAATCCCAGTGTTATCTTAGTCCAGTTCAACCTCTCAGCTCTCAAACTATGAAATATTTTTATTGAAGCCTTATCCTTGATAGAAACTCTCATCCACGGTTCACATGCACTCTATAATTACTGCAAATTCCCAACCACGCCAACCACGCTAACACCCTGATTGTTGTGAGTGGGCTGCACTGTGGTGGAGTGGGCAGCAAAACAACGGATGTGATGTGCCATCAGAGAGGCTGTTTGTTTAATTGGCAGCTCTACATAACATATATTTACTGTAACAACACACACACTAACAAACAAACCATTATTACTGGGAGATAAAATGCTGGAAATACATGTATATTATTGGATTTCACATATATTCAGCCTAGTGTATAGCATGTGTACCTTCCAGCATTGGGGTCTTGGGTTCAATCCCTATCTGGATGGAGTTTCTGGATGGATGTTCTTTTTGTATCTGCATGGGTTTCATTTTTCATCCAACAGTTCAAAAACATGGAGGTTAGATAAATTACATATACTCTAAATTAGCCTAAAATAAACTTGGTACATCAAAGTGTAAGTAGGTACACTGCTGTGAAAAAAGTAAAAAAATGTTCATATCAGATAATCTAAATATAAATATAAAAGCAATTTTTTAAATGATGATTTCATTTATTAAGGGGAAAAAAGGCAATCCAAACCAACCTGTTCTTAAGAAAAAGTTATTCAGCCTACTGAAGTTACTCCTAAAGGGCATGGGCAACTCATCTAGAAGGTCATAAAAAAAGAACCAAGAACAACATCTAAAGAACTGCATGTCTCACTTGCTTTAATTAAGGTCTTACATGTTAATTATTTAGTAATAATAAAAAAAAGAGACTGATCGAAAATGGCATCAGTTTGAGAGATCACCCAAACAACCACATGGGTTACCATGGCAACCAATTGGCAGCATGACAGTCAACACCTGAGCCACCTTGACTACTATAGCAACTGCCTAGCAACCACTTAGCAACCCTATCGCAACTACCTGGAATACCACACTAACCACCTAGCCACCCCATTGCAACTTTATGAAATACTGTAGCACTTAATACACTTATTAATTGTTTTATGAAATGCTAGATTTCTAAATTCATTCCTCAGTAATATTTGTCTCTGGTGCAAAATTATGAATCAGAACATATTCATAATTCATAATAATTAAAAAATGATTCAATTCATTAATTATAGGAATATCATTAATGTAATGTACTGTAATGTACATCTCTGTTATTATAAGACGTTGCAACTCTATAAGGGATATTAATTTAATATTTCCTAATTATGTAAAAGCAGACTAAAGTCACGTTTTTTTTTCTTCTTTTCACGAGGCTAGTGAAAGATCAAAGAGCGAGCGTGCCTTTGATGTGAGGGTGTTGATTATGACGTGCTATCATCATAAACATTTGACCCGACAGGGCAGATTAGAAACGCAGCGTTTGTCGCATTAGAGTTCGCATTTAAGGTTCCAGAAAGCAAATAAACAGCGTAGATAAACAGGATTGGTTTCATTTGTTGGCCACTTTATTAGAAACACCTTGTAGCTCCACATTGCTGGTGCACAGTTAGAGTTCTGGGGTCCATCTGTTGATGTCCAGTTTGTACAGACACAGTATTTAGAAATATATAGATATAGATTTTTTGGTACCACTTTAAAATAAGACTACCTTTATAAAGGGTTTATAAAGGGTTTACAATTAGTTTATTAATGGTTACTAATTAGGTTGTAAATGCCTTAAAAATCATTAATAATCAGTTATAACACATACTTACGATGATCTTGGCATCATGTTCTCCTCCTCCACCAGTCTTACACACTGCTTTTGGATAACTTCCGTTTCCTCTTGATTATATATTCCAGAGGTTTATATGTGTATATACTGAATAATAAGTCAATATTAAAGCAAAAGACACAATAAAGCCCCTATTCCAGCGTGTGCAGCGTGCTCTGCAACACTTTTAGATGAAGTCACTGCATCAGTATTCTCTGCACTCTCTGCGGCGAGAGCTAATGATTAAATATGGAGTTGCACGGCTCAGCTAAGCAAGACCTGCTGAAACTGATACAGCTCTTTCTTTCCTCTGAGCTCTGTTTAAAGCCTTTTCTGCCACCAGAGGAAAGAGACAAATACCAAAAAACAAGTCCAGATGAAATGCTCAGTCATTCAGCCGGTCGTTTACCGCCGAACGCCGCAGAGCTCGCTAGCTTCCTCCTCCTCGAAAAAAAAAAATAACAAAAAACAAGAAAAAAAAAACACATCAAACTCTCTAAGGCGGGTATTTTCTGTGCAGCTGGCTGTGAAGTTGCTCTCCTGGAAAGCGCAGATATCTTCTATTAGCTTTACCAGCAAATAAATTACATATCGAATGCAGCTCGACACTCATAATCTTGTTTGCTGAGGCAGAACCCTACCTGTGCATTGTTTATGAGTAATGATTAATCCAGGCCTAGCGAGAATACAGAGGCTGCACTGCAGGCTGCAGCCATGCATAAACAACACCGGCGAAGCACCAAGGTGAATATTTTAATATTTTAATCTTATTTATTATAGATATGCTGCCGATACAAAAACACGGCAGAAATGATGAGAATCGAAAGAAAGAAGTGTAGAATTACTGTAACAGTAGTCCTGCAAATTAGTGTTATTTACCAAACATGAGTTTATTAAAGATTCCCAAAGCTGGCATTGTTCTGAACATTGTTTAATTCAACATATTATTGACTACTTATTCTTTTTAATGAACTTAATTAATGAACATGTTTATTACATGTGTTTATTCCTTAGTAAACTCTCTAAAACTGTCTGAACATCTCTGTAGCATAAGAAAAAAATGATTAGCATCTTATTTATGTACATACAGAACCACCAGTCCAGAATGCGTTAATATTAACAACACATAAAGAATCATGTAGTAACTTAAAAACAGTGTTAAACAAATCAAAATACTCAAAATAAGTCAAAATGTAGGTGCTCTTAATTCTTCTTCTTAGTTCTTTAAATGTTGTTCTGGCTTCTTTTTTGTGACCTCCTAGATGAGTTGTCCATGCCCTTTTTAGAATAATTATCAGCTTTTGAATAAAAAAATCAGCTTTCCAGAAAGTATGAATAATCACAAACACTATTTTTTTTAAAAAAAAGGCTAAATTGAATAAATGAAATCATCATACTTTTTTATTGTGTCAAAGTGTCATTTTGTCAGTGTTTCCCATAAAAAAATATATATTTAAATATATCTGCAGAAATGCGAGGGGTGCAGTCTTGTACACTTGTGTACGTTTGTGTTCAAAATAAGTATGTATAAGGTCGGACATAATCAGGAACATCATGGTAGATCCTACATGTCTTCTTGAAACACACGTTTTAAAGCATTTTAACAGGAAATGTATCCTTTTCAACAGAAACTCTGGAAACTTACAAAAATAATATTTCGTTTGCAGTGGAAGCTTCTTAAATATATTAATGTTTATTAGTATGCAGCGAGCCTGGCACTCGTTTTATCATCTCACTGGAGGCTACAGTTTTCAAGAAGCCTTTGAAAGCTGGGTGAAAACGTCAGTAGCTCAACTTCAAGTGAAGTTTCTTCTCCTTTTTTTTTTCCCCATCTTTTTTCTCTTTCGCACGTCTGCGTGCCGAGTCTTTTCATCATCAGCATTTACACCCAAATATCCCACTGATATAAACACAGCTGCAGTGCTTCAGTGTTGAATGAAATGTAGAGCGGATTTAACATGCAACTATATTTAATTATACGATTTTTCATTTACGTTTACCAATACGCAATTTAACCATATTCCCGCTTCAGGAAAGGAAGAGCAAGAGTTCCTCTATTGTACAGTATACGTTTTTGCATTTTTTTGTCATAGTTAAATTTTTTTCAGATTATCAAGCATGGTGATTGGAGTGCCATGGTCTGGTGCTGCATGAGTGCAGCAGATGTTGGGGAGTTACTGCACATTTCATTGAGGGACACATGAACTCCAATGTGTTCCAGCATGATAACGACCCCAAACACACCTCTAAGATGAGCACTGCTTTATTAAAAAGGCTGAAGGTAAGGGTGATGGTCTGGCCAAGCATGTCTCCAAACCTAAACCCAATAGAGCAGGGGTGTCCAAACTGTGGCCCGTTTTCTTTTTGGAGCGGCCCGTGAGGTATTATAGAAATAGAATGAAAGTTGGCCCGCTGTTAAGCAGGTTTTTTATAATGTGAGATTCAAAGTTTGAACACTAGGTGTCAGAAACGGCCAAAGAGTCTAAAAGCGGAAAGGGTGCTCAGTTGTAGCGCAGAAAAACGGGCCAAAGAGTCTAAAAGCGGAAAGGGTGCTCAGTTGTAGCGCAGAAAAATGGGCCAAAGAGTCTAAAAGCGGAGAGAGTGCACAGTTGTAGCTCAGAAAAACGGGCCGAAGAGTCTAAAAGCAGAGAGAGTACTCAGTTGTAGCTCAGAAAAACGGGCCGAAGAGTCTAAAAGCGGAGAGAGTACTCAGTTGTAGCTCAGAAAAACGGGCCGAAGAGTCTAAAAGCGGAGAGAGTACTCAGTTGTAGCTCAGAAAAACGGGCCAAAGAGTCTAAAAGCGGAGAGGGTGCGCATTTCTAGCGCAGAAAAACGGGGCAAAGAGTCTAAAAGTTGCCATAATTAAGTTTAATATTAAGAGACATCATGAAATGAAACATCGATTTGAAAAATCTTAGTTTACACAACACTGTCAAAGATAAAGATAGTAAGTCAAGTAAAATGGTGTGTAAATGAAATAATCAGAAAAAAAGTATTATTTAAAGTGGTATATTTCTTTATTTGTTTTATTATAGAGTCTGTGGCCCGTGACTTCAAATATATTTCTCTTTTTGGCCCCCAACAAAAAAAGTTTGGACACCCCTGGCGTATGGGTTTACAGTGTAGAGAAAATATAAATAGAAAACATTATTAGAACCGTATAAACAGTATATACAAAAGGTATAGTGTATGTCAGATTCAGGCCATACACTTCATTCATGACTCTGGTGATCTAACATTAAAGGACATCTCAGAGTGGTCTGGCGTTTTTGACGTGCAGTAAATACAGGAAAGCGCTTTTGAAGTGAGTGAATCAGTTCTTCTATTAAAGAGATTTCCTTCCAGCCAAGGAGAGAAATATGACAGTAGTCAAGGGCACATATAGACGTATATAACAGCGTGCCCAAGGATGAAGCTTCCTACACACAATCCACCCACAGAAATCCTCCCTTTATTATTCTTATTTTCAGTTGAGGGCATTTTTTTCATTGTTTTCTTTGTTCATATTGTTCTTCACCACCTTAACCCTCCTTTTATCTTTTATATTTTGAAAAAAAAAAAATGAAAAAAAAATCTCTAAAAAAAATGATTTAATAAAGACAAGGCTGTTTTATATGCATGAAAATATATAAGAAATATCAATATTTTACACACATTTGTTTTATAAATTTTATAATCTTGCTCTAAATGTTCCTTTAATTTAGGCCCTTAACTTAACAACGCAATGATTATAACACTTATATAATCCTAATATAACATTAGTATTAGCCACTGATAATTTATGAAATATTCATAAACGGACAGTTCTGGTGGAAACAGGAGAGTTGAGGTGCACATTGAATTCTGCGTCATTTGATCAGCCATGGTTTTATGTTTTTTATTGGATACAATCCGGGTTATCACCCCTTTGAACATCCCTTTCAGACAGCTTCCTCTTACAGCGTCCACAGTTAATCCTTTTGGATGTGGTTGGTCCTTCGTGGTGGTATGCTGACGTTACCCTGGATACCGTGGCTCTTGATGCTGCATCACAAAGGCTTGCTGTCTTGGTCACAGATGCTCCAGCAAGACGTGCACCAACAATTTGTCCTCTTTTGAACTCTGGAATGTTAATGTTAAAGTGTGCATTGCAATATTTTGAGCTCTTACTGGTGCAATAATGTGCAATTAATGTAGATTGGCCACCAGGCTGCTCCAATTTAGCCATGAAATTTTTCAACCCCTATACATTAGCTATAGATAATAAATGAGGCCCATTGTTTTTTTTTTTTTGTTTTTTTTTACATTTATTCACATTTGATGACAATTTTCTTTTAATTACTGCATTAAAAGGTGAAGCGTGTGAATGAAAAAATCTATAACCCTATAGACCATAGAGCCCTGTTCACAAAACTCCACCCTTTTCCATGAACCAAAATTTAACAGTCCATCCACAAACATTACTTTAAAAAAATACCATATAAGTACAAGGGGTACAAAGAGTATTTTACGCAATCGAGAGCCTTCATTTCTCTTCCCTTTAAAGACGTGGTGTTGAAATACTGGAGAGGTGGGGAAGAAGAGGAGCCAGCAGCGATTAAGGCTTGATTCCTCTGTATTACAAAAGAGAGGGACCACTGTGGCACATTGAGCAGCGTGGGCCGACCAGGCAACCTGCTGCAGAGCTTTCCTGCTCCATTATCCCTCTGCAGCTCCGGCTTTTACGGGGGAGAGAGCGCAGGAGAGGGGGGGTGGAGAGAGAGAGAGAGAGAGAAAGAAAGAAAGAAAGACATGCCGAGTGACTTTCTCTTTTCTGAGAATGACAAGACTCGCTGTGACAACGGGTAGCGATGAGGTAACTCTCCTAACTGCACCAGTTACAAGGACATTTCGCTGCAGGAACGGTATTCCAATGAAAATGGGCTCTTAAAGATTTACTCACTGCAGAAATAAGCTGAATACTGAGATCTGTGAACACAGGATGAATCTGCACAGCAAAAACTGGAGAGTTGAAACAATTGAGAGTCGTTTTTTCCTCTTTCTGTCACATTTTGGTCGTTTCTTCCTTTGTTTTTTGTCTAAACCATATCCTCAGAGCACATGGCTCCCTGTGTCTCTGCTTGTCTCCGCCCATGTCTTCAGTGCTCCCATCTGTGTTCATGTGTAGGTCCGCCTCTCCTCATTACCTTTCCACAGGTGTTTCTTGTTTCCTGTTTTCTGTTTCCTGTTCAATGCCATCAGGTTGCTGTTTTATGTTTTCTATTCATCGCCAGGACCAGGACAGGTGAGAAAAAAAACACAAAAAAAAAGGTTTGCGTAAAATTTATAAAAAAAAAAACGTTTTGCAACTTTCTGCATTGGTAGCGAGACAGAAGCGGAAAAGCGTCAATAACAATGAAGCATGGAAGCAAGGAAAACGCGTCGTAACTGTCACGGAGACCCAGGCAGGGTGACGAGGAAAGCGGACACAAGTGCAGGTAGGGTGAAATCAATAAATAATAATTTAATAAATAAATAACAAGTAACAAAGAAACAAGAAACAAGTAAACACTTAAATACGGAACAGGGAGATATATACAAGGAACAAGGGAGTGAACCAAATAAATGAAACTAGATAAACAAATAACCAATAACCAAAACAAACCAGTAAGACTAGAGAACATAAACTAAGCAAAACAAGAAGTACGAATGATAAACAAACAGGGAGTAAATAAACAAAGAAACAAACGAGGTAAGAACACAAAGAAACTAGAAACTACCAAGAATAACCAAGAAGATAAACAAAACTAAACAGGGCAGGGATATATATATTTACAAGGGAAAACAAACAAGAAGCTAATACTAGACAGGGAAAAACTAGGCTAGACAATAATAAATAAACTAAGCAGAAAGGAACTAAACACTAAGCAGGGAACTGGGGAAACGAGGAAGAAACAGGAAACTAGAAAACTAAACAAGAAATAAACACGGAGCAAGAACTAGGGCTATGAAACACAGAGAAACACAGAGAGACAAAACAACAGGGGACGGTGCAAAGACCGACGGAGACAAAGTGGTAGACGAGGGCTATTTAAAGAAACAGGAAACACACTAGAATTGGAAACACCTGGGGAAGGGGCGGAGCTACAAATGAGACAAGTGGTGGAAAGGTACTGAGACGGGAGACACAGGGGAGCATACGTCACGTGGGGAAGACACACAGAGACACGAGACGAGACCAGGATGTGACAGTAACAGAGCTGGTAAAATAGATAATACACGGCAGAGAACCAAGGGAACAAAGGGCTATTTATACAACTACAAACAGGTGTGGAAAATAAGCAATCAGAAGGAGGGCAGGTCAGTGTTCTTCATGGGCTGAGAATGCTGGGAAATTGAGTCTTTAGAGGAACAATTGTCCTGAATGGGCAGACTGACAGCATCAGGACTGACACTGTTTTGTAGTTTATTCAGTGTTAATTCCACTAGTCCTGTCTCTTCTTGTTTTGAGTTTAGCTTTTGTTCATTGTTTGTTTACTTGTAAATAAATTAATCCGCGTTTATGTCCGCCTCGCGTTCTCCCTGCTGCAAATCCTTTTAAAATGAGACTTTCAAAATGTAATTTTAACTCAAAGTTAACAAGAAAAGAAGAGAAGAGAAGAAATAGAAGAGAAGAGAAGTGGGGAAGCAGCATTTTGTTTTTGAGACGTGCAAAAGCGCAGCACTGTTAAGATACAAATGTGCCAAAGTCAGAGCTCACCTGGTTCTTAAAGGGAATGATGAGCTAGTGACTCACTGATTGGTTTATTTCATGTCGTGGCCACAATTAACCACTCCCATGATTAATTAAAATAATTCGATCATGTCTTTTGTGTATTTCAGGCCTTTCATAACACGCTGCATTGTAAACCCATACGTTGTTTTAACTCTGTTTTAAGTCTGTTTTACATAAAATTGGATATTTCCAAACAATACTCAACTATTTTGAGTTAGTTGAACTCAGATTTGTGGGCTCATATACTGTACTATTCAAACTGAGATCTTTGAGTTGAACCAACTTATAATAACTGAGTTTAGTCTGTTGCCATTAACAGCTTCTTTTCCATTGGCTTCTGTCACAATCTATTTACATACTGGGCGTGTCCAACAGTTTCTGACTAACACTCACCATCAGTGTGTAGTGATTCCCCCTGGGCTACCTTACAAATAAATCAACTTCCCTATTAGCTGCAATAACTTGATGTTCTAAGTAATACTAACTTAAGTTTTGATTACCCATTACTTAACTTTTTTTAAGGCAACCGTTTTCGTCCAATTTTTAAAGTAAATTAAACTTATTTGGGCTCACAGTGTGTACCAAAGACACACCGACACGCCCTAAATCCAACTACGGGATCCGCCATTGACTGATGTGCTGTAGATCACTGAAATACGGCCCCTAGATCTGCATTCTCCCACCAGATCAAGCCGTTAATCCATTTCCACCAAAAAATGATGAAGCATGGCTCATCAGACTGTCAGGATATCTGCGGATTCTCTCAGAATCAAATTTCGTAACTCAGCCCTCCGGCTTTCCCACTCGAGAAACCCTGTCATTAAAATGTTAAAATGCTTTTTGCCTCCAGAATCAGTGCAGCCGTACTCTGCAGCTGTGATCTTTACATTCCCAAAAAACTGCTGGATAACGAGACTCTCGCTGTACTGTAAGTGTGATTAATGAGGAGAGGAAGGTTGACTTTCATTTGGCCGAATTGAAGAAAGAGCGTGACCCTGTTGTTTTTATATCCGCTGGCGACGAAAGGAGATCGGTACAGGACCTGGATCTGAGTCAGGCCCCGCCCGGTCGAGCTCCTGACCCCCGGGCTGCTCACGCTTTACTTTACTAACAAGAACAAAAGGAGACTTTTCTGAATTCAGAGAAAAGTCAACAGATTGTGTTTTTGTGTTTTGTTCAGAATCCAGCGATTGATTCGGTCCTTCTGGTGAGAGACGGTGTTTGCGGTTCTTTTACGAAGCTTTTGGGTTTGTTAAATGCAATGCAGTGCACTGCAGGAGAACAATGCATGCCTGAAGATGTAATTTATGAATTTATGTTTAAGGGAGGTACAATAGTTTACAATAGCGTTCACAAATTCTTTCTCTAATATACCCATTAACTAATGATTAATAATCTTTTCTACTAAGGAAAATGACAAAAAAGTATCGTACAGTGACTGAGATAAGTAACTTTAATCTGATTACTGGATTGGAAAAAGTAATGCTTTAGATCACCAGTAAGAGCAGAGTGTAAAGTAACAATTAGCAGGGTAAGAGCACAGTTTTGCTCAAAATATCATACCAGAGTTCAAAAGAGAACAAATGGTTGGTGCACGTCTTGCTGGAGCATCTGTGACCAAGACAGCAAGTCTTTGTGATGCATCAAGAGCCACGGTATCCAGGGTAATGTCAGCATACCACCAAGAAGGAGCAACCACATCCAACAGGATTAACTGTGGACGCTGTAAGAGGAAGCTGTCTGAAAGGGATGTTTGGGTGCTAACCCGGATTGTATCCAAAAAACTCCATATTCAATGTGCACCTCAACTCTCCTGTTTTCACCAGAACTGTCCGTCACCACAATACATTATTGTGCTCTAAAACCAGGTGTTTCAGTTTCATTGTCCAACCCCTGTATATATATATATATATATATATATATATATATATATATATATATATATATATATATATATATATATATATATACAGCTCTGGAGACCTAAGGTTGTGGGTTTAATCCCTTGGTGTGAGTGTATGACTGTATGAGCTCAGGGGAGTATTCCTGTATTCCTGACTTGGACCCAATGATTCAGGCTAGTTTGACAGAAATCCAGTGATAAAACAATAAGACCAAAACAAATCAATAAAAAATAAAACACAGGACCCCTGGTGAGCCACCAAAGGCAGCAGTGGTCTTTGTAAAAAACTTCCTCAAAGCTGGAAGAAGAAATCTTGGGAGGACTCAGAGGATGGACCCATCCTCCTTTGGTCAAAACTGCTTATACATTCTTGATTGACAAGTCTCTGTTTCATATGTATAAGTCTGTTGTTATGTTCAGTTACACTCATATATACATGTATATATATATATATATATATATATATATATATATATATATATATATATATATATACAGCTCTGAACAAAAATAAGAGACCACTAAAAATGATGAGTTTCTTTGATTTTACCAAATTGAATAATCAAGAAGAAGATGGATGATCACAAGCCATCAAACCAAAATGAACTGCTTGAATTTTTGCACCAGGAGTAAAGCAGCATAAAGTTATCCAAAAGCAGTGTGTAAGACTGGTGGAGGAGAGAGAACATGATGCCAAGATGCATGAAAAAAACTGTGATTAAAAACCACCAGGGTTACTCCACCAAATATTGATTTCTGAACTCTTAAACTCTTACGAATTATGAATATGAACTTGTTGTTTCCTTTGCATTATTTGAGGTCTGAAAGCTCTGCATCTTTCTTGTTTTGTTTTTTCACCCATTTCTCATTTTCTGCAAATAAATCGTCTAAATGAGAATATTTTCATTTGTAATTTAGGAGAAATGTTGTCTGTAGTTTATAGAATAAAATAACAATGTTCATTTCACTCAAATATAAACCTGATTCAGAAACTGAAGTAGCTCTCCTCTGCTGTAGGGACTAGCAGCGGTCCTAAAACAGAGCCTTGCGGGATTCCATATCTCATATGCCTCACCTTTCTATCTTTCTCTCTTCTTTTTTTTCCAGGAAGTGCAGGAACATCTGTGACATTCAATCATAATGGAGATGCTCCAGGACGCTACGACTTGTTCCAGTACCAGATGAACAATAACAGCTCTCCAGGGTACAAAGTCATTGGGCAATGGACTGAAAATCTCCAGCTCAACGTGAGTACCGAGGATGAGAGTCGTTAAATTAAATGTTTTAATTCCCACAAGTCTTGTAGTTGGGGTTACATTTTCTACATAGTGTATTTTAACTATATTATCACTATGTAATGTCTTGAATATGGCATTTGAGCAGAAGCAAAATATTTTCAATAGAACTTGATCTGATGAAAGGGGGGAGAAAAAAAAACATCAATCAATACCAGCCATAAATAAGCAATGTAATCTTTATCCACTGATGAGGCCAAACACTAAATAATTCACTTTCATTATCTGTACCTTACTCTGTATGTGATCTTTAGCAGTTGTTACCTATTGCAGCTATTGGTTGGTCTGCATATGCATCTGCTTATGGAGTATTTTAGTTTCATTGAATCACAATGGTTCGCAATGGACATTTTTCCAAAAAAAGACTCAAAAAACATCTGAAATTCTAGAGCATTAAATGATAATGGCCTCTGTTTGAACCTTAAGGTGTTTTCACAATAAACTAGTTTGGTCTGGACCTTCAGAGTCGAAATAGCAGGTGTGAAAAACCAAAGGATCAAAATTTGATCCAACCAAAAGAGGTTCTAGCAGGAAAACTCTAGAAACAAAGTGCAGCAAGAAAGATTTAATCCCAATAAACACGTATGACAATTAGTAAGTGAATATAGTGTATATAGAGTCTTTGGCGAAAGCCCCGTCGAAGCCCAGGTCCGCAGCGTCTGGAACCTCGCAGATCCTGCCGTACTTGTACGGCGGGGGCGGAGCCTATCCCCTGGGCAACCGGCGGGACCGAACTGGAGGCGGTGGGGAAGGAGGAGGGTGAAAACGTATGTCAGCGTCTGCAAGCAGGGGAGAACAGGTATGAGGGAGGTCTTTTAAGGACAGGTGGGAGTTGGTGATTGGCTGAGAAAAGTGGCGTGATTTCGAGTTTCCTACGCGGAGCTTTCAGTTCTCTAGAACAGTTTAGCTTTGAAGTAGCATCACAGCGCTAACGCTCGGAAGAAAAGCACAGCGACTCGGTTCTGATACACCAGCTCACAGATGCAGCCTTGTGCTGATCCACATCACCCTAGGAGTGATGTTGGTTGGTCTGCATATTCATCTGCTTATGGAATATAATAGTTTCAGTGAATCACATCAGTTCGCAATGGACATTTTTCCAAAAAAAGACACAAAAAAGCATCTTTTTCCAGAGCATCAAAGGATAATGTCCTTTGTTTGAACCTCAAGGTGCTTTCACAATAAACTAGTTTGGTCTGGAGCTTCAGAATCGAAATAAAAGGTGTGAAAAACCAAAGGATCAAAATTTGATCCAACCAAAAGAGGTTATCTAGTACAATTTAGCTATAGGCCAATCTACCCACCCATTCAGCTGTAAATCCCCTATCACTAGTGATGCCCCAACACAAGGAGGGTTAAGAAGAATAGCACACGCCTCCTCCGACACATGTGAAGTCAAGACTCAGCCTCTTTTTGAACTCTTTTTGAAATAGCATCACAGCGCTAACGCTCGGAGGAAAGTGCAGCGACTCGGTTCTGATACACCAGCTCACAGATGCAGCCTTGTGCTGATCCACATCACCCTAGAAGTGATGAGGGGAAAGAGAGAGCACCATCTACTGTACTGTACCCACCCAGAGAGAAACAGCAAGGCCAATTGTGCTCTCTCAGGGCTCTGGCAGCTGATGGCAAGCTGCATGGCTGCATGAATTCGAACCCTGGCTAATAATAAATTTATTAGATAAGATACAATAGATACAAGAGATACAGAACTACAGCCTTTAATTATAGAACTCCTATATGATTAGCGAAGCTTAAAATATCAATATATTATATGTAGAAACAAGGAAGTGATCGTAAACTAATGTTACAGTATGTTGAAGAAGCACAGCTCTGGAAACTCATCTTATTATGCAGCATATGCATCAACTGCATCACTGCCCTGACATGCATGTCCCATTTCCACTCGCACTCGCACCGCTATCGACCAGCCGCGCATTCTTAGCAATGCCTGGCAACCCTGTGATTTAGTTGACAGAGAGAACAACATATGCAGGAAGGTATTGATGTTCGCTGCACAAATAGAGTGTAAATCAGCCTCGCAACACAGGGCATCGCAGCATGTCTCAGAGTGGGTCTCGGAATTCATCAGCTTATCTGCTCTGCGCTGGGCAATCAAATTGACAAGCGCTGCGCTTGATTCCTCCCTCTCCCCGACCTGAGACCAATCAGACAACAGCTTGGAGGGACGCTACCGCCTCGCCTGAGATGTTCTGCAATCGGCACGCTGGAGCCGAAGCACCATCTAACGCTTTCCGGATCGCGCCGGTCAAAGTGTCCCCTCAAGGTCCGCCTTTCTTAATGAGTTTTGATCATATCGCCGACTCTCTTAAGCACCAGCAGCTAATCTGAATCATAATTAATGCTGAGAATAACTAGAGTCCGACTAACACAATTAGTGCATGTCAGCTTTAAGATATCTCCTCCCAGCGGAGTTTAAATGCAGCGCATTATTATTATTGTTATATATTTTTTTTAACTCTTAAACTTCTGCTCAACAGTTTAGTAGAGCATGCATGAGTCACTGTGGGTCCTGTTTTAGCGATCTATAGCGCATCGATCAATTTTGGATCGTGCAGCTGGAATTAGGGCGTCACAAGGGGAGTGCACAAAAAACATGTGACATGGTCTGACTTCGGTACATTCGTATCTTAACAGTGTGGTGCTTTGTGCATCTCAGACGAGCAGCGGTGTACACCCATCCATACCTACGGCACATCTGCATTTGTATGGCTGGCTGACTGTTGACTGTTGTCAGGGTTTTAATCAGTCAGTGGCGCACCTGTGTTATCTGAACACGCCTCACTTCCAGACCACCACACCCATCAGTGTAGGTTTATTGCTAAACTCTGATGCTATTTTAACAGAATAGAATTTTATCATCAGATTTGTAACAGAAGTTAATGATCCAGAATTTCATGATATTAATAATAATAATGCACTCCTCCAAATATCTCCATATAGCCAGGATTAAATGAAATGATATAATCTGGACAGATATAATCTACATAGTCTATATCAGATATATAATGGGAAATAAGAACAGTGTGATTTTTTTCTTTTGCTAAAAACAGTAAAAAAGTATAAACTAATAGTTGTGAACTGATGTGATAATTAGGGGTGGGTGATTATGGTATGATATTTTAGGCTATAATATCGTTCACCATATTCAAATGTTGGCCAATTTTATCGCATATGATACAAAATGGGACAGCCCTTATTACTAGTAATATTTACTAGTCAAATATTTTTTTTTAAATAATATAGGCCCCTGGTCGAGGACGTTAAAGGGTTAAAAAAACGAAAGCTAGCCCATTTCAGCATAAAAAAAACACAGGTTTTAAATCTGTTAGACCACCACAAGGCCATTTAATCGAGTTTACCCCAGATCAAGCCTGTAAATATCCTCCGACAGCGCAGACGCTTCTGTTTATTCTGAAGTGCTGTACCGCCGCGCTCATTGAAATGCACAGATCGTACGTAACAGCGGAGCGGGAATTGCAGGAATTGAATTCGGGAGAATTTCATCAGACAGAATTCACTCTGAGGTGTGTTAGAGTCCTGCTTCATGCAGGAAATGAAGAAATATGCATGACACAACTTCACTTCAGAGAGACTTATATTAACTCTATAACTCTAAACAGCTAGATTTGTATATGTAGTGTATTAATATGTATGTGCATAGAGTGCAGTATAGTATAGTATATAGTATATAAATGTATTTGTTGGTGTACTATAGCTTACAGCATTGTTGGAATGCTATATGTAAGTGTAATATAATTTTTATATGCAAGATGTATGTATAAAACAACTTATACATACAGTATACATTAGATGCTATTTTGCAAAAACCTTGTAACTCCATTTTATTTTCATTTGTTTTTATGGTTTAAAATTGATCATACAATTTCCTAAATTTAAGTTTGCTTCTTAAACCAAAAAACTGGTTGGGCCACCCTTCAATCGAGCATTTGCAGTATCTTGAGTGATACTAAGTCTTTCACAAAGCTGTTACTGGAGTGTTTAGGGTCATTGTCCTGCTGCAGAACCCAAGTATTGTTTCAGCTTGAGGTCTCAAACAGATGGCCTGACTTTCTCTTTCAGGACTTTTTGGTAGGCATCGTAATTCATGGTTTGATTAACATTGATGATTAACAGTTATCCCAAATTCCAAATAAAAATATTGTCATTTAACGCATTTATTTGCAGAAAATCAGAGAGCTTTCAGACCTCAAATAATGCAAAGAAAACAAGTTCATATTCATATGTTCATAAAGTTTTAAGAGTTCAGAAATCAATATTTGGTGGAATAACCCTGGTGGTTTTTAATCAGTTTTCATGCATCTTGGCATTATGTTCTCCTCCTCCACCAGTCTTACACACTGCTTTTGGATAACTTCAAGCAGTTCAGCTTGGTGGTTTGATGATCAGCTTGTGATCATCCATCTTCCTCTTGATTTTATTCCAGAGGTTTTCAATTTGGTCAAATTAAAAGAAACTCATAATTTTTAAATGATGTCATCGCTGTCCTATGAAAAATACTTAACTTCTCCAAAACAGCACTTTTACAGGATAGAGAAGAAAAACTTTGTAAACTTTTAATGGAAGTCAATGTAAAAAGAGTTTATTTCAGGTCATTTTAAAGAGTTTCTATTGGTCCGTTCATCAAGAAATTTTGGCACAGTGTAAGGGACAGTTAGTCAGTTTAAATTATGTAGTAAACCAAAAATCGACAAAAAGGGATGATATACAGGGTTACATTTTGAATTTGATAATATGCAATAATATACTATACTATCTAATCTCTCTCTATATCAGTTTTTGCCATCATAACTGTTTCTCTCTGGCCTCTTGTTGCTCAGTGTTTACTCCGATATGCCGAGCACATATTAAATTATGCACTTTCTCCTCACGTTGACAATTCCCAGAAAGCTTCACTCCTGTTTTATTTTTTGCATTTATTTATTTTTATTTTTTTTATGGAGAGGCAGAGAATAATGGGGTTTGACATTAGGACTGTGCCTCTGTGTCGGATGTGTATTATTTGTCAGGAGCCGGTGCTTCCCTGGGCACGGGTGGCATCATAAATGGATTCAGCTCGCTGCTTTGTGGGAATCCTTGTTCGGGCGATTGCAGCGTGAGGAGAAAAACAGACGAGAGAGAGAAAAAGAGAGAGAGAGAGAGAGAAAGAGAGAGAGAGGGAGTATTCCACTGTGGTGTGATTCACAGCTTCTGGACGCATTGAGTCACAGATGAGGAGTCCGGTACAGTCATCTCCCAGGATCGCCCCCGGCTCACGCCGCAAATGTCATTTGCGCATCACGGCCCCTCCCATTTCTCCCCAACAGTACGGGTATATACACGTCTACAAAAGTACCAAGTGGCAGGATGGTTCAGATGACATCTCTGTGAGGCTTATAAGTTGCATTTCATAGCATAACACAGCATTTTTCAACAAGATAAAGGCCAAAAGTTCTATGAGTGCCGCTATCAGCCGGTAATGCACTGTAACCGAAGCTCTTCATGCATTACTCCGCCACATACAGGAAACCTAGCAACGATGCAGCGCTTACAAGCCAAATACAAACCAAACAGCGCAGCTACAAACAGAGCAGCAATGGAACTATTTTAACTGGTGGAGTGTTTATAACCAAACAAATCCTATTGTCTCCTCCTCTTTAACTCTCTTTAAATCTTTCAATAAACAGCAATATTGGAACTGTGGTATAATCACAAGCAATAATACACTCAAGGTTCATGCTATAACATGTAATACTAACCCTGCTGTGCTGCTCTACAATATTAACAAATATATTAACAAATATATATTAACAAATGAAATGAAGTTAAACAGACCAAACATAGCTTAAACTATTTTGGGTCTATATTGGCTGCAATCATATGGAATTGAGAAATAAATATGAGAAACTCACATTACTTTTTTCACTGTACTTATTTTTTCTCAAGCAGCAGCTACCTCAAATTTCACAGCAACCACCTAGCAACACCATATCAACCACGTGTTGGCATCTGCATTTTTTATGAACGTGAATATACCGCCCAAGTAACGAAGTTTCTTTGCTCTGTTACAGAACATTTTGTTTATAAACAGCTCTAGATAGAATTTAGAGGCCACTTCAGTTTCTGAATCAGTTAACAAAAAAGATGCAGAGCTTTCAGACCTCAAATAATGCAAAGAAAACAAGTTCATATTCATAAAGTAGTTTTAAGAGTTCAGAAATCAATATTTGGTGGAATAACCCTGGTGGTTTTTAATCACAGTTTTTTTTTTCATGCATCTTGGCATCATGTTCTTCTCCTCCACCAGTCTTACACACTGCTTTTGGATAACTTTATGCTGCTTTACTCCTGGTGTAAAAATTCAAGCAGTTCAGTTTGGTGGTTTGATGGTTTGTGATCATCCATCTTCCTCTTGATTATATTCCAGAGGTTTTTAATTTGGTAAAATCAAAGAAACTCATCATTTTTAAGTGGTCGCCTATTTTTTTTTTCCAGAGCTGTATATTCCCCTCTCTTTTTGCCGAGCCCCAGAGAGCCCAGAAGGTCACATTGCAGTAAGCCTGGCTGGGAGCTCTGGTGTTGGGGTTAGTGGGAGGAAGAAAAGCACTCAGTCCCCCGTCGGCTTCTCTCGGCACACTGGAAGGAAACGGTGGCTGGGTTTTCTCGGCTTGATCCTGTTTGCTCACTGGGCTCGTGATAAAAGCTACCGCTGAAGTCTGGTGCCAGGAAAAAAAAGCAGTGAATCACGGTTAGGTGGGCGACGATGCCAAATTCACCAGGTCGCATCGGATTTCTAGCGTCTTGTTTTTCCTGTCGCGCTCGCTTTATGCACATGGCATTAATAATTAACAGGGTTATGCACTCATGACTATTTCTAGGATTTCTTATTTTCTTAAAAAGCTCAGGGATCTGGAACACGCCTCGCCTCAGTAAACAACTGATACAGCTTTTTTACAACTTTAAAAATACACCTTAGCAACCATCCCCTTTGTATAGCAACCATCTACAGCAGCAACAGCTATGCAACAACACAGAAACACACAATGCTTAGCAACATTGCATGGCATAGCAACTAATATGCTACCATAGTTATACCTATGAAGCCATATGCAACACCTTAGCAACCATCCCCTTTGTATAGCAACCACCTACAACAGCAACAGCTTAGCAACAGCACAGAAACACACAATGCTTATCAACACTACATGGCAAGAAAACAGCAACCACCAGTCAACACCTATTAACAACATAAGCAACCCCATAGCAGCTAATACTGTGCCATGGTTGTATCTATGCAACCTAATGCAATACCTTAGCAACCAACACCTTTGTACAGCAACAACACAGGAACACGATGCATAGCTACATTGCATAGTTAAAAAAAAGCAACCACCAGTCAACACCTTTGTAGCCACATAGTACCCATATAGCAACTAATTCTGTACCATAGACAACGTTAAAGCTGAACCTTAGCAACCACCACCTTTGTATAGCAACCGTCTACAGCAGCAACAGCTCAGCAACAGCACAGAAACACACAATGCTTAGCAGCACTGCATAGCAAGAAACCAGCAACCACCAGTCAACACCTTTGTAGCCACATAGTAACCATATAGCAACTAATTCTGTACCATAGTTTTATCTATGCAACCTAATGCAACACCTTAGCAACCAACACCTTTGTATAGCAACCATCTACAGCAACATCAGCTTAGCAACAGCACAGGAACATGATGCTAATCAACACTGCATAGCAAGAAAACAGCAACCACCAGTCAACGCCTTTGTAACAATTAGTAACCCCATAGCAACTGACACTGTACCATAATTATACCTATGCAGCCTAATGCAACACCTTAGCAACCAACACCTTTGTGTAGCAACCATATTCAATAGCAACACCTTAGCTAACACCTACCAACACCTTAACATCCTTCATGATTACTATTGCAACCACCTAGCAACACCATAGCAACAGCGTAGCAACATTGTAGTAACTGCTAATCAACACTGGCAACAATGGAATGGGTGTTAACGATCATGGCTAGTGACATCTGGCTAAAGTTGTCCATTCACACACTCAAGTGATTCAACAAATGCAAAAAAAAAAAAAAAACTGTTACCGTAACAGCTGAGAAAACAGCAACCACCAGTTAGCACCTTTGTAACCACGTATCAATCCCATAGAAACTATAGCTACCTTAGTAAACATCTGTCAACACTTTAACAGCCTCCATGAATACTACAGCAACCACCTAGCAAGGTGTTGGTATAGCAACACCTTAGCAACCACCTTGCAGCACCACAGCAACCCCCTTGGATATTATAGTGACCACCCCATAGTGAAAATGGGAATCTGTAGTGGTCATCAAGCAACTACTTTGTAACCCCATAGCATCAATGTCACCTGGGATACCGGAGCAACCAGTGAGAACCAATTTAGCTTCAGATCTTTTTTTTTTTTTCATGATTTTTATATTTTATCTTCTTGATAACCAACCATAGATTCCTTAAAAACCCTGCATTCCACGCTTCAGTTCCTGATGTTCCAGGTTATAAAGGGAAACATGGAAAAAGAAAATTAGGGCAGGAACCTTTATGTCATCTGTAGAACAACCGCCTGGATCCTTATGAGTCAAATGCCAGACTCGTGAGAAGTCAGACGGAAACCTATAGAGACGTGACCTTTGAGATATAGCCACGTCTTTATCATCGCAAGGTCATAAATCATCATCATATATTTACACTGCTGTTAAAGGGCTCTTAGAAAGAACCTTTATCTGACCTTCGGGCACGGGTGGGCCTTTACAGGAGGATGAGTGTGGTGGGTTTACCACATTATTAAGAACCCTGTCATGATGATGAGAGGACAGTGACTTCAGAGAGGGTCAGGGAATGATTCCACCAGTTATACAGTACACATCGTGCCGTTGAAGAATCACCGTTGGGTCCATGAAGAACCATAATGGTACCATGTTGCTTTTATGCACAGGAATTCAGTTATTCAGTGAGCATTTTTAACTTGTGCATTGGTCAAGGGACCATATCTTTAAGTTGTTAGCCTATGCTATAACCTATGCACTATCCTGTGCTGTGCCATAGCTTACATGCTAACCTATGCTGCAACCTACGCCTGATATGCACCTACCCAGAAATGTAAGTACACATTGCAAGAATGCAAATTGCCGCAAATATATTTGGTCCACTGACCATCCTATCTATCTATCTAGCCTCAGTTAGCATCTTCTATAGTATCCACCAGTCACCTCGGCCGCAGCCTGATAGCAGGGACGGTCACCAGCCAGGCTAGGCTAAGCTAAGATAATGCTAAGCTAAAGCAAGCTATGCTAACCTAACCACAGTCCAGCAGGCACAGCTAGCCTGCCAGCTAGCTAACCAACCAACACCACCCAGCAAACAGAGGCAGAAATGCTCACTATCAATTTTTAGTTTTTTTTTATTATTCATTTTGTAAGAAAAAAAAACTGTTGTATAAAAGAAATAGAACACTCGATGTCTATCTATCTATCTATCTATCTGTCTGTCTGTCTGTCTGTCTGTCTGTTTATCTATCTAGACACACCAATGCACAAGTGTAAATGCTCATAATGGCATTGGCCACTATGTTGCCTATATCATAAATTGCACAAAACCTATACTGTAGCCTGCACTGTAGCGTATGCATAATTTATGCAAAGATGCATACACTACACTGTCGCCTATGCCACAGTCAACCCGTAACCTATGCCATAACCCACGCTGTAGCCTACATGTATTGTATTGCATATTATATTGACTTGGGACTTCTTTTTTATCAACTTTACCACTCGTTCCCACCTCTGCTACCAAAACTCCAGAGTTTAGCTCCTGCAAAAAGAACAAAAACTGCCTGGTCTAGATCTCCTGTCTCCTGATTTGTTTCAGATCACGGTTCATAACAATAGCGATGCTATTACGCACTGGGAGTTATTCAGTAATCTGAGATTAACATACGGCATTAAAGGCCTCAGTGAACCTAATGTAATTCTGAGATAATTAATGGAAGGTATTTACACAAATTGAACATCAAGCGTGACACATAACGGTGCATTGTTTGAAAACAAAAGCAGCCAACCATCGCTTATTTTAATTAGCTTATCATTGGATAGTTTCCCTAATTCCAACAGGGGGCAATTATTCACTCCCCCCGGAGCCTCGGCAAAAGTTTGATTGGAGTGTGAGACCAGAGCCTTTAGCTCGTGGGCTAATTACATTCATCTGGGGTAAGGTTCCGTTCAATTCACACTTCTTACAGATTACCGCAGTATTTCAGCACGCTGAGAGGCAATCAGAAATTATTTATATTCAGGCTTTTCCTTTTTTTATATGTTTAATATGTAATTGGTGAGCTGGCTGTAACAGAGCTGGGTCATCCCACAAAACTCTATAATATAATAAACTATAATATCTTTCACTTTTAAAGCCTAGAAGATGCAGCCTTTTGCAAACGACTGTCATCTCATCTGCTTGAGGGCTTTTAAATTAACAAACCCCAAAAGAAGCCTAGGTCATTTCCAGGCCCACAGCTATACAAATCTGTATAGATGTGAAGAACAACTTTTCTCCCAAATTCCAAATAAAAATATCATCATTTAGAGCATTTATTTGCAGAAAATGAGAAATAGCGCTTTCAGACCTCAAATAATAAAGCAAAGAAAACAAGTTCATATCCATCAATATTTGGTGAATTAACCCTGGTGGTTTTTAATCACAGTTTTTAATCATGCATCTCGGCATCATGTTCTCCTCCTCCACCAGTCTTACACACTGCTTTTGGATAACTTTATGCTGCTTTACTCCTGGTGCAGAAATTCAAGCAGTTCAGTTTGGTGGTTTGATGGCTTGTGATCATCCATCTTCCTCTTGATTTTATTCCAGATTTTTTTTTTTTATTTGATAAAATCAAAGAAACTCACCAGTTAGCACTGAGTTAGCACTCATTTTAAGTGGTGTCTTATTTATTTTTAGAGATGTATATGTGGCAGGGGTTAACCCTTTGGGCAACAGCATAGCAACAGCCTAGAAACATTGTAGTAACTGCTAGTCAACACTGGTTATGCAACCATGACATTACCATTTACAGGGGTTACTATGATAATAGCAACACCACAGCAACCCCCCTTGAATACCATAGTGTGAGCACTTAATAACACCATAGCAACCACCTTGCAACATCTTTGCAATCATTCCTATATGGAGTATGGGATTCTGTACTGATCATCTAGCAACTACGTTGTGACACCATAGCCTGGTAGACCTGGGATACTGCATACAGCAACAGGGTCTAAGATAGCAATGAGCATCATGATGCGCCTTGCGCAGGGTGTACGATACAGATAGAGACCAATGATTGTTTGAATATCTGCTTTAATTTGCTTTAATATCAAGCTGATAGGCATTTTAATTGGTGCACTTCCATGGGGTTTTTGAGGTTTCTGAAGTTTCTCTGAAAAAATTCGACACGTAAGCGTTCGTCACCCACCCCGGCTCGTTGCCTAAGCGCCTAATTTCCTCTCTTCTGTCACTTTGTGTTTGACAGTAATTTGCCGAGTGTGTACGTTGGGAGGCAGGGGGCTCTGAGGGATCTTTTAAAGAGGTATTTTATTTTCCTGCGGAATAATTAATTACTGTGGCAAACAATCATATGCAAAAGCAGCCAAGCATACACTGAGTGTCAGATTGAATTTGTGACAAGAGCTGCCACGACCGAGAGCGCCGAGGACCGAACGCTCGCTGGGTGACAAACCAGTGACAATTACTGTGTTTGACACTTCTGAACATGCCCATCACTTTGGGAATCTGTAATAATTGTGTTCATGTTTAATGTGGGGGCGGATGAGGATGAGGGCGGGTTTGGAACGAACAAACATTTATTGCGTCTCTTATTAGCATGTAGGCGCTAATATAGGCGGATGGTGTATCTGGATCCATTTCAGTGTATCAGGATGATGTCGAACAAGCTTTTGAGGAAAGAAATGAGAACCGGGAGATAATGGGAGATAACGATAATAACAGAACCGTGAATGGAGCTCCATTTTTCTCTGTGTGGTGCAACGATGGATGGCAGCAGATGTACTCTGATTTTTATATTTATTCATCTATTTATTTATTGGTTTCTTTCTTTTCTCTGCTGTTGTCTTGTGGTCTTCACGTCCATGTAAGCTGAGGAGGAGGTATGGAGTTAACAATGAAAAAAAGAAAAAAAAAAACTCCACTCAAGGCCAAGGAGATAAGAAGGAAAGAAGGAATCGTGGAAGATGCTCTCGCTCAGTATCCATAGCAACACTGCTGCCGTTAATCTCATTAGGATTTCCACTCTGAGCTTAATTACAATCCCAGCATTATTATAGGACAAAAGTACGAAAGCCGCACTGTTAACGTTACTGACACTGAAACACCACAGGTTTTAGACCACAATAATATTATTATTGTGGTGACGGACAGTTCTGGTGGAAACAGGAGAGTTGAGGTGCACATTGAATTCTGCCGTGATTTGATCAGCCGTGGTTTTATGTATTTTTTGGATACAATCCGGGTTATCACCCCTTTGAACATCCCTTTCAGACAGCTTCCTCTTACAGCGTCCACAGTTAATCCTGTTGGATGTTGTTGGTTCTTCTTGGTGGTATGCTGACATTACCCTGGATACCGTGGCTCTTGATGCTGCATCACAAAGACTTGCTGTCTTGGTCACAGATGCTCCAGCAAGACGTGCACCAACAATTTGTCCTCTTTTGAACTCTGGTATGTCACCCATAACATAATGTTATAGTGTGCATTGCAATATTTAGAGCAGATCTGTGCTCTTACCCTGCTAATTGAACCTTCACACTCTTACAGCTCTTACTGCTGCAATGTGCAATTAATGAAGATTGATCACCAGGCTGCTCCAATTTAGCCATGAAACCTAAAATCCCACACTAAAATGATGACCAGATGTAGTGTCAAAATAAACCCTCATCAACCCCATTAGCTCTGAAGTCTTGCTCGTGTAGCGCAACTTAGTGGAATGCAAAGCTAAGCTGTCAACTTGGCCCGAACCACTCTGCTGTAAAGAGTCTCGTGGTGTCTCGTGTCGGAGTTAAGCTCTTTTTTGACCACAACATGGTTTTTATGGTTTCCTCAGCTAGGAAAACATAAAAAACCTTCATGCATGCAGTATGAGAGATCAGGGGACAAGTTGAGGGAGGGAAAGAGTCAAAAAAAAAAAAAGAGAGATGAAGCAAAAGAAGAGCCAGTGCTTTAATTCTTGGTTTCCAAGCAACTAGCGAGAGAGAGACTGCTTGCAGACTTGGCACACAGCGGAGCGCTGCTGCGAAAAACCTTGATAGTGCCGAGTTAATAACACTAAGAAAAGGGTTGGTTTGCTTTTGTCTGAAAAGGCCTTTGGCTTCGAACTTAGAGTCCAATTATTTGACAGTGTTGAAATAAAGTTAGAAACATGAAGTAATGCCTTTGCTGGAACGAGATAAAACAGGCTCCTGTGGTAAGTCCTCGGGAGCTCGCTGCTGATTACGCCGTGACGAGAGCCGGTGTCGAAGCCAGTGCTAAACTGCTCAGCATGCTGTGTGACGTAGGATAAGTATGCAGGTTAAATGCTCTTTAAATAACTGCAGCTATAGTGAGTATAGGTGGAAGTCATTTGTGATAGGGCTCGTGCATGATACTGTATGTACAAGTAGTGCAAGTAGTACAAGTATCGCACGATTCTGATATGCCTGCAATATATCTAAAAAAAAAAAAAAATCAGTGAATTAATAAGGTGAGTGGGTTGAAAAGTGGCCTGTTTTAAAAAATGTTTAAAATATTTTTAAAAATGTGCCTTTGGCTGATAGGTTACCCTATAAGTACCCTCAAGGTATAAAAAAAGTCTTATCATTTTAATATGGTATTAAATTATTAAATAAGTCCAAAAAACTTGTAAAAAAACAAACAAACAAACAAAAACATCCATAAGCAAAATACAAATATATTACATATATATTATATCGCAATATATTTTTTAACAGATGTTACAAAAAGCAGATACAGAGATTTAGATCTAAACATGTTGTAAGCAAACCAGTAGCAAGATTTGCACATACAAAACAAATTCAAAATCCTGCATATCTAAATCAAACATATTAAAAGCGTAAACTCTAATAGTTAAACTTTACATAGCCTAAAGTGTTTTAATTAATTTAATTGTTAATTTAATTGTTTTTTTGTATATACATATAAATGGGTTATATAATATAATATATATTTGGTGTGGTAGGATTTCTGAATGTTTTTAAGAGCCATGTGCTAAGCTAGTGGTGCTAATCAGGACAACATAACAGAGCTATTAATTTTTAGTTTTAATTTTTGTTTTGCATACCACTTCAAATATATATTTGACATAATTTGGTCTATTTTAAGGCTTAATTTATTGTATTGTTGATGATTATGGCCTACAGCTAATTAAAAAAAAAGGCATTATTAATTAAGAATATTATACGAGACCAATTGGTATTTTTGGAAGTGTGGGCAGTGTGCCAAATCCTGCTGGAAAATGAAATCCGCATCTCCATAAAAGTTGTCAGAAAATAGGTTCAATACCAGGCAAGGAGTGAATGAAAGTAAGTGCTATTCAGAGTGCTGAGTCCAGGTGTGTACAATCAGTAGGAGGGTGAATCGGAACGCCGATAAGCCATGTGATCATGTGATCGGCATGTCCGAAGAGTTAAGTGCAGGTGTATCATGGGAAATGGAGTCTTTAGAGTGAAAATTCGAATCCAGGCCAGGCAGACTGACAGCGTCATGACTGACATATATAATATAACATTTTTCTGTTATCACTGTTTGTAATACATCTATATAATATATGAGTTTAAAATTTTGAACTGAATTACTGAAATAAAGTAACTTTTTAATTATATTCAAATTTTTCTTTATATCCAATTAATCCAACTTTAACTGTATATATCCAATTAATATTCTGCCCAAACACTTACAAAGACTTGTACTAGATACCACTGACCACAGGAGGCCATGCAAAGGTCACTAGACTTGTTGCATCAATACGTCTCTGTAGGAAGAGTTTTATTACCAAGCATGCCGGCGTGGAAGTCTCCCCTTAGCCTTGCCGTTAATGGTATTTAAATCACTACCTGACCTGTGACGCTAGTCTGACCGGAGAGATGATTTATTGGCAATTGTGCTTGACGGTATACACGGGCCGGAAAAGCAAAAAAGGCTGTTCGGCCCTGATAAGAGAGGGAAGCTGTAGGCGTAATGACGGAGGCTGGAGCTTTGCCCCCTGTTTCCATTGCTCTAAATGCAGTGTAACTGTTCTCTTCCCTGGGCCGGCACCTCCGGCATCCAGGGCATGAAACAGGGAGGAGAGCCAGCGGAGCATGAAGACTTTAGAAAATGGATCTGTCAGGAAAAAAAGACTATCTACAATGCTGTACTACTATCTATAGAGTGTGGAAAACAAGAGGGATGCCCACGCTTAAAGATAGAATGAGGAATGGAGGAATGTGCCTTTTTGCTTGCCTATTTGGTACACCTCTAATACACATATTGTATATCTATCTACTATCTATTTTAGTGTAGAAGGTTTCATGGCTAAATTGGAGCAGCCTGGTGTTCAATCTTCATTAATTGCACATTGCACCAGTAAGAGCAGTAAGAGTGTGAAGGTTCAACTAGCAGGGTAAGAGCACATTTTTGCTCAAAATATTGCATTGTGGGTGACATAGCAGAGTTCAAAAGAGGACAAATTGTTGGTGCACGTCTTGCTGGCGCATCTGTGACCAAGACAGCAAGTCTTTGTGATGCAGCATCAAGAGCCACAGTATCCAGGGTAACCTCAGCATACCACCAAGAAGGACCAACCACATCCAAAAGGATTAACTGTGGACGCTGTAAGAGGAAGCTGTCTGAAAGGGATGTTCGGGTGCTAACCCGGATTGTATCCAAATCACGGCAGAATTCAATGTGCACCTCAACTCTCCTGTTTTCACCAGAACTGTCCGTCACCACAATCAATGATTGTGCTCTAAATCCAGGTGTTTCAGTTTCAGTGTCCAAGCCCTGTATACCTGCTCAATTCAAGTTCAATTGCCTAGGTTGGAGCCAGAAGACGAAAATGGTCTTGGATTTCCCCCATGAATCCCTGTAGCATCACCAAGGATTGAGCTCAATCCCCTGATTCCTGGAGAGCTGCACTGTTTTAGATCCCCCTACCTTTTGATGATCTGAAGCTTTAAGCCACTAGAGGACACCTAGGGGGGAATAAAGGAACAGTGCTACTTCCTTCCACAGTTTTTTTTTTTTTATGGCTGAGGTGCCCTTGAGCAACTGGAGTACCCATAAACCCTACTGCTCCACTGGGTGTTGAGGTAGCAGCCCACCATGCCAATATAGGGATGAATTCACAGTTGTTCGCAGTGCCACAGTTAAATGTGGAAGCTTTAAAATCCATGGGCCAGAGATGGTTGAAGACCTTGAAGAATCAAGGTTTCCAACAGTGGCATTGCTCTTCATGGAACATGAAAGCCTGCTCTCAATAAATTAAATAAAAAGCAAGAGTGTAGCTTCTTAAATCCTTTTATTTCAAGATGGAGATATTTTAGCTCATGCCATCCTTAACGCCCTTTACGTTCAATAAAAACACGTGACCTCAAATACTACTAATATGGCACGACACATGACCCTCCCAAGCCCCAACCGGCAATAAAAACAACATTATTATCTCACTTGCTGACGTGGTACCCAAAGTACGAATCCAAAAAGCTTCCCCTGTTTAAAATCTTATTTTTAACATCTCCACCTCTTCTACTAAATGTTCTAATGAATTGTTTCAATGCCAACACATCCAAGGTCTTGAAAATTATGATTTATCTTTATAAAATGTTTAACTACTGGTGAATTCAAGTCCTTTCCTCTAATGCAGCTTTTGTGTTCTGATAATCAGTTTTTTTAAAGACTCATTGTCTTATCCACAGTAACAGTGATTCTTCCTCCATCAGTTTTCATGGTTGAGGTGCCCTTGAGCAACTGGAGTACCCATAAACCATAAAAAGTACTATTGTTCCACTGGGTGTTGAGGTAGCAGCTCACCATGCCAATTTTCCCAATTGTTCACAGTGCAACAGTTAAATGTGGAAATGGACATTTGTACAGTGCAACCAGCTTAAAAAAAATGTTCAGAGCATCCCTGATCCAGAGATAGTCTTTTGAATGGAGTCCAACTTAAAAAAAATAGTATTTAGCCTAGAAATTGGTAGTAATGGTGTTTGGCAATGTGGGTAGTGGAAACAACATCATATACAGGTACAAAAAGTAGGTATAACCTGCAGTATAACAGTGGCCAAACGGTACTTGTTTGGTTGACCAGACTATTTGAGTTGTTTAACCCTTAGAACCCGCACCTTGTGTTCTCAGCTTAATTACTCAGGAATCCCTTCACGCATAAACATAATCCATATATGGTTAGAAAGGGCGGAGCTTACTCTGTCTAAAAACAGTGATCACATCCCAGTGCGGTAAAGCTAAATCTACAAGAAACCCATTGAGAGAAAATCACCTAAAAAAGTAAAAAAAAAAAAAAGATCTCCTTCCCCAACCAATATTATTTACCTTTAGTGCTTCAAACATATTTATATGATGTTTCAAACCAAATAATATCAGTAAATAAAGACTCAAAAGTGTCCACAGAAAAAGTATGAAACTACCTGCTTTACTCAAACTAAAGCTAGGTATGTTGTGCGCACTACTTTATATAGTTTTTCTTTTTATTTTACTTGCACATTTTTAGTAAATAGTTATTTTGCACTAAACCCTTTAGTTTATTTACACTAAAACGTTTATATAGTCTTTGTGTGTCCTGATTAAAATACTGAAAGGCATAGGCTGCTCTGAGTATCAGGTTTTTAGTATCTACATGTATCCTAGAGGTGTGATTATTGATTATTAAGAAAAATAAATAACTCCGCCTGATGCTCTTTCTCCATGTATTTTGTCAAAGTAATAATTAATAACCCATGTAATGAACTCAAATCATCAATATTCTTATGCTTTTGAACTCATAAACACTCTAGTCTAACCATTTTTGAAAATATGTCTTAGGTGTGAATATATTTAAAGTATATACATTCAAAAATAAGTCAAAAAAAAGAAAGAAAAAAGCAGGTGCTTGTTAAAAAGATTGACCAAAACGTGATCAGTTCCAGGAAAATATAACAATTCTGCTTCCTTTTATATATATTTTTTTTTTTTTCAGCAGCTGTATGTCTTCTGGATTAAAAGAGATCATGGCTCATGTATCTGTCTGATATAATTACTGTGTTATAAGACCTGAAAAAGAGGAACTGAAAACAAAGTCTTAAGTTATAAAGTCTTAAGGTTCTCCAAAACCACCAGTTGGTGACCACCACTGCTCTAGGCAAGGCAATCTCTCCGAGGGACGAGTAATTGACTTCTTGTCTACCAGTGTCTGCAGTGCAGTAGTTTGTTGCAGTCTCTCACTCTCCCCAGCTCGCAATTTCCTCCTGACCCTTCCTGCCACTCAGGGTAAGTCAGTCCATGCTGGTCCTTTGGTCTCAGTGGTGTTTGTTCACTTGGCAGCAGCAGTTGCTTTAGTTCAATTCGGCCAGGAGATTGCACCTTAACTGGAATCTGGAAGAGGTGCAGAGAAACAGGTGTAGCGAAACTTCCCCTTCATTTTGAATCAGTTGAATCTTTGATGAGTCTTTCGCTTCATTAAGAAAAGCAAAGCAGATCAAACCAGAAGTTGTCTCTGATGTCAAAAACTTCTATTTGTTAAGAATGTCTTGCGAATTGCATGAAATGAAATGAAATGAAATGAGGCATAAGCTTTTGAGTTTTTCAACAGAGCTTAAACAGATATATTGTTGCATCCCTTGCTTAGTTTAAAAGAATTAGACCAGACTATGAGCAATTGAGTTAGCATATAGATTTCTAGTCACATTTAAGTGGCATAAAATAGACCTAAGACTTGGCTTGCAACTCATCTCTATAGGCGTTTAACCTAGGCGTTTAATCGTTTAAGATTTTTTATTTGGCACACAGCTTCTTTTCTTCTCACAATATTTGTTGGCCATACCATGGCATGTCCCAACTGTAAATACAGTGGAAGCACTGTAGGTTGAAAACTTTGGCTACAGTAAGTTGACGTAGCCTTGGCAAAAAGACTCATTACTTGACTTGAACTCTAGCCTGAAGGCTCTTGATTTGGACTAGAGCCTAAAGGATCCTGAACTGACATGGATAATAGCCTTGTTCCTTAAAGTTACTGCTGTCTAAAAGTTCTGATGTTGAAAGTACAAGTCAAAAGTCTAGGGAATAAACAGATAATAGCCTAAAGGATATTGACCTGATATGGATAATAGCCTGAAGGCTCTCGACTCGGACTCCAGCCTGAAAGATCATGACTTGGACACTAATCTGTAGGATCTTGACTTGGACTCTAGCCTGAACGCTCTTGATTTGGACTATAGCCTAAAGGCTCTTGGCTTGGATTCTAGCCTAAAGGCTCTTGACCTGGACTCTAGCCTAAAGGATCTTTTATTTTAGCCTCCAGCCTGAAAGATCATGACTTGGACTCTAACCTGAAGGCTCTTGATTTGGATTATAGCCTTAAAGATTTTGACCTGACATGGATAATAGCCTGAAGGATCCTGACTTGAACTCTAGCCTGTAGGCTCTTGACTTTGACTATAGCCAAAATGATCTTGACCTTGCATGGATAAGAGCCTGAAGACTCTTGACTTGGACTCCAGCCTGAAAGATAATGACTTAGACTCTAACCTGAAGGATTAGGACTTGGACTCTAGCCTGGAGGATATTGGCCTGACATGGATAATAGCCTGGAGGCTCTTGATTCGGACCCTAGCCTGAAGGATCATGACTTGGACTCAAACCTGGAGAATCTTGGGTTGGACTCTAGTCTGAAGGCCCTTAATTTGCACTCAAGCCTAAAGGCTCTTGACTTTGACTCTAGCTTGAAGGCTCTTGATTTGGATTTTAGCCTGAAGGTTCCTGACTCAGACTCTAGCCTAAAGGATCTTGACCTGACGTGGATAATAGCCTGAAGGCTCTTGATTTGGACTACAGCCTGAATAATTTGACTTGGACTCTAGCCTGAAGGCTCTTAACTCCAGCCTTGATCTTGACCTGACATGGATAATAGCCTAAAGCCTATTGGCTTGGACTCTAGCCTAAAGGATCTTGACCTGACCCTGATAAGAGCCTGGAGGATCTTGACTTGGACTATAGCCTGAAGGCTCTTGGTTTGGACTCTAGCCTAAAGGCTCTTGATTTGGACTATAGCTTGAAGGATCTTGACTTGGACTCTAACCTGAAGGCTCCTGATCTGAAACAGATAATATCCTTGAAGGTTTATGATTTGGAATCTAGCCTAAAGGAGCCTTGATCTGGCATGGATTATAGCTTGAAGACTCTTGACTTTGACTCCAACCTACAGGATATTGACCTGAATTGGACTATAGCCTAAAAGCTTTTGGCTTTACAAGGACACTGGCCCAAAGACTTATTATTTCACTTGGATGTTTTACTTAGATTCTAGTCTAAATACTTGTTAGCTGACTTGGATTCTAGCCTGAAGGCTTTTGGCTTGGATTCTAGCCTAAAGAATCTTGACCTGGCATGGACTATAACTTAAAGGCTCTTGACTTTGACTCCAACCTACAGGATATTGACCTGAATTGGACTATAGCCTAAAAGCTTTTGACTTTACACGAACACTGGCCTTAAGGCTTATAATTTCACTTGCATGTTTTACTTAGACTCTTAGTCTAAATACTTGTTATTTGATTTGAACTCTAGTCTAGTCTAAGGCTTTTGATTATTTTATGGCTATTTTTGTCTATTGTCACTGTCTAAATCAGACTAAAGTTATCCTCATTTGCTTTCTTGAGTTTTCTATCTTTCGTGCCCCAGAACGACTGCGAGAGTCCCAGTCAAATGTGGATCTCGACTGTGACATCATCTGAGACAAAGCCTGTTAATAATGCAGAGGGCGACAGTCTGTGTTGTGTCAGATACATAGATATCTGCTGATGAAGGTAAATAATTGATTCGGTTCCAGACTGCCGCTTTTGGCGGGACAAGCTGATGATAGTATGACTGAGTGTGTTGTTTTCATCTTTTGAAGCGCTCAACTCAGTCTTGCAGTTTGTGAAACAAGCCCCGGGCTGCTCAAGCTTATGTAAAAAAGACGACACAACCTGCGGGGGGTTGGACCGACTGTGTGGGGGTGATCGGTTCACTGTTGAGCTTTTTTTGAGAACTTTTACAGGTCTGGAAATCAGAGTTGGCAAAATATATATGATTACCTGATTTAGTGGCACTTGTTAAGGGGGGGGGGCATATGCTCATTATTTTTGTCTGTTTATATTGTAATATGCAATTTAATATATAACATTTTTGACATATTTGGGTCATACTTATATTTTATGCAATGTATAATATTATTTCATATAATTATTTGCCCCAATAGGTCCTTCATTTTTGCATATTTTTCTTCAGAAATCATCCGTCACATGGCCAGTCAATTTAAATATTAAATATTAGTGTAAATGTTCCTTTAACTTGCAAAATTTGGGACTTAGTTGAGTGTTTCGGGGTATTGTCATGTTGCATGGTCCTCGTTTGCTTTATCGTAAATATTTGGACATGTTATCTCCTAATGTTGTGTCATCTCCTAACGTTTTAATATTATTGGAAAATATATATTTTATTTTTCACTACTTCTTTTCCCCAGAAACTTGCTTTGACCAGTCACATGGCCAGACAATTATATTCTTAAATATTAAATTTGTAAGTTTATTTAACTTCCAAAATTTAATAAGCTGCGATTTAGTGGAATGTGTTGGGTTACTGTCATGTTGCATGGTCCACTTTTGCACAAATCTTTGGTTGATGCCTTATATTACCCGCTTTAAATTGGGAAAGAACCTTTATGGTAGATCAAGAGATTAAGTTAATATCCCTCAGGTCTTTGTGACGTTAGATACTTCATCTACCTTAAATGGAAGAAGGGAAACTGTTGAACCAGTGACAGGTGTGCCGTGAGGAGGAGGCTGTCCCAGCTGGCACGCATTGGACTGATTAGGCAGAAATTTGCTTTGACCAGTCATATGGCCAGTCAATTATATTAAGAAATATTAAATTTGTACATTTCTTTAACTTCCAAAATTTGATAAGCTGAGAATTAGTGGAATGTTTGGGGTTATTGTCATGTTGCATGGTCCACTTTTGCCCTTAGATTAAGCACTTTAAATTGGAAAAGAACCTTTAGATCAAAAGATCAAGTGAATATCCTTCAGGCCTTTGGGATGTAAGATTCTTCTCCTACCTTAAATGGAAGAAGGGAAACTGTTGAACCAGTGACAAGTGTGCCGTGAGGAGGCGGGCTGTCCCAGCTGGCACGCATTGGACTGATTAGGCAGAAATTTGCTTTGGCCAGTCATATGGCCAGTCAGTTATATTAGGAAATATTCAATTTGTATGTTTCTTTAACTTCCAAAATTTGATAAGCTGGGATTTTGTGCAATGTTTTGTGTTACTGTCATGTTGCATGGTCCACTTTTGCACGGATCTTTGGGTGATGCCTTAGATTAAGCACTTTAAATTTTAAATGGAAAATAACCTTTAGATCAAGAGATCAAGTGAATATCCTTCAGGTTCTTCATATACTTGTAGATGTTTGGGATGCATTTGGATCATTCTGAGCATTTTGTAGCCGCTGCAGTTGCAGTTGCAGTTGCAGTTGCAGTTGCGGTTGAATGTGTGCATGCATGCGAGTGTGCCTAATGAGCTTTCCATGGTTGTGAGGACAGGCTGAGTGGGAGTGAGCGTCCGCAGGGAGAGAGGGAGCACAGAGGGAATGGAGAGAAAATATAAAGGACGTTTCTGCACAAAGAGGACCTTACGACAAGAAAGATCCAGCAGATTTCGGGGAAAAAACGAGGGAGATGTACTCCGTCTCCGGTGTGTTTTTCCGTCTCTCGGCGGCGCAGATGGGTGTCTGAGGCTAGATTAGAAGAGTGCGCTGAGAGTTTTCTCTTTTGTTCTCTCGCTGGAATGCCTGGCCGTGTCCAATCAGGCAGCCCCACTGAGTGTGTCAGCCCATTTGATGTGGCTTTTCTTTTCGGGCCTCTCCAGGTGTCACTCCACCATTCACACGGTTGCCAAGCAGAGGCTGAAAAAAGCCGCGGATTGCCAGCGCCCATAACAAACACTGTGTGACAATGGCCCCGGCTAATAGCGGCCTTCTAAAACCTTAATTACCACTGCCCTGCCTCTGTTCCAGCTGCCTGCACACATGCTTAATATTGATTCAGCTATTGATCCAGCGACTGTGATTCATCAAAGTCTGTAAATGTTCGGAGCTTCTGATACTCTATAGTCACTGTATTATTACTGGTTAATAAAATTGGCCAAAGTCAAAATTGTATTATTGTCGTTTTTTTGTATTTGGACTGTTTTAATAGTTAGATAGTGATAAAATATTAATGCAAATCTGCTACTATACAATTATCTATTAAATTCTCATAATAAAGTATGAATAATTGTAGATTATTGTTACAATATATTATTTTTTGTATTACATACCTTGCTATCATCTAATTAAAAAATTAAAAACAATCATAATAGTAGTAGCTTGTTATAATTTCTCTTATTAAATTTATGTATATAAATATCATATATATATATATATATTTTTTTTTAATTTAAAAAGTATTATTTGATCATTAGTTGTTTTCTCTGCCTTTATAAAATAATGTACTGTAATATATAATGCAATATATCACATTTTTGACATATTTGCATCAAATAATATAATTTTTTTTTATTTAAAAATTTGATTCAATTATTTTTGCCCAGATATGTCATTGTGTAAGACTGGTGGAGGAGAACATGATGCAGGGTTATTCCACCAAATATTAATATCTGAACTCTTAAAACTTTAATAAGAATATAAACTCGTTTTCATTGCATTATTTAAGGTATAAAAGCTCTTTTGAGATATTTCTCATTTTCTGCAAATAAAATGCTCTTAATGACCATATATGTTTTTGGAATTTGGGAGAAATGTTGTCTGTAGTTTATAGAATAAAACAACAATGTTCATTTTACTGAAACATAAACCTATAAATAGCAAAATCAGAGAAATAAAGATTCGGAAATTGAAGTGCTCTTTTCATTTTGAAATATTTTGCCATGCGAAAGTCCTGCTTTTTTGAGTTTCTGTAAGAATCTGGGTTAAGGAATTTAGCTTGCTTGCTTGCAACTTCAGAACCAATCAAATCAATCGCCTGCTTTTTTCTTTTATTTTTCTTCTTCAGATTGACGAGATGCAGTGGCCGAACGGTGAGGTTGAAATCCCCGGCTCGGTCTGCAGTCAGCCCTGTAAGACGGGGCAGAGGAAGAAGACGGTGAAGGGTATGCCCTGCTGCTGGCACTGCGAGCCCTGCGATGGGTACCAGTACCAGTATGACGAGACCACCTGCAAGCTCTGCGCTTACAACATGCGACCCAACCTCAACCGCACGGGCTGCCAGCCCATCCCCATCGTCAAGCTGGAGTGGCACTCGCCCTGGGCCGTCATCCCCGTCTTCCTGGCCATGCTGGGCATCATCGCCACCATCTTCGTCATGGCCACCTTCGTACGCTACAACGACACGCCCATCGTCCGAGCCTCGGGGCGGGAGCTCAGCTACGTCCTGCTGACCGGGATCTTCCTCTGCTACATCATCACCTTCGTCATGATCGCCAAGCCGGACGTGGCGGTGTGCTCCTTCAGGCGCATCTTCCTGGGACTGGGCATGTGCATCAGCTACGCCGCCCTGCTGACCAAGACGAACCGCATTTATCGGATTTTCGAGGAGGGCAAGAAGTCGGTGACTCCGCCCAGACTGATCAGCCCCACCTCGCAGCTAGCCATAACGTCAAGCCTTATTTCCATGCAGCTTCTAGGGGTCTTCATATGGTTCGGCGTGGACCCGCCCAACACCATCATCGACTACGATGAGCAGAAGACCATTAACCCGGACAAGGCCAGAGGGGTGCTGAAGTGTGACATCACGGACCTACAGATCATTTGTTCGCTGGGATACAGTATTCTCCTGATGGTGACATGTACGGTTTACGCTATCAAGACGCGAGGAGTTCCCGAGAACTTCAACGAAGCCAAGCCCATTGGCTTCACCATGTACACCACCTGCATCGTATGGCTGGCGTTCATTCCTATATTCTTCGGAACGGCGCAGTCTGCAGAAAAGGTAAAAATTACGCAAATGTTGTACGGAAATGGCTGAATATTTGAGCTTGTAGATTTGTATAGTATTTGAAATATAGTAGGTGGGAGTCTTCTACTTGTCGATTTGGGTGGAAGGTTCGAATGAAATAGAAGCTTTGCTTTAACTGTACCACCTGTCAAAGGCTGCAACCCAGTTGGTGATGTATGGGTTTAGGGGCGTGGCAGGAGGGAGAGCTGATTGAGAGGCGGATGGTTGGACGTCAACAGAAGGGTTTACTGGTTCTTTAATAAGACTATAAATTGTGGTCTATACACAACGTAATGTTTAAAGTATAGTGGATTTAACCTACAAAAAGAGACTCCACCCTCAGCTCAAATTTGAAAAAGGCTAAAAAAATGAGAGGGGCACTCGGTGATGTATGGGTTTAGAGTGAGCAGAATGAGCTGAGGAGTGTGCTTCTAATAGTGGTGAGACGCAAATGGTCGGATGCCATGCTATTTTTTTTAGATTATAAGTGTATATAGTTCTTAATAAAACCTCCAGAACCTTTTCTGCTCGGCCTGTTTTGGCGTGTGAATATTCCCCTGTACATATAATTCCCTCTTAGGCAAGTAACCTTGCATATGTATCACTTTCAGCTCCATTTCAAATCCATTTGCAGGCTGATGTTCCTGTAATGGCTCTGTTTTGTAATACCTGTTTGCTAGCTGTAGGCAATCCACACTCCTGGCTCCTCCACCTCTAAACGCTCATCCATTTTTCATCCTTTTCGAATCAAATGAAAAATTATTTTTGGCTGTGGGAAAAGGGGTGGCGTTCTCTTAGACTGGAAGGGCACTCTGGTATTAGTGGCTCGGTTAAAAAAGCAGAAGCTGCACCCCTTTTAACAACCCCTCCCACTCCCTTCACCCCACATAGCCTTTTCCATTTCATTACCACGAGGACATTCGCTCGTTATCTGCATACTGGAGGGATGGGTCTGTTTGTTCTCATCTGAATAGCTCGACTGAAAAAAAGCAATTGCATAAAAAAGAACAGAGAAGAACTGATTTTAGAGAGTGTGACTGAGAGAAGAAAAAATACTCAATTTAAAATGTACTTTGAGTAAAAGTTACAGAGTTACTTTTAATTATTTGATGCAAAAAAAGTAAAAACAAATCATAAATTAAATCGTTTTAAATGAACTATTATTCCTCATAATAATTTGGACCTTTTCAGGCAGTATTTGTTCAGACCACCCCATAAAACATTTTCAAGAATAAGTGTTATAGGTTTCAATTATCTTTTTTTTTTCTTTACTGCTAAAAAGTTATGGTCATATAGGTGACTATAAACTGTATTTATATAGTTTTACAGTTCATAATTTTTTTTTTAACTAGCCATTGCTATGATTTAACTGCTATTTACATGTTTTTGTTTAGCATTGAAAGTCAAGAAAGTATCCATAAGGTTATAATGATGAAACTGGCACTCATCCGGACTGCGCCAGGAAAGGTAGTTGCGCAAGATCAAGTTCATTAGATGAGTTACCACCCTCAGAAACTTTGATAAAAGTCTGACTGCTGACTGTTGTCAGGGTTTAAATCAGTCAGCGGTGCACCTGTGTTTTCCGCTGCCAAGAAAGCAGCAGTACACCAGAAATGTACCTGAACACAAACCATCAATCAGCATATATATACTGTAGATTTAGAAGCCCTGTTGCTATTTAAACAAGTGGAAGGTGGAAGGTGTAAAAAAAGACTTTTTTGATGGGGTGTAAAATAGCAATGACCATCATGACTCATCATGACTCATTATGATGCATCATGATGCATCATGACGCATCGTGACGTGCCTTGCCTAGCACAAACAGAAATAAGAGCTGCATTGTGTCGATCAAAAACATTTGGAGGGCAGATCTGGACTCTGATGGAGAATGTCAGATATTCACTAGCGCTATTAGCTTTAGCTTTAGCTTTAGCGTCAAGCCAGAGGAGCTAAAGATGATAAACAGTCCGGGGAGACAAGGCCCAGGCTCATTAGACAGAAGCAGGCTCATCTATTGCTGAGAACGTGTGTGTGTGTTATGTGTGTGTGTGTGTGTGTGTGTGTGTGTGTGTGTGTGTGTGTGTGTGTGATGGAGGCGTGACGTCAGCGAGTCGCCGCAGCTGAGTGGAATTGTGACACCCCGGCCTGCGCTGGTTGTCATTCCTTACCTGGCCTGCATGGGGCTGAATACAAATGACGCTAAGCTGCTTTCACACACAGCCGTGGCTGCAGGGGCTGTAAAGAGCGAGTGTGTGTGTGTGTGTGTGTGTGTGTGTGTGTGTGTGTGTGTGTGTGTGAGGGTGAGTCAGACACAGTTTTTTTTTTTTTTTTGAGTTACCAAGGCTAGCCATGTCTCAACAACAGGAAAATAATGACTTACACTCGCTAGATTCACATAGCAAGGGCACAGAGTGTGTCAAATACGATAAACACCGAATTTAACCCTCGCTGGACTCATACGACAGTCATACAAAAAAAAACCTGCGGCGACCATGAAAACCTTTTCGTGCTTTTATATTTCTAGACGTTTTCAGAAAGAGTGAATCAGCTGAAAAAGGATGTGTGAGGTGTCAGGAATTATTTGCTACCTTGAGCCGTTTGGATGCTCCCTTGTTGTTACATCCCAATAAGGAAACCTGTATAGAAACACCTTGGCTCCACCCCTCACTCATCAACCACCACCAGAGCCCTGCCCACTAGATCCGTTGAAGAAAAAAATCAATTTTGGTTGGTTCTGCTGGTTGAGAACCTCAAACAATACAGTACACAGAAGAATTATCCAGCAGACTTCGTCTGAGGGTGGGATCTATATCTACCATCAGACTGGAAAATAAGCATGAACTAGCTTGTTCGTGTTTTGTCATTTAGGACATGCTAACACTAACCTGTTGTAAAGAAAAAAAAAACATTCAGCAACAGCTTATTTGCATAAAAGTGACCGAGCCCTTGAATGGCTCGCTTTGAAAGAGACTAAAACTGGTAAGAATAGAGCATAAACATGTTTTTTTTTATAGTCTGTATACATTTTCTTTATAATTTGTTAAAAAAAGAGGATATGTTCTAATATGTTCTGTTAAGTTAATAAAGATCTTAATTTGAAATATCAAATTAATATTTGGAGTTATTATACAGTGCACTGATATGCCAAAGACATAGGATTGCAGTATGTACAGTACCTTCACACCTGTATAAGTTGTGTGGTGCTTTCATGTGACTTTCGTGAGGTTGAACACTGGCCAACATGCTCAAGGCAAGGCGATGTGTAGATGATACTATTTGAAAAAAGCATTAATTTGTTCATAAGTTTAGTCATATTATCTTTATTTCTTGATATATAGTTAAAATGATGATCAAATGTCTCTATATTCAATTATATTAAACAGAATAGCCCAGATAATATGTCCATATGAGGTCTGTATGGGTAGAACAACTAGGAGCTAGAACTTTTTGTCCATTGGTTCCATGTTGGCTCCAAACTGGTTGGCCCCACATAAGAAATTCAATTGGCTGTATTGATGGGTTTCATTTGGAAAGCCCAATTTGATACCAGGAATTACACTTACACAATTGGGTTCAAACGCAATTAGACCACATTTCCACCAATAGGAGAGACACATGCGTAAGTTGTTTGGACTACAAAAAAAAGGGCTTCCTCATGTTTATTAAAATACTTGTATACTTGTAAACTCTTATACTTTGCCATAAACAGATATCTGACCTTTTCATATGGTTGTGGGATCAATACCCATATATGTCTATAGCCATATTCCAACTACAATTACAATATCGCAAAGCAAAATGTTCCTCAGCACTGGAAACGGTAGCCTTTCTACCTGTCTAGCCAACCCTTTCCATTGGGTATTGAGATTTTAGCCCACTAACAACACACATACAAACTTACTCAGAGCCCACGCCCACCTGGAACCCACCTAGCCCACATTCCTTCCTGTGGTAAAACAAAAACGATCAAAAACACCAAGCCAATCCAGTCCAGCAGCTATCATAAGCAGTAATTGCTGCTTCTTTTTCTGCACTTAAATGAAAGCAGTCGTCCGTAAAAAGGCAAGCAGTTGTTTTAGTCACGGTTAGCGGTCTACGTGTTGGCAGGGGTATCATGATTTAAAAGTGACAGAGGTTCCAAATTACTTTCTTTCTCTCTGTTATGTGCTGTCAGTTTGTTTGCGCTGTGCACTTTCATTGCTGACTGATTGCCTGGTGTTTGCAGTTCATCCAACAAAAAAAACAGTAATTAAACAATTAAGAAGAAGACGTTACGGCTGTGGAAGGATACAATGGGGAGTACAGTCATTTGAATGGGGGGGTCCATACAACATTTCCACTGTACAGCTAAGGTCTTGGTTCCTAATGCTGACTAATGGCTTGAAAGGTACTAAAGGAAGGTCTCAATCCCAATGCAGAGTGTTGGCTTGAAGGGTACTAAGGAAGGTCTTGATCCCCAATGTAGAGTGTTGGCTTGAAAGGTACTAAGGTCTCGATCCCCAATGTAGAGTGTTGGCTGGAAGGGTACTAAGGTCTCAATCTCCAGTCCCAAGTGTTGGCTTGAAGGGTAGTAAGAAAGGTCTCGATCTCTAGTGCCGAATGTTGTCTTGAATGGTTCTAAGGTCTCGATACCCAGTGCCGAATGTTGGCTTAATGGGGACTAAGGAAGGTCTCGATCCCCAATGCCGAGTGTTGGCTTAAAGAGTCATAAGGTCTCGATGCCCAATGCAGAGTGTTGGCTTGAAGGGTACTAAGGAAGGTCTTGATCCCCAATGTAGAGTGTTGGCTTGAAGGCTACTAAGGAAGGTCTTGATCCCCAATGCAGAGTGTTGGCTTAAAGGGTACTAAGGAAGGTCCCAATGCCCAACGCCGAGTGTTGGCTTGAAGGCTACTAAGGAAGGTCTTGATACCCAATGCTGAATGTTGGCTTAACGGGGACTAAGGAAGGTCTTGATCCTCAATGTAGAGTATTGGCTTGAAGGGTACTAAGAAAGGTCTTGATCCCCAATGTAGAGTGTTGGCTTAATGGGGACTAAGGAAGGTCTTAATCCCTAATGCCGAGTGTTGGCTTGAAGAATAGTAAGGTCTCGGTGCTCAATGCTGTGTTGGCTTAAAGAGTCCTAAGGTCTCGATGCCCAATACTGAGTGTTGGCGTAAAGAGTCCTACGGTTTCGATCCCCAGTGCAGAGTGTTTTCTAGAGGGGGTACTCATCCCAAAAGATAAGTGTCACCTTTACATTTGGCTTTACGGTTATTTTACAACAATGTAACTGAAGACAGCAATATAGGTCTAAATAGATGTGGGTCATGAACCCACAACCCTGTCATACATTCAACAGTGGTGGCCTACAATAGGATGATTTTGCAACTACTTTGTATATCAACAGAAAAAAGAAAGCACTTCATTTTATAGTCTGGTAATCACACATCGCACATGGGTATGGGCATTGAACCCACAACCTTGTGTAGTAGATTATGCAGCTGCAGACAGTAAGACATGTCCATGATATTATTGTTGCATCCCCTGGTGTTGTGCTAGCTGAGTATATCTATCTGTAATTATGTGCAAAAGCTAGGACGTTTGTTTACTGAACATGGCTTTAATTTATCATGTTATTATATTTTGCGCCGTTTTTGTAAATGCAATAAGCTGCGAGAGGCTGTGCAGCGTCGTGATTTCACCACTGTAATCACTCTAACACATGGCCACTCATTACCGCTGCTGGTTATTGCTTTACTGAACCAGAGCAGGCACTAAAAGCAGCACTGGTGTTATTATAGGACTGCATGGTTCTACACAACACCACTGTGGCATGGTGCGAGTCTGCAGGTGCTCTGAATCTGAACACTGCAGTTTTACTGCATTTACACTCCTCTTCTCTTAAAAAACAGTTCGAAACAAATCTTTTTCCGATCGCTTTTTTATGATTTCTGATTCTGACAAATTCAGGGTTGCACAAGTAGCCTGGTTTGCTCCTGTCCTCAATTTATCTTTGTTTTACTTTATTTTTATTTTTATTTGTGTTATTGTTGACTTTTATGTGCATCTATATATTACTTCTCTTTCTTCTTCAGTTTGTAAATGCACCTTAAGTTGGCTTGGAAAAGCATGCTAATAATGTTGAAAAATGTAAAGAGTGGTTGCTATGCTGGAAGATTTTGCCTAAAAACTTTGCCTAAATATTTTGTAAATAATACAAATTATTTAGTAACTAAATGTTTTTTAGTAATACTACAAATCATTTAGCAATTATTACAGATTATTTAATAACCACTACAATTGTTTCTGTAAATAATACAAATTAATCAGTAACTACTACAAATTATTCAGAAATTAACACAAATTATTCAGTAATTACTACAAATTATTCAGAAATTACTAGTTATTTACTAACAACTAAATATTATTAATTTGTAATAATACAAATTAATCAGTAACTACTACAAATTATTCATAAATTAACACAAATAATTCAGTAATTACTACAAATTATTTTGTAATTACTACAGTTATTTACTAACAACTAAATATTATTAATTTGTAATAATACAAATTAATCAGTAACTACTACAAATTATTCATAAATTAACACAAATTATTCAGTAACTACTACAAATTATTCATAAATTAACACAAATAATTCAGTAATTACTAGTTATTTACTAACAACTAAATATTATTAATTTGTAATAATACAAATTAATCAGTAACTACTACAAATTATTCATAAATTAACACAAATAATTCAGTAATTACTAGTTATTTACTAACAACTAAATATTATTAATTTGTAATAATACAAATTAATCAGTAACTACTACAAATTATCCATAAATTAACACAAATTATTCAGTAACTACTACAAATTATTCATAAATTAACACAAATTATTCAGTAACTACTACAAATTATTCATAAATTAACACAAATTATTCAGTAATTACTACAAATTATTTTGTAATTACTACAGTTATTTACTAACAACTAAATATTATTCTGTAAATAATACAAATTAATCAGTAACTACTACAAATTATTCAGTATCTACTAGGAATTATTCAGTAACTACAATTAATTATTGTGTATCCACTATAAAATGCATAGATTCCACATTTAATTATTCCGACTGCTTGTTGATGTAACTTAGCTGGATATTAGTGTTCTCCTCCACGCACAATTAACCATCCAGCAACCAGTGATGCTGCATCAATGGCAATTTGAATGGAAGTCAGTGATTGGCTGGTGGCTTCAGGTGACTGTGATACCACCATGTGTCTCCTCTTGCCGTGTACTGTTCCGACATTGACCTTGACGCCCTTTCTATATGGAACACCTGCTGCCTCATGGTAATACTCTCTCTCTCTCTCTCTCTCTCTCTCTCTCTCTCTATTAACCCCCCTCCCTCCCCTTGTCCCTCCATGACTCTATTTCCCATGACACCCTGTTCCTGAGCCCCTTTTTTACATGAGACTAATAGCCTGGCTATATTTGACCGTGCCATTAATCACGGAGCCGGCCGGGGATGTTGTTGTGGGGGCCCAGGCTTTAAATGGTAAATTATCTTATCTCTCGGCAGGGAATCCAGCAGAGGGGGTATTAATAGGTGCCCTCGCTGACAGCTGGGAGGGTTTTACATTACCTCCTGTAATAAGGTTCGTGTAGCTGTCCGGGAAAAATATATAGTAACAAAGCAAATAACAGCAGAGCTTGTTATGAGGTATATTTACAGGTGGCTGATGTGAGGTTTTGTTTTTATAGACACAGCTACAGTACATACAGTACATAGCTATGCCTAGTATAGGCTGTATATACTGTATATACCCTTTAAAACCGGAATTGTCAAAAAAAAAAAATAACCGCTAGAAATAAATATCCTTTAAAACGGGATATTTTTAAAGGATTCTTGGGCATCAGCTGCCAGAGCCAGAGCGAGCACAATTGGCCAGGCTCTCTCCAAGTACATTGGCTGCCAAAGGAAGTTTGCACTATTCCTGACCCCTCCGCACTATTAAAAGTATAGGTTATTTGAGGAAATGTTCTGTATTCTCAAAGGTCTTAAGGTGCTTTAAGAAACCTTCTTCTTAAAAAAAAAAAAAAAAAATTCTTTAGGGTTCTTTAACTGTGGAGAAATTGGGTTAAGTATGAACTTCTGACCAGATAAAAGTTATTCGGAGCAGACCATACATAGCAGGATTAGCCTGCAGACTTTGTTTGAGGGAGGGATCTATGCCTAACGTCCACGGCAAGTCAGCAGATTAGGGAGATATAACTTAATTTCTGAACAGTTTCTGAATCAGTTTATCTGATTTTGCTATTTATAGGTATATGTTTGTTTGAGTAAAATGAACATTGTCATTCTTATTCTGTATACTACTTATTCTGAACACCATTTCTCCCAAATTCCAAATTAATAGAAATATAGTCATTTAGAGCATTTATTTGCAGAAAAAGAATTAGTAGAAATGGCTGAAATAACAAAAAAGATGCAGAGCTTTCAGACCTCAAATAATGCAAAGAAAACAAAGAAGTTCATATTCATAAAGTTTTAAGAGTTCAGAAATAATCAATATTTGGTGGAATAACCCTGATGGTTTTTAATCACAGTTTTTTTTCATGCATCTTGGCATCATGTTCTCCTCCACCAGTCTTACACACTGCTTTTGGATAACTTTATGCTGCTTTACTCCTGGTGCAAAAATTCAAGCAGTTCAGTTTGGTGGTTTGATGGCTTGTGATCATCCATCTTCCTCTTGATTATATTCCAGAGGTTTTCAATTTTGTTAAAATCATAGAAACTCATCATTTTTAAGTGGACTCTTATTTTTTTCCAGAGCTGTCTGTAGGAATCGTGATCAGCTGAATCAGTAGCTGAGTGTACAGTGGCTGTATAAACGCTAAGTGGCTGTTTCGTATGCATTTCATGCACCTGGCAAATTTCCAGACTGTTCTGACACTCACCCGAACAATAGCGCTTTTGAAAGAGCTCAGACGCGGCGTGTTTCACGTCTGATGGCACTAATTAAAGAAATGTAGCTGCTGAATTTGGGTCACACTTCCACAGAAGCTCTCTCTGAGGTCCCTCGCAAACTTTTTTATTTTTTATTTTTTATTTTTTATTTTTCGGTTAACGACAGCGACTCAGTGATGTAGTTCAGTAACACAGATGAAGAAGAAGGGAAAAAAAACAGGGATGCACTAAAAAAACTGAAAAGAGAATAAATTTCAGGCCTCTGGGCTCAACAGAGGAACGGAGAGGGCATCCAAAAAACAGCCTGCAGTAAACAAACACTGTACATATATTCAAATATAGAAAATTAATTATTTATAAAAAAAAAAAAAAAATCCTTTTTTGCAGCACCAGCAACTCAACCCTTAACCGTTTCTACACATGCATGCTTCTTATCATGTCAGGTTCTATTAGAATGAAGTCAAATTAGTTCAACTCAATCCAACTCAACATGATTCAGCTCGAATCAACTCAGCTCAACTGAGTCCAATTCAGTTCAATTCAATTCATTCTCATTTGGTTTGGTTTGGTTTGGTTTGGTTTGGTTTGGTTTGGTTTGGTTTGGTTTGGTTTGGTTTAGTTTAGTTTAGTTTAGTTCAACTCAACTTAGCTCAACACAGAGTAACTCAGATCAATTAAAGTTCAAATAATTGTTTTTCAGCTTAAATCAATTCAACTGAATGCTTTCATTTGATTCAAGTCAAATAAAAAAAAAGTTTAATTCAGTATAATTCAGTTTGGTTGGGTTTAGTTCAGTTTAGTTCAGTTAAGCTCAGTCCAGCTCCACATAACTCAGCTCGAGTCAACTCAACTCAGTCCAATTCAGTTCTGTTTAAATCAATTCAACTTAGTGTAATATAACTGAACACAATTCAGCTCAATATAATAAAGTTAAATTAATTTCAACTGAATGCTTTTATATCATTAAATTCATTTCAAGTAAATTTGATTTACTTCAGCTTATTCAATTCAGTTTGGTTCAATTCAGTTTCGTTTAGTTTAGTTTAGTTTGATTTAGTTTGGTTCGACTCAACTCAGCTTAGCTCTACTCAACTTCAAAATTAAATTCAGCTCAACTCAATTGAACTGAACGCTTTCATCTGATTCAACTCAAATGAAGTTCATTTTGTTTAAGTTAGTATAATTAAGTTTAGTCGAGTTTAATTCAGTTTAACTTAACTCAACTTAGCTCATTCTAGAGTAACTCAAATCAACTCAATTAAAGTTCAAATTGTTTTTATTCAGCTCGGCTCAGTTAAACTCAACATAGCTTTGCTTAGCTCAACGAAATTGATAACATTAAATTCATGCTTTCAATGCTTTCATCTGATTCAACTCAAATGAACGCAATTTTGTTCAGTTCAGTAAAATTTAGTTTGGTTGGGTTTAGTTCAGTTTAGTTAAACTCAACTCAACACAACTTAACATAATGCAACTCAACTCAACTCAACTCAAACTTCTTTAATTAAGTGGAATGCACCGAAACAATTCACACGTCACTCAGCTACCCGGAAGTGGAAGTATTATGTCATATTAACGTCTACCTGAAGTGTGTTCACACTCCGCAGTGGTCTGATATTTACATTTCCCACGGGGGAGGGGCTTACGTGATTGTCTGCGCACGTACATTTGCATATTTGAAACCGCAGCTGTCAGCCGCCGCAGCCTGGCAGAGGTATCAGTCTCAGGGGTATCGGTCTGTCGCGTTATTTCTGACGTGACCCATATTGCTTCCCGGCTTAAGAGTTTTTTTTTTTTTCCTGCAGATTATTTGTTTCGGAATTAGAAATGCAGAAAGGCTGTTTTTTCTTGAGTCATCGCCTCAAAAACCTGCTCATTCTGAGCTGACAGGAACAGAACTAGAGACTTAGCACTGGTGATTATAATGCAGCTTGTGTTTTGGTGGCCACAACTATTAAAAGCCTACATTTAGAGTTGACATTTGGTCTGCTAAGAACTTAATACGGTTCTAAAGCAGCTGTATGAGGGTTAAGAACTTTGCTTATGTTTGTCAAACCCAGGTATCAAACCCACAACCCTATCATCGATGACCCAGTGCTCTAAGTGTTAAGTCATTAATGCCCAACATGGGGGTTGAAACATTAATGCCTAACGTGGGGCTTGAACCCGCAATCACAATGCAGTGCTTTTTTTTTTTACTTTAAATTACACTTACTGGAAAAAAACTGTATATGCAGTGCAAAAATATATATATATTTTCATCAATGTAAGCTCAAGGAATGCAGTCTGAGATGCTTGCTATTTACTGGAGGACAAAAAAAAGCTGCATTAACTTTTAGTGGAAGTCAACGCAAAATGATGAAAATCCAAGTATTTTTTTTTTTTATTTCCATGGATTCATTCATCATAAAATTTGGACACAATATGAAAAAAGTGTTGCAGATTAAAATGAGGTCAAAAAGTAAAAAAAAAACCAACTAAATTTCTTGATTGTTTGAGAGTGTTTCTGCTCGATTGCAACATGTGTGTGTGTAGATGAAACTCTGACAGTGCGTCACCCACCTATAGCTGCAGCAGCACAGCCTGTACTGTCCTGCACGCAATTTATCAAAAGGAGCATCAAAAGCACGCACAAAAACAACACACATACATCATGCATGTGGTGCTTGACTTTCTGGAATTCTGACAGCATCACTGGAAGCATCAAGCAGAATGGGAAAGGACTGGGATGAACTGGATTCCAGGTTGATCTGCTTTGCTCCTTTTGTGCATCGGCGTCTTTCCCCTCTCTTGCCTTGAAGTGGCCTACTTTCCGGGCAGCTCCGGTGCGTCCGCCCTGCTGCATGGGGGAAAAGCTGAGCCGCTGAAGGGTCCTGACAGCAGGTTTTTAGCTCAGGCAGGGAGAGGAGGTGATTTTCATTAGCTGTTTTGAACGCTATGTACCGACACACAGATGAGAAGGAAGGAATGATGGCCATTACCCCCGGTATCAAATTCAAACCCAGGTATCAAACCCACAACTCTATTATCAATGACCCAGTACAAGCATACTCAAAGCATTGAGCCATCACTGCCAAAAAAAACATCAAACATGCCAAAACATGGGAGTTGAAACATTAATGCCCAATGTGAGATTTGAACCCACAACCACAATGCAGTGTTTTTTTTGTTGTAGGGGCAAAACAGTGGTAACTTGTCAGACCTAAATATTGAACCCACAGTTTTGTTATCTAGAAACCCAGTACACTAACCATTAATCCACAAACCATCAATGTCCAATGTGGGGCTTGAACCCACAACCACTATGTGCCACTTAATGGCCTAACAGTAACAACTTTTCAAACTCAGGTATCAAACCCACAACCTTATCATCGATGACCCAGTGCAAGCATACATGATACACCAATAAACATGGCAAAGCATAAGAGTTGAAACATTAATGCCAAATGTGGGATTTGAACCCACAACCACAACATGCAGTGTTTTTTTTGTAGGGGCAAAACAGTAGTAATTTCTCAGACCTGGATTTTGAACCCACAGTTTTGTCATCTACAAGCCAGTGCACTAACCACTAATGCACAAAGCATTAGTGCCCAATGTGGGGCTCAAACCATTAACACCCAATGTGGGGCTTGAACCCACAATCATAATGTGCTACTCAATGGCCTAACAGTAACAACTTGTTGAACCCAGGTATTGAACCCATAACCCTGTCATCAATGGCATGGTGCAAAGACTAACCATCAACACCCAATGTGGTTCTCAAACTTGGGACTTGAAGCCACAACCTTAATGTGCCATGCAAGGTCACAACAGCTTGTCTGACTGCAGTATTTAATGATCAACTGACATTATTAACCCAGTGCACTACCCAATGACCCATCACTACCCACAAATCGTTAATGCTCAACATGGGGCTCAAACCAATAACACCAAATGTGGGGCTTGAACCCACAATCATAATGTGCCACACAGCTTGTTAAACCTAGGTATTAAACTCTATTGAATCTTGTCATCAATAACATGGTGCAAAAAACACTGATCCACTTATTACGACTAACCATCAATGCCCAATGTGGGGCTTGAACCCACAACCTCAATGTGACACTTAATAGTCCAACAGTGGCAGTTCAAGAGCCAAAAATGGCAAACCCCAACCATGCCATTGATTACCTGGTGCACTAACCACTACCCACAATCATATATTAATAAATCAATACAGGGCTTGAACATGGGGCTTGAACCCACAACCTTGTGATAAAGAGTCTCATGCTTTGTCAACTGAGCTAGCCAAGCAATCACAAGACCTGGAAACCTTTTGAAGTTGTTCTGAACCTCCAGTTCACCCTAGATTTGTTCGCTTTTTTATTCGTCCTGCTTACAATACATCAATTAAATAATTGATTGTTTATTTGATTGTTTTCTGCCTGATATGTAGATCCCCCACATTTTAACACATAACTCTTCATTTTGCCTACCAGTGTTTTCAATGCTATGGCTAATCCGTGTGTATTTTCATTTATAAGGGCCAGATTTGAACAAGATAGAAGAGGAAGTCGCAGATAATACCTTAGATAAGATGTTAAAGTGTTAAAAGGATTCTAGAGCTACAACTGACATCCAATTAGCGGCACTGATAATGGATTACGGCCGTGAAGGAAACCGACTGACTCTCGGGTATTGGTCTTTATCATTAGCCAGTGGACCATTACCAGTACGGCTTCATGGTGTCAAATGCAAGGTTGAAGTCTTTATACTGCAGCTACACACAGTCTTGGGCAGCTTTTATAGAATTCCTGAGACTTTAAAGGGTCTATAGATGCTATATTGAATTCATCTTGGTTTAATAAAGTAATAAGAGTTCAGTTTATGAAAGTGACAGACCGTAACCATCAAATACCATCATCTGTTGTTCTACATTTTAACAAAAATAACCAAAACAGAGCTGGAAAATGATCCAATTCCAAAATCCTAAAACTGTTGCATCACAGTTCTGCCTTGTTATATTTACACGTAAAAATTTACACAAACCGCAAACACTAGAGGAAAGTCAAAGTCTAGTCAAAGCTGGTGAAATGATGAAATTTTATGGCCACTTCAGGAGAATATGGTTTTGCTGATACTGGAGAGCAGCTCATCACCTCAAGACCTATGGGATTGCATGGTGCTACAGGAACCAGACCTTGTAACTTTTGCACACAAGATCTTTAGATCTCAGCCCGAATGGCCATTGGGTTCTTGGTCACTACTGTCTTTCCAAGGCATCTTCCCCAACAGGCAACTATAGCATCTGCAATGGCATGGTTTTCCAAATAATGTCCAGTAAATTGAATTTAACACAGTAGTTGGGTCAGAGTCAACACCAAGACCCTGGCATGTTGAGTTTAAGTTAAGAGCAAGAGTTTTAAGAGTTGAGTCAGAGTCAAAACCAAGACCAGGGCATGACGAGTTTGAGTTCATTGCAAGAGTTCTTAACTCAGCTTAAATGGCCATTGAGTTCTTATTCACCTCTCTCTTTCCAAGGCATCTTTCCCAACAGGCAACTATAGCATCCGCACGGCTTGGTTTTCCAAATCATGTCCAGTCAATTCAATTTAACACAGAAGTTGAGTCTCAGTCAACACCAAGACCTGGGCATGTTGAATTTAAGTTAAGAGTCAAGACCAATAGTTTTAGTAGTTGGGTCAGAGTCAAGACCAAGACCAAAGCATGTTGAGTTTGCGTATTTGTTTAATCTGTTTATGTGTTTTTTAAGTGCTATGGACATGAATGAAGCTGAAGTTGGCTTGGTTAAATATTTCGTTCCACCTTAAAAAAGGGCATTTCTTACAGTTAACCGCCTGTAGAGCGATACAGTAGCTGGTGCAGCATTTAAGCATTGTTGAGCATTGTTACGTACCATTTTAGCACTAAAAAAGCCTAAGCTGCCCATAAATCTATTTTTTTGTCATATAAAAAACTGAACACAAAATGCTAACTAGCTTTTTCACCAGTTGATTTCCTTTAACACTCTATCCAGTCCAATTCAGGTCTTGTAATTTTCCCACGCAGCAATTATTAACAGATTTACACTGTGGATAATATGGTTAATATACCTGTAACTACACCAGTTACTCACCGCTGTGTAATACAGTAATTAGCATGAGATTACATGTGACATATTTATGAAGAAACACCAGCGCAGCCGTACGGTAGCTCCTCGAGCCGAGCCGGGTGTAATGTATATAATAATTAGGCCGAAGGCTGGTGGAGTAGATGGAAAGATGCGAGGCTGCATGATTATTTCAGCAGTTCCTGCTAATGGAGTCCAGCACTCTCTGATTCGAAGTGGCTCCAGTGCTTGTTTGGTTCAGTTCCAGATGCTTGCTTTTTTTTTTCTCCCCCTACAGATCCACTTTCCAAAAAAATAAAAAAGAAAAAAAGATGCAGAGTGCTTGATTTGATATATTTATTTATTTCCTTTTGGAGCGATTTGAACATAATCGCTCAATCATACCCCGAGCAGGTGCAGGCAGTTTCATAAATCTCATTATGTTTCTTTTATGCATTCATTTGCATAATCCCGGCCCACATTTAGCTTCTGACTGCTACCGCCGTGATTATAAATGCGCGGGGATTGACCCAAACCACATTTTATGCGTTTTTTCTTTCTGCAAAAAAAGTTGTATTTATTTGTTCATTTGTTCTGCTGAACACTTTAATCTCAACTAAAACCAACTCCAGTGACATTTTGCGTATTTAACATTTTAAGCGTCGTGCCAGATGAATGGCATTAACCCAGTGTGTGCAATTTGCATTCGGCTCATTCAGACTCTCCGGTAGGGTTGTAGTTTATCAGATTTTGTAGAGTGTGGTGTTCTGAAGAGCTTTATTTTAGATATTAATAAAGAGTAATGTAAAGTTTAAAAGGTAAAAGGATCAGCTTTGCCAATTAGCTTAGCTGATTTAACCCACCAATTAAACCAATGGGTCGCCCAACACTAGGAAGGTCAGGACAAGTGCATGCCTCCATTTTTAAACCATCTTTTTTTTAACAATATCTGGACACTTATGGACAGTGCATTAGGGGTAGTTTTGTAGTCACTATGCCACTAGGACTCAAGACTCAAAACCAGGACTTTTATTTGTTGAGGCCAAGGTAAGACCTAGGCCGGGTCATGTTGAGTTTGAATAAAGACCAAGACTTTTAATAGTTGGGTTCAGGTTAAAACTAAAACTAAAAAATGTTCAGTTTGAGTCAAGACCAAGACTTTTAGTAGTTGAGTTTCTGACAGCAAGCAGTGGTCATGTCAAGTCCAAGTCAAGACCAAGATCAGAAAAGGTTAAGTTTGAGTAAAGACCAAGACTTTTAGTTGTTGGGATAAAGTTTAGACCAAGACCAGGAAATGTTGAGTTTGAGTCAAGACAAAGACTTTTAGTAGTAGAGTCCAAGGTAAGACCTAGACCAGATCATGTTGAGTTGTAGCAGCCAAGTCATGTCAAGACCAAGACCAGGACATGTTGAGTTTGAGTGAAGACCAAGACCTTTTGTAGTTGAGTTCAAGTCAAGACCAAGACTTTTAATAGTTGAGTATAAGTCAAGATCAAGCCATTTTGTACTTCAGTTCAAGTCAAGACCAAGACTTGTAATAGTTGGGTTCAAGACAAGATCAGGAAATGTTGAATTTCAGTTAAGAACAAGACTTTTAGTTGTTGGGTTTAAGTTTAGACCAAGAACAAGAAATGTTAAAGAGTTTGAGTCAAGACAAAGACTTTTAGCTGTTAAGTCAAAGTTTTGGGACTTTTATTAGTTGAGTCCGAGGTAAGACCTAGACCGGGTCATGTTGAGGTTAAATAAAGATTTTTAGTAGTTGGGTTCAGGTTAAGACCAAGACCAGGAAATGTTCAGTTTCAGTCAAGACTAAGACCTTTAATGGTTGAGTCCAAGACCAAGACCAGGAAATGTTCAGTTTCGGTCAAGACTAAGACCTTGAGTCCAAGACCAAGACCAGGAAATGTTCAGTTTCAGTCAAGACTAAGACCTTTAATGGTTGAGTCCAAGACCAAGACCAGGAAATGTTCAGTTTCAGTCAAGACTAAGACCTTTAGTGGTTGAGTCCAAGACCAAGACCAAGAAATATTGAAGAGTTTGAGTCAAGACAAAGACTTTTAGCTGTTAAGTCCAAGTTTTGTGATTTTTATTAGTTGAGTCCAAGGTAAGACCTAGACCGGGTCATGTTGAGGTTAAATAAAGACTTTTAGTAGTTGGGTTCAGGTTAAGACCAAGACCAGGAAATGTTCAGTTTTAGTCGAGACTAAGACCTTTAATGGTTGAGTCCAAGATCAAGACCAGGAAATGTTCAGTTTTAGTCAAGACCAAGACCTTTAATGGTTGAGTCCAAGATCAAGACCAGGAAATGTTCAGTTTTAGTCAAGACCAAGACCTTTAATGGTTGAGTCCAAGACCAAGACCAGGAAATGTTCAGTTTCAGTCAAGACTAAGACCTTTAGTGGTTGAGTCCAAGACCAAGACCAAGAAATGTTGATTTCCAGGATTGAGGTGGGTTACCTGGGGTGGTTGCTGTGATGCTAACAAACGGAATTTACAGTGTATCTATCTATAAAGTTCTTCTGAGCCTACAGCTTTCCAGTATTTGCAAAAGAAGGACAAAGAACGAGAACATTTCACAAAAGCGCAACTGCAGCTTTTATCCCAGTTCTACCAGAGTAAAATCGCTTCAGACTCAACCTCAGCTTGAACCCATTGTGAGCGAGCGCCGTTCTCTTCACCTGTAATCCCCTTCTGACTTTGAAACCTAATATCCACACAACATCAGCCTCTCGAGCGCTCGGCGAGCGGCGGCACGCGGAATCACAGCGCTTCCCAACGCCCACGGCCGCGCCTGCACTCACAGAGACTGCGACTTATATAAAGTGGCATACATTTAGCGAGACGGTGAGGGAACTTGGGCTGGCGTACAGTGGCACGGCGCCTTCAGTCGCTGCGGATGAAAGCGACAGCTTTGTCACTGCGTGAAGAATACAGCTTGAGTAGGAAGAGGTGGAGGCAAGAGCGAAGTGTGCAACTCAAAAAAAGGAAAAAACAACAAAAAACGAAACAATTAAACATCTTTCCTGTAACTGCTTCTCTTTATATTCTCCTTCCCTTCAGTCAGGCATTGGGTTTTCCTTCAATGAGCTGAATCTGTTGAGATGTAATGCATTTAAATCAATATACGCAGCACTTTAAGTCCCTATGGTCCTCGATTCTGTTAAACTTAAAGCAGAAGGATGTAGAATTTTGAAGCAGCTTCAAAAATAAAAAATAATTTTGACTTGATGCAATCGTTACTATTCTAGTCTTGCATTGTAGATTTGTATGCATGCATTCTGTATCTCTCAGCTTGTCCAGAAAAGCATGTGTAAAGCATGTCTTATAGTGGTGGCACAAAATCAGTCAATCTGAAAAATGTCAAGTTTTTCAACTTTAAAAGTGTCCTCAAATGAAGTCACAAAGACCATCATAAATACTGAATAGTGATGAAACTGGCTCTCATGCATTCTGCATTTTCCAGCTTGCCCAGAAAAGCATGTCCTTTAGTTGTGGCTCAAAGTCAATCTGAATATTTTCAAGAACTTTCTGAAGAAGTTCCTGAAAGTATCCTCAAGTGCAGTTAAAAAAGGCCATCAAAAGTGCTATGGTGATGAAACTGGCTCTCATCAGGAATTTACCAAGAAAAGGAAGAGCAAGAGTTACCTCTGTTGCACAGGATTCATCAAAGTTCATCAAAAACTGCAAGTTAACAGAACCCCAAATAAACTTGTAAGTTTACTACATGATTCCTTACATGTGTTCCTTCATAGACCTAAATATGACTTTAATATCCATTTACAATATAATTACAATATAATATAATTGATTTAGCTATGTATAGGCACATGTTTGAGTAAAATAAACATTGTTGTTTCATTCTATAAACTACAAATAAAAATATCATTTAGAGCACTTTTTGCAGAAAATGAAAAATGGCCGAAATAACAAAAAAGTTGCAGAGCTTTGGTGGAATAACCCTGTTTTTTAATCACAGTTTTTTAATGCATCTTGGCATCATGTTCTCCTCCTCCACCAGTCTTACACACTGCTTTTGGATAACTTTATGCTGCTTTACTCCTGTTGCAAAAATTCAAGCAGTTCTGTTTGGTGTCCTTATTATATTCCAGAGGTTTTCAATATGGTAAAATCAAAGAAACTCATCATTTTTAAGTGTTCCCTCATTTTTTTCCAGAGCTGTTTGTTCAAACTTTTGGTTGGTACTGTATATAATTGCAATGTAGCGGCACAAATGCCCTAAAAAATGCCACTAAAAAAATAAGCTTTGTTTTTTTTTGTTTTTTTTAGTTTTTGGGCTTTGCAACTCATGCTAAGTTAGCGTTAAAATGCTCATAGGAAGAGCCAGAACACCAGAATTAAGAGTAAAGCGCTCCAGTAGCAGGAGGCCAACAGATTATGAAGCAGTTGTGTGGAAGCAGCTAATGCAAAGCATTTAAAGCAAGAAACTGTTCCCAGAAAAGCATTAGATGACGAGCCTCAGGGGAATGAGTTACACAGGTTAGCAAATTGATGATGAGTTGGCGAAGCTGCAATGGGTTTTCCTCTGTACGAGAAGATAACACACGGGTTATTTCAGTTTAAATGGCTTGGTTGGAAAGGCAGGACGCTGATATCAACAAGCACGGAGGGGCTAACTCGAGCTTTTGAAGTTTACAGCGGCCGTCAAATGCTTATTCGTAACCTCTAGCCTCTTAAGGTGGAGCGTCGGTAATTTAAAAGCAGGCTGTTGTCCATTAAAAGTGGTTTGCGTCGGAGTGGGAAGGGGATGTTTTTGCTTTCTTTTCTGTTATGGCATCACAGGGACACTGTCAAGCCAAATTTCTCGGCTAGCGCAGTGCCAAATCAGGCACGCCTCATTTAGCGAAAAGCTGCTGTAGCAAAGACTGTTTCCATGTCACTTTCAGCCAGAATGGAAAAAATACTGAGAACTAGCACTAAATAAAGAAAGCATAACTATCTGTATGAGTGCATTTCTATTACTTTCTTTATTTTACTTTTTTTTCTTTTTTTTAAATTAAATTTTATAACATTTCTACCACATTTAGAGCTGATATCGGAAAATTATACATAAACACATTAACAGCTCACTACTTAAAAGCTCTATCCGGACGGGATTAGTTTTTAAGAGGTTCCTAGGGTGATTTTATTCACGTCCAGAACGACCATGTACGTGTTTTTCTCAGACGTCCTCTGAAAAAAAAAAAAAATTACAGGCTGAATTATTTACTGTTCTTCTGCGCTGAACTCTTTTTCATGGTCCTCCGGTAATTTTAGTCCTGTCCAAATGCACATCTCTGAGTTCTGTCTCCTTGCGTTTAATAAAATAGCTATTTGTCCAATGCTGCGCACCGTAATTACTGTACACTTTGGGCGCATATTTGTTGTTACAAGGAAATCCACGTAAAAACACAACAGTGAGTGGAAATGGAGGAGCTACTGAAACTCCTGTTGTTTTTTTTTCTATTTCAATACCATCCTGTTGACTGCAGGTACTTCCCTTAGAGTTTTGAGAGTTTTCTTTGACTTCCTTGGACACCACGTTTGATATCATTTCGTACACTGTTTGAAAAGTCTTGGAAATTTGGGAATTTTAACTTTAATGTTAAAGAAATAACTGCATAAGAGTAACTATGCATTAAGATGTATGGAAGATGTCTGGGAAATATCATGTTTGATTAGCTACAGAGGTTGTATTCACCAAAAAGGCTAAATCTGGCCAATGGTACCCAAGTTTTGCATGATATTATAGTGTATTTACAGTATATGGGTGGGTGAGTGTGTATATTTTCTCTAAGTAAAAGTACTGCAAGATTGGCAGAGCTGCTTAGCATTCCTGCAGTATTTAAAGCACCTGTGTTCATTGACCTAAATACACAGTTGACTACAGATGACATGAATAAAACAGTGTACGCCTTAAGCGAGGGTCATCAGGCATGCATAGCTGCATATTCTATATGTCTGCTGCGTTGCTGTATGTTTTGAGTCTCGGAGTTTTTTTTTTTTTTTTCATGGAATATGAGCATCTATGTATAACATCTGCTCTAATTTACAGTGAAATGCTTTTTGTGTTTTAATGGAACAGAACATGTTATGTAGAAAGGCTGCATAGCTCAAGTAAAAAGAGTTGGAGAATACAATGTGGTTCACAGTGGTGGAGAATGGAACAAAAGATCTGAAGACTTTAAACAGTACTAACCAGATACCCCTGTCAAAAGTGCTGTACATCACTTGTGCATTCCTGAACAAGAAAAAGCTAAGTAACTTTACAGCCAGTCCTGCCTTTTATCAATATCTATAGTAATAATTAGCCACAGAAACATGGATTGGTCCATTTCTAAGTTTGTGTAACTAGAGTCCCAATTCCATTTGGTCTTAGTTCTAGAGTTAGTGAAACGTGCTGGCACCAGTTTGATCCCCTTGATCAGCAAGAATTAGAAGTGAATGACTGAATGGTAACCGGTGGCACTGTTAAAGAGCCTAAAATCACCATTTTTACAACATGCATCAGCTAGAATGTTATATAATGTTATAATAATGTTATAAACACCAATGCCTATTGGACTTTTAAGCCTTTTCATAAGTGTAGAAGCTATTACTTGGATAAACTCCTTGTTAATACTCTTTAATACTCTACTTTTAGACAAAACATTGCTTTGATTGCTTGAGAATGATATTAGAATGCTTGGCAATGGTTTGCAAAGGTTACATGAAGGTTAGCCTGTAATGTTACAGAAATAAAGTTTTTTTTTTTAGGAACATTCTGAAATAATAACATATGAAATAATGAAGGTTTGCAGCACAAAATTATATTTGGTGGCACACGCTTGAACCGTAAACTGGTAATCTAGTAGGGATCTTACAGGGATCTGTAGTAGGGGTGGGACCATATGGTATATTGATATTGTAATTTATGACATCATAATGTGTTGATTTGTGCTGTCACAAAAAAACATCGGTGCTCTAAACTCTCAAAGACTCAACCCTCAGCTTGTTTTTGAAGTTAGAGCTTCATTACTTTAACAAAAAGAGTCAAACCAACTAGTATTTGCCAGAACAAATGAGCTATTTTATAAAAATCTATTTTTATAATCTATAATTTGAAGTTTAGACTTTTAGTTCTTGAGTTAGAGTTTTAGATATGACTTTAATCTTGTACGACTGGATAAAACTGCCCAGCAACAATTGAAAAATGGCCACCCACTGAACAGACTTGCTTTTAAGTGCTTTGCGAGGCTTTGATATATGTTCTATATTTATTTTGCAATGCAAAAGTATCTTCCAGCATGTTCCCTTACATCATTACGCCCCGCTATTCTCCACTTGTTCACAGCTGTATTGTGAGAATACTGTAGCTCTGAGCTCGTCCGGCTAATTAACAGTGTTTCTTCCTCCACCCACCAGTCGCATCTAAGTGCTCCAGACGAGAGATAACGGGAAGATGCAATTGATGTTCGCATCAATAAACACTAAACACTAAAAACAACAAAAGAGAAAGAGCATTAGTGCGTTTCCAATGGCAGCAATAAAGCCGGGAGTGGGACCTCTTAACCCAGCCAGTCTTCGCACATTTACAGCCGCATGCAGACTGGAGCCACTTACTTACTTGTTTATGGAAGTTTGGTCTCGTTATCCGGCGATGCATCTTCCTGGACAATTTGTTGTAAAGGTCATTTAATAGTTTAAGAGGTTCTTCACACTCACAGTCACATTAGTTGGATACAATGACCTGTTGGTAGAAATTTCTGATGGTCTTAGCTGGTCTTTGATGGTGGTTAAGATTAGGAAGGTTGAAAAGCCATCCATTATCCATGAGAAAACATACTTTAAACTGGTAAACTACAGGGGTTGGACAATGAAATTGGAAAGGTTTAATGGCTAACTTGGAGCAGCCTGGTGGCCAATCAGGGTAAGAACACAGTTTTACTCTAAATACTGCAATGCACACAACATTATGGGTGACACACCAGAGTTAGTCAAGTCAAGTCAATTTATTTATGAAGCACATTTAAAAAGACATCAAGTGTCGACCAAAGTGCTGTACAATAAAAACAAAACAAAACAAAACAAGATTTAAAAGATAGCAAAAAAATAATAATAATAATAATAATAATGAGCACTTGAATAATTTACTTGAGTGAATTAATAAATTAATTTACTAAGAAGACAACAATAAAAAAAAAAAAAAAAAAAAGAGGACAAATTGTTGGTGCACGTCTTGCTGGAGCATCTGTGACCAAGACAGCAAGTCTTTGTGATGCAGCATCAAGAGCCACGGTATCCAGGGTAATGTCAGCATACCACCAAGAAGGACCGACCACATCCAACAGGATTAACTGTGGACGCTGTAAGAGGAAGCTGTCTGAAAGGGATGTTCGGGTGCTAACCCGGATTTTATCCAAAAAAACCCATAAAACCACGGCTGATCAAATCACGCATAATTCAATGTGCACCTCAACTCTCCTGTTTCCACCACAATAAATTATTGTGCTCTAAAACCAGGTGTTTCAGTTTCATTATCCAACCCCTGTAGCTCTGTAGAAAGCTCTTGACCAACATAAGCTATGTATGCTGATTTCTAATCGAATTTCCAGCCCTTAATCCAGTCAATCTGAGTAGAAAATCAGAATATGCTGTTCACACGACTACGAATTCACGTACTGTATAATAATAAGATAACTGCAGAAATCTGATTATAATCCAGTTATTGCGTGCATTTAAACACTCTTGATGACCCTTGATATGCAACTAAGAGCGTCTAAAGTGTTCATTAGACAGTGGAATCATCAGGATTGCAGTCAGATAGCTCCACTTCCTTTGGGTCTGGAGTGTCGCTTTATCGTCGGCGATCATGACTCGTCACTTTTATCTCCTCTGAAGAGCATCTTCACTGCAGCTCATTAAGTGTCCATTACTTTTAGTTCAGAGCCAGGGCTGTGTGACATAAAGTGGCTCGTATATGCTTTTCATCTCTCTCTTTCTCTCTCTTTTTCTCTTTCTCTTTTGCTCTGTCGTTCTTTCTTTCTGTTTTGAAGTAGGGCACGTTTGGTTACTCACAATCTGAAATAGCTGAACATCTCCTGACTGACTGCTGGGAGTTCCCAGCATGCTCTGCGGTTGCCTTTATCTGTATGTTGGGGTCATTGATTGGGGATTTACATGTTGTTTGATTGGGTTATGTACATGTGATTTAGATTTAGCTGATTTTTTATGATGAATCTGCTGTTATTCAGCATTATTCACCCTCTTGGTGTTGGGGTGCAGGATGGATAAGGGTCTCCACCAATGGGCCGGCATATTATGGGATAAATACTATTGCTCATTGGCGGTTAATTACATATATTTATTCTTTTTTCTGTTCCTAACAGGACTATGGTCTGACCTTCAGACCGGTTTCTTTGGCACCAAATGCACTTTTTCACAAATGTGCACTAAGGGTATAGGGCTTAGTTCTTGAATTAATTGATAGATTTCGCCAGTTAACAAATTTTAAATTTCTTCTACAAGTCACCATACCCACAATTTTTCAATTCACTTGCTGGAAATGAAACAAACACCCATTTCTGTTCTTGTGCTCCAGATTTAAGGGTTATATCATAGAATTTACATCTCAAATAGGAGATGTAAAAATAGGAGATCACCTAAAAACGACCAGTTTCTTTGATTTTACCAAATTGAAAGCCTCTGGAATATAATCAAGAGGAAGATGGATGATCACAAACCATCAAACCAAACTGAACTGCTTTTTGAATTTTTGCACCAGGAGTAAAGCAGCATAAAGTTATCCAAAAGCAGTGTGTAAGACTGGTGGAGGAGAACATGATGCAAAAACAAGATGCATGAAAACTATGATTAAAACCAGGGTTATTTCACCCAATATTGATTTCTGAACTCTTAAAACTTGAATATGAATATGAACTTGTTTTCTTCGCATTATTTGAGGTCTGAAAGCTCTGCATCTTTTTCTTGTTATTTCTGACATTTCTTAATTTCAGATTCAATAACTAAAGTGGTGTATATGCTACAAAGTGGTATTTTGAAGGGATTTAAGTGATTAGAAGCGTAATTGGAAGGTGTTCTACAATCAGAAAGTATTACAGTATATCAGCCACCTTAAATTTGGCTCTTTGGTTGAATATAAAATATTTTTCTCAATTTTTACTTACAATTTTTACTTGAAACCAGTAGAAATAATACTAATCTTATCAGGATCTCAGTTCTCCACACTTTGTTTAACCTGCAGTCGATCCTCTAATGATAGCTCTACCCCAAGAAAGGGAGAAAAGACATGAGAAAAAAGAAGACATGAAAAAGAGATAGGCCTTCCATTTGGCCGTCGCCGACTAATGTGTAGCTTCATCTATGACATTAGCTAGGAAGTGGAGGAGTGGTAAAGATCTTCTCATCAGAAAAGCCCAAAAGCCCAATTCATGAAAGATTTATGTGTGGTTTTCCATTACATCTGCGCCGCTGCACTGCTGCTGAGAGCCAGAGGGAATGGCTTTACTTAAGCTCTCACTGTGATAATATGGAATATTATATGTGTAATATATTTTAATAAATCAAATAATTAGCATGGTGTTTGTACACTTTTCAGAATATTTGCATCTAAACATTTAACTAAAGCTTTAAATACACTACATAATGTTAAAGCAGATTAAAAATATATATTTTTATAGTGAATAAAACATTTTCTATCGCGCACTAAACGACTAGATATCATACACTACATGACCTCAACCTGTTGCTGAACTGAACCGAACATGTACTGAACCAAACAGGTGCTGCTGTCATCATTAGCACCAAAGGAAACACATAAGGAATCATGTAGAAACTTAAAAGTGTTAAACAAACCAAAATACTATCCAGAATACTATCTGGAGCTGCTAAGCTGTTAACTTTTAGTTTCTAAGGCTGGTAAATCTGATTAACTTATCCTGTATAACAGAGGAAAGTCTCGTTTTTCCTCTTTTGGGGTGGTCCTGATGAGAGCCAGTTTCATCATAACGTTTTTGATGGTCTTTGTGACTTCATTGAGGATACAGAATTTTAAAGTGGTTTTGTTGGGTTGGGGATGGGCTGGGTTTAGGCTTGGTGTTGGGTGGCGTGGTGTGGGGAATGGGGTTGGGTGGGGTTGGGGTGGTGTGGGGTTGAGTTGTGTTTTCTGAGGCTGGTAACTCTGATGAATTTTTCCCGTGCAACAGAGGTAACTCTTGCTCTTCCTTTCCTGGGTTGGTCTTGATGAGGGCTAGTTTCATCATAATGTTTTTGATGGTCTTTGTGACTGCATTTGAGGATATTTCAAAAGGGTTTGGTTGGGTTGGTGGTTGCGATTGGGGTAAGGTTGGAGCTGGGATTTGTTTGGGGTTGGGTCGGCGGTTTGGGTTGGATTTGGGCTTGTTGTTGGGTTGGGATGGGTTGGCAGTTGAGTTAGGTTGGGGTTGGGGTTGGGTTAGGGTGGTGGTTGTGGTTGGGGTAGGGTTGGAGCTGGGATTTGTTTGGGGTTGGGGTTTGGTTGGGGTTGGGGTTTGGTTGGGGTTGGGGTTGGTTGGGTCTGGGTTTGGTTGGAGTTTGGTTGGGTTGGGGTTGGGTTGGGTGGTGTGGTTTTGGGTGGTGTGGGTTGAGGTGGTATTGGGTTGTGTTCTCCGAGGCTGGTAACTCTAATAAACTAATCCTGTACAACCGATGTGACTCTTGCTCTTCCTTTCCTGGATCATTCCTGATAAGAGCCAGTTTCATCATAATGTTTTGATGGTCTTTGCAACTGTATTTGGGGTTGGGGTTGGATTGAGGTTGGGTGTGGTTGGTTGGGGTTGGGGTTTAGTGTTGGGTAACTTGTGTTGGTTTGGGTTGGTTTCTCACAGAAAAAAATCCAAAGCGCACAAAAGGCATTACCTCAAAGAATGTAAGAACATTCTCGCTGCTTATTGGTCAGATCTGTCTAGGACATAACAAGATAGTAAATACAGGAACAACGTCTTGTTTTTGGACATATTAGTGCTTATTTTTGTCCAGTTTACCATGAAATATCTGGATAATTTGTAATAAAACAGGTTATTCTGCACCTGCAGAATAATGATAGTTGGGTAGGTTTGCACCTATCAAAACTAATCGCATTAATAATGGATCAAAAACAAAAACCTTAAAATTAAGAAACTTTTAATGGTGAAGGAACCTGTAAACTGTGAATTCTGAAATGAACTCGGAAATATATCTAAACTCTATTCTCTTGTCTCCCCCCAGCTGTACATCCAGACCACCACGCTGACCATCTCCATGAACCTGAGTGCGTCGGTGGCGTTGGGCATGCTCTACATGCCCAAAGTCTACGTCATCATCTTCCACCCGGAGCTCAACGTCCAGAAACGCAAGCGCAGCTTCAAGGCCGTGGTGACGGCCGCCACCATGTCGTCACGCCTCTCGCACAAGGCCGGCGACCGGCCCAACGGCGAGGCCAAGACCGAACTGTGCGAAAACGTGGACCCCAACAGTGAGTAGCCCCCCCCGCCCCCCGCTCAGCACTGCTGCACCTCCATCTATTTTAAGCTCGGTTTAATCTGTGATGACGCACGTCTGCTGATCAGAACCTCAGACCTTCATTACTTTAACTGAGGGAGAGCTGCGAACTCCAGCCTGGTCCAGCCTGAGTCACTGACGGACCAGATGGCTGGAGATGTACAAAAACAGCTTGGAATTATTTAAACATAATAATAATTATTAATATATTTATGCTGTACACTTTACATCCAATTATAGACACTGATTAAACATAACATTATGACTACACAATATCTATTTCACGGTTAGGGTTGGGTTTGGGTTGAGTTTGAGGAAGTGTTGAGTTTGAGTTGGGTTCAGTAAGGGTTGGGTTGAGTTTAAGTAAGGGTTGGGTTGGGTTTGAGTAAAGGTTGGGTTGAGTAAGGGATGGGTTGAGTTTAAGTAAGGGTTGGTTTGGTTTAGGTTTGGATGTTGATTTGATTTGATTTGATTTGGGTTGGTTTGGGTTTGGATGTTGATTTGATTTGGGTTGGTTTGGGTTAGTTTGGGTTGGTTTGGGTTGGAGTTGGTTTGGTTTGGAGTTGGTTTGGTTTGGAGTTGGTTTGGTTTGGGGTTGCATTGGATTGGAGTGGATTAGATTGGATTGAATTGGATTGGATTAGACAGGATTGGATTGGATTGGATTGGATTAGATTGGATTGAATTGGTTTCACACAGGGAAAACCCAAAGTGCACCAAAGAATGTGAGAACATTTTCTCTGCTTATCGGTCAGATCTGTCTAGGACATAAAAAGGAACGTAAATACAGCAATAAAGTCCTGTTTTCTGGCCTGGTTCTTATTTCTGTGTAGTTTACTATGGAATATCTAGATAATATGCCAGGGTAATTAATAGTTTAGCATTTGTCTTGTAGTTATCTGGAAACGCACCCCTGAACTGTGAGACCTTGAATGAGCTCATACTAACTCACAACATACTAAAAACACATAGTGCATCCAACAAATCGAGAAAACAGAAGTGAGTGGTAGCTGGTGTAAAATGTGAGCATGTTAAAAAAGGAGTACTGAAGTTGCATCAGCAGATGTGCTCATCTTCATATTTATAAATGTCTGAATAATGTGTGTGTTCACATTATTGTTGCATGTTGTTTTTTTTTATTTTTATGTTGCGTCAAATAAAGCTCAAACTCTAAGGAGACTCCTGAACCTCCGCCACCCCCCTGATCTCCGCACAGAGCTTTTATTTGAAATCAAAGGGTCATTGAATAAAACTCCAGCCTCCTCACGCTCCGTTTCTTTCGGCTACAGTTTTAAGATTTTGCTTTCAGGTGCTCTCTCGCAGGTATCAGGCTTTATCAGCAGTGCAGATAAGGACGTTATGTCAGGAGGGCAGACTCGTAAGAATGTCAGCCGTCCCCGAAGCTCCGAGCGTAAATTGAATCTCCGCTTGTGAAAAGCTGAACTGCGGAGGCGCCTTTTTAACAAGAAGACCAAAAGCTATCTCAGCAGGGGCTCCAAACAAACCCACTTAACGGCAAATTGATTAGATTGAGTCCAAATTGATTTCCATGGATTTTTTTTTTTTTTACAGACATTTCAATACCGCGTTCATTCAGGGCCAGATGCGGAGCGTATCGGTAAATATCATTAGCCTGTAGCTTTAGCCAGCTAGCGTAATCTGTTTTATCTTTTTATCTACAAAAATAGTTTTTTTTTTATAGTTCCACCTACTGACTGCCTGTATTGTCATTCAGCAAAGAACTGTAGTTTTTGTGAAATATATAAAGAGAGTAAAGGAAAAAAAAAAGTGTTTGCCCCCTTTTTTGGGCTATTCGTCAAGCTATAGTTTATAGCTGAGTGAATTAAAGTAATTTACATTCATAGTTATTAAGTTATTAATTTACTAAACATACTCATTAAGGTAAAATACGCTGCCAGCTTATATTATGTGATTCCTCACAGCCTTTCTTGTTTTGTAATAAGATTATTTTTATCTAACAAACTATACTTTGTACACTTTCTACAAATATCATGTTTATTACACTTAATAAACATACTTATAACACAGTATAATGCATTTATAACTAGTAATTAGAAACGTCTGTAAACATTGTTTCAAATGTATAAGACATTATAACCATGTTTATTATGCATTATGAATTGTGATTATAATACATTATAAGATGTGTTTATAAGATGCTATAAGTGAATACCAAGAATATCAACAAAGGGTAACACTTTCTATGAATGTCATCTTTATTAGACTCTATAACCACATTCATAACATATTATAATGCATTCATATATATATTCATATATATATATGTGTGTTAAAATAATTTATATCTATCATTAATAATCTAGTCCCTAGACTGTTTTGGCGATACTTGTTTTCCATTGCACAGCGATGATATCTATAGTATCTATAAATGCATTATAACATGTTATGAGTACATTTATAGAGTCTAATATACATGACTTTTATAGAAAATTACAAAAAACATCCTATTTTGAACAACAAAAACAAAAGAATAAGAAAACAGTAGAATAAAAAGTCATATGTAGATTTAAAATAGCAATAAAAAGCACAAATCTTACCTGAGAAAAAACATAGCGCATCCAACAAAAACAGCAATAAAAAACTTCCAAACGTAAGTACTTTTAACCGAACATTTAAAATAGGTAAATTGTCTACAGACAGACATTCTATTGAAATGTTTAGTCTTAAAAATATATCTAAAGTTTAAAAACAGAGCCCCCGATTCTGGAGAGAGGAGTTTCAGATCAATCTCCACTTTGTAATGAAGAGTCTTCAGTGTCTTAAAGCGATTATCATGAACTTTGAGCTTGACCATCCTGTTGTTTGAAGTCGGCTGGCGGTGCTCGACTGTCTCGTTGCAGAACGTCTGTTTGGGCTGATGTCCTGCTGCTTTGGCCTTCGGCTTGCTCCAGCATGAGCTCCGGCATGAGCTCCACTCACACGGGAATGATTCACCCACAGGGAATGACCACATCTAAAAACCATTAACGGAAATGATGGGCTGGTTTGCTGGTTTGAGAGTGACCACAGTGTGACCCTGCAAAAAGGAATATTCCCCCCAGAAACACTCTATTATAATAATTAGGGATGCTCTGAATATTTGGCAACCGAAAATATTTGGCAATCACAAAATATTTGGCAACCGAAAATATTTGGCAATCACAAAATATTTGGCAACCGAAAACTTTTAGCAAATGAAAAAATGTTTCGCAACCGAAAATATTTAGCAAATGAAAAATATTTGGCAACCGAAAATGGCAGGAAAAAAAGCTCTTTTGATGTGTGGCCTAGTGAACTAGTAAATATACCATTTATACCAATATACCAATATTAATTTTCACACTTCACTTCACATTAACTTATTAAATAATAATTAGGGATGCTCTGAATATTTGGCAACTGGAAATATGGCAACGAAAATTGTGGAAAAAAAAAACAAAACTGGCCAAACTAGTTAATATACCAATTTTTTTACATTTTACAGAACAATGACTAATTCATTTCAAATAGTTTTTTATTTATTTGAGCCAGCAGGGAGTGATCAAGAAACGGCAGGTTTAAGTTCATTTTCACACTTACTTTACATTAACTTATTAAATAATATTTAGGAAAGCTTTGAATATTTGGCAACCGAAAATATTTAGCAAACGAAAAATATTTGGCAACCAAAGATTTTTGGCAACTGAAATATTTAGCAAACGACAAATATTTGGCAACCGAAAATTGCGAGAGAAAAAAAAAAAGCTCTTTTGAAGATCAAACAAGTGAAAATACCAAATAATTTTACAGAACATTAATTAAGTTAACTTAGCCTTAGAATTTGTTAGTTTATTATGTGACTTAAGTAGAAATACTGAGATAAATGTATTACACGTTATACTGGTTTTGTCATTTAGAATTAGAACAAAAAAAAAAAAAAACACTCCTGAGGTAAATGTTTTACTTAAATTGCATTGCTAAGGTAGTTAGTCAGCTAAATGTATGACGCAAAATTGCACAGTTGCATTCAATAGTATTTAATAGTATTCAATGATTATTAGCAAATGATATCATTGTAATTCATAAAAAAAAAAAAACGAAAAGTATTTTGGCTATGTAATTTATTCAATCATTTTAAAACTAAAATAAGGTTCAATATTCAGACCCAAATTTTGGAGCATTCTTAACAATAGTAATTAAAAATGTAATAAGCACTAGTTAGCATGACAGGAATGCAATGCTATGCTAACTATGCCATGCTAGCTATGTTAACTATGGTTTCCGCTAGTTTTATTCTAAATCGTCTGAGATCTGAATGTATCTGAGGGAGGTATTTCTTTATCCTGATGCTTTTTTAAAGTAAAGGCACCTCAGGCATGAGTATTTTTGGAGATTTTTGGACTTAGCGAATGGGCTAGCTATAGCATTTTCTCGATAGCCTATAGCTGTGTCAAGAAAATCTCTCTCTGACTGATTTGATCGCCCTTCTGTTTCTGTTTATCACACACACACCTGAGGTTATAAAGCCTCCTCACGAGCCTGGGCTGAAATTAAAACGTATGTCAAGATGGCATGGCTATTTAGACCAATTAAAATCTCTTTTTCTGCTTCCTGTGGCCTCTGAGAAACAGCTCACCAAATACTGTTTTTTTTCCAGCAGGCTAATTCTCATAATTTATCAGGTAAGACCAAATTAATCTTCTCTTCTTTTTTCCCCCCCCGTTATGACCTTGCTCCATTTTAAAGGCTGGAGGAAAGGACGTGTAGGAAATGCTAATAGGTCTTTCCCAGTCATTCATCATTCCTTCAGAAACGTTCACCCCAAGACCCGCTGACAATCTCGCAGCGTCTCCCAGCAGTAAAGAGGAATAAAAATTATAAGCTCATCACATATTCAGCATACGCCCATAAAAATAACGGTGCTAGAAAAGCACAAACTGTTCTTAGGAAATATTTTTATATATAATTAATTTTTCACCAATACAAGTAATAAGCAAAAGCTCACGGTATGAAACCCTTAAATTCCATTTTTTCATCAACTTAAAAAATATGATTAAACTCAATAGCATGAGATGATAACCTTAAAAAGCTTTAGTGGAAAAACAGTTAGCGTCATGCTAACATGCCCCAAGCCTGCCAAGATAAAGTTTAGCATTTTTAGACTAAACCTGCTTCAACACTGCTGGTAAGACAGCCTGCTAGTAGTTTAGAAGTCTGATATAAAAGTGTATATTTAAAATATATATATATATATATATATATATATATATATATATATATATATATATATATATATATAAATATATATATATATGCTTATAAAAATAAAGGTGCTATAGTCATATAATATATATTTTTCAGCATTTTAAATCCCACAGCAGATACCCTGTGCATGGGTATTACCTTGTCACCCGTTAGATTTAAAATTCTCTTTATAATTATTCTGTTAATATTATTAATAATAGTTGTGAAATGCTATTATACTATTATATTTTCTAACCATGAAACCATAAAAATAGAGTACAATTGGTTAAATACAATAAAGTACAATAAAGTACAGAGGAATTTTATGAAATACAGTGAAATATAGTGAAATATAGTGAAATATTGTGAAATATAGTGAAATACTGTGAAATACGGTGAAATATAGTGAAATATCGTGAAATACAGTGAATTATAGTGAAATACAGTGAAATACGGTGAAATATAGTGAAATACAGTGAAATAGTATAAAATACAGATAAATGTCATGAAATGCTGTAAAATATAGCCAAATACTGTGTAATACAGTGAATTATAGTGAAATATTGTGAAATACAGTGAATTATAGTGAAATACAGTGAAATATAGTGAAATATTGTGAAATACAGTGAATTATAGTGAAATACAGTGAATTATAGTGAAATATAGTGAAATACAGTGAATTATAGTGAAATACAGTGAAATATAGTGAAATGTGAAATACAGTGAAATATTGTGAAATACAGTGAAATAGTATAAAATACAGATAAATGTCATGAAATGCTGTAAAATATAGCGAAATACTGTGTAATACAGTGAATTATAGCGAAATACTGTGTAATACAGTGAATTATAGTGAAATACTGTGAAATACAGTGAATTATAGTGAAATACAGTGAAATATAGTGAAATGTGAAATACAGTGAAATATTGTGAAATACAGTGAAATATAGTGAAATGTGAAATACAGTGAAATATTGTGAAATACAGTGAAATAGTATAAAATACAGATAAATGTCATGAAATGCTGTAAAATATAGCGAAATACTGTGTAATACAGTGAATTATAGTGAAATACTGTGTAATACAGTGAATTATAGTGAAATGCAGTGAAAAATAGTGAAATATAGTGAAATACTGTGAAATACAGTGAATTATAGTGAAATGTGAAATACAGTGAAATATTGTGAAATACAGTGAAATATAGTGAAATGTGAAATACAGTGAAATATTGTGAAATACAGTGAAATAGTATAAAATACAGATAAATGTCATGAAATGCAGTAAAATATAGTGAAATACAGATAAATATCATGAAATACAGTGAAATACAAATTTATACAAGTTTATGAAACAGAGATATCATAAAATACAGGGGAATATTGTGAAAAAAAGTGAATTATCATGAAATACAGTGAAATCCAGAGAAATATAGTTAAATACAATAGAATTCTTCACAATGTGATCCATCATTATTAGACCACACAGTTGTGAATTCTGTGAATTCTACGTTTTTTTTTTTTATTATTAACAAATCTTGAATTTGTTGGTGAATGGGGTCTTAGTGAATATATCGGTGGTCTATGGTAATTAGCTGTAGTCTACAAACGCAGTAAACAGAGATTAGATCAGTGAATAGTGGTGAAGAACGGTGGGCTTCAGGTTCACTCTAATGCGTCTCACACTGTTGTGCACTGAAGAACAGGAAGAAGCCCCCTGGTGTCCGTCTCCAGGTCCTGGGGGACGCCTGTCCACAGACGGCTCGTGGCACAGCTGGGACTGGAGCCCGAATCCCAGCTGTGGGACACAGGAGAAGTTTTTTTTTTTCTATTAGTGCATTCTCTCGGGGGTTGGAGTGTGTCTCTGCTCACACTTGTGTGAAAGTGAGGTGGGCTGGGTGAATGGGACAAATCACTCATCGTCCAAAAAGGAGGAGGTGCATCTAGAAGGAATCAACCGTTAGGTTATCTTCAGTGAAGAGTCCTGCTTAGGTGCAATTTGTCCTGTGATGCCAGATCACTATTAACCTTCATTACAGGCACTTTTATAGACCAACATTATGTTAATGAGATCTTGTAACCAGTATTTCAACAGGACTATCCTAGTCCACAAACTGCTGCTGTCTTCTCAAAGAGCTTATCTTGAAGACATAGACGCTATGCTATGTCCAGCCCCATTGCCAGACCTTCCCAAGCGCCAGATTTAAAAAAAAAATAAATTAAAGAAAATCTGCGGGATGCTATTGGATGCACTATTTTTATTCAAATCAGTTAATTTAATTTTTTATCTATTTTCTTCCAATTTAGCTTGGCTAGTATATTCCCTATCACTAGTGATTCCACAACACAAGGAGGGTGAAGACTAAAGCATGCCTCCTTTCATATATATATATGTGAAGTGCAGCGACTCGGTTCTGATACATCAGCTCACAGATGCAGCTCACCTTGTGCTGATCCACATCACCCTAGGAGCGATGAGGGGAAAGAAGAGCACCATCTACTCTACTGTACCCACCCAGAGAGAGAGCAAGGCCAACTGTGCTTTCTCAGGGCTCCAGTAGCTGATGGTAATCTACATGACCAGGATTCGAACCAGCAATCTCCCGATCATAGTGGCAGCGGTTAGCCCGCTGGACCATTCAGAGCCCCCCATTGCATCCATTCTAAATTATTTTTGCTATTATTTCTTTGATGATGAGTGTAACATAAAAAAATGTAACGATGTATTGCTTTGAAACAGCCTGTTCTTGCACACTTTTCTATTATTCACCATCAGAAAACCTTGTGTTAAACAGCACAAGAGCTCCTTTGATCTTGCAATTGTGCAATTCTGTGCAAAAGCGACAAAACAGAACAGAAGTGTGAAGTGTGTGAGGAGTGTGTGTGTGTGTGTGTGTGGACGGAGTGGTCATGTGTGAGTGGGAACACACTCAAGCATGGAAGGCATTGCGTCCCATCGCTCAATTCCCAACACACTCCAACAGACTCCACTGTAGATCCCAGCAGAGCCGTGAACCATCTGTGCAAGGTGTCTCCCTATGAACTCTCTCTCTCTCTATCTGTCTATCTGTCTATCTCTCTCTCTTTTTCTCTTTTTCTCCGTGTCCCTCGCTCATTCTCGGCCTTCAACCTCAGAATAATATTTATAGATGTCCGTACGTGATTCTCCTAAACCCTGGAATGCTCCAGGACTCTGGGGAACAAGGCGTGATGATATGAAGCAGAAGTGACTGCAGAGCGGAGCGTCATTACTCTGATTATTCTGTCTTATAGTGAAACATCTAGAGGTGCAATTGCATCCAATACTAGATCTTACTTTGGTCTTTATTACAGGAACTTTTACAGATTGATATTCAGCTAGTTTTCCATTGCTATCTTGGCACTCACTGACTGAAATGAACCTAAACAACAGTCATCTATCAGATATTAATTGCTATCTTTGAGCATGGCAAAGGAATACTTTTACACTCATTATATTAGCATGTTGTTCTAATGTATCAGAACCGAATCTCCTCCGAGCGTTAGCGCTGTGATGCTACTCGGCAATGCTAAAGCATCAGCAGCATTTCAAAAAGAGGAGGAGTCTGACTTCACATGTGTTGGAGGAGGTGTGTAGCAGTGTGACGAGACACTAATATCAAGAGACGAGACATGATACTGGGTTCACGAGAACGAGATGAGACGAGATTTTAAAAATAAAGTTTTTAAGAAAACGTCAAAAATGAAAAATGGAGTTTCATTTGACAAAATCATATAACGCAAACTAAACAGACTGGTTTCTCTCACACATTGATTCTATAAGAAATAGAAATAAGAATAAGAATAAAAATAAAACAATAACTGCAAACCAAATCCAGTCATATTAAGCCTATGGTTTGTTTTTTTTCTCCTAAATCTCTTGTAATGTAACGATGCATAGTTATGTACGTATGCATATTTACTAGGGCTGTGAATCTTTGGGACAGTAAGAACACTGTCGCGCGGAGCTTTTTAACTGAACCGCGGAGCTCACCTACTGTCGCGTGGAGCTCTTTAACTGTACCGCGGAGCTCATACTGTCTCGCGAAGCTCACCTACTGTCGCGCGGAGCTCTTTAACTGTACCGCGGAGCTCACCTACTGTCGCGCGGAGCTCTTTAACTGTACCGCGGAGCTCACCTACTGTCGTGCAGAGCTTTTTAACTGTACCGCGGAGCTCATACTGTCTCGCGAAGCTCACCTACTGTCGCGCAAATCTCTTTAACTGTACCGTGGAGCTTTTTAACTGTACCATGGAGCTCACCTACTGTCGCGCAGAGCTCTTTAACTGTACCACGGAGCTCATACTGTCTCGCGAAGCTCATCTACTGTCGCGCAAATCTCTTTAACTGTACCGCGGAGCTCATACTGTCTCGCGAAGCTCATCTACTGTCGCGCGGAGCTCTTTAACTGTACCGCGGAGCTCACCTACTGTCGTGCAGAGCTTTTTAACTGTACCGCGGAGCTCATACTGTCTCGCGAAGCTCACCTACTGTCGCGCAAATCTCTTTAACTGTACCGTGGAGCTTTTTAACTGTACCATGGAGCTCACCTACTGTCGCGCAAATCTCTTTAACTGTACCGTGGAGCTCTTTAACTGTACCGCGGAGCTCACCTACTGTCGCGCGGAGCTTTTTAACTAGACCACGGAGCTCATCTACTGTCACGCGGAGCTCTTTAACTGTACCGCGGAGCTCATACTGTCTCGCGAAGCTCACCTAATGTCGCACGGAGCTCTTCAACTGTACCGCGGAGCTCATCTATACTGTTTTTTTCCCCCGCGAGACAGGTTTAAGCTTGACGACATCTTGTCACACCTCTAGAGGCTCGTACTCATGTACGACCCTCCTTGTGTTGTGGAATCACTAGTGATAGGGATATACAGCTGAGTATATCTGTCTAAATTGGCGAAATAATTGGAAAGAAAGAAAGAAACAAGCAAAGTAAAGATAATAAACCAGTAACTCAAGAGGAACAAACAAACTAAGCATGAAAGAGAACAAAGAAAAACCTAAACATATACAAGGAACACCTGGCGAAGATAACAAGGGGGTGGGGTTACAATTGAGACACAGGTACTAAAACTAATAAAAGGGCGGGGCTTGGGCAGAGACAAGAGAGAAACAAAACAGGGCTATGTGCTGCGGAGAACGTGGCTACAGAAACAAACAAAAAAAAAAACGGCGGGAATGGAAAGAACCAAGAAAAGAAGAAATACGACAAACACAGCATGGGCTACTGGGTCGACGTTTCGCCTATAGATCGCCTACAGAAAATAGGGCCTGTAGATTATCTTCAGCTCTGTTTTTTTAGATCACATTTTGCTAATCTTTTAAAAGGCAATGCAGCTGATCAGTGTGCTATGTTTTCTATGGAGCGCTCGGTCATAAAAGGCTAAAAGGGCGAATGCTCTTGTTAGAGAACCTGTTCTGTAAAGCAGAGCTTCAGATCCATCTCCATTCTCCACTGTAATTGTTCTCCTCCATCCACGGCCAGCAGTAGTTTGGCTCAGCCTCAGTCTGATCCCGTGTGGATTGGAGGGAAGAGATGAGAGGCATTAAGGAATTTATAGCGGCGCTTGCTTTACGGATGTCCTGCCTGAGGTCAGGCGCCAGATAATGGCTTTCCCCCCCATCCTGAAGATTCATTAGGGGCAGGAACGCCGGATTGCCACTGTGGTGTGTCAGGCTCCAAATGAGATTTTAAGCAGGGGTCAGTGTCTTTCCCGGTGCCACATTTTACAACACACTCGCCTCAACTACGCTGTTAAAATGTGGGTGTTTAAGTACCACTCAAGGGTGCCTTGTTCTTAGAAACAAAAAAACACGACCAGCGTTTTGCTTAGTAGTCAGTCGTCAATCTACAATAATTGCATAAGAAAGAAGAAATCGTGCAAATCATCAAAATGCAATGAAACTTGTGAAAAATGGCTCGTCTTCAGTGACGAATCCTGCTTTTGTCTTTGTGGAGTTGCTCAAGGCATGTTACAATGTTCATTGCTATCTTAAACCACGTCAACAGCCTATTTTCAAGCCTTGCGCCCACGTAATAATTAAACTATACATACTACATACTTTAAATTGTATTAAAAAGTGACAAAAAATAAAATATGACTGACACACTCAGTATGAATTTAATGCACATTTATATAATAAAAAATAAACAAGTAGTAATTAAGTACAAATGAGCGATTCCAAAATAACATAACTTAAGTACAGACCTAATTTAGCATAATTTAAGTACTATCGCAAATTCTGCAAGAAATGTGTGAGATTATTTGGGCTGTGTATCCAAAGGAGTATGGCAGAACACCATTAGGAACCTCTACAACTTAACAACATGTAGCAATGTCTGGATATGTTGTGTCACACACAGCTTCTGTATGTGTTGCTCAATAAATACTGTATAACCGAAAGTCACCTCCATACACACCTCACTTCCAGACCACCACATCCATCAATTTAGATGTATTCCTGTTATTCCTTATCCCTTATATTATCCCTTATTCCTTTATTCCTTCTGATGCTAGTTTAACAGTGCAGACACAAGGCGTGAAAATAGAATGTAGACGGGGTGAAAATAGCAAAAAAGTGGGTCAAAAAGCACAAACAAAGAGAACAAAGAAAAACATAAAACATAAACAAGGAACACATGGGGAGGATAATAAGGGGGTGGGGTTACAAATAAGAAAATAAGACACAGGTGGTAAAAGGAATGACTGGGCGGAGACAAGAGAGAAACAAAACAGAGCCATGTGCTGCAGAGCACATGGCTAGGAACACAATAACAAGGGAAATCGGGAAAAACTAGGAAAAAACAAGCAAGAACAAATGACAGGAACAGAAAGATCCAAGAAAAGAAAGGCGTAACACTGACATGTGTTAAAATGTAGAATGTAGGGTGTAAGATAGCAAAGAGCAGATCAAAAAGCACGAAAGAAAAACCTACAAATAAACAAGGAACACATGGGGAAGATAACAAAGGGCGGGGTTACAAATAAGACACAGGTGGGAAAGCTAATGACTGGGTGAATCTTTGCCTATAAATCGCTAAAATAGGTCTAAAAAGTTGTGAAAATAGAAAGTTGATGGGGTGTGAGGTAGCAAAGAGCATCAGGACATGCCTTATGCAGGATGTACGATAGGACCCTTAATCTTTGAATCATTTATTGTTCTATTTATTGTAACTTTTATCTTACATCGGAATTGCATTGCTTATGGCTGCAGATAATAAGTTTTTATTTATATATAAAAATAAATATATATAACATGTATTCTTTTCCATCTGCGCTGCTCTAACTGAACCTCTAACTCTAAAGGTTAGGTTGCCTCTACCTTCTCCAAACTCTGAATCAGTGACGAATGAATCATACGGTTTAATATGGTTAATATTGACAATGCCTAATTAAATCCGGTCGCTATCAAGGGGCACATCTCTCTGTAGACGTGTTTTTTGGAGAAGTGACATTTACTTCAAATATGTGATGAGTAACTGCAACTTAAAGGTCACTATGATCTCTCTGCTTCTTGACCTTTAATTTGAAAGATTTGGAAGTACTTTGACTTGCAAAAGAGTTCGGAGAATGTGTCTGCGGAAAAACAAACATGATAAAACCAGGATTAACTCTATTAGTTACGGAGAGACCGAGAGGAAACACATTAACTCCTCGCTGGAAAGGTCAGGACGTTACGGCAGCAATCAAGACCTTTTAGACTTTTTTATTTAGGCTTCTGAACTGTAATGAAGTGCTGGGATAATCCATTTGATCCAATTTCATTTGTAATCAGAGTTCTTTCTAATTGCTTATCTAATTGCTTATCTCTGGGTTATGAGTCATTTTATAATTTTATAACACTTTATAACACTTTCTATGAATGTCATCTCTATTAGATCTGTATAACTACACTCATAACATATTATATAATGCATTAGTGCATTCATAAAGCATTATAAGCATGGCTATAAAATAAATATTCGTAAAAATGCACAATCCATTATAGCCATGTTAATTGTGCATTATGACTATGATGGCTATGGTGGCTTATACATTTTCATATATACATATACAGCCATGTTTATAATGCCTTATCAATGTGTTATAATATGTTATAAGTACGTTTATAGTGTCTTATAGAGATAACATTCATACAAGATGTTACATTATTATATAACATACCTACAGTATTATAAGCACAGCTTATAATGTGTTATTAACCCAATTCCACAACTCATAATGCATAATACACATGATATTAATGGATTACACCTTTTTATAAACATTTTTCGCCATGTTTATAATGACTTATGAATGGGTTATAATAAGTCTATCTATCATAAATAATCTAATCCCACAGTGAAAGTCTGCCACTTAACTTGCACAAAGTGCACAGAGACCTGTTATAATACATTATAAGGGACTATAACTAATACTATTGTAAATACAATAATAATTCATGAGTGGTTAAAATATATATATTTTATATTTTGTATATTATACAGTGTGTGTTAATAAGTTTACAAGCTTTTTTTTAGTCATAAGCCAGGACTTTTTTGGGTTTTTTTTTTTTTTGTATGATGTATGACCGGTTATATGTTTTTTACAAATGTGTATAATCATGTTTATAATTCCCAATGAATGCATTATAATCTGTTATGGGTACAGTATGTTTACAGAGTCTTATTGAGATGACCTTCATTGATAGTGTTGCTGTAAATTTTTTAGATGAATACAAAAATAATAAAATAAAATGGAAATGAATGAATCCTCGGTAACACTTTCTATGAATGACATCTCTATAAACATATTTATAACACATTATAATGCATTCATAAGGTATTATAAACATGGCTATACATATTTATAAAAATGTATAAGTCATTATAGCAATGTTTATTATGCATCAGGAACTGTGATTATTATGCATTATTAGCTGTGTTTATAACATGTTATACATCAATACCAAGCAACTCAGTCCCAGCTTGTAGACTTTAAGCATTAAAATCTTTCAATTTATAAACAAACCCACAGTAATCCTATAAATATATATATTTTTAATTCACTCATGAATCATACTTGTCTTGAATATAATATTATACTATTTAGTCAATTATAATGTATTATAACAGGTCTTTGTGCGCTCTAAGTAAAGTGACAGACTTTCATTGTGGGACTTGATTTTTAACGATAGCTATATACTATTTTAACATGTATGTCATAAGCATAGCTTATAATGTATTATGATCACAAGTCATAATGCTTAACAAACATGGCTTTAGTGGGTTATGCATTTTTATAAATATTTATAGCCATGTTTATAATGCCTTATGAATGCATTATAATATGTTATGAATATGGTTATAGAGACTAATAGAGATGACATTCATAGAAAGTGTACCCGAATTCTCTCCCGCCTCGGCTTGTTACCACCTCCAGTAAATTGCTCATTGATCACGTCTTCTTACAGAAAGCCTCAGATATTCAATTTTGGAAGGTCGGAAACGGCAAATGAAAAGTTTATCTTTCATCTCTCTCCCTCTTTTCTCAGGTCCGGCAGCGAAGAAGAAGTATGTGAGCTACAACGACCTTGTGATCTAACGGACCTCCGTCAAAGGAGGGAAGCAATCAGCGAGGGATGCTTGGTCTTTTGCCATTTTTTTTTCGGCAAAAGGAGAAACGGGAGGAAGAAAAAGAAGGAAAGAAGGTTTTTATTTCCCTTTGGTGTACTGCCCACTCACATCCAAGGTCCCGGACCGTGATTGGTTGCGATTGGGTCGTTGGTCGTACTGTACATCCTACTACTGCACTCAAGGATATCAGCTGATATTTCTATACGTCCTTGGATTTGAGCGAGACGGAGCGAAATTCCTGAAGATTCCGGATCCAAAAATTCCAAAAATTTCAAAAATTTATCTTTTTTTTTTATTATTTGTTTTTCTTCCGTTTTTGCACAACGCACTGAATGGGATGATTTAACATCAACGGCACAAATCGGATTCGAGATGTTCCAAAAATGTCTTTCCAAACTTTTAAAAATAAAAAATACTGTTTTATTTACTGTCTATTTTTTTTTTCTTCGTCAAAAGAGGAAGCACATAACGGACGGGACGACACAGCACAGCACAGCACAGCAGTCAGCACAGGCACAAATCTCAGCTCCTCCTGATTCGTTCTGGCCCTACAAAGACAAAAAGACAAAAACCTGAAAAAAAAAGACCTGAAAGACCTTTCTGAAGGCGTTTTTGGTTGTTTTTTGCTCTGATAATCTTCAAAAAAGTCGTGAAAAATCGTTTTTTTCAGGGTGTCTCTCTCTCTCTCTCTCTCTCTCTGTTTCTTTCTCTAAGGGCAAAATGGCACAGAGCGAAACAAAGACTAAAAACTGAAAACTAAAAACTAAAAACTAGAACTAAAACTAAAAGGATGACGGCCCAGAGGGGAGGGGCTACCTATTGTCTTTACATGTACTTCCAAACTGCAAGTTTTCCAGACTTCCCTGTGCAAGTTTGTGTGGTTCTTTAGCATTCCTGTTACCTTTGCTGTTGGACGATTTTTTCGAAATTTTTGATTTTTTGATTTTTTGTTTCTGAGAATTGTTTTTGTTTTGTTTTTTTTCGTTTGGGATTTCTCTTATTCGTTCTTAATTCTTGCCTCTTGGATGCACATTATATTAAAGCCATATTCTTCTCTTTGAGATGTCAAACCCTGTTAACCATCCTCTTCATTTTTTGGGTCGGGGTTCCCCAGAGCTCCCAGTTTAAAAATGGGTTCCATATACAAGGCTTTAGCCTCACATCCAGTAAAACCTCTGCCAGTAAAATCAATTCATAAAGTGATTAAAAAATAAAAAAAGAAATATTACTTTATGAGGGTTTCGTAGACCATCGACTGTGTTTTTTCTCAGTGACTTTCAGGAGAAGTTACGTTACGGTGTTGGCGATACACGTTGCGTTGCATTGGAGATATATTGATATATATGTATGGTATGATAACGAAATTCCACAGACTTGACTTGACTTGACTTAACTTAACGGTGTTGCTGATTATTTAAAAAAATACTAAAAAAAAAAAGCAAAAACAAAAATAATAAGGTGTTCACGTAGCAGTTGTCAATGCATGCCTGGTATGTTTGATGTTAACTTGAAGTAAACTTGAAGTAAACTACGTCGCCACCAGAAGGCTTTCATTTTGGCCTGTTCTCAAAAAGAAAGATAGAAAGGGAAAAAAAAGAAAAAACATTATTTTTAATTTAAATTTTCGTTTCCAATCTTTTCCGTACATCCCTCATTCCTTTCTTCCTCCACTCCGCCACAAACCTCCACACACTCAAGGCAGAATATGGCTTTAATTTGTTTGGGAAATTTTTAACTGCCCTGCAAACCAATGGAGAAATTGTGGGAAAAGAAAAAAAAATAAAGAAATGAATATGAATATATATTTCAAAAAAATGCAAAAAAAAAAGAGATTTAAAACCGAAATAAAAAGCATGTATGTTTTATACTGTTTGTACTAAGTATATTCATGTTGCCCTTGCTGCTTATGTGCCAATATTGTGGGAGACATTTAAGTTTGGCCACTCATGCAACTATACTGTGGTGTTGTCCAAGAATGTATCAACATGAAATAAAACCATTTGGTTATTTTTATTTTTTAATTCCCAAAAAAGAGAGAGCAATTTCTGTTTCTTATATTGATATTAATTTTTAATTCACTCAATTTGCTAGCAGATAGAATTTTTTTTATTACTGCACTAACATCTTACATTATTTTATGTATTATATTGCATTTAATATACAAAAAAAAAAAAATCAAGAAAAGCTTAATAGATTTACGTTACAAAACAGTAAATTACGTTGAGTAAACATCAGTTTCACAATTTACAATTAGAGATCTTACAAAAGACGTCACCAGCTCTATATTTATCACTTTCAGTCTCTTTCAGAGTGAGCCGTTTAAGGGCTATGTCTCCTTTTTTTATGCAAATAAGCTGTTGCTGACCACACCCCATGTTTATGCTGAGTGTTTGGCAAACATTAGTGTTAGCTTATGCCAAAAAGTAAAACACTCTATCTCAAACTATCTATCTAGTTCATGCTTAACTGTGGTAGAATAAAAAAAAAACTCCACACAGCCACAGACAGTAGATAAAGATCCCTCACTCAGAAGAAGTCTACTGGAGAATCTTGCTGTGTATTGTGTATTGTTGAGGTTTTCAACCAAAATGACGGAAATGTTAGATCTTTAACTAAAGATCTAGTAGGGGGGTGGGGCTCTGGTGGGGGTTGACAGGTAGGTGAGGGGTGGAGCCAAGGTGGCTCTATGCAGATGTCCTTCTTGTGACATCACACTAAGCATATGATGATTCCTGACACCATACTGACACCAACATTTGAATGGATTTTTATTTTAAACCCAAGTAGAAACATCTTAAAACATCTATAAAATTAAGTTTTAATAATATGTCTCCTTTAAAACTAACCCTCTTAGTTTGGAGGCTGCAATTTAGCCTGGCTAACGTCTAAAGCTTTAGCATTAGCTTTAGCATTAGCATTAGCAAAAGTGGGATGCATTTCTTTGGTATAATGTACGTATCGTTTCCTGGCTTTAATTGCACACAAATGACACCACAAATTGAGGTTTTTCTTTATGTGTATCAGATTTTAGCCTTAAAAACATATGGAATCTTTCCTTTAGGCTACAATTTAATAATGCAATTATTTCCCAGTGTTTCTCATGAAGCTACAGAAGTTGTTTTTTTTCACTTCCAGACGACATTCTCGGTTTATATTCTCTGTTTATATGTACAGAAATACTTAAGAGTCATATTTGTTCTCTATTTTTATTCCCTTGTTTACCAGCCAAGAGAGTTTGCTTATAATTATACATAACAGCGTAGCCGTTAGCAATTCCCCGGGCTATAGAATTCCATGCTACATATAGGTCGTTTTCTTTTTCACGCTATAGAGTCGTGCAGTGTTTGCATGATGCCATGCTGAAGATAAATGCTTTATTCATGCTTAAAGTTAATGTATTTATTTATTCATGTTTTATTCCTTCTTTTTCTCTCTTTGCTCAGTGAAGTGAATGAACATCTACAAGTAAATGATAATTAAAGGCCATTAACAGAAGATACCAAGTTACAAGTGACAAGACAAACTACAGGGGTTGGACAATGAAACTGAAACTGACTCTTCATTAATTGCACATTGTACCAGTAAGAGCAGAGTGTGAAGGTTCAATTAGCAGGGTAAGAGCACAGTTCTGCTCTAAATATTACAATGCACACAACATTATGGGTGACATACCAGAGTTCAAAAGAGGACAAATTGTTGGTGCACGTCTTGCTGGAGCATCTGTGACCAAGACAGCAAGTCTTTGTGATGCAGCATCAAGAGCCACGGTATCCAGGGTAATGTCAGCATACCACCAAGAAGGACCAACCACATCCAACAGGATTAACTGTGGACGCTGTAAGAGGAAGCTGTCTGAAAGGGATGTTCGGGTGCTAACCCGGATTGTATCCAAAAAACATAAAACCACGGCTGATCAAATCACGCAGAATTCAATGTGCACCTCAACTCTCCTGTTTCCTCCAGAACTGTCCGTCACCACAATCAATTATTAAGTGGTCTAAAACCAGGTGTTTCAGTTTCATTGTCCAAACCCTGTACTTTACACTACTTTACCACTCAATTAAGTTTCAATTTCAACTAACAAGTTAATTGGTTTAGGTTAAAAAGGCTACAAGTACCTGTTTACTCAAATATAATATTACTACTGTACATTACAGCCCCAATTCATAAAAGGTTGAGGCAGTGTAATAAATAAACAAAAACATGTTTTTACATTTAGATTGACTTTTATTTAATTACAGTCTTTATAAACATAAAATATTTCCCCCTAGACATTTAAATGGTCATCCCCCTCATTGTGAACATGTGTGCAATACCAAACACTTCCTGAGTTAGAGTTAAAAAAGAGTTCCTCTATTTAATTTATCATGCATTTTACATTTTTTACATCCAATCTTATATTTATATTTAAATTCCCACTATAAATACTATAACTGCCTTAAGAAGAACAAGTTTGATTAATTGCCGTTAATCATTAATCTGATTAAATGTTTTTAAATGATTGACACCACTACTTTTTTTTACACTTATTTCCTTATATTTTATGTAGTATATTATTGGTTACTTATCTATCTGGTTACTTGAATACCAACAAGAAATATAGTCTGAAAAGAGTGTAAAGAATGGGAAATGCATCCTTTTCTTCAAACATCGCCAACATTTCTGTCCTGCGTGACAAAAAAACATACAACGCCATCAAAGCTGCCATTGATTGGCGGGGTATTAGCACACACAGCCACTGCGCCCTGACTGACAGCATGCAGATTCAGCAGAAAGCAGTGCATGCTGGGTCTTCTGCTCATCACAGGCTGACAGAAGCGTCTCTCGGTCGAGGCCGGCGAGGCAGAGTGTGAGGGGACAGAGTGTCTCTGAGGTTTCTGGGGTGAATAAATACTAAATTGCACGGTTCATAAAAGACCTTCGCTAAACTGCTTCCTTTTATTCTCACTTGCCGATCAACCAAGAGGTTGACTGGAATATAATCAAGAGGAAGATGGATGATCACAAGCCATCAAACCACCAAACTGAACTGCTTGAATACATTTTTGCACCAGGAGTAAAGCAGTTATCCAGTTATAAAGTTATCCAAAAGCAGTGTGTAAGACTGGTGGAGGAGGACATGATTAAACTGTGATTATTATTATTTGGTTGTTCCACCAAATATTGATTTCTGAACTTTTACAATTTTATGAATATGAACTTGTTGTTTTCTTTGCATTATTTGAGGTCTGAAAGCTCTGCATCTTTTTTTAGTTATTCCAGCCATTTCTCATTTTCTGCATTTTTCATAAATGCCCTAAATGACAGTAATTGTATTTGGAATTTGGGAGAAATGTTGTCTGTAGTTTCTAGAATAAAACAACAATGTTCATTTTACTCAAACATAAACCTATAAATAACCAAATCAGAGAAACTGATTCAGAAACTGAAGTGATCTCTTCATTTTTTCCAGAGCTGTATGTGAGCATTTGTGGTTGCATCATTCGATATGGTCGTATTAATTTCCAGGCATAACAGGAGTAGAAACAGTCAAGTCAAGCCAAATAAGTCAAATTCAAAAACTCTTCGTATTTCTTCAGGTTCTATTTCAGGTTATTAGAAGAGCCAATCACGAACAAGATCAAGAAGAGGAAGAACAAATAAGACTTAGATGAAAAATCAAAGCTGGTCACAAATAACTCTTTCTCTGATTTGATGAGGTCTTTCCCTCTATCAGAAAAGAAATAGCAGGTGTCAATAAAACCCAATTTGTTCCGTCTACGGGAAGCAAGTTATTAACCTGGCGTTGGGCCACTGTAGGCTCCCGGTGTGGCCTTTCCATTTACTCCAGCGCTCGGCGCAGGGTGTGCAGGAGAAGCTATGAAAGTCGCATTGATCTCTTTCAACTGCATGCTAAGTAAGTATTTGACATTTCATCTCGGGTCCGTCTGGCAGCGGCACAATGACATTAACTCCGTCCTGCCTGGAAGCGAGAGGCTCGGCGGCGCATGCAGGTGCAGGTGAGCCGGCGCACGCTTTCCCTTTGTGCCGAATGCCGTCGCCGTGATGAAAATGGGCCGATTACCTCGCCTCCACTCATCTTTAATCACAGAGATGAAATGTCAAGCGAGGGAGGGAATATTCATGAGGGCTTGCTGTTGATCGCTGTATATTTATTGAGCATTATCAGGATCTCTGCGCCGGCGTACTCAGGGCGCCCGGCTCGTCCTTGGACTTGGTGGCAAACTTGTTTCTGGTGCTTGTAAATCAACAAATGTGGAGGCTTTCACATCATCCAGAGCTTTGTTCTGCTGCTGTCTGTCTACAAAAGCTTTTCTAGATCGTTCTGAAATGGCAAAATATACAGCCTTAGAAAAAATTAAGAGACCATTTCAAAGTGATTCACTACTTATAGTTTTATGTTTAAATAAACTGAACATTGTAGTTTTATTCTATAAACTACAGACAACATTTCTACCAAATTACAAATAAAAATATTGTCATTTAAAGCATTTATTTGCAAAACATTATTATTAGAAATGAATAAGAAAAAAATGACTAAAAAGACTACAACGTTGAAACCCCCCTATAATATTTTAAATTCTAACTGGATTCAGTGCTTTCTGCACATTTCTTGCTTGGAACTTTATTCAGCAAGGAAAAAGTGCTATCTTAATATCTTAACATGAAAAAACTTGATATCTAATTTACAAGATCTTTTGTTAAAATAGGGCAGCTATGGAAGTGTTGCTAATACAACTTTGATGGGTGGAGAGGGGTGGGGGTCTATGTGATGGGGATTGTTACTCTCAGGGGTGGAGGGGTGTTATGGGAAGAATATTTGTGATGGTTAGAGGATGGGGGGTTGATGGTAAAATGAGGAGATGGAAGGTGATGGGTTTATGTCTATGTTATTATCAGTACAGTGATGGCGGCGCTCAGAGCTGAAGCTAGCATTATTATAGGATATAAAAAGTGATTTATTTAAGTGTCAGGGCTCCCCGGATTCTAGTAAGGAGGTGTGGAGCTACTTTGAGCTGCTGGATAACGGTGTAAAAAGTGATTTATCGGGGTAAATTATGCCCCGTATCTCCCAGTCTGAAGGATGTTTGTTGGATAAACTGTTAAAATTTCTGGATCTCTGAACGCTGTGGGAGAACTGAGGTGTGCTGTTCATCAAAGATTTTTTTTATGTAAAATCTATTCACTGGATCTGGACCCGTCTTCCCCACCCACAGACCGTTGCACAGCAGTATCTCTGCATGTGTTCGGCAGCACAGGTACAGTGAGAGCGCTGCACAGTTTCTCTGTTTGGAGATTCAGAGGCGAGATTTCCCGAGCTGCAGCTACAGCGCTGTAGTTCTGGAAGCTGGAGTCATGTTAGGTTTCCCATCCGCTGAGTTCTGTCACGAGCACAGCAGTGGGCTGAGCAGTCGGATGGGAGAAGCCGGTAACGAGTCGACGCCGGCAGACTGAACCTTCCACCGGGGCTTTGCTGTGAGCTCCTCAGATCTGAGCGAATGAGTATTCTCAGAAAAGAGAAAGATCTGCACCAAAGCCAGTCGTCTCTGCTTCTGTACTGAAGAGGGAGGAGTGAAGAAGACGGTTTATCTACAAACGTTCCTACTGCAGATACAGTATTTGACAGCTGTCTGGGTCTGCTGTCACTAAAAAAGACAAAAAAGAAAGAAATATCTGAGTTAATGGCCATTGCTATCATCCCAGCGTCCAATTTTTACCAAGTAGAAGATACGAACGTGCCAAAGTCATAGCTCACCCGGCTCTTAAAGGGAAATGAAAGGCAAATGATTTATAAATGGTTTATTTCACGTTCCAATCTCACGTCCAAAACACACCCATTATTAATAAAGATAATTAGTTAATGCCTTTTGAGCGTTTTAAAATAAAAAGTACAAGGTGTACTTTTCCCATCGTTATGATAGCAAAGACACACTGAAAGGCCATGAATCAAGCTACGCCGTGCATTGTACTAACATCAGGCCCTATATATCTGACCAGCTACAGCCCATAATTTTATCAGAAGATAAATTATTGAATGCTGGTGATCTTCGGGCCCTCAGGTGGCACTGCTTTAGCGTATTTACTATGCACTGAAAATTTATTTACATAGAATTTCTGAAATCAAGCAGCTAATAAATAATTCATTGACATTTCTGCTCTACATACTATGGTTATTATTAACAAAATAATAAATGCAGGGTTTAAAAAGTTAAAGCAGATATAAAACTTTTTTATTTTTAAATCTATTGCCATGTGTGCAAGGTACAGAATAACAAGGATAATATTATACAAAAAAATAAGGAATTATGTCAGTAAAATTCAGATTTTTTGTAGAGCTCCTTTCTGTAGAATAACATTAAAAAAGACCCCAAAACTTTTTTTTTTCTAAAGAGCAATTCAATTGGACTTCTCTGGATTTTAAAGTCCTCTAAACTACAAATCCCAGTGCCCCACATCTGTGATGCGAGGCATTTTGGCCAAGTTACTATATAAGGCCACCTGTTTTGATGGTTCAATAGATGTTTCTCGTGAAAAGAAGGTCTGAGATACACCTTGGGCGATTCATCTCTGGAGTAAACAAGCCAGCAGATGGCCTTAAAATGCGCATTGAAATATTTAATCTCAGCTTGGGCGGCCGGTGCACAATTTCCCTTTCTGACGCCGGTGTTGGCAAGAGCTGTAAATTTCACGGATCACTTCCTGTATTTGAATTTCCTGTCAAAGACTGTATTTAGTGAACAGGGGAAATCCGGAAGGAAACTCAATGAGGACAACATGACTGCTGCTCAAATGCTAAACGCTAATTGTTTATTCTAGTCATGTACTGCACCATTTAATTCTGTATAAATTATAGCGTAAATTCTTTGTATAAATCAGAGTCTGATACTTCTGGTGTTCAGATACAGAAAAAAAGCAATATGGAAGAAAAGCAGTAACGATTGGGGGATATACTGCAAAAACAAACAAACAAAAAAACTTAGAGATGCTTTAAAGACTCTTTAATATGGGACGAACATCTTTTGTAAAATTGCAAAGATTTGAGAAAAGTGTGAGTGAATTTATCTATGCCGATGGGCGTGGTAGTCTCAAAGTGGGGGTATTACGGTAATTTTCTCTGCTTAGAAGGGCAGAAGCTTTGCGCCATTAAAATAGCAATCTGCCAAAGTCAGAGCTCATCTGGCTCTTAAAGAGAATTAAAGAGTATTGACATGCTGACTGGTTTATTTAATGTTATGCCCAAAACACATCTATGATTAATTAAGAGAATTAGTACCTGCTGTACTTTTCCCATCGTTACGATAGCCAAGACAACTTGATTTAACTTGACCGCCATGTTTTTTTGGACTGTGAGAGGAAACCAGAGACTTTCGCTTTAATCGAAGAACTTCAGAGCTTGCACTGTGAATTAAAGGGGTTATGTGAAATTACAGGGTTTGGACAATGAAACTGACGGAAACACCTGGTTTTAGAGCACAATAATTGATTGTGGTGACGGACAGTTCTGGTGGAAACAGGAGAGTTGAGGTGCACATTGAATTCTGCCGTGATTTGATCAGCCGTGGTTTTATGTTTTTTTTTTTTGGATACAATCCAGGTTAGCACCCGAACATCCCTTTCAGACAGCTTCCTCTTACAGCATCCACAGTTAATCCTGTTGGATGTGGTCGGTCCTTCTTGGTGGTATGCTGACGTTACCCTGGATACCGTGGCTCTTGATGCATCACAAAGACTTGCTGTCTTGGTCACAGATGCTCCAGCAAGACGTGCACCAACAATTTGTCCTCTTTTGAACTCTGGTATATCTCCATAACACAATGTTATAGTGTGCATTGTAATATTTAGATCAGAACTGTGCTCTTACCCTGCTAATTGAACCTTCACACTCTTACTGCTCTTACTGGTGCAATGTGCAATTAATGATAAAGATTGGCCACCAGGCTGCTCCAATTTAGCCATGACACTTAAAATCCCACACTAAAATGATGACAGGTGTTTCTAAATCATATTGAAGGAAGTTTGAGATGTACAGAGACGTTCACTTGTGCCGACCTTCACTTGACTTTCTCCAGCTTCTTCCAACAGGAGCTTTAGGAAACCGTCTTTATTCTGCAGATCACTGTGACAACCTGTGAGTGATAGAACGTAAAGAGTGTGTTGGTTTGTATGTTGGAGCGTGTGTGTGTGTATTGTGGTGTGTTTGTGTGTATGTATGGGTGTGTATGTGTTGGTGGGGATTGAGGCAAAGAGAAATTTAAAGCCTCTGTACTCAAAAATTCCATTAGTGGGATCTGTCAGAGAATGTTCCTGTTTAAAGGGATGGTCGCGGCTCTTTTTTACGAAGCTTTTAGGACTAGATAGGGGGTGGTGAGGGGTGGGGGGCGGGGTTTAAAGCGAGCGTTGGGGCAGGGGGGGTCGTGTCTGAACTGTGATTCATGTGTTTTGGAGGGCACCAGCAGTCTTTCACCTTTTCAGCCCATTTAAGTCGTGACTCAGGGCTGTAATTACTGCCGTTATTTAGGGAACTGCCAACAGTTTGTCACTAGCCGTTATTACGTAAGAAGTCTGGGAGCTTTGCTTAAAAAAAAGGCTTGATGTTCACATCCGATTATTTTTATTTAAATAAATAATTTTTATAAATTTTATGAAAGAATTTAATCTGTCGCTAACTTCCTCAGTCCTCAGATTTTCCTAAAATAAGGGTCTTAGATTATTTGTATTTTTTAAAGACATATTAGTTCAGCATTTTCCAAGATCTAGAACAGGGGTCAGCAATTAAATTTGGCCATGGTATTTGCCAGATATTTTCCAAGCCATTACCTGGGGCGGCCACAAAAAACAAAAAAAAAAAAAAAAAAAAAAAAAAACTCTCGGTAACACTTTCTATGAATGTCATCTTTATTAGATGCTATAACCACATGCATAACATATTATAATGCATTCATAAGGCATTATAAACATGGCTATAAATATTTATAAAAATGCATAACCCATTATTATGGCCATGTTTATTAAGCATTATGACCTGTGATCATAATACATTATAAGCTGTGCTTATAATATATATGCTAAAATAGTCTCTATCATCTCTATCATTAATAATCTAGTCCTGCAATGAAAGTCTGGCACTTTACTTAGAGCGCACAAAGACCTGTTATAATACATCATAATAATAGTATATTCAAGACAAGAATAATTTATGAGTGGTTAAATAAATATATTTATAGGATTATTGAGGGTGTGTTTATAAGTTGGAAGCTTTTTTAGTCATAATACTTTTAGTCTACAAGCTGGGACTGAGTTTCTTGGTATTGATGTATAACATGTTATAAACACAGCTATTAATGCATTATAATCACAGTTCATGATGCATAATAAACACAGCTATAATGAGTTCTACATTTTTATAAATATGTATAATCATGTTTATAATGCCTTATAAATGCATTATAATGTGTTATGAGTATGTTTATAGAGTCTTATAAAGATGAGATTCATAGAAAGTGTTAGCAAATAAACTCTCGGTAACACTTTCTATGAATGTCATTATTAGATGCTATAACCACATTCATAACATATTATAATGCAATCATAAGGCATTATAAACATGGCTCATAATATAAAAATAATGCCTTATGAATGCATTATAACGTGTTATGAGTATGTTTATGGAGTCTTATAAAGATATAAAGACATTCATAGAAATTGTTACCAAACTCTCTTTTGGAATATGAAGCACTAGAAGTAAAAATTGTTGGCTGAAAAAAAGTACTTTTTAGCTTTTTTTCAGTTATTAAATATTATATTATTTTTGACAAATCAGGGCATGCAATGATAAAGTCTTTGAAGATTTACCATAGACCCCAGAGTGAAAGTAAGCATGCAGATTATGGTGTTTTGAGACAGTAAAGGGCGTTATAATGAACGAATAAAGCATGGAAGTATGGAAATATAAAGGTAAGTCGGTAACACTTTCTATGAATGTCATCTTTATTAGACTCTATAACTACACTCATAATATATTAGAATGCATTCATAAGGCATTATAAACATGGCTATAAATATTAAAAAAAAAATGCGTAACCCACTATAGCCATGTTTATTGAGCATTACGACAATTAAGCATTACGATAATAATACATTATAAGCTGTGCTTATGATTTACATGTTAAAATAGTATATATCTATCGTTAAAAAAATCTAGTCCCACAATAAAAGTCTGGCACTTTACTTAGAGTGCACAAAGACCTGTTATAACACATTATAATTGACTATAACTAATATTATATTCAAGACAAGTAAAATTCATCAGTGGTTAAAAATATATTTATAGGTTTACTGAGGGTGTGTTTATAAGAAGTTTATAAGAAGCTTTTTTAGTCATGATACAGGCATGCAGATTGCGTTATAATGAAAAAATAAAGCATGGAAGTACAGAAATATAAAGGTACGTATATTTTTAAGGTGTATTTCACATAAGATTTCTCAAAAACACTTCACACCCTCTTTTTTATTTGTCACAATGTATGAATCATGTTAATGTGTTGATGCATTACTGAATAATTAAGCTGTATAAACAATGCATGCTTTTTAAACAATGCAATTTGCGTCAATGTGTTTCTAAGGGTTCAAATAAAAATTCTCGATTCATTCGGAAGAACGGTGCTCTGAAAATCAGCTGCAAGCATCACTATTTAATGCTGCATTTAACCTGTAAACTGTTTTTAAGCCCTTATCCAACAGCTCCACACAGGTAGACCCTCCATCCTGGTGGAAATCCATGTTGCCATAGCAGCAAGCCCTGCTGCAATAAAAAATTCTCATTCCAAAAATAAGCTTGTTTGACCCACATAACCTCCAAACGTTTGGACGCATCGTGTCTTTTCTACATAATATTGATTATATGTCAGCGAGTCTAAACAAAGCTAAAGTGCTCACGCCGCCTCGGCCAGGAGCCTTTGTAGAGGCGAAGCTGGCCGGCGGCGGAAAAGTTGAGTCTGGAGCTGCTGGAGGGATCTGATCAATGCATCATCATGACCAACTCAATAGAAAATCAAATTAGCAGTACATTTGCAGTTCCCAATCTCCATCCAAAATAGACACGCTTCAATATATAGTGCTCCTCTAATAACTATCAAACCTTCTCCAGTGCACTTCACTGCATTATTCTCAGCTTTCTTTATGGATTAGATAATAAAATGAATTATGAAAGATGTGAAGCATCGCCATGCTCTCCAACGTTTAAAAGGTTTATGAATGGTTCTTGCGTAGGCTTTTATAGGCCCTATGATTTCCACGATGAAGTGGAATAATAATATGGGGCTGAATTGTGAAATCGAGGCACAAAAAATAAATTGTTTTAGATAGAAAAAGATTTTTTATTTTGGCTCATAAGGTTGCTAAACATAATAATAATCTCTGATCCATTTAGAATGCTTAGATATCAGAACGTCCAATAAGAAAGTTCCAAATACAAATTTTTGAACACTTTACATACTAACAATGGATGGTCCATTGTTGATGCTCCATAGATGCTCACTGCCTGCGTTGTTTAAATACCGTAGCAACAGTGCTTCTGGTTATATCTACACTAATGGAAGATGAAATTGAGCCTCAGTTTTCAGGTAAATTTCTGGTGTATCGCTATCTTGGCAGTAGAAAACACAGGTGCACCACTGACTGAAAACAACCTAGACAAATATCAACAGTCAGACGTTTATTGCTATCTTGGCAGTGAATGGTCAACATGTTTATCCGCAGTTATTTGCAATTTTCATGCATCTTGGCCTCATGTTCTCCTCCACCAGTCTTACACACTGCTTTTGGATAACTTTATGCTGCTTTACTCCTGGTGCAGAAATTCAAGCAGTTCAGCTTGGTGGCTTAATGGTTTGATGGTTTGTGATCATACATCTTCTTCTTGATTATATACCAGAGGTTTTCAATTTGGTAAAATCAAAGAAACTCATAATTTTTAAGTGGTCTAATTTTTATTTTTATTTTTTTCAAATCTGTAGGGCAAAAAAAATATGCAACGTTTCAGAACTTCTCGGAGGGATATATTTTTAATTATGCTTGATGCCAGAACACTATAACCCAGAGTACTGGAACAATTTGGAAGGGTAACTCTCTACAAAGGGACCTCAATGTCCTCCAATGTCAAAACAAGACACTTGGCTCCTCCATGCCTCTTTCTTAAGCTCAGTCTGTCAGACTCTGAGCTTTTGGACGTGTCCTGACAAATCGAACAATCAGAACAGAAGCTGGTGATGGTTTGTTGAAGCCTGCTGGTTTGTTTTCTGCCGCACTGAGGCCTCGTCCCAATCCCACAGTGACAACCTCCCCTGTCGGGTCAAGCCCAATCCAACAACAGAACCCAGCTGATGGAGATAGATGCCCTCTGGAGCTGAGGGAAAAGGCGTGAAGTCCGTTAACGAATCGGAAAAGGCTCCTGTATGGCACCTTCTGCACTACAAAGGCAGGAAAAGCCATTATCTCCTGCGGTATGTATAGAGAAGTATATAGGAAATAGGGTACAATCTGAATTCAATCCATGTCTTTCCTGAGATCAGAGGCAACTCAGCTTCTCTCAAATAGATACCTGAGAGGTGTACCTGATCCAGCAGAACTCTGGACAAGATAGAAGATTTGATGGCAAAAACTTAGGATCTTCTTTTTATCAATTGTGTACAATATAGTACAAGTATTCTATTATAAACAGAATGTGATACAAATACAGAAGATGACCCATTGCTGCCTGTTTTTATCTTTTTTTTTTAGGTTATTTGGATCTACTATAAAAGGCTAAGACTATAGGACAAGCCTAATTTCTAATTTGAGTAATAAAACAGCAATCTAGACTGAACAATTACCAACTGGAAAGAAAATAATGAAATTAAACCTAATAACTGTACTTGTGACATGAATAGGAAAGCCTATAATGTGCCTTATAATAGAAAAAAATAGGTATTTTTTTGCTATAGGAATAGTTATTAAGTACAAAGTGAGATCAGTACATGTAAAGATTAAACTGCGAACCTGCGAACACTGTTGTTTCTGCTTTAAACAGTGCAAGAAACCAGGCCAATTTCAAAATACCAAAACTGTTACATCACAGTCTTGACTCATTTTATTTAAATACTATATTTTCATATTATAGTTTTATGGTCAAGTTGTATTGTGGCAAGAAGAAATCAGATTTTTTTGTGTTTTTTTTTTAAATGTTAATTTTTTTGTAGTTAATTTGATCAGTTGTGTAATATCAAGTACGTGTATTCTATTATAAACAACATTTGATACACATACAAAATATGGGTCTTTGCTGTATCCTCTTATCTTTTCTTTAGGTTATTTGGATCTGAAATAAAAGTCTAAGACTATAGAATGAGACTGAACGTAATGAAATGATGCTCAATTGGAATTGTGAAGTTGATGGGAAAGCCTGTAATGGACATCACAATGGAAAAGTAGAATTTCCAGAGTTTAATGTCATGTTGTATTGTAACAAAAAAAGAAGTGCTTTGGAACCATATACAGTAGTTAGCCTATATACCAGGCATTTTTTAAAAACAAAACTATACGAGAGTATTCTAGAAAATGTATTGAAAAGGCAATATATGCACAAAAAGACTTGGAACACCAATCCATTCAATGTATCTTCTGAAATCAAAAGTATTTTAAACAGAGTTTAATTTAATTTAAGACTTTTTTTTTATTGAAGTATTGCTTTAAGAATCATCTGATTGCATTCAGTAACAATACTTAACAAGAATTGGAGAAAACACCATCATTCCAGGTCATACAGGTCAATGCTTTGGGCTTTATACCCCTTAATAGCTAAATTCTAGCATTAGGCTTATGTAGATCCAGTAGATCCAGGCTAATTTGATCCAGAGAGTCTTATTCTATTGGTTATATTCTACTCTATAGGTACTGGACAAGCTGTTTGTACATTTTGCATTTGCACATCTCAGGAATTTGTCAGGAATGGTTTAAATAATGTCAATCCATTATAATCTGTAAACCAGACTTCTTTACCTTTATTACAACTACATTACTGTCAATTAACGTCAATTTCATAGGCCCTACAATAGAACCATGGGGTACAACACAAGACTAAATCAAATCAAGACTTAATCAAAATGCCACCAACTAATTCCCAGCAGTTTGTGAACTATGAGAAGATTAATAAACCGATAATAACTCAGTAATAACTCAATAATAACTTAATAATAATAATATCAGAGAGTTTATAGGCTATAGTACTGAACATTAGCTGAACAGTGCATTCGTCAGCAAATGCTTTCTGATATTTCAGTTAGAAATACAAAATCTGAGCAAAACACAGCAAATCAGTGCTGTTGATTTCTTCCTCTCACTTCCCCTCCCTCCGCTGTTAGCAGATTAAATTTTATACATGTTTATCTACGATATTAATGCCTTTCTGAATATCTGTTCTTCCCCTCGTCTGTATCTGTAGCCTCTGAGCTCTGAGTGCTGAGAGAGCACTATTCCCCTGCTCTGATTCAGGTTCAGGTTTGTGGGGTGCTGTTTTTTTTTTTTTTCTTTCTCTCCTCCACAAAAGTAGCTGACTGGGTTTTGTGGAGGCTGTGAAGATGAATTGTCTTCTAGGTGCTGCTTTATATAAAACCACAGAAGCGTTTTGCTCTAATCTTGTTTCTTTTGTCGTTATACACTGCAAAAAAAACGAAATCTTAGCAAGTGAAATTTCGATTTTTAAGGCAACAGATCTTTTCTTTTTTTATTTATAAGCACTGTAAGTTTTAGACTATTTCGCTTATTTTTGGAATAATGATCTTATTCAGTCTAACTTAGAATTGTCATCTAAAAAATAAGCACAAAGAGTCATCAATCAAGTTATTCTAATTATTGTTTCCTGTGATTTTTGCTTGATTTAAGTCTTACTTTACTTATGTTGAGACTTTGTGATTACTTTTTAAAGTAATCTTACAAAAAACAAAAATAGCTTACTCCATTGGCAGAGATTTTTGCTTAATATAAGCATATATGTCTAAATTTACATATATTTTGTCTTGTTTTCACTAATGGATGTTCTTGCAGTGTACTGTTTTTTGGGGTTATATAAGATTATAGTTTTCACTATAAGATTTAGTGATTTATCCTCATACAGAAACTATTGTAAATTAGATGATACCAGATAGATTTGATATAAAATCGTCTATAGACGAGCCAATTTAGGGCATGTGTCAGTGTGTCTTTGCTATCGTAACGACGGGAAAAGTACACCTGTCATACCTACTTTAATTCCCCTACAATGATATGATGTTTAACCCTAGAAGGCTAGCTAATGCCAGGTAATGTTCACCCACACTGTTTTTAACTCATGTGATTTTCATTGTGTTGCTGTTGTCTAAGTTATATGGGACTTTGTTTAGAGATAATCATTGATGTCATTAATGTTATGGTTGGTTCCCTCTTACTTTTTTGTGTTAGGATGTATTTCTATATCTGTGACCTTGTTTTGTTGTACATTTGGTGTTTCTTAGTCTTTTATAATTATATTTTTATCTTGCTATACTTGCTGTACATGGAAAGAACTGTTGCTATTTAAACTACGCAGGAGAAAGTTGTGAAAATAGACCGGTAACAGGGTGTAAGATAGGGCTCTTAGTATTGTAGAGTACCCCAGGGTCCTATTCTAAGGTCTATGAAATTGATGTAAATTGTGGTAGTACACTATTTAAAGTATAATTTCTTTGGCGCCGAGTGTTTCAACAGTCTACTGCCACTATGATCGGGGGATTGCTGGTTCGAATCCCAGTCATGCAGCTTGCCATCAGCTGCCAGAGCCCTGAGATGCTAAAAGGAGGCAAAATTAGCTAATGGTCCTAGCTAAATTGGAAGAAAATGGGAAGAAATTTAATAAATTTAAAAAAAGTTTAACTTCTTTGAGACGCTTAGTAGTTCTTCTGCTAGACACTATGTAGAAACTACTTAATGTGCTCTAAGAAGCATTCAAGAAAATCCTTTGAAAATAAAAATGACCCTTAAAGCACCTTAAGCTTCAGGAACTGCTGTAAAACTGGCAACCACTGGATCGTCTTTGTCGAGGCCTAAAAGGAGAACACACTTTTTTTCACACATTTGTTTCTGGCTTCCAGCACATCCTTTAAAGTCTTAATGCCAAGCATGAAGTACGTGGGCTTATCTTTTGAAAATTGAACAAAATATAAAGAATCTGACAAATATGCCAAGCTAAAAATAGGCAGTAATCCCCTTTGGATGGGATACGAACAGACATGTAGCCGAAAGGATCTGGCTCAGAATGATCTGCCTCTGGAGGTCCAAATGTTCTGGACTCTTCGGATTTGGACCTTTGCTCTAAGTCTTGGCCTGAACTCATGCTTTGCATTCTGTGCATTAGCCATGCTCTTCCACCACTACTGCCTCTGGAGCCTCCTGCTAATAGAGATAATGCATGTCAAAAGTTCGGGAACACTTTGTCTTCTTCTAGAATTAGATTTTTCTCAGAGATAGCCAGGCACTGCCGGGACAAAACTTTCAAAACATTAAAATCTGTCAAATACACAGGAAAAGAGAAAGCGAAAACGTCCTAACGTTCCATGAAAGTCAATGTAAAAAGATAATAAAAGATTGATGACATTGACGTGATTGTTTGACAGAATGTCAAAGACAACTGACAGATTCACATCAGGTGTGAGGAGGTGGGATGAGATATTTTCACTTCACTGCTTTTCCTAAATATATCTGACTTTCACCAGAGTAAAACTTCCTCCCTGATGTAGCTGCTTTTGTACACTGTAAGCTGGTGTTTGATGGTAGGTAGGTGGGTAGGTAAAGAGTTAGGTTGGTGGGTAGGTAGAGTGGTAGGTAGGAAGGTGTGTAGGTTGGTTGGTTGGTAGGGAGCTAGTTAGGTAGTAGATAGGTAGCTATGTAGGTAGGTAAGTAGGTAGGCGGGTAGGTAGGTAGGTTGGTTCGTAGGTAGGTTGATAGGTAAGTAGGTTGGTGGGTAGGTAGGTAGGTAAGTAGATTGGTAGGATGGTAGGTAGGTGGGTAGGTAAAGAGTTAGGTTGGTGGGTAGGTAGAGTGGTAGGTAGGAAGGTGTGTAGGTTGGTTGGTTGGTAGGGAGCTAGTTAGGTAGTAGATAGGTAGCTATGTAGGTAGGTAAGTAGGTAGGCGGGTAGGTAGGTAGGTTGGTTGGTAGGTAGGTTGATAGGTAAGTAGGTTGGTGGGTAGGTAGGTAGGTAAGTAGATTGGTAGGATGGTAGGTAGGTGGGTAGGTAGGCAAGTAGGTAGGTAGGTATATGGTTAGGTAGAGTGGTAGGAAGTTAGGTGGGTAGGTAGTGTGGTAGGTAGGTAGGTAGGTAGGTAGTTAAATAAATAGGTAGGTACATAGGTAGGTAAGCAGGTAGGTGGGTAAGTAGGTAGGTGGGTAGGTAGGTAAGTAAGTAGGTAGGTAGGTAGAGTGGTAGGTAGGAAGGTAGGTTGGTAGGTAGGTACAGTAGGTTAGTAGTTCAATTAGGTACATAGGTTGGTTGTAAAATTAAAATAGTAAAATAGCTTGGTAAATTAAGTACATATAAGTAAGTTTAATATACTGCAAATAAAATTCTGTAGTTGTGCATTTTTCTAAAACTCAATATAAGGAGTCATGAGGTATTAGAGTCTTGAGTCAAAAATGTTTGAAGGTTATTGATTAAATATTCAATAATTATATTTATCACAGTGTGCTTTTAGAAGAATATCAGCAAACGACTAGCAAAGATTCAATGTAATGTCAATTGTTCAAACTTTAAAAACAAACATTTTCATTTTACTATCTCACCTTAAAAAGTAAAGTTTTGAAACTTTTCTGGTTCAAAGGTGATATTATTATTTTTGTGTTATTTTGTTCCCTTTTAACCTTTTTGTTAATAATATGTAAAGTTATTCCAAATGAACAAAAAATACATATACTCATTTGTATTTAAAACATAAGGCCAGGTGTCCCCAGACTTTTGACCGATGTTGTGTCTGAAATGCATGGAGAGAAAATAAACAGAACCCCCACGTCTGCAAGAATTCACCAGTGGAACAAAACACAATAGTGAACTTTGAAGTGCTAATGCCAGCCTGATGCCAGTCTGATGCCAGCCTGTTGCAGAAGGGTGGTCTATATAACCCGTCTCAGGGGGGGTACGGTGCACGGGGGTTCGATTTTGGGAGTGATAAGGAATTTGATTGACCCAGAGTTCAGAGCCACATTCATTTGATAAGCAAATGAAACAAGTGGAAAAAAAAAACAAGCAAAATGGGACATCTGGGTTTGGGCATGAGATTTACCTAATGGGCAAATTTAGGCAAATAAAAAAAACACAATAAAACTTAGTGCACTAGTACTTGATTAGGCCAATTTATTATTACAGGCAGTTGCTAGACTGTTGCTGCGTAGTCACTTAAGTGATTCTGCTTTTTGCTAGGTGGTTGCTATGGTGTTGCTACATTTTTAATATAATTACTCAGGTTTTCACTGTGCTGTTGCTATGGTGTTGCAATGGAAGTGTTATGACATTTCTAGGTGATGGGCAACAGTAGCCCAAGTGGCTGTAATAGTGTTGCTAAATATATGTTATTCCATGTGGTTGGTACGGTCTTTCTAAGTGATTGTTTCCATGTTGACATATAGTTGCTATGGTTTAAGACAGTTGCTGTGGTTGCTAGGTAGTCTTTCTAAATGTGGTTGCTAGGTGGCTGCAGTGGTGTTTATAGACTGTTGTTGATCAAGCTGGTGGACCCAGAGTTCAAAGCCAGGTTCATTTAATAAGCAAATGAAACAGTGAATCTGTTTTTTGCCAGGTGGTTGCTATGGTCTTGCTACATTTTTGCTATAGTAACTGGTTGGACCACTGCTGTGTCGTCCGCAAGTTGGTTGCTGTCTGTGGCGTTGCTAAGGAGTTGCAATGGAAATTTTGCTAAAAGTTATTCCCGGTGGTTGCTATGGACTTTCTAAATGGTTGCAACCTGCTTGTTTCTATGTTGATAGACAGTTGCTATGATTTCAGACAGTTGCAAAGTGGAGTTCTGTTGCTGCTAGGGTATTATAGGTAGCTGATATAATGTTACCCAGTGGTTGCTGTGGTATTCCAACTGACCTGGTATCTTAAAAAGTTCATTGATGTCGCTACTGTAAATTTTTGATACATGTGGTTTATAGGGTTGATAAGGGATGGATATGGTACTATGCTATTCCATGTGGTTGCTGTGGTATTTCTAAGTTGTGATTAAGTTTATCTTAAAAATATATTGCTATAGGAAAACAGTTCATCCAAGTAGAAGCAGTAGAAGAAACCAGACACTGAAATAAAGTAGTTTTCTTTGAATAGCTGCAATTTTTCAGCTCCCGCTTCCATAACAGCCTCCACCTGATGGATAGATTTACTGACCGAAGGTGGGAAACCTCCAGCCGTTACATAGCTGTTATCTTGTTGGTGAGATGTCTCTGCTCTGGCCTGGTGGAGAAGAGAGTTTGGGAAGTAATCAGCGAAGCCTCCAGCCTGAATCAATTAAACTCTGAGCATCACTGCAGAGCATTGCTGGCATTAACGGATTCATTAGTTCCTAAATTTACATTCACAGCATTGCAACGCCTGTGGAAACACACTGCCCGATAAGACCCATCCAAAAGTTCAAAACCAGGTAGAAGGTCTTGATGTGGCAGGAATGGGAAGAAAATGATAAAAAAGAAGTTCTGTAATACTTTAGGTGAAGAAACAGTGAAATAAACCCATATTAATATTTCAGTATGTGCATTTCCTTATTATTTAATCATTTTTGTCCCAATTTGACTCAGTTAGCTCAGCCAATTTACCCACCCACCTACTTACGAGGACTGCAATCACTTTTTTTGGAGAAAACTGTACATTTGCAAGAAGGCTCTTGTATAGCATTCTAATAATATTATAATTCATAGACACTACGGAAAAGGAAATGAAAAAATAAAACATGTTCAGAAGATCTGCTTTCAAATAACTTTCAACAAATACATTGTACATTTTTAGTTTTCGTATTTCACCTTTGCTATCTCACTGTTCCGATTCTATGCACATACAAAAATTATATGTTCATGAAAAAAAACGAGACCACTTAAAAATGGTGAGTTTCTTTGATTTTACCAAATTGAAAACCTCTGGAATATAATCAAGAGGAAGATGGATGATCACAAACCATCAAACCACCAAACTGAACTGAACTGCTTGAATTTTTGCACCAGGAGTAAAGCAGCATAAAGTTATCCAAAAGCAGTGTGTAAGACTGGTGGAGGAGAACATGATGCCAAGATGCATGAAAAAAAAAAACTGTGATTAAAAACCTTTAGGGTCATTCCACAAAATATTGATTATTTCTGAACTATTAAAACTTTACGAACATATGAATATGAACTTGTATTCTTTGCATTATTTGAGGTCTGAAAGCTCTGCATTTTTTTTTTGTTATTTACACCATTTCTCATTTTCTGCAAATAAATGCTCTAAATTACAATATTTTTATTTGGAATTTGGGAGAAATGTTGTCTGTAGTTTATAGAATAAAACAACGATGTTCATTTTACTCAAACATTTATCTATAAATAGCAAAATCAATCAGAGAGACTGATTCAGAAACTGAAGTGCTCTCTTCATTCACATTGGTATATGCTGCCTATTTTTTTTCCTTTCCTGAAAAACGGAGCTGATACAAGGTCAGAGATTTACACCCCTGATTTTGAGTAATAGGAAACCGGCTCGGGATGAAGCTCTCTCGGCCACGCAATTCCGTCTGCCCGCCCTTTCCTCCTATCTCCATCTCCTTTCCATTCGCTTACCTGTTTATTATGCTAATACTGGCTGTGCAGGCAATTGAGAAGCCACTGTGAGTGTGTGTGTGAGACTGTATGTGTGTGTGCTAGTGAGCCTGACATCTCTCCCACCAATCAGCAGACAGCCTAGCATGTGTGTGGGCGGGCTAATTGCACTGTCAGATGCTCTAAAAGACTTAATGACTCTTCACGAACCAAAGCAGCCCGGCCAGAAACAGCAACCCTGATCTATCCGTAATTGGAAGGTGCCACTTAGTTTCCAGCAGCCGAGCTGAGGTGGTACCCTGGGCACGGACACGTGCGCCACCCTGACAGCATTTAGGACGACGCCGGTCATTAAGGTGAAAGCCAAAAGTCTGGGCGGGCGATAAAGCTCCGGGGAGCGTTATCCACCTGCCACAGCCTCACTCTATTTCAGCAAGTTGGGATTTCCATATCAGAGGTCGGGAATAGAGGAGGATTTAGCACCATCAGAAGCATCCCTCCAAACCCATGGGTGAGCCAGTAAACAGCAAATTAAAGAGCTCTGAGGCTGGGATTGACTTCAGACTTCAGAGTGGGAATTGTGGGAATGGGCTGAGATATTTTCATTTAAAAGAAAAACAATTATAGTTCCACACTGTGCAAAAACGTTCCATAGATAAATTAAAGATATTAACACTTAAAATACATCACTCTGTGTGTTGTACATCTATATAATATATGAATTTCACATTTTGAACTGAGTTACTGGAATAAAGTAATTTTTCAATGATGTTCTATTTTTTTGAGATGCACTAGTATTAGGGCAAAAATGCTTTGATGAAAGGACTGAATTGAAATGCTTTAGTTGACATAGAAAAAATGTTTTACATTGACTTCCATTGAAAACATAGAAGGTTATTTTTTTATTTTCCTTTGAAGCTTTCACATTAGTAACAATGGCTTCTTTTCTACGGCATGGCCACTGAGTCTCATATTAATAACAATGAAAATAATGTCCGTGAGAATAAAAGAAGCCACCAGAATGGTTCACTTTCCATGTTCAGAACCAAGGGAATCTGTCAAGTAGTGGATCTACAGCTCTGGAAAAAAATAAGAGAGCACTTTAGTTTCTGAATCAGTTTTTCTGATTTTGCTATTTATAGGTTTATGTTTGAGTAAAATGAACATTGTTGTTTTATTCTATAAACTACAGACAACATTTCTCCCAAATTTCAAATAAAAAAATGTCATTTGGAGGATTTATTTACAGAAAATGAGAAATGACTGAAATAACAAAATAAGATGCAGAGCTTTCAGACCTCAAATAATGCAAAGAAAATGGAAATCATTATTTGTTTTTTTATGCATCTTGGCATCATGTTCTCCTCCACCAGTCTTAAACACTGCTTTTGGATAACTTTATGCTGCTTTACTCCTGGTGCAAAAAAAAATCAAGCAGTTCAGTTTGGTGGTTTGATGGTTTGTGATCATCCAGCTTCCTCTTGATTATATTCCAGAGGTTTTAATTTGTTAAAATCAAAGAAACCCATCATTTTTATGTGCTTTCTTATTTTATTTTAAGCGCTGCCTTATTGCTAGTCTATGTACAGTACATTAGATACAGTATATTTTGGCTAAGCTTTCTCTTATTTCTTTTTAAAAGGACTGCAGAGAATGGGCTTTGTGGTCTTTTGTGGTCACAAAGCTCCTGTGGAAGGTCTTGAAAAATAGCTTGTTTCAAGTCATGGTCATAAAAGAACCTAAAGAACCTCAAAAAATCCTTTGTTGGCTCCTGTTTTAGGTTTGAGCACACCTCGACAAAGCCCTCCTCCTCATTTTCTGATCTCTTATTTCTCTTACTTCAGTCGCTCTTCATTTTGTCACAATGTTTTTTTTTTGGGTGGAATATTCTTCCGCCACTGTTCTTGCCTTTTTTAAGTGCGGAAAGGGAAAATAATTGTCTCTAACCTCAGGACATCTCTTCTTCCTGAAGTCTTATCTCTCTTTCATCCCCAACGGTGCGTGCCAAAAGTCTTTATCCTGGAGAAGTGTGTCTATCGCTGCCCAACTGGAGGGCTGGAGATAAGACTGTAGGCTCTGGAGTTGTTCATAATTGAACATTCACTGTACAATAGCCTGACAGGGACAGCCAAAGCCATAAAAAATCGAGATAATACTGTAGGGATTCGGCATATCTGTAAATCATCTAAAGCACCACAGGCTTGCTGTGGGGCGCACTGAATGGCTAGCGAAGAAATGTGGATATCATTATCCAGTGTACTTTTCATTTTGATGCTCTGTGAAGTGTGCCAAATAGGCCGGCAGGATGCTTTTCAGAGCGATGTGGTGTCGGCTCTTGGGTCACAATGACCCTTTTTGTGAGCGAAACCTTCAACCGTTGCCAAAGATATTGTGCTTTGGAACGCAGGGGTTGTGAAAAACACAGCTAAATTAGATGTGAACAGCCTGAATGCGGCGAAACAATGAAGCAGAATGGCAGCGAAATGAATTTGTACCAGAACTGTAAATGGGTGAGGTTACAAAAAAGCTACAGGTGCATTGATTAAACCGAATGGCATGCTAGCGCATTCAAAATAATCCTTTTTTAGAATAAAACAAAGCCTGAGGGTCATTATATTATAAATCATGTTTTTTAACTATCATATTTATATGACTTCAGACTGCATAGAAATCATATTTTTTTCCATCTTAATCTCTTTAGTTTTTTACTTGCATGCATTTGTCTAACATGTAATGGCAAGTTGCACGAGAGAGTTTTAATGAACAATGACATTTAGAGATGCAAACTTTTTTATATGATTTAACATGACAATGTTCAAATTCAAAGATACATATTACGTTTCCTAAATTATTCTAATTTCTGCAATATCTGCACTGTAAATGGTGATGTTACAAATGAGCCAAGGGTGCATTGATTTAACCAAATTTCATGCTAGCTCATTCAAAATAATATTTTTTTTATAATAAAATAATAATAATATATATATATATTTTTCTGTTATTCTTTTGAATATTCATCATATTCTTCAGACTCATTCTTTAGACTTCAGACTACATAGAAATATTTTTTTCCAGCTTTATCTCTTATTTATTTACTTGCATGCATTTTTCCACCATGTGATGGTAAGTTGCATGAGAGTGTCGACAGTTTTAGCGAACAATGACATTTGAAAATGCTATTTTTATGCTAGCTCATTCAAAATAATCCTTTTAGAATGAAACAAGCATGAGATTCATTGTACTACAAAATAATGTGTTTTTTGTTGTTTTATCATATGTGAGTATTTATCGTATTTATAAGACTTTAGACTACATATAAATCATATATATATATATTTTTTCCAGCTTAATCTCTTTACATTTTTATTTGCGTGCATTTTTCCAGTTTTAGTGAACACTGATATTTTGAGATGCAAATTGTTTTTTTAAATATTAATCATTACAATGTTCAAATTTAAAGATATATTTTGAATTCTTAGATTTCTTAAGAAATAATGTCATGGCAAGGCAGGCATGTGCATATACAATAAAAAAGGTTTATTGACAAAAAGGGGAAATACAAGGGGTAGTCAGAATAATCAGGGTCAAAACCAGTGAACAGCAGCAAGAGAGAAAAAAAAACATACCAAACACAATTAACAACACGCTATATGAGGATAATCCATCAATACTCAGCAACTAGTGAAGTGGAGTGAGGGGTTTATATAGGACAGTATTCAGGTGATTTGCTTCCTGGAGATGCTGTGTGCAGTGTCATGTGCTCATGAGTGTCAGTGTGTGGTGCATCCTGGGTATCGTAGTCCAGAGACTGGAGATCTCAAGTAATTCTTTGTGAAGGAGAGACATGAGTATGATTATATGGAATAAAATTAATATTATTGATTGCTAAACACTACCATAGTACCAAACAACACATTTGTATGCAAAGATATAGTGGGTTATTCACAATACTACAGAGCACAGCACCCAGACACAGTATAGTTTGGGCAGAAATTGAGCTTTAGAAGATGTGGATGTGATAAATACAGCTAAATTAGGTGTGAACATCCTGAATGCAAAGAAACAGCGCATGCTCACTCGTTCAAAATAAGCCTTTTGCACTGAGAGCAGCGCTGCCTGTCACAGGTTCTACCACCCACAGAGGTGCAGCACTCCACTGCTTTGCATTTCAATGAAATATCACTTCATTTTTGTTGCGCCAGAAACCCAAAGTCTGCAAACTTTTTTTTTGCTTGTTATGTCTTTGACTTGTTGTCATATTGACAGCAGCATTCCAAATGTCAGCCTTAGCAAGATAGTACATGACTTTCCTTTTGAGGCATCTTCTGAAAGGGACAGCAAATATGAAGAGTTTGTTTATTCCATAATCCTTTATACAGCTCTGGGAAAAAGAAATAAGATAGCACCTAAAAATAATGAGTTTCTTTGATTTTACCAAATTGAAAACCTCTGGAATATAATCAAGAGGAAGATGGATGATCACAAACCATCAAACCACCAAACTGAACTGCTTACATTTTTGCACCAGGAGTAAAGCAGCATAAAGTTATCCAAAAGCAGTGTGTAAGACTGGTGGAGGAGAACATGAAGCCAAGATGCATGAAAAAAAAAACTGTGATTAAAAACCACCAGGGTTATTCCACCAAATATTGATTGATTTCTGAACTCTTAAAACTTTATGAATATGAACTTGCTTTCTTTGCATTATTTGAGGTCTGAAAGCTCTGCATCTTTGTTGTTATTTCAGCCATTTCTCATTTTCTGCAAATAAATGCTCTAAATGACAATATTTTTATATAATTTTGTATATATATATAAATATATTTTTTTCCTCAGGGGGTTCTGGGGTAATTTTCTCTTTTATGGGGGGTTTTATCCTCTGTGATTTTATTCCCATCCAGAACGACCATGTATGTGTTTTTCTCAGACGTGGATGCAGGAGTTTTATCACAGAGTGTAAACTATTTTTCACAGACATCCCCCCTGAGAAAATAATCCCGTCCAGATAGTGCTTTAGTATAATATTACAATTTTTTGATCATCTGAAAAATGTAAGTATGACAAAAATGCAAAAACTTATGATATCTGTAGGGGAGCAAATACATTTTCACATCATTGTAAATGGGAAGCCAAATCTAAAGCTAAATCCATAATTTAAACATTAATATAGTTTCAAATAACTTAAAAAAAAAAAAAAATAAAAAAGGAGCATTGCAAGTGATACAGAGAGGCCGAGTGAGTGGGTGGTTTAATTGGTTAAGCTCATTTAGGGAGAAAAGTTGCCTGAAAAAAAGGAACTTTTAAAAAGAATCCAAATACTTCTAGACGAGTCCTCAGTTACAAATTACCCTGCTGAAATTAATCAATCAGAGTGGTCCAGTGACTCACTGCCCACCACAGCGATGCCTCATCATCTTAATCCTGAACTCAGCATCATCCTCACCTGCTGACGGCCCCCAGCCAATCACACGACAGGCCCGGCTCCACCGAGAGACGTCAGCAGCCGAACTCACCTGGCACAGATTCAGACATTCAGCCGGGTTTATCTTTCTGTCAGAATCTGAACAGGAGGCGGAGACTGAGCAGGTCTGTTTTGCACACAGATGTTTGCAGTTCCCGCGGAGACCCTGGAGACCTCGGTTTGACCTGAAATGTATGTAGCGCATGCTTTTGCATACTAAATACATATTCACACATACTGTACGCATCTGCGACCATCTGGGAATCTGTCTGCGCCGCACAGAATAACAACACAGTGTGAAGAGAAGTCAGACTGGAGAGGCGGATCATGCGATGAACGGGAAAAAGGAAAACGCTGTTTAAAATCACATTTAAAAAAATCTGCATTTTTACTTTTTTTACAAAACTGTTCAACGTACAAAACTAAAATGTTACCATTCTAAAATTCAGCCTTAAATAAACATGTAGACAGTCGTAAAGAAAAAAAGGTAGACTAGGTAGATAATTAAAATACAAAAATATATTGTATTCTGAGTTATACTATATATATTTTTTTTTCTATTTAATATAGAGATTTTGTTTTTATTGGCCTGATCATGAAATTAAGCCTTTTAAACAGCTTTTTTGATTGGACATATGGTTTTCACATAGTATTATATTTTTTGCAAAAGAAATAGGAATGAACCAACCAACACATAAGGTACCATAGCAACCACTCCAGCAGCAGCTCCATAGCAACCACCTACAACAACAGCAACAGCAATAACTCACAATACCATAGCCAACACCTAGCAAAAGCAATCGTCTACCAACGTCTACCAACAACTAAATACTGTGTACTTGACATACCACAGCAACCATCTAAAACACAGCAACACCTGAACTCACCTTGGAACAGTCTTGTATCCATCCAGCATGCATTTCACCACATCATAACAACCCCTTGGGATATCATAGCCACCCTAGCAACCACCACTACACAACACCATAGCAACAATTTCAACAAATTCAACAAACACCATGGAAAACACCTGGAATACTGAAGAAACCAGCAAGAAACATCATAGAAACTACGCAGAATACCTTCTTACTTATAATTACAGTTATATAGCACCTTTCTGACACTCAAGGTACTCAAGGACGCCTACCATTATATTATATTCTACACACACTCTAGACACATCGTTAAGAAGTGGCAGCCAATCACACACAGCATACTCTCAACCAGAAACAACCGTCCACCTGGAGAACTGCATCGGGCACTGAGGAGTTGATTGCTGCAAAATGTTGCTTTAATGGTTTACTAATACGCTGGAGATAACTGATAGTGTGAAGGGTTGATGCTGTGGTTTAGAGCCATCACAGAAAAAAAAATTGTGTTTTTGACTCGACTTGAGGTCAGAATCTTCCAGTACTTCCAGAATAACGCTGTCCAACTCAAGTTCTACAGAGGAAATCGCTGTAAATGACCAGCATAGTTCTCTTTATTTGATCCACAGTAGCCAGTAGTAGTACCTTCCTGCAGGAGCCCACAGCTAAAAGCATAGAACCATTACCAAATAACCAGCCCACGCCTTTAACAGCACACTTAAGCTGGAGACGCACACATTTCACACCGCATTTCATCAAACCAAGGCTCAAGGCACGCCAATGGCCAATCACACTCACCCAGAAAATTACCATTAGTGATGTAAGTGTGTTAAGAAGGAAGGTTGAAGGGCCCTGAAATTGCCCAAAGGTGTAAAGTGCTGGCTTTATCACATTACCGTTCCCTTCCTGATCCCTGGGGTCAACCGAGGAAGCGACTAATGGAATAGAAAGAATGTGCTGCAGGGACCAGGGCACGATTGTTTGCTTCCTTGTTGAGCAGAAGAGAAGAAGAAGAAGACAGAAAGAAATCGATGGAGCCATCCCCCCATACCCCCTAACTTCCCCCACCAACCCCCTCCACACTGTGTATTACCGCACTGCCTGCTTCACTTAGCCAGACGCCGGCGGATGAGACGCTGGTTAACGCCGCGCCAGGCTCTGGATTCAACAGGTCTCAGATCATTTTGGACATATTATCTCATATATTCATATTATATATATATATATATATATATATATATATATATATATATATATATATATATATATATATATATTACACACAGAATTATCTATTTTAAGCATTTATTTATTTTATTGTTGATTATTGATTATGCCTTACAGCCACTAAAAAATCAAAACATCAGTGTCTCATAAATTTTAGTATTATATTCTAAGACCAATTGGTACAGTTTTAGCAGTGTGGGCAGTGTGCCAAATCCTGCTGGAAAATGAAATCCGCATCTCCATAAAAGTTGCTTAAAAGCAGAGGGAAGCTGTAAGATATGAAGTGCTGTAAGATTTTGTGGGAAAACAAAACTGCACTGACATTTTTGGACTTTAAAATAATTAATAAAACACAGTGGATCAACACCAGCAGATGTCAGACATGTCTCTCCAAACAAACCATCACTGATTGGTGGAAACTTCACACTAGACCTCAAGCAGTTTGGACTGGGTGTCTCTCCACTCTTCCTCCAGACTCTGCTTTCTCCCTTGATTTCCAAATGAAATGTAAAATTTACTGATGATCAGTGATGGTTTGGATCAAGTCCAAAGTAAAAAAGGTTTAAAAACATTAATTTTTTTGTGTTTTCTTTATGGTGTGGGCTCTTTGAAAGCATGCTCAAAGAAGATAACACCTAGCCACTGTTAAATGCTAACATTAAATGAAAATGAGCAGCCATCAATTAGCATTATGCAAATCAGGTCATGCTAATGTGTGGCTATTACCCACATTACTGCCACATTTGCATGTTTGGTCAAGCTACTCCTCTCATTTCCAGCTATTTGCATCAATATTGGGTGAAGCCTGTATTAATCACAGCTTGTGATACACAGCATTTGCTGCTTCATTAGATTTACACACAGGAGAGCTAATAAAAGGCCTGGAGACGATTCCAGATGTGGCATTCGCGTGTGCGATGTGCTGATGTTTTTGATGATGGGATTAATGGTGCATGTAAAGAGGTGTGATTCATATATGGTTCATCCGGTATGGATGTAAACAGCCTCAAATTAAATCTGACGCCATGTTCTCGAATATTATGGCTATTGATTCAATTTTTGAATTTCCTAAAAGTTAAAGAGGACATAAAGTATGATGCAAAACTCACTTTTTGCTTGATTTTGTATTTCCACTGACCCTGTACACACTTCAATCATCTATTTTCTAAAAGAGTGAATCAGTTAAAAGAGCTTAGTGTCAGGAGTCATGAGCTACTAATTGTGATGTCTCAATATAAAAATATACAAATAACTACCCTGGCCACCTACTAAATCAGTTGAAGATTCGCAATTTCAGTATTTCATAATAAAGATTAGCCAGCAGACTTCTTCTGAGGGAGGGATCTGTACCTACTGTCAATGGCAAGTCAGCAGATGAGAGAAATGTTAGTACTTTCAAGTAATTTTAAATAATGAGTTTTGTGCTTCGATCACAGTTCAGCATAAACTAGCTGAGCTGAAGAAGGAACTGTCCATGGTGCTGAAGTACTAAATTATCCTTATACGTATACTGATACTCCGCAATTTTGTAAAATAAGTGTTGCTAGAGTTTTAAAAAAATAAATAAATCACTGTTACAGTCGAACTGAGCATAGTCTTCAAGAATAGTCAGAAACTTAAAGAGTTTCTTAGTTTGAGGGCTTGGTTCTAGCTAAGTAGTTCTTCCTACTGTTGTCTTGGTTTCCCATCATGCTTTTAAGAGGTTTTGAATTTAAGCCTTTATTTCTGTTAGTTGTTCTTTTTTTTCTCATTGTCGTACAGAGTTTTAACTCAATCCTAAAATATTAAGATTAGATTTTTTGGTTTGAGTTGGATGTTGGGTTCCATTCAATAGAGAATCATTTACTTTCACCTTCCAGTTCAATTGCATTTATTAGACATGCAGCTAGTTAAACAAGGCCATCAAATTGACCATCCAAGTAAAGTGCTTTAATACAGCATATCATCACAGTTCAATGAAAAAAAAAAAAACATTATCTTCATTTTTGTTGATTTTTAGTTTAATACATAATTTGACCAGACAAACCCTCCTTTACACTGTACCAAATTTCTTCTTGATGAAGAGATTAATAGAAATATTTTAAAATGACCTAAAAAGTAATTTTACATTGACTTCCATTGGAATACCTGTTAAGTAGCTGTTTTGGAGATACCTGTTTTTCATTGGTCAGCGACAATATGCTAGATGAAGAGAAATGGAACTGGAGTGACTCTCTAATTGTTCTCTAAGAAAAAGCCCTCAGTAAGCTACAGTACGTTCCTTTAGCATAGCGATGCGCTAGCTGTGCAGCAGAGTGAAAATAAAAGCGCGGTGTCATTGTGTCCCCTGATAAAATTAGCATCTGACTTGGTGACGAACCTCCGGAGGAGAGACGCTGAAGGTTAGACCGACTTTGCATGTTTGATTACATTATGAAAGCAGATAAATTACATTTGAGGACCCTCGAATAACGAGGATCATTAGGTGAAATCAAGCCGAGGTGAAGCGACTGCAACAAATTTGCGCTAGTCGCATGCGGAAACGGCACTCGTGCATTTTGGGTCAAATCACCCCCGGAGAGTGTTTACGCCAACACGACCCGCCAGGGCTCTTCATGTTCCGGCTTATAAGAGTTTAGTGGAGAAACATCTCGGCGACGGCGCAAACAACAGCGGGCTAAGCCCGATAATGAATGCTGCAGCAGCCGCCGTGCAGCTCGCTCAGTGAAACCGGGATTTCTTCACTCTCTGTAATATCAGGTGGGCACAACTTTCCATTAGCTGTGACCGACACAGGTCAAACATCTATGTTTGCTTTAGCTCTATAATATCCTGGAGTCACTAAATCACCCAGGAGTTGAAACATGCTCTACACTCTTTGCAAAAACATTGGGGAACACTTTCTATGAATGTCATCTCTATGAGACTCTATAAACATACTCATAACACATTATAATGCATTCATAATGCATAAGGTATTATAAACATGGCTACACATATTTATAAAAATGCATAACTCATCATAGCCATGTTTATTATCCATCATGAACTGTGATTATGATGCATTAATAGCTGTAGAGTTTTTAACATGTTATACATCAACACCAAGAATCTCAGTCGCAGCTTCCAGCTTATAAACACACCCTCAATAATCCTATAAACATATTTTTATATACTCAATAATTATTATTGTCTTGAATGTAATATTAGTTATAGTCAATTATAATGTATTATAACAGGTCTTTGTGCGCTCTAAGTAAAATGCCAGACTTTTATTGTGGGACTAGATTATTAATGATAGCTATATACTATTTTAACATATATATATATATATATATATATATATATATATATAGTTTATAATATATATTATATTATAAACACAGCTTATAATGTATTATGATCACAAGATGATGATGATGATGATGATGCTTAATAAACATGACTATAATGGGTTATGCATTTTTATAAATATTTATAGCCATGTTTATAATGCCTTATGATAATAAAACACAGTGAATCAACACCAGCAGATATCAGACATGACTCTCCACACAAACCATCACTGATCATCAGTAAATTTTACATTTAATTTGTACATAAAGAGACCAGAGTCTGGAGGAAGAGTGGAGAGACACACATGATGGTTTTCAGAGCCTTTTTTACGTTCTTACCTAGTTTCTTTCTACTTTTAATTCTATTTTAAGGTTAATTTGAGTGGTTCTTCTACATCCTTTTGTAGGGTTTCTCGTTTTGAGGCTTGGTTTCTCTTACAGACTTGTTTTGCCTCAGTGGTTCTTTCTGATTCTCCACCTTTGTAAAGTTTCTACTCCACTGCTTCTGAAACTGTAAATCAAAGCCTAGAACCATTTATCCATTTAGGCTTTCATGAGGTCAGATCAGTGCACCTGTAAAACCTGTAAAAGCAAGGCCTCTGGGTTCATTCATTTCATTCATCCTCCAGAAGAGACAGTATTCATTTGATTGAGGTAATGGCACCTTTGCTGCACTTTGATTGAAGTTTTTGTCACAGGCAGCCCTTGTCCAATATCTTGTCTGAGTAATATAGATTTCCTGGCCTGACAGGTGAGCGTCTGCTGAAATATCCCGGCGGAGCGCGACTGCGCTGACAGCTCAGCATCGCAGCCTCTGATTTGTTGCTCAACTCAGCGGAGTTCAGTGTCATTTAACTCCTGTCCGAATCAATCTGCTATCGCTTCCCCAGGATGCGCTCTGACATGTCAGCCGCGCTGATGTCCGCCGTCTTTTCTCTAATCCCACATCCTTTCATTTCATTTTTCCTCGTTTTTTTTTTTTCTACCCATCTGCGCTAGGGACCAGCTCGGGAATCATTTGCAAAGAAAAAAAAAAAAAAAGCACTGGTTACGTTTGATGTGACAACAAAACTTGAGGGAGACGAGTTGGAGTTGGATGAGCATTATTTTCTTTCTATAAACTTTCTATAAACCCTGTCTTCTTTATGTATTATAAATGCATTTATAATGCATTATATGACATGCATGATACCATATAATGACTGTAATATAAGCCTGTATAATAACTCATAAGTACTTACAGCGACATTCATAGCACATAATAAACTACAATTTTAAGGGTTTATAAAGAAAGGGCTTATAATGCCTTATAATATCTGTTCATAAGATACAATGTAGTACAATGTAGTGTTATAATGCACTATAACACAGATTTGGCTTTTTTGGTAATGCATTATAATATGCATTTTATATAAATGCATAACACATTATAAAGCCTTATATATATATATATATATACAATCATATGAAAATTCACGTCACTTAAAGTCAGTAATGACTATGTATATATAAGGCTTTATAATGTGTTATGCACTTATATAAAAGCTTAATTTGAGAAATCATAGCTGCATGTTATAATGCATTATACCAAAATATACCAAATACTGTATGTGCTATAGTGCATTACAACAATACATTGTACTATGTTCTTATGAACAGATGTTTTAGCCCTTTCTTTATAAACCATTACACCTCTAGTTTATAATGTGTTATAAATGTACTTATGAGTTATTACACAGACTTATTGCAGACTTATTACAGTCATTATAAAGTATTATACATGTCATATAATGCATTATATATGCATTTTTCATACGTTAGGAATTTTCTGGTTTTATTATATAAAGTTCCTTTATTTGAGTCTTGGTTCTTCTCAGTAGTTTTTTATACTCTTTTTTTGTTTGTTTCACTGTGTTTTTGCCTTGGTTTCTTGTTGTGCTTTTAAGAGGTTTTGCATATAAGTTTTTGTTCTTCTCCTTTTGAGTCTTGGTTCCTTTCAGCGGTTCTCTCTTGTGTTCCAGCTAATTCTTTACGCTCTTAGAAAGTTTTACTATCTGGGTTTTAGTTTGTTTAAGAAGTTATTTCTCATGTTCTTAGAATAGAATTTCTTATTTTAAATCCTGGTTCATATTCTTACATGAACCACACAAGCGCTGGGTTCGTTTGATGTGACAAACAAATGTTGAGGGAGGCGATTTGGAGTTTGATAAGCATTATTTTACGTTTTAGGTATCCGTCGTGTTCACGAGGACGAGGTTTCGTACAGCAGTATTGGACAAATTACAGCATTTTTGGCAAGTTTCATCAGCATTTTAAACTGGAGATAGATCACAGGAGTGCAGCCGTGTAGAACAGCAGGCAGTTCTGAAACAAAGAGCTTCAGTGGGACAGATGGAAAAGAAATAAATGTACATAAATGGTGAATTGAAGCTACTTGGCGATCCTATTGGTCTCCAGGTTGAGCTGTGCCACAAATTCCTGCAATTACAATGTTCAATTTGTGAGTTTAATGTTTTATTACTTACTTATTGGCAGTTCCTGAATTGAGCAACCTGAATTGTGGCTCCCTCTTGCTTTGATGAATATGCCCAATGAATTGTGGGTAATTGAGGACCATAGAGGATCAGTTGTGTCCTTCAAAAACCTCTCTTGGTTTGGGTTCTTCAGCTTTTAGGCTTCTAATTTTGGACCCTATCGTACAACAAGCGTCACGATGCTTGTTGCTCTTTTACACCCTTTTAACAGTTTATTTTCACGCCTTTAACACCCGCACCTTTAAAATAGCACTGAAGTTTAGAAATACTGTACAAATAATGCTGTTGTGTGTGGTGGTCTGAAAGTGAGGTGTGTTCAGGTAAATATATCTGGTGTGTTTCTCTCTTGGTGGTGAAAAACACACAAACGCCACTGACTGATTAAAACCCTGACAACAGTCAATCATCAGAGTTCATTCCTATGTGTTGCAGAGCACAAACCCAACTTTTAACGCAACAATAAACAGAATAAAGAATAAAATAACATTACTGTTTCCTTAATTGAGCTGCTGGTGTATCTTCACAGTGTGAACGAGCAGCTCAGTATCTGTCTCTGCTGAGACAAACAAAAAAGCGCTGCGCTGTTAAGATACGAACGCGCCAAAGTCAGAGCTCACCCGACTCTTAAAGGGAATGACCACCGACACACCCTAAATTAGGGGTCTACAATCAAATTTGGCTGCTGGACAGATATTTTCCAAGTCCTTACCTGGCAGCCACAAAAAAAAAAAAAAACATCTGTTTTGTAAAAAGAAGTGTAACGGAATGGAGAATGAAGTGCTGCTACAGACTAGTAGCTCTCCAGCCTAGAGGGTTGTTGAACCCAATTGCAGAACGGTTGATCTCAAAGGTGTAATATACCAATCAGAGTGCCAGTCTTCATTCCCTTTAAGAACCAGGTGAGCTCTGACTTTGGCGCATTCGTATCTTAACAGTGCGGTGCTTTTTTAGTTTTATTTTTTATTTCCAAAACTGCAGGATGTGAGAAAGAATCACACACCTGTTTTCCCATTACTTTTTCCAAGAAGTACGTTAGCTTTTGGGCTGTTACCTGTGTCCCAGCGTACTTCAGACTTAAATCAGGACAAAGCGAGATGTGTTTCTGCACTCGCGGACGGCAGTGTGGGAGTCGGAAGCACAGTACATTATCCTGAGTGGGAGCAAATCTTATGAGGAGTGACAGTCGGCGAAACCATGAAGAGAACCACATCACCATTCCATAAAGAGCCTGACATTCATGGTAATGAGCTTATATTCAAATCTGTTACATAAATGTGCCTTAAATAAATACGGAGAAGAGAGAACACCTTCAGATATATCCTATACACACACATATATATATGCAGGGCTGGCGTTATAGAAACCAGGGAAAAATGAGGCTTAAAATACGGAAATATTGGAATGAATCTCGCGAAGCCACAAGACAAGATAAATCAGGGGTGTCCAAACTGTTTTTGTTGGGGCCAGAAGGAGAAATATATTTGAAGTCACGATGTGAATTTCATGATGTCTCTTAATATGAAACTCCTTAATTACGGCCACTTTTAGACTCTTTGGCCCGTTTTTCTGCGCTAGAAATGCGCGCTCTCTCCACTTTTAGACTCTTTGGCCCGTTTTTCTGCGCTAGAAATACACACTCTCTCCGCTTTTAGACTCTTTGGCCCGTTTTTCTGCGCTAGAAATGCACACTCTCTCCGCTTTTAGATTCTTTGGCCCGTTTTTCTGCGCTAGAAATGCACACTCTCTCCGCTTTTAGACTCTTTGGCCCGTTTTTCTGCGCTAGAAATGCACACTCTCTCCGCTTTTAGACTCTTTGGCCCGTTTTTCTGCGCTAGAAATGCACACTCTCTCCGCTTTTAGACTCTTTGCCCTGTTTTTCTGCGCTAGAAATGCGCTCTCTCTCCACTTTTAGACTCTTTGGCCCGTTTTTCTGCGCTAGAAATGCACACTCTCTCCGCTTTTAGACTCTTTGGCCCGTTTTTCTGCGCTAGAAATGCGCACCCTCTCCGCTTTTAGACTCTTTGCCCCGTTTTTTTGCGCTAGAAATGCGTACTCTCTCCGCTTTTAGACTCTTTAGGCCATTTTTCTGCGCTAGAAATGCGCACCCTCTCCGCTTTTAGACTCTTTGGCCCATTTTCTGCGGTAAAACTGTGCACTCTCTCCGCTTTTAGACTCTTTGGCCCGTTTCTGACACCTAGCGTTTAAACTTTGAATCTCACATTATAAAAACCTGCTTAACAGCGGGCCAACTTTCATTCTATTTCTAAAATACCTCACGGGCCGCTCCAAAAAAGGAAACGGGCCGCAAATGGCCCGCGGGCCGTAATTTGGACACCCCTGAGTTAAAGGAACAAATAAAAAAATATATATATAAACTAAGTCTCGCAACAGAATCTGAAGCAAATAATAATAATAATAATAATAATAATAATAATAATAATAATAAAAATAAACAAATAGATAAAATAATAAAGATAAAAAAATCTTCCCGATCCTGGAGAAGACCTCAAGAAAAAGAAAAAAAAAAAGATGAAATAAGAATGAAGATGATGAAGATGATGATGCTGATGATGATGATGATGACAGTCGGAGTGGAATACTGAAGCCCACCTTTCACAGGGATGCTCGCTCTGCTTTAGTTGTCATGGAAACTGCAGCCTCTTTTTTCCCACGGAGGCTATGCCGCAAATGGAAAACGAGACAAAGTAAAGTTTTGCTATTTATGACCTTTATGTATTTATGAATTCAAGCTGTCTCAGTGATGGCTATGCTTACGGTTTTTGCACATCGATATTCGCTTCCTTCGCGTCTCGCTGAACGTCCCGGCGTCCTGCAATGCACCGTATTTACCTACCGGAATTTCGTTTATTCCATTTATTCTGTTTATTCCATAAAAAAATGCATTGAAGCTTTTTGCATATTAACGCAGACATAATTTTAAGCATTTTTTTCAATGCAGAAATTCAATTAGCATTTTTCCACTTTAGAAATAAATCTTTTTAAATGATATGAGTCATGCTACACAAACGTCCACTTTTGGGGAAAAAAAGTTTTTTAATATTTTGGGCCCTATTTTTTTTTTTTGCGATCTTTCGTCGAGTTGTCCTCAAGAGCATAATAATCAATATTTGGTGGAATAACCCTGTTTTTTTGATCACAGTTTTTAATCATGCATCTTGGCATCATGTTCTCCTCCACCAGTCTTACACACTGCTTTTGGATAACTTTATGCTGCTTTACTCCTGGTGGAAAAATGTATTTAAGCAGTTCAGTTTGGTTTTATGGCTTGTGATCATCCATCTTCCTCTCTATGTGTGACCTATGTCACATGACTGCAACGATCCAATCAGAATTGTACTTTTAATTGTTTTTGTTGGATTGTTTTTTATTTAGCCTTTCCTAGACACACATAGTTGTCCACTAGGTAACACAGACATAACAATAATTATTAAATCAAAATTGTATAATGGTAATAACAGTATTAATAAAAAAGTAAATACAGTGAAGGTAAAAAAAATAACTAAAACAAGAACGAAAAAGTAATATAAATACGAATATGTATCACTAGTACAGGCAGAGTGGAAGTGGAGTATCTGAGTGTGAAACATGGTGGTGGCAGCATCATGCTGTAGAGATGCTTTTCTTCAGCAGGGACAGAGTTTGGGAAGCTGGTCAGAGTTAATAGGAAGATAGATGGAGCTAAACATATTTTAGGACAATCCTGAAAAAAGAAAACCTGTTGAAGGCAATTAAAATGGGCAATTAAACTTGAGACTGGGCCTTCCGACAAGACGATGACCCTAAACATACAGCCAGAACTACAATGGAATAGTTTAGATCAAAGACAAATATTCATGTGTTAAAATGGTCCAGTCCTAAAACCCATTGATCTTCTGTGGAAAGACATGAAAAATGCTTTTCTCAGACGCTCTCCATCCAACCTGGATGAGTTTGAGCTGTTTTATAAAGAATATAAAAAATATTTTTTAGAGTCTCCAGATGCGCAAAGCTGGTAGAGACAATTTTATGCAATACTTTGTGTTGGTCTATCACTTGAAATCTCAATAAAATACATTTAAGGTTTGGTGGTTGTAAGTTGACAAAATGTAAAAAAAAAAGGTCAAGCGGTATGAATACTTTAGCAAGCCACTGTAAACACAGATTTTCTCAGTTCATCAGAAGCCCTTGATCACCTCAGAATAACTCAGAATACCAAAGAAGCCCCGTGTTTGTAACCTGTACCGAGCCATCTGTCCATCCGACTCTCGGCACGCCTCAGGCCTCTCCTTCTCCGTCAGCAGCAGAAGCTTGCTCTGTGGGGTCCCTCATCCATCACCTGCAGGCAGGAGCACCCCGGCGACAGTGTTTATGCAACTTAAAGAGCTCCTCGCTCGCCGGCAGCAGTGATGTATGGCTCCCCGCCGCAAAAACAGATGATGTGTGCGCTCGGAGCCACTGCAGAAATGGATGGGTGCAGAAGATCCGACCGCCAGCTCAGATAAAAGACCGTCACCGGCCTCCGCAACAGGACCTACGCTTTATTACCACTCAAGTGTGCAGTGTGTAACGTAAATTCTGTTTCAGAATTTCAGGAGGTTTTAGACTTGATGACTAATGCAGAACTTTAAAAAATGGGCAAAGTTTATCCATTTTAAAGGATAATTCACTCATATGTACGTTGACATGGAGCCCCGGTTTTGTCCCAGCTGGCACTCATTAGGACTTATTAGGCAGCCAACTGGGACCAGCTTTACTTGAGGAGAAAGACGCTAGAGATGAGAGGAAGGCTGAAGAGACACTTCATCTGGATATTCATCATAAATTTCACCATAAAGTCTCGAAAGACATTTTGACCCCCAGCTCAGATAAGAGGCCGTCACCGGGCTCCGCAACAGGACCTACGCTTTACTACCACTGTTAGAAACTCAAGTTTGCAGTGTTTGAAGTAACTTCTGTTTCTGAATGTCAGGAGGTTTTAGACTTGATGACTAATCACACTTTTTTTTTGATCAAATGAATCCAAAACCTTAAAAAAATGGCCAAAGTTTTTCAATTTTCAAAGGTTAATTCACTCGTATGTACTTTGACATGCAGCCCTGGTTTTTCCCAGCTGGCACTTGTTGGACTGATTAGGCAGCCAACTGGGACCAGCTTAAAGACTACTCTGGCTCAGCCTTTACTTGAGAAGAGAGACGCTAGAAGGCTGAGGAGACACGGACCCACAAGACACTTCGTCTGGAAATTCATCATAAATTTGCGTAGAGTCTCGAAAGACATATTGTGACCGGTCTGCCCCAGCTGGTACTCGTTGGACTGATAAGGCAGCTAACAGCCTATGTTTTATTGTTATTGTTAGAAACTCTTGCAAAAAAAAGTTTGCAGTTTTTCAAGGGGGTTCAAACTTTTTCTGTTTTTGCTTTTCAGAAGGTTTTAGACTTGATGACTAATCACACTTTTTTGTTTTTGGTCAAATGAAGCCAGAACCTTAAAAATGGCCATAGTCAATGCATGAATCAATGTTCAAGGTTCATTGCACTCATATGTATAGTACTTTGACATGAGAAGGTGGGGAAACTGTGGGCCCCGGTCTGTCCCAGCTGGCACTCATTGGACTGATTAGGCAGCCAACTGGGACTGGTTTAAAGACCACCCTGCTTCAGCCTTAACCCGAGGAGAGAAGCTAGAGGTGAGAGGAAGGCTGAGGAGACACGAACCCACAAGACACTTCGTCTGGATATTCCTCTTTAACTTGCAGTAGAGTCTCGAAAGACTATGTACTGAAATACTGTATTGTGGCGTCGAAAAACATCCGTTAACCAAATGCAGCAGAAACAGAACCTAGATAGAGGTCTTCTGCTTGTTTACGCCTCCACCGTTTTACCACCCCGGTTTGCGTAATAAGCAGCAGCTCCCTCAGGTTCACTTCAATAAAACTTAAATTGGTTTATTTGAAAAGAGCTGGAGATATAAAAACATAAAAAAAAACAACATCAGACTTCCCCGCAAAGCGGAACCGTGTAAGGTGGAGTGTTTGCGAGTTCTTCAGAAACGAGGATTACAGAACTGGATGCTCTGAGAGGAGCTGGAGAACGCCTCCTCGCCTTATTTATAAACTCAGCATGAAATATTCATGTGAAATTAGCATATTACAGTATGTAATTTCCTGTGAGTGTGCATGAAAAGAAAAAAAAAACACAGCCGGTTTGAAACGGCGCCGGTGCGGCCCCGTCATTCAGGCCAATTTGGAAATCTGACACACTGAGCTGAGCTGAGCTGAGCATTAGCGAATGCTTTGCCTAAACAGAAACTAATTATGCGGGTGCTGGACTTGTTGTGACAACCTGGGTCGACCCTTGTGTTTCTATGATGTCGGAAACGGCCAAGATAACGTCTGTCAGTTTGAGAGTACCTGTACTTATACTCACTCTTTATGGAAACGGATAAAAATAAAGAAATGGAGTTGTTGGTGGTCTCGACACTGGTACACTGCCTGCCAGAAGCTTGAAGATCCCTGGCATTTCAAAATACAGCGGTTGGACAATGAAACTGAAACACCTGGTTTTAGAGCACAGTAATTGATTGTGGTGACGGACAGTTCTGGTGGAAACAGGAGAGTTGAGGTGCACATTGAATTCTGCGTGATTTGATCAGCCGTGGTTTTATGTTTTTTGGATACAATCCGGGTTAGCACCCGAACATCCCTTTCAGACAGCTTCCTCTTACAGCGTCCACAGTTAATCCTGTTGGATGTGGTTGCTCCTTCTTGGTGGTATGCTGACATTACCCTGGATACCGTGGCTCTTGATGCATCACAAAGACTTGCTGTCTTGGATGTCTCACAGATGCTCCAGCAAGACGTGCACCAACAATTTCTCCTGACTGCTTAATTACCATGCCTTCAGACTTTTTTTGCAGAACAGCTGTTAACCCTTTCACTTCAGATGGAAGAGAATTCCAGTCACATGATGTACGAAAGGTAAAAGCAATCTGGCATAAAGCTCATCTTTTCCTAAAATATATAGTGCAATCACCTCTTGTGAGAAATGTAGTTTACCTATTTGTGGCTTTAAAGAAAATATTTTTTCCAACTCATTGCAAATTTTGACAAATTTGGAAAAGTAACCAGATTTTCGCCGCTTAAAAGATCCTACCTAGAATGAAACAAACAACAGAACAATATCAACAATTGATTCATCTTTCAAAATCAAAACGTAATCCATTATTGGTGCATGAATAAACGTTAAAATGCTGAATGCTTGAATGGGATAACTAGAGTCAGGCAATCCTAACAATTACAGAGGCAAATGAGACATAAGCAAACACACTGATTAGATATAGATATATATATATAAAGAGGCCTCAGGAGCTATCAAGTCCTCGAGTACACGCCGGGTAGCACAGATGGAGCCCTGGTCCCATTGATCTGGAGTGGAAATGATGTCGCCCGTACGCACCGAGAGTTTGTGTTAGCGACGGTGGAGAGCTATTCCGAAAAGCCTCTTCAGTGGAGATTGGGGTTTCTTGTGAGACGTGAGCATCCCGGCTCCGGCGGATTCTCTGCGGCCGGCGTGGAAATTAAAACCCGTGGCTCGTATTGACGTCGCCTGACGTACAATTCGTCTGATTGGCTGCGTGGATGCGCTGACTCGTCTGGAGAGCAGAGAGGGGGATGTGGGGAGATCAGACAGAGGAGGGATCATTAGCCCTTATCACCCTGGAGTGGGAGGCTCGCGGGCTGGCCGCGGGATTGAGATGAACAGGCGGCTTCCCTGCAGATTGCTTTGTGTTCTTCAGACATCGACTTGACAGATGTGCCACTCAGCAGTCGTACGCTCAGCAGTAATGCAGCATCATTGAGCGAAAATTCACCCACTAAAACATGAGCATTCTTATTGTTTTCTTTTTAAATAAAGCCATTTTTTAAATAAATCCTGCTGCACGTTTCATGCCTACAGATGTTGCAGCCTGGCATGTACTAGCAACGTTTACCATTTTTCGCACTATAAGGTTTACTTAGAATCCTTACATTTTTTCCAAAAATCATCAGTGCATCTTATGTATGAATTCCACCAGTCAGGTATTAAGGAGCAGAAAAAACAGTAAAGAGTTTCTGTTTAGTTCTCCAGCCTGTAGCCTGCTGCCATCCCCAGCTAGCACTGCTGGAGCAGCATTAGCATTACCTGCTAACCACAGTGCTAGCTCTTTCATCCTTAGAAGGGAAGTATATATCGGACTGTAGTGTCTGTATATAGCTGGACAGGGCATCGTCTCTCAAAAGTAAAGCCACCACAGTTCGGGCTCCCCCTGCTGTTCGGTTGCAGAAAGCTGTGTAACCCCACTCATCCCCATAGGTTTCAACAGCAAAACAGACAACTTTCAATCACGTTTTTTTCCAATATACTGTAATTCTACCTCCATTATTTAAATGCAGCAGCTAGTGTAACCTCTGCTTATATTGTAAAACTTTTATATCCCCACAGAATTCGTTTTTAAAACTTTATTCAGCTCTATTCAAAAAGGTGTGGTTATTGGTGTGTAAGAAGACTGGGTTACACCTAGCCGGGGGGTGGGACCAATGACTGTATGGGCGGGACCATAGACTGTGTATAGCTCTGTGGAGGCAGCCCTCAAGGTCTATCTATCTTAAACCCCTGTGATACCACAGCAGCCACCTGCCAACAACTTTGTACTTTATATCTTAGAGCTACTTAGCAGCAACTAATTACATTTTTATCTAACGCTTTAAAACATTCTGGTAACGAGGCTACAACGATGTTGTCACTTGTTTAAGTGTTTTAGTTTTAATTTTGGGAACGTTATGTGACAAACGTTCTAATAACTTTGTGATGCAAACTTTATATTGTTATTATTACATTATTAAGTTCTTGGAACCTTTTTCAAAACATTGTTAAATATTCTTATAATATTCTCTTTTATCTGGGTAGAAGCAACAATGCATTAAAGGTGAAAGAATGCATTTTCTTTCTATTTTACATATATTTACATATCTTAAAGGCACAGTATACTCTTATATGTTGTTCTTCACATGTTTTTTTTTTTTTTTTTTTTTTTTGTAAAAGCAATGGTTCCATAAAGAACTATGACAACTTAGAAAAAAAAAAAAAAACAACAAAAAAAAAAACATTTAGTGCTTACAGCACTTTGGCTTGTTTACAGTAAATATAAGCTACAAAGTGATTTTGTAAATTGATGAAATATGACAACATATGAATGAATGATGGTTTTGGGGTTTATGAACATAAAACAATATGATTATTAATTAAAACTGGGCTGAAACACAAGACAAATGTCGATCGCAGGAACACAGTGACAAAAGTCCAGGCCGGATCAATGATCAATGTTGTGTAAAGGCCAGCAACAAACTAACATTTCCAGATCGAATGTATCTGGATTGTGCGATTACTCTTTGTTATGATGATCAGCAGACAGTGGGAGATAAGCCTCAACTCTGCGTAACAATACACTTAAATAACCCTGACATTTCCACACCTCTCGCTGCTGACATTCTACCAGGACCAGGGGACGCCGTGCAGCATTCAGGAAGAGACGCTGAGGTGGAACATGGTGAACGCGGGGTCCTCGTTTGGTATGCTAATGATGTGTCGGGTCTTTCAGCCGGCTGGCCTGGTAACAGCGTCGACTCTGGACTAGACTACATTTAACTGTGAGCAAAGAAACACATGTCTGTTATAAAACTCACACTTGAGCGATAAAGTTGTCGGTTTGTTAGTGCAGCTTTGTGCACTAGTTATGGGATGTTGGTATTGGGGCTTCTTTGGCGAGAAGGAGTATGAGTACATTAGCATGGTATCGAGCCTGATGCCGATACTGCTACTGGCATTCAAGCATCCCTAATTCAGGTTCAAACAAAGGTGACACTGGTAGATAGTGGCTGACGAATGGCCTTGTTGGCGAGTACAGTAAAAACTCACTGGGCCCTCCTTTAGCAATCTATGGCGTACCGGCCAATTGTGGATTCTGCAGCTGGATTTAGGACGTGTCGGTTTGGTATCTTTGGTATCGTGAGTTTGCAAAAAGCATGTGTTGCACGGCTCAAAGCGCACAAAAGGCATGAAGTAATTCTCTTAACTAATCATGGGTGTGGTAAATTTTGGTTGTAACATGAAATAACATGAATCATTCCCTCTAAGAACCAGCTCTGACTTTGGCAGGTTCGTATCTTAACAGTGCTGTGCTTTTTTGCATGTCTCAGCAGAGGATACTGACCTGCATGTTCACAGCAATGCTATTTTAGATTTTTTATTCTGTTTATTGTTGAGTTAAAAGTTAGGATTTGCGCTCTGCAGTGCATCTGTGTGTGTGTGTGTGTTGGACAGCTGAGTGTTAACTGTTGAGTGTTAACCCCCCCGAATGCCGCAGAACCTCTCTGTCTTTATGTGTTTGTCTGTTCTATTATCGTCTTGTGTGCACCACTTTCTAAAAACGCTATGTGGAGTAACATTACTGCAGAAAACCAACATTATGTTCTCAGTGGATCCCGCCAGCCGCAGTAGTTCTCACCCAAGCTAAGATAATTGACGGTTCCTACGGAGTCTGCGCCGGCTGTGCCGCGAACAACAGAGTAATGAATAGAAACAAATATTCAGTATCATAGGAACCTCGCTTTCCTGAGGTTTTTTGAGCAAGACTCAGTGGAAAGACATTACAGGACTATTACTGCCTCTGAAGATGCCAACGGCTATAAAAAAGAGAATTAAATAAAAGAGCCAGAAGCACTTGGCTGACCAGTGTAGACCTTGGCCTTCACATGAAATACTGTAAAATCAGAAAGGCGTAACTGCTTAAAATCAAGGGTAGAAAAAAAAGGGTTTATGATGGATTGTTACGTAAGTTCCGAATGTTCCTGGACCTTATATAACCTTAGGAGAATCTTTAAAATCTCTACTAGCTGGGTTGCAACCACTAGATGGATGGATGGATAGATAGATGGATGGATGGATGGATGGATGGATGGATGGATGGATGGATGGATGGATGGATGGATAGATTTTAAGTTTAAGTTTTATGCAAAAATAAAACAAAATGTTGGAAATTTAAAGGGGAAAAAAGATATAGAGAACAAATATTTTTAAATGTACTTAGTTACTTAATTAATCTTGGCAATTATTTGACTGTTTTTCAGTTTGGATTGAGCCACTCTTCACTTTCATTGGATTTTTGTCGATTTTGCTGTCAGTGAGCTAGTGAGTTAGCGATGGATGGATGGATGGATATTAGTTTTGGGATGTTACTTTTAACATTTCCATGATGCTAGTGAGACTTTTTGACATATTTTTGGATCAAGCCAATAATATGCATTGAATTTAGAACCTTAAAAAGGGGTTAAGCAGTAAAACAGACGTTAAAACAGGGTTTATTAAACTGTTACATAAAGAAACGGAAAAGATAATAAAGGAATATTGCTCTGAAGAAGCCAGTGGCCATTAAAACTATTAAATAAAAGAACCAGAGGCAGATGAAGTTACTTAACCAGTGCATGCATGTTCCTTCTAAATAGTGTAAAATTAGCCCAGCTTAATTGTTGGTAACGTTCCTAGTTGTGGAGAACGAAGGAACTGGGTGCTCAGTGGACATACCCTGCTACATCTTGGACAAACCCAGGCAATTTCCTGCATCGTCAGGGCCTTTGTAACCTTGGAACAGTTTCATTTCCTTTCAGGGCGCAAAGGGCATTCAAAACCCTCTTTTTCAGGACATTTCATTTTCGAGGGCATCTGGAAAGAAGCCTACCGAAGTCTCAGTGCAGCAGGAGGCGTTAGGGCTTCCTCGCAGCTAGGCAATCACAGGAAGTCAGTTCCAGTTCCTTCCCAGGCCATGAGGGAGCTCCGGGAATCAGCCGGTCGAGTGACTGCCTCCATCTTCTTCCTTATTTTGGCAAGTCTACTGTGAAAAAACACAGTCCCCTAGAGGTTCATCCTCAGGATCTTCTACTGAGAACATCATCAGAGAAATTGGGTGTTTTTTTGAGGCATGGATACATCTAGAGAGAGATTCTTTAGGAAAGAGGAAGGAAGATCATCTCAGATCATCTTCTCTTGAAGACAGGTGGCTTCTAACAAAGAAGTACCTCCGTCTTCTTCCTTATTTCGGCAAGTCTACTGTGAAAAAACACTGTTTATGGTCTCTTATGAGCTACCACCATCCCCGCCAGATGTTCATCCTCAGGATCTTCTACTGAGAACATCATCAGAGAAATCGGTGTTTTATTGAGGCATGGATGCTTCAAGAGAGATTCTCTAGGAAAGAGGAAGGAAGATCATCTCAGATCATCTTCTCTTGAAGATAGGAGGCTTCTAACAAAGAAGTACCTCCATCTGCTTTCCTATTTTGGCAAGTCTACTGTGAAAAAACACAGTTTTTGGAATCGGATGAGCTTTAACTAGCCCTAGAGTTTCATCCTCGGGATCTTTTCCTGAGAACATCATCAGAGAAATCGGGTGTTTTTTCTGAGGCATGGATACCTCAAGACAGCGATTCTCTAGGAAAGTAGAAGAAAGATCATCTAAGATCTTCTTCTCTTGATGATAGGTGGCTTCCATAAAAGAAAAACTCAGACCCAGAGCCAAGGTATAGTGTGGAACGCCTTCCTTCACTTTGAGGAGGAAACAAATAGAACCTACCATAAGAACAGAAGAAGCAACAATTTCACAACAGCATTGTTCAGTTGGGGTGTTAGCATCGCAATTGCACCAGATACTGGCCTTGCCCTGCATTTCTACCATGGTGTACTTCATCTTTTTCCTTATTTTGGCAAATCTACTGTGACAAAAAACACTGTTTTTGGTCTCGGATGAGCTACCACCATTCCCCCCCCCCCCCCCCCCCCCCCAGAGGTTCATTCTCGGGATCTTTTACTGAGAACATCATCAGAGAAATCAAGTGTTTTATTGAGGCATGGATACTTTAAAAGAGATTCTTAGGGCGTCACATCAGTGCCAGGAGTTGGGGGCGCAAACATACCAGGTAAAAAATTAAACTGCATGTTTTAACATGTACTTCTTGTGAGCAGAACAAAGGGGATTGTGTGCACATTGAAGAAAATATCATTTTTGAACTTTGCTTTTTTTGCTCGAGTAAAGTTTTGAAAGGGGTGTTTTTGACAGGTTGGGGGTGGGGTCAGGGTCACCTCCCTCAGCGAATGCTATTGGCTGATATCTCCAGGGTAAAATCCAAACTTCAGCGCCATGGAACAAGCTTTTGAACGCCGTTGAACACGTCTTTCTCGACGAAGCTCGAGAGCGATATTTCGTTCAGTGCGTACACAATTCCCTTTTTTTGCTCATGAGTTTCACATTTGCGCTTGTGAGAAGCAAATTTATGCACCTGGTATTTTACCTGGTATTTTTCTGCCCCCAACTTTTGACATTGATGTAACGCCATAGATTCTCTAGGAAAGATGAGGAAAGATCATCCAAGAAATCATCCAGACCAACAAAGCAAGACTACTATACACACCCAAGAACCAATACATAGCATGAAACACATCCCTTCATTCTGAGGAGACCTATAAAAAGCCCAACATGATAACGCAACAAGGCCTCAACGTTTCAGGTGTGAATGAAATGTGAACAGGACTGTTGGGGCGAGGCAAGGAAGGAGGTGAGGCAGGAAAGAAATATGCAATATCTCATCTTCTTCTCCATCCCACCCCGAGTTCCCCAGCTCTCGCTGTGCTAAATGCACTTTGCTGCTGAAACCCGGTATTGCCACAAAATTACATGCTGCAAAATTGTAACCTGCAAGCCATGTATGTGCAGTGCCCATTTGGGGTGCCGGTGTGTGTTCGCCAAATTGCAGGGCATTGGCTCATTCAAGGCTCATTTCTCAAGGCTGTCTCCAGCCCACAGTTGAGCCGCTATTGCAGATCTCGGCTCTCGGCTGATGGGGGTATGAAATAGGGCATTGTGTGTGGACCCTTTTAAGGGTCTATGCTTTAATAATGATTATATAGAAAATACAAGAAATAAGAGCCTCAAATTAGAGTTGGAAATTATATTTGGGTTCTTGAGGGATGTAGTCAACTATGCTATCCACTGTGAGTTTGGAATCAATGTGTAATTCTAAATATGAATCAGAGCTAGATACTTTTTTCGCTAGTTGTGTCTCTGGAATATAATCAAGAGAAAGATGATGATCACAAGCCATCAAACTGCTTCGAACTGCTTGATTTATTTTTTTATTTTTGCACCAAGAGTGAAGCAGCATAAAGTTATCCAAAAGCAGTGTGTAAGACTGGTGGAGGAGAACATGATGCCAAGAAACTGTGATTAAAAAACAGGGTTATTCCACCAAATATTGATTTCTGAACTCTTAAAACTTTATGAATTTAAGAACTGGAAGCTCTGCATCTTTTTTCGTTATGTCATTCTCATTTTCTGCAAATAAACAAATAAATGCTCTAAATGACAATATTTTAATTTTGAATTTGAGAGAAATTATGTCTGTAGTTTATAGAATAAAACAACAATGTTCATTAAAAAGTTTAAACGTATTGTTTTATGAAAAATGAGTACATTATACTAATTAAACCATAAGGAACATCATTGCATTAAATGTTGATGGATTAATTTGTAATGAAGTTACTATTGAAATATTTACAATGATCATAAAAGGAGGGACATATGCGCCAATCAGATGAGACGATGTGCTCGCATGGTATATTATTATGCGGATTTTGGTGCGTTTAGGTTTTTATGCCTGTGTGAAAACAAACCAAACAGAGGGAGAAATGCTCCTCAACTCCTCAACTGATCCGGATCATAGAAACCAGAAATTACAGGTGTGAAACAACCTAAAACAGCCTAAAACAGATAAATGGATAAATCTGTAGATGTTCAGCAGTTGTTCTAGCAATCGGTTAGCGTCCACGTACCCTGATATGCCCGGATCAGACTACACGATTTTAGCCCAATTTTGACCCAATTTTGTAGGAGCCAGAGATTGCCTGCATCGGATCCGAATTTCATTGTCGCAACCGACGAAGGTCGGTGTAGTGTGACACAGTCAAAGAGCAGTAATTTGACGTAAGTGACGCCGTCAGAGCGTCCGACGGAAAGACTAGCATGTTAGAATTTTTTGTATTTAATTGCCTAGTTTGACACATTGAACACATTCAATAATAATTTAGAAATAATACGAAATAAAATAGTAAAAAAAATACAAAAAATAAAAGAACTACTCATAAATCAACATTTAATAAAAATATATATGTAAAACAGAAAATTCTAAAATACCCTAAAAAAAACAAATTTGACACACAAAAAGTAAAAAATGTATAAAATATAAAATAAGTAAAAAGATAAGAGTAAAAGTAAAGCAAAATGTTAAAAATGATAAGAAGTGTTTCAATGAATAATAGAACTAAGAACAAGAATGAAAATATAAAACAATAAAATAAAAAAAATATATAGAATAAATGATAAATAAACGAAAAAAAAAGATAAACTAGTAAAACAATTAGAGGCTTTCTGATGGTGATTAGAAACTAAAAGTTTAAAATGATTCAGTGATCACGCAAAGCTCTTCTGTAGCTATAACCGTCAGATTCTATCCTCCTCCCCCGCGATGACCTACGAACTCACGATCTCACGCGAGGACGTGGTCGATGATTGGTCGGTTACTAACGTGTAGTGTTGCCAGTCCCCCGAATACGACACGGACCGTAAATAACTACTTAATCTGACATAGTGAACATCGTGAGGGACAAAAATGTTGTGTGGTCTGATCTTGGCATTACAGTAGTGAGTCCAAAATGCGACGATTGAATGAAGCCCTGGCTGGCAGAAGGAGAGTTTCGAACTCAAGCCAAGCTCGGCTTTCTCTACCTCCATCTGTTCTGGCCGGGGTTCTCCACACATGCGACACAAAGGAATCTCTGGCCCGTGAACTAATGTCCCGTGTCAGAGGCTATACAGACTATGAGTGGGGTTGAAGGCGTGACCCCCGGTCTGATGGAGGGGCTGCAGGACAGTGGGGTCTCGAGGGGATTGACTCTGGAAGGCTGTTCCACCCAGCAGGCTTAAGTCAAGCTCTGTGTAAAGGGTAGAAGGTCCTGAGCTGAGGGAGTTCTGAGGGGGTCCTGATAATCTATCTGGTTCTGAGCACCAGCTGTGGTCCGACGTCCTGCTGGAGAATATCTGTTCCCGGTCCTCTGCTGCGGCGCTCAGTGTGCTGTTCAGAATAATTAAAGCAATTATTCAGCCAGAAAATCAAATTCACACAATGTCCCTCGTTAGCGCCAGTGTGGTCAATCAGCTACAACTTTTGGTTCGGTGTCGAAAGTTTGCTTTTTTGGAATGTGTGGAGGAGCTACAAGAGCTAATTTAGCTCAAAAAAAGAAAAAGGGAAAATGTGTTTTTATTTTGTTGTGTTTATGCTTTTTTCCTATCTACAGGTGGTGGACAATGAAACTGAAACACCTGGTTTTAGAGCACAATAATTGATTGTGGTGAGGGACAGTTCTGGTGGAAACAGGAGAGTTGAGGTGCACATTGAATTCTGCGTGATTTGATAAGCCGTCAACAGCTTCCTCTTACAGCGTCCACAGTTAATCCTGTTGGATGTGGTTGGTCCTTCTTGGTGGTATGCTGACGTTACCCTGGATACCGTGGCTCTTGATGCATCACAAAGACTTGCTGTCTTGGTCACAGATGCTCCAGCAAGACGTGCACCAACAATTTGTCCTCTTTTGAACTCTGGTATGTCTCCCATAATGTTGTGTGCATTGTAATATTTAGAGCAGAACTGTGCTCTTACCCTACTAATTGAAGATTGAACACAGGCTGCTCCAATTTAGCCATGAAACCCAAAATCCCACACTAAAAAATATATAATAACATGTATTTAACTGTTCAAAACATGTACTGATCAAACTGATTTAACTTGTATTTGACAAATAAATCAGTCCTGCTACTTTTTATGTTATGAGTAACAGGAATGACAAGTAACAAGACTGGGTTTTTAGCATAGAATTAGTAAAAACATATAGCTAATATAAATAAAACAATGGCTAAATGGCGACTATGCTAATAGCATGAGGACACTGAGCACATTCTAATAAATTTCCCAAAATTTGTATCCGAGCCATCTAGTGGTCACATGACCTCGTTACGCTCAATTGATTGAAAATAAGATGGCAGGAATCCCAGTCAAGAGTTTCTACAGCCAGTTCAGACAGAAACATGGGCCCAGTAAAAAATCTTACCAGATTTTATGTGTGTAACTAGTTTATTTATGTTCTGTAGAAAGCCTACATTTAGTTTTTAGACCAAATGACAAGAATAATTTACATGGTCTCCATATTAAAACTACATATAAATACATGTTAGGCCTTGCCTAACCATAAAACACAAAAAAAAAATGATATGGAGAATGCAAATAAAATGGTGTTTAATGTGTTGGGTCAGAAACTGCAAAACTGCAGTCATGTAAGTCATGCCTTTTTTTTTTTTTTGCAATGGTTGTAATAAAACATTTTCTTCTTTTTAATCAAACGTTGACAAATTTGCCGAGGATGTTCCCTGTGTGCTCAGGTATCTTCACGTTCCGTCTCTCTCCACCTCATAAGCCGTATGAACACATCAGTCATTTGTAGAAGCGTAGAATTCAAGTTTACTTTGCTGTTACATTTTGTCTCCTGAAATTCACTCAGTCTCTGTAAAATCCACTCAAATAACCTTCCCTCAACTTCAGCTGAAGCTGTAGGAAACTTCTCAGCTATAAAATATTGGTAAAAAAGTAGATTAAAGTAGTAAACTAAGCATTATTATACCCTCCTATTATCCTCAAATTTATTAACACCCCTTATTCTCTGGATCAACATGATCCCGGCAAGTTAACTCTCCAGAAAATGATTATAATTAAAGTTAAATAAATGTGTTAGCATTTTTATAGCAAGTTTATTCGCCAGTTACTTTATGTTTATTTGATAAATTTGATAAAATAAGTGGTTCTGGCATTATTATAATGTTACATTAGTATTATATGAGTATTATTAGTATTGTGGTGTGAAGATAGAGCCTAAAGTGAAGGGACATTTAGAGAAAAACTACACGACTGACTGCAGCAGTGACTTTAAACATAATTACCATACAAATGCGTGTATATTATGTATGGTTCTTATGTTTTATGCATATAAAACAGCCTTAATAAAACAGACATTGAGATTAAAACATTTCAAACATTTTATTTTTTAAGTATTGTCTTCATCAAATTAAGAAAAGACGATAAATACGAATCACAAAGTTTTGTGATGTCAACCATATTTTCAGAGATTTTAAACTGAATGAGGACAAATTGACCCCAAAGGTAATAGGAGTGGTTAAAGAGTGCTAAAATGCAACAACTTTTTTTTTTGGACTTATTATACTTTAATTACAGTATAAAATTAATACAGAAGTCTTACTTAAATTGTGCTAAGTGTACTTAATGTACTAAAACAGAACTATTTTAAATATACTTTAAATAAGTAACATTTAAACATTTAAACTACTTCATGTATGCAACCCCATATTTTAAATATGCTTACAGTAAAATTATTATACATTTAATAATGAGTATTACAACTGCATCACTATTAAACACCAGGTATATTAGAACTAAGTACTAAGAATTTATGGTAAATATATATATGATAGATATGTGATCTATTTCTTAGATTAGAGTACAAATATACAGTACATGCTTCTTGTTCCTGTTTTTTGTAAGAAGCACACTTTTAGTAGTAGTAATATACTGTACTACAAACTTTTAAGCGTGTTGCAAATTTACTTTATTAATTTTTTTATTAGTAAAAAGTTACATGATACATTATATTTTAAGGGAACTACTGTAACAGTTGTTTTTTTTAACACTTTGCTAAAAATGTACAAAAGTATATTTGGAATTTTTTGAAGTATTTTAGAAGTATATTGAATTATATTAACCTAAACGTGTACTTCATAGTAGTCTATTTAAATATATATATATATATATATATATATACACTATATTGTAGTTAAAAAGTTTTTTAAAAGTATGATCAATGTTTGCTTTCAAACATTTGATGAAGCATAATATTAATGTACTTTTCATATATTTTTTCATATATTTTTCATAATCGTTTTATATTTATAGTATATTTACAGCATACTCAGACATTTCTCAATATGTTCTCAGTAAGTACAATTAAGTATTAAGTATTAAGTTTGTTTTTTTTTCACCAGGGAAATCTTGCCAGAATGTTCTTTTTTTGTGAACTAAAAATATAGTTTTAATACATTTTTTTTATTATTTTCTTTTAGAAAATACAGGAAGACACTAAACTCCATTACTGGTATACCTCGTGTCACTGACCCTTTTCCACAGTATCCATGTTTAAACAGCTGTGTGACAAATTAAATATGTCCATCCTGTGATTAAACAAGATTTAACAAGATTTAACAAGATTTCCAGGACAGGCGCAAGACCTGTAATGAAGCCCTAATTCAGTCTCCACCACATGTGCAAACAGATGCTTTCATTCCGAGACCCGGACAGAAGATCCCTCAGCATTTCCTTCAGCAAAATTACAAAATTACAGATGCATTCAGGGTTGTTTAGCATTTTCCTGAAGATAATGGACTTGTTTTGAGGACATTTATCATTTAGCATTTCCTGTTGAGGATTTTGTTTTTTTCTCCTTTAAAAGGTCTTTACAGCGTTTCTCATGGTGGAGTAATTTTCTAAATGGATATGAAAGGCCCGCGTCAGCGTCTCCGACTCTGCAGAGCAGAATAACTTATGCCGTATGATTGGCCCGTATGATTGGCCCATTTTGCACAATCATGTCCGCGGCTGTTTCTCAGGTTCCTTTACTATATTTAGCTAAATACTTTGTATGTAAGGAACATTTTAATTGTGTTTGCATCCTGGGGCACGTTATGATAGTCATCACTGGGTTTTATCCTTCAAAACATGGTAATGGACCATCGGTAGGTCCATGAAACATGACATGGTTAAATACAGTGGGGTGTCTTGTGTGTTCTGATCTTCTGATTGGTAAGTTTTTGTGTTGGCAAGAATCTGGCAATGCTATACTGTGGTGTCAGCAAGTGTAGGAGTATCTCCAAGCTTAGTTAGTAGCTTAGAGGAGCTCCCGGCATCAGGGTTGCCAGGTCCAACAAAAATATCCAGCCCAAGTCAGTCTAAAACCTGCCCTTCAGAAGCTTAAACTAGTCCAAAATATATGTCCATATATTGTTCCATGGCATTCTTTAATGCGTTCTTCTGTTCTAGACAAAGTTTGCTCAATTTAACTATAGCTTAGCCTTGTTACTTTACCCCTTAGCGAAGCTACAATACTGTGGGTGGCAATTCTCGATAAATATTTTATATGCAAACCTTATAAAGGGAGCTCACAGCTGGCATTAAATCCCTCTACTGGTCGGAGGGCCACATTGCTGGTGGATTCTAATAGAGTTACAAACTTGTGAGAAGGTTTAGGAGCTCACAATGGAAATACCAGCATTAGTTGTGGTGGTTCTCTCATGGGGTTGGGGGCTTAGAAGCTCATGAAGAAACTCCCAGCATGCTCAGCAGCAAGCATTTCTTCTTTTTTGGGATTTATTTGTTTAGATAAATGAGATTTAGTTGTGGCAACCCACTAGTGTAACATTATTCACCCTCTTGGTTTTGTGGTAGAGACTGGACAAGGGTCTCCACCAGTGGGCTGCGATGTGTGTATTAGATGAATGGGGTAAACCTGGCTAGTGAGTGAGAATTGGGGTGAAATACCATAAATACACAGGTTTTGGACAATAAAACTAAAACAGCTGGTTTTAGAGCACAATAATGTATTGTGGTGACGGACAGTTCTGGTGGAAACAGGAGAGTTGAGGTGCACATTGAATTCTGCGTGATTTGAGCAGCCGTGGTTTTATGTTTTTTGGATACAATCCGGGTTAGCACCCGAACATCCCTTTCAGACAGCTTCCTCTTACAGCGTCCACAGTTAATCCTGTTGGATGTGGTTGGTCCTTCTTGGTGGTATGCTGACGTTACCCTGGATACCGTGGCTCTTGATGCTGCATCACAAAGACTTGCTGTCTTGGTCACAGATGCTCCAGCAAGACGTGCACCAACAATTTGTCCTCTTTTAAACTCTGGTATGTCTCACATAATGTTGTGTGCATTGCAATATTTCCCATTTCCCATAGAAGCTAAAGAGCAACTGAACCATCTCAATATTTAAGTATTTAACGATAAATACAGTAATTTCCATTTATTCTAAGCAGATGTAATGGCTATACCCAAACTAAATGATGGTTTTAATTTCGTCCTGTTCGTATATTGAAAGTCATTTTCGTTCGGTAGAGGATGTGTCCTTTGTCCATGTTTCTATTCCCATTTAGAGCGAAGTGACAAGTGAAAGTTAAAAGTGTAAAAAAGGTCAGATCATCATAAATGTTTTCATTATAACCAGGTTTTATGCTTTTGCTAAAGCTATTAGCTGGAGAATTCCATAAATTACTGACAGGGCTGGTCATTCAAAGACAGGTTATTTGTACAAAAGGCTTTTTATTCCTCCACTCTGTCATTCCATCAGATAGCAAGCTTCTTTCTATGGTAGAATCTTGTTTTCAGCCTGTAGAGATGAATATATCTTTACACTCTGCACTGCGAGCTAAATTCTGGTGGATTGGCGTTAGAGCTCGAGAGTAACGATAAAGCTCCTCTCTCCTGCTGACCCCTGAAGTTTGAACAAAATGGGGATATTGCTCAATGATTTGGCGCTCGGTATTTTCTGTTGTACTTTTGTCAGCTTGACGGATACATCAACCTCTGTGCTATAAGTCTTTGTGAGACGCTGATTGTTTCTGTTGCAGTGGAGGGGTTAGAGCAGAATTTCATTTCAGAACTTTGGCCACTGCAGAGAGGAGGTAGGCTATCAGATTTTCTGATAAGTGGTGGGCACCACTAGAAGGAATGACAAGCTGAAGAATAGAGGTCATTCATGTCATTCATTGAGGCGTTGGTAGGAGGAACTTTTGTCCAAGCCAGTATGATGGACAAATAAACCAAAAAGATTGAATAAATAAAAATGCAAATCAGCGATAACAATTAAATCATTGACATGAGAACTAATAAAAACATTGATTACCTTTGTCTACACCCAGATAGCATGAAGAATCAGCCCAATCTCAAAATGCAAAATTGGACCAAATGGGGTTTATACTCTGCTAATGGAAAGTTGGCACAAGTGGCTTGGGCAGATTCCCATATTATACTCATCAGCTGGAGAGTTTGCATAAATGGTTTGAACCATCCCCATATAATACTTGGCAACCGGGGTGTTGAGAGAAGTGGCTCTAGGCGATTCCCATACTATGGGTAATGGCAAACGCAGCTAGGAGAGACCACCAGGGTGTTGGCACAGGTTTCTTGGGCCCATTGTTGTATTATACTTGGCAACCAGGGTGTTGGAACAAGTGGCTTGAGTCAATTCCCATATTATAATTGGCAACCGGGATGATGGATCAAGCATCTTGAGCCAATTCCCATATTATACTCAGCAATTGGGGTATTGAAACAAGTGGCTTGGGCCAATTCCCATATTATCCTTGGCAACCAGGCTGTTGGAACAAGTGGCTTGAGCCAATTCCCATATTATACTTGGCAACCAGGGTGTTGGAACAAGCGGCTTAAGCCAATTCCAATATTAAACTCAGCAATCGGGGTGTTGGCAAAAGTGGCTTTGTCCAATTTCCATAATATACTCTGCCAATTCCCAATTCCAATGGAAAAAGCATCTTGAGCCAATTTCCATGTTATACTCTGCAATTCCTATATTATACTTGGCAACCAGGCTGTTGAAACAATCAGCTTGAACCAACCAATTCCCATATTATATTTGGCAACTGGGGTTTTGGAACAAGTGGCTTGAGACAATTCCTATATTATACTTGGCATCCGGGGTGATGGATCAAGAATCTTGAACCAATTCCCATATTAAATTCAGCAATTGAGGTGTTGGCAAAGGTGGCTTTGTCCAATTTCTATAATATACTCTGCAATCGGGGTATTGGAACAAGCAGCTTGAGCCAATTCCCATATTCCCATATTATCGTGTCATAATCAGTAAATTTCACCTCTTGGCTTTAGTGTGGACAGTGGAAGTGAGATCTGGCCGATGGCCCGCTGTGATTACAGTGATTACTAAAGCTGTTAAAAAAGCCTCACTCAGTCTGATTTCATTATAAACCTTACTTGAGGAGGCATTAGAGACTTGAACCATGCATTCACAGAAGAATCGCTCTGTGTCTGAGTCCGTGCGAGTGGCCAATTAGCTTTGAATACAAAAGTTTGATAAGTTTTGATTGCTCTTTATATGCTTTTAAAAACTCTGATTAGCGGAAGGGTTTGAAATGGTCTAGCGTTCTGTTTTTTATATAAGCTTTAAGCATTACTTATTTTCTGCTACTGTACCTTATTACATTAACAGCCACTCAGATCTTCACAATCAGAACCTTGATTAATGATTTAAGAGGAAATTTAAGGTTGCTGGTTTTCCTCTGCAGCTACTTGGTGTGTCCTACTCATCTTTTCTCCCCAATAAGAAAAGAAAACTATAAACTTTTAAATATAAATTTTATATGTTTTACAAGCTTAATTTTAAGTTGTATCATTTTAATTCATATCAAGTTTTACAGAGGAAGCAAAACTCTTTATATAAATGTAAAAAACACTGATTATAAAGTTTTGAACAGGGGTTGTACTCTTTCGTACCGAACTGCAGCTACAAAAGTTCATACTGAGTTCATCATTTATGCTTTTTATCCTCATAATAACTGTGCAGGTACTTGAGCTGTGCCACAGATGGGCTGGTAAAAAAAACGAAGCTTAAAGCAGATGTGAAAATCGTGTAGCGCCGCAGTTAAACGACTGGCTAAGTACAACTGACCTCATCGTCAGGGTCAATTCAGACATCTCCAGAAGGACTGACCCGGCTCCACTGGCATAATTCGGCCGTGTTAAGTGTCCTCGTGATGCCCGCTCTGGGGGGACGGTGCCGTGTGACAGGACCGGGGCTCTGTTGACCACCTCCATCTGTTTTTTAGCCGCCGCCGCTGCAGAACTTTCCAGAACATGAGATGAATTTTAAAGCAGTGCTCCATATTCCGCATGAACTCTCGCTTCGCTAAGCAGGGCCATGACCCTTTAGTGAGTCACTTCAGGTTATAATAAAGGGTTCAGGACGGGTTTAGAGCAGGGGTGTCCAAACTTTTTTTGTTGGGGGCCAGAAGAAGTAATATATGTGCATTCACAAGCCACTCTGTAATAAAACAAAGGTACCACTTTAAAATTAGACTACTTTTATAAAGGGTTTATAAATGGTTTACAATTAAGTTATTAATGGTTAATAATTAGCTTGTAAATGCCTTAAAAAACATTAATAATCAGTTATAACACATACATAGAAAAGGCAACAATATAGGTGGCTGTGGGTTCACTATTTGGCAAACAACAGGTCATTGTTGCCCTTTCTACGTATGTGTTATAACCGAGTGTTAATGATTTATAAGGCATTTACAACCTAATTAGTAACTATTAATAAACTCATTGTAAACCATTTATAAACCCTTTATAGAGGTAGTCTTATTTTAAAGTGGTACCAAAACAAATAATGAAATATACCACTTATAATAATACATTTTCTTGATTACTACCATTTACACACCATTTTACTTCAGTTACCATCTTTATCTATCTTTGGCAATGCTGTTTAAACTAAGATTTTCAAATTGATGTTTCGTTTCATACAGCAACTGATTCTTGACAAATTAAACATTAAACACACTTCCCTCTGAACTCAGTTAAAAAATAGTAATTTTCCCAACATGCCTGAAATTTTCTGCATTTGATGTCTATTTTTAATTTCTTTTGAATTATTAGACTCTTTGGTCCATTTTCCGCGCTACAACTGCGCATTCTTGCCACTTTTAGACTCTTTGGTCTGTTTTTCGCGCTACAACTTCGCATTTTCGCCACTTTTAGACTCTTTGGCATGTTTCCCGCACTACAACTGAGCATTCTCGCCGCTTTTAGACTCTTTGGTCCGTTTCCCGCGCTACAACTGTGCATTCTTGTCGCTTTTAGACTCTTTGGTCCGTTTCCTGCACTATATCTGAGCCTTCTTGTCACTTTTAGACTCTTTGGCTCATTTTCTGCGCTACAACTGCGCATTCTCGCCACTTTTAGACTCTATGGGCTGTTTTCCGAGCTAAAGCTGCGCACTCTCGCCGCTTTTAAACTTTTTGGCGCAACAAATGTGCACTCTCGCATTTAAACTTGACGCCTAGCATTTAAACTTTAAATCTCACAGGCGCTCAGCCGTTCGTGTTCAGTAAAACTGAGCCGGATCCTGTTTTATTTTTTTGTTTGTTATTTGTTCGGTTTTTTTTATATAAAATAAATAAATAAATACATAAATTAATACATAATAAAGTATGAATAGTCTTTCAAAGAGCGAGCAGGCAGCAGGCCCCCCAAAAAAGGTTTTCTAGCCGATTTCTAATATTTAATATTTAGATTTTTTTTATAGATTTGATCAGAAGGCCACATTTCCACTCTTATGTAAAAGTTGCATTCATAAAACCCCAAAACCGCAGCATGGAGGGTCTAATCTGACCCCTATTCCAAATTCCAACCTCCAGCTGAACACACACAAAGGAAGCACAGAGAGATTAAAGCAGGGTGAAAATTCAGCCTTTTTTTACTCTGTAAAAGAGACTAATGAGGGTCTGAATGCTAAACACTGCTACACCATCGCTCCGTGCTCTCGCGCTCTACGCTACACCTTCTTAATATGTTCCCAACAGTACAGCCGGAACTGGAGGGGGCGAGATTAAGCGCTGCATGCTGTGGCTTTGTGACTACAATCTTTATTGGAGCCATTAATCTACATTAATAATATTCTCCCCAATAGAGATCAGTGTGCTGTAAAAACAAAGTGATCGATTTTTATGTGGCGTGTATTTCTGCGGCAGTCGATATTCAGCCTCATTGTTAGCAGGGTGAGAGGTATTGCATTTGTCCACAACACACATCTCTCCCGGTGAAACACTGAGCTCTGAGAGGACGACAAAAAACCAGTGAAACAGTGGTAGATGGTGTAAGATGGTGTAGGACAAGTGTAATTCTTCTGTTCTGTATTTATCAACCAGTCTTACACAGGTCGCTCTTAGAGCTTAGATCGGGCCCAAAAGATCCAACCCAACCCGTCCCATAAACTATTTTATTCTGAGCCCAAGCCAGATTTAAACCCCACATTTGTTAGTAAGTAAAGTGTTAAATCTGAGCTTTAAAAAAAAGGAGCGAAATCTGTTCAGAATGATGTTAATTAACATTGCAACACTGAAGAAGCATAGACCTGTTATTTAAGAACAATGTTTATTAAGAACAGATCTCTTTTTCAGACTGATAGATGATCAATGACTTTGTTTTCAATTTTTTTTCTATCTTATTTCTTCAAATCGGGGCATAATGTGTTGCTTTTTGAGATCTTTTACATCTCTTTTACATTGACAGGTTCTATTAAAGTGATTTCTTGATTCTACAGGTCTGGCAGTAATCTGACCTGGGTGTGAAAATTAGTAGTGAAATTGAACTCACCTTTTTAAAACATGTGATTAATCACAGTTAATTTATGGGAGCAAACACTTTTTCACACAGTGCTAGACTGGTTCGGATAGTTTTTTTTTTTATATAACTGAATAAAATTGTCATTTAGTTTAAACAATTCAATACCAGTAAAAACTTGAGCTTAGTCTTAAGCTGGGTTTTTCAGCTGCAAACTTTCTGCTTATCGAAGTTTAGAGCTTAATCAAAGCTTATAAAAAAAGCCAAAACCATAAAACTTTAAAGGCTAACATAACAAAAGCTAATTGGCATTCTTTCAGGGGACTTACTGCAAGTGATTAGCCACTTTATTATGCTATGATTATAGAATTTCTCAAGTGATTCTGAGCGAATGCATAATTTCTTCTTCTAATGCCTCCGAAAGCAACGCCTGCAGCCGAGCCGCGGCCAAGCCTTTTCTCTTTTTTCATGGGTGTCATTACACTGTAATCACAGCTGGCCAAAACTCGGCTACAAAACGGCCGTCTGGCCAGCTTTCACTCCCGCTGTCTAGACTGAGAGGTAAAATCGATTGGTGTGGAGATGAGAGGACAATATCACCCGAGCTTCACTCCAGAGAATGAAACTCTTTGAGGGCCTATGTTTTCAGACAAGAGTGAAGATACTGGGTTCCAATGAGGAATGACGTCTATAAGAAGAAACTACACTCAGAATAATAACGATATCATTGACATCCATTTATCTATTATTTAACTATTCACATAACTATTATACAGTACCATATACAGTTGCAGATACTTGGATTTCTGCATAAATTGGCCATTAAATGTGTTATTATCTTCATCTACGTCACAACAATAGACAAACATAGTCTGCTTAAACTAAAAACACCCAAAAAATTATATCTTTGCATGTTTTTATTGAACACAACATGTTAATATTCACAGTGAGAGAGGAAAAATTATATGTATGTGAAGCCCTAGGCTAATGACTTTTTTTTTAAAAGCTAATTGGAGCCAGGATGTAATGAGATGTGTTGAGATGTGTTGGTTAAAAAAAACACCAGGTTTGAGTTTGCTTGTTCAAGTGTCCACGGTAAGACAGACGCTCTACAAATGGAGAAAGTTCAGCACTGCTGCTGCTACTCTCCCTATAGGCGTGGTAAAGTCTTGTAAAGGTGATTGCAAGAGCACAGCACATGCAGAAGGATCAATGAGGTGAGGAAGAATCCTGGAGTGTCAGCTGAAGACTGAATACAGGAATCTCTGGCACATGCTGACATTTCTGTTGACCAATCCACAGTAAGGAAAACATTAAACCAACTTATAATAACTAAGTTATTATTTTGCCATTGGCAGCTTCTTTTCAATTGGCTTCTGTCACATCTTTTGCATTTGCATACTGGGTGTGTCCAACAGTTTCTGACTGACACTCACCATCAGTGTGTAGTGATTCCCCCTGGGCTACCTTACAAATAAATCAACTTCCACTTTAGTTGTAATATCTTGATGTTTTAATTTATGCTAACTTAAGTTTCCATTCCACATTACTTAAAAAATTGAGCAAACCAGCTGCTTTAAAAAAGTTAAGTAAACTCAACTTATCCGGTCTTACAGTATAACAAAAATAAAAAAAAAAGTTAAATCAACTTCCCTTTAGTTGTAATAACTTGATGCTTTAAGTTATGCTAGCTTAAGTTTTTATTACCCATTACTTAACTTTTTTGAGGCAACCGGTTTCCTCACATGTTTTAAGTAAATTCAACATGTCAGGGCTTATAGTGTAAGTATATATATATATATTTTTAAAAAGTATGTAGTTTTCCATGTTAAGTATACTTTAAAAAAATGCTTAAATGTACTTTTCTTTTATAAGGGAGAACATTTTAAAATAATGAAAAAACACTGAATTTAAGGTTTGTGCAACATTTTTTTTTCCAGTACAGAGCTGAAGTGCTCCCAGATATTGTGGATCCGAAACTCGGAAACACCAGAACTCTGTGTAGAAACACACAGAGAGCCCGCCAGCATTAGGAGTCAGGTCTTACCTCGGCGCTGAGGTGACAGGCAGTGTGCTGACTGGGCGCTCTCTCTTTCGAAAGAGAAAAAGAACAATAGGTACAATAGATACCTTCAGCCGAGGACAATCCGTCTTCCTTAAGACTCGTCTTTACAGGCAACAGATAATTCCCTCCCTGCAGAGCCCACCTCTCAGACATGCTAACGCTCTGGACCACCGGAGCGCCAGCTCTGAGTCGTGCCTCTACACAATATCCCGGCTTGTGAAACAGGTTGTAATAGTGAAATCATACTAGAGCTGCAAACATAGTTGTATCCAGAAGAAAGTGTGGGAATGCAATACTAATCATAGAGCAGATAAAAAAGTTACCAGGAGCAATAAAAGACTTTAAGATTCAGAAAGAGTGTTGGCTCAAGCTACATCATCCCTCCTATTTTTGATCAGTTTTAGGTCCCACTTTATAATAAGTGTCCCTAATTACTATGTAATTACACGGTAACAATCTATTAACTACAGTGTAACTACTGATGAAGTACACATTGTTACAGATTAACTACAGAGGAACAGGTTATGTAATTACACATGTGTATTAAGGTTAATTTTGACCTGTGTAAGTACATGTGTACCAGGGTGAGTGTACTTACACATGTGTAACAATGTGTGTGTACTTACATATATGTGTAATATATGTGTGTGTGTGTGTGATAAGTTGAGTATAAACTTATCCAACAGCTATTGTCTAGTATGTAATTAGTGTTACACATCTGTAAGTACACTTACTCTATTACTTGTGTAAGTACACTCCCCCTAGTACACATGTGTACTTACACAAGTCAAAACCATAAAGTCATAACCTTAATACACATGTGTAATTACATAACCTGTTCCTCTGTAGTTAATCTGTAATAATGTGTACTTCATCAGTAGTTACACTGTAGTTACATGGATTGTTACCGTGTAATTACATAGTACTTAGGGACACTTATTATAAAGTGGGACCCGGTTTTACAATCCAGCTTTTAATGCAGCTAGCTATGACAAAGTACAAATAAGAGACCACCAAATAAAAATAAAAACCTCTGGAATAAAATCAAGAGGAAGATGGATGATCACAAGCCATCAAACCACCAAACTGAACTGCTTGAATTTTTGCACCAGGAGTAAAGCAGTATAAAGTTACCCAAAAGCAGTGTGTAAGACTGGTGGAGGAGAACATTATGACAAGATGCATGGAAAAAAAACTGTGATTAAAAACCAACCAGGGTTATTCCACCAAATATTGATTATTTCTGAACTCTTTATGAAAAACTTTATGAATATGAACTTGTTTTCTTTGCATTATTTGAGGTCTGAAAGCTCTGCATCTTTTTTTTGTTCTTGTTATTTCAGCCATTTCTCATTTTCTGCAAATAAATGCTCTAAATGACAAAAGTTTATTTGGAATTTGGGAGAAATGTTGTCTGTAGTTTATAGAATAAAACAACAATGTTCATTTTACTCAAACGTAAACCTATAAATAGCAAAATCAGAGAAATCTCTTGAGGTGGAAACAGTATGTGGATGAGCATTGTCCTGCTGGAAGAATGTAGGAACAAAGTAGTGTGGGACCTGAAGTAGTGTGTAATGCAACACACCACACATTTCGGCATGGAGTTGTAAAGGTTTCTAATAAGGCAGGAGTTCTTAAAACGGCAGCAGCAGTGTGTGGACGACTTTCGTCTTGTCAAAATAGCACAACAGAAAGTGCATTCAAAAAAGGTTAGGTCCACAAGGTTGCAGGACCTCATTAACATAATGTCATAATGCCTAATTATGATGTTCTTGTGGTAGAACTTCTTATTCTTCCATAAAGAGAAATTCAATGATTTTCATTCGAAAGACAAAATAACAAGGATGTTAATAATCTTGCAAAATCGTATCTATCGTATCTATCTATCCAATATAAATCCTTAATCAGTACAAAATGGCTTGGAATTAAATATTGTTACATTTTATACTGATCAACACTGAAACCTATCCTATAACTCCCTATATCAAATTGGAGATACAAGGTTTTGCATGTAAGCCATGATGTATTACAGTGTCATTTTTGTACCAATTTTTATTGGCCCATTCATCAAACTCATTCACCCCGTGCAACGAACAGCTGGCGCTTTAAATAAATGCAGCTTCTGTTCCTTATTTTAGAACCCAAACCTATTCAATTCCTCTGTGTTCTGGTTCTTTATTGAGGTGAGGAGGATAAAAGTGGATTATATGAATTTGGCTGAAGTCCAAATGTTCTCCGCATCCATCCCGACAGAAAGCTCATTAAAACTGAGAGGGATTTGCTGCCGTCTCTGGACTCGGACTCGCTGTCGGGAAGCGTTTCCATCCGCTGGATGCTGAACCCCTGCTGGGTAAGTGTGCGTGACCTCCCAGACGTTTACTCAATGCTTTCAAACAAAGGGAACGACGACGTCTCGTGACGTAACTTTTAACTCAGACTCAAATTTGCTTTATTGGATCCGCATGCTGTTATAGTTAAAAGCAGCAATTATACTGCTACTCTCTGTGATTTTAAAACATGAATGCTATAACTAGAAACAGCTGTGAGCAGGAGTTCTGAAGGACTTTACCAAGCTGCAAAATCCATTGGCAAAAACTAGACAAAACACATGCAACTTAAGACAAATATATGTATATTAAGCAAAAAAATCTGCCAATGGGGTTAGCAAAACTTTCTTAGTAAGATTTTTTTACAAAAAGCAACGGCAAAGTCTCAAAATGAGTGAAGTAACACCTAAATCAAGCAAAAAAAGTCACTGGGTTTGGACACAAGAATCTGAATAACTTGATTGCTGCCTGATTGTGCTTATTTTGAGTTCAAATTACTCAAAATTAGGTACAAATTCTAAGTAAGAATGATTAAGATAATTATCCCTAAAATAAGCAAAATAATCTAACACTTACACACAATGCTTAGTAAGACAAAAAAGTCTTATCAGAGAAGGAAATAAGATTTATTGCCTTAAATTTAGAAAATTTCACTTGCTACGATTTCGTTTTTTGCAGTGTAGCAGCTCTCCAGCCCAGAGGGTTGTTGGACCCAATTGCAGAACAGTTGATCTCAAAAGCAGGTAAACCCAAGAAGAAAGGAAATAATAAATAAATAAACACACACCGCTCATTAGTGTTCATTATAGTTCAAACAACCTCATGGGCCAGACGTTTCATGCTTGTCGCTTATTGCCGGTCCCAGCTCTATTGCATTATTTTTTCATTGATTTTTCATTCTGCACTACTAGTTTATTTACTGTCCACTGTTTACATATCTACAAATTCGCGCTGCTAAATTCAATTATTATATAACTGTTTAATTGCACTTTCTGTATGGCTGACATCAGTTATAGTCTTAATACGCACAGCAACTGATGGATATTTTACAGTATTTTAATGCACTACCTTCATAACACGGACACTAAAGACTCTACTTTTATGTTTTATAATATTTTTATTGTATTTTTATCTGTACTATTTGATCTTATGCTTCTGTAACTCCTATGTACTATGTATTTCATATCTAGGATCTATAAAGTATCTATCTATCTATCTATCTATCTATCTATCTATCTATCTATCTATCTATCTATCTATCTATCTATCTATCTATCTATCTATCTATCTATCTATCCATCCATCCATCCATCCATCCATCTAAAATAATGCAAAGAAAACAAATTCATGTTCAAAAAAGTTTTAAGAGTTCAGAAATAATCAATATTTGGTGGAATAACCCTAATGGTTTTAATCAAAGTTTTTATGTTTCATGCATCTTGGCATCATGTTCTCCTCCACCAGTCTTACACACTGCTTTTGGATAACTTTATGCTGCTTTACTTCTGGTGCAAAAATTCAAGCAGTTCAGTTTGGTGGTTTGATGATTAGCTTGTGACCAACCATCTTCCTCTTGATTATGATTGATTCCAGAGGTTTTTAAATTTGGTAAAATCAAAGAAACTCATCATTTTTAAGTGCTCTCTTATTGTGTGTGTATATATATATATATATATATATATATATATATATATATATATATATATTTATACAGCGTGCCATCTATTGGTTCACAGTGTATCAACCCCCCTCCATCCGGTCCATCAGAGCAGAGGGACCACCGCTGACCAGATATTATTTGAGTGGTGGATCATTTTCAGCACAGCAGTGACCCTGGCATGCTACTGTGTGTGTGTGTGTGTGTGTGTGTGTGTGTGTGTGTGTGTGTGTGTGTGTGTGTGTGTGGGATCGCAGTGTATCAGATGCAGCCGAGCTCCTGCGGGTTTTACACACATCAGTGTCGCTGCTGGACTGAGAAAAAACACAAAATCAACAAAAAACAACAAAAACATGCAGCCAGGAGTGATCATGTGGTCAGAAACTGACCGCTGATGAAGGGCAACATACCTGGCAAATGGACCCCCACCCCCAATAATATGCAGTCTGCTGTGGTCCTGCGAGGGGCCTGTTTTATATTCATGGATAGGGGAGGTTGGTCTAAAATTGATCTAAAATTATGCTTTAAATCATGCTTTAAATGTGTACAGTACTGTATTTATAGCTTGAAAATATGCAAGAAAATGAAAACGAGGATGCATAATTAACCATATAAAATCAGAAACAACTCTATGGAGTTATTTTTTGTGCCAAAAGTTTGAAATCTGCAAAAAAATTTTATCTGCAATCATAATTTTAAGAATCAAAAGAAAAAAAAACAAACAAAAAAAAACATATATATATATATATATATATATATATATATATATATATATATATATATTGTTTTTTATTCTTTTTTTTAATATACTATATTTTAATTATTTGAAAATAATTTTAGTTTGGATTTTTTGTGTTTTTGTCGATTTTCTGTGGATTCATGTGGATTTTGATACACATACACAGTTTTGGGAAAATATAAAAATAAGAGACCACTTAAAAATGATTTGTTTTTTATTTTAACAAATTAAAAACCTCTAGAATCAATCATAATCAAGAGGAAGATGGATGATCACAAGCTAATCATCAAACCACTGAACTGAACTGCTTAAATTTTTGCACCAGCAGTAAAGCAGCATAAAGTTATCCAAAAGCAGTGGGTAAGACTGGTGGAGGAGAACATGATGCCAAGATTAAAACTTTATGAATATGTACAGGTTTTCTTTGCATTATTTGAAAGCTCTGTGTCTTTTTTTTTTTTGTTATTTCAGCCATTTCTACTATTTCATTTTCTGCAAATAAATGCTCTAAATGACAATATTTTTATTTAGTTTTTGATAGAAATGTTTATAGAAGTATTGTCCATAGTTTATAGAATAAAACTAAAATTTAATTTTACTCAAATATATACCTATAACTAGCAGAATCCAAATTCCAGAGCTGTGTGTACCTGTGACTATGACACTAATCCAATAGAAAGTACTGTATATAGAAGCTGGTGCGCGAAACAAATGTGCCGGGCCTACAGTGACGCAACATGAAACCGTCAGGCATGATTTTAATGATATGAGCTTTAATTTCATGGAAATAATCATACAGATCACAGCTGTGGGTGGTCCTAATGACTTTTTAATATAGACTGATACGTCTTTTAGCTAGAGCATTTCAGAAAGGTGCTCTAGTGCCGAGTATTTCAGCTCCTCTTAAGCTGCATGTGGATTTTAAATTTAGCGTGGTGGGGGGGCGGCGATCGCGGGGTTCAGGCAGAGTGATGGAATCAGCAGGCAGTGTAACATAATGTAAAATTATCGGCAATACGGGGCTGAGCCGCCTTTTGTCTCCGGAGTGGATTAAATCACTCTCAGAAGGCTTTTTCTACACGTTCAGAACAGTTTCCTGCAGGAAATTGGGCCATTCTTCAAGGAGAGAGCACACCCACTAGCAAGGTGAACTGCTGAACCAAGGAAATTGTGAATGGAAGCCTTTTTCTGTTTTTGTTTTTTGTATTTTCTGTTTCTGTTTTCTTGCTTCAGCTCTGCCTGTATACTGTAATATACCAGTCAAAAGTATGCACACTCACAAAGGACTGCTTTATACTAAGGATTATAAATGTAAGGCACCTTTGGAATAACAGAAATGTAAATACCATTTTATTTACAACTTGTTTATGTTGTAATAATATTTGAGAAGAAAATACAAATATTATTACAATCATTTTTTTTTAAGTCAAAAATATTGGGGGACCATATCTCCCCAACTCCCCAGCTCATCCCATCCAAACGTATTGGATAGAGCATGGAATAAGAGGTCCCACTTTATAATAAGTGTCCCTTAGTACTATGTAGTTACACTGTAATAACCCATGTAACTACAGTGTAACTACTGATGAAGTACACATTGTTACAGATTAAATACAGAGGTACAGGTTATGTAATTACACATGTGGATTAAGGTTCATTTTAACTTGTGTAAGTAATCCGATTTTGCTATTTATAGCTTTATGTTTGAGTAAAATGAACATTGTTGTTTTATTCTATAAACTACAGACAACATTTCTCCCAAATTCCAAATAAAACAAATGTTATTTAGTGCATTTATTTGCAGAAAGCTTTTTATTCTAGCTTTTAGACCTCAAATAATGCAAATAAAACAAGTTCGTATTCATAAAGTTTTAAGAGTTCAGAAATCAATAATTGTTGGAATAACCCTGGTTGGTTTTTAATCACAGTTTTTTATGCATCTTGGCATCATGTTCTCCTCCACCAGTCTTACACACTGCTTTTGGATAACTGTGTGCTGCTTTACTCCTGGTGCAAAAATTAATTCAAGCAGTTCAGTTTGGTTTGATAAATCATCTCTTTATAATCAGATTATAAAGTGCATGTTCATGTTTACAGTCAAATAACAATCTGTAGATGATGTAGTAGACCCTATCCAAATGGGAATTATGGGATCCATTATTCTCATACTGATTTTCTATTGATTGATTGGCAGTTTCCAGCCACCGTTTCTCTCTTTCTGAGGGAACTTCTCCTTGGTTTAAATGGTTCCAGAGTCTGGCTGACCTATGTGCCGTTTGGGAATCCATTTATTCGTCTCTTCTCCCAACTTGATAGATGTCTGATAAAGGCTTTCAGACTTGCCAAAGTTAAAAAAAAATAAAAATACAGGCAGCTTTGACTGGTTTCTCAGCCACATTAAAACTCTGAGCCAGTGTTTCCTGTCAGAGCGGCTGCAGGGTCTCAGGGGTGACGGGGGTCACGAGGGAACGGCTGGCTGTACAGAGTTCCTCTGTCATGTCAGTGAAAGTGTCGGGCCTGAATACAAGTCGATTCCAGGCTGGTTGAGTTGCTTAATGACCAGAGAACTTCCAATAAAAGATGGGATTCATTTTGATCTTCTGTTATCTTGTCTTTTTTTCCACCCCCTTGCTTTTATGACAGTGGTTTAGGTTTGGTTGCCATTTTTTTTTTTTGCATTTTTATTGATGAACAAACCATACCGAAATATGCATATCGTCACTGTCGGACTAAAACCTCTACTATTGTGATAGATGGAAAGAACTCAGACATGAACAGAAGCAAACTAATTACTTTATTTAATAAAGTAGGTGGCAAAAGAGTAGTTAAAACAAGCAGGGTCAACACCGGAAAACAGCAGCAAGAGGGAGTAAACATTCTTATACATATATACATACATATACATATGTATATATAGTGGTGTGAACAGGTGTGATCAATATTCTGGTGATTGTCTTCCTGGTGGTGCCATATGCTGTGACATGTGAACGAACGTGCGAGGGAGTGATGTCAGCGTGTGGTGCATTCTGGGTATCGTAGTCCGGAAGCTGGAGATTGCAGGAGAAGGAAACAAACTCCTCAAATATGAATGGAAGTCAGTGTGAAAAGTAAAACATGTAATTCCAATATTAAGTTGTTTTTTTTTTTTGCCTGATAGAGATGAAATTAGCTTTTCTATCAATTTATTTCCAACTGCAATTGAAATAAAGCAAACCTTTATTTGAGATAATAAGAAATAAGCTAAATATAAATTCAGCTGTGGTTAGATATTTCTGTATGAATATCAAATACATGGAAATAATAGGCTTTTAATTACGGTATTTCAACAACTTTTTTTAAAAGCTTAATGAGAAAGATAAACAAGGATCTGGTGCTTTTTTTTGTTTGTTTTATTGGATTTGTTGTGGATTTTCTAAAATCAACTCAGGGTCAACATTTTTACAAACAGCCTTTACATACATGTACAGTACAGGCCAAACGTTTGGACACACCTTCTCATTTAATGCGTTTCTCACTGAAGCATCAAAACTATGAATGAACACATGTGGTGTTTTATGTACTCAACAAAAAATGAGCTGAACCTCCACAGTCACCGGACCTGAACCCAATCCAGATGGTTTGGGGTGAGCTGGAGCACAGAGTGAAGACGGCAAAGGGGCAACAAGTGCTAATAAACACCTCTGGGAACTCCTTCCTTCCTTCAAGACTGTTGGAAAACGTTTCTGTTTTACAGGATAGGTTTATCAGAGTTACTAGCCTCAGAGAGCACAAGTTAAGAAACAGATTCCCAGACAAGAGCACCTAAATGCTTCTCCACAGAGTGTTTTGGTTTGTTTTAACACAGTTTTTTAAGTTACTACATGGTTCCTTATGTGTTCCTTCATAGTCTGATAGATCACTTCACTATTCATTTAGTATGTTGGAAAAAAATTAAATAGAAGTCAATGGCAGACTACCATTTTCAACACACTCCCCAAGGACTCAAACATACAGTAAACTCCACCCTAAAGAAAGACACGAATCACTGCAGCACAAAAACCCAACAGCACATCCTAATACAGTTCCACCGAACCACCCACAACCCCCCGTCCCATCCTCCATCACTGTCGGTCGAGCTACAGGTCCATGAAGGAAATGATCGCTGGAAAGCATCCCTCAGCTGGTGGCCCGTGAGCTTCCAGGCTAAATGATGAGCCATCACTATTTTCAGGGTTAAGCAAGATTACGGCCACCTCTAAAAGTGTAGTTCTGTCTCCAGAACTTTCCCTGAAAATAACAAATTCATCTGAAACCCAACCACCAGACATCTGACCAGCTTATTACACAGAAGTGGAGCTTGGTAAACAAGCAATCATTGTAAACAGACCCTTCTGAGATTCCCTTTTCCCAACAGCACTACCCGCTATCATCAGCTACGCACTGAGCTTCTTCAATCACAAACTCATGCCCTAAAACAGCCGAACAAACGGCTTTCTTCTGAGCGCACTCTTCACTGTAAATCAGCAGCTACTTTAGATATATTACGCCATATTATATATATGTGCTTTGTACTTCAATAGTACTTTCTGTCTGTGACAGGAAACAAAGGAAAGTCTTGAATACATTCTCAGTGTCTGTCTCACAATTCCTCAGACACAGACGTATTCATTTTACTCAATACCAATAATATAAAGGCAAGTTCAGAAGCAATACCATGGAGGAAAAAGGTTTTACCTAAAAGGCTCCTCAATAATCATTTGATGCATAAGTGAGACAAGCACAAAATGTAGAGGTCAATACTAAAAGGGTCTAAAATGGGCCAAGACCAGAATTAGTAGTACAAATTTAGGCAAGAACTAGTCAAGAAAAGTTGAAACGAGAGTAAAGCCAAGTCAAGGTTGACTGCAAATAAGAGCAAGTCAAGGTCAAGTCCCAATGCATGCAATACTGTATCAGGATAAGGTCCAGGAGTGAAGGCAAGTCAAGTTCAAGTCCAAATCAGAGTAAGAACAAGTCAATTATTGACTCTAAACGAGAGAAGAAACCAAGTCAATATGATTTTCAAATGGAAGCAGAGCCAAGTCCAGAGTCACTGCTTAAAAAAAAGCAAGAGTGAAGCCAAGGAGAGACAAGAAAGCAAACTTTGCATCAAGATAGCAAGATAAAGTCACAATGGTAGCAGGACAGCTTCAGGACAAGTCCAAATGAGAAAATAATAGAGTCAGCATTGAGTCCAAATGAGACTGAGTCCAAGTGAGAGTAAAATACTGTCAAGACCGAGTCCAAATGACATTAAAACCAAGCCAAGATCAATTCCAAAAGGAAGTTGAGCCAACTGAAGCCACAGTGAGACATTTCCAAATGATCCAAACAACAAAGTCTACACAGCATTCAAATGAGGATCAGGTAAAGTCAAGATTGAATGCAAACAAGAGCAAAACAAGAGTCAAGGTGGGTAAAAATGAGAGTAAGAAAGAGTCTTGATTGAGTCCAAATCAGTGCAAGACCAAATCAATGATAAGGTTTGAAGATTGGACACACCATGTGGAGGTCAAGACTAAAGACCAGAAACTAAAAGGGTCAATATCAAATGGAGTGAACCCAAGTAAAAAGCAAGACGAAGTAAAGAAAAGTCCAATTTAGAGCAACTGAGTCCAAATGAGAACAAGAATTAGAGTTAGTCAAGATCAACTATAAACTAAAACAAAATATTGTCCAGGTCAAACTCAGTCAAGAGCAACATCTAGTCAAGATTGAGTCCAAAGAAAAGTTTGACCAAGTAAAGCCAATATCTAGTACAATCTGAGACCAAAAGAGGACAAGAGTTAGTCCAGACCAACTATAAATTAAAGGAAGATATTGTCCAGGTCAAACCCAGTCAAGAGCAACATGTAGTCAATATTGAGTTCAAATTATAGCAAGACTTTGCCAAGACTAATTCTTAGACGAATTCATGGTCCAAATACTGATGAGACCATAGAAAGGACATCTTGAACCTGGACCCACGTCCAAATAGTATGGAACCTAAGTTGGGACTGAGTCTAAATGACAGCAAAACCAAGTCAAAAACAAGTCCGAATTAAAGCAAGACCAAGTGAACATTGAGTCCAAAGACAAGTGTGACCAAGTGAAGACTAAATCTAGTAAAATCTGTGTCCAAAAGAGGACAAGAGTTAGTCAATGTCAACTATAAATTAAAACAATATATTTTCCAGGTCAAACCCAGTCAAGAGCAACATCTAGTCAAGATTGAGTCCATAGAAAAGATATCTTGAACCTGGACCCAAGTCCAAATAATATGGAAATAGAATATGGAATTAGTTTAAATGAAAGCAAAACCAAGTAAAGATTCAGTCCAAAGAAAATGGTGAGCAAGTGAACGCAACATCTAGTAAAGAACAAAAATTCTGATGAGTCAATAGAAAAGACGCAAGACAAGATAAAAGAAAAGACGTCTTCAACCTGGACCCAATTCCAATGATTCCCAAGCCAAGAATCATTCTTTAATCGTATACTTTTTAAACTGTACTTTAATGGTTTCAATGCTTCAATTTTATAGTTTTGTATAATATTGTAAGAAAGCACAGATTATGTGTTGGAATTGGGCTGCTGGTCAGAATGTCAGGAGATTACCAGAGCTTTAGGTGTAAATCTCTGAAATGAGTAAGTCTACACCATGGCCCGATAAATCCTGCACACAATCCTCCAAAGAACATTTAAGTGGACGAGTATGAAATGGATCGTCTCCAGTGGGCGATGAACTGACTGGTGCTCTTCCTGTCTGTAGATACTGGTGTTAATAATTTGGTCGATGGGATTACAGCCAGCTGGAACATACCTTCAGATTTCAGGGTGCAGAATTATATCTGGCTGCTGCAAAGGTCAAGAAGCCCCTTGATCAGAAATCTGGAGCTGGGTGTTATCCTGTTGGTCATACTCTCTACCTGCTTGATGAGGGATGGGTTTGCCTGAGGCTTGGAGCTCTGGGCAGACTAGGAATTGCTGTTAAAGTAGTGAATTTTGTACATATGCCACAAAAATAGCTCTGAAGCGTTGAGGTACGGACTCCTCAAGACACTTCAAGGTGTCCAGCTTTAAGACTACACTCAAAAAAATAATGCGTAAAATTTACTTAAAAAAAGTTTTGCAACTTTCTGCATTTGCTTTTTTTAAGTAAATTTAATTTCATGTAAATTTAAGTAACTTCAACTCGTTTTCAAGACTTAAATAGAGTTACACAGAGTAAATAAGTGAACTGAACTTCAGTCAATCCTTTCTTTTAGTAAACTTTACTTCATTTCTGCTACAATATTACCTAATTACAATTACTACATTTATACAATATTATTATATATAATTTTAGTTAAAACACACATTCAAATATTTATATAATCTCAAAGATTTATTTTATAAACGGACCAAGTCTCACTGTCTCAACACATGGATAGCATGTAATACATTATTTTTAGTATACTAAACTATACTATACTATACTATACTATACTATACTATACTATACTTTACTATACTATACTATACTATACTAAACTATACTATACTATACTATACTACACTATACTAAACTATCCTATACTATACTACACTATACTATACTATACTACATTACACTACACTGTACTATACTATACTAAACTATACTACACTACACTATACTATACTATACTACATTACACTATACTATACTATACTATACTACATTACACTACACTGTACTATACTATACTATACTACACTATACTATACTACACTATACTATCCTATACTATACTACACTATACTATACTACACTATACTAAACTATACTACACTATACTACACTACACTATACTATACTATACTACACTGTACTATCCTATACTAAACTATACTATACTACACTACACTACACTGTACTATCCTATACTAAACTACACTATACTAAACTATACTATACTAAACTATACTATACTACACTACACTACACTGTACTATCCTATACTAAACTACACTATACTAAACTATACTAAACTAAACTATACTATACTATACTACACTACACTATACTAAACTATACTATACTATACTACACTACACTGTACTATCCTATACTATACTAAACTATACTATACTACACTATACTAAACTATACTATACTATACTACACTATACTACACTATATTATACTACACTATACTATACTACACTATACTATACTACACTATACTTTACTATACTATACTACACTATACTATACTACACTATACTACACTATACTATACTTTACTATACTATACTATACTACACTATACTATACTATACTACACTATACTACACTATACTTTACTATACTATACTATACTACACTATACTATACTATACTACACTATACTATACTACACTATACTATACTTTACTATACTATACTATACTACACTATACTATACTATACTACACTATACTACACTATACTTTACTATACTATACTATACTATACTACACTATACTATACTATACTACACTATACTATACTATACTACACTATACTATACTACACTATACTATACTATACTATACTATACTATACTATACTTACTTTGCTTTGCTCTAAAACATCCTTTCCATAAAAGATAGACTTTAAATAAACATCCTGGATCAACATGGATCTTCTAAAATGTCTATTTTTAAAGAGAACTCTAACACTAAACATCTAAACATCTTAAAAACTCAGATCCACTGAAATATGAATATTAAACATATCTCAGAAAAATGTTCTGAAACATCAGAAACCTCAGATCTTCTCAAAAACCCTTAAAATATAATTCTCAACATCTTTCTTTACTAAAGACACTTTAATAAAATAGTTTATAAATCTCAAATCCTTCAGAATGTTATTTCCATTAAGAGGAAACTCTAACAAAACGTAGTACAAATGTCAGATTACTAAAGATAACTCTAACACTAGATGTCTAAATATATATTATTAAACATATCTCATAAAAAAATATTCTGAAACATTATTTTCCCAAAGAGGAGATTTCAACAAAACGAAACATCTTATAAACATCAGATCTTCTCAAATACCCTTAATAAAATTAATATAACTATTAACATCTTTCTTTACTGAAAGACACTTTAATAAAATAGTTTATAAATCTCAAATCCTTTAAAATATTATTTATATAAAAACAAAACTCTAACAAAATTTAGTATACAAGTCAAATCTTCTAAAATGTCATTTTTCTAACAAAACAAAACATCTAATAATACTTAAATCCTCCTAAATATCTTTAATTTAATCCTTAACATCTTCCTATATTAAAGACACCTTAATGAAAGAGGAAACTCTAACAAAATTCGTACAAATATCAGATTTTCTGAAATGTCCTTTTTCTAAAGAGGACACTAATAGAACTTAGATGTAGAATAGAATCCTCCTAAATATCTTTATTTATCTTTATTATTTAATCCTCGACATCTTCCTATCAAGAGGATACAGTACTCGATCCGAATGTCTTATAAAATTCAGATCCTGCAACATATCCTTAATACAACCCTTATCATCGTTGGTTCTACACTGTTTTATATTAATGTAATGTATGATAATGCAATGCTTCTCTCAGAATACAGAGGAATCTGCTCGGCTCTCGTTCCTTTGATCACATTCCCTCAAGGTGCCCCGATACATCCTATTCATCCCATGCAGAGCGACTCAACTAACTCAACTGGTGCACCGCTGTCGGCTTCCGGACCGCTCAAACCACTCCCTCCCGAGGATCCGGCAGCAGCCCTTTCTAAAGGTCAAGGGTTTGGAGTCAACTGGCTGTTTCGATCCCCCGGAGTCGATTGTCAAAGCAAAGTGCGGAAGATGGCGCCGAGCTTTCGGCAATCCATTTATCTTCAGTCGGTGATGGTTACGGTTCTACGGTTCTAGACGTGAGAGAGCTGCGCTGCATTTGTAGTCCATTAGAGCACCAAACGGCAGCCCAAAGAAAGCTGAACGCTTTCAATTAGAGGAACGAGAGTCGATATTAAAAACCTTCACAAACATAGTGATGGTGCTGAGAATCAAAGGAAGGCCCTGGATAATAATGGTTGTTTGATTGAATCCTCTGTATTAACTCTTTATTAACTGTTAACTGTGGAACAATCTGCCTGATTGCATTAGGGCATCACTCAACATTATATTTTTCAAGTCTAATCTTAAAAAAATAAATAAATAAAAAATGAGAAATAGCTGAAATAATCTAAAATGCAGATAAGCTGCAGATGCAAAGCTTTCAGGTCTTAAATAATGCAAAAAATATAGTTTTAAGAGTTCACAAATCTTAATCTGAACATGTGGTGGAATAACCCTGGTTATCAATCATGCATCTTGGCATCATGTTCTTTTCCTCCACCAGTCTTACACACTGATTTTGGGTAACTTTATGCTGCTTTACTTTATGGCTGGTCCAAAAATTCATTCAAGCAGTTCAGTTTGGTGGTTTGATGGCTTGTGATCATCCATCTTCCTCTTGATTATATTCTAAAGATTTTAATTTGGTAAAATCTAAGAAAAACTCAACCTTTTTTTAAGTGGTTTAAGTCGCTCAGTCTTAAAGAAAAACGAGTTCCTTCCTTGTTAGATTCCCAAAAATGACTCCAGTGAAGGAAAGGAAAAGTAAAAGAGGATCCACCAACAAGTGATTAAGTAAAAGCAGGGATTTAATGAAGAGCGCTGAGGCCAATCAGAGGCAGCACTGAACCGATCAGGTCGAACTCAAACGTGACGCAGCAAACGCTGGGCCGATTCCAGCCACCAGCGTCTGAATCCCAGCCGTACCGCAGGCTGCAGAAATCTAAACAAAGCCCCGACATGATGGAGGGGAACTTTAACTTTGTGTGAGTGGGCCTGGTCACTTTCACAGCCCTCCAGCGTATGTTTGTCTCCTTTTAAATTGGTCCTGTGCAAATTGCTTAATAGAGGCTGTCTTCTTCAACCCTGTGCTCACAGTGCCCCCTGGTGGACTGAAGTACCAACAAAAGGACAGACTGGAGCAGATGCAGCAGCAGACACGGTGAAACACAGCAGGACTGATGTCTTCAAAATGAATCTTTAACCCTTTTAAACCCTGTGTCTATTGCGATGGACATTATGTCTTTTCCTCTTTCTTGCGTATTCCCGTGTATTTTACTGTCATTCCCTCTTTAATCCCCCCCACCATCACTATTGCACTCTCTATCTGTGTCCTTGTTGTACTGTGTATGTAGTGTTTTCCATTTATATATATATATATATATATATATATATATGTATAATCTTATTTTCTGTATTTGCTGTTTTAAATTTGGGAAGGAAATTTATTTTATTATTTTTTTCAACACCAAGCAATGATTTGTGAACAAAAACAAAAACAAAGTTTTTTTGCACATAATAAAATACAAATAATACTTTTTTGCATGTTTACTTAATTTCTATGTATTTTTATATTTATGTATTCACTAAGATTCACTACGATTGGAATTTAAGATATATACAGTATGTAGTGCAACATATATGTTATCATGTATGTTTCAGCACACAGTGGACTGGTATTATAATCTAGTATAATTTAGTAATAACTAGTAATAGACTATATACTGTATAAACTGTTTTAGTGGACAAATATATGTTATATACTGCACTATATGTTGTACTAGTGCGCTTTATACTCTGAATCTAACTTTTATCAACATAATTGTATATTGCATACTATTCCTATATGGTATATACTGTATAGTGCATTATGTAACAGTATATATTCCATATATATTCCATGTACACTGGAGCTCTCTATATACTATGTACTGTATCTGTATACAGTATACTGCAAGCTACTATACACTGTATACTGGGCCTAGGTACAGAATGCAATATATGCTTGTAGACCATATATAGACCCTATATTGCAAACTGCACCAGTACATACAGTATGAGCCACAATTTACTGCCTATACATATTTATATATGTATACAGTCTATACTACACTGTTATATTGCACCCTATACTAACTAAAATATATACTGTATACTGCATACACTGCTAATATATATTTTGTATACTGCATACAAATTTTTTTTAGTACATTACATGCGATGTAGTGTCCAGTATGTATCATACTACCATAATACCATATTGTTTCCATGTTTACGTAGTCCTACATAAGACCACACTGCATTATAATGTGCATTATGTAGATTATAACAGCTACAAATGCATGTCCAACAAATGTATGTCCAACGTTATTAACCCTTGTGTGGTGTTTGGGTCTGTGGGACCCGTTTTCATTTTTCATCAAATGATACAAAAAAAATGTTTTTTCTAACTCAAACTCATTGGCATTGGCTCATTTTTTGTGAAAAACCATATATCAAAACACATTTTCGATAAACACACACTGTACACCCCCCCCCCCCCCGCCCCCCTACACATTTATATTACATACAGTATGTTTGGCCAAGGGCTAATAAACATTGCTTCATTTGTAAATTTGAAACTAAACAAATTTTCTACTCATATCTTGAGTTTAATTCATTTTCTTTTACATTTTATTAAAAAAAAACTAATAAAAAAAGAGTAGCACTTTTTAAAAGAAATGTAACATAAGAAAGGTAAAGGGCAAATATTAACCATGTAAGCTGTTTATATTGCTTGCAGTTTAGGTGAAGCGAGCATGTGTAAATCATTTTAATGTAGAATGTAAAATGCTTGATTTTGCTGAATTAAGTACAAGTAACAAAGTAAACGAGTAACAAAAATATGAACACCACACGAGGGTTAAGTCACACAGGTTGTCTCAGGTAAACTAGAAAATTCACACTGGATACATTCCGAATGCCACTTTTAGGCGCAGCTGCTACGTAAGACCAGCAGTACGTAAGCTGCTTTTTAAAAACAGAGCCTGGGAGGGTTTCCTGATGCAATATCTGAGTACTCAGTTTCTTCCTGGGCGCTGGAGCGACGCAAAATTCATTCCCCTCCAGTCATTAGTTCCCTCCAGGGCAGATAAACCAGCGTCAGATTTTTAATCCTTTCTCTCATTGATTTTCTCAGCGGGTCATCTCCTGTTTAGCATGCTGGGTGGCATGATTCCCTTCCTCAGTTCCTCGTCCTGCCAAATAACAGCCCCTCTGCACTTTGGGCTACAAGTGGATTACTACAGAGAAAGAAATTGAAAACCGAGAGCCGGGGTGACGAGCAAAATCAAAGAGAATTGCTCGCTAGCCATTGTCGGGAACTTCATAGGAACAGTATGAGATGGTGAAAAAAAGAAAAAAAGATATTGACTGTTTTCTACCCTTATTTGTTCACAAATACAAAAGTAAAAGGGCCTCCTGGAACGCAATCTAAAGTTTGAGGTGAACTAAACCATTTTTACTTTTCTAAATAAACTGAATATTCCAGTATTTTTTTAAAAAGCTAATTAATCACCAGAAACATTCATTTAAAACATCCCTTTCTTTAAAAAGAAAGTATACTTAAGAGCATTAAAAGTATGCTCAAATGAGGTAAAGAATACTAAAAGTGCATTTTTGATTTAATTTAATATACTTTTGAAAATACACATTAAATATACGTTCTCTGTATTTCCATAAAATATATTTACATATTTTAAGAAATTAAATCATAATATAGTGCACTTTAGTGTAGTTTTTCTTTCAGTTGCATTAAGGCGTAGATAATATGTGTATCAATACACAAAATAGTACATTTTCAATATACTTCAAGTGTGCTAAAAATGATGTTAAAAAAAACATACCTAAATTTCACTTAAAAGCATTTAAAAACACAATTGAATGCTTTTATGTTGTGTTTAAATATAGTTTGATTGTAACTGAAGTTGTAATAAAATAGTAGAAGTTGTTTCAAAATAGTACACTTAGTATGTATTTAAGTTAAGTTAAGTTTTTCCTTCTCCTTTTTGGCAAAATTTGCATCATTCAATCATTCCCGATCCCCATCACTCCAAAACAAACAATCTGCCCAAGGCCATTCTTCATGGATTAATCTTTGTGACAGCAGAAGCATAAATATGAATGAATAATGTGTTGAATAAAAATAAACCGAAAGCAGCCATGTGTTATTTCTTCTGTTTAAGGACTATGCAGTTTAACTCAACCTACAAATATGATAAAAAGAAGTGAAATTGATTTCTGCAGGGCCTTTAAGTAGGCAGTAAACTAGGGTTATGTACCAAATCCAATTGTGGAAGATAATAGAATTAAAGAGAAAGAGAGGTGGGAGAGAACGATGCTCTGAAGTCTTCGTCTGAGATGCTTCACCGGCTCTCGATCGATGCTGTATTGAACATCACAGATTCTGTCTCTTTTCAGATGCTTCCAGTAGCGCGAGTGGCCTGATCCATTTATAGTGCTGTATCTGTTTCTCTGCATACTTTTATTCTCCTTTCATCCTGTGATTTAAGATTCACGACCCCACAGGACAAGGGCTGGGTATTGTTTAAGAAAAAAATACAATATTGATACGATACTTTAAATTTGAGTATGTTGGGTATACCAATACCCAATGATGAGCCATCATGAGTAATCTCATTTTAATACTGTCAAGAAAGAGATCTTTCTGGATGAGCATGTTTGTTTGTGGTGCTTTATTATATTATTATTATTATTATTATTATTATTATTATTATTATTATTATTATTATTATTATTATTATTATTATTATTATATACTATAAAAAAAATCTATAAGCATACTGCTGGATGCAGTTCAGTTTTATAGAGTTATTTTTAAGAAATATGAGCGTAGAATTCATACTATTTCCTGACTGATGGGATCATGAGCACAAATCCATTTCCCCCTCCCACCACAAATGAAGTGTTTAGTAATGTTAATAGGTATTTAAATACATATAAGTAAAAACATAATCATCATTAGATTGGCAAAATTTAATTATATATTTATATTAGTGGTGTCAATCATTTAAAAATGTAATAAAGACATGATTAATGTTTTTTTATATGCTGGTATTTCCCTGTATTGTTGGGCTTGTGGGAGTATTAATAGGTTAGTCAGAGGTTTAGAGGTCTGGCAGGCTAGAGTCTTTTTACTGTATTACAATATATCTCAGGAGAGAGAAAGAGAGAGAGAGAGAGAGAGAGAGAGAGAGAGAGAGAGAGATAGACAGAGACAGACCACTACTGAATACAGTGTTTAAAAACTCCAGCAGCACTGCTGTATCTGATCTATTCACTCAAACAAACCAACACAACACACACACACAAAAAAAAAACAGCAATCATTACCAAAGTAGAACAAAAAATTCCGCACACAACTCGTACTTAAGAAGTAGACTCCGAATTTAGAGCACAAGTGAATTAAAAAGACAATTGCATCAGTGCTGCTGGAGTTTTTAAACACCTTAGTGTCATTAGTGTGACCACTATTGCTATAGAACACCAATTATTACCAAAGTAGAACAAAGGATTCCAGTCAAAACCTGTTAAAATAACTCTAATTCTGCTGTAAAGACTCATTTTTTACCATTTCAATTTTCTTCTGATTGTTATTTTTGACTTTTTGAGCTTAATAACTATCAGCTGGGAAAAAAAAAAAAAAAAACAGAAGCAAGGCCTTATCTCAGTGCTGTTCTAATCCCCATATTTCACACTGGTCTCTAGGCCCGTTTTCCATCTCAGAGAAGCTACAAGCAGTCAAATGGTCAATTATGTTTTTGCACAGCTGATAAAGCAAATCAATAGCTCTTATTCGCAAAGGCTAGATGAATGATGCTGATGGGTTGTTCAGGTCCTCATATCAATCTGGCCTGTCTGCTTGTGTTTCTTTGTGTGTGTGTGTGTGTGTGTGTGTGTGTAATAATGTACTTCTCCAGCCAGCTGCCTACTGTCTGGGGAATCATTACAGCACCTGGTCCAGCCTACGCTTCTCTGGAGGCTGTTAGCATCCGTATAAGACCCCCTATAAGCCCCCCATCCCTCATACTGACCTACTACCTGTATCTATATATCTATATATATATATTTTTAATGCACACACTCATCATCAGAAAAAAAAAAACAGTTGCAACAATTGATGCACCCAGAAGAAAGTATGGGAATGCAATGCAGTTCAAAACCGAACAATAAATGATGACTATTGATGATATCTGCAACTCTTGGTGGTTGTAGAGGTTCCTAATGATGTCCTGCGAAAAATCCATCCCATGCAGCTTGAATATTCTCATATGCACTTCCTGCAGATTTAATAGCATCACAAACAGGTTCAATAATCAGGAATAGGTGATGAGTCCTTTTGTTCTTATTAGTGGTTTTGTTTTTATATGCAGCTCCGGAAAAAAAAAAAATAAGAGACACATTTTTTTTTATTTTAGCAAATTACGAATCTCTGTAATATAATCAAGAGGAAGATAGATGGCCGCAAGCCATCAAAACACTAAGCTGAACTGCTTGAATTTTTTGCAACAGGATTAAAGCAGCATAAAGTTATCCAAAAGCAGTGTGTAAGACTGGTGGAGGAGCCCAAAGTCCAAGTCCAAATCAGTGCAGTTTTGTTTCCCCGCAAAATCTTATAGCACTTCATGCTTCCCTCTGTTACTGACAACTTCTATGGAGATGCGGATTTCATTTTCCAGCAGGACTTGGCACACTGCCCACTCTGCTTACCAAAAGTGCCAAAAGCACCAATTGGTCTTAATATATAATACTCTAATTTTCTGAGACACTGATTTTTGAGTTTTCATAAGCTGAACTGCTTGATTTTTTGCACCAGGAGTAAAGCAGCATAAGGTTATCCAAAAGCAGTGTGTAAGACTGGTGGAGGAGAACATGATGCCAAGACGAATGAAAACTGTGATTAAAAACCAACCAGGGTTATTCCACCCAATACTGATTTATGAACTCCTAAAACTTTATAAAAGTATACGGAAATGTCTCACCTACAGCACAGTTGAACCTGAGAGGGCGCTGCAGAGACAGAAATGACCACAGTAAAAAGTGTTTTTTTTTAAAGGTTAGGAAATGTTTAAATATATATTTTTTTACATTTTAAAGGAGAAAATATGGTATTTATGGTTTAGGGTTTAGTTTGATCCTTTGATCCTTAAGTTGTCCTTAAGTGTAACGGATGCAAAAAATGTTCTGTATTATTTGGTAACTGTTAAGAGATATTTAGCATATCTTGTGGAGTACCACAGGGCTCTATTTAAGGACCTATGAAATTGCTGTTAATTATGACTGTGAATTAGATATAGAAGTGAGGGAAATGTGAGCTCACACACAAAAATTCAGGGGTAAAAAAAATACAGTATTATAATTTATCGCAATAATTTCTGGGCTAACATATAATAAACATGTAATAAAGAAAGACCCTCAGAGCAAAGAGAGGAATGCATGATAATACCAACGAAATGGCTAACCGCTAATCCTGTAATCCTGTATATTGTCTGCCAGCAGCGCTTTTTTTAAATTATAAAACCACAATTCTTAAGTAGCCTTCAGTCATTTAAGAATAAGCTCAACACAGAGATGAAGCTTCCACTTGTGGTCAGATACTGGAGGAAAACCTCATTAGCGATCAGCTGCTCATTACGCTCGCTGCAAATGACGAGACTCGCATGTTGCTACATTAAAGAAAGAAAGGAGGGAAAAAAGCTGCCAATGCCCAACATCAATTACAGAATCAATGAAGCGGGATCAATTTGCATTACCTCTTCTCTGCGCCACGAGCAAGGAAATAACTCCCAGGCTAATCGCTAACGACACCTTGGGTGAACTATCCATCATAGCACTTAAAGAGTGAGGTTGCATGGTTGCAACATACTAGTGCATCTCAAAAATGTATTACAGCATCATTGAAAAGTGATATACTTTATTTCAGTAATTCAGTTAAAAAATGTGAAACTCATATATTATATATATATATATATATATATATATATATATATATATATATATATATATATATATATTACTACACACAGAGTGATTTGTTTTAAGCATTGACTTATTTTGTTCTGGATGATTATAGCTTACAGCCAATAAAAACCCCAAAAATCAGGGTCTCACAAAATTAGAATATTATATAAGACCAATTGGTACTTTTGGTAAGCCGTGTGGGCAGTGTGCCAAGTCTGCTGGAAAATGAAATCCGCATCTCCATAAAAGTTGTTTTCAGCAGAGTGAAGCATGAAGTGCTGTAAGATTTTGCGGGAAAACAAAACTGCACTGACTTTGGATATGGACTTTGGACTCCTCCACCAGTCTTACACACTGCTTTTGGACAGTTAGTTTAAACACAGTATTTCCACATACAGTTTTGGAAAAAATGAACAGATCACTTCAGTTTCTGAATCAGTTTCTCAGATTTTGCTATTTCTAGGTTTCTGTTTGAGTAAAATGAACATTGTTGTTTTATTCTATAAACTACAGACAACATTTCTCCCAAATTCCAAATAATAAATATTGTCATTTAGAGCATTTATTTACAGAAAATGAGAAATGGCTCAAATAACAAAAAAGACGCAGAGCTTTCAGACCTTAAATAATGCAAAGAGAAAAAAAAACAAGTTCATATTATTAACGTTTTAAGAGTTCAGAAATAATCAATATTTGGTGGAATAAACCTGATGGTTTTTAATCACAGTTTTTTTCATGCATCTTGGCATCATGTTCTCCTCCTCCACCAGTCTTACACACTGCTTTTGGATAACTTTATGCTGCTTTACTCCTGGTGCAAAAATTCAAGCAGTTCAGTTTGGTGGTTTGATGGCTTGTGATCATCCATCTGCCTCTTGATTATATTCCAGAGGTTTTCAATTTGGTAAAATCAAAGAAACTCATCATTTTTAAATGGTCTCTTTTTTTTCCAGAGCTATATATATATATATATATATATATATATATATATATATATATATATATATATATTCTTTAAGCACTGTAGTAGGTGAGATACTTATCTTGATGTTACATCATTTATTTAAGTTTTTATTTATATCTTATATGTTATAGTTATATAATATATTTTATATATTTTATTTAATTTCCTTCGGGATCAAAACATAATCTTTCTATCTATTGAGATGATGCTGATAATGCTGAGCTGTTCCTTTAAGGTTGGACAACTGAAGATACTTGATAAGAAAAAACATTTTTGAAGGTTTTGATGACTGAATATATTTTCTGTAGAAGATTATTTTAAGATATTTTAAGATGAATTAGTATTAATCATAAACATCAGTTGCACTAATAATATATGAGCATTTGCTCAACATCCACAGCAGCTCAGAGTGAAATCATCATTCAGATGAAGTATGAGGAATTTTTTAGAGGAGTTTGGTGATAAATACGGGAGTCAGTTCCTCAGATTACCCCGACTGAAGCATGAACATTACACCTCACCGACAGCACATTTTCATAAAAACAAGAGGAAATTTCCCCTGCTGCTCAAACAGCGCAGGCATGATGAAATACCTGATCTGCATTAGCTTAACCAAACGCAGCATCACACACCTGAGGGAAATGAGGAGAACATGTAGACTGAAGAGGAAATGGACAAAAAGAGAAGATGCTGTACAATCATTCTGGAATCTTCTATATACAGGATTTATCTATTAATCAATAGTTTAATCAATGGTGGAGGTAAATGTAGTTCATTACTATATTTGTCATGAACCTGTTCTGTATTTCCATTTTGGTTGCGTTTTAAGTAACGGTAAATGTGTCTGTTGTTTTGGTGATTTTGGGATTTATAGCCCTCTCGTGAGCAGCTTTTCCCCCGGCTCTGCTGTGCAAGCGGCTACCTTAATATACGTAATAGACGTGACACTGTAAGACAAGGTAAATGGTTGTAATAAAGTATAAAGTGGATTGGTGATGTTTGCCAGAACATACTGTTCTTTCTCTGGATTAAACAACAAAGACATGTTTTCTTGTTCCAACCAATGACCTCTGGATATAATAATGATGGGACATTTTTGCTTCAGAGCAAAAGTTTATTGTACACGACAGCCAGCACTCCCAGTGGGTCCAACTGGGCTCCAGTAAGAGTGTACAAACAGTCCCAACACATCTCTAAAACCAGAACAGAAGGACCTGTGGAAGTAATTAGGACTCTGCTTCCTCCCTGTTTACGAACAGCAGGAGAACGACAGAACCCAGAGCAGAGCTTTCTCACCAGGAGAGATGAGAGAAAAGCACTGCAGTAATAGAGATCTAATGGCTGTCGGGTGGCTGAGAGGAAAGAAAGCCCAGAGAGTCGGAGGAAAAATCCCATTACTCTTATTTTAAAAGTATTTTGTCCTTCAAACACTTAAACACAACTTCTTACTATCTTGTTAAGCTTCTCCAACATCCAAATATCCAATAATATCTATACACTCATCATTACTGCAGGAAAGATTGGACACAAATAACACAAATTACAAAAGAATTAATGGTTTGTGATGAATGTTTTAAAATTTGTACCACACACTTACCCACACTTTTATTTATTTTGTTAACTTCTATTTTTTTTTATTGTTGTTTTTGTAGTTTTTTTTTTTCCTTATAAAATGTACATTTACGTGAGCAGAATTAGCAAAATTCAGCAAAATTCGCCCAAACTGGAAAAAAAGGAAATAATAATAATTAAAAAAAATAAAAAAATAAAAAATATAATAATAATTTGGTACCACATTTTCCCCAATTTTTTTGCTGAATGCACTTAAAATTTAATTCAAAATTTAATTCAAAATTAATTATTATTTATTTTTTGTATTCAGACCAAATATGTGAAATTTGTACAGATGTTTGCGTTCATTTTGAATTTTTTGGAAGATTTAAAAAAGTTTTTTTTTTTTTGTGTCTATTGATATTTTTTTGTTTATTTTTTGGTTGTAGTTTCCCCAAAATTACAGTATTTATTTCTATAAAAAATATACATATATATATATATATATATACTACTCTTTATATTACATATACAAAAAATATGCCACTTATTGAAATGTGCAATCATGTGATTTTACAATAAAATTACATTGAATATATGACAATATACTGTATTTTACAGTTTTCAGATGGCAAATATATAAAAAAACTTACTGTAAATTAAAAAAAAAATAGCTTTGTAAATTTTAGCTGTAAATGTCCGTGATGGAAGGGAGAGAGACGCCGATGATCCTCTCAGCTGTCCTCACAATACGCTGGAGGGTCTTGCGGTCAGAGACGGTGCAGGTCCCAAACCAGGCAGTGATGCAGCTGCTCAGGATGCTCTCAATGGTCCCTCTATAGAAGAGTGTGAGGATGGGTGGAGGGAGACGGGCCTTTCTCAGCTTCCGGAGGAAGTAGAGACGCTGCTGGGCTTTCTTGGCTGTAGAGCTGGTGTTCAGGGTCCAGGTGAGGTTATCTGCTAAGTGGACACCAAGGAACTTGGTGCTCTTAACAATCTCCACAGAGGACCCGTCGATGTTGAGTGGAGAGTGGGTGTGTTGTGCTCTCCTGAAGTCAACAACCATTTCCTTTGTCTTTGTATAATTTTGTTACAAATGAAAGCTGATCAGCCCAATTTTTGGAAGTTTGGTGTAAATTAAACCAAACAGTATCCCAATCCCAAGTATCCCAAGTAAGTAAGATCAGAAAAGAGGAGTTCAGCAGATTGTCCTCTTCACTCTGCGTCTTGTAAAGTGACGGCCCGGACTAGGAAGTTATTGAACCCGGCTCTGCTCTGCTAAAGCCTAACGAGCAGCTTTCAGGATGCAGATTAAGGCTGTCGATAGAGCTGTCAATAAGAGTTTGCCTCTTAGTTTGGGACGAAGACTAATCTATCTAAGCCTGTAAAAATGTCCCTCTGTGATTCTAAATAATTTCGTGGAAAAGAGATCAATAAATGACTTTTCTTAAGACAGTTGTTTCTCTGGAACTGTGGTACAGGAACCACTGGTGGTACTGGAAGCATCTCAAGCTGGAACACTAACTAGATAACCTTAGAAATAATAAAAAACAGGTATTTCTATGCTTAATTTTTTCTCTATAAAGCCATTTACTGTCTCAAATCCATAATATGTGTGTTAATTTTGACTCTGGGGTCTGCGGTAAATCTCATGACGTCATTGCCGGCGCTAATTCTTCTTTTAGTAAAGTATTATGTTTGAAGAAAAGAAAAAAAAAACACTGCATTTCTGCATTTCAGCATAAGAACCTTATCCCATCTGTGAAACATGGTGTAGGGAGTATGTACTGTATAATGGTTTGGGCCAGTTTTGCTGCATCTGGGCTCGGGCAACTTGCCTTCATTGATGAAACAATGAATTCTGAATTATATCACATATTTCTTAATGAAAACATCAGGCTATCTGTTCATACTGTGAATCTTAAGAGAAGGTGGGTCATGCAGCAAGACAATGAATGACCCTAAGCACTTCTAAGCTAGTCTTTCTGCAAAAGAATGCTTAAAAGTCTCTAAAGTCTAAAACCTTTTTTCTTGTTCTTTGTGAAATACAGCAGGTCTCTCTGAATTGTTTATGATGTTGCACATGAAACTTAACTTCCTCAACCTCCATTGTCTGCAGCAGCTAAGATATATATAACATCTATATATATTTAGAAAAACGAACGAGCCGATCAGAAAAAAGCCCCGTGTCTACGTCAACCCATGAAGTATAGTATTCATGGCCCCGCCCACCTTGGCTTGGGTCCGCCCACAGACAGAGCTAAAGCCAGGCTGCAGAAGTGCCGACATTATCTCTTGTCAGCTATCTTGTGTAAGTATTAACTATGTGTTTAAAAACGGATCTCCGGTGGATTCCGCGTTTTACCGAGACCTTAAATATACACTAGGGAAGCACGATTTGACAAGGTAGCACAATTCGACAGAACATCAGTCAAAGCAGCGCCGTTCGCATCAGAACGTTATCTATGAGCGACACTGAGATTCTGAAGTTAAGTGAAGTTTAAGGGTTAACGTTATCTAGCATTCATTGCTATATCTTTAGATCTAAGGCTGTATCTCTAATTGTAGAGATGTTAAATTGACTGTGGGGGAAGGCAGCAGTGCTGTTAGCCTATCAGAGGCAATTTGTTTACAAGTATGAATATTCATGAGCAAGAGCCAAAATCCTGTCTTTCTTCAGAGACCACTAATTCCGTGAACTAAAGCAGGGCTATACAGAAACACCAGGAAAAAAAAAAACAAAAAAAAAACGTCTTACATGGCTTCATTCATACTAGAGACACAACTAGACATTTTAAAATGAATTTAAAAATGATGACATGATGGAAAATCTTTTAAGTAGGATAAAGTTGGGCAATGTTTTGGAATGGCCCAGTCAAAGTTTTGACCTTAAATCAATCAAATTATTGTAGAAGGAGCTGAACTGAGAAATTAATGCGAGGAAACCCAACAACATCCCAGAGTTGAAGCTGTTTTTTTTTGTGGAGAAATGGGCTAAAGTTCCTCCAAGCGGGTCACTAGTAAAGCAATAACTGCTTTATAAAGAAAACCGGGTTTTCTTTATCTACTTTTAGGACTTCAGTAAAAATCTAATGATGTTTATTGATCATATTTATTATTATATAAATGCTTTAAAAAAAAAGTTAACAAACTTTCAAGCACCACTGTAATACTTAGTTAAGAGTAAGACCCATTTAAGATCATCATATATACACATTTATAGTTACAGCTATAAATTACAGCTATAGTGGACTAGCTATAGCTTGGCTGCACTGTATTCCAACAGAAGGTCAGAATAGGGCTTCCTTTATTATAACAAAGTTCCAGCAGCAGGTCAACCTACAGATCTTTTAGAAAAGCTCATAACACAGTAATACTCCTGGCATGACGGCGGCGGCTGCGGCGGTGAGGATTTATATTGCAGTTTGCAGCGCTGCGCCTGCTTAAATAAGGCTGTGCTGGGCGCAGGGATATTGGTATAGGAGCTTGCCAAAGTGGCAGGTCAGCTAGCTAATGTTGCATTAGCACAGTTATGCTGACAGAATGACTAATAAGACGCCGCGGCTCGTTTCTCTCACTGGAAACGAGTGGAGGAATAGTGGAGTGGAAAGACAAACAAGAGGAAAACTGCTATCCAGTGCACTATTAGACACTAGCAAAACACTAACAAGTGTCCCTTTTTTTACACTGACTGTTTCACTATAATACAAGGCATATTCCACCAAATCTACGCCATTTCTGTGCTCAAATATCAATGAAAGATAGATTTTCTCAGAATAAACACATTAATACTAATATAAAAGATGAAAGAATGTTACCTTTCACTTTAAAGAACATTTACTACTTTGTATGCTGTTTTTTTATGTTATTCATTTTAAACAGTTAAATAAAAACAGCAGATGACATGGCTCTCCAAGCCATCATTACATTACATTACATTACATTACATTTGGCAGACGCTTTTGTCCAAAGCGACTTACAATAGTCAAGTACAATGTAAAATAAGTTTAAAGGAAAAACATCTTTGGATAGGGATAAAAGGAGGTCAAAGGGGAATAATAGGATAGAGGAGTGAAGGAGAGGAAGAAGGAAATGAGGTTAGAAGTAGTTAGTGTGTTAGAGGTGTTAGGAGAGTAAGTGCTCTTTGAAGAGCTCTGTCTTCAGGAGTTTATTAAAGATAGTGAGAGATTCTCCTGATCTGGTAGTAGAAGGTAGTTAGTTTGAGGTGTTAGGAGAGTAAGTGCTCTTTGAAGAGCTCTGTCTTCAGGAGTTTCTTAAAGATAGCGAGAGATTCTCCTGATCTGGTAGATCATCACTGACCATGAGTAAATTTTACATTTCATTTGGAAATCAACTCTTACAGCACTTCATGCTTCCCTCTGCTACTGACAACTTTTATAGAGATGCGGATTTCATTTTCCAGCAGGACTTGGCACACTGCCCACACTGTTTACCAATACCAATTACAAGTACCAATTGGTCTTAATATATACTATTCTAATTTTCTGAGATACCGATATTTGGGTTTTCATTGGCTGTTAGCCATAATCAATAATCAACATTGAAATAAATAAACGCTATCCAGTGCACTATTAGACACTAGCAAAACACTAGCAAGTGTCTCTTTTTTTTACACTGACTGTTTCACTATAATACAAAGCATATTCCACCGAATCGACGCCATTTCTGTGCTCAAATATCAATGAAAGATAGATTTTCTCAGAATAAACACATTAATACTAATATAAAAGATGAAAGAATGTTACCTTTCACTTTAAAGAACATTTACTACTTTGTATACTGTTTTTTTATGTTATTCATTTTAAACAGTTAAATAAAAACAGCAGATGACATGGCTCTCCAAGCCATCACTGACCATGAGTAAATTTTACATTTCATTTGGAAATCAAATCTTACAGCACTTCATATCTTACAGCTTCCCTCTGCTACTGACAACTTTTATAGAGATGCGGATTTCATTTTCCAGCAGGACTTGGCACACTGCCAACACTGTTTACCAAAAGTACCAATTGGTCTTAATATATACTATTCTAATTTTCTGAGATACCGATATTTGGGTCTTCATTGGCTGTTAGCCATAATCAATAATCAACATTGAAATAAATAAACGCTATCCAGTGCACTATTAGACACTAGCAAAACACTAGCAAGTGTCTCTTTTTTTACACTGACTGTTTCACTATAATACAAAGCATATTCCACCGAATCTATTTCTGTGCCCAGGAAATTACTTGTATAAATGTGCACACAAAATAACTTAAATAATAATAAAATATGTTTTAGAATTAAGGATAGTGTCTCGTACATTATGCAATTGCAAAAGTAGGATATGCAATTAAAAACATTAATAAAAACGACTTAAAACACTAAAAAAATATAGCATTTGTTACCTGCCCCTGTTCAGTGACCGAGGAGCTCAATCTCAACACTCAGTTCTGTCACCTAAATTAATCATTAGATCTTAATGATTTATTTTTAAAATACAAATTTAGGGAATTCTAAGCTAAAAACTAATTACTGTTACTTTCAGTCCTGTTACTCATAACATAAAAAAGTAACAGGCATGGGTGCAAGTAACAGGAGTGAGTTCCAGTAACAGTTTCTCTGGTTTTGCTATTTATAAGTTTATGTTTGAGTTAAATGATAAATGTTTTTTTTATTCTATAAACTACAAACAACATTTCTCCCAAATTCCAAATAAAAATGTTGTCATTTAGAGCATTTATTTGCAGAAAATGAGAAAAGCTTTCAGACCTCAAAGACAAGTTCATATTCATATGTTCATAAGTTTTAAGAGTTCAAAAATCAATATTTGGTGGAATAACCCTGATGGTTTTTAATCACAGTTTTTTTTTTTTTTCATGCATCTTGGCATCATGTTCTTCTCCTCCACCAGTCTTACACACTGCTTTTGGATAACTTTATGCTGCTTTACTCCTGGTGCAAAAAAAATCAAGCAGTTCAGCTTGGTTTGATTTAGGTTTCCTCTTTTCCTCTTGATTATATTCCAGAGGTTTTCAATTTGGTAGAATCAAATAAAGAGCTGTATATACTGTAAATCTAATAGAGAAACATTCATGACTAACATTATAACAGTAAACAACCTCAGGCTAAGCATCCAGCAATCTTTAAGATCCGCTCTGATCCTATAGGGTGCATTTCTTATCTACTTCCAGCTCGTTTCACAAGGATGCAGGATTAAATCGAGACTATTAAACTCCCCACCAGCACTTAATTACTCTCAGCCTCAGTTAATGGGCTATACGTTACACCTCGCTGTGGGCAAAGTCAAGCTTTAAACAGCCGCTTCTCTCAGACCCGCTGTTTCCTGCTTCCTGCTTCCCAGCAGCCGCTTCCACACCGCCAGTAAACGCAGGAAACTGGAAAACTTGGGCTTTGTGTAATAATGCCTGGCATGAACACAAAGCATAAATCATGCATTACATCGCCCGGCCGACTGCGGCCTGCGCCCGGCCTCGACGCTCGCAGTAATTAATGCAACCCCTGCATGAACTGCTCAATATCTCTGCAGCTTCTGAAGACGCCAGTGGGAGTTCGGCCAAACTAACGGGAGCGATATTGGTCTAAATCAATGTATAACATGCACTTAGCTTCTCACAGAATAGTGCAAATATCAATGCAAGATTTGATCTGAATAAGCACATTATTGCTAGTATAAATATTTTCAGAACTCTGTGTTTTGTACAAAGGACATCATATACAGGGGTTGGACAGTGAAACTGAAACACCTGTCATCATTTTAGTGTGGGATTTTTGGTTTCATGGCTAAATTGGAGCAGCCTGGTGATCAATCTTCATTAATTGCACATTATTGCAGCAGTAAGAGCAGTAAGAGTGTGAAGGTTCAATTAGCAGGGTAAGAGCACAGTTCTGCTCTGAATATAAATATTACAATGCACACTTTAACATTATGGGAGACATACCAGAGTTCAAAAGAGGACAAATTGTTGGTGCACGTCTTGCTGGAGCATCTGTGACCAAGACAGCAAGTCTTTGTGATGCATCAAGAGCCACGGTATCCAGGGTAATGTCAGCATACCACCAAGAAGGACCAACCACATCCAACAGGATTAACTGTGGATGCTGTAAGAGGAAGCTGTCTGAAAGGAATTGTATCTAAAAACATAAAACCACGGCTGATCAAATCACGGCAGAATTCAATGTGCACCTCAACTCTCCTGTTTCCACCGGAACTGTCCGTCACCACAATCAATTATTGTGCTCTAAAACCAACCCCTGTAATATAGAGGACAAAAATCGTTGAGAATAAACGGGTTCATTCAGATTGGAAGGTTTTTTATGACTGTTTAAAAAGCGAAACGTGGATATATTACACTCAAACTTGTTTGCGACACGTTGCAGTTTGTTTATGCTTACAGTATCAAATATACTTCGTTCCTAGAGAGCAAATCTTATTCTTTAATATGAAAATATGTGAAACGACCCGCTGATTGATTCTCACATCAAACAGTTTCAGGGCTGATTGCGTAGCGAGGGAAGTCATTTCCGGCACACGTTCAGGGCGGTTTGCGTTCGTATTTGCGGTTCCTCTCCTGTGGTCTCAGCAGATGTAGAGCGAGTTGGAGACAGAGCAGTCTTAGTATTCTGTTCACAGCTTCCAAGCAGGAAGCCCAGCTGATGAGGCTAGCTGTCATTAGCACCAGCATCTCTGGTGCTACGAGTTTTTGCACGCAACATTAGCCTTCCCAAGAGAAGATTCCTGTGTCGACACTCAACGTTTTGGGATTTGACGATTTTGAGCAACAGTTTGTTCTTAATGTTTTATATATTTGGTTCATATAATGGTAATTGAGAAGCATCCCAGATAGAAGCAGATGATTCTGAGGATTTTGTGGAACAGTTACGGCACTGATGGGCCAACTCTGTGGACCAAAACCTTCATAGATCTTTATGGGTTCCCTCTAGGTTTCCTTCAACCCAACCTTTCAATCACACATAGGACCTATTGTACACCTAGCGCAAGGCGATGGTTGCAATGCTCATTGCTATCTTATACCCCATCAAGAGACTTCACCTCTTTTTGAACTGCTTTTGATGCAGCATCACCGAGTAGCATCATCACAGCGCTAACGCTCGGAGATTGAAAGCGCAGTGACTCGGTTCTGACACAGCAGCTCACAGACGCAGCCTTGTACTGATCCACATCACCCTAGGAGTGATGAGGGGAAAGAAGAGCGACATCTACTGTACTGTACCCACCCAGAGAGAGATCAAGGCCAATTGTGCTCTCTCGGGGCTCCGGCAGCTGAAGTTGCATTAACCAGACTTGAACCAGGGATCTCCTGATCTTAGTGGCAGCACTTAGCCCACTGAAATGTAAAATAATCATGATTTAATGAGTTCTATTTTATCTCTTCTTTGTCTTCTTCTTCATAATCTTCTTCTTCTTCTTCATCATCTTCTTCATCTTCATCTTCTTCGTCTTCTACTTTTTCATCTTCTTTGTCTTCTTGTTCTTCTTCGTTGTCTTTTTCTTCTTCTTCTTCAACTTCTTTTTCGTCTTCTTCTTCGTCTTCTTCTTCGTCTTCTTCTTCGTCTTCTTCATCTTCTTCTTCTTGTTTTTCTTCGTCTTTTACTTCTTGTTCGTTTTCTTGTTATTCTTCGTCTTCTTCTTCTTTGTCTTCTTCATCTTCTTCATCTTGTTCTTTGTCTTCTTCTTCTTCATCATCTTTTTCTTCGTCTTCTTCTTCTACTTCTTTGTCTTCTTCTTCGTCTTCTTCTACATCTTCGTCTTCTTCTTCATCTTCCTCTTCGTCTTCTTCTTCATCTTCTTCTTCTTCGTCTTCTTCTTCGTCTTCTTCTACTACTTCTTCTTTATCTTCTTCTTCGTCTTCTTCTTCTTCCTTTTCCTCTTCTTCTTCTTCCTCTTCTTCATCTTCTTCTTCTTCCTTTTCCTCTTCTTCTTCTTCCTCTTCTTCATCTTCTTCTTCTTCTTTTCCCAGGACTGTATGTACATAAATTATCCTCCAGTATGTATTCGTGTTTTTGTGTTTTACTCGTGTAAAATTAGCCCACAGCTTCTCCAGAACTCATTTCTCCAGTATGACGAATAGCCGGAGAAACTACATTTCTAGTACATTCCTCCGGCCCACAGTTTCTCTGTAAAACAAATGAAGGTGAATTTTCCGGATCCTCGCTCCACGGCTTCGGCTCCGGATCGCTCTGAAGAAACGCTGTAGCATCTTAACCGAACAAAATGAATGTCAAGGAGAACATGGAGTCCAGCTGAGAATCCCGATGAGCTGGAGATCACCAGCACTGCGCCGTTATAAGAGCGGCAGAGGGAGGTGAATAGGCTGGATGCTAACAGATCAAACTGGAATCTGGTGGTGTTTGTTTTTCTCACTCATCAGGGTTCCTGGAGAGGTTAGGAACAGGAGTATCAATTTCCTTTCCTCCAGTACAGAAGTCAGGAGCTGTGGATACACACACACACACACATACATTATCTAACATAAAAATAACACATTTTCCTCTGAAAGAACTGCTTTCTAGCGCTGATGTACGGAAGGCTTCTGTGTCTAAAATAATTCAGAAGCTCCTCAGCTTTTTAGCTTTTTAGCGTTTTAATAAGCTGAGGTAGGAGTCTCTATGTAGGGCTGGAGAAAAGCCTGCATACCCTCTGGCTCTCCATTGGAGGAACACCCACTTCTGAACTAGATTTTAGCAAACGAGTGTCGGGTGTTTTTGGTGTTTGAGTAAATTGGATTTAAAATGCAAAAAAATGGAAAACAAACCATAAAATTGCAGAAAATAACCTTATTCCTTTGTGCAGAAGCTTCGTCTCATGAATGGATGTTCCTGCTTATATATCCGGTACCTTCTGTGAGAAACACTGAAAAAAATGATGCATAAAACTTACTTTAAAAATGCTTCTCAACTTTCTGCATTTGCCTTTTTTTTAAGTAAATTTAATTTCATGTAAATGTAAGTAACTTCAACTCAGTTTCAAGACTTAAATAGAGTTACACAGAGTAAATAAGTGAACTGAACCTCAGTCAATCCTTTCTTTTAGTAAACTTTACTTCATTTCTGCTACAATATTACCCAATTACAATTACTTCATTTACACAATATTATTGTCACACCTTACTTGTAGGTGAGGGTCGTTGTGCCCCAAAAGGTTGTGGGTGGTAGGGAAAAAAACAATAAATTAAATAAACATACAATGGAAAAATTAAATTCTCAAATGAATCATTATGCACACCATAGGCCACAATCCAATAAAATAAACATGAAAAACTAACAACTTAACTGACTTACTAACCAACTAACTAACCAATTAACTGACTTACTAACAAACTAACTTTTTTCTGCGTTTCAAGTGCATTTAATTCAATTGTATCTCCCAATAAATAAATATTAAATATATTAGAAAAGACAGAAGGTTTTTTTGTTTTGGTAAATGTAGAAGTATGTGTGATGTAGAATCTAATAAATAGGCTGGCAGTGTACAGTAATGTGTTTTTGTATGTTTGTTTTAGTCATGATTAAGCTTGTTTTCCCAGCCTGACCCATGACAGCACAATTTACATCCACCAAATACATTTCATTTCCTCCGCTCCCGCCGCCGCCGCCAGCAGCTAACAAGCATGCCCACCCCGGCGCCTCCTCTGACGGTGGCATGTGTTCTCTGGAGTGTGCATAATCAGCCAATTTCTATTCTATCGGCCTGTACTTCACGCTGCGCTCCAGCCGCTCGAATCTATCGGCCGACTCCCTCTACAAAGACCATTAACTCAATTAATACGCCTTCGCGCTTATCTGTGTCAATAAGATCTTCATTTAAAATATGTATTGTGCTGCTGAACGGAGCGCAGGGGAGGGGAAATGACCTCAAAGACAAAGTAAGAGCTTTATTAATGGAAGCTTTAGCACATGATCTACTACTCTCACCGTCCACTTCAGCAGAAATGCCTACCTTCTCCATCCATTTACTGCCCACTTAAATACAGTATGAGAACCATCTGCTGCTGTACAGGTGATTAGACCACCTCCTACAACGGCTATTAATGAAGATGGACCATCACAGAGCCTCCACTGGTCCATCAGGTATTATATGAGCATTATTCACAGCAGTGGTCAGCTGATTAATTAACCAGGTATCTAAAAACTGACCAAGTAGGAGAACATTATCAAATTAGATAACTAACATAGATATAAATAGTGATTAAAGACTAAGTCACTATCTAACCAACTAACCGACTACCTAACTAACAAACTATCTAACCAACTAACTGACTAACTAACCAACTAACTGACTAACCAACTACCTAACTAAATAACCAACTGACTAACTAACCAACTAACTGACTAATCGACTAACTAACTGACTAACTCACTACCTAACTAACTAACCAACTAACTGACTAACCGACTAACTAACTGACTAACTGACTAACTAACTGACTAACCAACTACCTAACTAACTGACTAACTAACCAACTAACTGACTAACTAACCAACTAACTGACTAACCAACTACCTAACTAAATAACCAACTGACTAACTAACCAACTAACTGACTAATCGACTAACTAACTGACTAACTCACTACCTAACTAACTAACCAACTAACTGACTAACCGACTAACTAACTGACTAACTAACCAACTAACTGACTAACCAACTACCTAACTAACTGACTAACTAATCAACTAACTGACTAACTAACTGACTAACTAATCAACTAACTGATTAACTAACCGTCTAACTGACTAACCGACTGAACATAAGAGCTGGTGCTCATCAGGACCTCCCTCAGGAAAGGAAGAGCCTTAGTTACCTCTGTTACCAGCACCAGAAACCGCAAGTTAAGAGCCCCTAGATAAGATTTAGGTTTGTTCAACACTTTTAAGTTACTACATGATTTCTAATGATTTCTTTATAGTGTACTGGATGACTTCAGTATTTATTAACAATGTGCTACAGTCTCTGTTTGTATCTAAGCAAAGTGTTCATCACTGATACATTAATAATTACATTAACACACTAACTTTTCCTCACATGTTTAAGAAGAATCAGAGGCAACACATTGCCCTTCAACAAGTTCTCAGAGTCCGTCCTCCACCAGACGGCCACAGTTTTAATGACTGCAGCTGCTGGGTGGGGGGGGGGGGGAGTTGTGGAAGTCGCTCTGCTGCGTCAGCACATTGGGAATTCTGGATCTCATCCAGGACTGAACTCTTTCTATTCCCCTCTCTCTGAGGATGGAGGTCTTGCGGCAAAAGGTTTTCTCACTAATGCAAGTCCTCGAAACTAAGAGAAACACAGAGCGCTCACAATGATACAGAGCCTGATCTCCCCTCACCCCCACAGACCCCCATCAATTATATAATAAAACCTGAACTACCTAACATCAGCTTACTTACAGCTTCTTCTTTCTAGCTAGCTAAATGTGACGTGCAGCATGGGCTCAAATAAAGTAACTCAAACAAAGTAACTGTGACATGTTATAGATTTAGCTTGTAACCAACAAGCAAATATTAAGCTAAATATCTAGACGTGCAGCTAATCGTTAGCTGATTAATTAACCAAGTACCTAAAACTGACCAAGTAGAAGCTAACTAACAGCTAACTAAGTAACTAATAAACTCTGGCATGTGGCCTGTAAATGACTGAGTAAATAACTAACTGACCAATTAACTGAATGACTAACTGACTAATGAACTAACTGACCAACTGACTAACTAATGGACTAAACAACTAATTGAACCGACTAACTGACTGACTAACCAATTAACTGACTAATGAACTAACTTATCGATGAACTGACTAACTAACCGACTAACTGATTAACTGATCAACTAACCGACTAACTGACTAATGGACTAATTAATTACTAACCTACTAACTAACCAACTAACTGACTAACTGATTAACTAATTGACTAACTGATAAACTGACCGTCTAAACGACTAATTGACTAATGGACTGACTAATGGACTGACTCATTAACTAACTGACTAATGGACTAACTGACTAAATAATTGACTAACTAACCAACTAACTAATTAACTGGCTAACTGACTAATGGACTGACCAACTAACTGTCTAACTGAATAATGGACTAACCGACTAACTGTCTAATCGACTAACTGACCAACTAGCTGACTAATGGACTAACTGGCCAAATAATTGACTAACTAACCAACGAACTAATTAACTGACTAACCGTCTAACTGACTAATGGACTAACCGACTAACTGTCTAATCAACTAACTGACCGACTAGCTAACCAACTAACTGTCTAACTCACTAATGGACTAACCGAATAATTAATGGATCGGATGGACTAATCTGATTAATGTACTAACTGACCGACTAACTGACTAACTAAGAAACTAACCGACTAACTGATTAACTGTCCGATTAACTGATTAACTGGCTGACTAAATGACTAACTGACTACCCGACTACTATCTAATTAACTGACTAACTAACTAACTGTGACTAAACGACTAGCTGACTAATGGACAAACTGATCAACTAACCAACTAACCTGACTAACAGATTAACAACTAATGTTGGTGTTGTGTGTACAACCCTTTATAATACAAAAAATACAAAATCCTTGTGAAGAGGCTACAAAACCAAACTAAAAATGGATTATTCTTAAATTACAGTGGCTACAGTTGTAAAATAACTAAACCTTTGTAAAATTGTTCGCAAAATAATCAGTGCAGAACATTAAATAGACATATTTCCCTGAATTTGCTGTTTTTCCCAGAGATTTTCCATTTTCAGCCAGCCTTTAGATAGATTTACAAAGGCACAGATATGCAGTGGGTTATAAACTATGTCTATATATAGTATAAAATGAAATAAAGAGGGTTTAATGACTGGTGGGAGGGCCTGATAGATGTCCAGAGTGATGCAGGACCTTTTTCTGAGATATTTAAACTTTTCTAAAAGTTTTTTGTGTGTCAGAGAAAAATAATCGCTGAAAATAAAAGATGGTAAATGAGGAGAAGTAATGCGAGGTCATTTACTAGGAGCAAGTCTTCAGTGTTTTTATATGGCAATAATAAGCATATTTATTGCTATCTATCTGAGTTTGCAATGCAAATTGTTGAACAGTCAGTGTTAATGAAAGTAATGGAGACGAAGCGTAGCCCTGCCTGTGCACATCTGCTCTGAAATAAAGCTGAAAGCATCATTCAAGTCATTATTGCCGATAGAAAAGCTTGTCGCCAATTAAAATATATCGCACTATAATATTAGCAAATGCTGCGCAAACAAACAACAGCAATCGAGGCCATTAAAAGGATGTCAGACGAAGATAAAACCATTCTAAAAGCGTTTGCGTCGCGTTCAAATATAAAAGCTTTGTCTGATGAGGAATCAGCGCCCAATATCAATCCATTCAGCCCGTCAGTGAAACATCACCTGCATTTCCTTTATCATTATTATTCCCTCGTTTACTCCGATAATCAAACGCTTCAGGCAAAGAAATGCTGACGCCAAATATTCATTACCCTGATTCATTTACCGCATTCGCTCCTCAGCGCCTCAACCGGCTCCATACACACTACACTTCTCCACCCCAATGCCTTCTGGGTAATAAAACACCAGCACAGAAACACAGCATCAGAATCCCTGAAGATAAATAATCACCCGGCTGCTTTTACACAATAAACCTGTGCCACTGTCTCGGGCCAAACTCCACATAAAAACTAGTGTTCATTTCAAAAGTAGGAGCTCTGCTTTTTTACACTGAAAGAAAGAAAAACTTTAACAAACAATAGAAACAATCCTGAAATGAAAGCGTTCTGAAATGAAAACACACTTTTCTGAAAGAAAAACTATTGTAAAATAAAAGCTTTCTAAAATAAAAGCTTTCTAAAAGGAAAGTTTCCAAAATGCAAACTTTCTTAAATTAAAGCTTTCTAAAAGCATAATTTCTAAAATTAAAACTTTCTAAAATTAAAACTTTCTAAAACGAAAACTATATGAAACTGAAACTTTCTTAATTAAAACTTTCGAAAACAAGAACTTTTTAAAACAAAACATTTCTGAAATTAAAGCTTTCTAAAAGCATAATTTCTAAAATTAAAACTTTCTAAAATTAAAACTTTCTAAAACGAAAACTATATGAAACTGAAACTTTCTTAATTAAAACTTTCGAAAACAAGAACTTTTTAAAACAAAACATTTCTGAAATTAAAGCTTTCTAAAAGAAATTTTTCTAAAATGAACACATTCTAAAACAAAAAACTTATCTAAAATGAGAACTTAAAACTTATCTACAATTAAAACATTCTAAAATTAAAACTACATGAAACTTATTACAATGAAAACTTTCAAAGGATTTATAAAAAAAACCTTTAAAAAGCAAAGAAAAAAAATCTAAACAAAACCTTTTGAAATGAAATCTTCTTGAAACACGTCCTAAAAAAATATTTAAAAATGTTCTAAAAGCAAAACTTTGTAAAACAAAAACTTTTTAAAAAAAGAAAAAAAGAAAAAGAAAACGAAACCAATTAAAATGAAAACTTTCAAACAAAGGATTTCTAAAACAAAAAACAGATCATCTGAAAGAAATACAAAAATAAAGCTTTATAAAATGAGAAACAAAAAAAATCGTTCTGAAATTAAACATGAAAGATGAAAAGTTCTGAAGTGAAAACTCCAAAACAAAAACTTTCTGAAACAAACACCATTTAAAAAAAGCTTTACAAAAGTATCCTGAAATAAAAACGTATAATACAAACATTTTAAGAAGTAAAAATTATTTGAAAAGGAAAGCATCTACGCAAAGTCTTTCTGAAACAAAAACTATATATAAAAAAAATAATAATAATAAACCGTTCAGGCAAAGCAAAGACAATCATAAGAAATGTTCATTAATCTGAACGCATAATACCACATTTGTTCTTCAAGCATGTTAATGTATTTATGGATAATAAAACACTGTGAAGATAAAAGCTTTTATATAATAAACACCTGCTATTATCTTGTGATAAACTCCAAATAAAGTGATAGTTCATTTTAAAAGTAGGAGCTCAGTATCACTCCTATTCTGCTGCTGCTTTCAGACTGAAAGAAATGATGAAATGAAGTTGTGCCACATCAGATTCCAGCGCTGTCAATCACAGCCGCCTCCCTTTCATTCGCCTGTTGAAATCGGTTGGTTTTTCGCCACACAGTGAAGAAAAGCCCGGCATACTGATCGGTTTCGGTTCCAGCATGCTCTAAAGCTTTAACATTTCAACCCAGCAGCTTCTTCAGAGCCTACGTGACCAAAAGATATATAAAAATGACCTTTCTAATTCTAGAACTCCTGCTACATTACATACAGCTCTGGAGAAAATAAGAGAGCACTTCAGTTTCTGAATCAGTTTCTCTGATTTTGCTATTTATAGGTTTATGTTTGAGTAAAATGAACATTGTCGTTTATTCTATAATTTAGAGCATTTATTTGCAGAAAATAAGAAACAGCTGAAATAACATAAAAAAGACGCAGAGCTTTCAGACCTCAAATAATGCAAAGAAAACAAGTTCATATTCAAGAGTTCAGAAATCAATATTTGGTGGAATAACTCTGGTTTTTAATCACAGTTTTTAATTCATACATCTTGGCATCATGTTCTCCTCCACCAGTCTTACACACTGCTTTTGAATAACTTTATGCTGCTTTACTCCTGGGGCAAAAATGCATATTCTTGATTATATTCCAGAGGTTTTCAGTTTGGTAAAATCAAAGAAACTCATCAATTTTAAGTCTCTCAACTAACTCTCTTATTTTTCTTTTGAACTGTATATATATAAATGATCTTTCTAATACTAGAACTTTTGCTATAATTCATACACTGCATAAACCTGTCCTGTAAAATTCTAGGAATTATACAGCAGTTATAATACGGAATTATAACTCTACTCTAATTTAAATTTAAAACTAAAATAGATAAGATAGCTATGGATGTCTGACTATTGACTGTTGTCAGGGTTTTAATCAGACAGTGGAGCACCTGTGTTTTCTGCCGCCAAGAGAGAAACATGCCAAATCATCACGCCCATCGGTGTAGATAAATTCCCAAGCTCTGTTGCTATTTTAATGATGCACAAGGCACAAGGCATGGCGGGTTGTAAGATAGCAATGAGCATCTTCTTTTTGTTATTGGCTGGGATGCCCAAACCAAGAGGTGGAATCGCTCATGCTTCAGAATTCGCCAATTCAAGAGAGACACAAACTTGAGGTATTTTATACTTTTTGGCATTGTATATTAAATTGTAATCCAGTATCGTGAACTGTGGGCTGAGCATATCGTCACACCTCTAAACAGCACAGGAAAAGAATGTAAATGAATTTAATACAGGCTGTTTCATAAACATGAACTCTTCTGTATATCAGGGCTGAAATCCACCAGCATCAGCAAGCCTCTGCCTCTGGAGCTCGTCCTGGGAGTTATTATAAATAAAGCAGGATCTCAGAGCTGCAAGTGAATTCTAACAGCAGCGCCTCTCAGTCAGAAGGAAATAATAAAAAAATGTATATATTGAAAGCAAATATTATATTGAATATTAGTTATATAATCAACAAAGCAACAACATTACAGGAGAAGGAAAAAAAATCTGTGTTTACTATGGGTTATTCAGTATATACTATAGGTTATTCAGTATCCACTATGAATTAACCTGTTATTACTATGGTTTATTCAGGATATACTACAGGTTATTCAGTATCTACTTTAGTTCATGCAGTATCCACCATGAATTAATCTAAATTAACTATGGGTTATTCAGTAGTTACTATAGGTTATTTAGTATCCACTATGATTTAACCTATATTTACTATGGGTTATTCAGTATCCACTATGAAATCATTTGTATTTACTATGGGTTATTCAGTATCTATTATGGGTTATTCAGTATCCACTATGAATTAATCTGCATTTACTATGTGTTATTCAGTATCTATTATGGGTTATTCAGTATCCACTATGAATTAATCTGCATTTAATATGGGTTATTCAATATCTACTCTGGTTTATTCTGTGTCTGCTATAAATTCATCAGTATCCACTATGAATTAACCTGTATGTACTATAGATTATTCAGTATGCACTATGAATTAATCAATAACTATTATAGATTATTCCATTTCATCATTTAATCAGTAATTACGATGAATTATTTACCCTTCACTTTCATAACCAGCATGCATGTTTTAGAATCCACTATGAATTAATTCTTAACCATTATTCGCTATGAGTTACTCAGTAACTACTATGAATTATTCAGTATCCATTGGGTATTTAGAATTAACTACGAGTTATTCACTAATTACTCCACTATGAATTATTGAGTAATTAATGAATGATTTACTAACTTATCAACTGATTATTGAGTATCTGCTATGATTGATTCAGTATCTACTATGAATTATTCAGTATCAACTGTGAATTATTTGGTATCTACTATGAATTATTCGGTATTCACTAATCTGAACAATTAAGTAATACATGAACAATGGAAAGTGTTAATTTGTTGTGTTTTAATCATTAAATGAATTATTTCAGTATCCACTATGAATTATTTGATATCCATTTTAATAATGTAAAGTGTGCACACTGGCTTGTATGATATAATGAGGTCATTTTGTTGTTGTGTTGAGTTGTGAAAGGTGGACCTGTGGGGAAAAAAACACAGAAAAAGAAAAGCTGTATAAAACTGTTCATTTATTTTAATTTATTGCAATTAAATTGCCTCTTTTTAAGCAATAAAAACACCAAATGTGTGATTATATTAAAAGTACTAAACTTACAAGACCAGAAACATAATATAAATAATAAAGCAGTCTTTATTTTGCTTGTTAATCCTAATTTTGCATGCATCATTAATATATATATATATAAATATATTTTTTTATAATATAATACTTTTCTCCTCAGATGGAACTGAAATGCAGTAGGTAGGTGGTGGGGGTATTGTGGGTCGTGTATTTGGAGTGGCAGGCGCTGGGAGGTATTAATGGGACTATAAGGACAGGGAATGGTGACTAATTCATTGCTGCAATTGACTACAGCATGACCGGCCCATCACCGGCTCTCGAGCCGAGCGCCGCCTCATGCATGCTAATGTGGGATTTCGAGGAATGGCCGCGGCTCGGCTGGAATAACTCAGCGCTCTGTCCTCCGCCGGAGCTCCACACAGCGCTGATGACAAGCCAACAGGGTTAATATTCATAACTCTGCTGCTGTTCTCCTGCACAGGCATTAGTTCTGGTATGTTAGCCTAGCGCTGTATGAACACATGCTGCATGCAGGCGTGCAGAACTAGAATGGAAGTTATGTGTTTTGAATTTAAAATAAAGGCATTACATAAAAAAATAATAATGCTGGTTTCACAGTTCTGGTGGAAACAGGAGAGTTGAGGTTTACAATCCGCGTTAGCACCCGAACATCCCTTTCAGACAGCTTCCTCTTACAGCATCCACAGTTAATCCTGTTGGATGTGGTTGGTTCTTCTTGGTGGTACGCTGACATTACCCTGGATACTGTGGCTCTTGATGCTGCATCACAAAGACTTGCTGTCTTGGTCACAGATGCTCCAGCAAGACGTGCACCAACAATTTGTCCTCTTTTGAACTCTGGTATGTCACCCATAATGTTGTGTGCATTGTAATATTTAGAGCAGAACTGTGCTCTTACCCTGCTAATTGAACCTTCACACTCTGCTCTTACTGGTGCAATGTGCAATTAATGAAAGTAGCCGGTATGAACAGTGAATAGGCGGCTGGTCAGACGGCGGGCGCTGTTACAGTGATTAAACAGCCTAATGGGTTTGCCTTATAATAATGACTTCATTTTGGGCGGGAAGTATTTTTTGTTTAATGTGGAAACTAATTGTTTCTTCACAGCTAATCCTCCGTCCTGCCAAACTTAATAGTGCATGTCCGGACAATATTGAATTGGAAAAGCGCTTGTCAGAAGAACCCGGCCGGATCCACTCGGCCACTCCTGAACATGCCGTCTGTATTCCTGACCCAATTAAAACCGCACTCCGGCCAATTTCCTGGACCTCAAGGAAAAAAAAGGGAGAGTGCGGTCCAGCTCCGGGCCACGATTCAGACGACAATTAAGTCCTATTATGTGAGACATCCTATCAGTGCCAATTCAAATGAGCTCTTCAGTGCATCTTCCATCTTCCGGCAGACGGGGAAGTTAATTTCAGCCCCAGAAAAATAGAGTAGTGAAAGTTTGCGGTAATTTGTGACAGTGTCATATTTAGCTTGGTTGTGAGAATAGCATGAGAATATCTTCATTTTTTGAAAGAAAAAAAAAAGAAAACAATTATTAGCACATTTGTATTACAGCAGCATGCTCCGATTTAATGTAAAATTAATATACCGATCCAGGAATGGCTCAATCTCTCCAGTACAAAAGACTGAACTAGTGAATCGAATCACTGAATCAGTCTTTTGTGAATTGAATCACTGAATCACTGAATCAATCATTGGCCTCTCAAATTTGATATGATCAAAGACAGGAACATGACCCGTGCTCAGCTCTTACTGGGGTCAGGATGCAAATGCATGTTTGTTTTATTAGTAACCATATTTATGATCTAAAAACAGGGAAACAAAAAACATTAAGGGCCCTATTTTGGTGATCTATAACACCCGTTCAATTTAGAGCGTGTCTGTGTGTCTTTGGTATCATGAGAGCGCAAAAAAATATGTTTTGCATGGCTTGAAATGAACAAAAGGCATGTACTAATTCTCTGAAACTGAAACACCTGTCATCATTTTAGTGTGGGATTTTTGGTTTCATGGCTAATTTGGAGCAGCCTGGTGGCCAATCTTCATTAATTGCACATTATTGCACCAGTAAGAGCAGTAAGAGTGTGAAGGTTCAATTAGCAGGGTAAGAGCACAGATCTGCTCTAAATATAAATATTGCAATGCACACAACATTATGGGAGACATACCAGAGTTCAAAAGAGGACAAATTGATGGTGCACGTCTTGCTGGCGCATCTGTGACCAAGACAGCAAGTCTTTGTGATGCAGCATCAAGAGCCACGGTATCCAGGGTAATGTCAGCATACCACCAAGAAGGACCAACCACATCCAACAGGATTAACTGTGGATGCTGTAAGAGGAAAAAACATAAAACCACATCTGATCAAATCACGGCAGAATTCAATGTGCACCTCCACTCTCCTGTTTCCACCAGAACTGTCTGTGCTCTAAAACCAGGTGTTTCAGTTTTATTGTCCAACCATTGTACACCATGAACCAAATTTTGAGTTACTAAACTATTATTTTGTCACAGACAGAAAAAAAAAAACTTGTATATCAATTTTAAGGTTTTTTTTTTTCAGTTTTGAAAAATGAGTATTGACCAAACCCTACAAATAAGGCACATCTAACACATTTGTTGAGCTTGAGTTGAGTCTCTGATGATGCTTCTAGCTCACCGTCATTCATGCTTGACCTGAAACTGAATAGTACACAGCATTAAATATGAAAGCCAGCAGGTTGGAAGCCAACCTACCATCACCCTCACATCTCATTACAAACTGCCTCTGTCTTCTACTCGGCACTAACAAGCTAATAAGCCCTTAATTTCCCCAAAGGCCGTGACTTTGGATGGCACTCGGCCTCATTAGAATTGGCTGTGTTACTGCTGACACATTGCAGCGTTTACTGTACGGCCTTTAACCACCGGCGGCTGGAAACTCCACACATGCTCTTGCAGCCGTTGCTGGTTCCTTTGTTCTGTCAGAACTGACAAACTCCAGGCTGCTGTTTATTAGTTTTGTAGAGAACAGCATGTTAAACAGCGAAAAAACTAAATTTCATTTCTGTTTCCATTCCCATATTATGTATTATATGTTCCTGGAGTGCGAGACTTGAAAATGGGACTTGTGGGAATTTATATGGGTTCAAATACTTCCGCAACAGTTGCTTCATTATTGCAATTCTTGGAACTTGTTTGTGGAGTGCATTTCTTTTACCTTTTACCAGGTAGTTATACCAGTTTCAAACTATAAGATTTTAACCCAGTTTATTCAGTCGCCGACAGTTTTTCGTTGATCGTCGACTGAAAGACGATAACTTGTCGATTTGTCGCAGAGTGATTAACGACGAATCGCAGATGCCCAGCAAATATTCAGCATGCTAAATATCTGATCCAGTCGGCGACTGGGAGTCAAGAGCAGCGACTAACTACAGCCAATGGGATCCACAGACAATAATATACATCAATGTCATAAGCCCTAAAATAGAACCCTGGGGATCTCCACAAAACAAAATGCTATTTCAAAATCTTGCTTAAAGCTGATGTCCATAAGTTTTGGGATTTGGTGAAAATGGGTAATAGCATGCGGAAGAATCATTTTAAACTGGGCAGGTGTCTCCTTTCAGAGCGGATGTACTCCACATGATTAAATGCTAAATCAATATAAAAAAAAAACATAACGGCTAATTCAAAACAGTTTGAACTGGTGGGACGTGAGCTAAGTAGCTTAGCATTTTAGCTTATTTATTATTGTAGTAAAAGTTAAGAAGCAAACTAGGCAAAGTTAAAGCTTCATTTCTGTCTTTTTTCCAACTAAATCTACAAACAATAATTAACTTCAATGCCATAGGCCCTCAAATAGAACCCTGCTGTACTCCACATGATTAAATGCTAAATCAACACACAAAACATACCAGCTAATTCACAAAACAGCTTCACAGTAGGATTAATAACTGTGTGATAAGCTCAGGGTTCAGAAGGGGTCAGCTGGTGGAATGTGATTCTTGCGAAGTTGGAACCAAACTTTGGTTGTTTTTCCGACGAAAACCACAGACTGGATTTAGATACATGAGTTGCGTCTCGCTTGTTCCCTAAGCGAGCTGCCGTTTCCCATGAAGCCGAGCAGTTTGTGAAGTCTATTAGCGAGAAAAGTCAAGCGACGCTTCGCTCCTCGGAGGGCTGGAATCTTTTTTGGACTCAGCCACCGCCGTGCCGCATGGGTCTGCAGATTACAAAGGAAAAAGAACCATCTGAACCATCCTTTTTACTTTCTGTACTTTTTCTCTTTTCGGCGGCTTCAAAATCCTCCTTTTCAAACGAGGGGCGTTTTAAAATCCTCATTGCTATGCAGAAAGGCCATCCCGCAGATTTGTACGTAGTCAGGCCTTCATGAAACGCATTGTATTTCCAACAAATAAAAGGTCTCTGATAAAACTTAAATAGGTCATTCCAGCACAAGAGCGGCTGGGGGAAAGCGGGATAAATAAATAAATAAGAAAGAAAAGAATTAAAAACTAGACCGCTTGTCACTGTGCTCGCTTTCAAAGGCGGGACAAAGCTGACAGTGCGGCTTACAGAAATGTATTTTTCTGTGTCCTAAATTGTGTTTCTTGAGTTTGTGAGAGACGTGATTTTAGGGCTTGTGGGAATTTTTTTTGTTGAGTTTTTTTGCTAAATGCTACGGAAGCGTGTTGCTGCCACTTATGACTTATGATGATGTTGTTAAAACAACACAGTATGTCGTAATTATGAAAGTTTCTCGTTTTTATGAGCTTTTATGTTGTTAAAATGATATACTATGTCATAATTATGCAATAAACATCTCGTAATTGTATATATAATTTATACAGAGAGGTCGGATTTATTTGTAAGTCTGTTTAAACGCTGAGATTCAGAATCCTATAGTGTTCGAATGCTTATGGAAATGTCATTTATGCCGTTAAAACAACATACTATGTCGTATTTATAAAAATAAACATCTTGTAATTATGAGAAAGTATCTCATTTATGAGTTGTGTCGTTAAAGCGGCATACTATGTAGTAATTATGAAATAAACATCTTATAACATCTTATCTGCAGAGTTTTCTGCTAATTGCTACAGAAGCGTATTGCTGCCGATTATGATAAAAAATTGAAACTATCTCGTTTTTACGAGTTATTATGTTGTTAAAACAACACAGTATGTTGTAATTACGAGTGCTTGTGGAAATGCCACCAATGCCGCTCAGAGACACTAAGATTTCCTTGTGATTTAAGTCGTTTATGTCATTAAAACGACATACTATGTCGTGATTATAAGAAAGTATCTCAATTATGAGTTATGTCGTTTAATGACATAATAACTCGTAAATGAGATACTTTCTCAGAAATACGACATAGTATGCCATTTTAACGACATAATAAATCATACAAACGAAATACTTTCTCATAATTACGACATATGTTGTTTAACGACTTAATAATTCATAAATGAGATACTTTCTCATAATTACGACATTCCGTAACCTTCCATGACAAGTGGGATCTCTGTTATTATGAATTACAAATAGACATTACTGAACATATACAGCTCTGGAAAAAAAAAAAAAAAATTACCAAATAGAAAACCTCTGGAATATAATCAAGAGGAAGATGGATGATCACAAGCCATCAAACCACCAAACTGAACTGCTTGAATTTTTGCACCAGGAGTAAAGCAGCATAAAGTTATCCAAAAGCAGTGTGTAAGACTGGTGGAGGAGAACATGATGCCATTATATATATATATATAATCATAAAGTACGCAGAGAAACAGATACTACAGAAGTACAGTCTGTAATTATTATTATAGAACTACAGTTCTATGATGTCCTCTATGACCAATAGAGCTGAGAAAGCAATAGAAAAGCAAGAAAATGGTCATAATGTTATGGTAGTTTAGATACATTGGGTTGTGTACATCACATTTTCACAGAAGTTACAGTAGAATTTGTCTGTTCTTTTTGGCGACCCTGAAAGCCAAAACCCCGTAAAATAAGAACAGTGAGGAAATAAAAAATGACCTCAGGGGCCAAAAATACTTTATTTCATAAGCAGTGAGCAGGGATAAATAAAACAAGATATAAAAAGGACATAAAACGAAAGCAATGATGAAGAGTGGGAGAATAAAAGTTAAAGTGCAAAAGCCTTTTTATTTTCTTGATGTTCTTCTTTAATTCTGTTTTTTTTTTTCAATATTTGTGTTACTTATATTTCTGACCTACCGTCAGAGAGCAGAGATCACTTCAGTTTCTGCATCAGTTTCTCTGATTTAGCTATTTATAGGTTTATGTTTGAGTAAAATGAACATTATTGTTTTATTCTATAAACTACAGACAACATTTCTCCCAAATTACAAATAAAAATATTCTCATTTAGAGCATTTATTTACAGAAAATGAGAAATGGCTGAAATAACAAAAAAGATACAGAGCTTATAGACCTTAAATAATGCAAAGAAAACAAGTTCATATTCATAAAAAAGATTTAAGAGTTCAGTATTAATCAATATTTGGTGGAATAACCCTGGTTTTAATAACAGTTTTAAATCATGCATCTTGGCATCATGTTCTTCTCCTCCACCAGTCTTACACACTGCTTTTGGATAACTTTATGCTGCTTTACTCCTGGTGCAAAAGTTCAAGCAGTTCAGTTTGGTGGTTTGATGGTTTGTGATCATCCATCTTCCTCTTGATTATATTCCAGAGGTTTTTAATTTGGTAAAATCAAAGAAACTCATCATTTTTAAGTGCTCTCTTATTTTCCAGAGCTGTATATATATTAAAAAAAACAGAATTCAAACATCCTTCTCACTAAAGGAACATCAGTTCATGTGTAAATTTCTACCAGATTAAGAAATAAAGATGTCTGCATGATGATGTAACACTGAGAGTCCAACTGAGAGGATGCAACCAATTCATGCACCCAGTAAAGACCATGCATATTTCTATATTTATTTATTTCTATTCTCAGCAGTGTGTATCTACTGCCACCTTGTGGAAACAGCAGGCAGAGTAGAAATGTTCAGCTCAGTGTTACATAAAGCATGCAGGCTCTGCAGTTTACACTGTGATAACTCATAAAAACTAGATACTTTCTCTTAATTACAAGATGTTTATTTCATAATTACAACATAGTATGTCGTTTAACAACATAACTCATAAAAACAAGATATTTTCTCATAATTACGAGATGTTTATTTCATAATTACAACATAGTATACGTTTGAACGACATAACTCAAAAACAAGATAGTTTCTCATAATTAAGACATAGTATGCCGTTTTAACGACATAATAACTCATAAAAAACTAGATACTTTCTCATAATTACGACATAGTATGTTGTTTAACGACTTAATAACTCATAAACGAGATACTTTCTCATAATTAGATGTTCATTTAATTATTACGACATAGTATGCCGTTTTAACGACATAATAACTCATAAAAATGAGATACTTTCTCACAATTACAAGATTTTTATTTCATTATTACGACATAGCATGCCGTTTTAACGACATAATAACTCAAAAAACTACATTCTTTCTCATAATTTCGACATAGTATGTTGTTTAATGACATAGTAACTCATAAACGAGATACTTTCTCATAATTAGAAGAGGTTTATTTTATTATTACGACATAGTATGCTGTTTTAACGCCATAATAACTCATAAAAACGAGATAGTTTCTCATAAGTACGACATACTATTTCATTTAACAATATAATAACTCGTAAACAAGATCCTTTCTCACAATTACGAGATGTTTATTCCATTATTACGAAATAGGTTGCCGTTTTGAAAAGGTAGTAATTCTCATTTGTGAAAGTTTGGTTTAATGTCAATTGAAATTGAAATAAAGTTGGAAAAAAGTAAGCAATTATATTATTTTGTCATGTTTTTTTGAAGAATAACTGAAAACACACTTAAATGTGGTATATCATGATATATATCGTTATCGTGATGTAAAAAATTCCATGTCGTGATATATGGTTTTTCCCATATCGCCCAGCACTACTTACTAGTGTTGTATAGTGCGCCATATATATAAAAAACATAGACCAGAAACAGATGTTCATTGATGGTGCACCTTATAGTATGTAAAACACAGCACTGTCCCTCACATATATTAATCATTATGGAAAACACAAGGCCAGCCATGGAACGCTTGTTTTTTTTTTACGTTTGTTTTATTTATTTTTTTTAGCATGCTCATGAATATTTTAACAACAGGGAAGCGCGAAAGCATCAGGCTGCTCCTCCTCTCTCTCTCGCGCACACTGTAGGGAGTTGCAGTCGCATTTGGCTACTAATCTCGCGTACTTTCTCATAATTACGAGATGTTTATTTCATAATTACAACATAGTATACCGTTTGAACGACATAATAACTCAAAAAAAATCTAGATACTTTCTCATAATTACGACATAGTATGTTGTTTAACGAAAATACAATGCCAGCCATGGAACGCTTGTTTTTTTTTACGTTTGTTTTATTTATTTATTTTAGAATGCTCATGAATATTTTAACAACAGGAAAGCGTGAAAGCATCAGGCTGCTCCTCCTCTCTCTCGCGCGCACACTGTAGGGAGTTGCAGTCGCATTTGGCTACTAATCTCGCGTAGCAGATGATATCTCTAATGCGACGGGAATGCCAAGACGGGCAGATGGAGGTCCACTTGGCTGCCGAGCGCCGATTCCCAATGATTAGCATAAGGAAGTCACTCTGCTCTTGATTACTGATTTGGCAACCGCAGGAAACGTCATCCAGTTTTAATTAACACAAAAAAGCACCCGGCTTTACATTTACATTTAGAAATAGAGACAGATCTCCAGAGATTTCTGCGAAGGAGCATCGAAAAAATGAGATTTCCTTCTGTTAAACTCATTTTATTAGCTTACGCTCATGCAGGCTGTGTAGAGCACCTCCGAATATAATTAAATAAAGTTCAATTTAACAGATTAATGAACGTCCACGAGCAAATGTTGACACTAGGCTTCTCAAAGTGAAGGAGGGAAAAGAAAGAGAACACAAAGCAAGCACACGGGTTTAATCAATTAACCAACAAAATTACAGAGCTAATTGAAATACGCTGGTGGAGAATGCGTTACAGTTATACTGTAACACCCACATTTATCTACAGTTCCTTTATATTAACTCAATTCAGGTGCTTTTCTTTTTTTGTTACAAAAAATAAAATGAGAAAATTGGGGGAAAAAAGAACTAAGCCAGTGCTGAAATGGGTTGAAAACTAGTTTCTGCTAAATTAGGACCAGGTTAATGTATATTTTATTTTTAATATAGAAGTTTTATGCCTTTAACGACATAAAAAGCTTCTATCCAACATACAGTACCAATCAAAAATCATTATTTTAACATGTTTTGCATTGTATTAATTATTAATAAGAAAAAAAAACAAACTATGAGGAAAAACATAAAAATATAAAAAATTGGCTATTTAAACAAATGAAGCAACATGAACAGTTAATGAACACATGAAACATGAAAGAAAAAACAATAAATAAATAAATAAGTTCATAAATAGACAAATATACAATTTCTTAAGCTTAATACTGGCTGCGAACCACTGGTTGCATACCATAATAATATTAAATAATGCACATGCTTTTCTGTATCTTCTGTCCACTGTGAAGACTGTAATGTTCTGCTATGTGTAAGAAAGCAGGTTGATGTCGTAACAGCCGTCCACCTGAAAGCAGAAGAAAATCCAGCATATTTATGGTTGTTTCTTGTAAAGGACCTTTTCACTTAAAAAAATCAGATTGTACGCGCCGAGTGGTCCAGCGGTCTAAAGCGCTGCCACTATGAGCAGGAGGTTGCAGGTTCGAATCCCGCTCATGCAGCTTTGCCATCAAGCTGCCGGCGCTCAGAGGGAGCACAATTGGCCCTGCTCCCTCCGGGTGGGTAGATGGCGCTCTCTCCCCACATCACTCCTAGGGTGATGTCTGCAGCACAGGGCGTCTGTGAGCTGATGTATCAGAACCGAGTCGCTGCGCTTTCCTCCGAGTGCGCTGGCTGCTCGGTAATGCTGCATCAGCAGCAGCTCGAAAAGAAGCGGTGGCTGATTCACATGTATCAGAGGAGGCGTGTGTTAGTCTTCACCCTCCTGGTGTGTTGGAGCATCACTAGTGATAGGGGGAGTCCTAATGAGTGGGTTGGGTAATTGGCCGTGTAAATTGGGGAGTAAAACGGAAAAATTTGAGAAAGAAAAAAAAAAGCATTTACATTTAAAAAAAAAAAAAAAAAAAAGAAAGAAAAAAAAAAAAAAATCAGATTGTAGACAAACAGCACTAGAACTCAGAGATAGGATGTTTAGTAGTGAAAGTAAGAGCTTTACCACTCACTGCACTTAGCGATATATATACTCTATATAAAATTCATACTTATATATAATTATATATAAGTGAAAGTTCTTGTAGATCCAAACAATTTGTCACAAATCTAAAAAAATAAAAAAAAATACCCCCCAACTTACATCAAAGCGTCCGATGGAGGCTGAGGATTGGCTGGACTGCATGATCTCAGTGAGGGCCCACATCTGCTGAATACTGGACGACACAGCGTCCGGGTCAGGGAGGCCCTAAACACAGCCAAACATATACATTATATCTCTCAATATATTAGGGTTAGATCAGCCTAAATAACATGGACCAAATACTAGTACTATTATAGTGATACATCAAATATTAATGATTATTTTTTTATTAATGGGTATAGTGTTATATATTATACATATTTTAACGTAAAGTATTTATATAATTTAAAACAGAATGACCAGTATTAGATTGCCACAATTAAATTTTATGTATATCAGTGGTGTCAACAAACTTACAAATTAAATAAAATCAGGATTATTTTGTTAAATGCTGGTATTTCCTCTGAGAGAAAAGCTGAGAGAGAGTAAAACAGTACTCACATTCATATCGAGAGGCTCCTCAGCAGGCGTGATGGAAGATAACCAGGACGGAACATCTCGCTCAGAGTCCAGCAGGTGAAAAGAGACAAGCCAGATTATAAAACAGGTTATAAAACTGGGCAATTAAAATGAAAATAAACACAGAAACGGTTTCACATTGATGACTAAAATCCCAAATGTTTGTAGAAACCCCATATACTTAAAGCATGAATACAGCTATTGTAATACACACCCACTGCTGACAAATGTGTAAATGAACACAAAAACACACCCGCAGCTTGACTTTGGTTAAAGTTAAACCTGGAGAGCTAAAGATATAGAGAAACCAACAGAGCTGAAACTGAACCTTATGAGCTACACCTGGAGAACTAAAGTTAAAGCTAAACGTTAACCTGGGGAGCTAAAGCTACATCTGGTGAGCTAAAGTTAAAGATAAACCTGGAGAGCTAAAGTTCAAGCTAAAGCTAAACCAGGAGAGTGGAAGCTAAATCTGGTGAGCTAAAGTTGATCTAAAGCTAAACCAGGAGAGCTGAAGCTAAACATGATGAGCTAAAGGGAAAGCTAAAACTAAACCAGGAGAGCAGGAGCTAAATCTGGGGAGCTAAAGTTGATCTAAAGCTAAACCAGGAGAGCTGAAGCTAAACATGATGAGCTAAAGGGAAAGCTAAAACTAAACCAGGAGAGCAGGAGCTAAATCTGGGGAGCTAAAGTTGAAGCTAAAGCAAAACCAGGAGAGTGAACGCTAAACCTGGTGAGATACAGTTAAATCTTATGCTAATCCAGGAGAGCAGAAGCTAAACCGGGTAAGCTAAAGTTAAAGCTAAACCTGAAGAGCTTAAATAAAAGCTAAAGCTAAACCTGGAGAGCTAAAATAAAAGCTAACGCTAATCCAGGAGGGCAGAAGCTAAACCTGGTGAACTACAGTTAAATCTAAAGCTAATCCAGGAGAGCGGAAGCAAAATCTGATGAGCTAAAGTTAAAGCTAAACCTGGAGAGCTAAAGCTAAATCTGGGGAGCTAAAGTTAAACCTAAAGCTAAACCAGGAGAGCAGAAAGCTAAACTATGGAGCTATAGCTAAATTTGATGACCTAACGTTAAAAGTTAAAGCTACAAAAATACATTAAAATATTAAAATCACGCCCAAAACATTCTCTAAAAGAGGTTTGATGAGTGCTTTATGGCATTTTCTGAGGACTTTCTTTGTTGATCAATTCACTTAAAACACTAGTTTATTATTATACACAAAAAAAAACTTTCATAATCAGTGATGAGGACGTTTCCTGGACGCTTTACTCACTTCATTCATAACAGGGTAGATTTTGATCTCCTCCAGGTTGAAATTGAGCCAGACTGAAGAGGGCTGCCTCAGTATGAGCCTCACTGTAGTAACGTTATCCGGCTGCGTCAGCATCTGTAACAGATCCAGAAAAACACAGAAATATAACAGAAGCCTCTGAAACAGAAAAGCAGAATTACAGTAATGGATCAAAAACCTTTAAAAGCCGCTTCAGCTCTTTAAAACACTGCAGAAAACTATCAGATAAATAAAAATCAAGGTCAGACGCGGCACCCAGTCCAAAATCACTACACTAAAGCAATAAAACTCTGATTAATTCACCAGCCGATGTCATTTATCTGCAGTAAAGTGCAAAATCAAACAGACAGCTGTCCCTGACTTCACGTTTATTATATCTGAAGCTCTAAAGCAGGTTACCCACTTTCTTTCAGTTCATTATTTTGTGAGCAGCTCGGTTCAGGGAGGACTGATATTATTCCTCTGCTTATTTATATCATTTGTTTTGCTTGTTCTTGTTAAAATGTTTCTCCACAAAAAGCCTCTAACAAAGACCTTCGGGGTTTCAACTCTTTATATTTGATTAAAATCAAACAAAGGAAAGAAAAGGAGCATAGAAACAGTGCTTAAGAATGTACAGCACCACAAATAACAGCTAAAATGAGTGTACTGTAGCTCTGTACTGATAAAATCATGATAGTTTTATTATAATAATGAGAATTTTATAATCACTGTGGTACTTTTGCCATTGGAAGCAAAAAAATGTTCCAGTGGAAAATAAATAAAACTAGTGACACATTTAGGAAACTATTAAATATATTTTAAAAAAAAAAACATTTTTTTATGGATGACCACAGATACTATCAGTTTCACCATTTTCTATTACTATTTTTTAATAAAAGGAAACAGAAAACAAAAAAAACATGTCTTTTTAAACAAAAATTATTTTACTAACAAAAAAGTGCAAATATGAAAATGTACCTTGTTGCTATAGTTCCTATAGTTTTCTAGGTGGTTGCTATAGTACCCTAGGTGGTTGCTATGGTAATCTAGAGGGTTGCTATGAAGTTGGTGCACAGTTAGGAGACAGTTGTTCGGGTATCCCAAGGGTTTTTTTTTTTTTAAACCAGAAGCAGAAGGTTTTTATTTTATTGGGAAAAAATTAAAGCACCAAATGAACATTGTTGTTTTAGTCTATACACTACAGACAACATTTCTCCCAAATTCCAAATAAAAAAAGATGCAGAGCTTTCAGACCTCAAATAAGGCAAAGAAAACAAGTTAATATTCATAAAGTTCTAGGAGTTCAGAAATAATCCATATTTGTTGGTATAACCCTGGTTTTTAATCAGTTTTCAGTTTTCAACTTGGCATCGTGTTCTCCTCCACCAGTCTTACACACTGCTTTTGGATAAGTTTATGCTATAACTTTAGCACTGGAGCAAAAGTTCAAGCAGTTCAGTTTTTCTTTTGTCGGCTTGTGATCATCCATCTTCCTCTTGATTATGATTGATTCCAGAGGTTTTCAATTTGGTAAAATCAGAGAAACTCATTTTTAAAATCATTTTTAAGCGCTCTCATTTTTTTCCAGAGCTGTATATCGTAATTTCTCTTTGGCACACTGAGATATGAGTTATGAGTTTTTTTAGTCAGTCCTTTTTGTGATATTTTAACACACAGCTGCTGCATCATGTTGTTTTAAGTGATCACAGTTATATACAACAACTCTGCCGCCTCTCTTCTGAAAAGGATTTGAGTCGATTTTATTCAAGAAACGCTAAACTTTCCCAGCGTTCCTCTGCGCAGTCACAGCAGGCTCGTTTCCGCAGGGCTGGACGTGCATGGTGAACGAGGACGTACAGCGATTGTGATGTATAAGCCATAAGAACAGGCATTTGATGCTAAAGATCAAAGACGACCGGGTGAGAAACGCACGGCTGAGGAGGAGGAGGAGGCGGCTCCGGTCTCAGCTGGGTTTCAGCATCAGTCTACATCTGATGAGTCAAACAGCTGCACCCAGCAATCACCCCCAGCCCCCCCCCCCCCCCCCCCCCTTTACTCCAGCACTTAACACACTGATAATCTGGGGACATTGAAATATTAGCATAGCATTAGGCAGCCTTTGAAAACGAACAAAACAGCATCAGGGGAGGCTGATCTCGCCAAATTAAGGGGATAATTACAAAAAAAAAAACCTTCTGAGATCAAAGTCTGAGCAAATAGAGTCCCTAGAGATGTAAATGAAGTGAGAAACTGGAACGACAAAAAAAAAGAGAGATTTCTTTAAACACTGTAGAGCTGACATGATTTTAAAAGTTCTATCGTTTCTGAGCTTTCTCCACCAATAATAAAAGTCCTAAAAGTAATTCTAAGGAATTTGTTTTAAATTTGCACCAACAGGAGCTTCATTAAAAGCATAAAAAGTATGTCCTAGAATGTCAAAAATATATATATTTGGTATAGTTAAGTAATGAAAGATCAGTACATCAGAGTTCTTGCACTTCATTTCATTTTAAAACTCAAATTTAATGCTTTTTAAGACCTCAATAAATATAATTTAAGACCCAGAATGACCAGAAATGTAGTCATCATTTATTTAGTACATTACATTACATTACATTACATTTGGCAGACGCTTTTGTCCAAAGCGACTTACAATATTGAAGTGCAAATAATAGAAGAGGTTAAGTACAAAAATAATAGAAGTTAAAAATAAAGCATCTATAGATAGGGCCTTAAGGAGGTCAGAGGGAAATAATGGGATAGAGGAGTAGAGAAGAGGAAGAAGGAGATGAGGTTAGAATTAGTTTGTTAGAGGTGTTAGGAGAGTAAGTGCTCTTTGAAGAGCTCTGTCTTCAGGAGTTTATTAAAGATAGTGAGAGATTCTCCTGATCTGGTAGTAGAAGGTAGTTAGTTAGAGGTGTTAGGAGAGTAAGTGCTCTTTGAAGAGCTCAGTCTTCAGGAGTTTATTAAAGATAGTGAGAGATTCTCCTGATCTGGTAGTAGAAGGTAGTTAGTTAGAGGTGTTAGGAGAGTAAGTGCTCTTTGAAGAGCTCTGTCTTCAAGAGTTTATTAAAGATAGTGAGAGATTCTCCTGATCTGGTAGTGGAGGGTAGTTAGTTAGAGGTGTTAGGAGAGTAAGTGCTCTTTGAAGAGCTCTGTCTTCAGGAGTTTATTAAAGATAGTGAGAGATTCTCCTGATCTGGTAGTAGAAGGTAGTTAGTTAGAGGTGTTAGGAGAGTAAGTGCTCTTTGAAGAGCTCTGTCTTCAGGAGTTTATTAAAGATAGTGAGAGATTCTCCTGATCTGGTAGTAGAAGGTAGTTAGTTAGAGGTGTTAGGAGAGTAAGTGCTCTTTGAAGAGCTCAGTCTTCAGGAGTTTATTAAAGATAGTGAGAGATTCTCCTGATCTGGTAGTAGAAGGTAGTTAGTTAGAGGTGTTAGGAGAGTAAGTGCTCTTTGAAGAGCTCTGTCTTCAGGAGTTTATTAAAGATAGTGAGAGATTCTCCTGATCTGGTAGTAGAAGGTAGTTAGTTAGAGGTGTTAAGAGAGTAAGTGCTCTTTGAAGAGCTCTGTCTTCAGGAGTTTATTAAAGATAGCGAGAGATTCTCCTGATCTGGTAGTAGAAGGTAGTTAGTTAGAGGTGTTAGGAGAGTAAGTGCTCTTTGAAGAGCTCTGTCTTCAGGAGTTTATTAAAGATAGTGAGAGATTCTCCTGATCTGGTAGTAGAAGGTAGTTAGTTAGAGGTGTTAGGAGAGTAAGTGCTCTTTGAAGAGCTCTGTCTTCAGGAGTTTCTTAAAGATAGCGAGAGATTCTCCTGATCTGGTAGTGGAAGGTAGTTTGTTCCACCATTGGGGAACTCTATTTAGTAACCTCAGTTCTCTCTCCGGTAGCATTAGCTAACTCACCGCTTATGTTAGTTAGCTCTCCGCTAACCTCAGTTCTCTCTCAGATAACGTTAGCTAACTCGCCGCTAATGTTAGTTAGCTCTCCGCAAATATCAGTTAGCTCTCCACTAATCTCAGTTCTATCTCAGATAATGTTAGCTAACTCGTCGCTAATGTTAGCTTGCTCTCCGCTAACCTCAGTTCTCTCTCCCATAACGTTAGCCAACTCGCCGCTAATGTTAGTTAGCTCTCCGCTAACCTTCTCGCTCTCACTCTCACGCTCTCACGGTAACTTAACTCTCTCGCTCGGTCTCTCTCAGTTTAGTTCAGTTGGCAAAAATAAATGAAATTATGCACACTATTGCCAAAGCAAACAGATATTATAAATTAATAATAATAATAATAATAATAATAATAAACATACAGATTAGAGAGAAAACTAATTGTAAGATTAAAAGATTGAGTGATCACTAAAGGGAATAAATAAAATTAGTCACAAAAGCACATTAAACTTAAATTAATAGAAGTAAAAGATACATAAGATGTAACATCAACAATTAATAATAATAGTATAATACAGTACCGCCCTCTCTCTCTCACACACTATCAGATAAATTCTAGGTTTTTTGAAAGCTTTTTTTTTTTTTTTTTTAAACAAGAGAATCAGGCTTTTTAAATGACATATTTAAATTTTTTCACCCAATCCAAAGTGGATACTTACTAAAATACTCAATAAATGCTTTCTTTGGCACCGTTTCAAGCCTTTTCTTATCGCTTTCGGCACAATACTGCTAACAAAGGGGTTTTCATGGCCTCACTCGTTCACACTCTCTCTCTGTCTGAAGTGGGTTCTCCTGACCTGCTGTCTGTAGAGGGAGAAGTAGTCCTGTGATCCTTCTTCAGTGTGTGGGTTGGCCATCAGACAGTGATTTCTCAGACAGGTGACCCACTTAGCCGGGGCTTCCTCGCTCCCCACCTCCTTCTTCAGCACCCGGACCGTCAGATAGGCTGTGTAGTAGTTCTTAAACAAAATCTCCTGAATCTGAACCAGCAGTTTACATCAAAAACAGCAGAGAAAAAAGAGAGAGAAGCTTCAGAAACTGGGTTTTTAATTCTTTGACTAGTTAGAGAATCATTACTGCAATACTGAACAAAACAGAAATTAGAATATCATTTAAAAGTTACTTTATTTCAGAAATTCAGTTCAAAACGTAAAACTCAGAAAATCAGTGTCTCAGAAAATAAGAATATTATATAAGACCAACTGGTACTTTTGGCAGTGTGGGCAGCGTGCCAAATCCTGCTGGAAAATGAAATCCACATCTCCATAAAAGCTGTCAGCAGAGGGAAGCATGAAGTGCTGTTTTCAGGAAAGCTTTTCCAGGAAAACACTGGACTGATTTAAAATTTTAAGTTGAATAATTTTGATTTGCAAATATTTTATGGAAACTGAAACTGGAAGCTAGTTCTCCAGGAGAAGCTCTGGACCCCACTGATCTACAGTAAGCATGAAGGTGACTTTACTCCTTCCTACTTAACCAGATTTAATGTTATACAATAATAACTTACATTAACCGGCTCTCCCAGAACTATATCAGTGATGTAGACACCAGGATGAAATGAATCGGACACAACATCTCCAATCTGAAGGGCCACAGGGGACTTCACAGTACAGTTCACTGGATTTCCAGTCATGATGTGGACCTGAAACATAGAAAATTATCTTCATGGAAATAAGGGCATTTACAGCATTTATCATTTCTATTAGCTTCTTTAAAAAAAAAAAAAAAAAAACATTTAAAAGTGATCAATAACTTAAATAAAAAAATGCATATGCATGCATTTAAAAAAAGGTAAAGTTTAAAATATTCATCCTAAAATATTTATTCATGATGCAAAATAATATGTACCTGTTATACATGCAATATTTACTTCTGTTACATTGTAATTGACACTACCTACTGTTATTTTCGAAAAAATAAATAAATTAAATAAATTAACTTTGAATGCAAGTCAATGTAAAAAGACTGTCGTTGTTTGTTAAATTAAATAAACAAATTACTAAATTGTGGGAACAGATGGATTGTAAATGAATACAATAAGTTAGCTATTAATTTATGGCATTATGGCATTATGGCATTATGGTATTATTGTACTGAGGATAAAATGTAGCTTATAAACAGATGCAATTAACTGTTTAATTAAGGAAACAATTTATAAAATTGCATAAATTATTAATTATTTTGAGGGAACAACTTTTATATTTTAAGCAGTCATTTATTAAACTGAGAGTAGAACATATAGCACAGCTGTTAGGTGAAAATCATTTCAGGTGACTCTACCTGATAATGACTGACATATTAAACATATAAAACATATTCTGGTTTCTTTAACACTTTTTTGTTTACTAAATAATTTCATATGTTTTTTTTTCATATTTTGGATGACTATAGTATAAATCTACAATACAGAACATTTTAAAATAATGAAAATATACTTTAATAAAACAATACATTTCTATAGGTCCACTTATTATGAAAATTTCACAGAAAGTAATTAGTTAATAACTTTAAATTAAAAGTATTTAGCTAAAGTTAGTTAGCTTAACATACATATTTGTTTTATTACTGTTTAATCTGCTTTCTTTTCTATAAAACAACAGTCTTAAGCTTTAACTAACTAACTAGTTAATATAAGGAAGCAGTAAGTTAAACCGGCACTAAAAAATAAAATTATTATTATTTTTAAGCGAATATATTTTTATATTAGCTCAGTTAGCTCTCAGTGCTACAGCTAAGCTAAGCTAGCGTTAGCAGGTTAGCTTAGCTCAGCTGTGATAGAGGATGCTACAGGCTAGAGTAGAGGAGCAGCTAGCCTAGCCTAGCATAACCTAAGCTATGCTAAGCTAAGCTAAGTTAAAATAAATTAAGATATGCTAACGTAAGCTAAGATAACGTAAGCTAAACTATGCTATGCTAAGCTAAGCTAACTCACCCGCAGTGCTGGAGTCTCGGGAGAAAAAGCTCAGCAACTCCAACCGCAGCCAGCGCAAAAATACGGGTTAAAACTACAAAATATATATTTATATTCCCATTATATTAATGAATACACAATAATCCCCATTCAGAGCGACTCCGGTCCACAGCTGTGTGTTTGTTCCGGGCTCTGCAGCCGTGTTGCTGACGCGCTCTGTTAAAGGGCCAGTGCCCCCATTACTCCCATTACTAGTGTATCTCTAACAATAAAATATCATTGAAAAGTTACTTTATTTCAGTAATTTAGTTCAAAATGTGAAACTCATATATTATATAGATGTATTAAACACAGATTGATCTATTTTAAGCGTTTATTTATTTTATTTTTGATAATTATGATAATTATGGCTTACAACCAATGAAAACTCAAAGTGTCAGTGATCAAGATCAGTGTCTCAGAAAATTAGAATATTATATTTTAAAACCGATTGGTACTTTTGGCAGTGTGCCAAGTCCTGCTGGAACATGAAATCTGCATTTCCATGAACTCTCCAAACCATCACTGATTGGTGGAAACTTCACACTAAACCTCGAGCAGTTTGGTCTGTGTGTCTCTCCACTCTTCCTCCAGACTCTGATCCCTTAATTTCCTTTAAATGAAATGTAAAATGTACTGATGATCAGTGATGGTTTGTTTGGAGAGTCATGTCTGTCATCTGCTGGTGTTGATCCACTGTGTTTTATTATCAAGTCTAAAGTCAGTGCAGTTTTGTTTTCCCTCAAAATCTTACAGCACTACATATCTTACAGCTTCCCTCTGCTGAAAACAACTTTTATGGAGATGTGGATTTAATTTTCCAGCAAGACTTGGCACACTGCCCACACTGCCCAGTACCTGCTGGTCTTAATATATAATATTCTACTGATTTTTGGGGGTTTTAATTGGCTGTAAGCCCATAATAATATAACAACAATATAAGAAATAAACGGTTAAAATAGATCAATCTGTGTGTGGAGGACAACCACTTTTTTTACAGTTTACAACGTAATTCCATATGTGGCCGGCAATTGTTTACATGTATTTAATATCAAAAATCAGTTACATTAATAAATTAAGAAAAAACTTTGGAAATAGTCAACAAAAGTCTTTGGCCTTTTTGGTTTTGCCACGAGAGCTAAATATGATACTTAAACGAATCTATACATTTTATATATAGCATTTCTCTATCTTCTTTTATGAATGTAGAAACATCCCCAACCACTTTACCTCACTACTGATCTTGGATATGGCTTTACTAAAGGAAAGAAAAATCTAATTCTGATTTTTTTATATATATATATATATATAAAAATTGGAGAACATTTTTAGTTTTAGTAATGGTAAGTGCAATGAAACCCAATATTTGCTTTTTAAAAGTCTTTTAAAATATTTGCTTTTCAGTATGTCTATAGCCACAGGCCACAGGTAGAGGGCAGGAACGCTCCACGGATGGCAGTGTTGCTGCTGTACAGCAGGACTTACAGGCACACACAGCGCTCTGCCAACACACTGATTGGCTTTATTGCTTAAATAAATGCCTTTAGGCGATTCCGCTGCACTTCAGTTCAGTACACTTGCTACGACATTGGCCCCCTGCTACATGGGTGATAATTAAACGTGCTTAATTATTCACAAGATGCACATCCGAAGCACCGGGATGCTTCCTGAACGCCAGGTTTGCACTGCATTACAATGAAAAAGGACGGGCGCTCTTAAAACAAAGCAAGCCTTCTGAGCAGAACCGAGTCTCCAACTTCTCTTACGCTGTATTGATTTCCGTTTGGTGCTCAGCCTCCTTCAAAGGTGCTCTTGGTATGAATCAGAATTGGTGATGAATGCACTTCAGACGTAATGAAAACAGCAGTTTCTTTTATGAAGAATGTCTTAAAAATGCCCAATAACCCCACGCACCAGCGGCCGGTCATTAACGCTCACCAAAAGCACAAAAAACAACATTCTCTGTGAATCAAAGGCCTGTTTTTTACTGCAGGGTCGAACGTTTTTTTGGCACTTAGGGTAAACGTTCCACTGGCTTTTCCACGCGGACACAGTTATCATCTGAACGTTTACAAACCAGGCTAAAACGAGTTTTCTCAGGGCGGCTCAAGGGGGCGCTAACACAGACAATAGGCAACCAGGTTCATCATTTCTGCAACCGGCAAAATATGAAACTTCAGCAATAATGACGCCAGTAGCAATATGGGATTAGGCCGGCTGTCTACATTAAAAATCTCCAAACAGTTTTTCATTTAAATTTAAATAATATATGCTCATTTAATATGTTAGCATGCATGCTAGCTTGCTAGCTAAGGGCAGGAATGTGCAGCTGTCTCATAAATATTAGGAGACGCCATGCACTTTCTGATCAAGATTTAGCAACACAACAAATGGAAAAAGAATCCGTCACTGGACTGACGCAACCAGTCCCATCGCAAACTAGGAATAATTGTGAACCTTTCAAGGAGTGACATGGGAAGTAGCCTACCGAAATTACTCAAAAAGGGCATGGACAACTCATCCAGGAGGTCTCAAAATATCCCAGAACAACATCTAAGGAACTGCAGATCTCACTTTCCTAAGTTAAAGTCAGTGTTAATGATTCAATAATAAGAAAGAGATTGCATTCCAAGGCAAAAAAAAACATTACTAAACAAAAAGAACACAAAGGTCCATTTCACATTTGAAATAGAATCCATTACTGACCTAATGCAACCAGTACCATTGCTAAACAGGAACACTGGTGAACCTTCCCAGGAGTGACCGGCCTACCGAAAGGGCATTACTCCAAAAGGTATTGGATAACTCATCCAGGGGGTCATTAAATATCCAAACACAACATCTAAGGAACTGCATTGATCTTACTTTCCTAAGTTAAAGTCAAAGCAAAAACTGCTACTGAACAAAAAGAACAGGGCATTAATCCAAAAGGGCATGGAAAACTCATCTAGGAGGTCCCAAAATATCCCAGAACAACATTTAAGAAACTGGAAGTCGGTGTTATTGATTCAATAATAAGCAAGAGACAAATGAAAATGGTCTCCATTAGAGAGTTTAAGGCAAAAACCACTGCTAAACAAACAGAACACAAAGAGTCCAGCACAACGTGGTCTTAGTATCAATTATAGTCTCTGCAGTGATAAAGAAGACACAGTTAACCCAGCGCTGCATCTGTGACTAAATCGTTTTTCGTCTCGGGTTGGCGTTAACACAGACGGAACATATGGTGAACATTTACAACAAAACAAGATCTCACACCTTAACTATAAATTGTGAGCCGCGAGACATGATACCTCCAGTAGCCACAGCAGCACATCCCACCCACACACACCCAGCCCCCCCACACTCGCTCCCAGCGGAGCAGCGAGCGCTCGGCAGCTGAATTCAATACAGAAACACCTGAAAAAAGTGTATTAGTCTGAACTGCGCCGCTATAAGCCTGTCTGCCTGTATTTACTGATCTCTGATCTCTGTAAAACTGCGCTCTTCTACAAATAACAGGTGATTCACCAAGTTCATCTAAAGTATCTATCCTTCTTTCACTGCATATCTGTCTTTCTGTCTGTCTCTCTGTCTGTCTGTCTGTCTGTCTGCCTGTCAGTGTGTTAGTACTTGTTAGTACTTGTCCATTTATCTTTTCTATTGTCTGTGGCTGTATACCTGTATGTCTGTCTGTATCTGTATAGACTCTATGGACAAAAGTATTGGGACACGTGCTTAATCATTGTTTTTTCCATATTCAATCAATGGCATCAAATCAGTGGTATCAAACAGTTTGTCCTGCTTTTGTGTTTGTTTTTGCTTTTTTTTTTTTGCCATACTTAAATTTATTTCTTATTATCAAGCTGATTTCAATAGCAGATAAATACAAAAAGCAGTTTTTAAATGATGAATTAACTCTGATTAACTACGTTATTTGAAAAGCGGAGTTTAGAATCAAGACTTCACTTAAATATAACTTTTTGAAAAACAAAAATTAAAAACAGATGAGAAAACATCTGAAAAGTCAAGGTTACAAAGTCATTTTAAAGCTTTGAGACTCCAGAGAACCACAGTGATTCACTATTATTCACTAATGGACTGAAAACATGGACTGGTGAACACTGGTGAACCTTCCTAGGCGTGGCTGACCAACCGAAATTACTCCAAAAGGGCATGAAGAACTCATCCAGGAGGTCCCAAAATAACCCAGAACAACATTTAAAGAACTGCAGGATCTCAGTAAAAGAACTGTATCATACTGAACTGTTATGATGGTCGTCCACATACTGCTATTTTCTCGAAAGCTTGACTTTTGAAAACACAAATGCCATTGTACACCATGGCCAGATGCATCGTCAAAACAACCTAAATGCATAATCTGCAAGATCCAACAATACTTGAGCTGCTTGGGATGGATTGTCGCCATTTGGACACCATTAAGAACCTCTACAATTCCTTTACAAGACCAAGAAACCCTCATATTTAATTTTTTTATAATTTATTGTTTCTATATAACGTTTATCTTCCTTCTGAAAAGCATCTGAATGGATGAGTTGGTTTCTATGTCCTTCGGAGCAGATAGTGGTTCTTCCAAACCAAATATTCAAACCCAACCACCACTTAAAGACGTGCCTGATGGTTCAATCCAGCAGCAATGTGATGAAAACGCCCCCCGAGGACAGCTGTGCAACCTGAGGATTTTGCATCAGACATGTTTTCAACCCATAAACCCACCATTACATCAGCATAAAGATGAAGCATGCAGGGAATCTCGGAGCAGATTGCATTTTCTTAAAAGCACAGGCTGATTCAATCACAGCCTGTCTCTCGTCTTCAATGGCTTCCAACTGTGACCGCGTCTTCCATGAATGAATGAGCATTGACTTTATCGGGTACAACAGCATATATATATATATGGTTTTGTGCAGAGGTTTTCGGCACCTAGACACATTATTGTTGCATTTCTATATGTTTATGTTGTTTAAAATAAAATGTAATTACTGAAATTACAAAAGTCTCAGAAAAAAAAAAGCATTTTATGTTCTATGACGTTTGCCACGTCCCATGTAATAAAAAAAAGGGGCAAACATTGACTTGTTGAATACGTGTCTTCGATCTCCTGCACTAAATGTGGATGTGATTTCTGCCGATGTTCAACCAACCTCACTCAAAAGATAACACCTCACAACTTATACAGGTGTGGGCGTACCCAAGTCGTTCCTCCGAGTTTGCACCCAGAAGAAAGTGTTTATTATAATGCCATTTGGAAGAAAGATAGAAGTTAACATGAACAAGAAAACTCAAGAACAAGATTTGCAGCAGAGTGAGGTCGTTGGTTCGAATCCTGGTTATGCAGCTTGCCATCAGCTGCCAGAGCCCCGAGAGAGCACAATTGGTCTTTCTCTTGTTTTCTCTGGGTGGGTACAGTACAGTAGATGGAGCTCTCTCTTTCCCCTCATCACTCCTATAGGGTGATGTGGATCAGCACAAGGCTGCGTCTGTGAGCTAATGTATCAGAACCGAGTCGCTGCGCTTTTATTCTCCGAGTGTTAGCGCTGTGATGCTACTCGGTAATGCTACAGCATCAGCAGCAGTTCGAAAAGAGGCGGAAGCTGACTTCACATGTGTCGGAGGAGGCGTGTGCTAGCCTTCTTAACCCTCCTTGTGTTGTAGCATCCTTAGTGATAACGGGATATACAGCTGAGTAGCAGCTGAATAATGGTTGAATAATAAATTTCAATATCTCAATATGAGCTCAATATGCATTTTGTATTTATAAATAATACCCTCAATAAATACCAGCCCATAAATAAATGTTGCCCATATAAGTGTAATTGTTTAATACATTATTGTATTTGATTTAGTGTAAAAAATAATACACACATATTCAGATGCATCATATTTTCTGGGTCTAGGACACAAAAAACTCACAAACAAACACACACACACACACACATATGCATGCATGCATATCACATGATCTTTACAGCTGGGGCTCTCTTTAATGTTTACATGTCGTATATCTGCAGGTTTAATATCCATCATTTTAACGCGTTTATTTTTATTACCGACATCAGCAGAAAAGATCAGCAGCCCTGACTCGCTTTCTTCACCATTCACCAGCTTTCCACCAGAAAACGCTTCACTCTCGGGCGGGGAGCCTCCACTTTATAAATAATTGATAGCTTTCTGTGTGTGTGTGTGTGTGTGTGTGTGTGTGTGTGTGTGTGTGTGTGTGTGTGTGTGTGAGGAAATTCTACATATTTATCTAGGTCATTTAGGAACACTCGCTTTAAAGTGCGAGCCCAAGACTCCTTCAATCGGCCTCGTTTGGCTCGGGCCCAGATTCCAGGCTTCTACTCTTGGAGCTCCTGTCGCACTTTATTCACCACATTTCAAGAACAGCCACTCGCTGTCGTTCCTGGCGTGCTGTGTGTCGATTTAGGATTTATTTTTATGATTTAAAAGGCCGATTACCCAATGCCTGTTTCTACAAACTCTCCTTTTACTACCTAGTCAGGTACCGCCTCTTTTTTTTTGACTGTCACCATCTGTGGGTAATCAGTAGTGCATTTAGATTGGTATAGTAGTGCACTTATACATCAGCTAACAGATTCCTGCGCTAAACCAACCAACTGTTCTCGCTCAGACTCCGGCTGCTGATGGCGAGAAGCAGCATGATAAAAGATTCAAAGCAGTAAATCCCTTAGTTCACTCTGGATGTCCAGCATGTTCATATGAACTCCCTTTATCGCTACTAATGCCTCCAATAAACACTAGGAAGGGTCCGGTATCCTGTACTGTAATTGCCACTAACAATCAATCAATTAATCAATCAATCTATCTATCTTAATTTGAATTCTGAAGAAAAGAATAAAGATATAAAGAATAAGATAAAAATAAAAAATTAGTATGCATCATAAAATCATAGGTGAGGAAACCAATGGTAATAAAAAAGATAAGAATGCAGCTACAGATGAATAAATAAAACTAAGCGCATTAAGTAGTAACTGACTAGGAGTTTAAAATTATTATATTATTATTATTTTTTTTTTTTATATATATATTTTTCAATGCAGCATCACTGGGTATCCAGCAGTGCACTCGAATAAAAAGCGCCCAATCCCCAGCTATCTTTCATCAGCTAACAGATGCCTGTGCTGTAATGTATAACATTACAATGGATGTGATGAGAGAAGCTAAAGCCATCTATCCACCAACCAGACAGAACATGGCCAATTTTGCTCGCTCTGACTCTGGCTGCTGATGCCGCAAAGCTGCATGATACAGGATCGCCTCTTTTCTCTTTTCAAACTGCCACTGATACAGCCAGCGTATGCTTGAAAGAAAGTGCCGCATCCCCAGCTCTGATAAATCAGCTAACAAACGTCTGTGCTGACCCGAATAACCCTAAGAGTAATGAGGTGAGAGAGCGCCACCTATCCACCAATAGAGAGAGAGAGAGAGAGCATAGCCAATAGTGCTCTCGCTCAGACTCCGGCTGCTGATGGCAGAATGAGTGGCAGAATGAAACAGTATTAAAACCAGTGATTCTCGCATCACAGTGACAGTGCCTTAGTCTTCTTTTTTTTATTTTATAAGGACATTGAAAAAAAAAAAAGGAGCCGAGGCAGCAGTTAATGCATGTTCCAGATGTTATTACCAAGAGATCCATTAAAATCATTGCTGGATGAAGAATGGCTTGAAATTGCGCACATGTTTATGGGTGCATTGTGAATCCGGGAGCGTGGGGGGGGGGGGGTGCCTCATCCCATTCAATCAGGGAAAGCTGTAAGACTTGATTGGAATATTGTGAAACATTTCAACAGAGACAAAAAAAAAAAAAAATCCTCAATACATGCCCTACTGAGAAGATCTGGTTTCCTCCTTCTTTGGACAATGGAGAGTGGAAGTAGTTAGAGCTAAAATTGTACGAAGTGAGGCATTGTCGTTCGAGTTACGGCGGATATAAAACAGTTCGTAGCAGGAAGTCTGTTCTAATACTCAAAAGTGGCACAACAGCTCAGAGAGAGAGAGAGAGAGAGAGAGAGAGAGAGAGAGAGAGAGAGAGAGAGAGAGAGAGAGAAGAGAGAGAGAGAGAGAGAGAGAGAGAGAGAGAGAGAGAGAAAGAGAGAGAGAGAGAGAGAGAGAGAGAGAGAGAAAGAGAGAGAGAGAGAGAGAGAGAGAGAGAGAGAGAGAGAGAGAGAGAGTGCGCAAATAAAGTCGTCTGATACTTCACAACCAGGGCTGGGTATCGGCTAGTAGTGTAAAAATATATCAATATTGAATTTTTACTGTGACGAATTTGTGATGTTTAGTTTTTTAACCCTTGTGTGGTGTTCGGGTCTGTGGGACCCGTTTTCATTTTTCATCAAATGATACTAAAAATATATTTTTTCTAACTCAAACTCATTGGCATTGGCTCATTTTTTGTGAAAAAAAAAAAACACATTTATATTACATACAGTATGTTTGGCCAAGGGCTAATAAACATTGCTTCATTTGTAAATTTGAAACTAAACAAATTTTCTACTCATATCTTGAGTTTAATTCATTTTCTTTTACATTTTATTAAAAAACTAATAAAAAAAAGAGTAGCACTTTTTGAAAGGAATGTAACATAAGAAAGGTAAAGGGCAAATATTAACCATGTAAGCTGTTTATATTGCTTGCAATTTAGGTGAAGCAAGCATGTGTAAAATTGCTTAATTTTGCTGAATTAAATACAAGTAACAAAGTAAACAAGTAACAAAAATATGAACACCACACAAGGGTTAAAACTGTATTGATTTTCAAAAGCACAGTATTGATTCGATTCCTCTTGCTGATTTAAGCCCCTTTCAGAATGAGCCGTTTAAGGATATATAATATACTATATATCATACATTACATACATTACAATATTGTATAAATGAAGTAATTGTAATTAGGTAATATTTTACGCAGAAATGAAGTAAAGTTTACTAAAAGAAAGGATTGACTGAAGTTCAGTTCACTTATTTACTCTGTGTAACATTTAAGTCTTAAAACCGAGTTGAAGTTACTTAAATTTATCTGAAATTAAATGTATTTAAAAAAAGCAAATGCAGAAAGTTGCGAAACTTTTTTTAAAGTATTTTTTTTTCTTATTTTGTATTTTAATCATTTTAATATTGACTTTCAAAAACACAGTATTGATTCGATTCCTCTTGCTGATTTAAGTCTTTCAGAATGAGCTGTTCAAAGGCTCTGTCTCTTTTATGCAAATAAGCTGTGGCTGGCCACGCCCCATGTTCACGTTGCTAAATGGCATGAACAACACGAACAAGCTAGTTAAAGGCTTAAAAGCGACAGAAGCACAAAACTCATTTGAAATTATTATTTTTTGAAAGTATTTACCTCATCTCCCTCATCTGCTGACTGGCCACAGACAGTAGGTAGAGATCCCTCCCTCAAACAAAGTCAACAACGAGTGTTACATAACATTTTGTACTCGGTCTAATACAGTCTTGTATCATTGTATCATCTTAACTTTCAAAGGAATTCAATGTACAATGGATTAAATTGGATCATAGTGGCAATGCCTTATTTTTTTAAAAGGAATTAAATGTAAAAAGAGTTTATTTCATTTTGGAGAATTTCTATTTGTCCATGCTTTAGTGTTAGCTTGTGCTAAAATGCGACCGAAGCACAAAACTCATTTGAAAGTATTACTATTGTTTGAAAGCATTTACCTTATTTCCTTATCTCCCTCATATGCCGACTTGTTACAGACAGTAGGTGCAGATCCCTCCCTCAGACAAAGTCTGCTGGCTAATTCTGCTGTGTACTGAGGTGTGAGGTTCTTAACCAGCTGTTTATTTAATAAGGTTTTCCATTTTCCCAGGTTGTTAATGTTGCTTTCAACCAAAATCACTTGAAGGCAAGTATGAGCGTATGAGTGCCTAATCTGTAAATACTGTTTCAACAGAAGTTAAACGTCTGAGGTGGAATTAAAGACATCATAATACAGCAAATTCCAAACATGGCTGCTGCCTCTACAGCTACTTTAGACTGGGATAAACCTTCTCTCAGTCCCTCACGACGCCTGACTTCTCCTACCCTGCCGTGACCTTTAACTGCGCCGTGTTGTAGCCGCTCTTTCTCCAGGCAAACAGATGTTGGTGCCACCCGGGACTAGCATTAGCCGCTCGCTAGCCTGGCCCACTCTGCTGCTGCTGCTGCCGGGTTACAAATTCATGGCTGGAGGAGAGAGAAGAGAAAACACACAGACCATGTCATAATCTAAAAGCTTGTCAGGAGCACCTCGGAGGGCCTTATTAGCACCACTGCACTGTAGCGGCCCTGTTTCTCCTGCAGACTGGCTCCACAACAAGCTAGCGGACGATAAATCCCAGCACCTAGCCTCGAGTTTCTCTTTTAGCTAACACGGTATTATAGCACTGTTAGTGAGCTGAGCCAGGCTGTAGACTGTTTGGATAATCATCACTGAAGAATCCTGAGATATGGATCCAATTTGGAACAATTTAATATATTTTATGAAAATACACGTATAAATATACTTTCTCTGTATTTCCATAAGCCCTATCTGGACAGGATTAGTTTCTCAGAGGGCATCCGGACTGCAATTGAAAAAACAGGAGAACCAGTGAGTTTCAGTAGCTCCTCCATTTCCACTCGCTGTTGTGTTTACGTAGATCTCCGTGGAAACGCACGCCCAAACTGTAATCCCTGGTGAGAACAAAAATATATACTTAATTGTACTTAAAACATACTGAGAAATGTCTAAGTTAGCTGTAAATATACTATGTACTTACTTAAAATATATTAAAAGTACATTAATTTTATGCTTTCTTCAAATGTTTAAAAGTAAACTTTTAGAATATAATATAGTGTAAAGAACATATATTTCAGTATATTTCTAAAATACTTATTTCCAAATATAACTTTTCAATGCAGGAGGGTTAAGTTTGTGTTTTAAAGGTGACAAAATACTATGAATACTTTTGCAAGCCACTGTAATTTTTGTCCGTGGAATAGAGAAGAAAGTCTTTCCATGCGCCACACATGACGGATCGCAGTCCTCGTATCTTCGCCGCCTTTGTGTTTGTCTACGAAACGAGAACCAAGCGCAGCGATCGCGGCGTTTTACGGCTGGACAGGAGCGTATTTGAGGATTTCTCTCTCTGAGAGATTTTCACAGGTCATCATCCTTTATCTCCCGAACCCCTCATGCATAAACTCCAGCCGGTGCGGCGACGCGCTCCAGGTCCGTCATGCGGAAACTTACGCGCCGATTGTCCACTCCTGAATGCCTTTCGCCCATCAGGCTCCTGCAGGCCGTCTCCAGGCTCTCCCCCGGTGGCCGGTGGCATCGATCATTCCAATTATGACCATTATGACAGCGTTATTTCCTCAATCTATCCTGAGCGCCCGCGTAGCCAGGCGCTCGGAGGGGGGTGGGAAGGGGTGGCGAGGGTGGAGGGGGCTGTCTGGCGGCGGAGATAATGCAGTATTCTATCCCAGGGATCAGCTGGGCTTCTTTTTATAGCCTCTAGGATGAGCTAGCACAGGTAGGTTGGGTGGAGGGATGGTGTGGCGGGGTGGTAGGGTGGTGGAGGGATGTTGGGGTGGTGGTGGTGGTGGTGGTATATATGTGGGGGGGGGGGGGGGTGAGGTGCTAGTTTGAAATCTGTCACCTGCCCATAACAGACCAATAAATCTCAATAAAAAATAGCAGGTCTTGAGAAATTGCTACGCTAGGCACTATTATGATTGATATTTTCAGCGAGCTGTTTTGAGGGATGGGGAGAGCCCTGGGTGCTGAGACTAGGCCTGACACCATGCGTACACTGTGTACATACACGCTGTGTGTGTGTTTATGTGTGGTAAAGTGTGTGGTAAAGTGTGGGTTTAGCCATTCCAGCTTATTCCACTGTGACTCTGCGACTGATGCTGTTGGTGTAGCGGCGCCGCTAAGCTAATTACACTTATATCTCTAGGTATAAAGCTCATCCTGAGCGAATTTCAGATGTGATTTTATTTTTATTTACAGCTAAACTAACATGGTTGTAGGTTTGCTATTTTTAAGGTGATCTTAAGTCCAGGAAGTATCCTTTTGTAGTTTCCTTTTGTAACATCAAATAACAAAGTGTTTGGCTGGGTTTACCTATATTGATGAAAAAAAAAAGTCAAAAAAGGAAGCAAGGTCGGTAACTGAAGACCCACAACAAAACTAGGCAAGAGAGGCAAGAGAGGACTAGGCAAGAGAGGCAAGAGAGGACTAGGCAAGAGAGTAAGCAAAGTGCAGAATAGGGTTGATAATAAGAAGAAAGCAAGAAAGCAGGGAAAAAGCATCGTAACAGAGCTTGAAAACTAGATAATACTCGGCAGAGACTCTGCAGCGTTCAGCCTCACCCTCCTACTGATTGCTCATTTCCCGCACCTCACTCTTCAACCCCCACCAGAGCCCGGGCCCACTAGATCAGTTGAAGAAATGCCATATTGGTTGATTCTGCTCGTTGAGAACCTCGGACAGTACGCAACAAGATTAGCCAGCAGACTTCTTTCGAGGGAGGGATCTATACCTAATGTCCGTGGCAAGTCAGCAGATGAGGGAGATGCAAGAACTTTCAACTGTCGCAGTTTAGCATGAACTAGCTTGTTCATTTTTTGTCCTTTAGCACAAGCTAACACAAGCTAACTACATCTTAACATACATGTGATATATAACCTTTAACCCTCCTAGCCACATCGTCTTAACCATGATGACGGACTCAAATGAGTCCCCAGGGTCCTCGTCTTTTTATAGAAGCTGCATAGCTATCTGATGTCTCTCTTTTTGAAGCAGCGTAACCCACATTGAAATTATTATTCCGTGACCCAGTGCTGCCTCTGCAAAGCGTCAGTCAAATCTAAATTTAATCTAATTACTTCCTGATTAAAACATAATGAACATTTGTAACACCGTCTTCATCTTCAATTGCCACTTAGCACCTAAGCGAACAGCAGCCCCCGTGTCCGTGCTGTGGGGAGAGCGGTGGATCCTTCTGTTTTTCTTTCTAATCGATCGTACGTTCGTACATATGTACTCTGACTTACTTTAAATCAGAGCCCACTGAGCTTCTGAGAGGGAGTGCAGTAGCATGGATGCTATCAGAGACATCTGTCAAGAACAGACGCTACGACTCTTCACTCTTCACTCTTCTTAAAGAGAAAGAGGAGAAGAGGAAGGTGTTTCGTCCAAATCCGTCAAATGTCTAAAGACAGCGTAACAGAGCAGGGATTTGCCTAAACTTCTCTTCCAGTCCGGAATCTTTCAATCAATCTCTCGAGCTCCTTGCTCAGCTAACTTCACAGCCCGGCTGGCAACGGCGCTAGCGGGCTAATCTCCTAGCAGGCTCTCTTGGCCCTTCCAAACTTCAATGGGATCATGCTGATGATTGGCTAATCTAATCTATGGGAAGGGGAAATTGCTGTCTGTCTCCGCTCGGCTGTCGGCGAGCGTGGAATTTAATGAGAACTTAATTGTTTCCCAACTCCTGCTGTAATTCAATAACACCATCTAGCTGCTCGCTAGCATTTTTTAAAGCCTCCACTCATTCCCTCACTCAATCACTCGCTCTGTATCAGTCAGTATCGGGCGTTTTTGGACTCGACAGCAAATTGAAGGGCTCCGTATTTCCTTTTTTGTCTCTTTTGTTGTTTTTTTCCCTCTCTTTTGCTCTTTTTTTGGCTGTCTTTTTGAAGGCACCTGGATATTAGCTAGCCTCAGCTGTCAGGAAAGCGCTACCGATGGCAATCGCCGGGCCCAAGCGAGGCAGGGAAGCATCAGTGTTTATTTTCTCGCTGATAATGATTAGTGCCGTGATCAAAAGGAAATGTAATGAGACTGTTTAATAGTCCGTTGTCAGAACATCATGAAAAGAGGTCCCCTGGAAATAATTTAATTATTTAATGGCGCTTTTTCATTCGGTTTTGGCTTGTTTGGCAAAAGGATCGTGTTCCCTTTTCCCTTTAACCATTTCCCTTGATTTCCGACAACGATGATTAAACAGAAATGGTAACGAACAAACGAACAAAGGGAATACAACTCAAAAGAAAGCCCCCCCACCCCCCAAAAAAAATGTTTTAAAAGGGCATTACAAGAAGGGAATCTGACTGTTACACTTCCAGTTCGGATGTGTTGGGAGAACTGTTTCATGGTGTTTTGTCGGGTCCAAAGTCAAGGGAGAAAAAAGACAAACAAAAAATTCTCCTTGTGCTGATTGAGCTAAATGGTTTGATAAACGAGGTTAATTATCATCTGTAGCCGACCAATACACACTGCTGAATACAAAACCTCACAAAGACCTCAAAGAGTTGACTCAATGTTTTGTGAATGATTGGACACAGCAGAATTGCACAGTTTCCTCAACAAATGCTTTTTTTTTTGTTCACATGGACAATTTTAGCCAGACACTACCAGTCACGATCATTATCATTATCGTAACCATTATTATACTGTGATGGCTGTTCTTTGTGGGTGGTAATATTAGCCTTCTACAGCTATGAATAAAAATGATGAGTTTCTTTCTTCTTGATTTTACCAACTTGAAAACCTCTGGAATATAATCATGAGGAAGATGGATGATCACAAGCCATCAAACCAAATTTTGCTTACTGACTTATTGACTAAGTGCCTGATGAACTTTGTTAAAGCGGACATGCGTATTAAGCAAAACTCACTTTTTGCATCCTTTTTTTACAATGAAACTGAAACACCTGTCATCATTTTAGTGTGGGATTTTAGGTTTCATGGCTAATTTGGAGCAGCCTGGTGTTCAATCTTCATTAATTGCACCAGTAAGAGCAGAGTGTGAAGGTTCAATTAGCAGGGTAAGAGCACAGTTCTGCTCTAAATATTACAATGCACACAACATTATGGGTGACATACCAGAGTTCAAAAGAGGACAAATTGTTGGTGCACGTCTTGCTGGAGCATCTGTGACCAAGACAGCAAGTCTTTGTGATGCATCAAGAGCCACGGTATCCAGGGTAATGTCAGCATACCACCAAGAAGCACCAACCACATCCAACAGGATTAACTGTGGACACTGTAAGAGGAAGCTGTCTGAAAGGGATGTTTGGGTGCTAACCTGGATTGTATCCAAAAAACATAAAACCACGGCTGATCAAATCACGCAGAATTCAATGTGCACCTCAACTCTCCTGTTTCCACCAGAACTGTCCGTCACCACAATCAATTATTGTGCTCTAAAACCAGAGTCAGTGAATATAGGGCTCTCTGTTTTGAGGAGCAGGTAGCTCAGGCCAGGTAAGGGAGGTGTAGAGCTAAGTAGAAGAGGCAAGGGTTGAAATGGGGAATAGGAATTGGATTGTGCACTGGCAGTAGAGGCATGTCTGCGATGGCTGGTTTCCATCAACAGTCCTCTGGCTGCCAGGAAAACTGTCGATCTTGAAGCGCCAAGCGCTCCATTGTTCATGGGGAATTCTTCAACGTAGGCTCCGATTTGTTTGCTCAGGAGATCCTGGGAAGAATACAAAAGAGGAGGGAGTACGCTTGAAGCAATAAACAAACAAATAAATAATAAAATAATAGCAAGGAAAGCTGCCAGAAGATGTATGTGTGTTTTCAGTTTATTCTTATTCGTGTGCCGCAACACAAAATCCCACCTATTGTTTTGTTTTTTTTTTCTTTTATTCTTTGTTTCTAATGTGCTATTTTTCATACAGGTGGTTCAGCACAACTCCAATAACTCTGGAAACCAAAGGAAGGAAAAAAAACACACACACACACACGAAGAAACCAAAAAATAAAAAATAAAAAAAGAGAAAAAGTCACCCCCAGAGTATTGTGAAATATTTAATGAAATATTACAAGTGGAGTACGGTGTTTGTCCGACGTGTTATCTTTAGAGAAAAGCGAGAAGGAGAGAAAGAGAGAGAGAGCGAGAGGGGGGTTAGAGAACGAGGGAAACCAAAGAGTGATTACCCTTACAACAGCAAAATCAAGAGCAGTAATCAAAAGCTCAGTGGTAATTTGTTATTCACAGCGTGACTTATAACTACAGAAGGGAATTGGTGCAGTGTATGAAAATGAAGCGATGTGTTTTGCTCGGCAGCAGCGAGCTAATGCGTCGGAATGAAATTTGGCTTTAGTAATGATCATGAATTTTAATTGCTGTATTTAACCTTAATCGTGTAACACAGGGGTTAACCATATGGTAAATATCTGTTATTATACCACACATTACCTGATACTCCTGTCCTTGGGTGCAGCGCAAACACGATGACCTCTAGAACTGCTGGCGATGGGGGGCGAAGATGAGCAAAGGAGGCTGTGGGGGAAGATCAGACGAAACAGGATGGTAAAACGAAAAAAAAAATATGTTCACGATTTGTGCTGCATTTTAATAGTTGAGCTGTTTTGAACAACCGCATGCTTAACATGCATGATATACAAACGCAGTGTTTTTATTATCATTCAGAGCATTTTATTTATTTGCAGAAAATGAAATCGTAGAAATGGCTGAAATAACTTAAAAAAAGATGCAGAGCTTTCAGACCTCAAATAATCCAAAGAAAACTAACAAGTTTATATTCATAAAGAGTATTTAAGACTTCAGAATTGGTCAATATTTGGTGGAATAACCCTGTTTGGTTTTTAATCACACTTTTTTTTAACATGCATCTTGGCATCATGTTCTCCTCCACCAGTCTTACACACTGCTTTTGGATAACTTTATGCTGCTTTACTCCTGGTGCAAAAATTCAAGCAGTTCAGTTTGGTGGTTTGATGGTTTGTGATCATCCATCTTCCTCTTGATTATATTCCAGAGGTTTTTAATTTGATAAAATCAAAGAAACTCTAAGAGTAAGTGATAGGAGATATGGGCATAAACACTACACAACAATACCACTCAAAAGTCTATACTAGCATTTAGCCCTAATAAGTTGTGAGGTGTTATCTTGTGAGTAAGGCTAAACCCTGACCAGAGTTGTCTTTGATTTTACCAAATTGAAAACCTCTGTATTTGAATTGAAAAATGGAAAACGCCCGTATTAAAGAATTACTACCAAATAAAAGGATTGTGACTGGCTGTGTCTGGTTAGGATTGTCCATGCGGACGAACAAGCGACTCTAGCAGAAATCACGCATTCAATCACATTCAGTTCACACAATTCACACAATTGACATTCAGTACAATGTTTTTTAGCATCTATAGCACATGGCAAAAGTCATGGGACATGATACTAGACACTAGTTGCTGCCCTATGACTTCTTGGTATCTGGGTGAGCTGTACGTGTTATTTAGTTATTTTGCGCTGATGCAGGAAGCGTGTTGGTAGTCGTCACGCCGCTGCTGTTCTTGTCACATATTAGCCTGTGTCTGTCCTGTGTTTTTTCCCTCTTTTGGTTTTCTGTGCTCCTGCCCTGTTTTCCTGTCTTGTGTTTCCAGCCATGTGCTTTTTTGAGCACATGGCATTGTTTTGTTATTGTTCTGTCTCCGCCCTAGCCCCGCCCTAGCCCTGCCCAAGCCATTAGTGTTGTCACCTTGTGTCTCATTTGTAACTCCGCCCCCTCATTACTTCCACAGGTGTCCCTAGTGTGTGCCTGTGTATAAATACCCCCATGTGCTCCTTTGTTCTCTGTCGCGCTTTTTGTTTGACCGTGTCCTGTTAATCTTTCCAGATCCTGTTTGTTTCAGTCTTTTAGTTTATCTTCTGGTGTATAGTGTTTGTTTCAGTAACCTTTTTCTTTATAGTTCTTCCTTAGTGTTTTGTTAGTTTATTTTGTAAATATGGCGAATAAACCTGACTTGCGTTTACATCCTGCCTCCTCCGTGTTACAGTTCTCATATCTTTATACAGAATGGCTGCATAGCTCCGCTCATATATCTCTATTAAATCAAAAGCCGGCCTAAACTGGTTTTGTTTGAGAATCAATGAAGCGAAGTGAAAGGTGATATTGCTCCCTTTAGAGTTATTCCGTGTTTGGATTCGTGCTCCTGCTTTAGCGCTCGGTGTTCCAGCAGCCGCAGCACGGTGCTCCTCATCTACAATCAAATCTGTAGCTGCTTTTACTGTAGCTGTAGAGCAAATGATCTGATCTGTTTCTGTACTTAATTATACTTAAAACATATAGAGAAATGTCTAAGTATTTGGGTACTCACTTAAAATACATTAGAAATACAAATAAAAGTACAATACAGTGTATTTTTATTTAAATACCAGGAGTAAAGCAGCATAAAGTGTTCCAAAAAAAAAAGCAGTGTGTAAGACTGGTGGAGGAGAACATGCCAAATGCCAAATAATGCCAAATAAATGCTCTAAATGACGATATTTTTATGTGGAATTTGGGAGAAATGTTGTCTGTAGTTTATAGAATAAAACAACAATGTTCATTTTACTCAAACAGAAACTGAAATGGTCTCTTAATTTTTTTCTAGAGCTGAACATCCATCCATCCATCCATCCATCCATCCAGCTATCTTATTTCAAAGCAATATAGAGCTATAACAGTTTAAAAAAAGTCAGACAGTGTACCGGTTGACTCCACACTGGCTCGCCAGATTTGATTGAATCCTACGAAACCTCAAATATCCCAAAAAGCTCTTTCATTTGTAAATGGTGGCATCAAGAACTTTCATTTCCATCTCCCAGCCATTAAGAACCCATTAAGTATCTGCCCTTACCAGTGTGGCGTAAGACGTGGTGGAAAAGATGACCTTTTCTATTAGAGGAGTGTCCTTCTCCTGTCAAATTCTCCCCCATCCCTCCCTCCCTTGCTCCCTCTATCTGTCCCTCCCTCGTTTTTCTCTCCCCCCCTCCCCCTCGTTCGTCTGGGACTCCCTGGCCGTATTAAAGAAGCAAATTGTCCATTACAAAAAGTCATTAGACACTGAGAATACATTAGGACTTTGTTATGGTGCGGAATATTGTTTTCCGTTTTAATCAAACCATTAACACATTAGCACAAATCAAGGACAGTGCTATCATCATTCATTGGCCCCTTGAGCCGGAGTTAACTCCTGTAGCGAGTTAAATTGAATCAAGCCGCGAGTCACGAGGATCCGCGGGCGTCCCGGGTTCAGCCTGAAGAGCGGCAAGCGTTTCAAAAACCTTTTCAGAAACCTTTTCAGGAGCTGCACTTGTCAGTAATAGCCTGGGCATTTTACCGCTCAAACGCGGTGGCGTGCTTCTGCGTGGACTGTCCTGAAATGATTTTTGAAAAAGAAAAAAAATATATATATAAACTCTAGGATAGGAACAACAATCTGTAACACTATATCAAGCATCAAGCATAACATTATGACCACCTTCATGTTGTTTCTACATCTATTATCCATTTTTTCAGCTCTAGTGAGCATACAGTATCAGCCCCGTTGCAACAAGGCAAGCAAACCAATCAAATGCCAGACAATAACTGGTTGTCAATTGAATGCAATGAATGAAAAACTGTGTAAGAGAATGCGGGAAAGAACAATGACACTTTTTTAAAAAATCCCCCACTAGCTGCTGTCAGTAGCCATCCAGCCAGGTTCGTCATTCCTGCAGCCGGCAAAATATGAAACTTCAGCAATCATGAAGCAGAAATATTAATTACGGTGTAATTCAGCAAAATTGGACAACAGCACAATATAATATGCATCTCAAAAAATTAGAATATCATTGAAAAGTTACTTTATTTCAGTAATTCAGTTGAAAATATGAAACTCATATATTATATAGATGTATTACACACACAGAGTGATCTATTTTAAGCGTTTGTTTCTTTTATTGTTGATTATTGATTATGGCTTACAGCCAATGAAAACCCAAAAAACAAAGTGTCTTCAGAATGTATGATGATCAGAGTGTATTCAGAAAATCTGAATGTTACATAAGAACAATTGTTACTTTTGGCAGTGTGGGCAGTGTGCCAAGTCCTGCTGGAAAATGAAATCCGCATCTCCATAAAAGTTGTCAGTAGCAGAGGGAAGCTGTAAGATATGAAGTGCTGTAAGATTTTGTGGGAAAACAAAACTGCACTGACTTTAGACTTGATAATAAAACACAGTGGATCAACACCAGCAGATGACAGACATGTCTCCCCAAACCATCACTGATTGGTGGAAACTTCACACTAGACCTCGAGCAGTTTGGACTGTGTGTCTCTCCACTCTTCCTCCAGACTCTGATCCCTTGATTTCCTTTAAATGAAATGTAAAATTTACTGATGATCAGTGATGAATCTATGAATTAATCTATGCAGATATGTGAGTAGAGAAAAGGTTATGGACACATAACTTAACACATATGTAGCACTATCAATATGCTTTTATACATAAACATAAAAAGTCTTTTACAGTAATTATTTGAATTGTTTAGGGCTAATAGCGTTACACTTTCACGCCTCAGGGACTACAGCTGGAAATTAGCCTTTTAGCCAACACAGGCCCATTTACCTTTAGGTTAATTACTGCGCTTTATCTGTGATATGCAGATTTAAATAAATAAGTGATAAGCTCTCCATTTACAACGCTTTCTTTGGCACAGAGCACCAAAGCAAAGGTTCTTTATAAGCCTGTTGTTGACCACAAGATTGGCAAAAACAACTCTATACCTGCCACATGTCACAAAGAAAGAAAAAAAGGCTATTGTTTGGTGTAACACTGCACACACTGCACAAGCAATCAATGGAACTGTCAGTCTTTTCTGTGGTAGGTCAGAGACTTAGCAACAACGCCGTTTAACCAGCCGGTGCTGTTGACCCTGCCATTTCTGTGGAAGCGAAAGTCAAGATAGCATGAAGAACTGGCCTGAGCTTGGCTCATGTATGAAATTAGGCTGTGCAACCGGCTGATTTCTGATGCAACATGCAGAGTGGGCAGATACTCATATTATATTCAGCAACTGGGGTGTTGGGCAGCAACTTTCAGCTTGCAAAATGCAGTTTGGGCAGATTAATATATTATACTCTGCAACCAGGGTGTTGAGCAGCAACATGCAGCATGCAACATAAAATGTAGGCATATTACCATATTATACTCAGCAATCGGCATGTTGGGCAGCAACATGCAGCATGCAACTTGTGGCATGGGCAGATTACTATATTATACTCACCAACCGGGATATTGGGCAGGAATATGCAGCATTCAGACATGCAGTTTGGGCAGATTGCTTAATTATGCTTAGCAATTGGGGTGTTAGGCAGCAACATGCAGCATGCAACATAAAATTTAGGCAGATTCCCATATTATCCTTAGCATCCGGGGCTTTGGGCAGCAACGTGCAACACGCAGTTTGGGCAGATTGCGTAATTATACTCAGCAACTGGGATGTTGACCAGCAACATGCAGCATGCAGCGTAACGTTTGGGCAGATTCCCATATTATACTCGGCCATCGGGGTCTCAAGCATCAACATGCAGCATGCAACTTGCGGTTTGGGCAGATTGCTTAATTATACTCAGAAATTTGGGTCGAAATCTGGCCTATATTTAAACCGGAGCCTCCTGCCTGCCATTCAGAGTGATTTTTGCTATCTGGGAGCCTTCAGAAGTCATCTACAAGCTCCTCTTTTCATGCAGTTCAATGCGAGAGTGACAGCAAAGACTATGTAAAAGATTTAAAGTCGTATAATCAAACTGACTGGGTGCAGATAGCGGTGGCATTGATATGTAATAGCAGAGCAACAGCGTTCAGACAGAACCAGTTCATTCTGGCCTGTCAATCAACAGCCAATTTGAATTAGAAAAGAGGTCCATTTACTCATAGAGGGCCATCTGAGGAGATTTATTTTTTATTCATCGCCGCCGACGGCCTGGGACGGGAGATTTACGATTCGTTCCGAGATTGAGACCGAAAGCGTTCGCGGTTCCGAATCCGCGGAGGATGTCAGTTCGTGGACTAGTTCCGAGGCTTCGGTGGGCTCTGTCGCTCGGTGTCAGGTCCCCAGCAGTTTATCATTATTTCAAGGCATCTTCTGGCTCTGTAATAGCTCGTTCCAGAAAGGATTTAGCAGGCTGTGGATTCAGATAAACTGAAGGATTATTTCCCCTTGGCCGCCCCAGTCAGTCAAACTGTAATCAGCGATACTACAATATAGCCTCTTTTTTCTGGAGGCTTCTAGCAGGAAGTAGACCCACACATACCCACGGTAAAGGACATGACATCAATGAAGGCTGGTGATTGGAATGTTATAGCTGTACATTGTAATGTTATAGTTTTATGTTGCACTTTATATTGTCTATTGTTTGTTGTCCATTTGCCCATTTTCACCATTAAATGAAATTCTAGTTATACATTTACTTAAGAATCGCTATTTTAATCACAGGTTTAGTTCTACTGAAGTCAAATTTGAGTAAAATATACACATAAAAAGTACATCTACAGCTCTGGAAAAAAATAAGAGAGCACTTAAAAATGATGAGTTTCTTTGATTTTTCCAAATTGAAAACCTCTGGAATATAATCAGGAGGAAGATGGATGATCACAAACCATCAAACCACCAAACTGAACTGCTTGAATTTTTGCACCAGGAGTAAAGCAGCATAAAGTTATCCAAAAGCAGTGTGTAAGACTGGTGGAGGAGGAGAACATGATGACAAGATGCATGAAAAAAAAACTGTGATTAAAAACCATCAGGGTTATTCCACCAAATATTGATTTCTGAACTCTTAAAACTCTTTATGAATATGAACTTCTTTGTTTTCTTTGCATTATTTGAGGTCTGAAAGCATCTTTTTTGTTATTTGTTATTTCAGTCGTTTCTCATTTTCTGTAAATAAATGCTCTAAATGAGAATATTTTTTTTTTGAATTTGGGAGAAATGTTGTTTGTAGTTTATAGAATAAAACAACAATGTTCATTTTACTCAAACATAAACCTATAAATAGCAAAATCAGAGAAACTGATTCAGAAACTGAAGTGCTTTAATCTGAGCTTGTTCATTATAGATTATTCTTTATCTCTATTATGTGCTTTTTTTTTTTTTTGCTATTTTCGATTAAATTCAGAGTCACGTGTAAAATAATAATATCCATAATTCTGGCTCCAATTTCCCTGTCAGATCCGTACAAGCATGACTCACACTCTTCGCTGGCTGCACTGAACATATGTGCTTTTTTTTTTTTTACACTTTTTGTACACTTTTGTACTTTTTACACTTGATAGCCGGCCACTGATCTCCACATAATGGCCTGAAATTAACCAGCTTCATATTCCAGACACTCGCCACGTCCATGAGAGCTTCTTAAAAGGAGCCTTTCATGAAATTTAATCACATGTCCATCATCACGCATGCGGCTCGTGACGCCGGGGACGTATCCTGAAACCACAATCCATGCAAATTACACTGATGACACAGTAAAGGGCACGGTGAAAAACAGCCCGTAATCGCAGCGCGTGTGCGCGAGGAATCCGTCACTCCGCCGCAATATTCAACAGCTGCTGCTGTTAATAGAACATAGTATTAGTGTTGCTTATTTGGCAACAGGCAAAACATTAGAACCACCTCCTTGTTTCTACAACCATTATTATATTATTTTTTCTTATCTGTCTTATCATTTTTATCTGCATATTTTATAATCCTCTCCTGATCAGAACGCCACAGGATACACCACCACAGAGCAAAAGTAATATATTACTGTTTTAAATGTTTTTTTTTTTTGGGCTAGATTTTTTACCTCTACCTTTTCTAAATCAGTTTCTCTGATTTTGCTATTTATAGGTTTATGTTTGAGTAAAATGAACATTGTTGTTTTATTCTATAAACTACAGACAACATTTCTCCTAAATTCCAAATAAAAATATTCTCATTTAGAGCATTTATTTACAGAAAATTAAAAGTAGAAATGGCTGAAATAACAAAAAAGATGCAGAGCTGCTTTCAGACCTCAAATAATGCAAAGAAAACAAAGAAGTTCACATTAATGAAGTTTTAAGAGTTCAAAAATAATCAATATTTGGTGGAATAACCCTGTTTTTTAATCACAGTTTTTTTTTCATGCATCTTGGCATCATGTTCTCCTCCACCAGGCTTACACACTGCTTTTGGATAACTTTATGCTGCTTTACTCCTGGTGCGAAAATTCAAGCAGTTCAGCTTGGTGGTTTGATGGCTTGTGATCATCCATCTTCCTCTTGATTATATTCCAGAGGTTTTTAATTTGGTAAAATAAAACAAAAAACTCATCATTTTAAGTGCTCTCTTATTTTTTTTTCGAAAGCTATATATTATATAGATGTATTAAACACACAGATTGATCTATTTTAAGCGTTTATTTCTTTAAATTCTTGATTATTATGGCTTACAGCCAAGGAAAGTCCAAAAAATCAGGGTCTCAGAAAATTTGAATATTATATTAGACCAATCTGTACTTTTGGCAGTGTGGGCAGTGTGCCAAGTCCTGCTGGAAAATGAAATCTGAATCTCCATAAAAGTTGTCAGCAGCAGAGGGAAGCTGTAAGATATGAAGTGCTGTAAGATTTTGTGGGAAAACAAAACTGCACTGACTTTAGACTTGATAATAAAACACAGTGGATCAACACCAGCAGATGACAGACATGACTCTTTATCCAAACCATCACTGATCATCAGTAAATTTTACATTTGATTTAAAGGAAATCAAGGGATTAGGATGAGGAGATTTTCATTTTCCAGCAGGACTCGGCAAACACTGCCCACACTGCCAACAGTATCAACTGGTCTTATATAGTAAATAAATGGTCTTATATTATATTATAGTATGGTGCTTGATGGGTGTACTGTACAGTACATTTGTCAATAATATAATAAATAATATGTCTAAAAAAAACCTACTGATCAGTGTAAGTTATCCACAGCAGCCACCAGACAAAATCACTCTGACTCTCTTTTTTGTTTTTCCATCCGCAAAACATATGCTGGTGTCAGCTGCCAACTTCTCACAGTTTCCTCACAATGCTGTTTCAGATTCGAGGAAAAATCTAGCACACTGGCAGCGGGACAGACATGCTGCACTAAGCCCAGAACAAACAACAATATACACAATATACACACTGTATTTATATACAGAGATACAACTCTACCCTAAATCACACTTTGCCGGGCGCCGAGTGGTCCAGCGGCCTAAAGCGCTGCCACTATGAGCGGGTCATGCAGCTTTGCCATTGGCCCTGCTCCCTCCGGGTGGGTAGATGGCGCTCTCTCCCCACATCACTCCTACGGTGATGTCCGCAGCACTGGGCGTCTGTGAGCTGATGTATCAGAACCGAGTCGCTGCACTTTCCTCCGAGCGTTAGCGTAGTGATGCTACTCGGCAATGCTACAGCATCAGCATCAGCTCGAAAAGAAGTCGTGTCTGACTTCACATGTATCAGAGGAAGCATGTGTTAGTCTTCATCCTCCTGGTGTGTTGGGGCATCACTAGTGATAGGGGGAGTCCTAATGAGTGGGTTGGGTAATTGGCCGTGTAAATTGCAGAGAAAATGGGAAAAAATTAGAAATAAAATTGACACTGTTTCCATGTAAGCTTTTTCATTGGCTGGTTCCTGGTGTTTTGTGGTGGGCAACTTGTTTCTTAACTCAGTTTAAACGTTTAAAAAAGGTGAAAAAAACCATGATTTTCATAGTAACAAGACTTAAAGGGTCTCAAAGTGTTAATAGTGCAAGTGCAAGGTGTGAAAATAGATGATAGTGCTCTGTGTTACAATTTAACGTATCATACAGACCCACTGGGTTTTATCCCACCCACTACATCCCAGTACACAGCGCTGAGTGGACACATTTCACCTAAATGGACCCGGAGTGATGCAGATGGACCCAGACCTCCACCTGTTCCCGGTTCCACAGACAGGTGTTGCTAGGAAACTGGGGGCTTGTTTGGTGGATGTAACACCGACGACAGGCGATTTGAGGGGAAGTAAGATGGATTGGAAAGTGACATTCGGGAAGAGGACGGGGTGGAAATAATTGTCTGGAAGAGGAGCGCGGGCGAGCGAGGCGTGCATATGGACAGGAGAGCAGTTTGGCATGTAAGCAGGGCACCAGAATCCGGTGAGGTGGGAAAGTAGCTGTCCTGCCAAACAGCCTTCTGATGGGCAACAGGAAGCCAAATCAGGCCTGTTTTAACTGTGTCCTCCTTTAAACGTCTCATTCCATCGTTTTTCATTTTTTATTTTTAATGTTTTTTATTCATTTTAAAATCTAGCCTAGTTGCGGTAAATCTCTAGTATGAAAAAAATATATATATATGTTCCGGTGATCTGATATAACACTGCTTTAGTCCAGTAGAGGCGTGGACAGGGAGAAAAGATAGGATTTCAGCTCTTGCTCATGAATATTCATACATGTGTGGCAGGACTAATTATTTCTAATAATAATAATAATAATAATAATAATAATAATAATAATAATAATAATTTGGGGGTACCTTTTTTTGTTAATGTTTGGTAGTATTAATTTAAATATTTTAGAATTATGATTACCGGGTGGTTGATTTGAGTTAGTTATTTGGTGCTCCTATAAAAGGGCTTCTTTTTGCATGCTGCAGCGTCTGCCTTGGGTTCCCCCCTCCCCCTTCCGCTTCACCGCGTGGCTCAGAGGTATGTTTGGCTTTGTGTGTGAGGGAGAAATGCACGTGTAAGTCGGCGTTTAGTTAATTTATTTGTTTTATTTAGAGCGTTTTGCTGCTGTCTCATCCTCTGAAACTGCACTCGAGTCTGGCTTATCCCAGTTCTCAGGTAAATGCTCCGTATATGCAGCGTAATTTGGTAGTATAGCGCTGTACCCGTGAGTTACTGTTTGTTTTGGTTTCAGTTTAACTCCTCAGTGGGAATTGTTGGCGTCTGACCAATTGTAACGCTGCCTGACGGCATTTTCATCAGCTCTGTAAGTATACGAACCGCTTATCTAGTCAGGGGGTAGTAAAATGGGTTTAAACTTTATATTTATGCCTTCTGTGTTTTTAATTTAGCGGGTCCAGCCGATCTGGTGTGATTACTGGCTGTTGCATGAAGATAGCATCCTGTAACGGTGAAATAAGCTGCCGTTTTGCCTCCAGCGAAGTTTAATGAAGCTCTAAGACACTTTTATTCTCTTAAGTGTGTTGCTAACTGTGGCGGGAACCTATATCATTCTGTGCTGAATTATCGGACTGCAGCTTGTGCTCATGCACACTGTTTTATAGCTGAAAAGCTCTACTCTTACTTACTTACTATTTGTTTATAAAACTCCGTCTACTATCAGTGCAACTATATTACACCTGTGGTGTATGCATTGTTATTTTTGTGCACTGATGCTTCATCTGTAAATTGTTTGCTGTGTGCAATAGTTAATCCAATCTAAACTGTATTTTGAGCCATTGTATTGTGGTCCTTTTTATATTTCTGATTTTATTTGGTAGTTGTGGAGTAGGTGCATGAGGGATCCAGGAGGGGAGATTTAAGTATTATTTTCACTTTGCTTTACTGGTTGGGATTTGATTTATTTTCTGGCACGGGTGACTTTTGTTGTGATTTTGATATTTTTTTTTAGTTAAATTTTGGCCCCCACCTGGTGAGCTTCAGCCCTACAACAATTAAAATGAGCTTCTTTGTAATTTCTTAACTCAAATGACCTGTTGTTGATTTTAATGTGTTTTTGAGCATTGAGTGGTTCTGGTGATATTAATATTAAAATTTTCTCTGTTTTGCAGCCGTGTGTATCTGTCTATCTATCTGTTTATCTATCCGTCTATCTCTCTATCTATCTATCTATCTATTGTTTTATTTTATTTTTTATAAGCCTATTTTGATTAATAAAATCTTTTTGGTTAATTGAAATCCTTGTCTTTGTACTTTCTGGTACCCACGAACCTGAAGTGTTAAATTTCTTTGGGTGCAATTCCCAAAGTGGCGTAGTTGGCTGCACTGGTGTAAGGGTAACTAAGGTATTTACATAGTTTAGGTAAATTAATTATTTTTATTAAGTCCTACCGCTCGCTCCCCCGCCACACATGGGAACATATCGCCTCTGATTGGCCAACAGCACTGAGACATCAGGAGGCAGCGATGAGACGGAAAACAGTTAGAAATGTTTAAACGTTTTAAAATAAAGACAGTTTTACACTAGACTAACAGTTAATCAATCAACCTTTATTTTCACTCGGGAAAAACATACAATATTGCCGAGCCGAGCCTTTATAACATCAAAGGGATTGAACACATTATATAATAATTTAGAAATAATTAGAAATAAAATAGTAAAAAATAAAAGTACTAAAAAAAAATAAAAGTACTAATTTTAAATCAAGATTTAATATAAATATATATGTAAAACAGAAAATTGTAAAATACCATAAAAAACAAATTTGACACATAAGAAGTAGAAAATAAATCCTTAATTATAAAATATAAAATAAGTCTTTGCAATGTGATCATTTGTTACTTTACAACATGTGTAAAAAAAATGCCCTGCTAAGTGCTGCTAAGTTTAGCCACTGACCATAGAGTCTTAGAGTCTCTGTAAAACACCAAATCCACCGGAGATCCTATTTAAACCTATGGTTACTCACACACAGAGGTGGGTAGTCCAGGTCCAGAAAATAAGAAAAATCCATCCCGTTTTGTTGGCTGAGCTTATTATGTTTTTTTTTTCCCCGCAATAAAATACACATTAGCTTATATTTACTACTCATACAAATATACGAAATGTTAAATAATGCATTCTGCCACCTTTAAAACTATCAGAAACAGTAGGGTTTGTACTAAAAGTGACTTAAGTAAATGCAGTGTACCCAGATCCCATCTGCTAAAGTAGATGATGCACTTCTTGTTGATGTTATTGCTCTGAATGCTGAGATATAATCAGCCTCGGGGCTATAAATGGACACTCGAGACGTCAGCACATATGGGAATCAGTCCTATCCCCTTTTGCCAACACTCTGGTTGCCAAGTGTAACCCACAATCATCCTGATTCCGACTCACGGATGATGAGTCTCAGCTGACAGTACCACAAAACAGCTGAGCTTGGGCCAAGTCTGCATGCGTTCTGGGCAGCTAGGGAAGGTACGGAAACACTGCTAATTATGCTAGCAGCTTGCTAACGTCTGCAAATGGTGTACATGCTTAAAGCTGCATATTTGCACTGTTACAGGACCAGCTCCCCAGACAGCGTGCACTTGTGGGGCATGGGTGGGTAGGCCAGACTGGGCTCCCGAAAGTTTTGTTTAGTGATGGGAGGATTCCAGACGACTGCAGTAATGCACCTGATTAAAATAAGTGAGTACACCTTTGTGCAATTTTTTTTATTACCGTATTTTTCGCACTATAAGGAGCACCAGATTAAAAAGACGCTATAAGGAATTTCTAATTCAGCAGTTCTCGCCGCTGGGTGGTTACGTAGAAAAGTTAAGTAAAGTAAAGCTAAGTAAACAAAACTGTAATAAAAAAAGACTTTCTTTGAAGGGCAAACAAGCACTGTATGTTAATCTACACAGATTTCTCTCCTGAAAACTGTTTGTTATTTGGGTGAGTAAAGCACTTTAGTTTATTTACAGTAAGCTTAGATTCCTGAATTTCTCCAGCACTAAGGCTGGAGCATTAGCATTCACGGCTAATGCCACACGACAGCACTACAATGAGGAACCCTCCAGTGCTCCAGCAAACCAGGGAGATGTTAGCTAGGGGTTTGTCCCATGTAGCTTGTTTTAACAAAGTAAACACAGGATACAGTCCCATAATACTCACTTCTGAACAGCAAAAAAGCTAGCGTGATTAGCGGTTAATGCTATTGCTGCTCCAGCAGTGCTAGCTGGCATTAGCAGCAGGATACAGGCTGATAATACTCACCTCTGAATGGAAAAAAGCTACCGTGATCAGCGGCTAATGCTAATGCAACTCCAGCAGCACTAGCACTAGCTGGGGTTAGCAGCAGGCTACATGCTGATAATACTCACTTCTGAACGGCGACAGAGCTAGCGCTTAATGTGGTCAGCGGCTATGCTAATGCAGCTCAGCCAGTGCTAGCCAGGGTTAGTAGCAGGCTACAGGCCGATAATACTCACCTCTAAACAACGAAAAAGCTCGCAAGGTTAATGCTAATGCTGCTCCAGCAGTGCTAGCCGGGGTTAGAAGCATGCTACAGGCTGATAATACTCACCTCTAAATGAAAGAGCTAGTGCTTTGCACGGTTAGCGGCTAATGCTAATACTGCTCTTAGTGCTGGAGAACTTTACTGAAACTCCTGTATAATTCTATAGTACTTCAGTGGAGTGGCTTTACTGCTCCTTAATACCTGACTGGTAGAATTCATACATAAGAAGCCCCGAATTATAAGGTGCACTTTTTTGGTTTTTAGGGAAAAATTAAGGATTTTAAGTGTGCCTTGTAGTGTGGAAAATATAACATCTATTGCTTCTCATTTAGGTGAGTATTTAGTTTTTTTTTTTTTTTTACTTTTAAGTTACTACATGATTCCTTACGTGCTCTTTAGTAGTATGAATGACTTTAGTATTTATTCACAACTTAATTTATTTGGACCAAGTGGGGTTAATCATGGTCTAGACGGGTTCCCAGCCCCATGCCCACCAGGAACCCTTCTAGCCCATGCTCCACCCACGTGAGCCCCGCATGAGTACGCTGGCTAGACCTCCACCACTTTCACCTCCATCACTGTGAGGAGAAACCATAAAACCCAGCACCAAAATACGACTCCAAGCCCAACTCCACTGCCAAAAACAGCACAAGCTTCTTTTAATTAGCCAATAGCAGCTGCGCTAAGAGCCCGGGCCTTGGTTTTAAGGTCACTGATATTTTTAGCTGCATTTTGACATTTGGCTGTCAGGACAAAGATCAACAGCATAAAGTCAGAATAACAAGCCATTGCAGATCGCGAGATAGCGGGATAGCGGGATAGCGAGGTAGCACATGGCCTGATGCACAACCCCCGAAAAAAAGCGAAAAAGCAATTTCATTACAGCTCACAAACAACTTTATTTGTATTTATGAGCCGGCAGTGCGGATGGGGAACAAACTCAATTCAAATAAATTCAATCCAATTCAGGTTTAGTGTCATTATATATAAATATATATGCACAGGAGTGTATTACAGTATAACAGAAAAAAGATACACCTGCTATTCTATAACACATTGAACATGTGCCACATAATGTAACACAATGCACTGCCATAACCATAATAAGAATAAGGATAATACCTGCAGCTGTGAATAATGGAAGGAATAATGGAGGGCAGTGTATTCTTTAATATAGAAATAGTATACTATATTAGCAACTATATTTAGAATAATTTACAATAATAATAATAATAATAATAATAAGTACAGTAATTTTCTTTTTATATTTGTATTTGTTTATATATTTTTGTATGTATACAGCTGTGGAAAAAAATACAGCTACAACTACAGACAACATTTCTTCCAAATTCCAAATACAAATATTGTCATTAAGAGCATTTATTAGCAGAAAATGAGAAATGACTGAAATAACAAAGAAAGATGCAGAGCTTTCAGACCTCACTTTCAGTTCATATTTATAAAGTTTTAAGTGTTCAGAAATCAACATTTGGTGGAATAAACCTGATGGTTTTTAATCACAGTTTCCTTTTCATGCATCTTGGCATCATGTTCTCCTCCTCCACCAGTCTTACACACTGCTTTTGGATAACTTCAAGCAGTTCAGTTTGGTGGTTTGATGGCTTGTGATCATCCATCTTCCTCTTGATTATATTCCAGAGGTTTTTAATTTGGTAAAATCAAAGAAACTCGTCATTTTTAAGTGCTCTCTTTTTTTGATAATTAGTCGAATGGTTTTGAAGGTTATGAATTATAAAAGGCACATTATTCTGATAAAAGCCCAAGACTAGTATATAAATTATACTTATTATACTTGATTTAAATCAGTTTAATTACATGTTAGTAATATTGTAGTACACATTTAAGGTTTTGTAATATCATATCTTAAGTACAAAACAGTTTCAGCACACTTTTTACTTATATATAAATATATATATATATATTACTTATATATTAAATATATTTATATATTTGTTTCTTTGTAGCGTGTAGCGTAGCACTCCTAGTACACAGAGGACGGGAGGCTAATGAGTGGGTGTGCAGTGAAGTGGGTGATGTTGGAACTGCACAGTGAGTCCAGGACCGAGGCAGATGTGCCCTAAGGTACGAGTACATGGTCTGGAATAGAAATTGGAATGAGAATGAGGTAGAAGTTGCAGCATGCTCCTCTACACTGGGAGTGCATGTGGAGGTCAGCGGCTCGGTAACTTCTAAACCTGCAGAGCAGTTCTGAGTGCAGCTTGACTGGGCTAAACGTTAATATATAATAGATGTTTATATGCTGTGTAATGGTTGACTGGTTAACCTTTTAAGGCCAAAGCAGCCATACTGTGGACTAGTGGTGTGTCCCATGACTTTTGCCGTGTCCTTTGGAAGCTAAATAACACAGCACTGACCTGTGAGATACAGTGGCAATAAAAAAAAAGTATCTGAACATTTTGGAATTTTATGGTGTTCCACATAAAATAGTCATAAATTGTGATCTTATCTTCACCCATGGTCTGGGAACCTACCGTATTTTACTCCTCTTTCCCGCTGTCCTCCCGTATTAGTATTTTCCCGTAAATTTCCCGTATTTTATTAAAATAAAAAAATATATATTATTGAGTATACAGGGCACTGACCGCTCTGTGTCTCTTAACCAATCGTGGAGCCGGTTCAAGGAGAAAGTCCCGCCTTTCAGGAGAAACAGCCAATCAGCTTGCAAAGGAGGGTCAGTGTGGGGAAGCCCCGCCCTCCTCGCTGTGAGTTCAGGCAGCTAGTTGGAGCTGCTGATGTTAAAACATACATGCAGCGATTTTTCTAAAAGAAAGGTAACGGTAGTCTAATCATGGAAACTGTGATGAGATTTTTCTGATAGCTGCTTAAAAATACTCCGAAATAAAACACACAGATTAAACCTCTTAAAATAAAAAAAATTACAGCTTGTGACTCAGTTTAACTAGAAATGTGGAGAGGACCGACATTAACTGAACTGATCAGGAGTGGAGTGATCAAAAGAAAGAAGTATTAATTAAAAATTATTGTGTAGGCCCCTTAGGACTAATTTTTACTGATGGAATATATCTGGTCCATGTCCTTTTAGTAAAAGCTCATGATACCATTTTTAGGTCACCTACAGTCATTTTGCAGAATTTGTGCACCCCTTGTTCAATTTTAAATCCATTAAATAAATAAAAAATATATCATATAAAAGAGTGCATTTATTACAAAAAAGACATGAAATCTTAAATAAAAAAAAAGATCTAGAAAAGGGTTATTAATTTGGCTGTATTAAAAGAATGACATATGTAGGAATGTCCACAACATGTTCAGATTCTGATAATCTAATTGTAGTGTGTAAGTGGTTCACATGTGGTTATTTTAGATTTTTTGTAAACCTGTTTTAAAATGTAAGGGATACTGAACCTTCGTTGGGCTGGTGGGACGGCTTTAAGCGGACAGAGGAAAATATCCCTTATTTTTAAATCTAAAACTTGACAGGTATGTGCAAGTCCATAAAGCTATACCGTATATATAAGTTCAAAACATTCAAATGATGAAAAATGACTTTAACCATAACATTTACTGAACTGAGCTTATATTTTACTAACCTTAATTTACAGTATATTAACATTTATTATAAAACATTTAAGCACTTATGATTAAATGTTTGGCTATAGTGTTGTAGGCAATAAGAGCAAGTTACCATTTTCTTTACTGTGAAGTGTGACTTCACGTTAGCTATGAACTGCAATGAAGGAACTCTCAGCTGATTTATTTTTTTTATCAGACCAAAAAAAGCTAAGAATAAATGTATTTAACTTAAAATATATGTGTAAATGTCTTTGATTTGTATTTTGACTTCAGTCTGACATCAAGGGGGCACGATGAGATGGTAATTTTGTGGAATATTTTAACACTAAAAGGGGGTCGCACAGTAAAAAAGGTCAAAAACCCCTTTTTTGCAGATCTCATGGAGTTCCACAAGGTTCTATTGTAGGGCCAATGAAACTGATGTTGATTAATATGTTATTGTAGTTTTAAAAGTGAGCAATAAGGTTTTTTGGTTACACTTTAAAATGAGACTACCTTTATAAAGGTTTTATTTATGGTCATAATGAGTTTATAAATGGTTATTAATTAGGTTGCAAATACTTTAAAACCCATTAATAAGCAGTCAAAAAAATATATATAACAACACATAAATAGAAATGGCAACAGTGAGCTGAAACTTTATTTAAATGTGGTTCCACACTTATTTAATACTGTCAAACTTCAGATCTTTCTAAATACTTAAATTAAATTTCAATTAAATTTATATGCCTAAGCAAACAATGAATCACTGTTGGCTTTTAAATTGATGTGTTGTAACTGCTTGTTAATGGTTTTTAAAGCATTTACAACCTAATCAATAATAGTTAATAAACTAATTTATAAATCATGTATAAACCCTTTATAAGGGTAGTCTTATTTTAAAGTGGTACTGGTTTTTCCTATAAATCTTCAATAACTGTTGAAATAATGTAATGCATCCATGTCATCATGAACCAGAATATCAAAGGAAAACTTGAAACATCTTGTAGAATAATCCATAGATACAGGAATCTCTAAGAATCTAAGAATTGAGACTAAATCAGGCTTTACCCCGTAAATATATTAGTATACTCTGCATCCTAATATAGTGCTCAGTGAGTGTAGACAGAAAATACAGTAAAACTGTCTAAAAAACAGGATCCATCATCAGCAAAGTTTCAAGATGAAGCAGCAACCCTCAAGCTCCACGCTGTGAAAAAATCCCACCCTAGGCTGTTCAGCAGCACTTTCTCCAGGCTGCTGTCAAACAGAACTGAGAAACAGAGAGAAAGGGATGATGGGAAAAGACAGCGAGGCTGACTCTAACAAAGCAGTTGACTCCTATCAAAGTGAGATGAGCATAACCCAGATAACATCCCCATGTGGGGCCTGGATGTGTAGTCCTGTAACTGGGAACCAGAAAGTAGTTTGTCCGCCCATGGCTTCCATATTGGTACCAAATTTTGGTGGTCCTTTAGTCTGGACCATGGCTCAGTTGTTACAAACCAAGACCATCTTCTTTGGTCAAACCTAATTGGTTCAGACCATGGTTCAGTTCATCCAAACCGAGACCTACTCTTTGCTCTGACCAAGTTTAAGTGCTATTTTGGTCTGGACCATGGCTCAGTTGATACGAACCAAGACCACCTCTTTTGGTCAGACAAATTGTAGTAGACCTTTGGTCTGGACCATTCTTCAAATGATACCGACTGAAAGCACTTCTTTTGTTTGGATTAAGTTAGTTGAACTTTGGTTCAGACAACCGTTTTTTGATAAGGCCAAATTGTGATTGTCTTTTTATCTGGACCATGGCTCAGTTGATACAGATCAGGACCACCTCTTTTGTTCAGACCAAATTGTAGGGGACCGTTGGTTCAGACCATGGTTAATTTCTTCCAAACCAAGACCTACTCTTTGGTTAGATCAAATTTTGGTGGTCCCTTGGTCTGGACCATGGCTCAGTTGATATGAACCAAGACCAACTTTGTTGGTTGGACTGAATTTTGCTAATCTTATGGTCTTCAGTTTGAACCAAACTCAAAATAAAGAGTCTGAAGGTCCAAACCAAACAAGGTACGTATGTGTTAAAGCACTCTACCTTTGCTCTCTATGGCCTTTCTATGGAATAGGCTGTCCAGTTTTTCTGTGGATGACATTCTAGGGGGAAATGGACCTAAAAGAGTCAAAGAGAAAGAGAAAACAGAGGTGGAAAACAAGGGAGTGTGGGAATAGGGCACCGGCGAAGTAATTAAGGTCTACCTAATCAGTTTTTCTAGCTTGCGGTTTAATAGACCCAATGATCCACAGGCAGAAAGAAACCGGTGACCCTGAAAAGCAACAGGAAATGAAGTCTGACTCGCGGAAGAAAGAAGGCCCTGCAGAAAACACAATGGAATGACAGTTCGTGACCTCTGGAAAAGGGGGTGCAGGAGAGGAATATCAGCCTCCCTCTGAAAATCCCACAATGGGTGGGTGTCTGCCACAGCAATGTTTTAAAAGCCTCCCATTGTAGTCGTTCAGGCTACCTTATTAGGAGCCTCTTAGTTTGGAGAACGAGGCCGGGGAGGGCCGTGAAATAATGGGCCCTAATCGTCAAGCATGAAAAGCTTATATAATGAACGGCTCTTTGGCAGGAACTTGTACCCGGCAGGTTCTATAGGCTCTAGTGCATGCGTTGGCTTTGTGGGTAAAAGCTTGTTAATGCTTTCTCTGGACTGAAAGCTCTGAATAGGATAACTTTGTCACGGAAGATGCGACAAGTTATGTGGTATCTGGGAAATGTCCTTCACGGGTCAGACTCCTGCAGAAAAATTCACTGAAGAATGTAATAGATTTATTTTCCACTTCTTGAGGTCTGGCAATATTTCAGAGATAACATTTTGCTGACTACAGGCTTCCACGCTCTAAATGCTGTTTGGTGTTGCGGGAGAATTTGTGTCCGTCTGTCGGTCTGCCTGCTTATTCCACCTGTCTGTCTGTCTGTCTATCTATAGGTCTGTAGGTCTGTTGTTCCGTCAGGCCTGATTTTTTTTGGTGTACTTGCAAATAAAGCTCAAGAAACTCTGTCCAGACCTGATAAGAGCCAGCCCACAGCCAATCCAAAGATGAGAAGAGGAAATTCTGCCTGAACCAGACTGTAGCCCAAAACAATGAGCTAAATTCTAAACCCTTCTAAATCCTTAGGCCAACAAAACTTGTTTGATATCCATTTTTTTTATCTACAAATCCAATGAAAAGCTTTCTAAACTCAACTGTAGCTCAAACATTTTTCTCTGAATAAAACCAGAGTAAACCAACAAAATTAATGTGTAACCCAAATATATTTAAAGTTATGTACAAATCCACATGTAGCCTAAAAGTATTCTCTCAATTTGCCAATCATTTCCATCTCAAAAAGACTGAATGTGACAAAAAAAACTCTTAAAATGCAACTGTAGCCACAGAATGTTGGTATAACTAGTAGAAATGGTCTGATCCCAACTGTATTCCAACAGAACTGTCCAAATTCAGCTGCCGGAGCCCCGAGAGAGCACAGTTGTCCTTGCTCTCTCTCTGATGGATACAGTAGATGGTGGACGTTCTTTCCCCTCATCACTCCTAGGGTGATGTGGATCAGCACAAGGCTGCGTCTGTGAGCTGTTGTATCGGAACCGAGTCCTCCGAGCGTTAGTGCTGTGATGCTACAAGATACCTTATAAACCATATAAACTATAGGATGGGGTGAGACGTAAGACAATTTCAATAGTATTATAAATAGTCAGGTTTTGTCAGGATCAATTACTAGTTCAGATTAGATCAGTTTCAATTTATTAAAAAGCCCCGTCCAGTAGAGTTGAGATTTTCCATCACTTTCCTCTGGCTGGGTTGGGTCGCGCTCAAAAAATGGTCTGTGATATAGGTGTCTGTTTTTTAATGCTATTTTTATTTTATATAAAGCAAAGGCGTGATAATAACAATATAGCAAATTAACAAATCAAACTGTTTTTTTTTTTTTTTAAGTTGCACAATTTAGAATGTTATAATCACACATCTCTGGTCTGCTTGGTCTAATTGTGTTTGATTTGATTGATTGTGCAGTGTATAGCGGAATTGATGTTATTTTGTGTGTGTTTTTGCACTTATTTAGGTTATAAACTCAATATATTAGATTAGGGGAAAGTCAATCAGATATCATTCTTGTAGTCTAATTTACCGATGTTTAGGATTGTTCTGTGGATCATTGTTCACATTGTTTGTGTTTTAATCTTTCGGAGATCTGTTAATGCTAATAAGCATTGTTCTTCAATAAGAGGTCTATGCTTCTTCAGTGTTGCAATGTTGATTAACATCATTCTAATCAGATTTCTCTGGATTTTTTAGGCCTGATCTAAGCTCTGCCATCCAGGTTTCTGTGGACATCCACACAAATATACAGATTATACAGATACACCGTTTTTAAACACGCATCCTGTGTTAACGAATCCGCAGTGTTGCTCAGATGTTGCTGTGTCTCGTCACCCACACAGAACCTTTGACTCCTCCGACTGTTATCGAGCGTGAGCCGCACTCGACATGAAGAGATGGGGCCATCTGTCTCCAGTCATTAACTATTAATGCCCCTTCAGATCAATAATCCAAGTCCACCGAGTCGAACCCGGGGCCCCGCCGAAGAGCCCAAACGTCTCAGCAACTGCGAGTTTCCTGCGCTGCTTTCCAACACTGGAAGCAACGCATGAAGGAGACACGGCCGCACATCGCCACGGCGAGAGCGAGCCTAATAAACGGATGGATGGATGAATAAATAAATAAAAGAAACGAATAAATATTCATTAAACACCATCTGCCCAGCACCAGACCTCAGGCCGTAGAAATGTCTTATGCGATGGCATTAGACCGCAATCGTCTTGTTTGTAAGCAGTTCATCTTTTGGTTAACGGTTTTATCGCTCTTTATTCCGTTTTTCTTCGCTCCCTCCTGCCCTATCTCCGTTTGCTCTCTTTTTTCTTCATTTTTTAGTCTCTATTTCTCTCTCCGCCAACTCCTACCATCCCATTTTACTGCCAGACTGCAGTTAAATAATTGCTGGCTAGTCTAACGACTGCTGGCTAGTTTACATGCGAATGCCCTGACTGCTAGGAGTAATCTGCAGTATGTAGTACCTAATTAAAAATTAACTGTTGGCCTCTGGGTGGCTCAGGCAGTAAACCCGCCACTTCTGGTAAAGAAGGAAAGCACTGGATGGAGCTAAAGTGTTAGTATCGCGGGTAAAATAATAAAAGGGTTTTTAAAGCAAAGTAAGACCTGCCTTTTCTGTTTTTTTTTAAGGTGAATTTTAAGGTAAATTTAAAGATGTTGAACATTATTATTTTTACATTTATTCTCATTACATTACATTGCTCTCATTTTATGTTTGAGGTCATTTAGACATTTAGGACTTTAGACCATATTTGGAACAATTATTGATATAATTGACATTATGCTTTATATTTATCAGCTTTTCTTAATATAAATAAGGACAACAAAGGAAATATGTCACATAAACTTTTTACCAAACAATATATAATATAACATCAGTCTCCATGGCCCACGAGCCTTAATCTAACAATAAGATAATAATATAGGCTCTATCAAATGTTCTGGAAAATTAATCTCTATTAAAATTCTGGAATGTTTTCTGGAAAAGATTATTCAAATTTATCAAATGTTCTTAAACTTTTAATGGATTTGATTAATGTCTATTAAACAAATCTAGAGTGTTTTATGGAAAATGTCAATGTCTACAAAACGTTTTGGAACATCTATTATGGATTAGAACACCATTATTATGGATAAGAATAGATGCTATCAAACAAACATCCTGGAATGTTTAATAGAAAAGGATAATCCCTTATAAACATTTTGGATCGATTTATGGAGAAAAACTGGCACTTTCAAACATTTTAAAATGTTTTCTGGAATATTAATTTTTATCAAATGTTCTCAAACTTTTAATGGATTAGATTAATGTCTATCAAACATTCTAGAATGTTTTAATGGAAAAGATTAATCTCTACCATAATCTTTTATGGATAAGAATAGGCTCTATCAAACGTTGTGAAATGTTTTATAGAAAAGGTTCATCTCCACAAAATGTTTTGACATCTATAATGTAGGTTGTTTTAACACGGTAAATGCTAGTACTTCTCCAGCCTTAGTGCTGGAGAAACTTCACTATAACTCACCATTATAACTCTGTATTTTGGCTGAGTGGCTTTACTGCTCCATAATACCTGACTGGTAAAATTTATACATAATGAGCACTGGAATATAAGGCACACTATTTTTTTGGTAAAAATTCTAAGATTTTAAAGCTCACCTTCCGCGAAAATCCGATTTTTCTTGTTTTTTGTGGAATACAGTAGGTCTCTCCGAGTTAAATGTGTACACCTGCACATTAAACTGTTTTGCAGCCCCCATTGTCTGCAGGAGCTAAGCAAAGAAATCCCCCCTCCCCCCCTCCGAAAAACGGGTGAATTTTGAATTATCTTTCTGCCTACGTAGGCAGAAACTCACAGACCAGCCCACCTTGGCTCGAGAAACTCCCAGAGGCGGAGCTGAAGCGACGCAACATCACCACTCATCAGTTAGGAGGTGGGAGGCAGTGAGCGGCAGAGCGGCGGAGGGGCGTCGCAGTGCTCCTAGCCAATCAGAGGAGAGACATTTGCATGCTGTTTGCATGTATGAATATTCATGAGCAAAGCTGGAATCCGGTCATTTTGGACACACCCCTAAAACAGTCCATTAAAAAAGAGCTATACAGAGACACCTGAGCACTTTTTTTTTTACAAAAACGGCTCACATGTCATTCATTCATACTAGAGACCACAACTAGACATTTTAAAATGAAAGAAAAAACGACGGAAGGTGAGCTTTAAGTGTGCCTAATATGGGTCCGGGTTGCATCAGGTCAAAAGTACGTTGAGATCAAAAGAAAAATGTTCATTCATACAATTATGGTAGTTCCTTCTCAGAATCGTACTGTACGTAATCATATAATTATCATAATAATATTACGTGTCTGCAGATATAGACGTCAGTACCAGAACAGATTATTCACTGTGAGTCAGCGTGATTAGAGTGCACTGCAGTTAAAACACCGACTTTATGCGTTTTTATTATTAATTCTGAACTGCCTGGGCCCGGGGTGTTCACTGAGACAGCAGGCTGGGGATCTTTAATATGTCAAGAATGATAAAGATGTTAAGAAAACAGAAAGATCCTCAATCTTTTGCTGGAATCAGTGCGTTTGTGAAGTGTTTGAGAGGCAGACGTGGTGAGTTACTAAGCGGATTTGTTATTACGCAGAAAAGCGAACGTGGAGAATCTGGATACAATGATCCGACACGACTGGAAAAGGGAACGTGCTGTTTCAGTTTTGCCGACTGTTATCTCATTACAAGGTTTCATTCGCTATCTGCAAGTCGTAGTAATTGCCGACGGCTCGCGCTTTGAAAATTGTGATCGCTGACTTTTCCTCTGATGGTTTGCTGCAGTTTCATTTACAGTGAAATAGAGGGGCTTTGGAGAAAGTGGAGAAAACTGAAATGATAGAGCGCTGGAAATGGATCTTTCGGGTACTATGTGCTCAGCAATAAAAAAAATCCTGAATAAATAAATCAAAGTGTGATTTTTAAATAAAGGTTTAAGGAACGTCAGCATTAGCCGACGGGCAAACAAGCTAAACAGCTAAAGAGCTAATTCATCAGTCTGGGAATCTATGATGAGTTTTAAACCAAACTGAAATAAATAAAATAAATTTTTGCACCAGGAGTAAAGCAGCATAAAGTAATCCAAAAGCAGTGTGTAAGCCTGGTGGAGGAGGAGAACATGATGCCAAAATGCATGAAAAAAAAAACTGTGATTAAAAAACAACCAGGGTTGTTCCATTAAATATTGATTTCTGAACTCTTAAAACTTTATGAATATGAACAACCTCTTCCTCTTCATTGTCTGCAGCAGCTAGTAAAAGAAAATATTCAGAAAATAAAACGAGTCGATCAGGAAAAGCAGCGTGTCTACATCAACCCGTGAATTAGTATTCATGGCCCCGCCCACCTTGGCTCGGGACTCAGGAATCCTTGCATGTCTGATTTTTTCAGATAAAGTATTGCATTTTCTTGCTTTTCTCTGTATAGGTTAAAAGGTTTGTATATATGTATATAACAATTCTAAATAGATAATATAATATGTGACAATATATATGCACAAGAAAAACCTTGAAAACAACCCCTCACGGCAGTGTCTTGCCCTGAGGCAACAAACGGAAACTTTTTAAAAGAAAAACCCTAACGATAAAGGGCTTCTATACATGGTCAAATATATTTTATTTATAGTGTATTTAATTTTAAATATTATTAATGAATGCAAACCATGCAACCTTTATTCGCACACCTGTGCTCCTCTGACCAAAGTGTCAGAAAGCAGTAACTCACACCTTATTGGGATTGCTCTATTATATATTTTTTTAGCATTTTAGTTGGTTGCAGATTTTTTTTTATTTAAACAAAGAGCTGCTGGATAAAGAACGTTTAAAAAAAAACTTGCCCTGAGAGCAACGCTATGCAGTAGAGGGAGGATACGTATAAACACACATTATAAACATATATATATATACATACATATATTACCAGTCATAGGTTTAGAAATACCTTCTTATTTAATTAAATTCATTTTATTAGCCACATTATATCAATCAGACTAGGTCACTCTGAAAGCTTCAAAAAATAAAACAAAAGAAATACTATTTCATGAAATTGTATGTAAATATATATTGTCGATGTCCAATAATAAAAACAAGTATCTCCCTTTTTGTGGATTTTTTTTTTGTTTATTTTTAATATCTAATCACATTCAGACAGCCTGTAACTTTTTTGGTTAATATTATTTATTCTTAATTTTTATATTTATAAAAATAGTTCTTCTCCTAGTTCTTTCTTTTCTTTTTCTTTATTTTATTGTTTTATTTTTGTAATATGTTTTTTATTTTTGCTTGTTAACTTATTTTTATTAGCTTCTTTTATTATTCTATATATTTTTGTATTATTATTCATTTATTTGTATTTTTTAGCTTAATTTTTACTGTTTTTTATTGTATTATCTTGTCTTATTATCTTATCTTCGTTGATCTTACTTTCGTATTAATTAAACCAAGTTTTATTATATATTTCTTTTATTATATTTTTATGTTATTTAATTTTAAAATGACATTGAAAACATTGAAAATGAGGGTTGCCCTCTGATTCAAAATAAAGGTTAATTGATTGATTGATTGATTGATTGATTGATACATAATTTGTACAGACAAACTACTGTCTCTTACACTGTGCCAAAATTTCTTGATGAACGAATCAATAGAAATACCTCAAAATGAACTGAAATAACCTCTTTTTTTACACTGATTTCTATTCATTATTGGAAGTTTTTTTTTTTTTTTCTCTCTCTTGTAAAGTTCCTGTTTTTGGAGATACTTGTTTTTCATTGGACAGCAACAGTGATGATATGCATGTGGCAGGAGATTTTACAATAGCAGTAAATTCTGCATTAAAAAAAAAAACTTGCTCTGCATTTATTTTTTTATGCATTAAATAGCATTTATTTACCAGGCGTATAATAATAATTTACGTCAAATCGCTCTTCTTTCACAGAGCCTCTGCGGTTCTGCGATGTTCTCGAAGGGTTAAGATAACACCGGTTCCTGCCAGCAGGTTTTAATTATCCCTGGAAGGTGCAGGCTGACCTGAAAAGGGAATTTTAAGAGCAGAGAAGTGTGAAAAGAGCGAGCGGCCTGACGCGAGTCTGACTCCGGGGCTGACATGAAAGACAGAGTGTGGTCCGGAGTGAGGAAGGTGTCGGCCGTGGTGATTGGCCGTCGTGATCAAGGCCGGGGCTGTCGCTCCGAATGTGTGTGGCGCCTCGTCGTCCCTGGAATCACAAAGAGGGCCGCCATCTGTCGGAGCCCTCCACCTGCTCGCGTCCTGCCGGCGCTCTGTGGCTCTGGTGGAGCCGGAGGATGGGCTCCGTGACGGGGTGGTCTTCTTAAGCCCCTCAGATCCTTCATCCCCCCTTCATCTAGTGAGGGACGGGGAGAAGGCCACTCAATTATGGGTGAACCAAAGCCTGTCGCTTTCCCGCTGAGAGCTGATCACGAAAGGCCAAAGTGGCAGGCTTTATACCCTGCTGAGGACGGATTGTGAGCGAGACGCTTGTAGAGCCAGATGCTTCACTTGGGTGCCTTTCAAGTCACCAAAGAACCAAAAGTGAGAAGAACCGAAGGCTAGGCTGAGCTGCAGAGGACTTTTAGGTTAATGGATTGGGTCTGGGAGGAGGATATGACTAAGCTTTGGGCTCATTTTGACAGTAGACAGTAAATGTGTGATTTAGAGCTTTAACTAGTAACGTCTAGTTGGAATAGACCAAAAATGGTTGTAATGATGCAGATTCCATCACTAGTTGATCTAACAATGCTCAGTAGGCACTGAGGGAGGATCTAACTGAGCTTTGGGCTCATTTTGAGTTGATAATGTAATGAAATAGACTGTAAATCTGTGATTTAGAGCTTTAACTAGTAACGTCTAGTTGGATTGGACCAAATAAAGGTTGTAATGATGTAGATTCCATAGCTTGTTGATCTACTAATGCTTAATAGACACTGAGGGAGGATCTAACTGAGCTTTGGGTTCATTTTGAGTTGATAATGTTATAAAATAGACAGTTAATCTGTGATTTAGAGCTTTAACTAGTTACGTCTAGATGGAATAGACCAAATAATGGTTGTAATGATGAAGATTCCATCACTAGTTGATCCAATAATGCTCAGTAGGCACTGAGGGAGGATCTAACAGAGCTTGGGTATATTTTAAATTGATTCAGATGCTCTTCCTTACACCCTGCGCAAGGTACATCACAATGCTCATTGCTATCCTACACCCCGTCAACAGCCTATTTTCATGCTTTTGGCCTGGGCTGCTAAAGTATCATCAGAGTTTAGGAATAAATTCACACCGATAGGCGTGGTAGGTCTGGAAGTGAGGAAATACAGGTGCGCCACTGATTGATTAAAACCCTGACAGCAGTCAACAGTCAGCCGTCCAATCATATCTTAGCTATGCAGGGCGCACTGCAGAGTGCAAACCAGACTTTTAGCTGAACAATACACTGAATAAAGAATAAAATAACATTGCTGTTCCCTTAAATGATCTGCTGGTGTATCTTCACATTGTGAACGAGCAGCTCAGTATCTGTATCTGCTGAGACGCATAAAAGCGCTGCGCTGTTAAGATACGAACGCGGTAAAAGTCAGAGCTCACCTAACTCTTAAAGGGAATGACAACTGGCACACTGCTTGGTTTATTTCATGTTACGCTGAAAATTAACCACATCCATGATTAATTAGGAGAAATAATACATGCATTTTGTGCATTTCGAGCTGCGCAAGGTGTATTTTTTGCATCTCCACGACACAAAAGACACACCGACACACCCTAAATCCAGCTGTACGATCTGTAATTGACCAGTGCGCTATAAATCGATAGAATATTGCTCTCTCTAAATGTGTGATGTAGAGAAAATTAGATTAGATAATTAGAATTTTAGATGGGAAGTTTCTGGAGGAAGAGTGGATTTCATTTTCCAGCAGTACTTGGCACACTGCCCACACTTCCAAAAGTACCAATTTCTCTTATATAATATTCACATTTTCTGAGACACTGATTTTTGGGTTTTCACTGACTGTATGACATAATCAATAATCAACAATAAAAGAAGAAATAAATGCATAAAATTGACCACTCTGTGTGTTTAATACATCTATATAATATATGAGTTTCACATTTTAAACTGCATTACTGAAATAAAGTCACTTTTTAATGATATAATAATTTTTTGAGATGCACTAGTATATTATTATTGACTTGATCTGGACTCTGGTACGTAGCATTTTTACACCTGTGAAAAGTCTAAAGCTACAATCCATAGCTGAATGGATTCAGAGCGATCCAGTTTCTTCAGGGTTTCTTTAGAGTTTCTTCAGGATAAATGTTAAACAGAGTCATAAAGCATCATGTGACTTTTCTTCTTTTTTCACCTAAATTATTTATCTGCGTCTGTCTGGCTTTTCCAACCATGACCAATTTAAGCACAGCCTCTGGCCATTCCTAAGCTGTCTCTATCTGAACTTAAAAGCCTTCCAAACATCTTCCGTCCCCCCTGAGCGGTAGCTACCGCACCTACCATGTGCAAAGCCGATGCATTATTTAGTGAGGACGCAGGCTGCTAATTGATCAATATCTGGGACAAAAAATGGACGGTTAACTAAAGCCACCCACTATCACACACCATCAGCCCCCTTACCACGATCAGTCTCACCTCCCTGTGCTGCCAGTCAGCTAGAAGAATAAATCAGGATAAATCAAAAGGAAAAGCACAGATAGAAAGAAAAATCAGTTTGAACTTGACGCATAGTCAAGTGCTGAAACTCAGCACTGGAAAAAACGAATCAGTCTGAATGTAGCTTACATTAGAAAACCTGGGTGTTTGCCACAAGCAGCCGCCAATTGAATAAAGTCGGGGTGAAAGCATCCGGGCTGAGTTATGAACACCCCGGCTGCTGAGTATAATATGAGAACTGGCCTGTGCCAATTTTGCCAAAGCTAGAAATGTGAAAGTTGTGAAAAAAAAAATTAAAAATTAAAAAAATAAATTATGCTGAAGTAGGATTGTACTTTAATTTTGTTATTTTGGAACCACTAATTTGTACTTAACTACTGCTTGTTTGTAACTAAAATTATGAAAAAAAAATGCACAACATTTATATTGCGTATAATGGTCATGTGTTATTTTCACCACTATTTAATACAATTGAAGTATTTTTGTGTGAGCTGTCCAACTGAAAGTTGGTCCAAACCAAAAAAGCAGGTGTGAAAATGTACACAGTCCAGTACAGTCCATGTGTACATTTCCCTGTAATTTTTGTTTAATATCAAGAGATCACACTTTGTGATTAGTTAAAAAAAATTACTCATGTAATTTTCCACTTTCACATCTCTAGTTTGTCATAGGCCAGTTCTCATAATATACTCAGCAGCCGGGGGTGTTGATAAACGTCGCACTCAACCCGGATCCAGCATCATTATTATTTTTGTTAGGACATTACCTGTTAAGGTTTACCTGATTTTCCAATAATGTTTCTGCTTTTTTCATAGGGTCCATGCTACTTTTTATGTAATGTTGTATATTTGAAACATAAAGGGTTCCAAAACTTACAGTTATACAGTGTATACCCAACGTTAGTGATGGTGTTACTAATTTTAACGTTAGTGTTCCAGGGTTAAATACACAACTTTTTCACAGACATGGAAAATGACGTATGTAATTTTTGCTCATCTGGATACTTGATTGGAGCCCCAAAACCAATGCACTGTTTTGTAACGACACAGGAGCTAATTGATCAAAATCAGGGAAACTCATCCCACCATCACCTTCCCCGCCATCAGTCTCGCCGCCCCGTGCCCCCGGTCGGCTGTGAGAATGAAGCAGGAGGGAGGAAAACATGGCTGGCGGAAGAGCAGCGCCGGGCCAAATGATTCATGACAAGTTTGTTCAGCGGGGAGCCCCGCGAGGGCTCGGGAGGCGATAATAGGAGGAGAGGAGAAGAAAAGGAGAGAGTGTCCTCGCCTTATCGGAGGCTTCATTACTTTCCCCCCGCCGCGGGAGGGGCCGGGGGAAGTTGGGAGATGTGTTTTGTGTGTTTTTTTTTTTTTTTCTAGCCGAAGCAAATTCAGTCGGATCTGCGGCCCAGCCTGACCCCTCCTCCTTCCCCGAGACATCAAAAACATGATTCTAACAGGTGACAAAGCACTGGCGCTCTGTCTCTCTCTCTCTCTTTCGCTTTTCTCTCTCTCGTTCTCTTTCTTTCTTTCTCGAGGGAGAGAGACTCTCGGCAGGTTTTGAATTAATGCCACAGGTCAGGCCAAGCCGAAGCGCGAGATGGTCGAAAATGGAAAAGTCGGGGTCATATGTCGCCTTGGCTTGATAACTGCTCCATCGGAAATGGAGGGAATAACATGCACGGGCAGAAAAGTCTGTAGGGAGAGAAAGTGTAGCCGCACATGCAGATACACGCGTGCAGCATGCACGTCTATATCTTACCAAACCTTTTAATATTCAGCCGGCAGGACCGCCAAGCACCTGGAAGAATTTAATGATAGAATCTGCTACTCTCACACTGCTACTCTTACAGTACAACTGGAATCTGCCTAAACCGCAGAAACTGTGTCTAAACAAAACTCAAAGTCTGAACAAAACTCAAGAACTTAGCACAGCATTTATTCAGCATCGCAAAATAAAAAAATTTACATTTACTTTTACTCAGTGATAAAACTCCTGCATCCGGACTGCAATTGAAAAATACGTTTTTAGGCTTCTTTAGGCGACATCAGTAGTTCAGTAGCTCCTCCATTTCCACTTGCTGTTGTGTTTACAGTACGTGGATCTCCGTGGAAATGGAGCGCGTCCTAAGTGTAATTACGGTGCACGGCAGTGGACAAATAGCTATTTTATTAAACGCGATGAGACGAAACTCAGAGATGTGCGTCCGGACGGGACTAAAATTACCGGAGCACCATGAAAAACAGTAGATAATTCAGGCTGACGTCAGAGGACGTCTGAGAAAAACACGTACCTGATCGTTCTGGACGGGAATAAAATCACAGGTCATTTCTCCGCCTTAGCCCCGCCCTGTCATCGGTAATCCCTCCTGTCTCATTTGTAACCCCGCCCCCTTGTTACTTCCCCAGGTGTCCCTTGTCTGTGCCTGTGCGTAAATACCTCATATGCTCAATGTTAATTTTACTCAAACATAAAGCTATAAATGTATATAATTCCTAGCTTGACAACTGGATGCACATGTGTGTGTGTGTGTGTGCATTTGCACATCTGAATTGTCCAGAATTATTTGGACATTGGATGTAAAGTCCAGATCGTCCCAGCTGACACTGAAACCAGCTGAAACTTATCACATCTTAATTTGACATGAGTGAATAAAGCCTTTATTGTCGTTGAGGGATTTTATTTTTTTTCTCTGTTTTTTATTTTGATTGAATTTTTTTTTAACACTCCAGTGAGGGTTCAGTGGAAGGATGGCAGAACTGTCATGTTCCTCTGGGGCGAGAGGATTCCCCAGACATGTAGAACTCGGGGCAACAAAGAGCGCATCCCTCTGACAGCGGGATAATCACCATCAAAGGATCAGGCAGCAAATCTGCTTATTCTCTCTCTCGCGGGGTTCGGCTCTATATTATAAGCAAGAACCCTGATTAACATAATCAGTCAATCTTGTCTCCCAGGCTTTATTTTAAGGGTGGGTGGAGTGAGGATGGTGGGGATGGGTGTCAGGGTAAAGAAACAGCTATAGAACAGATAAGAGCGCATGTATTCGGGAATCGCGATGCCCCACAACCCCCCAGGCTGCCGACAATCAAAGGAATGTGCGGATCTGGAGGCTTCGGGCGCCGTCTTCTCTCCGAATCCGAGGAGCGCTCGGCTTTGAGGGCCAGATGGTTCCGTATGAAAGAGTGACTGGAAGCGAGGCTAAATAAAAACGTGTCTGAGGAACGCGTTGAGTGCGCACTTAAAGCCGTATCTCTGGAATCGCTTCCATTCGGAGCGATTTCACGGCAGATTACGGTATTGTTTAAATGCATGCTAACTCCACAATAAGTGCCTTTATTTTTCCTCACGCAGAATCCGAGCTGCAGCGAAATCTATCAATTACGCAATCTAATTCACTCGTGTTCAGAGATTTGGAAAGAGGAGCCCGTCCTTTAAGGTGCGTCAGCAGACTTGGGGTCAGTTTATAAATGATGTTATGAATGAAGCTGGAATTTAAAATGAGAAGAAAGATAAACTGCTGTTTTAAAAGATGTTAGCTCAGAGAGAATCTGTAATACACGGCCAATTATCTAACTTAGCCAACCTCTTTTTGAGCTGCTGCTGATGCTGTAGCATTGCCGAGTAGCATCGCAGCGCTAAAACGCTCGGAGGAAAGCGCATCGACTCAGTTCCGATACATCAGCTCACAGACGCAGCTCACCTTGTGGAGATCCACATCACCCTAAGAGTGATGAGGGGAAAGAGGAGCGCCATCTACTGTACCTACTGTACCCATCCAGAGAGAGCAAAACCAACTGTGCTCTCTCAGGGCTCCGGCAGCTGATGGCAAGCTGCATGATCAGGATTCGAACCAGCGATCTCCCAATAATAGCTAATGACAGCTAAGCTAAGCTAGTATGTAAACCCTTAAAAACTTTGAAAAAACTTTATTTCACAGCTAAATTTCTTCTTTTTTGAAGTTTTAAAAAACTTGATTCTGCTTTATTGTAAGAAAGAAGGTTACAATTTATTGATTGGTTTGAAAAAGTGATTGACATTAAACTTTATTTAGGACAAAAATATTACACCCCCCTAATTTGGTATTTTTAAATAAAAATGATCTTTTTCTTACTTATCCAGTTGTTGTCCAAATAAAATTGCAACATAATTATCTCAGAATCTAAAAAGGAGGGAGAGGTATTTGGTACAAAAACACAATAACTATGGAAAATCGAAGGGTTTACAACCTTTTCTATGGTTGTAATATACAAGTGTATTTTTCAGTACAACAACCTAAGACACAACATATACTAATGGTGCACATAGCAAATAAACTATATATTCATTTTTAAATTGTTTCTGTCTGTTAACATGCTTTATATATTTTTATGTTGTTTTTTAGCTGTAAACTCAATGAAGGCAGTCTGAGATGCTTGGTCTGGGAGAAGCCTTCAGTAACACATGTAGCACATAAGCTAGTATGTGAACCTTTAAAAACTGTATATTTTATACAAAAAATATAACAATAGCATATTACAAACTACAAACTCAACAAACAAGGTGCTGCATTGTTGCTTTTCACGACGACTGGATCTGAATGATGTTCAGGAGGTGGTGTTCCAGCTGAGCATGTGAAGTTTCAGCACCTGTACGGAGGAGAAAGAGCACTGAGAACTGGAGGTTTGGAGGAGGAGGATGCAGGTGCAGCTTCAGTGATGATGAGGGGAAGCAGCTTCTAAAGACTTCTGAACCTGAGTAGCTCCATTTCCACTACACTCACCTCCCTTTGACCTCTTTTTCATTTCTCCCAGCATGCCCGGCGGCTGACGAGCATCAGCAGCTGCTATTTGGGTCAGTGGTATGGCAGTGTAACTGGTCTGGCCGTGCTGCGGATTGAGCCCCTGACGATGTGAGCATCCGTGTGAAATGCTCTTCCCAGAAGCCCGCGAGAAACCGTGCAGCGTGATTGGCCGAGTTTGTACATGATCTCAGCCTGGAATGCTAATGAAGCAGATCTAGGGTTTTAATCACGTGATTTTTAGATTTTTGTTGTTGTTCCCACCATATTAGGGGCTGAATTTCTGTTTTTTTTATAACTTAAACAATCATTTTCCCTTTGTTCATGGCAGTTACAGACAACAGATACAGACAATGAAACTGAAACACCTGGTTTTAGAGCACACTAATTGATTGTGGTGACGGACAGTTCTGGTGGAAACAGGAGAGTTGAGGTGCACATTGAATTCTGCGTGATTTGATCAGCCATGGTTTTATGTTTTTTTTATGAACATCCCTTTCAGACAGCTTCCTCTTACAGCGTCCACAGTTAATCCTGTTGGATGTGGTTGGTCCTTCTTGGTGGTATGCTGACGTTACCCTGGATACCGTGGCTCTTGATGCATCACAAAGACTTGCTGTCTTGGTCACAGATGCTCCAGCAAGACGTGCACCAACAATTTGTCCTCTTTTGAACTCTGGTATGTCTCCCATAATGTTATAGTGTGCATTGCAGTATTTAGAGCATAACTGTGCTCTTACTCTGCTAATTGAACCTTCACACTCTTACTGCTCTTACTGGTGCAATAATGTGCAATTAATGAAGATTGGACACCAGGCTGCTCCAATTTAGCCATGAAACCTAAAATCCCACACTGAAATGATGTCAGGTGATTCAGTTTCAATGTCCAACCCCAGTTTCATTAGTTTTATGTAACTAACAAAAAAGGTCTTCTAGTATTCTTCAAAATAGCCCCCCTTTGCTCTGATTACTGCTTTGCACACTCTTTGCATCATTATCTCAATGAGCTTTAAGAGTTGGCCACCTGACACCAACAGTCTTGAAGGAAGGAAGGAGTTCCCAGAGGTGTTTATTAGCACTTGTTGCTCCTTTGTCTTCTTCACTCTGTGCTCCAGCTCACCCCAAACCATCTGGATTGGGTTCAGGTCCGGTGACTGTGGAGGTTCAGCTCATTTTTTTTTATTAAGTACCTAAAACTCCACAAGTGTTCATTCATAGTTTTGATGCTTCAGTGAGAATCTACAATATAAAGAGTCATAAAAATAAAGAAAACGCATTAAAAAAGAGAAGGTGCTTGTCTAGAAATCCTCAAGATTTAGTGGTGTAATATCAGGTAGACAATTGACAAAAATCCCGGCCTGTCAAGGAGTTAAATAAGGAAAGATTGTGAGAGCAGGAGACCAGCAGCCAGACGTCATCTATCTGAAGATCTTGATTAAATCTGTGACGACTCCCTTCATTCCGCAGGATCCCGCAGTGCCTGCTGTTGTTGCTGTTAATAATGCAAGATGAACAAGTTGCGAGGGATTGTCTGAGCTGGCCTGATTACCCTCCTCATTTAGCCTGAGCGCTAGAACAGTCGAGAAAGACAAAACACTGCGGCGTAGCTAGCACAGCTGTCATGATTTGATGCATCTAATGAGAGCCAAACTAGCATGGAGCTGCTAGAAAAGAAAAGACTACAGTCCTGACAAGACAAGATCAAGTGGCAAATTAGACGGGTAATAAAAGAAACTCGAACCGGTTCAACACGCCAATCACCAGAGGAACCTGAGGTGGGTGGAGTATTATTTGAGTAGAGGTCGTCTAAATTTGAACAATAATTTAGGGAAAAGTAAAAAGTATGCATTAAAAAGACTACTAAAGCTTATAATAAACGGAGGAAGAAGATGCATGCACTCCTAAAAGATTTTACTTGAATCTGCACCATGCTAAAAAAAATCCAGATCAATACCAGCTTCAGCAAATGGCTTATTTTAGATTGCCCAAGATGTTTTGCAACTTGTATTTTTTAATTTATCAGCAGGACAACCTTGGCAACCTTGTTGGCTAATCTTTCAGTGTGTAGGATCTACAGGCCCAGCTGCAATATCAGTAGGCCATACTGGAACCTGTACGCCTCCATGTCCAACCACCTCAATCAGGCTTGAGGCTCCAACAGGGTCTAAACTAGAACCTCCTTTCAGTTAAAGTCAAATTTTCCCCATTTAATATATATTGTTTTCTTGTTGAATATACAACTCTGAAAAAAAATAATAAGAGAGCACTTAAAAATGATGAGTTTCTTTGATTTTACCAAATTAAAAAAAACTCTGGAATATAATCAAGAGGAAGATGGATGATCACAAGCCATCAAACCACCAAACTGAACTGCTTGAATTAATTTTTGCACCAGGATTAAAGCAGCATAAAGTTATCCAAAAGCAGTGTGTAAGACTGGTGGAGGAGAACATGATGACAAGATGCATGAAAAAAAAAACTGTGATTAAAAACAACCAGGGTTTATTCCACCAAATATTGATTATTTCTGAACTCTTAAAACTTCATGAATATGAACTTGTTTTTTCTTTGTATTATTTGAGGTCTGAAAGCTCTGCATCTTTTCTCATTTTCTGCAAATAGATGCTCTAAATCACAATATTTTCATTTGGAATTTGGGTCAATTTTGGTCATTAATTAATGTAAATGCTATATTAAGTCTGTATGTTGGTGGGTGGCTCCTGGCTTTCTCTTTTAGCTTTAGAGGCTACTCTTGGCACTTTACAGTCCATACGATGTGCAAATACCATTTTTCTTGACACGTTCTACCCTTAAGACATTTTTAAAACCCCACCGCGTGGCTGTTTTCGCTGTTTTCTCCTTTTTTTCCCCGCACGCTGTGAGCGAGAGCTGTGGTTTGGAATTCCGAACGAACCGAATCAAACGTTCGGGTCGCTACAGGCTTCTGCAATCAAACGCCTGCACCTTTCAGATGTGGGAGTTTGTCACTGGAACACCAGCACACACAAGCCCGAACCCGGCGCCATTCACCACCTCCACAGGCCTGGAGCGCCAGCAACGACTCTGCAAGCTGAGGGCCATGTAATCCCATTACAGCTCCACCTGCACCGTCTCTGGGGAGGCCACGGGAAGGAGCCTGCGAACGCGGCGGCCGAGACGAAAGAAAGTTTTACGGGTTTAATGTTGCGCGAGCTCCGCGGATCGAGATGCTATCGGATGCCAGAGGCTCAGCGCCAGTGCCGGAGATCCTCCACGGGAAGCGATCAGCACTTAAACAGCTGAGGAGGAGCGAAAGAAGGCCCTCCACCAGGAGCTGAGGCAGTTGGGAACGGCTGGGTTTCGGGAGGAGGAGGAGGAGGAGGAATTGGGGGCTACTAGAGTTGCAGACAAGAAGGAGGCCAATCTTTCCGGACAGCTGGGATGCATATGGCGCGTGCCAATCCGGCGTGGCGCAGGGAAATACAGTGCGAAGGAATACGATGACTCTTCAGTCGGGAATGCGTGCGAGTGGGTGAGAAATCTCCCGAGCCGTGAAACTTAATTAAAGATTTTCTCGACGAGGGAAACTGGGGGAAAAAAAGGAAAAGAAGATAAAAAAAAGCACCAGAGCTGTCTGGAAGAAGCTCGGAAAACGATCGTGGGGGTGGGCGGCGGTGTGCCCGAGAAGATAAGCATGCAAGGGCAGGGAAGTTTGCATGGAGAAAGTAGAGAGCGAAAGAGAAAAAAAATGGTTACTGAACACTGTGTTCATGTGTATTAGCGTAGATGAGTGTATCAACTATATACTTTGAATTTAAGGATTATAAATTATAGTATTTGGTTTGAGTGTTTTGGTTGGAAGTTCTCTTACTTGAAAAACAGACCTTACGTAGATTGCTGACAGGTTTGGTGTGATGATCTGATCTAGGGAGCCATCAAATATGATAGTAGGTCACTCCTAGTATAGCGCTTTAACCCCAAAAGTACTCTAAAGCACAAAGATAGTTTTGTTCAATAGTTTTGTTCGGGCTTATAAGAACTGTGGTGCTTTTCAGGAAACCATATGTCATCAACAGAGGGTGGTGAACAGAAAGAGCAAAAGAGCGTTCCTGGTTCTGGAACCTACTTTCGTTGGTGGAAACACAGCGAACTGGTTCAAGTTAAATTGAAAGATTAAACTTCAAGATTTTCTCATTTTGGTAACCCAGAAGCAGGGACAATGATTGCGGGGGTGGGCGGTGGTGTTATCCAGAAGATAAGGACAAGAAGAAGAGGTCATGGAAGTTTACGGAATAATAGCGAAGGAAAAAGAGTCGTAGAGGGAAGAGAAGGAGAAATCTGCGGCGCCGGAGAATCATTAGTCAAATAAAACAAGTTTCCTCTCAAGCCGGCACTTGTAATGCAGCAAACAAATTACGGCCGTATCGCATCTCGGCAGCGACGGCGGCGGCGCTGGCACACGGACGCGCCTTGATTTGATGTGTCAGCAGAGATAGAGCAGCGAGGCGCGATAAGGAAATATGAAAAAGCATCCCTCGATCCATTCACAATGAGCTCCTATTTATCACCCTATCTGACCTGCCATTATCATACACATAAATATACATATGTATCTAAGAGCAAATCAAGGCTCTCCTGGGCTCCGAGCTTCATGAATAACTCAGACTAGGTCTAAGGGGAGGACATATTTCCATACGGATCGCTGCGGCCTTTATTATGCCGAGCTATTCCGGGGAAAAGAACAGAGGCTTCCTTCTCCACACTGGCCTATTTTCTTCAAGAGCCGGGACTGGCTGATGTCTCGGCGAAGACGACGAAGACGACGATGAAGAGGACGCCACCAAACACCGAGCTCCACAATCGTCTCAGGACGCGGAGACGATCCACAAGCAAGAGGTCAAATAGCCGGCGGTTTTACATACGCCTCCCGCACACGTCCGCGCTTCAATTCAACCCATCGGCGGCGGCGGCGGCCATGTCCACTTAACGCTCGACGACCGACGCAAAGAATCGAAGTAGACGAGGAAGAGGAAGAGGAAAAAGAAGAAACCGGCCACTAAAAACGACACTTTTTCAGACGGTACGCTGTGTGACGGTCTGTGAAGCACATATCTGCCCACTCCAAGCCTGCAAGACCAAGGATGACGAACGGAAAGGCATGAATTTAGATAGAACTGAATGAATTCCACATGCCGTTAGATTCAATCAAAACACACTGTATAGATTCATACATATCCGCCATGACTGTGAACGACTGCAGGGAGATATATATATATATATATATATATATATATATGTGTACATGCTTCTGGGAATTCATGAGGGAGGAATGTAATAAAGAAAGAAAGACAGAATGAAAAAAGAAAGAGAAATAAGAAGCAACTCTCTCCCAAGGTTGAGACATTGAAGTAGTGAACTTGTTAGGGAATCATATATTACAACATTGTCGTACCTTGCTGGCAATATATCCTCAATATTACCTTCAGTTCCTGTGGAAACATCCATGGATGTAACTTCACGTAACTTCAAGTTAATTTGGACAAGGGGACAGGTCTTAAATGTAGCGTAAAGAGTAAAGAGTAACTTAAGCGTGAATTAAATAAGAATAAATAAATAATAAAAGAATAACTTCGCTTTTTTTTAATCTACTCAGCGATAAAACACTTGTATGTGGACTGAAACTGAAAAAACAGGAGGACCAGTGAGTTGTTTTTTTTTTAGGCTTTTTCAGTCACGTGACATCACGTTCAGTAGCTCCTCCATTTCCACTCGCTGTTGTGCGTGTTTTCACGGTACGTGGATCTCCATGGTAACGCGCGCCCAAAGTGTACAGTAATTTTTGTATTATTAAACGCGAGGTGATGAAACTCAGAGATGTGCATCCGGACGGGACTAAAATTACCTGAGGACCACGAAAAAGAGTAGTTAATTCTGCCTGTAATTTTCTCAGAGGTTGTAAAAATATTTTTTTAGTATGAAACTTCTTCAGCTTGCATTAATTAGAGTAATCAACATATAATATAAAATGGTAATCTCAAATATTTGCAACCACTACCCTGCAAAAATTACAAAAACTAAAACTAATACAATGAATAATTACAATGTTATGTTTCAATGTTATGTAAAACTACTGTTTTATAATGTTGGTCTTTCAAAAATAATAAAGTAGTGAAACATTAAAAAAGTTTTTTTTTATGAAAAATGAGCGAATTATCCTAATTGAACTATTAACTGTTAGAGGTAAGGAACACTATTGCAGTAAATATTGATAGAATAATTAGTAATGGAGTTAGTAATAAAAATGTACACTGCTTTTAAGGATTTTTTGGAGTTTCAGATCATCTTTTGGATAATTAAACGTGACCCAGTTCAAAATGACCCTGGAACACCATTGCTGTTCCTGACAAATAAACATAAAAGGAGGGTTAAGCTAATTTTAAAAATATTATTCCTGAAAAGAACGTAAAGAAAAATATTTAAGTGCACCGAAATAGTTTAAATAAAACGTTTTACTCTGATAAAAATCAAGTATCTTCTCTCAAGCATCATCATCTTGTCCTTATTGCATCACGCAAGGTCATTCTGGATTCTCAATGGCACTTCTCGTCCCCAAAAAAAAAATAAAAACGGAAAAAATCTAGGCCAGGCTACAGAACCAGGGGGCTAATGATGAGCATTTGCGCAGACACATGCCAACTAGGGTTGATTAGATGCCACCATTGCTTAACACAGCGACCGCTGACATTTCTCAGGGCAAAGGTAGAGGGAAGGCCGAGGCGAACTCCGGAACGTTCTTTGGAGCCGGCACTGAGCAAACTGTGGCTAATTAGTCTTCACCGCTGCTTTCGCTCATTAAATGAGACAAAGGGCATATCCTCCTGGCAGTCAAATCACTGCCGGCATGGTTGACATCACCTTTCTCCAACCAAAGAAGCAACGTGATGTGGAGACATGTGTTAAAAACAGGGTAGTTTCGCCGCCGCTGCCGCCACAACACAGGAACAACAACACGAACGCTAACGCAGGCTAACACGCGCGCGAGCTAGCTCCTCGATCAGGCTCATGAATAATTGCTGGCTAGAAGACATTAGCACGGAGACTGCAGCGCTAACCTGTTTGGAGACGTCCCCTGGGGGACGTATTAAGTTGGGCAGCGCTATAAATAATGAATCGCGCAAATAATTTCCGCGTTAGCTGCCAGGAGCGGGTGGTCTTAGCTGGAGACCGCCGGCCCTCATGCTGTGCGCTAACGCTAATCTTCCGTACAACTTTAGCGGCGTAGGGAGCTGCACAGCACAGGAAGTTGTTTAATATGGGAAGCTTCACAGTCTACTACTGCTGCTAAAATTCTGAGGAAAGCAAGAAACAAGCGAGGAACATCAGATTTGTATGATACAACGATGATACAAGATCTGGACTTCAAACAGGAGCTGCAGAAAGAAAAAGAAAAATGTCCAGCTGAGAGCTGGTAAACATATTGATGCAGTTGAAGCGCTATTGCAGCATTGTTTGTTTCAGAATTTAAAAAACTCCAAGGCCAAAAACAAGACTACTAGTCTGGGACTACTAGAAATTGGTTTAAATGGATTTACTTTAAGTGGAAGGGATGGAAAACAAGGTTCAGCCTGAGGGAAGCTAAATATTTCCGAGAAAATTCCATTAAAAAATCAAGGAGAAATAATATATATGTTCGCACAACACAGAAAATAGAAGAGGAAGAGCAAAAATAAATGGATTCAAATTATATCAGTACACCAACACAAAAGCAGAATGCCAGAAGATGATCTTTCCAGTGACGAGTGTCCTGTGTCAGCTGTCCAAAAGATTACCATTGATCATCTATACAGGAAGACCCGTTGCAACGGGGCAAGCAAACCAAGGGCGTAAAGATTCGGGTCTCAGCACAGTAAATGATATACGTATATATATATATATATTTTTTTTTTTTTTTACAATAAGTATCCTGATATATAATGTTTAACACTATAATGTGTAGTTTTATTTTTTTTATTCAACAGATTTAAAATTGAACAAATGGTAATCGAAAAATATTGTATCATGAGGTTTTACTAAAGGACATTCCTTAATAAAGTATGCAAAACAGTACGTCAACAATGGGTTCCATATAACAATGTAAAAATGTAAACTATTTACTTGTTCCTGTTTTTTTTTTTAACCTTTTGTGACACTAAAACATATTATTGCAAGAAATATTAATAGTCCTAGAGGCCTACACAATTAATGCTCTTTAAGAATTACTCATATGTCCTTTATCCATGTTTTTGCATAATGTTGCTTCTCCTAACCTGTTTTTCCTTCTTTCTTTCTACAGCGAATCCATCTCTTCTTCCCAATTTCCAATTACTAACTTAAATTAACCAAAAATATAGTGTTGCACCCACAGCATTGATCTTACGATAGGTAGCAGTACTTGCAACACACATAGTAATCAAAACAACTGAAGTTAGGCCAACTAACTAAAAAACATAAAGTAAGTTTTTAAGTTAAGGTGAAGTTAATATTTGTTAATATTTTGGTTTTATACTTACCAGATTTTTGTACTTTACCAAGTTTTTGACATCAAACCTAGAAAATCTAGCCTTGAAAATTTAAGTTTTCTCAACTTTTTCATTCTTACAGTGTGGTAAAATTTATCTACTGTACCAAAAGTACTGTGATCTGACACTTCCTTTAGGGTGCAACTATTGTTTTATTTTTATTTTTAAATTTAAAAATGGGGTCTTGGGTTCAAGTTTCTATCTGGGTGGAGTTTCCATGTTCTCCCTGTGTCTGCATTGGTTCCTTTCAGGTACTCTGGTTTCCTCCCACAGTCCAAAAATAATGGAGATCAGATAAATTGGATACTCTTAAATTAAATACTCTAAATTGATCTGGTGTGTATGGGTAAATGTGTGGTATGTATGTAAGTTTGTGTAAATGTGTGTAAGTGTGTGTGTGACTTTGTGCCCAGATACAGATTGGCACTCTGTTCTGGGTAAATGCTGTAGTGCCCGATGCAGTCCTCCAGGTCGACGGTTGTTTCCGGTTGAGAGTACGCTGTGTGTTATTGGCTGCTGCTTCTCACCGGTGTGTGGATGAGTGCTGAGTATGAATGATTGTGTGTAAAACGTGTAAATTGTAAAGCATCCTTGAGTTTATAGAAAGGTGCAAAATAAGTGTAACTTCATTCATTAACTCATAGCATGTTTCTTATCTCCCTATTCCAGAGCCGCAAAAGTAAAATACCAATTTATTGGATCGCCATCCAACAAAAGCTCAATCTAGAAGTAAGTTGAGGGAATCGGAGGATTTTACCGCTAGTTTACCGCGCTAATTGCCGCCGCGCTGGTGGTTGTAGTTTGACGGGGTGACAGCGTGTCACTGAGTATAATGATAACTGACACTCGTGTTTTGACAAAAGGCAAAAAATAAAAAATAAAATCCATCATCTCATTCATCATCCATCACCCAAAAACTGTTTACAGCAGCTCTCGCTGAGACAGGAACAATCTGACAGTGACCTTGAGAAGACGCTCCTCTTCCTATCATCTTCTGAACAGAGAGGATCTGATTTCTGTTCAGATATTTAACGTCTGAGAGCTGTGAGTTCAGTTCTGAGGGTTCGAGTCTCGGATTGACCTTGAGTAGCGAAAGGAGTTTAGTAGAGGTAAAGAAGTCACTTTGCAGTGACCTCGCTGCCTCACTGCCTCCCTACATCCTGTCTCACTGCGTCCTGTCTCTCTGCCTCACTGCGTCCTGCATTGTTGCCGCCCTTTCTCAATGCCTCCGTGCCTCATTGCATCCTGCCTCACTGTGTTCTGTCTTCCTGCGTCTTGCTTTCCTGCCTCCTTCCTCCCTGCCTCACTGCATCCTGCATTGCTGTGTCTTGCCTTACTGTGTTCTGCCTTTTTGCCTTGCCACCTCCCATTCCCCTGCCTCCCATTCCCCTGCCTCAATGTGTCCTGCATTGCTGCCTCACTGCCTCCTCTCTCACTGCGTCCTGCATTGCTGTCTTGCCTTACTGTGTTCTGCCTTTTTGCCTTGCTGCCTCACTGTGCCCTGCCTCCCATTCCCCTGCCTCAATGCGTCCTGCATTGCTGTGTTCTGCCTCCTACCTCCCTGCCTCCAACCTCGCTGTGTTCTGTCTTCCTGCATCTTGCCTTACTATCTCCCCGCCTCCTGCATCATGGCTTCCCTGCCTCCTATCTCCCTGCCTCACTGCCTCCTGCCTTACTGTGTCATGCCTTGTTGTGTCCTGCATCCTGCCTCTCTGCCGTCCTGCGTCCTGCCACACTCCGTCCTTGCTCCCTGTGTCTTGCCTCCCTGCTCCATTGTGCCCTGCCTCCCTGTCTCGCTGCCTTGCTGAAACTCCAAGTTCTAGTTAATACCAAAAAAATAGTTGCAAAAAATGTTTTGCTTTACATGTTTTAAGTAAAACCAAATGTTACAAATTATCACTATCTTATGTATTACACATGGTTGCAAAAGTTTTCAGACGCTTACAAACAGTACATTTGGATCAGATTGCTGGAGTGATAATACTGTATTTTATAAATATGACTTTTTTGGTGGAACTGTTGCTTATTAGTCAGCGCTGAATGTTGCGCTGACTCTTATATCCGAATGTGTCCAGGGTTTTGGAAAAAGGCTTTGGTTAGGGGACGTTCCAGACTGAAATCGTTCGCTCAGGTGCTGGATGTTGGGAGCGATTTCAATCTGGAACGTTTTCTAACGAAAGCAAATTGTCAAGAAAGACAGCAAGAGTCCGCTCTTGATTGAGACAGCGGTGCGCCTGCAGATTACGCCTGACTCGTCCGTTCTCTCTCACTTTGATCCTTGTTTTCTTTTCTGACTCGATTCTCAGCTCTCTTGCCATTCGTGGCACACCGCCGCCGCATCAAAGCTTGAAGCCTGAACATGTCTGGCTTGATTAGCATTCTGCGCTGACATTACACAATGTGTTGGAAATATCACATGCTGTTCATTTGTACGTTGATAAAACGGGAGTCTCCCGGCACCTGACCATATTTGTAAATGCTATGCTTTTGACATTTCTGAATGCCAGCCCACAATATCCTGTTGCCGAACTTCTATGTGCTGAGGACCCCAGCTGTGCGGAGAACAAAAATCAAAATCGAGCTCCGGTTTCAATCTCAGATTCTGGCCCAAATGCTTGGCTCACATACAGATTGAGTGACGCATGTGCCTGTACCCCAGTTGCCGAGTAAAATACGTCAATCGGCCCAGGCTGATTGTGGCAAAACCCCAGTTGCAGAGTATAATATGGGAATCGGCCTTAACTACTGGTTCCAACACCATATTTCCCGAGTCAACACTTTGGTATAATATAAGTATAATATTGAAACTGGCCCAAGCCACATGTGCCAACACCCTGGTTGCTGAGTATAATATGGGAATTGGCCTTTAAAGCTAGTTGCAACAGCCTATTTGCCAGGCACAATATGGGAATCGGCCCTTAGCGCTTGTTTAAACACTCTATTTGCTGGGCCACTTTTGTCAACACTTTGTTCACTGAGAATAATATGTGAATTGGCCAAAGCCACATTTGCTTACACCCCCGTTGCTGAGTATAATATGGGATTTGGCCAAAAACGCTTGTTTCAACAACCTATTTGCTGGGTCACTTTTGTCAACACTTTGGTCACTGAGTATAATATAGGAATTGGCCCAAGCTGTGTGTGCCTAAACCCCGGTTGCTGTGTATAATATGGGAAGCGGCCCTTAGCGCTTGTTTAAACACTCTATTTGCTGGGCCACTTTTGTCAACACTGTGGTCACTGAGTATAATATAGGAATTGGCCCAAGCCACCTGTACCTACACCCCGGTTGCTGTGTATAATATGAGAATTGGCCTTCACCGCTTGTTTCAACACCCTATTTGCTGGGTACAATATGGGAATTAGCCCCAGTTTCTGGGTATAATATAGGAATTGGCCCAGGCTGCGTGTGCTTATACCCCGGATACTGTGTATAATATGGTAACCAGCCTAAGCAGCATGTTTCAACGCTTTTATTGCAAACCATAAACCACATTCTGTCTCAGATCTTGCTGCAATTTATCAGTTGGTGCTATCGGGCTGAACATCTTCTGGGATTCGCCGAAGTTTGCTTTTCACTTTCCGAAAAGATTCTATTATCCCGGAACAGTTTTGCATGTGCGGCATTGCTCTCGAGTACGCAGACCTTTTTTTTTTATGACGCTCAGTGGCGCCTTTTGCGTTCGCCTGTTTTCGATCGATTTTCAATTTTCAAAGCTCTTCTTGATGCCAAGATCACAGAGATACGATGTGCGAGATGAAAAGGCTATTTGATCCTATCGGTCATTAGGTACCTCTTGTTTATTTGTACATTCCCAAAGATTCGTCTGGACACCGTGTGAATGCTAAAGCGCGGCTGAGAGTCTCCTGTTTGCGCCTCTCGCATCCAGATGACGGCTTTTTTTATTTTTTTGACTTTCTGCCCGAGGACCAGAAGGTCAGAGATCCTCTAATAAGCGGCTTCTCTGCTGTTACAACATAGTCAAACATGTCACGTGACTCTTTATCGTGTCATTTCATCTTGATTGTCAATCTGCATAAAGTTCCTGATAGAATGGCGGGATAATTGCTATCTGTCGCCGCTGTCAGTGCAGAACTAATTGGCCCTGATGAGTTTGCTGGCTGTTATCAAGACATGACGCCATGAGAAGCTCTGAGGAAGACGGAGTAACTGGGGGTGAGGGTGATGGTGGAGGTGGTGGGGGGTGTTGTAGTCTGTTCAAAGGGTTCTCTAAGTGATGCTATAGAAAACTCCCAAAAAATTATGTTTTTACATTAATGTTCTGCACTTTTGCATTTCTTTTACAAAAATGATTCTTTTCAGAATGAAAAGTCAAGCACCATTTAGAGCCTCCATATTTTAAGAGTGAACTAAACTGGCAGCTTGTTCAAGAACATCGCAACTGGGTAAATCTGTGCGAATTAGTTGACATATGTAACATTCTCAAAAACTAAAATTAAGTGACGTTGCAGCAATGTTATCAGAACATTTAAAAACATCGACAGATTAACTTCAGAAACTTCAGAAAACGAACCAATTTTTGGTTCTTCCAACCAAAAATTGTGAGCTGGGATCAGGCCTCGCTGATTCAAACTATGATGATTTGTGTTGCCTTGCCATGAGCATGCTGGCCAGTGCTCAACCGACCTCACTCACAAGAAAACATCTCTTTTTTTGATACAATGTGAATATCACTGTTGATATTCACTTTTCTTTAGCTTTTATTGACATTTTATGTCATTTATGTCCTCCAGAGAACCTCGGACGTTGCAGGAGATGCGGGACACCTGGAATCTTAATGGAAGTCAATGTAAAAAAAAAAAAAAAGAGCAATTCTATCACAAATTGTTGATGCAATCTAAAAAGTACGAAGTAGTTTAACAATGTAAACATTGTTGTTTTATTCTATTTTATTCTAAACTACAGACACAATGTATAATACATTCTAACAAATAATGCAAAGCATTATCAAAACAAGTTCATATTCATAATATTTTAAGAGTTCAGAAATCAATATTTGGTGGAATAATCCTGGTGTTTTTTAATCACAGTTTTTTTCATGCATCTCGGCATCATGTTCTTCTCCTCCACCAGTCTTACACACTGCTTTTTTTGGATAACTTTATGCTGCTTTACTCCTGGTGCAAAAATTCAAGCAGTTCAGTTTGGTGGTTTGATGCCTTGTGATCATCCATCTTCCTCTTGATTATATTTATAGAGGTTTTTAATTTGGTAAAATCAAAGAAACTCATTAAGTAGTCTCCAATTTTCCTATTTTTTTCAAGAGCTGTATATATATATATATATATATATATATATATATATATTAATTAAAATGTTTACTTTTATTTAGATTGTATCAACATTTTATCATGAACAAACCAATAAAAATGCTCCAAAAATGCTTGGAATGTTTTAAAATTTCTTTTGAAATTTTTGTACGTTGACAAAAATGATCTTGCCTTCCTGTTAACTCCACATTTTAGCGATAAGAATTTCTTTTATAAGCCGTAATAGGCCGTAATAGGCCGTAATGGGTAGTGGTCCCCAGTGGGGTGGTATGATTGGCTCGGCCCCTGCGAGCTTCTTGCATCGAGTCACCGGCGTGACGTCATCGCCGACTTGCCTGCTCTTCTGTGGCGTCCTCCAGAGAAACGTATCAAACAAATATAGAATAGAGGAGCGGCGTTATCCCCTGATCGCTCCGCCGAGCCTCGCCGAGGGTCAAGGCCAGCAGAATACATTAGGAGGCGCATGCTGTGAAGCGCACTTCAGTGATCTGACACGGCCTGCACGGAGAAGCTCCGAGCCGCCGCGTCATTCGCCATGCGCCGCACAAACGCAAACCGTCAATCAAAAGGTCACGGGGCAGAGCGAGCCACCTGAAACGAATGCGCCGACACAAATCTGCCTGGAATTTGGTCTGCGGGCGCATCAGAAGACAGATTAGTCGGTGAAATAGCCGGGGGGGAGGGTGATGGCAAACAATACTCTGTAACAAGCGAAGTGACAGATGCGGTGGCAGCACCCTGGCTGGTATGAGTCTCATTAGAACGGCGCCAGGCGAAAAGTCAGGGGAGCATGGCAATTGTTTTAGAGCAAATTAGCGCTGATAAATACGGCCTCCGCTCTAAACAGGGCCCGGGAAGTGTTTGGCTAATTAAGAAATTGATATTTGCAAAGTCGGGCCTCGCTTCGCCCGCAAATTTGGGGGGAGTTCAAGTGATTGTCGCGCCACGGAAAAGAGGCCCCTAGGAAAGGGCGAAATATCAGCAATTATACCACAGTTAGACCCGACCCTGCAATGTGATTGGCTGAGAGACGTTTTATGAGTGACGTTATCAGCCGGTAATGTACTGCAACCAAAGCTCTCTATCTATTACTCCACCCCATACATATAGGTAACCTAGCAAAGATGCAGCGCTTACAAACCAAATACAATCCAAAAACAAACCATATGTGTTCATTGTCATTATACACCACTTACACACATTATCCGTTATCAGCCACCAATATCAGGTTAAGAGTTGTAATTATTAAAATAATAGCTTACTTATTTTATATATTTCCTAGTTAATATATTAGGGTATTTTAAGCTCAATGTATGGTTGACTCTTGTAATTTAAAAACTTTATTACCTAAAAAATTCCATTTAATATGTTTCAAACAAGTCAAACGAGCGCTGGACTTTAATCTACACAGATTTCTCTTCTGAAACCAGTTCATTTTAGTGAGTAAAACTCTTACGTTTATTTACAGTACACTTAGGTTTACACAATTTCGACTGAAATGGCCAAGAATAGAGGCTGCCACGCCAACCTAGCAATGATGCAGCGCTTACAAACCAAACAACACAGCTACAAACGGAGCAGCAGTGGAACTATTTTACCTCAATCATCAAATTTCAATAACCAGCGATAATGGAACTGTGGTATAATCGCAATAATACACTCGAGGTTCGTGCTATAAAGTGTAATATTGGCACTGCTGTGCTGATCTACAACCTACTTCCACAGCACATCAGTGCCAATATTACACTTTATAGCACGAACCTCAAGTGTATTATTGCTTAATTAACGTCCGTGTGACTTTGTGGACTTCGGGATAGCTGGGCACCGGCTCGCCATTACAGTTAGACGTCCCCGGACAGTCAAGGGGAGTCTATCAATAGCTGAAAGATCCAATCTGCTCCTCGATGCTTGAGGAATATCGAGCATGTGCGAGTACATTTTAGCATTCAATTGGTCACTGTCACCGGTCAGGCATTCCCAGGCAGCAGATCGCAATAGCATCGATTTATCTGAATCCTCTTTGTTTCTGTCCTCCAGACAAATGAGGCTTGAAAGGTAAAAGCAGAGGGAAGCCTACTGAAGGCTGCCTTCAGCTCTGCCCCCTCCAGACGATTAAGCCCTGTTGAATGTTTCAACAACCTTTTCTTATGTAAAAGAGTCGCAAAAAAGGTCACACTTTTGCACTCTTTATCTATCTATCTATCTATCTATCTGTCTGTATATCTGTCTATCTATATATATATATATATATCTGTCTGTCTGTCTATCTATCTATCTATCTGTCTGTCTGTCTGTCTATCTATCTATCTGTGTATCTGTCTGTCTGTCTGTCTGTGTATCTGTCTGTCTGTCTATATATCTATCTGTCTGTATATCTGTCTATCTATATATATATATATATATATAAATATATATATATATTTCTGTCTGTCTGTCTATCTATCTATCTATCTATCTATCTATCTGTCTGTCTGTCTGTCTGTCTATCTATCTGTGTATCTGTCTGTCTGTCTATCTATCTCTCTATCTGTCTATCTATCTATCTATCTGTCTGTCTGTCTGTCTATCTGTCTATCTATCTATCTATCTATCTATCTATCTATCTATCTATCTATCTATCTATCTATCTATCTATCTATCTATCTGTGTATCTGTCTGTCTGTCTATCTATCTATCTCTCTATCTGCCTGTCTGTCTGTCTGTCTGTGTATCTGTCTGTCTGTCTATATATCTGTCTGTCTGTCTGTCTATCTGTCTGTCTGTCTATCTATCTATCTATGTACCTATCTATCTACTTATCTACCTATCTATGTCTGTCTCTCTGTCTGTCTATCTATCTATCTATCTATCTATCTATCTATCTATCTATCTATCTATCTATCTATTTGTCTATGAATCTCTATATATGTCTGTCGTCTGTCTGTCTGTCTAATTGTCTATCTATTTGTCTGTATATCTATCTATATATCGATCTATCTATTAATCTCTATATATGTCTGTCATCTGTCTGTCTGTCTGTCTGTCTGTCTATCTATCGATCTATCTATTAATCTCTATATATGTCTGTCTATCTATCTATGACTTCAATCTTGTTGTTTAATACATAGACAATAGAAATAATTAATTTTATTCTATGTAATTGCTCTCATGCTGTCTGTAACTCTAAATGAAAATCTCCTGCATGTAGTAAGGAGGTGTTGTGTTGCTCAGGCAGCGCTGCGGAGTCAGTCGTCAGGAACACGGTGTCAAAACACAGCCTGGTTTATGAGGCCGGCGATGTATGAGGATGGCAGTCATATGCTACAGAACGTCAAGGCACAAAAATGTTGTCTGTCAAAAGCTGTGGAGGAACGGCAGCACCTCCGGGCTTTTCCTTTCTCTCCGCTGGCAATCACCGCCTCCCCCTATCCGTCCCCCGCCAGATGCTAAAGCAGGAGAGAAAGAGAGAGAGAGAAAGAAAAAGAGAGAGAGACGAGCTCATCTTTCCCTGCATGGGTAGCTTCATGGCGAAAGCCTCCCTCCAAATTACCTGCTGCAGATAGAGAATGATGAGTGACTGATGGGCCACGTGACCGCCCAACTGTCCTTCGCAAATTCCAAGGTGAAATAATGACAGCGCGAGAGCGCGAGACAGAGAGAGAGAGAGAGCGAAAGAGAGAGAGAGTGTTGAGTGTTGAGAGCACTGTCAAGGTCTCTCTGACTGTCTCCCTTAGCAACATCATCACCAACTTCCTGCCGTACGGACGACATGCGAAAGTTACGCAGAGCGAAACGTGTCCTCGTCGGCTTTGTTTGGAGAAAGGTTGCTTTTAAGGTTTGCTTGAAAAAGACTCGATATTGTATATTTGTATATATTGTATATTCTCGGTAGATGCAAAAGATATATACCGTATTTTACTGATTATAAGGCGCACTATCAATGAAGGTCTATTTTCTGGTCTGTTTTCATGCATAAAGTGCATCGGATTATGCTAGTGTCGCATTTTAAGCCACACTAGTAAGTAACAAGGGTGTCGCCATGTTTCCTTTCTAATTTAGCACATCTTGCCACTACAGGAAGCGCCTAAGTAAACAAAACTGCAATTCTTAAAAATACATAAATATTTTCAAAGTGAAACGAGTGCTGGATGTTAATCTACACAGATTTCTCTCATGAAAACTGTTTATTTGGGTGAGTAAAGTGCTTTCATTTACTTACAGTAATCTTAGGTTTCCAATATTTTGCCTAAGCAGGACGTTAATGCCGCCCAACAGGATGATATCAGCTAGCGGTTCATCCCACGTAGCTTGTTTTAACACGATAAACACGCAGATTACAGTCTGATATACTCATGTTTAAACGGCGAAAAAGAGCAAGCACTTAGCGTAGTTAGCGGCTAATGCTAATGCTGCTGCACCCAGCCGTAGTGCTGGAGAGAAACTTCAATGAAACTCACCCTATATAACTCTGTACTTCAGCAGAGTGGCTTTACTGCTCCTTAATACCTGACTGATAGAATTCATACATAACATTATGACCACCTCTTTGTTTGTTTCTACACCCATTCTTCATTTTTGTCAGATCTATTGTTCTTCTTTAATATTTAGGACCACCACAGAGCAACTACTTATTATTATTATATGGGTGTTCAGTCATTCTTCGTAGCACTTCATTTAAAAAGATTGGCATCCCAGCTAACAATTTTTGGTTGGTAGAACGTTTTCTGGAGTTAGAGTTAATGTCACGCTTTCTGAATGTTCCTAGAATGTTTTCTTGAATGTTTTTAAACATTTCCATAATGTTTCCAATGTTTTTTTACATTTCCATAACTAATGGTATCGATAACTCCAAAATGTCAATGTTTGGAGAACCAATCGTTCTTAACTTTCAGCTAAAGTCAATGTGAAAAGATTTTATTATTGTATTAAGTAACTTTGGAGCATTTCTATTGGTTCTTCATTACGCATTTCTTTTTAAAGAACTTCCAGGCGGCTCAAACTATGTTGAGAAGTGAAAAACATGACATGAAAAATAAGAGGTACAACAAAAATGGTTAGAAAGCAAGTGAGAGAAAGAGAAAGAGTGAGAGAGAGAGAGAGAGAGAGAGAGCTATTGTGTCACTGTTTAGAAACTGTGGAAAGACTTTTGTCGTACCCTCATTTCCTATTACCACCCATTTTTTTACATTACATTACATTACATTACATTACATTACATTTGGCAGACGCTTTTGTCCAAAGCGACTTACAATAGTCAAGTACAGAAGTAAAATAAGTTAAAGGTAAAACATCTTTGGATAGGGATTAAAGGAGGTCAAAGGGAAATAATGGAATAGATGAGTGAAGGAGGGGAAGAAGGAAATGAGATTAGAAGTAGTTAGTGTGTAAGAGGTGTTAGGAGAGTAAGAGCTCTTTGAAGAGCTCTGTCTTCAGGAGTTTATTAAAGATAGTGAGAGATTCTCCTGATCTGGTAGTAGAAGGTAGTTAGTTTGAGGTGTTAGGAGAGTAAGTGCTCTTTGAAGAGCTCTGTCTTCAGGAGTTTATTAAAGATAGCGAGAGATTCTCCTGATCTGGTAGTAGAAGGTAGTTAGTTAGAGGTGTTAGGAGAGTAAGTGCTCTTTGAAGAGCTCAGTCTTCAGGAGTTTATTAAAGATAGTGAGAGATTCTCCTGATCTGGTAGTAGAAGGTAGTTAGTTAGAGGTGTTAGGAGAGTACGTGCTCTTTGAAGAGCTCTGTCTTCAGGAGTTTATCAAAGATAGTGAGAGATTCTCCTGATCTGGTAGTAGAAGGTAGTCAGTTAGAGGTGTTAGGAGAGTAAGTGCTCTTTGAAGAGCTCAGTCTTCAGGAGTTTATTAAAGATAGTGAGAGATTCTCCTGATCTGGTAGTAGAAGGTAGTTAGTTAGAGGTGTTAGGAGAGTACGTGCTCTTTGAAGAGCTCTTACTTGAAAAGCGTTTTTGTTTTCAACCAGCTTGGTTCCTCAAAAACCCACCATTAAGTACCAGCAGGAGACGTATTTCAGGTAGTATTTTAAAGCCATGCTTCTAATTTAGGGAGCGCTGCTTGTTCTGTAGGAATGTTGTAGTCATGCTGACCCGGGTGCTCACGCTTTGGTCTGTTTTTTTTTTTTTTTTTTCGTTCTGTTTTGTTCTGTTTCGTTTTGTCTGCTTTGTTCTCGTTTCATGAAACATCACAACAGGACGATACAGTACGTGTCCCTTTAGAAGGAACTCCTCCTCCTCCTCTTTAGAAGCTGTAGCCTGTAGAGGAGGAGCCTTTATGACTCATTAGAGCTTAAATATTTCAGTCCCTTTCATTAGTATTGACTGGATGCAGGTATTACTGGGTCTGGCTGGAGGCTTGCGTAAGCTCGACGGCGTCAATTAAAATTTCACGTCCCGCTCATGAAGACTGCATTAGGCCTGGATCCTACGAGAGCCGGAACAAACCAGCTGACGCGGTGGATGATTATATACGCGGAGAGCGCGGCAAGCAGGAGCGTCTGGTTAGCATTAATACGCGGTGGTTAATGACTCGGCCGACAGTCGGCGTGGAGCAATTTGTTTGGAGAACGAGGGACATTAGGCACTGTGACGTAGGAAATTCGTTATCCTGACGGATACGGTTCCCATTGGAGACGACGCTCTTCGGGCCTCTTCGGGGTTTCGCGGCTTTGTATTTATTTTTCTGTTTTTTTGTGTTTCCAGTGCTAATTTTCCTCTCAATCACCGCACTGTAGGTGGACGGAAGCAGAACAAAATGGACAAGTATTTACATAAAAAGGCTTCATTAGAAGGGAATAACATTTGGAGGGCTTTTGTGAGTGTCTGACAAGAGCGCGCCAGGATTTATGTGGCGGCGCTAATGAAAAAGATAGCACGAGTGTCATCCAGTCCGCCACTGCAATGATCCAATAATACAGTATGTGTTAAGCAGCCTGGCGAAAAGCTGCTTCTAATAGCCATGATCACACTGAAGGGCCATTATGGGGTTATCAACACCGCATTAATTCCCCACATGGCCGCCGAGATTTACGCCGCCGCCACTCGCCGTCTTATTAAGTCCAGAAGAGGTGCTTCTGCCGATTTGCGCACGAGTGCAAACATTTGGAGGAGGCCGAATTAGCCAGACGTTCGCGGATTTGGAATCGGCCCGAGGGAGGGTGGAATGTCTTGGCTGCGTTTCTGCCGTCTCACAGCCTTTTCTTCCGCCTATGCTTAAAGGCATTTCAGACGAAAAAAATAAAAAGAAGAAGAAGAAGAAGAAGAAGAGGCAAAACCGCTATGCTAATGGTGAGACAGCAAACAAAAATAAATAAATAAAAAAAGAGAAGTGGAGCACATCTGCGGACATGGAACGGTCCCTTATGGTTAGCTAATGGGCCAGAAATAATGGCACGCCCTCGACAAGTAGAAAACAATAAGATCCATTGAGTTGGCGACACGAACAAGAGAGAAAATTCAAACTTTCTAAACATATGAGCCATATATGGGGAATACAGGCTTTTCCCATTGTTAGCTTTGGAAGTTGCAGTGTGGTTTAAGAAAAACAATTAAATGGTGATGATGAATAATTAAATGGGTGTGTTTAATATCATTGATTAATTGAGTTGCTAATTGGTCAAGAAATGTTGGATATCTATTGCTTATGTAGCTAATGTAGCTAATATAGCTAGCAAAACAATAAGCTTACTTAGCCTGTTACCAATCTACCAATGTCAAAAACAAACGTTAAGTTAAACAAACCAAAATACTCAAATACATACTGGTTTCTGAGGCTGGTAACTCTGATAAAAAAAACTTTCTTTCCTGGGGTGGTCCTGATGAGTGCCATATTCATCATTATAATGTTTTTCAAGGTTTTTGCAGTGACTGCACTTGAGGATAAGTTCAGAGTATCGTTCAAAGGCATAATATGGATTAAAGATTAGAGCATTACTCAAATAAAGAAGTAGAGCTATTCACTGTATACCTGTAACTCTACCTCTTCACTACTTTACTTAAACTGATGCTCTCAAACACTTTATTAAGAGACAAGAAATTCAAGTAATTAACTCTTGATGAGTTCAGCACAGCTGTTAACTGAAAGCCTGAATTCCAGGTGACTCTACCTCATGAAGCTGACTGAGAAAATCCAGTAGAGATGTGTAAAACTGATCATCTAAGCAAGAGAACCTAAAATACTGTATAAAAACATATTCTGGTTTATTTAACACCGTCTTTGTTTGCTAAATAATTCCATAAGTTTTTCTTCATAAAAGAAAAAGTACATGTCAAAAAATTTTTAATTTTAAATTAAAAAATGCATCAAAATTCTATAGAGTGCTAGTCCACTTTCAAACTGGACCACAATGCATGGGCCTGGGTTTGGGTCCAGTCTTGGTTCTGTCACTTAAGCTAAAACTGAAACTGTGTTTTTATTTGGGTGAAAACTCCCACTTTATGGTTTTAAATCCACTTTCAAACTGGAACACAATGACTTAAGTGTAATTCATGGTCCTGGGTCGCAGGTTCGATACTTGCTCTAGCCTCTCTCTGTCTTTAAGGAACTTGGTGGAATTTGGGTTTCCTGTACGTTTGGGTTTTCTCCAGGTATATCGGTTTCTTCCCACCAAACAAAACCAAACCAGTAGGTTAATTGGCTTTGCTAAATTGGCCCTTGAAAAGGGTGATACCCTAAAATGGACAATTGCTCTTTTTGTGGTGTATTCTTCCCTTACACTCGTCTCCAGATGCTGTATTTCTACCAACAGAGATAGAATCTTATTGTACATATAACCAACATGCTAGGTCTATTAAACACTAGCAATATAATAATTAGACTAAGTTGTTAACTATAATGTTAGACTAAGACTCCTCTTTTTAAGGATTTAAGGCTTAAACCAGGTTGTAGATGTCCAAAACACAATGTATAAGATCTTAGAATATGGTTATCATAAGAAATACAGAAGATAGAGGCGTATTTTTAAGCTAATAATGGGAAAAAAAAGAAAAAATGCCTGGTTTTTCTCCTATTAGCAGAAAAACAGGGCCAAGCATTCTTGTGGCAGCAAGCGCAATTTAAGGGGAGAGTTGAAAGCAATTCACAGCCATTAAGGATTGCAGTGCTCAGTTCTCCAAAGGAATGAGAGAGCACCAGGGAAAAAAGACCCCGAGCCTGTTAATTCCTTTTTAAATCACCACTATTTCATCCGGCCCCCTCTTCATGCGGCGAGAGCCTTTACAACGATCATGTCCCTAAATCAAACAGCATCGGCTATAAACCTCAATTTCACCCAACACGGATTTGATTTGCATTCGCCTTTTATGTCTGCGGCATACAAACGTCAGGAGACGTGTCTATACGTTCCCCGAGATACGTCCTCTGAAAGCGCGTGGACCCGTCTATTAACCCCTTTTAATCCGTTCACAACGGGACTTTTCTTTCTGACGGTGCGTTTTTATCATCTTCTTTGTTTCTGCTATTGGAAGCGAGACTGTGGATCAATAATACAGAGCAAAACTGTAACAAGTACAATTGATTTGCGTCATTCACTCCCTTTGAAATAAAGGCACAGCGAGGGGCTAAACTGGCTCTTAAATCTTAAAAAATGATGGGCAATTAATGCACGTCAAAATTTTTATTTTAAAAGATAAATTGAGATGGTGCTTTAGAGTCATTGCACTACAAAGTAATGCAACAGAATTTGACTCAATTGCAACTACAGTTTTATCAGTATTAACACAATAAGTTTCATTGGTCCTACAGTAAAACCCTGTGGAACACCACACTACAGTTTCTGCACTACAGTTAATTCTGTGGATAAATAAGCTATTGAGTTCACTGATCGGCTCTCTTTTTGTTTATTTTCCTCTGTTTAAATCCTGTAGGATAAAATACTGCATTTTGAAGAGAAAGATATGATATGTGATTGTTGTATTTGTATATGTTTGGATTATAAGTCTATCTTACTGTGTATATACAGTAAATAATGGCTTGTTTCAGTCTTATTATTGAAAAGTTTGAAAACATCTATGCTTAAGACCTCCTTAAAAATCATTAATAATCAGTTATAACACATACTTAGAAAGAGCATCAATGACCTGTTGTTTGCCAAATAGTGAACCCACAGCCGTCTATACTGTTGGCCTTTCTACATATGTGTTATAACTGATTATTAATGCTTTTTAAGGCATTTAAAACCTAATTAGTAACCATTTATAAACTAATTGTAAACCATTTATAAACCCTTTATAAAGGTAGTCTTATTTTGAAGTGGTACCGATATATCTCATCCGTACAGTCATCATCTCCAAACAGCAGATTGAGCTTTTGAGAGAAAAAACTGGCTCTCCAACAAAATCCAGACACTAATTAGACATGTTCGGGATTTCCAGAAGCACAACTGAGCAGATTTCTACAATGTCACCACAATTTATTACAAACCAGAACTTGGGAAGATGCTCTGCCACGTACTCAACACACCGCTGTCACAACTCCAGAATGCTAATTTACACAAGAGACAATCAATTTACGAGCTTTCACATATGGTCCACAGACCCTCAACTACTGGAGCCATAGTGAAAAAAAAAGTAGATTAAAGTATCATAAGCATTAATATGCTATAGTGCACTAAAGTGTTCTTGCAGCCACATTATTATTAATCAGTATATATATATATATATATATATATATATATATTTGTACTTATTATACTGTAATTACAGTATAAAAATAGTAGAAGAAGCGTACCTAAATTGTGCTAAGTGTACTTAACTATACTAAAACAGAACTATTTTAAATATACTTTAAAGTATATTTTAAAATATATTTAAAATATATTTTTTTAAACATACATAAATTACTTCATGTATGTAACCCCATATACTAAATATACTTAATATACTAAATATATATATACTAAATATACTAAATATATATATATATATATATATATATATATATATATATATATATAATACATTTAATGATTAGAGTATTACAGCTCAAGTATCACTATTATTATAGACCAGGTTTATTAGGAATGTACTAAGAATTGATTGATGTTAAATATATGTGATCCATTTACATTACAGTACAAATATACATGCTTCTTGTTCCTGTCTTTTGTAAGTAGCACACTTCTAGTATACATTGTTGGGTATAAAAGTATATTTTATTTTATTTTATTTTATTATACTGCACTACAATGTTTACCTGTTACAAATTTTAATTTTAATTTACTTTTAAAAAAGTTACGATACATTGTATTTTAAGTGAACTACTGTAACAGTTGTTTTTACACACTTTGCTTAAAAATATATAAAAGTATATTTAGAAATAAGTATTTTAGAAGTATATTTTTATTTAAAATACACTATATTGTTTATTTTTAAACATTTGACGAGAGCATAATATTAATGTACTTTTAATATATTTAGGTAAGTACATAAATCATTTCTCAATATATTTTAAGTACAAATAAGTTATTTTTCCATCCTGTAGACGTTTCAGATCATCTTAAGCTGAAGACGTCTGTCATCCAGTGTCGACTGCGGGTGAAACGTGCACAAAAGCAAGTCCAAATGTACGATCGTAAACTAAACCCATACCAGAACCTTGAGGAACGCCGCTTTGGATTTCAGCTGTGTTACGCGGAATAAATCCCGCCCCCACTAAAGCACAGAGCCAGAGAAGCTGCGCTTGATGTTTGACAGCTGTGTGCTCAGGAGTGCCACATAAAACAAAAAGTGCTGCTTTCTTTTATTTAGCCTTGGAATTTCTTCAGAGGAAAAGTGCTGAAAAAAAGATTGTTGTTTTCTAGTTTGTTTAAGTGCTCCCTATTGAGGCTGTCATTTCTAGGGCATGAACCGAGACTCCAAGCATGCATTTTAGAGATGTTAACAGGTTCTACTTTGAATGTGGCTTTGTTCTCAGCTCTGATTTTTCTGAAATATAGACTCTTCACAGGTTTTGCTGTGAATACAAATTAGTCCCAGCGCTTTTAGCTCAACGGTTCGGCGTAAACGGTTAGTATTCACAGAAGCGTGGAGTTGAATTGGATTCTCCTGGGTTCTTATGGGTTTCTCACACATGGATTAGTGTAGGGCTAAACTGGGCTTTGCTGGTTCGGAACAAGCCATCAGCATGTGATTAGTCGGGAGGAGACTGAGGAGTGGGGAGGGAACTTGGAGAACTTTCTGGCTGGAGCTCTGAGTGATGCAGCTTGACATGCATCTTGCCATCAGCTGCTGGAGCCCTGAGAGAGAGCACAATCAGCCTTGCTCTCTCTGGATGGGCTGGGTGGGTACAGTACAGTACAGTAGATGGCGCTCTTCTTTCCCCTTATCACTCCTAGGGTGATGTGGATCAGCACAAGGTTGCGTCTGTGAGCTGATGTATCAGAACCCAGTCGCTGTGCTTTTCTCTGAGCGTCCAACATATTGAACTCTTAGTTATGTTGCCTGGGAAACGACACTGTGAATTTGCAGGTCTTTTAGAGCAATAAGAAACCCAAATCCCCATCGCTGGTCCATGGTTAGTCCCCCTCAGACCACCGTAGGTAGGTGATACAACGGTGTCTTTCCGTTAAAAGATGCACAGACACAACTGTCTGGTCATGTAATTGACACATGCACAATTCCAATTGGCTCCAGCCAATTCTCATACTATACTCAGCAACCGGGGCGTTGGCATAAGTGAATTGTCAGTTCCTGTAGATGATGTTCTGGACATATTTGTTGGAAAATTTGGCAAGCGCTGAAATCTCAACTACTTTGACAAAGGCTAGACGACTGATTTAGTGATTATGGAGTGGTCAGTACCTACCAAAAGCCTGCAACACCCCGTTTGCCGAGTATATTATGCGAATCAGCCTGCGCTTCTTGTACCAATACCGCGGTTCCTGAGTACAATATGGGAATTGACTTAACACCTACTTGTCCCAAGACCCCGGCTGCAGAGTACAGTATGTGCTGCTTGTGCCAATACCTTGGTTGCTGAGTATAGTATGGGAATTCGCTCAAACCGTTGTGCCAATACCCCGGCTGCAGTGTATAATATGGGAATTGGCTCAAAATGCTTGTGCCAACACGGCAGTTGACAACTATAGTAAGGGAATCGGCCTACTCTACTTGCGCCAATACCCCGGCTGCTGAGTATAATATGGGAATTGGCTCAAAATGCTTGTGCCAATAGATTGGCTGCTGAGTATAATATGGTAATTGGCTCAAAATGCTTGTGCCAATACCCCAACTGCAGTGTATAATATGGGAATTGGCTCAAACCGCTTGTGCCAACACGCCAGTTGACAACTATAGTATGGGAATCAGCTGCGCTGCTTGTGCCAATACCCCGGCTGCTGAAGATAATATGGAAATCGGCTCAACACCTGCATTAGCTAATACCCTGATTGTTGAGTATAATATGGGAATCGGCTCAAACTGCTTGTGCCAATACATCAGCTGCTGGGTATAAGCCAAGGCTAGCAAACACCAATCACTTGAGCCCAGGCCGCTTGAGGATCTGTTGGATCTACACACTGCCAGCAGGAGAGGAAAAAGAGGATACAATTTTAAAACTAAGCATGGCCAGTTTCTGCTTAATCCCCCTGTTGTGTGCTGTAGGCTTGGAAGTAAAGCTCATCCATCCTAATACTCGTGGATACGTAAACAGTACACTCAGGAAAGAGGGCCATCTGTGAGTTTTGGTGGGGGATTGCTAAAAGACAGCTCGCCCTTAATCATCATATGCACTGAGAACCAGCGAGCGCCACGATCTGTAAACTATCACAAGGACGAACCGGGGAGGGACTGTGGGAGGGACGTCTCTCACATGAAGAGAAGCTTAAAAAGAAAAGGCCATAAAGAGGAAATTTAAAGGAGAACTCCAGAGTAAAATGGACTTTTGTTGTAGTAAAACATGATAAAAAAAAAGGTATAACCTTTGATGAATAACTAGCACACCTCCGTTCTCCCACAGCGTTCAGAGATCCAGAAATTTTAACAGTTTGTCCAACAAACACCCTTCAGACTGGGTGACATGGGGCATAATTTGCCCTGAAAAATTTGCCCCACTTTGCCTCCTTACTAGAATCCGAGAGGAGAGCCCTGACATTTAAAACGAGGCATTAATAACTTAAAAAAAGTGCACAAGAAGCTTATTAAAAACCACTGTTTTACATTCTATAACACTACTAGCTTCAGCTCCGAGCGCCGCCATCACTGTACTGATAATAACATAGACATAGACATATATATATACATAGACTCCGCATAGGTTAGCAGCCAGCGCCAGGAGTAATGGCGGTTTCTAATAAGCTTCTTCTGCACTTTTTGTTGAGTTATTAATGCCTCATTTTAAATATCTGGATTCTAGTAAGGAGGTGTGGAGCTACTTTGAGCTGGATAACGGTGTAAAAAGTGGGGCAAATTTATCGGGGTAAATTATGCCCCATGTCACCCAGTCTGTAGGGTGTTTGTTGGACAAACTGTTCAAATTTCTGGATCTCTGAACGCTGTGGGAGAGCGGAGGTGAGCTATTCATTAAAGGTAGAGCTGGGCGATTATGGCCAAAAAAAAAATTTGCGATTATTTCACAAAAAAAAAAAAAAAAAAGATTTTTGATTACGATTCGATTTTTCGGATGCTCACCATACAGCGATGACGCTGCAGTTTTTAGAAACGGTAGGATCAGGAATTCCACACCGCTGAGGTAATATTTCCACTGTTTTTTTGTACAAGCTCGGTATGCTTGTCTGTGGGAGGTGATGGTAACCAGGGTAAGATGAAAAAACATTTAAGAATTGAGTAGCGTTTTCGCATATTTTAAATAAGAAAAAAAAAAGTCTGTATATAAAGATGAAAAATCGCGAATACCATTTTAAAAATCGCATTAAAACTGCAATTCGAATAAATCGTGAAAATCGCCTAGCACCAGTGTTGGGCTCGTTACTTTGAAAAAGTAATTAGTTATAGTTACTAGTTACTTCTCCAAAAAACTTTTTAATTGAGTTACTCCACTATAAAAGTAACTAGTTACCAGTAAAAGTAACTATGGTGTTACTTTTGTGTTACTTGCCCCCGTAACTCCCAAGGGCACCCACCTACTCAGAGCTTGTTTCATAAGCCAGGTGTATAGAGTGCACGACAGCAAGGACAACAATCATAGCTTAGGCGGTTATCTCACCCTCCCCTCGCTTGTGACTCACACACACAAAGCGCCTACACACACACACACACACACACACACATTTGCACCATATCTGTATGCGCAAAGTTAAAAAAAATAATAATAATAATTAATTGAGCGGCTAAAATAATGTGCAGTAACAGGGTGTTGGAAATGGTAAAGGTGTTATAGTTACATTATTCCTATCACTGCTCACCAGCACTAATCAAAGGTAAGTACTTTTTGTCATCTTTTTACACCAGGGTTCTGCTTTAAAATAAACAAAATTCACCCAGGTCCAGGTTAGGCACGTACGTCCCAACAGCGATGAGCCGAGAATCCGAAACTGCTGAAGAAGCACCTCAATTAAGTTGGGTATCTCCCAGGACGTTCGCCTTTGAGTCTGCGAATCCTCCAGAGTCGCCCTGAGAGTTCTGCTCATCAACTCTGCCATTCGAGAGAGAGATACCGCCGCCGCCGCCGTCGCCGCCGCCTCAAACGGCTCTGAAATCTCCGCAGGAAGTGTTTGACGGAGTGCGTTCTTAACACCTACAATACTGTCCAAAAAAGGGGAAGAAAAAAGCCCACTACATTCACGTTCACAACAAAGAGCAGCGGGGACTTTTATCTTTCGCTCTGTTTGTTGGAAAAGAGGACACCCGCCCTCCGCAACGTCCTTATTTTACCATCCACACAAAGAAAGAGCACAGGTAGAAATGGTAATCAGTTCCTTTGAGGGGGTAAAGCGTCAGGGATCTTATTTGTGTGGTATGAAAGCAGAAGAAAGGCGAGGCCCCACTTCAGCTTCCCCACTGTTTAGGGGTTTCGAGGCAGGTTTGGGGAAGGTTTGATCTCATCTGGGGATCTGCACCACCTTCAAAAAGAGGAAAAAGTTGGAAACTCTCAGGGAAAAAAGGGAGTTACTGTATGGAAAGTTTATAATCATTCAGGACAACGAGGGACCTTCGAAAAAAAGGAGAGGTTATAATACTATAATGTATAATATATGTTTTATTATGATGTTTTAAGTATAGATGGTTTCTAGTAGGGATGTAATGATGCATCGCAATACAGTTAATAATCGGCACAAATATGCCACGACTAAAATCGATTGCAGGCAGATATAGAACTATACTACGGAATATTAATTTATATTTATATAAATGTATATATTTTTATTTATATATATATATATATATTTATGCATATTTATTTAATTATACAATTATTCACAATTTTATTTGGGATTTCTTTTGTGCATTTTTTTATTTTACGTACAAAAAGAAATGCGAAGCATTGTTTTTGCATAAATTGCATCCTACCTGAGAAATAAAAGAGGATTCTTTACTTTAATAAGAAAAAGAAAAGATGTGCAAACCACAGCATAATGTGTGTTCAGTTTGATTTTGTGAACAATTTACAACACAGCCGGACACAGCACCGCCCACTGTTAAGCATGGTGAAGGTAGCATCATGCTTGAGAAGGGCCTATCTATCTTTATTAACAAATATATAACTAAATGCATTATAATGCATGTATTTGTGATACTTGCAGCATTAGTTCAGCCTAGTTCATCTTTAGTGATGCAGTGTAGTGTATGATTGGCGTGTTGTTTAGTTAGTAATCCATGCAACAATTTTATTTAACTTTATGAAGATAACAACATTAGTGTTTATAGTTACTTAAACTTAGAAGTGTGTTTTTCTACAGGAAGTAAAAATATAAAAAAAAAATAGGTGCATTGATTCTATTACTAAAATATATGGAATTTGGCTCATAATTTGGGCAAATGTGTTTTTTTAGATTATCTTTTTGATTAGATAATGATGTAGATTTTAGATTTTTATTATTGTTCTACTAAAAAAAAAAAATAATTAAACCCTGGTCACATTGGGAGGGCCCAGATTTTAGTATCTATAAATAATAATTGTTAATGTTTGTAGATCTGTATGTGTAATATTCACAGCATATAAATACATAAATTATAAAAAAAAAAAAAAAAAAAAAAAAAAATTATATATATATACATATATGTGTGTGTAAAATGCCTAACAAAATTTTAATGCTATGAAAAAATTGGGTAAAAAAAAAAATATTGATTATACTGAACCTGAGATAAGAAACCGTTTTTATTTTTTATCTTTATTATTTTTTTTAAGGCTTAACTAATCATTTATCAAAAGGGAATGATTAAAAAGACAATTTCGAGTTTTTTTTTTTTTTTTTGCATTAACAACAACAACAACAAAAAAAAATCCTTTTAGGAGTCCTTGGGCAAGACTCCTAAAACACTAAAACAGGAATAACCTCGCGAGTCACTCTGGAAAAAAAAGAGCATCAGCTAAATGCCACACATATAAAATGTAAATATAAATGTTACTCTGATATAACACTGATTTTTTCTACTTTTTATGTCTAAATGCAATTTTTTCATGAACAAAGCCCCGCAGCAGGAAGCATCTGGCAACCATTAACACAGACGTTTTCTTTTTGTTGGTGAAAACACTTTTTTTAATACAAGATTCCAACATACAGTGTCTAGTGGCATAAATTAATCAATGCTATTGAACAATGAAAGAAAAACAAATGCATTTCGTATGCATTCTCCGTATTACTCCGCACTCGAGCGTTTATTCCACCCGCTCCTCTCGATCGTGAGCTGCGGTAATTAGCTGTAATTGTCGGGTTTCAGCAGAAGTGTGAACGAGCTTCCCGGTTCTGCTTTATTGTTCTGCGTTATCTCTGGTGCTTCGCTGTGCACTAGGGTCCAAACCTCCCACACAGCCCAGGTGTTAAGATTAAGTTTAAATCAACTTAAAACCAGCCGAAAACGAGCAGAACAGTGAAGAACCTCCCGTTTTATTATGCAACACAGGAAGAGAAAAATAAAATTAAAAAAGCAGAAAATAAAAAGCAGGGAAATAAAATGCAATTCCAGTCAATTTCCCTTAAAAAAAATATGATTACATTATAAAACAGACCATCTTTCTGTTTTTCAGTGATCAATTACTAATTTTGTTATCAATAGTACCAAGTTACCAAATTACAGATTTATGAATTCTTCTCCTTGTGTTTGTTTTGCTAAAATAAAAAAATAAAAATTAAAAGAAATGTAAAACATGATTTTAAACAAAAATAAAAGCAAAAACATAACAGAGAAATACAGCCATGAAAGCTGAAGAAGACACACATGGTTTGATTTGACACATTTTCTCATCACCACCATCAAATAAAAATTCAACTCCAGAGAAATTAGCTGAAAATATGATAAAAACAAAAATTTAAAACATTCAATATTTATTGCTGTATTGCAAAAATGAAAAGTTTAGTTGTCCTTTATTTTGTTTCAGTTTCAAAATGAACAGACCAATAGAAATGCTCTAAAATGGTTTAAAACAAAATCTTCAAAAAAGAAATAAATAATATATTTGTTTCTTTTCCAGTGAAAATACTAGGAATGCAAAAAAAAAAAAAAAAAAAAAAAAAAAAGAGCAAACAAAATTATTCAATCAAGAAATCAGATTAGAAAAATGGAGATCATTTTTGATTGCATGATCAAATCAAATTGATAAATATCTTACATTTATTTTGTCTAGCTTTTCATAGAAAAAGCAATTAAAACTACAATTTAGACACGTTTTATCTAATTTGTTGAACACTGAATGTTCCAGCAGACGTACCCACACATTTTTTTTGCTGTAGTTTTATTATTATTATTTTTTGTATTGTATGAAAAGCAAGACAAAATAAATTGAAGTTATTTAATTTAATTTATTTAATTAAGTCTGAAAACTTGCAAAAATAGAAATATATATTCTGCATTCAAAAAAGTATTTTAAATTTTGTTCAGTTTTCATTTTGATCAAAAATGTCTTTTGTGCATTCTAAAAAAAAAAAAAAGATTTTAAGGTTAAGTTTTTTTTTATCTCCTGCAAATTAGATTTTTGCATCACAGCAATACTTATCATTTGTTCTGTGATAAACAGGCATGTTAACGCTATTGTATTGTGTTTTATATTAGTTTCACACTGTTCCGTGCTACAACTCGTGAAAGTGAGGCAAAATAAAGCGTATAAATGAATAAATGAGTTGCATAAAACAAACAAACAAAAAAACCCACATCTGAACATTTTTTTTCGTTAGCTGCTGAACACCATTTCACATTTTGCATCTTTGGTTTTTTATCTAAAAGTAAATTTTGCCAGGCAGATTAAAATTACAGTAGAAGTTTGTAAGAGTGGAAAGACGAAGCTTCACTACATGAGACTGATTAGTACAGAGTGCGATTTTTTAAAAGAACAAAAAAAAATAATATGAACTTTTATTTATATATAAAAAAAAGGCCACTAAAGAAAAGGCAAAAATGAACTAAATTCTAAAATTTAAATCTACTTTTTTGATTGAAGCAATGAAAAAAAATTAATCCAACATTTTAAAAATGGAAATAACAAAAAATATATATATTTTTTTGTTATTCGTTATATTTCGTGATTTATGACTCTGAGGCTAAAAAAAAACAATGTAAATATGCATGTAAATTATTATGTAAAAATGTATGCAATTTATTAAATTATAAAAAAGGCCACAAAATAAAAGGGAAAAAAATCGAAAATGTAAATCTATTTTTTTTAAAATAATGTAACAAATTAACATAAAACTGAAGATTTTTACGCAGCGGTTGTAATTTTACGGATTACAGATTAGCTCATGGAGGTAGAGAAAATGATGACACTGCTGTTTTTTATTTGCTGTAATTTTTTGCCCGCATTCAATCAACCATGTAAAATAAGAGAACTAAAGTGAACTAAAACAAACGTACTAAATTCTATTATATATATTTCTCTTGTTCAAAGCAAAAAGGTGCTAAATATTAGTTATTAATTAAACCCATTGCAGGAGCTCAGTAGGCCTCACTGGTAAAACCAAAAATTTACATACATAAAAAATAACACATTAACCAGCTAATGTGAATTAATTTGCCGTCAGACACTTTATTACAAACAGAAACCAGTGAATTTCAACAGATGCAATCAATATATCGGGGTAAATGGAAGCATTCTGAAAGTCGATTACAATAAAAAGCAAATCCATCAAAAGAAAAAAATAAAATAAAATAAAATTCTAGGCTACATTTATAACATGCTGCGGCTAAAGCTTCAGAAACTAAAAGAGCTCACACAAAATAATCAAACAATCATTAAAAATAATGGAGTTTATCCACATTAGTGTTGATTGGGGTTGATTTCTTTCCTAAAATAAAAGTCCCCCCATGGAAAAAGTCAGTTTTTACTTACATTTCTGATCTGAATACTAAAAACTGTGCCGCATCTTATTATTATTATTATTATTATTATTATTATTGCAAAGGGTCACTTCAAAAAGCAAAATTCAGAATCAATTCGGTGAATAAATTATAAACGTGGCGTGACGCAGTTTGTGAAATAAATTTGGGAATATTTAGTGTAAATCGCTCATTCTTTTTATATGCATTTTAGAAAACCAAAAATTCAAATTATTATAAATGAACAAAACATGATTATTTTTTCCCTGTGTATGAATCTGAGGCTTTAAAAAAAGGTTGGTTTTTAATATGTTCAAAAATAGAAAACAAAAAATGGCACAATTTTTAAGTTTGCATTAATATATACTTTTAAAATTTACCTTTAAATTTTTTTTTTTTAACTAAAAAAAGTGATAAACGCTCTTTTTCAGACTTTACTTTTGAAAAACGTACTTCATCCCACGCTCTACATCACTGGTTGCAGCAATTTAGCAACATTTTGGAAGGAAAAAAATCGGCCACTTCAGCTCTTTAGGGCTCTTTAGAATAAGTACGATTTACGCAATAAATTATTTTCAGGAACTTTTATGTCAAAGCAACTTAAAAAAAAAAATTGTTTTTTTCTTAATTTACATTATTTAATTTTAGCATAAATGTACAGGAAAATGATGACAACCAACTTATTTAAAATTTTCCGCCTCAGTTTCATACGGAAAAATAAATTTTTAAAACTTTTTTTTTTTCTGATTTAGGATTATCAATTGAGTATGAAAAAAAAATAAACGATATACTAATTTTGCATCATTTTTGTCTGTATTTCTGTATTACTTTTTTTTTAGTTTTCTTTAGCACCGCTAACGTAATCGTTTCCAGACCCTCAAAAATTAAGGTATTAAAAACTAAAAAACTAAAAAAAAAAAAAAAAAAAACTAAAAATGAGAACGAATACTGTACACTAAAAAGATGAAGAAATGCCTAAGCTAAGCTCTTACAAATCGCAATACACTATTTATTTATTTATTTATTGTTCTTCTTAATAAAACAATTTTGAGGTTGTATCAAAAACTTCATAAAAAATTAGACTGTGATTTTTAATCAACCCTTTATTTTTTTTGTTCGTTTTTTGTATTTTATTTTTTTGTTTAATGAAATCAAAAATCTTCGACCTTTTTTCTTTTTAACCGTCTGACTTTTTCCCAGCCGTCTCAGCTCCGCCCACTGTATCGTTTCTGGTTCCCGGATTGTGAATTTTAGTACAGATATTTATTTTAATAATTATAGAATCTGATATATTTTTTCCACCTCTCTCCATAAACTTGAGATCGAGAGAGTCACTACATAAAAAAATAATTATACCCCTTCTTTAAAACAAACTGTAGCCCCGCCCCCGTCCCCGCCCCCTCCCGCTCCAACCCCTATATTTGATGTACACACTTCTTGGACTATAAATACAGAATTATATCCACAGGCAGAATATTATTTACAGAAGACACTTGCTGCATTACCACCAAGGCAAAAAATGGCATTCAACTGCAAATATAGTATGACCGATACATTTAATAAATGTTTAGAGGATGGTTTAGTTATCAAAATCTTCAGTCTTTATTTTCAGTTATTTTGTGTCAATCCAAGGCATACACTCCATAATCATTATTGAAGAGTTAAAAACAAAAAAAAAATAAAAATAAAGAACAATACAAACCAAAACATTTTAAAATAAGAAAAAATAAAAGTAATCTGAAAGCCTAGCTGAGATTGGGCCTTTTGAGCCTTTTAAATCATATGAGCAAAGCTGACTGAGCAGGTTCTGATTCTGACTGGTGCCGAATGCTTGCGGTGAAATTTGTTTTATATATATATATATATATATATATATATATATATATATATATATATATATATATATATATATATATATATATATGTTATGAGTTTGCCACATTTCTGATTCGCCTGATTAGCGTTCCCTTCAAACTAAAAACCAACATGTCATCTAACTACACACACAAAGCTCAAACTCTGGTTCCAGGCCTCTCTTTTCTTTGTTTTAGTTCAATTTTTCCGAATAAATGCAAAGTCAGAATACAACAGAAGCGTTTTTCTTTACAGTAGATCATCGCTCACGTACATATCGTACGTATCTGTGATTTCCCGTTAAGATCTCCAAAAATCTCCAGCTCCAAAAACGTTACAGGACCGAAACGAACGCTCTCTAAAAACAGCCAGAATTTACCCATCGACCCAAGTGACTTATTTTGATTATTATTCATATTATTATTATTTTTTTTATTATTCTTATTTCAGGGCACAACACCAAAAAGATTTGCTTCGTAGAATCTTTCAGATTTACTTTAAAACTTATGAAGAAAAAAACAAAAGCAGAACAAACCTTTCCAATATACAAAAAGGTTCTATCTCTCTCTCTTAATCGAGCTTTTTGGCTACCTCTTGTTATGCTCATCTTTACTAGACGTGAATAAAGATAAAAACAGTATAATTAAATGTTAAAAGGCGAACTGTATTGAATCGAAACAGACAGCCTGTAATCGTCTGCACGGCTGTTCAAGTTCCTCTAGGTCATCATCAGGTTTTTCTCCTCATTCATAGAATGTCCCTACGAAACACTCTCTCTCTCTCGCACCTGCAGTCAGTTTACTTATTGTCTTTATGTATTATTCAAAAACACAAGAACGGTTCAGTTCAGAAGATAAAAAGAGGGCTGTTAGGCAAGTAGTTTTGATTCTGAAGTCAGTCGGAAAGAAATAGAAAGAAACGATAAAACAACAAAAAAGCCCATCTAGACACAAAAGCGCTAGGATTGGAGGGCACATCTCCCAACTGTTCAGCAGTAGCCAGAGTAGTCAAGAGGCTGAGGTTGCTCTTGGTGTCCTTTGCAGACTACCTAGGTACATCCCCCACCCTCACCCTCATCCTCACCCTCATCCTCACCCTTTCCCCAAAAGTCCAGTCCAATTTTTTTGTTTCATTTTTTCGATTTTTTAAAGAAATTACTCCCAACCCTCCCGTCGCATTGTCCCAAACTGTGGAGCCCCTCCAACATCCAAAAATGCAAAGAGACAACAATGGAGTTGGAACTGCACAAGTTCCTAGTCCTCCACAACCGGAGGGATCAGCAAACATTAGGGTGGCACGTAAGGGGGTGGGGATCTGTAGGGGGTCATGTTCTTGGGGCGAGACCCTTTACCCTCCATGGGAGTGGAGAAGGGTGGAGGAGGCTGGTAAGGAGGTGCATTAGGGTCCTCATCTTGTAGGCCTGTGTACTCGCCCATCAGGTCCTGGTTTAGAGGCGTTGTCTCTGGAATGGGCATGTTTGGGTACTCAGGTGGCGGAAGAGGAGGCTTCTCCTCTTGAAGGATAAGGGGCATGCTGGACGATGGAGGGGGCTTGGAATCGTCAAGTTCATCCGCGAAAATGATGGGCACCCCTTTCTTGATGAACGTCGCCTGGTCTTCAATGGTAAGCTTGCCCTTGCGCTTCTTGCGATAGCAAATCATGGCAATGATGCCAGCGATCAGCAGAATTGCCGCAACAACCACAGCTGGTATGACCGTGTGAAGGTAAACGTCGTCGGTGCTCTGTCGCCCGGCTCCCACGGCAGGAGTAACTGCTGGAGGAAACGTGTCTGGGATCTCTCCTGGGGGAACGAACATGTAGTTGAGACAACTTCCGGTTCCTTTGATGGTGATGTTGATGGGTCTGAACTCCGGCTCCATGGCATTGTTGAACGTCTGCGACGGCCTTCCGTCAGCATCGGAGATCCGTCGACTCATGGCCTGGATCTGCTCCTTCGGGCACGGGTGCTGCTGGAGGCTGTTGTTGGTCCACTCCACTACAATTGAACCCTTGGTGATATTCCTCAGAGTGATTGAACTAGAATTGCGATCGCCAAACGAATAGGCCAGCTTCTTGACGAGAAGGATCTTCTTGTGGACGTCATTAGTAACAGAATGAGGTTCCCCTTGGAATCGGGCAGCGAACAGGACTGGTGACTTGAAGTTGTTTCCAAAGCGATTCACCCGGACCTCGAAGGCATCCGTCGTGTAAAGACCACCTTTGTCAGTTGCCTGCATGAAGTACTCATGTTTGCCTACATGCTGCCAGTCAGGTAATCCATAAAGCAACTGACTTGTGCTATTGAACTGAATCCAAGAGTCTTCTCCCACGACGTCGTTGTTTCTCCTCAAGGTTAGTCTCAACTTGTCCGTTGTACCATCTTCTTTGTCGAAGAATGTGTCCGATGGAATCTTCACTTCAAAGTACGTGCCGATGAATGCCTTCACCTGATCAATTGGGTTACGCAACTCTGGTCTCACATTATCACTTGGGAGAACAACTGAGGGGGTGGTGCGTCTGGGCGGCTTGGGTGTGGTCGTCTTAGGCTCTCTTGGCACTGGAGTGGTCTTGGGTTTCCTGGGCTTCTTGGTTGGTTTCCTTGTAGTTGGTGTTGCTGGAGTTACAGAAGGACCAACAACCACTGTTCTGGTCATTGTAGGCTGAATAGCAATTGTGCTGGTGGTGTCCATAATTTTTGTTGGTTGAGGGGGCCCAATTGTGGGAGTGTGGGCAATCGATTCTCTGGCACGTTGAGTAGGTCGCACAGGCAATGGTACAGGACCTCGCATAGGAGGTGCAGAAGTGTCCGAAGCTGGTCCAAACGATGGTGACGTAGGTGTGGGCACAATGCGGGTGGCCGGCTCAGGGTACGTTGTCGGAGGAAGCAAAGAGGGCACGGGTGTAGGAGTGTTGTTAAGCTGCCGCCGGACTCTTTTCGGTACGTGAGGCTTCTTGTTAGCAATGTGCCACCCAACAACAGGGTATCCCAACTGTGCTGACATTGTCCCTTCCTTTGCAGGAACCTGAACGCTGCTGATGTTGGGAATGTTGCTTTGATCCAGGGCACAACCCAGTTTCCAGGATAAGAGAGCACCGTTCTCCACTACCTTCTTGGCATTTCCTGGTCCAGCCATAAAAGCGGACATGTCAAACAAACGGTTGTTGACAACAGGCAAGATCTTCATGTGCTGGAGCCCCACCCCTGAGAACTTTTTCATCTTGGCCAAAAGCTCCACTCTCTGCTTGGAACTCATCTTGGTAAGATCCGCATCCAGGATGACGGTGAGCACGGTGACGGGCTCTTCGTTGCCGCAGACGAAAGGTTGAGAATCGTTGATGTCGGACTGGACTGCCAACTGAATGGGATCAGTGTCAGCATGTTCCTCTGGATGAACCTCAATGGAGAATACATCTGGGCTCTGGGATACACGACTTGAATTCGTAATGGAGATGGATATGTAATGGACACCCTTGTCTACCTCCAGAGGAAGTCCTTGAAGGGTGCTGCTCATTGGTTCCCAGTGTAACCATGCTGGTAGGGTGTCTTTGCCTGCTTCCGTAACCTAGAAAGAAATGAAAAGAAAGAAAAAAAGAAATCAATTACGACAAGATAACTATAAAAATGGACAGATACCAGAACTAAAACTAATACAAAGCTATAAAAAATAAGATTTTAATGAAATGTGTAAAGTGTGTAAGTTTTGAGTCTTTTCAACATAAGATGCACTAAAGCAGCTAAAGGGCACATAGTTACGCATCTATGGAGCATAAATTCTGAAAAACACATTACTTATAATCCAACCATGTTTACAAACGCTAGGTAATTAAAAGTGTGCTACTTCTCAGTAGTTTAGCCATCGCCGGTCACACTACTGAAGAGATGATGTTCAATGAGCCCTCACAGTCAGAAAATGCGTAATAATGAATCAATGTAAAGTGATGGTACATTAAAATAAACAAACTGCACTACAAATATAAAAACGTATCTTCTGCTTCCAGTGCCTTAATCTGGTGGCTAATAAATCCTGGATGATAAATAATGTAGAGACGATGCTCCCGAGACAGATCATTAACGCTCTAACCAGTACACTGCAGTCGCTGGGGGAGCGGCGGCGGCGACGGCGAAAGCAGCTGGGCTTTTTATTTCTGCCCTTAAGCTTTCGAGCTTCGAGAAGCGAAGCATCGTCCGACACGCCTTTCGGTGCCTCGTCGTTTACGGGGACGTTTTCATCATCCGTTGTGATCCTAAATGCTGTTTTCCAATCAGTGCACACCAGCGACTACCCACCAATTTGTTCACGTAGAAAGATATTAATAATTCAGGTGGGAGTCTAATTATAGGCTGATCCATAATCCAGTTGATGAATAGTGTGCTTAAAACACCAACATCGCTGCGCTGGGAAAAAAGGTTCAAGCCCTGTGCAGGTGCCATTTCCAAGGATTAAAAATAGACCGGAGACAGAGCTATCATTTAGAGGATCGTATTAAATCCGGGAACGCTGGGAGTTATTGTTTACGCTCCATTACAAAACAAACTACAGTTGAGTGTGCTATTTATTCTGATTTTTCTATTCGCTCAGTGATCCCTAGACACATTTTGAGTCACTACAATGACAGTGTTTCCACTCCATACTATATTTTACATGCTCAAAGTGTTATTCAATGCTTTAGAATTTTATGCCGTAAAATATATTTGCAAAACTCTGCAAAAAAACAGACAGAGAAACAAATGCAATGTCCCAAAATCCAAGTTTCCTCTGCTAACGGCCCTAGCCAGGCCTGAAAACACTGTGGAAAGACATTATTCCCCATTGCTATTTGGTCTCAGGTTTAAATATGTATAGTACTAGGTTAAGTTCAGAAATCAATATTTGGTGGAATAACCCTGGTTTTTAAAATCACAGTTTTCATGCATCTTGGCATCATATTCACCTCCACCAGTCTTACACACTGCTTTTGGATAACTTTATGCTGCTTTACTCCTGGTGTAAAAATTCAAGCAGTTCAGTTTGGTGGTTTGATGGTTTTTGATCATCCATCTTCCTCTTGATTATATTCCAGAGGTTTTTAATTTGGTAAAATCAAAGAAACTCATCATTTTTAGATGGTTTCATTTTATTTTTCCTGAGCTGTATGTCCTTAGATTCAGGTTTAAATTTAGAACTGCACCCTAATACTGTATACGCTCCTGAAACCAAGAGCAAGAAATCAGCATAAAAAGCGCATTGCCAAAACCCATAAACTCACTGACATTTAAGCTACCAGAGTTTCCACACTGATGATTCATGCAACCCACTCTGAAGAAAGCGAAGCCTCTGCCAAAGGCGAGCCTTTCTTGAATTAAACGAGAAAATGTTGAAAAATGAGAGGAGGAAAAAAAAAGTGAGAGTCAGAAAAACTAACATGGCGACGAAACAAAACATCTGGGTTTTAAACTCTTACAGGCCTTGCTTTTATTTTTAGATTCCAGCGGCTGTGATGGAAAGGGTTTGAGGAATGGGGCAGGGTGGGGGTTCCCTGAATATGTCCACTCTGTGGTCCTAACCTTCACAGTTCGATCTTAAAGAACATAGAGCTATATTGGGGCTGTAAGATGAATGATTGTATAGTCATGTCATTGCTATTATTATTATTGTTGTATGATAAACACACATTACCCAATTGAGGCAGAGGGAGGCAGAGCTGGCAGAGGAAGAGCAAGGTGGAGTAAGGTTAAGCAATATATAGCAAGCCAGAGGAAGGTAAAGTGAGGTAGAGCTAAACCAGAGGGAGGTAATAAAGACTTAGAGCATGGTAGAGGAAGGTAGAGTGAGGTAGAATGAGCCAAAGTGAGGTAGAGGGAGGCATAGGGTATAGAGTGGTATAGTTAGTAAGTATAGATAGGTAAAGTTAGGCAGAGTAAGGCAGAGTGAGCCAGAGGATGGTAAAGTGAGGTAGAGTAAGTAAGGCAGAGTGAGGTAAAGTAAGTTAGAGCGAGAAAGAGTAAGATAGATCGAGGTAGACTAAGGTAGCCAGAGCAAGGTGAAGCGAGGTAGAGTAAGGTAGAGCAAGGTAAATTAAGGCAGAGTGAGGTAAAGTAAGGTAGGTAGAGTAAGTTAGCCCGAGCAAGGTAGAGTGAGCCACAGGAATATATAGTAAGTCAAAGTAACAAAGAGGAAGGCAGAGTGAGGTAAAGTCAGGTAAAATAAGGTAGTGTAGGACAGATAAAAGTAAATTGAGATAAAGCAAAACGAGGTAGAGTGAGCCATAGGGAGATAATGAGTAATAGAGAGGAAGGAAGTGCGAGGTGGAATGAGTCAGAGTAAGGTAGAGGAAGGTAAAGCGAGGTAGAGTAAAGCAGAGCGAGGTAGAGTAAAGCAGAGTGGGGTAGAGTAAGTAAGGCAGAGTGAAGTAAATTGAGATAAAGCAAAACGAGGTAGAGTGAGCCATAGGGAGATAATGAGTCAGAGTAATAGAGGAAGGTAGTGTGAGACGGAATGATCCAGTGTAAGGTAGAGGAAGGTAAAGCGAGGTAGAGTAAAGCAGAGCGAGGTAGAGTGAGCCATAGGGAGATCTAGTGAGTCAGAGTAAGGTAGAGAAAGGCAGAGTGAGGTATAGTGAGCCAGAGCGAGGTAGAGTGAGCCATAGGGAGATCTAGTGAGTCAGAGTAAGGTAGAGTAAGGCAGAGTGAGGTATAGTGAGCCAGAGCAAGGTAGAGTGAGCTATAGGGTGATCTACTGAGCCAGGGCAAAGTAGAGGAAGGTAGAGCGAGGTAGAGTAAGTAAGGCAGAGTGAGGTACAGCGAGGTAGAGTGACTACTTCTCATCCTCACCAAATGACGAAAAAACCTTCTAAAATCTTAACCTGATTTACAGTCTTTATTTATCAATATCAGAATACATCCAACAGCATTCCTGCTCCAGCTGAACTACAGGACCGTCCTGTGATCTCCTGAGAGAACCTCCGTATCGCCGCCCAGCGAAGAGCGAGGAGAAGAACAGAACGTTCCCCCGACATGAAGGAATTAAATGGCAAGAAATGAAAACTCCTTCGTGAAAGATGAAGAAAGGACTCCATTGTTAGCATGTTCTTGTGAAGGAGCCCAGCAGAAAAAAGGCCCCATTGTTGTGGTGTGAAGACAGCTGAGGAGATAAGATTGAGAGTTTTGAAGGAGTGGGCTCAGGCATGTCGTGGAGATATGAGAGTGAAATGGAGACTGAGGAGACTCGGGGGGGGGGAATTGGCAGAGCAAAGTCTTTCCAGTGGAAAATTTCAGGAGGCCTGACGTTTTTGCCTGAAGCTGCTGTTTACTTGCAGTCTACTTTTTACTGTTGAATAAATTACATTTAATTACAGTTCGGGTTTTTTAAATTTTCTACATATAGATTAAAGAAGCTAGCACTGATTTAAATTTTTCTTTTAAACTGAAATTAGTAGAATTGCTGAGATGGAAATGACAAAATACAGTAATTAATGCCATTAAAGTTCTGTAAAGCTGCAACGATTAGTCGATATAATCGATAACGATGCTGATTATTTAAATTAGTTGACTACAAATTAAATCATTTTCGATTAATTGTTAATTTGTGACAGTACCGCATTACACAAAGAGCTGGAGACAGAAACACAATGGGAGAGAAATGGGGTAAATGGCTCAATCACACAGTTTACACTCAGTTTACACTTAGTCTACAACAGATGACATATTTAATCACTAAATAAACAAAATTCAGACATTTAAAAGCCCTTTAAATCTCACGCTCATCTGTTTCTGTCATCATTAGAAGTGGAGGACATGGTAGAAATAATCGTCGACTAATCGACTAATCGAAAAAATAATCATCAGATTAGTCGACTACAAAAAAAAAAAAAAAAATCATGACCTAAATTATGATTAATCACAGAATTGTTGTGCGACTTTTTTTTTTTTGTATTTTCACTTGTATTTAAATTGAACTCATTTATGTCCATTTAGTACTTGTTTATTTTGCGATTAAAAATCGGTTGTTATACAGGTGTTTCAATAATAATAAAAAATTAAGGCTCTCGAGCACCTTAATGTAATATCTCGAGATATTCTAATACAGTAAAACTACCATGAGATACTATTAAGTAAAAAAAAAAAATGTAGTCTAAATCTAGTCTGTCAGCCTTCATAAACTACAATACACTGTTATTATTATTATTATTATTTTTATCCCCCTCCAAAAAAACCCCACAACTATTAGCATTTTAACAAATTTATCATGATCTTAATTATGATTAATCACATAACTGTTGTTGTGTGACATGTTTTAGTTTGTTTATTTAAGGAAAGATTTATATTTAAATGAAAATTATTTGACAATTTAGTACTTGTTTATTTTGTGATTAAAAGTGGCTGTTTTGATACTGTTGTTTCAATAATAATAATAATAATAATAATAATAATAATAATAATAATAATAATAATAATAATAATAATTAACCTTAATGGACAACTTGCATGTGTTCTTTCTTTTTCTTTTTTTTTTTTTTTTTTTACTATTGAGACTTTCCAGTAGGCCTGCATCTCTAAATAGACAGAAAAATAAATTCATGATTAAAATGGCACTGCTCAGGGAATTTTATAACGAAAACATCTCCACTGAGAAAAAAAATGTATGATAAAATAGCATTTTTGAGGTAAAATCGAGATTAAAATTGCACAGCAGAGGTAAATTTATAATTAAAGTATAATTTCTTAAATATAAAAAAATAAATAAAAATCCAAACAGGCATTAAATGGCTTCCACCCACATATTTCTATTCGCTTTATAAAAGTAAACCCTGGCTGTCGAATGACTGTTGCTTGTGTCCCGGTATTTCTCCTCCACAAAGGTAAAGTAATAAAGCGTCTCTGGGAGAAAAAATAGCAGCAGTTAAAGCAGTTTAAACTGTATTTAACAGAAGGGGGGGGAAATGGATGGTGCTGTTTTTTTGTTTTTTTTTTCTTGCCGGATATGAGAAAGTCATGTATTAGCAGGAGAAATCGTTCAGAGGTAAGAAGAAAAACACAAACATGTATCTGCAGGCGCTGGACTTTGGACAGACCGGATGAATTTAAAGCTCTTTTAATACCTAAACTAACAAACATCAGCAAATCTGCTCGTCCAAACGTCCACTGAGGAATCGGTCAACCGATAAGTGTTCAGCAGCGTCCAAGGGGTCACGTCTTTGTACACAAACATGACTACAAACAGGACGCACTGAATATTTGGCAACCAAAATGATCTAGCTAAGAACGGCACAACAAATAAATAAATAAATAAATAAATAAAAATATATGTATACTGAACGATTACTCATTTATCATTTATCTTACTGCAGTGTTTCCTCTAAAGTTAGGATTTTTTTTTTTTTTTTTTTAAAGCAGCAGCAGGTCTCCCACCCGAGCCAAAAACAGTTTAAGTTTAATCATTTTTATGCTCTACTCTCATAAATAAAGCAAATTAAACAGTTCATCACCATTTCACTATTTGTTTGTTTTTTTTTATTATCAAAAGAGTGGCTGCCTTTTTCTGTAATTGTACATTTCACTGAAATGCAACTTGAATACCACTGCTGATGTAAATACACAAACTAAAATAAGCACAGCAGAGGTACAGTCGTGATTAGACTAGCATTGCTGAGGTAAGTTCATAGATAAAACTGCTCTACTGAGAAAAAAAAAACATGATTAAACTAGCATTGCTGAGGTAAATGCACAACTAAAACTGCTTCACTGAGGTAAATTCATAATTGAAATAGAATTGCTGAGGTAAATTCACGATAGAACTAGCATTGCTGAGGTAAAACCATCACTAAAACTGTTCCACTGAGGTAAATGTATGATTAAAATAGCATTTCTGAGGTAAAATCATGATTAAAATTGCACTGCCTGAGACAAATTTATAATTAAAATAGCACAGCAGAGGTAAATGTATAATTAAAGTATAATTTCTGAGGTAAATTCATTACTGAAATGTCTCCATTGACATAAATTTATGATTAAACTAACATTTATGAGGTAAATTCACTGCAGGGACAAATTTATAATTAAAACATTTCTTCTAAAGTACAAGTATTTTATGCATTGTTGGTTTGCCTACTGGGATAATAAAAGGTTTCAGTGTTTAATAGGGGTTTTTAAATTGTACTTTTGTCATTGCTTTTTTTCTGAGGACAACTCAATTACATGCAACCTATTTCCCTTATTAAACAGTGAATAACTTGAATTACACATGAAGGAAAAAAAAACTGTTTAATATTCAGTACACAGTATTTGGCTTTCAGTTTGGCCAAAATAAAAATGCTGATTATGGTGCATCTCTAATCTCTAAAGGGGTTGAGGGCTATAGGTAATTTATAGATTATTTATTTATTTTTTATTTTTTTTGTTTGTTTTCTACTGATGAGCCATCTGTGAGCTACAGTATATGGGCGTGCTGCAAACTAGGGACACTGAAAGAGACGAGGTAAATACAAAAAACGAGGTAAATAAATATCTTTATCTGTAGCCACTAAAAATAAATAAATGAACAAACAAAATACAAAAAAAAAATATATATATATATATATATATATATATATATATGAAGGACAGAAGAGACACTCCTTAACCAGCTTATTCAGCTCTCGGCACTGCCCTCTTGTGGACACGGAGGGAATAATAAGTGAATACATGAGCAGAAGGGTAAATCTGGGTTGTTCTCTTTTCCTGCCTCGTTTCTCGTTTCCACAGCTCGCCGTTTGTGTGTCGAGCTAAAAAGCTAAAAAGCTAAAAAGCTAAAAAGCTGTACACGAATGAAACCAGCTTCCAAAAATGACAGGCCAGTCAGAGCTCCAGAAATGTTCCTCAAAAGGGCACTGAAGCATGAGGGTAATGCTAGCCTGCCACTCGACACCGGCACCACAGAGCTGGTTGCTATGCACAGGGTATATCACAACACAAACACGGGGAAGAACCCCGTAACTCCACTGCTCGAACCCGCCGTGATTTATTTTAGGCCGTAAACGCAGGATGACTCAGATTTCCAAGTCGTTTCTTCTCCTCCTTTCCTTTTCTCCTCCAGGCTGCTGGAGTACGGAGCTATCTGCTACCCGCCGCTGCTGCTGCTGCACGGCCGCCGAGGCTAATTAGATTTCAGCCCCAGTCTTTGTGTTGAAAAAGGGAGGGGCTGGGGAATGAAGAAGGATCCTGCCGTCACGGGCGAATGTGAAGGCATGGGAGGAGTGGAATACAGACGCAGGGAAAGTGGGGATTGGACGGTGGGTGATGGTGGTGGTGGTGGAGGATGAGATTCATGAGAATTTACATTTCCAGTAAAGCAAACAAACAGACAATGGCAAAATATAATAAACTAAATTAAATAATCTGTCGCTACTCCATGAAGAATTCGACACTAGCCTACTGATAGATAGACTAGTCAACTAGTCAACGCATAGCTAAAACTGCTCCACTGAGGTAAATATATGATTAAAACTAGCACTGCAGAGGTAAATTCATGCTCGAACTAGCATTGCTGAGGTAAACCCAATACTAAAAAACTGCTCCACTGAGGTAAATTCATGATCAAACTAGAACTGCTAAAAGAAATGCATAGCTAAAACTGCTCCACTGAGGTAAATGTATGATCAAAATAGCACTGCTGAGGTAAATTCATGATCGAACTAGCATTGCTGAGGTAAACCCAATACTAAAAAACTGCTCCACTGAGGTAAATGTATGATTAAACTAGCATTGCTGAAGTCAATTCATGATCAAACTAGCATTACTGAGGTAAACCAATCACTGAAAAACTGCTCCACTGAGGTAAATGTATGATAAAAATAGCACTGCAGAGGTAAATTCATAATCGAAATAGCTTTGCTGAGGGAAACACATAGCTAAAACTGCTCCACTGTGGTAAATTTATGAGTAAAATAGCATTTCTGAGATTAAATCATGTACACTTCTACACTATTCACTACTACAAAGAGTTAATAAAAACTACATTATTTAGACTTCTACATCTCGCAGACTACAACTTTTGGTATAAAGTTTGGTATAAATGAAGCAGATCACTTCCAAATCAAAAACTCAATTCAAACTCAATTCTAAAATCAGAGCATTTCCCCACGTTGGAGCACAGTCTATCCGAGAGGACACACCTGAAGGACAGGAAACCAGACACCTGCCTTATTAAATCATATCATATTATTAGCCTACACGACTAAAGGGTCGACTCGAACAGCTCCTCGTCTCAGTAGAAGAGAGGAAAATGGGAAAGAAAGTAAAGCTTCAGCTTGACGTGACTAAATTAATACTGTCGATCAAACCTAGCAGCTTTCATTAAGCTGGCCTTCGTTTAGCCCGTTCTGATGCTTCGAAATGAAAAGAAGAATTCCTTTATGTTTGGCGTAAAAAACTGCCAGCAGACGGCCGATTCGTCTCGTCGGAGGTGAGAATGGCAGTGCAGAATCGGTTCAGGGTGGAGCACCAGAGACAACAGCTGTACCCTGTTGGGTCTTAGCGTTCTTTGGCACAGCTGTCAAGGGGAGATTTTCCAAATATGCACAAAGGGGCTCGGGGTTCCAACTTAAAAATGCGCTTGACAGGGCAGAAACGATCCTGTGAATGTGGGATTACACGGCAGGCTTGGGAAAGGCTCCTAACGTTGACATGGGACGGAGGAACACAATGACGAGATATGCGCCAGGGTCATGCTTTTACAACAGTTGACATGGGCTGGTTGAACGGGAAGAGTGGAGAAAAAAAACGAGAAAATGAGAAAACAACCAACAACTGTTGGGTAGTTGCTTGGAAAATTTGTCGAAAAACATCTGGCTAAGGATTCCACTGCATAGGTAAACAACTAGGCCCGTCACTGTAAAAGATTTTTTGCGAACTGTATTTTGTCCCAAGAAAATTATTGCGATAAACGCTATTGTTGGCATTTTTAGACCACGAATTTGGCAGTAATAAATAATAACATAATAATACTGTAACAAATGAATTAACCCTTTTAAAGACAATACAATTTGGATAAATTTGGAACCTAAAAACACGCAGCCCCGGTCTGTCCCAGCTAGCCCGCGTTGAACCATTGTAAAAACCCTGCCTCAGCCTTCACGACTCGAGATACGCTTATTTGAGTTAAGCTTTAAAACGATTGGTCATTTATTGAACGATAAATCGATAATGAAGCTATTGTAACCGGCCTATATACAACAAGTCAAGCGTTACATTATGACCATCTCTTAGTTTGGAGTCTATAGAGACTAGAATGTGTCCACTTCTCACTATCGACATCAAGTATCGGACACTCCTACCTAGCTGGTTCAACTTGTAGATAGTTGTTGAAGTCAGAAACAGACTAAAGTTACTGACAGTTTGTTTTTGATGGTCATCCTTTAGTCAAACAGTGACAATAAACCAAATCAAATTTGGACGGGATTAGTTTCTCAGGGGGTCCTGGGGTAATTTTGTCTTTCATGGAAGGTCCTCTTAGATTTTATTCCCATTCAGAACAACCATATGTGTGTTGTTCTTAGATGTCCTCTGAGAAAACAACTACCATTACTTCTATGTGATCATAGAAGTAGCTGATAGAAAAAATCTATACAAAATATAATGGAATAAGAAGCAAGAAGGTGGTCATAATGTTACGCTTCAAATATGTATTTCACAAAATCTGAAAATCTGCAAAATATGGACGCAATCGAGCCTCAGTACACTGACTGAACAAGTTGAGCTGTCTGCTGTACGGAGTGGATAAAGGGGAAGAGCAGACAGTTCTATACATAGACTCATCCACCAAGGCTGCAGACAGACAGTCGCCTCTGGTGCTGATAATGTATTAAAAAGCACCATCACCAAGTGCCATCAGCAACCAAGAGTGTACTTTAAACAACAGCTGTCTGCACACTGCAACACAGAAAAACAGATCGTGCGAGACGGATCCAGTAGTTGGAGGGCAGTTTACAAAAGCAGGATTCCCCTTTCGCAAGATAACCCACGGCAAACGCCTTGTTAAATCGTCATACTTCACATTCAAGTTTCAATGAACCAGAAGGTTTTTGAACATTACCAGTTGTAGTGAACATTAGCTGGACTTATAATGGGTAATGTCCAAGCAAGGCCATGTTTGAATAGAGTAGGTGGTTTCGGGAGAAATTACATTGGGTAATGTCAAGGGTAATGTTGTGTCTCCTGCATGCACAAAACAGGCACCACCCCTTGTCTAAACCACATGGAACATGGAACAATCTCTGGCTGTACCCTACATCTGCGATAAAGAAGCTTAGGGTAAAGTCTACAAACATTTGTTTTGTAGATTTCGAATGCAAACATGGCTACAGATAAAGTCCCAGACAGACATCCTTTACTTTGGGCTCAACTCAAAAGAAAAAACCTTGCCTGTTTTAATAACCAACCAACCCTCCCTCCCTTCCCCTCACTCTTCTTGATCTGCATGCAGGGTGGCTTTACACCCAGCGAATTCTTTAAGAGCCTTGGCCCTTGGTGTGCACGAGTCTCGTGGTAAGGCTTATAAGTGGTGTTCTGTTATTACAGGGACTGCTGTCTTTTATGGGCCATCACTCAGAAAGGGAAGCGTGGAGTAAGTTTCGCTGAGAAGCAGCGCTAGAGGCAATGTCACTTCTCGAGCTAAGTACACTGGCTGGGGGAACGTAGCCTAATGCAGAAGCGTCTGATATGCAAAGCGGGGAACGAGGGAGGGGGGATGAATAAAAGTGGGTAAATTCCACTTAAATGCTTTTGCATACATTTGCAACTTCATTTTTTTTTTTAAATTGGGGGTATGGAGGATATATGGTACTGCATGAACGAAGGAAATGGAAACAGAAGGACTCACCTTGACTATGCTACTCGAGTCCTTGGCTTTGGTGGGGATTCGCATCTGGAACACCCGTCCCACCACGGCGGAGGAGTCCGGGAACCCGCTTGGTTGCGATGCTTCGGTTGCCGTCGCTACAGCCGCTTCTGCTTCCTTGAGGTCGGAGAGTACCGCTGAGTGCATGGAAGCCTCCAACTGCCCGATGTCCCCCAGTACTTCCACAGGCCCTTGCGGCCATGACGCTTGGGCCCCTGCTAGCATTACCGTCAGCAGGAGCAAAGCTGGCGTAGTCCTGCCCCCAAAACTCAGCGTGGGGTGGCAGCAGCAGGATCCCGCATCCCGGAACTCTCTTAGTTTATTGAGCATACTTGCTTTTGTTTTCTTGCGCTGGCACAAAAGAGGATGTCCAGTTGAGGGGGCAGCATGCACACCCCCTGCCGGGCCCGAAAGGACTGATCCCCTTTTGAAAAGTGCCTCCAGCTTCCCTGCAACCCTTTCCTTTTGTTCTCCTGACTTGCTCTCTTCCCTCGTCTTTTGTCGCAGACTCTTCAGTACTTCTGAAATCCCATTGTTAGAGGTTGCCTCCGAGACCTGTTGAAAGAGACGGGAATTCATTAGTGTGCATTTCAATACCAAAGGAGACACTGCAAATGTCTAGTTGAGGGACCTAAACAGCACGCACAATAATGGCGCTGCGACTTGCATTCGGGTAACGGTCCGGGCGATTCCCCTCACTGCTTATTCCTTATTGCTTATTGCCTATTCCTTATTCCACCCCCTCCTACAGGCCGAGCGACGGGCGCTCACTCTCAAACACTTACTCTTGGCTCCACACACACTGTTCACACAGGTGGATAAGCCTAATCTGATTAACATTCACAGCTTTCTCTCTCTCTGGCCCGGCAAACTCGCTCAGCCATTACCAAACATGTCCCCTGAAAAAGCAAAAGCACCCTTTCGCAGAGTCGAGCAGCAGGCCTTCTACGTGCCGACAGAAATGTGTTGAGACAGAGGGGTCAGTCCGCAGTGACCAAACGAATACTGAATCACTTCTGAGGGGGTGGCCAGAATGAATGCACGCTTTCTCCCCCACTATTGTCCCTCGACTATCCCTCTCGTGGGGGAGGCAGAGAGAGAGAGACAGAGAGAGACCACTGAACTCTGGGAGCTGGGAGTTTGTTATTCATACAGGTCCTTTCATGAGAGTAGAGGGTGGAGAAAGAAAAAAAAAGGAAAAGCTCCGACCAAGAGAGAGAACGGGTGGTATAAAAGAAGGGGAGTGGCCAGCAGCAAGGCTTATGCGTTGGAAGGGGAGTTGGAGAGGGGGGGGTTGCTGTTACAGCTTCAAACAATACAGCTGATTTCCCAAGAGGCCGTCCCCTCAGTGCCACTCTGGCCGGGGTTCAGCCTATGAACGGGTGAGGCGAAGAGACCGAGGCAAGAGAGGAGTTGGCTCTCACGCTCCTGTCGGAGATGTTCATCCCCAGCGAGAACAGAGGACAGCTTCTTTAGCGCTTAAAAAAAAAAAGAGAAAAGAAAAAGAAAAACACTCCTGTACGTCAAGCATCAAGCTCCCCCCACTGATACCTTGTTGTGTTTCATTCTAGATGCCAAAAAGCCTGTTAGTTCTAAGCAAGATAAAATAATCATAAATCTTTATATAAAATTTTATATAAAATAAAATAATCTTTGAAGTCTGCTTCTTGTTAGCCTGCAACCAGACACCTGCACAAGGCAGGTCTGGAGTGTTGTTGAATCAAAGCGATATGAGCGGAAGAAAAACAGGATTACTACTGGGATGCTGCGTGGAATAACAACAGTGTTCTTCATGTTTCGGAACCCTGCGGAGGTTCCAGATTAGGAGCTGATGGAACATGATTGTCATATTGTTGCTCATGCAGGGTTACGTAACAGCTCACGGAGCCAAAGGGCCGCCAATGGCCAATGGCCAATGGCCAGGCATTATCCTACTATTATGCTGCTGCTGCTGGTACTGCTACTGCCGCCGTCGCCACTGCTATCTCTGCAGTGGGTTCCTGTTCAGATTTGAACCCGTTTTAACCCCAATGTCAACCTGCCTGCCAAAGCCTTTCTACTCCTTCCAGGACAGTGAACATATCGGTCACTGAAGAGCCACAACAAATACAAAGACTTTTTTTTTTTTTTTAAAGTAAAAAAAGTTCTGGACTTGTTCTCTTCTTGACTTCTCTGAAATCAGGAAAACACAAGTATAACAAGTATGTCAGCATTTACCAATGTCTCGCCAGCAGCTCAGCAAACTTCTTGTTTTTACCACAAATAAAAAGAAAAGCTTGTGGTGTAGAGAGTAAAGAGTAAAGAGGAACTGAAACATATAGTGCTGGAGTTGCATGCAAAAAATAAACAAACAAAAATAACGAGTACAAATTAAGACTATTAGTTCCTCTTTTCAGCTTCATTTTATACATGATGTTTTCAAACGGAACAAAAAGCTATTTTTTATTAACTCCTAGTCCTAAAATGTGCAAGTCACTATGCCTCTAAAGCAGCAGTGACTAACTGTGGTCCTGGAGGGCCAGAATCAAACAGTTCGGCTGAAAAAAAGAGGTTGAATTTCTCGTAACACAAAATAAAATATCGTGAAAACACCAAACTGTGCATGAGTCAAGCCCTCTAGAACTAGAGTTTACAACCATGGAGCTGCTGTATTCATCCTTGTTCTGTTTCTCGATGGCCTTGCAGTAGATGAAGGTAGATGTTCCTTCTTTCCCAGTTTCCCAGACAGGGATTAAGTCTAGTGTTGGACTAGTAAATAGCCTTTCAAATTGAGATTTTCCACTATGAGGAAAATAGTCTAAATAGTCTATAACTGAATCAGCTTGTTAGATTTTGCTATGTATACGTAGATGCTTGAGTAAACTGAACATGAAAAAAATTGAGAAATGACTGAAATAACAAAAAAGATGCAGAGCTTTCAAACCTCAAATAATGCAAACAAAACAAGTTCATATTCATTAAGTTTTAGAAAAAAGTTCAGAAATCATCGAAAGTTCAATATTTGGTGGAATAACCCTGTTTTTTTAAATCACAGTTTTTAATCATGCATCTTGGCATCATGTTCTCCTCCACCAGTCTTACACACTGCTTTTGGATAACTTTATGCTGTTTCACTCCTGGTGCAAAAATTCAAGCAGTTCAGCTTTGAGGTTTGATGGCTTGTGGTCATCCATCTTCCTCTTGATTATATTTTTTATCACTTGGTTTTCATCATCATTTTTAAGTTTCTACCTTAATAAAACAGCTTTTAATGATCAAAATGATCCAATTCCCACTAGAACTCAAAGAAGCTTATGGACCAAAGCCTGACCAAGCCAATTCATGGTCAACTGCCCTAAAAAAAAGGCTTTGCAATGAAAAGTCAGAATGGAAAGTTAGAGTAGAATGGAAAAGCTGAATGATGGCAGTCCAGTCAAAACCACTCCACCCCACAGCAAAGAAAACAAGACCGCCCTGTCGATTTAAAGACACGGACAGGTTTTAAGTGGACAGCGCTAGGAGAACATTCGCAGTCACGCCGTTTCAGCAAGAGTGTCCGATTGAAAAACTGGCTGGCGAATCTATTGATTAACAAATAGCAGTGATTCCAGGGGAAGGGATGGTAAAAGGAAGGGAGGTAGGGATAACCTGGGACCAATCTTTGCAGAAAACTGCCATCATTTTGTTCTGCCATCGTTCATTCTTTCCCTTCCATCCGGAAACTCGAGTCTTATCAGACATCATCGAGATTGACAGGGTTGGGCAGCGGTACAGTAACTGCCATGGCCCTTTTTCACCCCGTCCCCTCCGCACCCTGGAGAGCCCCAGTTTCCAGCATTAACAATAAGCCTGATGGAATTGGAAGTACATGAAAGGAGTTTAAAGCCATCTCCGGTTGCAGATAAAGACATCCTTTCAGCACTCCACTCAAGAATTGAGGGCTACTCACAAAAGGCAAAAAAGGCACAAAAAGAGGAGAAAAAAAAAATGCACCCATAACTGCATTCCTCTCCTGATCGGCCTGGCTCAAGAGGCTGCGGCTGTTCAGAAGAGTCCGAAATTTGTGTTTTTCTATGTAGTCAAACACAACTGTGCAAACATATTGCAATTGTACAATTGTACAACCGTATCTGATCTGCTGTCTGATTTTGAAGAGGAAGACACTTAAAACGTTTCTAAACCCCCTGATTTTTGCTGACTTCACCCTCTGCTCAAATAATGGGAGGGGCACTGGGTTATGTATGGGTTTAGGGGTGGGGCAGCAGGGACAGCTGATTAATCTTACAACACAAAACAACAATTCATGCTTCCCTCTGCTGACAACAACCTTCATGAAGATGCAGATTTCATTTTCCAGCAGGACTTTTTAAGGCTGCCCAAATATTTAAACTTTGAGACACTGACTTTTGAGTTTTCATTGGCTGTAAGCCATAATCATCAACAATAAAAGATAAAAATAAACACTTAAAATAGATCAATCTGTGTGGAACACATCTATATTATATATGAGTTCTTTACATAAGCAAAAATGGTATACAGCTGGGGATGGTTGTGCAAGTAAACTTATAAACTATAATGTATAAGTCATAAGATTTTGCCCCTACCAACTGAGAAATACTACTGATTTTAATGTAAAAACAACAAAAGAAAACAATTCAAGGGTCTGCTTCCCTAATAGAAAAAAAAAAAAAACAGCCAGGGAAAAAGGAGGCCTAAAGCAGGTCCAGGTCCAGCAGGCGCTGCATGTTCCGACAGAGAGCTATTGTGCAGGGGGACTGAGGCGGTCTGCAGGGAGATTAAGATTTAAGAGGGAGGAAGGAAGATTTCAGGGAGCAAGGTCTGGAAAGACGGCTGCTGGAAACAGGAGCGCTGACAGGGAGCGAACTCTTTCCTCCTGGCACCGCTGCGACACCCTTTGTCCCGCAACGCTTTCGGGAGAGCTCACGCGCCATTGGACGGGATTATAAAGGCGGAGAGTGAGTCACACTCCCGTCTACAGACACATTCCACTCTGAGGGACTCACTGGACCAGTGAAGCTCGGAGCCTTCATTTCAGGAAACCAAGGAGAGGCGAGGCGAGGCGAGGCAAGAAATGCCTTGTTGAACAAATCTGGCACGCTCGCTCCCTATTAGATGGTACGGAAAAAAGAAGGAAAGAAAAAGAAAGAAAGAAAAGGAAAAGAAAGGAGAGGAAAGTCCTCGCCGCTTAATTCATCATTATTTCTAGTCTTGTTAAACACGGCAACCAGCGTCGGTAATTGGAGAGGAACAAATGTTTAATCTCAGTGCGGCTAAATTGCAGAAAACGGTAGTAGCATGTAAATTGTTAAATCAGGCTCGAGTAAGAAGACCCAAGTCTTTACCGATAAGACTCACGTATATAAAAAAATAAAAAATAAAGCTTATTAAATAAGGCCTCTTCTCTCTGGAGAATGTTTCAGGGACACAATACTGCTACTATAATAATGCTACATGATAATATTGGCAACATTTTTAAATATCGCAAACGATATTATACCTTAAAATATCGTGCTATATCACCCACCTGTAATTATCACATCAGGCTACTATTTTTTGCTTTTTTTTGTTTGTTTTTAGTAAAAGAAAAATTTACACTGTTCTCATTTCCCATTGTATATATATAAGAGACAGATTATATCTGTCCAGTATCATTTATTTCACTCTAATTCTGGATATATGGAGATATTTGGAGTGCATTATTAATTTCAGATCATTCTGGATAATTGACCGTTTCAAATCTGATAAAATTTTAGGTGATATTATTTTAGGTCCATATCGCCCACCCCTAACTGCTACTGCCATCCCTGCTACTGCTAATACTCCCAACAACATTTCTGTCACAGTTTACAAAGATAAGAAGATAAAAATGCCCTTTTCTGAATGACCAAACGCAAGAAAGAAAGAAAAGACAAGAAATAAAGAAAAGGAAAAGAAAGGAGAGGAAAGACCTTCGCCGCTTAATTCGTCATTATTTCTAGTCTTGATAAACGTGGCAACCAGCGTCGGTAATTGTGTGTGTGTATATATATATATATATAAATATAAACCTGGCCTCTTCCCTCTGGAGAATGTTTCAGGCACACAATACTGCTACTGCTATTACTCCCAACAGCATTTCTGTCACAGTTTAAAAAGATAAGAAGATAAAAATGCCCTTTTCTGAATGACCAAGTGCAAACACTACAGTAAAACTGCAGCTACTTAAGTCATATTGAACAGCAAAGGCAGTCCAGCAACTAAACATAAATACACACCCAAGATATAGATTTCTTTAAAAGCATATTCCCCAGTGTGGAACAGAAAGACATTTCCAGCACTCTCTGTTTTACCTTTTTTTAATTAATGGGATTGCTTTAAAAAAATGCTGAAAAGGTGGAAAGGACTGATAAAACTGGGCAGAGACCCACTTAGCACTTAGGACATTACAGTGACCTAAAAGCAATTATTAGAAGTTAATTTTATCAGCGCTGCATCAGTGCAGCCACATTTATTTAAAAAGTACTGGAAAGGATTAAAGTTACAGGTCGTTCTGGCTGCTTTAAGTGTTTTTGGGGTTCCAGAGATATGAGCACGCATACAAACCCACTATGTGAGCATGCATTTTTTTTATAATTTCCTATTAATTGATGTAATTATCAGAGCAATGCATACACTCACGCATATGATGGGAAAATGTGATTTCAGTGCTTGTTGGTGTCAGAAGTGCTGGTTTGAGTTTGGAGAACTGTCGATATTCTGAGATCTGAGATCATGTCACTCAAAAGTAACCCAAAATTGTATGCACTTCTACAATAAAAGATGCTACAAAGGGTTATTGGAGTGATGGTTTGACATGAGAACCATTTTTGTTGGTGAAAAAAACAAACAAACAAAAAAAAAGCAATAGGAATAACCTTTTAAAAGGTTAAAGCAGTGGATGAAAATGTTTTCTGCTTTATAAAAAAATGGTTATTTACATAACCAAAAACGCTTAAAAAAACGCTTGACAACACATATAAAACTTGACCATTAAGGTCAGCAGAGAGTGGCAAGACCGGTTGAAGCTGACAGAAATGCTACCATAACTCAAAAATCACCTACACAAAAAAAAAAAAACACCTACACTCAATCTCTGCTGTGTTCCACTCCTGTCAACTTTACAACTGACAACCAATAAAAATGCCAGAACAAATTCATTTACAGCCTGAACAATTACACAATGGTGTCCAAATTAGCCACCCCAAGGGACCAATTGCCTGACTCAAGGGAGCCAAATCAACAGCTTTAAAAACTAGTTTGGATTTCTTCAACAACAGTCTAAGTTCTGGTCCGAATCAAGATTTTACAAGAAACAAAAAACTAAATTCAGCTAATAATGGAAAATAATATATATATATATATATATATATATATATATATATATATATATATATATATATATATATATATATATATATATATAGTTTAGTGTTTAGTGACTCTTTAAATGTTGCTAGCATTCATAGAATTCTCTTCCTTGTTTATATATATATTTTTTTTTTTACTTTTCCCACCTTTAAAGTAGAAAAAAAAGAGAAAAGCGCAGCCTAATTCTTTCATAAGATGCAGCATTCAACAGAGGTCAAGATTCATCAGCTGTGACACGGCCTGCTTAATTGAGTGCCATGTTGTCAGCCGCAATCTCGCCCCGGCTCTCGTCTGCGACGCGACGTGGTGCATGCACTCCGCCGCTCTGAGCCACGAGCTAAATAACCGCGAGTTAAATAAAGAAAGTGCCACCAAACAAAGACACGCTGACGTGCCTTTAGTGACGGGTCTAATATTACCGAAACCGTTTCATCTTTTCCGTTGTTTCCGTGCCGACCGGCTTACTTGGGTTAGGGGTTGTCACCACACTCCTAATTTGGCGAGCGTGAAGAAGCCGGGCGGCTCTGGCGTCTGGAACAGGGAGAACGATGATGATTAATGACTCTGTGACAGATCTGTTAACGGTGCGGAGAAAACGTGCGAGCGCCGTGCCCCGGATGTTCACCGCCCTGGAACACCTCCGGCGACCAATGAGAGGCCTCGCCGCTGCGGCCCGAGCCCCGGTCGGCTCACCGCCGGCCTTCTCGGCTTCGCACCCACCCCCTGCAGACGCCGCTGATCCTTCTATTAATGGCAGCGACAAGGCATGAAGACAAGGGGATACAGGGAGGCTAAAACAGTCGCATTCTTGACTGGAAGCCTCCAACAGCCTGGCGACAGCCCGGAGCGACCAATAAGCAGGCAGCCAGCGTCTGAAAGGAGAGTGTTTACTGCAGGGCGGTCTCCAGAGATTTAGGGGTCATTGAGACACTTAAACCTATGAAGTACAGAACGTCTGGTGAAGACCTCTGGTTGGAAACCTCAAAGCCACAAAGCTCGGCAACACTTTTCAGAGAGCGCTCGCTTCTATTATTAGTTTTAAAAGGCAACGCAATTACCTTTAATTACCTTTAATCAGACCGACACCTTATTAGCAATAGCGAACAGCTTCATCTGTGCTAACATTTTTATTCATTAGCACGTTTTTATCCGGTTCTTGTTTTCACAGTTCAAATGTTCTGTGCACATCTATTTAACACGGATGTAATTTCTGTAATTTCAGAAATGCTTGTGGCTTCTTTTCTGTTCGCATGGACAATTCTAGCCAGATGCCACCGGCCACAATCATTAGCACCCACTGCACTGCACTGCACTGTGATATTCACACAGTGGGTGGGAATGCCTTCTATGATGAATCCCTTGTATATAAGGGACACTGTGCATCAAGGAATGTTATTAGTTAATGTTGTATCTATAAATACTTTTGACATGACAAGAAACTCCCCATTTATACAAAACAGAAAAAAACCAATTTCTAAATATATTTACTCTGGCAGTAGTTTTGCAAATTATATATTTTTAGTGGATAGAAGGCCAAAACATACAAACAAAGCTACTATTTTATATATATATATATATATATATATATGGGCAAAATTCATATCTATCCAACAATCCATTTCTTAATATCAATTGATATATAATGAACAATATAATTCGGATACTTCTATCTGAGCCCGTCGCAATAACTGTTTTGATCAACAAAAACAAAATAAAAAAACAAAAAAAAGTACTGCTATAAAGATTACACTGAATTAGAATGCACTACAAATATCTCCATATATCCTGGATTAAAGTAAGGTAAAATAAATTATACTGGAGGTTTCTCTGATTTTGCTATATACATTTTTTTTATATTTGATTAAAACGAACATTGTTGTTTTATTCTATAAAATATGTACAATATTTCTCCCGAATTCCCAATAAAAAATATCGTCATTTAGGACATTTATTTGCAGAAAATTAGAAACGGCTGAAATAACAAAAAGATGCAGAGCTTTCAGACCTCAAATAATGCAAAGAAAAAAAAAACATAATTAAGAGTTTAGAAATTAATATTTGGTGGAATAATGCTGGTTGGTTTTTGGATCACTTTTTTTTTTTCATGCATCTTGGCATCATGTTCTCCTTCTCCACCAGTCTTACACACTGCTTTTGGATAACTTTATGCTGCTTCACTCCTGGTGCAAAAAAAAAAAAAATCAAGCAGTTCAGCTTGATTATATATATATATATATTCCAGAGGTTTTCAATTTGGTAAAATCAAAGAAACTCCTATAAACAGGGAGAAAGCTTCCCCCTCTTGCGATGGCAATGCAGGAGATAATAGGCTTTAAGTGTGAGTACAGCAGCAGAACATATGGCAGGATGTGTCACTGTCCCACAGCCTGACGAAGCAAAATCTCTAACATGTGGCCACGCCTTGATACGAGCAGCATTTTAAAAAAAAAACAAAAAAAAAAACAGAGCAGAACAGGAAGCAGCAGAAGGTGCCGGCTCCCCGTACGGAATATATATGATGAAATAAGTGAAAGAGACAACAAATATGAGAAGCCTCCTCAGAGCGAGAGCAGCGTGGGCCGGGAAATCGCGCCCGGCCTGCTTTTAAATTGAAAGTGCCCTCGCAAACATGCAGGTCCTCACAAGCCCGCCAAGCAAACATGAACCGGGGGGCTGGGGGGCGACGCCGATACTCCAGCGAGGGGTGTGGCGGCCGTCCTGACCTCTCGCGCATTCCTGCAACAATGGGAAGCTTTTACTCTCCCAAGATCTTGTGTTACAAAGCCCACCTGTGGGCAGAAGCAAATATTAAAAAACTCCTCTCCAAACAGATCCAGTTACAGCCCGGAGAACCCACACATTCCTCCACCGAACTCCTTACAGAGAAACAGATACTGCAGTTACGCAAGAAAATCACTGTGACTACAGTTCATAAGGTGGTTGATAAGGTGTTGTTGTTGACTGCTCGCTAAGATCTCCGCATTTGGTTGCTTAGGTGTTTTTTTACGTGAATCAGTATGTGCTTTCTAAAGCAATGCTATTTTATGCTGCTGTTCTGGTATAGGCGGCGGTGGTTAATAAGGTGTTACTAGCTTGCTGATAAGGTGTTGCCAGGTGGTTAATATAAGGTGCTTAAATAATGCAGTATGTGGTTGCTAAGGCACTGTTATGCTGTAGTTGTGGTAAAGGTGGTGATTGATAAGGCTGTGCTAGTTCACTGCAAAGATGTTGCTACATGGTTGTTAATATGTTGCTGTGGTATTGGAGTTGGTTGCTTAACTGTTGTTGGCTACTCGCTAAGGTGTTGCCAAGTGGTTGTTACACAGTTTCTTAGGTGTTTATATTAGTCATGTCGCATATTGTTGCATATAGGCATGACTTCACGGTTTCTCTATATAGGTCTAGGTTCTCGAGGTTTTGCTAGGTGGCTGCTAAGGTATTCCTGTGGTTCAGGAGTCAGTTGCTAAGCTGCACCTGGTGTAGGTGCTGGGTGCTAAGATGTTTGTAGGCAGTTGCGAACATATAGATGTTGGTTATTAAGGTTTCGCCAGGTGGTTGCTATGGTGTTACTATGGAATAACTCTTGGCAGGTTTGCCACGGTGGTTGCTAAGATGCTGGTAGGCGGTTGCTATGGCATACTGTACATGCTGGCAGCTTAGGGGTTGCTTGTGGACCCTAAGCTGTTGCTCATGGCTTACTGTGGTAAACGGTTGGTTTCTAAGGTGGTGCAACCTGGTCCTATGATAATAGATTGATTGATAATGTTTTACTGAGGGCTTGCTAGGTGGTTGCTAAGGTGTTGCAAATACAAATACGTGTGGCAAGTAGAGCAAATAAAGCCAATGGCTAAATTATGGGGTGCCGAAACTTTTTTTTATATTATCTCTTTGTTCAGAAATGAATGATATACAATTGTTATAGTCTGGTTAGTCTAAAAACTAGGACAAAATATGTTGCAATAAATACGTTTACGTAGAGATAAAAGGTGAAACCAACCTTGGGAGACAATTCTGGGAACAGCGTTCCATCTCAACACCACAAAACACGGGTTCACTATGATTATCATTTTGTAAAATCAGATGTAAACTCGGTCGTCAGCTCTTTTTTTTCTAAAGAAAAACGACATACAGCTCGTATGGGGCTCGACTGAGCTCCTCTGCCAGGCCTCCTCAGATCTCTGTAATTATATCACTGCACTGCTGCCAGCGAGGTGGGAGGGGCATTAATACGGAGAGACCAGGGAGAGAAGGAGGGGAGGAATGCAATTATTGTTAAACCCCTTGAAATCTGTAGGTATCTGGGATAATTACATTTGACTAAATTTAGAAACCTTTAGGTTTTCGTCCAGATCCGACTCTCTGGGGTGCTTATTAAGGCGATGCCGTTACCGAGCCTGACGTCTCGGCCAGATTAGGACACTGGAAACGATTAAGGAAAACGAGCAGAGATCGGGGACGAGGTCTGAGCAGACGAATAGGAACGGCTACATCCGAGCAGTAGTCTGGGCTTTAGTAGATTTAGACGCTAAACTGCTTTGCCAGTCGTCCAAACGCTTCTTGAAATAACTAAGCGGCTGCCCCGCGGGATACGGAGATCCTGGCGGTCAGCTTCTGAAGAGAAGAGAGACGAACATAATGTTCTTAAAGCTTCTTGAACAAAAAAATAAATAAAACAAAAAGGTACAAATGGGGTTTGAATACTATTCTGGGGCGAAATAATCTCAGGTGGATAGAAGACAAAAAATAAAAATACACGGACTGAAAACAAGAACAGTAACACGTCTTCTTAGGTTTCCTTTCTGGACGTTTTGTCAAAACAGATCACGGTTACCTCTGAGAAGATCACAAGGCATGCATGCATGCTCTGACCTTTATAATTATGGATAATAATGAGATAACTACCATATTTTTGCACTTAAAATCCTTTAAATTTCTCCAAAAATCAACTTATCCTTATGTAAAAAATTGAACAATCAGGTATTAAGGAGCATTAAAGCCACTATAATGCTGAAGTACAGAGTTATACAGGAGTTTCAGTAAATTTCTCCAGCACTAAGGCTGGAGCATTATTAGCATTAGCTGCTAACAACGCTAAGCGCTAAGCTCTTTGGCCATTCAGAGGTGAGTATTAATCAGTATTATCGGCCTGTAGCCTGCTGCTAACACTGGCTGGCACTGCTGGATCATCATTAGCATTACCGCTAGCAGTTAGCTGCTCCAGCTTTAGTGAAAATCATTAAAGCATTAAAACTCATCCAAATAAACATGTTTTCAGGAGATAAACTTGTAAAGATTGACATCCAGCACTCGTTTGACTTGTCTGAGGAATTACAGTTTTGTTTACATAACTTAGCTTAGCTTAACAGTAAAACATTGGTTTCCTGGCTCTTTAAAAAAAAAAATGTGTGGGACGCTTTTGGACGTGTGATAAACACCTCCTTCTGGATGCACCGATTTAAACAGTGATACTAACACTGATTATAAACATGCCACAAGCCCCATATATATAAAAACAAAAGCCACAGAAGAACTGTAAACTGCCACAACAGATGTCTGTGCTTATAAAGGTCTCACAAATAAATTCGACAACTTAATGTGCTTCACAATGAACAGTAATTAAAGATATTTGCTGAAAACTGAACTTTCAATGGAAGTCAATGTAAAAAGAGTTTATTTCAGGTAATTCTGAAGAGTTTCTATTGGGCCGTTCATCAAGACATTTTTGTACAGTGTAAGGGACAGATTGTCTGTTCATAGGACAGTGACGATATACACCATTCATTGTTTCTTCCAAAGTGCAGGTGAAGGACCCTATGCTGTACTCAGACTCTGGTATCAGTGGTTAGAGCGAAAAATACACTTAAATCACACCTGTTTTGGTACATAAACCTGGTAAGACATTCTATAGTGGAACCCATGGTAGAACATGGAACACAGACTTTGTTTTCACACCTACTTTGTTTGGTCAGGAGCTTCGGACTTCTCAGTTTGGTCTGAACTAAAACAACAGGTGTGAAAGGTGCCACAAAATCCACAGACCTAAAACTGGACCTAAAAACGGATCAACCAAAAGAAGAGGTCTTGATACAGATCGACTAAAGTACGGGTTATTGGGAGGGTTTCCTCAGGGAAATGAAAAAGAATTATTGAACCCCCTTTTTTAATCTTGTGTGACCAGATATGTGTTTTGTGAATCAAATTGGGACCTTTTTGATTCGGATTCAAATCAATTTAGGAAATCAATCAGTGATTATACGTATCCCTATACTACCAAACCATGGGTTGGTTCTTCTACAGTGGGAAATAACTATTATTAGATTTTGATGGTTTGGACTTTTAGACTAATTACAAAAAAACATAGATGAAATGTTCTTTAACATCAACAATGCAGCAAAAACATGAACCATGGTCCAGACTCCAATCTGAACTTTCACGTGTGGAAAACGCCCACACGGTAAAATTTAAAGACGGAAAATTCACTCAAGTACTGAGAGTTGGAGAGTTCCTTGCTTAGTCTTTGGCGAAAACCTTTATCAGCTTCTCTAGGTGTAAAAATGTCCCCAAATTTAACTGCATTGCTTTAAAATATGAACGTAATAGAAGCATAAACTGCCGTATTTGGTTTTGGATGTTTCTGAACATTTACATTTATGGCATTTAGCTGATGCTCTTATCTAGAGCGCCTTACAAGGTTATTCCAGTTACAGAGCTGAGCCAATGTATTGTTAGGAGTCTAGCCCAAGGACTCTTATTGGTGTAGCACTGCATTCAGTAGTCACCCAGACCTGGAATTGAACCTCAGTCTTCCACACAATGTGGTGGTTAGCTCACCGGCAGCTGGTGGTGTTATCCACTGCACCACACATTTGGTTGCCTTGTTTAGCATTTCAGCAGCTTCTCTACGTCACAGATAGACAGACAGACAGATAGACAGACAGATTTACAGGCAAACGGACAGACAGATCGACAGGTGGAGGCAGTAGTGACAGCTGGCACACCGGGGCTGCTAACATATCATCACAGTCACAGACACACCCCAACTGCTGCCTAATGCAGCCCACCCCGGCTGACACCAGCCATGACAAACAACCTTCACGTCGGGGTAATCTCCTGCTTCGCTTTTGCTTTTTTTAGCTCGTCTGCAAGACAAAAAAAAAAGACAAAGAAGCGAAGAACACAAACATCTGCTAGCTTAGAAGTGTGGTTTACGTGCAAGAAGGGGGTTATTTGGAGCAACCTGGTGATGGGGGATGTGCTCTGGGTACTGTCGTGTCTTGTCGTGTCTTGTCGTGTCTTGCTTTGTCCTGACCTGACTTGACCAGTCCACAGGAGTGTGTTCCACGTAGATAGACAAACAAATATCTATATAGATAGATAAATACATAAACAGAGACGAGCAGATGAACCGGCGGTTGATAGATGCTCCGTATCACCTCGTCTCCAGGCTGGCTGGTGTCGCCGAAGTCTCATCTCACTTCCTTATCATCGATGGGTCTATAAATAACCCGGCCACCCCCACCTTCCCCCCCAAAACCACAGCGCCGTCTGAACCACGTATCTTCGACAAAAATAGTCCCGGCAAGGTCGAAGCTACTGAAAAAATAGAGCCCACCAGACAGCAGGAGACACCTTATCTCTGCAATAATATCTAAAAAAAAAAACAAGATGAACGAAGCAAAAAGCGACATATTGCAGCGGCTAATACGTTTACCCAGGGTGGATGGAGGTTGGGGGGTGTCTGGAAGGATGGTGGGGGGGTGTAGGGAACTTTAAAGAAGCTACACCTCCGTTCAAGGACGAAGCTGGCTCTAATATCCAGGACAAACACATCTTCAATCACAGGCTGAAATTATCAGCCAGGAAAATCTCGCTCAGGCTAGAGGCTCCCTGTTTTTAATCGTAAGATGGACTCCCTAACACTCTCGCTCGCTCACACACTCGCTACACACACACACACACACACACACACACACACATATATCCATGCTGGATCTGTACCAAGCGGCTGCAGAGAGAGAGAGTGAATCCCTGATCCTGTGAATGAGCAGTTCAGCTCAGACTGAGGCGATGCCAGAGTGTTAAAGGCATTAAAAGGGGAGCGACTACACACTGAAGAGAAGACCCATCCACCTTTTTTTTCCCATAACCCCCTCCTTTAGACTCTTCATTCAGAAGAATGACCCAGAATAGGGCTGCAGCTATCGATTATTAATGGAGTACTCTACTCAAAAAATCGATTCGATTAATCGAGTAATCGGATAAAACATAAAATAAGATATTTCATAAGATAAGAAATTTTACTTAATAATGAATTACTAATTGGTTTAAAATAAGACTACCTTTATAAAGGGTTTATAAATGGTTTATAATTAGTTTAATGGTTACTAACAAGGTTGTAAATGCCTTAAAAATCATTAATAATCAGTTATAACACATACTTAGAAAGGGCAACAATATAGATGGCTGTGTAATATAGTTCACTATTTAGCAAACAACAGGTCACTGTTGCCCTTTCTACGTATGTTTGTTATAACTGATTATTAAAGGCATTATTAAAGGCATTCACAACTTAATTAGTAACCATTTAAAAAATAAATATATTTATGTAAACTATTTATAAACCCTTTATAAAGGTAGTCATTTTTCATCATTTTCATGTCTTTGATATCAATCTACAATGTCTGCAAAGTAGAAAATCAGTTAAATAAAGAAATAAAGACTCTCCTCACATCACTCCCAGGGTGATGTCCGCAGCACAGGGCTGCGTCTGTGAGCTGGTGTATCAGAACCGAGTCGCTGCGCTTTTACTCTCCGAGCGTCAGCGCTGTGATGATGATACTCGGCAATGCTACAGCATCAGCAGCAGCTCAAAAAGAAGCGGTGGCTGACTTCACATGTATCAGAGGAGGCGTATGTGTTAGTCTTCACCCTCCTGGTGTGTTGGGGCATTACTAGTGATTACTAGGGGAGTCCTAATGATTGGGTTGGGTGATTGAATGTGCTAAAAATTTGAAATAAAATTATAAAAAAAAAGAAAAAAGAAATATAGAGAGTGAAAACAGTGAGTGAGGTGTTTTGAAGCTTTGAAAATGATTGGAATGCAGAAAATCATCTGCAGAAGGAAAGCAGTCGGCAGCTTCTCATACTTCCTTGGGGCGAGGAGACGCCGGGAGGAGGAGATAACTGGAAAAGTCCTGTTGGGTGTGGAACACCATAAAAACACACACCGCCACCAACACAATCGAAGCAGTAGTCATCACTGCTATGTGTGATAAAGTGCACGAGTGTGTCCGTGCTTGTGCTTGTGTGTGTGCATATAAGTGTTTGGTGTGAAACGGGTGAGGAGGGGGTGTAAGGAGGACACGATGCCACGGTGTGTGTGTGTAGACTGGGGCTGAAAGACAGCACTTCAAAGCAGATCAATGTTTGCTGAGAACAAACCGCAGTACAGTGCTGTGGAAGGAAGCGAATCTATTTTCACTCGCCGCATGTTCGACACACACGAATCAAAGCCGCCGTGCTCGGGGTGCGAGCGCGCCGCCGCGCTTCAAAAGCCGAAGGTGGGTTCCCAGCGTCGAGTGCGGCGTGGAGCCATCCTCCCGACAACCCCCCGCCCAAACCGTCCTCCCGGGAACCAGATGGCTCCACCGAGGTACGAAATTACAAAGCTATGCTAACTGCTAAACAGAAACACATCTGCTGAGCCATCCTGGACTGAAGACTTGAGTCAATAAACATCATCACAAGCTCAAACACAAACACAGCACAGCACAGCGAAGCACAGCGAAGCATAGCACAGCACAGCACACATCAACAACGCACTCGTTACGTGGCGTAAACTTGGGCGGCGCTGAGGAACTCGTTGGGTTTAGACAATAAAGCCAGCTGTCTGGAGCACACCCGTGGTTTAGCATCGAGCTGATTAAAACACACCCTCAGGATAAACACATTAGCATAAGGAGAAGTTATTATAGCCTCCAAGAAACTGAGGATGCACCAAGGAGACACTAAGGAGACATCACAGACTGGTTAATGTAGGCTTCAAAGAAAATAATTATAACAAGTTAGAATTAAATCTGTGTATTAAATGTGGATTCAATGCGATTCTGACGATTCTGTCACGAGTCGCTAGTCGGTTTGACTCAAATTTATTCGCAGACAATTCTAGACAGATGCTGCTGATCACGATCATTTCCAATAGCAGAATTTTCCATTGCTGGTCTATTTTCATACATATGGAGCACTGGAATATAAGGTGCATTTTAAGCTACACTAGTAAGGAACAACGGCTGTGGGTAGAAGCACTTAGCGCTAGTAAACGCCGCCCGACAGCGCTACACTGAGGAACCTAGTGTGTTCCAGTAAGCCAGGCCGCTATCAGCTAACGGTTTGTAGCGGTCCCATGTAGCTTGTTTTATAACAGGGTAAACAATCATACTGAACAGCTCTGAACACTTAAAGAGCTAGCGCTATGGTTAGCAGCTAATGCTAACACTACTCCAGCCTTGGTGCTGGAGAAACTTCATTGTACAGCGTACAGCATTATAAGGGTGAGTTTTCAGTGAAGCGGCTTTACTGTTCCTTACAACCCGACTGGGAAAATTCCTAAAAATATAAGGCGCACCAGGTTATAAAAGGTGCAAGGTCAATTTTTGGAAAAATTTAAAGGATTTTAAGTGCGAAAAAAGATCTTATAGTGCGAGAAAATACAGTAATTAATGCTTTATGTAATCTATAATCCTGGTACACACATTTCAAAACTAGTCTAGACCTATGGGCAAGGATTCTTGGCTCTTGGCTAGAACACAGTGGTAAAAACAAAGGATCAGAACTACAGAATTGAGCTACTGAAACCATTAAAATACATATTAATGTACAGTAAATTGATCATTCCTTTTTTGTTTTTACCTCGGGGAATGGCTTGGAAACCACAACCCACATTTGGAAGATTTTTGCACCAGGAGTAAAGCAGTGTAAAGTTATCCAAAAGCAGTGTGTAAGACTGGTGGAGGAGAACATGATGCCAAGAGTTTTTCCACCAAATATTGATTTCTGAACTCTTAAAACTTTATGAGTATGACAATGCTCACTCATTCTTCTAAACTAGCACTTTTAACCTACACTTTAGGCTTTTATAAACGATAATACAGGCCCAGAGATCAGATTAATATTCAGATATTCAGGCCATCTGACCAAATCAGATGGAAAAAAATCAAATAAAATTCAGATGTTAATCCAAAAAAGCAAGAGCAACATTAAGCCGGTCAGTCAGAAATGAAATTCCTGCTCCTTTTGTGGAAGTCGTCTCCAGGTGATTCTGAAACAGCGCTGCTCCCGCTGCTCCGAGTGTATAGCGCTATGCTAAAACCACAGGTCTCCACTCCAGACATGAAAGCAGTGGCAAATTACAGAGCTCCAACATAGCAAATAGCTGACAAATTGTAGCTTACAATGGGACAGTGATGTGGATCCACATTTGCTGCTGTACGTATGCATCGCTGATAAGGCTGCATGTTGTTTGCCATCATACATCATTCATCGGCTCGACGGCGAACAAACGCAGCTGTATTTCCACTGGAAGCTGCTCGCAATTCCAAGAAGCAAATGGTACTTGGATATAGAGAGAGAGCAGATGCAACCACACCCATTTTTCCAGGCGTTTCTGGAATACGCGAGCCTAGGGTTCCATGCAGTTCATCATCCACATTTCATTAAAGGACCATGCATGGGAACAACACATTAAATATTTTTACGTCTCTCTCATGCAACCATTTATTTTTATAAATATTCTATAAATACAAGCTATATTTATAAATATATACATTACTGTGCTCTTTTTACTCCACAAGAACATCACAGAGCAGAATCAGACGCAGCAGTGCTGCTGGAGGTTTAAAACAGTGCATTTACCGCATTTTTCAAACTATAAAGCGCATTTAAAATCCTTTAATTTTCCCAAAAATCGCCAAAGGCCCCCTAATGTATAAATTCTTATCAGCTTACCAGCTAACCACGCTAAGCTTTAGCCAGCTCTTTTGCCATTCAGAGGCGAGAATATTGAACTGTGGCTTGCAGCTAACCCTGGCTAGCACTGCTGGAGCAGCATTAGCATTACCTGATAACTGTGCTAAGCACTACTTATCTCATTTGCCATTCAGAGGCGAGTATATCGGCCTGTAGCTTGCTCCTAACCTCGGCTAGCACTGCTGGAGCAGCATTAGCATTACCTGCCTACCACACTAACCGCTAGTTGTCTCTTTTACCTTTTCAGAGGCGAGTATATTGGAGTGTAGCCTTATCTGAATCTAGAAATCTGGAAATATAAGCTTACAGCAAATAAACAAAAGCGCTTTAGTCACTTAAATAAAGAGTTTTCAGGAGAAAAACTGTGTAGATTAGCATGCAGCACTTGTTCGACTTTAAAAATAATGTGAATTATAATCCTGTGCGCCCTACAGTGTGAAAAATACGGTACTCGATGCCCAGAGGATGGTGCCCATAGAGGAAATCACTAAATAACTTGTGAACAGGAGGCCAAGACAAGGACAGGGCCTAAAAAACTAAGGGCATTTTCCCAACTATAGTTGGTTTCTCTGGTCTGGATCAGTTGATAAGTTCATTTATTTAGAGCATGGTTCATTATTTAGCACCATGGTTTGGTTTGTTTTCACACAGGCACAAACCTAAACGCACCCTAATACGCACAGATAAAACAACGCAATACTGTTGAGTTCTCTGATTGGTCTCTAAGGTTTTTCCTCCATTGAATCACCAATAAATCTTTAAAAAACACTCAAATCAAGCATTACACAACTGAGATCTGAGGTTTTTAGCTCACCCCAGAAACCCTCACTCTCTGACCATCTCGCACCGCCTCACCTGAGCTGACTCTCTGCCCCAGAAATCAAAATCAAATCGAATCAGAAACTCCGACGGCAAAGCGTGCAAGATTGACTCATAAAAGATCTCGGGCTAGAAGCTAATCTGCTCCTCCAGTCAGCCCCGACTGAGCCTTCGGGAGGAGATGCTCAGCCCCATCCTGAAGATCTGTCAGAAGAGGCAAATCGAGGATAAAATCGGACAAGAAATCCTACACCGCTCACTCAGCTTAACGCCTTCAACCAGAGCAAAGCTTTCTTTATTTCTTTTTTCTCTCTCTTCGTTACGCAGACTCCTACATCTCGTCCTGCCCGGTTTCACCACGATGACAATCTGTGGTTTGCTGTCTTTCTGTGATGCAGCACATTCTGTTCAGGGTGAAGCCTTCCCATGATCTTCACTCGACCCAAAGTGCTGCTGATCCATGTAGTCTTAAACAGTCTTAAAACAGACTCAGACAACAGTTTAAAAACAGGGGAGCTACAGAAAATACTGGGGAAATAATTAAAACGACATATAATGCAACAATTTATATATATAAAGCAATGATATCTCAATGATCCAACATGTAGTAATATTAATAATGGCATAGTAATGCAATTATTATTACATTATTATCATAATTATTATTTAATGGTTGACAGTATATATATATTTAAACTGCTATTTATTGTTAAATCTGGAAAATTAAATAAGAGACCATTTCAAAATGATGGGTTTCTTTGATTTTACCAAATTAAAATACTCTGGAATATAATCACGCCACCAAACCAAGCTGAACTGCTTGAATTTTTGCACCAGGAGTGAATCAGGATAAAGTTATCCAAAAGCAGTGTGTAAGACTGGTGGAGGAGGAGATGATGCCAAGATGCATGAAAAAAAAAATGTGATGAAAAACCAGGGCGGTTATTCCACCGAATATCGATTTTCTTTGCATTATTTGAGGTCTGAAAGCTCTGCATCTTTTTCCTTTGTTATTTTAGCAATTTTTCACTTTCTGCAAGTTTTATAAATGCTCTAAATGACAATATTTCTATTTGTAATTTCGGAGAAATGTTGTCTGTAGTTTATAGAATAAAACAACGATGTTCATTTTACTCAAACATAAACCTATAAATAGCAAAATCAGAGAAACTGATTTTGAAACTGAAGTGGACTTTTTATTAATTTTTGTTCCAGAGCTGTATATGCATTTCTTGCATTTTTTATGTATTATTTAATTCTTGACATTTCTGTCCTGTCCTCTAGGCTGCTGCAATACTGCAAATTTCCTCGCTGGGGGATTAATAAAGGATTATCTTATCTCTTATCTTTTCTTAAATGATATATTGTGCAGCCCTATTTAGGACTGTGATTTGACTTTGGATGTGTAGGGATTTGAGCGTATTAAAATAATGTAAATATGCTAATTTTAGGAGCACTTTCAGAATAAGAGTCAAAAAATAAAGCTTGCTATAGTGGCTGGCAGCGTGCAGTCAAAACAAATCGCAATATATAGTGAAATATTGAATTGAAAGCCCTGTATTTTGATGTGCATCATGTTGCCGAGTTCTTGCCAATACAAAGCCCTACTGTATTTGAACACATTTACAGTTGGGAAAGAGGAAGAAGAAAAAAGGAAGGAGGAAATCACTAAGCCAAAATGCAAAAAGACAAAATCAATACTAGACGTATACTAAAACGCCTAAGGCCGTTTTCACACCTGTAGTTGGTTTCTCTGGTCTGAATCAGTTGATAAATTTGTTTAATTGGAGAGTTTCCTCTTCTGTTTGGTTTGTTTTCACACAGGCACAAGCATAAACGTGCCAAAATGCTCATCAAAAAAAACATGTGAGAACGTTGACTTCTGTTCGAGAGAAGCGTTTTTAAAACAGTGTTTCCAATGGGATGTCCCTTAATAAACGGATTGGTGCCATATCTTGTCGTACCCAATAATATCGGCAACATTTTTACATATGGTGCACGATACTATACCCTGAAATATCGTGCTATATCACCCCGTGCCATATATATATGTTGCAGTTGAGTATTCTTAAAATAATTTCTGTAATTCAGTGTTTTGTCATATTGCCAAGAGTATTGTTATCGCAAAAAAAAAAAAAACATGAAATATCAAGATATTTCCAGTTGCAGCTGAATTCAGATATTTAATCCCAGAAATACGCTCTTATTTACTTTTTTTAAAAGCCATTTAAACGCCTGATTAAAGGGCAGATTACTGTTGTTTTGCTGTTTTCCTCGGGTTTTGAGAGCTCTGCGCTGACTCAGCTCTTTATGGGTGACATCATGGCGATCAATGTGTTTTCTTTATTTTCATGACTATTTACATTGTAGATTCTCACTGAAGCATCAAAACTATGAATGAACACATGTGGAGTTTTATGTACTTAACAAAAAAAAAAGGTGAAATAACTAAAAAAAATTGTTCTATATATTCTAGTTTCTTCAAAATAGCCCCCTTTGCTCTGATTACTGCTTTGCACACTCTTGGCATCATTCTCTCAATGAGCTTCTTCAAGAGGTGGCCACCTGAAATTAAAAAAAAGTTTTCCAACAGTCTTGAAGGAAGGAAGGAGTTCCCAGAGGTGTTTATTAGCACTTGTTGCTCCTTTGCCTTCTTCACTCTGTGCTCCAGCTCACCCCAAACCATCTGGATTGGGTTCAGGTCCGGTGACTGTGGAGGTTCAGCTCATTTTTTGTTAAGTACATAAAACTCCACGTGTGTTCATTCATAGTTTTGATGCCTTTAGTGAAAAACGCATTAAATGAGTAGGTATGTCCAAACTTTTGGCCTGTACTGTATATCGTCAAAAAAAAAAAGAACATTTGCAATGGAAATTTTTTCCCAATATGGTGCAGCTTTAGTTTTAATCGAACCAATCCAGCTCCAGTAGACAAACCACAACCATCCCCCAACCCAAATATCCAACCCAACCAACCCCACCATGCGTATGCAGAGCCACCGGTCGGTGTGAAGAGCAGCGGTTGGTGTTTAAGTGTGAGAAGTAGCACGGTCCTGCTCTCCGGCTGCCTCGTCTCCAGCGCCGACCGGCTGTATTTACTGGGTCAGCGCTCACAGATCTGAGGGCCAGGTGGAAGATTTCATTGTTTGCTGGCGCCAAACACAACCTGGTCTACCACTTCCACTCTCTCTCTCTTTCTTTCTTTCTCTTTCTTTCTCTTTCTCCTTCTCTACAATAGGCCTTATCAGCAGCAGCATCGTGTCTCCGGCGGGCTGTGTGAACGCCTGGTGCGCGCTCCAGCCGGAAAGATTTCGATGTCAAGGTTGTTTAACATTTTGAGGGCTGCCGGGGTAGATGAGCCCTATCTAATGATTACCTCTTCTAGGCTAATAACGCCGCTCTCTCTCTCTCTCGGCTCTCTCCTCGTTTCCGCGAGCACAGCGAGCTGCATCGGCCTGGAAACAATACAAGTTCCTTCGACTTTATGAGCACTCCCAGTCCCCACTTTCATTCATAATTAGTGCTAGGAAGCCTACAGCACGGAGAACCATCGACGAAACCTCCGGAGAACATCCTGAACCCGCGACCAGACACCTAGATTGAAAGTAATGAAGGGTAAAACAATTTTAACAAAAACAAATTTTAACTAGTCTGCGTTTTTATATGTAATATCTAGTGGCATTGCTTGGAGTGTCCTATCGTACTGTAGACACTAACACAACCATAATTAAATAATTGCGACGATATTTAGGCCTGTCACAATAAGAATGTTTTGTGAACGTGCAAGAAATGATTGCGATTAACAGTAGTATTGTCATTTTAAGACCATTCCCACTGAAATAATGATAATAGAATTGCATAAGAATGCAGTTATACCCTATCAAACACAACACAATTTGTAATTCATCAAATCAAAGTTTGGGAAATGTAGCTCTGAAACAAAATTAACACACCACTTCAGTTTCCAAATCAGTTCTGAGAATCTGACTTTGCTATTTATAGGTATATAAAATGTTGTGTTTGGTGGAATAACCCTGGTTTTTAATCACAGTTTTAAATCATGCATCTTGGCATCATGTTCTCCTCCACCAGTCTTACACACTGCTTTTGGATAACTTTATCAGTATTATGACATTCTGGATTATTGACTTAGGTTACAAATCTGATAAAACTCTTGTATTTCTATTTTTGTCTCTCAATTAGGGGTGTGCCATATCATATTGTATGCAAAAAATACATATTAAATATATATTATTCAGTGTTTTGTCATATCACCAAAAGTATCGTTATCTTTATCGTGAAAATACCATGAAACATTGTGATATTTTAGGGCCATATTGCCCACTCCTACCTCAGTTTACATATTTACTCACACAAGTATTAGAATTTAAACATCTAAGCATCTTCTAGGCGTTTAAAGCTCATGTTCATACTCATAGATAATAGAGAGTATGGCGAAAAAATTAATAAATCAGTGAATAAAAAAACAACTAATCCAAAAAACAATGGTCAGTCGATGTGTATTGTGTGTGTAAAGTGCATTTTCGATTGCAACAACTAATGCAACGCAGCTCTACGCCCGACAGCCGAGCCGGGGCCATTCCTTAAGGAGCTCTATCTACATTTTCTTGAGGTCCTCATTATGAGCGCCTCTGTTCCGAGTCAGTCAGAAGGGGCTTCGCTGTAAAAAGCCTCCATCAGCACTCCCAATAATTCCTTAAGTATTATTCTACAACGCGCTGTGCGAGCATTTGTCTGTGGGGAGCGTCTCTGCAGAGCGGCAGCAGCAGCAATTGCGGCGTTCTCAGAAAAAATTAAATCGACAGCTTTCAGATTTGTCAGGAGTGGCCAATACACGGGCTTGTTACATGCCCTGAATTTCAAACCAAACAAAATGTCTTGTTCGCTTCTCGACTGAACTGCGGAGTTTAATTGCCAATAAAATGCCTCGCCAGGAGACCCAGGTCCGCACGGAACACATCAAAGTCACATTTCTAAGAGACTTACACTCGGCGGCGCCACTTCAAAAGCAGGATTTCGGGATTTCAGCATTAAGGTTATTCATTAATTGTCCTTCCCTCTACATAATCTTGTAGAAAACTAAAGCCAGGTCCAATCTGATCAGCTCTGTGGACTGAGATGATGACACTATGGCCGACACGGAAGATCACGAGCTTGAATACTAGGCCATGCTACTAGGGCTGCAACGATTAGTCGATATAATCGATACCAATGTCGATTATTAAATTTGTCGACTACAAATTTCATAGTCGACTAATCGTTAATTTGTAATAGTACCACATTACACAAAGTGCTGGGGACAAAAGGGCAATGGGAGACTAAGTTTGTGTCTCCAAAAGTGCCCAAACACAACAGACTACATATTAAAAATCACTAAATATCAGTAATTTAAAGGTCATTTAAACCTCATGTTCTGCTGTTTCTATCATTTTTAGAGATGGCAGAAATAATCGCTGACTAAATCGACTAATCGGGGAAAAAAATAAAAATAAATAATCGTCAGATTAGTTGACTACCAAAATAATTATTAGTTGCAGCCCTACATGCTACCTCTTCAAGCCTAAATTAGCTTAGCTTTTGGTAATGGTTATTAATACTATTATTATTACGTTGATTCCCTTTACATAAAAGGCTGCAGCTTCAGACAATCAAGAAGATAACTTTTTTTTTTGTTTGTTTGACCAAATGTTAGACATTTTAAGCAGGATGAGTTATAAGGGTCCATTGCAGTTCGACACAATAATTCCACCCTCCAATACCCATCCCAACGACACCCCACCCCACCTTCAAATGGCCAGATCAACACATAAAAATGAGCAAAAGTGACAAAGAATAAGAGTTAGAATAATAATTGAAGGTATGAACTTCATACTTCAGACGTTGGTGCTCTCTTCCCACTGTCTGCATGCAATCACGCCATTGTTTTTTTTTGTTTTAGGGTGTGTTCATGTCTATGTTACCTTCTGGCTCTCTCATTTTCTATACTTTATAAAAGATTAAATCACCCGTTCGGCTCTAGTTTTAAAAGTTTGGACCATTGGCATCTCCTGCAACCCAGTTTAGTCTTGCTACTGCTAGCTTGGACTGCCTTGGACTTGTCGCTACCGCCCATTAATTAATCTAGTATTACTTTTATATTAAAATTATTAAAACATTAATTAATCATCATTAGTGCTTCCATGATCAATAATCTTGCTTGAACAGAACAGCAGTCTTATGTGATCGTAGAGTGGCTTTTTATCAGTAATATTCATTTCAAAAGTCATTCAGACCAAAGGAGGATGGGTCCCCTCCCCCTTGGGAGTCTTTGGCACCTGTGAGATTTATATTTTATTCACATTTTTTACGAAGCTGCTTTGCGCAGTCAGTTCCTAAAAGCGCTATACAATTAGGCTACTACTAAGTGTTTGATTTGATTAGATTGCAGGATGATTTTAAGCTTTTTTTAAGCTACATTTACATGTAAACCTTAAAGATGAGACGTGCTCTCTCTCTCAGTTCAAACCGAGATCAGTGTCAAGGACGCCCAGCCCAAACGGATATCGGAGAACAATCAGGTCAAGGAGCTTGCAGAGGGACTCGCACATGGTCTAGACGGTTATTTTCTTTATCTGCCGAGATAAGGACACCTTTTGAATCTGTTTAGCGGGCTTAGCGCTCGCCATTCTTTTTGAGGACGTGACTGGCCCAATCTTTCACAGCGTCTACAGAGTCTACAGAATCTGCCCTTCAGGCAACTGATGATTAACAGCCTGTTGTAGGCTAATCTTTAGGGCGAATGTACTTTAGACCAAACCCGTGCATTCTCTCCTCAGTCTGTTCAGTCCTGTAAACCTGGTATTTGCATTTAAATGTAAGGGAAGCTAATCTTGAGGGTTAGTAGGTTATCAATTAGCCCAAGCACTTGCAAATTATTTCCACTGAGGTCATTTCCAAAGGAGCCCACGAGGAAACCGCATGCCATTCATATGACTACGCCTTTTGTGAGGGAACAGGTGGGCATGAATAGGCAGCCTCGAATCCTAATGGCATTTCCCTGAATGACCACCCTCACTTTCCCCTGCTGTTCACTGGGCCTAATCTGTTAAGTAATTGCAGGTGGTCCCTTTCTTTCACTGGGCGAGTCTGGGGGGCAGCGGCAGTGCCGGCCGCGGGCTTTGTCGGTTCACCGAGCTCAGCGTAAGCAACTCAACAATTACCCTTCTCCAGAGCACTCCAGCTAGATCACACCAAACACACACTTACAGTCACACACATATTCACACTCTCTCGCTCGCTCTCTCACTTCAGGAAAACCTGGGCAATTTGCGGAGAGGTCAAAGAGCACCTCGACCTGGCTGGGGGTAAAAAGCGAAGGGAGGGAAACTCCTCCTCTCCATTCACGAGGCTGCTGAACACAAACTGGTTCCGACAAACATTAATTGGCACCGTCTACAACGGTGGTCTCAAATCACAGCGGTCTAACTCCTGTAGTCTAAAGCTCGGAGAATATAAAAAAAGAAAAGAAAAAAGAAAATAAGAGAAAGTTGAAAACCTACAGGATGATCACAAGCCATCAAACCAAGCTGAACTGCTTGCATGTTATCCAAAAGCAGTGTGCAAGACTGGTGGAGGAGAACATGATGCCAAGATGCATGAAAAAAAAAACTGATTAAAAACCAACCAGGTTTATTCCACCAAATATTGATTTCTGAACTCTTCTGAAAACTTTTTTTTTGCATTAATTGAGGTCTGACAGCTTTGCATTTTTTGTTTGTTTTTCAGCCATTCCTTTTTTTCTGTAGTTTTTATAGAATAAAACAAAAATGTTCATTTTACACTATACAAGCATAAACCTATAAATAGAAAAACCAGAGAAACTGATTCAGAAACTGAAATGTTTTTTTTTTTTTTTTACAGAGCTGTATACATTTTATTTAATTTTTATTTTGTTGCAGTGGTGTAATCTTGAAATATTTTTCAAATGTTGTTAATCGCAATAAAAAGTATCGTTATCGCAAAAATACCATGAAAGATCATGATACTATTTTAGAGCCATATTGCCCACCCCCTGGTATCAATACCACTAAAATTCTACGATCTTTTATACTAATGAAAAAAATCTAATAAAAATGTGTGTTTTTAGAATTTTGGCATTGACCTGTTACCAGTATTACCAGTGTTTCTCACGACATCCTTAATATATGAGTGTATAAATAAAGAAAAAAAAACCCCAGCAAAAACAGTGAATCAAACCTCCTCTGCTAATTCTTCCGATATTTAGATTTAGATATATCCCACTGATGTTTAACTGCAGAAATAAATAAACATGCAGTTCAGGAGCAGGAAAACAGAAATAATACGAGAAAAAATAAATAAATAAATAAAAAAAGAATCAGTGGGTGAGACCAATGCCTCTTCCCACACCAAGCCTGGCATTCTCGCTGCTGAAAGGCGGTTTTATCATAGCATTGCTGCAATGCTTCACGGAGGCGAAACAGCAAGGTCATATGTCTACTCACAGCTGCTTTTCTCTCCAAATGTCAGAGCTTAAGGTTCGGACAAAAGCAGAGCAGCTTCTGATGCAGCATGAAGCCTCCCTCCCCCTGACCAACACCAACCAACTACAACAGTACAGCGGTTGTTGTAGCCAGCGCTGGCTGGGTTTAACCAATTACACAGCTCATTTTTGCTCATTACAGGCCTACATAGATGTTCCGGTAGGCAGCAGAGAGTGGGTGAGTCTAAATAATTAGGAGAACATTTCTTGAAGTTGAACAAATTCATGAGTGAATAAACAAACCTTTAATTTAAGATAATTCAAGAACTGCAGCATCCAACTCGGGGCGTTCAGAGAAGGTCAAATTCATATGTTTTCAGTGGTTAAAATACCGTGCCATTCCCTGCAAGTATGTAAGAAAATCTCTACAAATGTATGTAAATCTGAATTAATTGAATATCTAAGTGTGTGTGTCTTAACATGATATTAAGGGGCATTAAACAAAAGTTATTTCTGCCTGTTATTTAAGGGGGTGTTAAAAATATTGCTATCGTATCGCAATACTGTATTGATCTCAAAAGCGTTTTTTAGTCTTCGATTTTTCATTAACATAGTTTACATGTTCACATTGGTGTCAGAAGTGCTTTATTCTGTCCATTATCGGTCTTTTATCATGTTTAAACCCGATACCAAACATAGATAGCAGTGCTCTGTAGTAAGATTCCACTCTTCGGATTGCCTAAAAAGTAAACTTATTTACAGCTCTGGAAAAAAATAAAGAGAGTACTTCAGTTACTGAATCAGTTTCTCTGATTTTGCTATTTATAGGTTTATGTTTGAGTAAAATAAACATTGTTGTTTTATTCTATAAACTACAGACAACATTTCTCCCAAATTCCAAATAAAAATATTGTTTTAAGCTTTCAAAAATCAATATTTGGTGGAAAAATCCTGGTTTTTAATCACAGTTTTTTTCATGCATCTTGGCATCATGTTCTCCTCCACCAGTCTTACACACTGCTTTTGGATGAAGCTGTTCAGTTTGGTTTGATGGTTTGTGATCATCCATCTTCCTTTTGATTATATAATCAATGAAACCCATCATTTTTAAGTGGTCTCTTTTTTTTATTTCCAGAACTGTATATTAGTGTGTTATAATCACAATATATCGCCTTGCTTACAGTTCCCCAATATATCACAACATATTGAATCGTAACTGCTTTATCATGATGCATTACGTAACATCACGTTCTTGTCAATCCACAGTGCTACTATTCCTAAATGGATTGTAGTGTTTACCCTGTTCTATGGGTGTTTTCACACCTGCATTTTTAGTCCATTAAAGCAGATCCTGGTTCGTTTACACCGTTGGTGCGATTTGTTTGAGCAGGTGTAAACACACTGTAGTGCGAATCCAAACAATTACACTTCAGAGACCCATGAGAGGAGATGGTCTTGGCCTGGTCCAAATCTCTGGAGATTTGAGCTAAACGGCTAATTCAGCATTTCTAAATAAGTACTACCGCTGTGAAATTGTGGCTCGAAAAAAAAAAACAAGCGGATGGATACGGAAATATATTTTCCCTGTTTGAAAACAAACCAAACCAAAACAATTCAATTCAATGGGAAAAAGGCAAAAAGGCTTCCCATTCACCATGGTTGAATCAAGCGTGTTGGGCTCAAATCTTGTAACTTTGTAAAAATACTACTTACCCTTAAATTAAAAGTAGGAGTGTGCCAAATTGTATTGTACACAATAATAAATCGGCAACATTTTTTTTTATATTGTGAACGATTTTATCCCTAATTTCCACATCAGGGTACTACTTTTTTCTGTTTTTAGTAAAAGAAAAAATTCACATTGTTCTCATAATTTCTCATTATATATCTACTAGAGACAGATTTTATCTGTCCAGTGTCATTTATTTTACTTTAATCCTGTACATATATGGAGATATTTGGAGTGCATTAGTAATGCTGTAGAATTTCTGATGCTTTTTCTATTTCTATTGGCAGAATATATAATAATACTTACTTTTGACCTCAATCCCAGAGACTTAAGTAACAAAGAGAGCCCATGATTGTAAATAAATCAGTTTAAGATATTAATTTGGGTTACATTTTTCTAATTCAATCCATTCAATGACTGAGTAATCTTGATAAATAAAGTGCATTGCTCTTTTTTAACCATTGTCTACCCTAAAAAAGCCCATTTTACCTTATCTTAATTCCAGTTTGCCATTGTACGCCTCCTCCTACCAAAGGTGACCAACCGCCTTCCTTACCCTCTTCTAAGGCAGCGAATGATGCAGCGGTTATGCTGCTGTTATCGTACAGTGTATAGGATGAGACGCCCGTGCCCCTCCTCCCGTTCCTTTAAAACAGAACCTCGGGTTATTTACAAGCGCTACTACAGGAATCTAGGTTAGGCTGCAATTGAAGTGTGAACTACTGCACAGCGCCGCGCTGCAGCAGATGCTGCCTCAAAAGACTGGAGCGGCTCACAGGAAAATAAACAAGAGCTGTGTGAGGAAAGAACCAGCTTCTCGAGCTGCCGAGCGACGATACCGCGTGTACCACCGTGCACCGCCCGCACCGTCTAATCTCAAATCCAATCATGACTCCGGCTTACATGTTTGATTATGAAACAACGAGGCTGAGTGAGTAAAGGGGGTGGGTGGGTGGGAGTTGGGTTATGACTCGGTGGAAAAAAGTGCGTTTCTCCGACAGCTACGGAACTCTGAGGACCTTGCCTCGAGGTCAGAACCGTAATCCCAGTCATTTCTGAAAGATTTGGCTGAGGGGGGACGATGCTACACTTCAGGCTTGTGGGATTGTGTGACTAGAGCATGCCATCACCGTGCTAGCCTACATGAAACTCACCTGTACTGTACTGCAGGAAGTTGTGGCTCGTTTTTTTTTTTTTCCTCCCCTCTCCGTTCTATTTTTAACAGCAAGTGGGGCAACATGCCACATGGCTAACATTAGCTTTATATGGGGGGAGAGGAGGGGAAAGAGAGGAAAAAAATAAAAAAAAGAGGTCACAGATTGCCAACGCCCACTTCCACTGCATCAAGAGTTTTTAGTTGCATATGTACTGTAAAAAACACAGGTTTTACAGCATTTATATCCTTAATAGAAATAAAAAAATGATCTTTATCTCAAAAAAATCTAATTCCTCAATGCTCTCCCACAATGATCTTTACACCTCTACATCATATAATGATCAATAAATACAAAGCAATTAATTATATAATTTACAAAGCTTCCAAAAACTGAACATTTTATTAAATCAAAATATTGACTACCAAATATTACAGTGATATAAAGAAAATGAAGGAATTGTGACCACATATCTCCAGAAGTCAATGATCCAACATTAATATTTCGCAATGCTACAAAAAAAAAGATATGTATAGTTAACATACACTTCATGTAAATCATAAGTAATATATAAATGGGATTTTTTTTTAGATGTTTATTGGTGTTGTATACTCATTAGTTCATACCCAAACCAACTAACACACAAAATGTATATAGACTGTTATAGATAGAAAATGTAGGCACCAGGCCAAACCATGAATTGCGGGAAATCTTGAAATATACAGGAACGTATAACCAAATATATGTCTTAATCATGTCTACACACAGGCACACAGAGATAAACTGACACCAGAATGATCTGTAATCTAATGCATCAAGACAACAGGAAGGCCATAGTGATGGAATGAGGAACAAAAATGACACAAAAGCAAAAAACACCTCATCTGTGAAACATGGTGGCGGTGGAACTGGACGTTTTATAATTGATAAACCTTGAAGCTTGAATTTCAATTCCTCAACAGTCAGTAGAATCACTTCATTTAGTTGCAGCAGGACAATGAACAGCCTGAACCACAAAACTAACAAAACCATGGGATTTTACAGGGCCACAGTGGAAGGCTTGTAGACTAAATGGTGAGGTCACTTGAGCCACTTGAGCTGATCCCAAAAGGGAAAGGATATAAATATAGGCTTGACATTTAATAAAAGCATCACACAACACTGATCTACACAGATATTACCAGTGCAACTACACTGTTTTATAGAGAAACACAAAATAACAAAATAGCAGTGTCACTAAACTGCAACAGAGGCATAACCAATGGAAAAACAATCATTTTGCAATTCAATACTAGTATTCAGTAAAAAAAAATAAAAAAAAGTCCTGTAAATGACTACACCCACACTGAACAGATTTAAACACAAGCCTAAGTGCACAAAAAATGAAAAACAAGTGCATTCCAGGCCTGTCAAATCACCACCAATAAATACACCCAACAGCTGGTAGGTGGAAGCTGGTACTTACTGACTGCAACAGACGTGCAACCAAGTGCTAAACTGTTAAAACTGCTCCCAATCCTAATCCCAATACAGAATGCCTGCTTTGTGTGCATTACCAATTATTATTGACTTTAATTTGACTATAAAGTTAATTTGACTATATTGACTATATTATTGACTATAATTTCAAGCCTTTCATGGGTTCAACAGACTAGAGCAAACATAATGCACTTTATACTGACTGTACTTCATAACATAAGGCTGCACAAATTGGACAAATGATAAATTAAATTAGAAATTGCATCATTTTTTTGTGGCGATATATACTGCAATATAAAAGAATTAGTAGATTTTTTTTTTTAACCAGTTAATGATCAAACATGCTAACACACTTAATATATCCTAAACAGCAGAAAATCTAACATATCAGGAAGATTACTATTACCTCAGTACTGGTAGATATATGATTTATATGATTGCGTTCAACATTTTAGCTATGTAGCTACTGCACAACTACATATTACATTGCATTGCAATGCTCAATCATAATGGGTAACAACAAAACAGTGGCTCACTTGCCATAGACATTATTACAACTAGTATTAAGAAACTATATATATACACACACTGAAATGAGGCATTACTTTTTTCACACTGAAACGACATAATGCATTTTGTGAATGGTTACACCCACACTATTATTAAAAGGTGATATTCTGCATATTTGGTTCATAGTCACTGGATTTGAATGCAATTTAAAAAGCATGTAAAATGTGATGGAATCCAGAGTTAAAACAAGCAAAAATATCCTATATCACTGCCCAAACTCTTACAGACTGCACTGTAGGCACTGCAAATACAGTGCAAATACAGTGCAAATACGCTGTGACGATGCTGCTGCAAACAATGATTGTCTTTAGCCTATCTGTTCCCTTGCATTGCCTCAAGCTGTGTCCTAGCCGAAGACGGTGCCACTATCAGGACTGTGTGAAAAAGGAGCATGCATATAAAATGCACATAATGTTTGCTATGCTATAGCACAGCTGAGAGAAGCTGAAGCGCTCACTGTGCCACAGGAATTCATAAATGAATATGAGGCCATGCATTATTCTTGATCATCTACGGTATTATTCCGCACAATAGGGCTTGATTTATAATTCGGTGGCGCTCTCCGTATGCATTACAGCGCTAATAGAAATTTAAAACAAGGGAAAACCCATGAACGAGCAAGCAATTACAGTCAAACAAAGACAGTTGCTCTCCAGACAAAAACAATCAATATTACTGAATATCTGCTAGAGTACAACACACCACAACAGACTGGCCTCAAGGGCATCGATGATAGCCCACCTTGTTGTGATTGTACTGAAGACACAACCGTGGCAAATTAAACCTTGTTCACACCACCTTGCGCCACCAAACAGCTTGCCGGGGTGTTGGTGCAAGAATGAGCCCGTGCCAGAGGAATGGGCACGGCCTTCACAGAGCATTTTACAGCAACGGGAAAAAGCAGTATGTTGAAATGCAATCTGTTAGTGGCGTCATAGAGCAGACCTGAGAGCTGAAATAAAAAAAAAATAAAAAAAAGACATTAGGAAACTTATGCCTGTCTTCTAATTTTATCCCACCTCCTCTAGTTTTCCCCTGAGGGGGGAAAAGAGGGAGTTGGCAGAAAATAGCCTGTGTGCATGCCAACATGGAGCAGCAGCCTACATGCCAAGACTCAACTACTGCACAGCAACATATAGGCCAGGCCAACGTCGCCTACAGGCAGAGGCAGAAAACAATAGATGCTGCTCTTCTCAGTGATTCACCCCTTCAGCAGAACTATCCTTTCCAAACTGGATTTTAATGTGTACTGTAAAACACACCTGAACCAACAAAAAAAATACCCTGTCTTGATTTACAAACAATAGTTGCTATTTTCTTGCGAAAGAGAACATTGAAACAACTAGATCTTAGCTAAATCAACTTAAACTATTCTTTAGGTATCCAAACACTTGCATTGCTCCAATGTTTCAACAGTACAAAGAAAAACAAAGTTACATTTCTTCAGCAGTACAGTCTTTGTCTCTTTTTCCTAAACTAAAAACATTAACTATAAAACTGTAGTCAACCCAAATCTATCATTTAGCTATTTAAACAAATGCAAAAGGACAACTTGTGCTCGGCCTAGTCGACTTGAATAACCTGAATTCTAACCTGTTCTGTTATTAATTCATATGCATGCTGAACATAAACAGCCAAAAAATGTGAATAATTACTCAATGACTCAATCCTGAGTCAAGTGGAGTCCTGTAATGCAAATATAGTCAACCTACTGTACTGAACATTCATTCAAACGTATGCAAAAGACAAAAACATGACTAGCCTGATTTAATTCATGATGAATTTATGATTTTCCAAACTGCAATCTAAATAAATAAAATACTAATTTGAATGGGAGTGCACACTTAATATAATACAAATATAAAACTCATATATAATAAATTAACTCATGATTGATTCCTTCATAGCAGTTGATATGTTTCTTAAACTGGGAACCTGTAATATGGCAAAAATAGTCAGTCATTCAACCACACTGGTTGGTACATTCACTCAAACCAATGGAGTGGACATAAACATGACTAGCTTGACCTTGGCCTATTAGGTTTAAACTATAATAAATTAAATCCTAACCCTTTTACATTGAGTTCACATTGAATATAAAATCCAAATAACTAAATGATCCATTCCTTTATAAATGCTAAAAATGCTGTGATGTTAAAAAACTAAAATAAAGAAATTCTGCATAATTCAGGCTGTAATGATGGAAACCTTTCCTCAACATTCCTGTTACATCTAAATCAGTGCCCTGACATTTAGCTAGCAGATTTAAGGACGGGCCACACAACACAAGAAGGGTCTGAAAGGGGGTTTAAAACGTCTCCATAGAGAGTCGGACGTGCTGAACATAATAACGACGCCAACAACAGCAACTCACGTTAGATTAACGTTAGATTAAACCCGAACTTACATACCGACCATTAAAGGCTGTGTTCTCCCTCTCTCTCAGCAGTCCGGACTAAGTAGCCTGCTACTGAATATACTGTTTCTCCACACACACACACACACACGACCATAAAACATCTAAATGTCAAGCCAAATACGAGGAAGGGCGCTAGTAGGGTCAGTGTAACGTTCTTTGAGGCCAATTTCAACATTAAATGTGTGTTAAACCTCATTATTTAATTTTGCCCATTTAGTATTAAAAAATTAAATTGGTTTTCATCATTTTTTTTGCATTTTCCTTTTCTGTTTATTAATTTATGACCATCATAATCAGAATTAGGAAAATTATAAAATGTATCTTTACTCAATTATCTGATTTTTCCATGTTTGCATATTGTAACATTGGATTATACAATCAGATTTTTCTATTTCTCTCTTTTTTTTTAGCTAATATTCTAAATAGACAGAATCCAACAATAGTGTTTTCCACCAAAAGTTTCTCGCTTTTATTTAGAATTTGGCCTCAAAAAATAAACTGATACACTCACCTAGCAGCAATTTGCACCAAAAAAAAGGCTAAATGAGAAACAAAGCTTGAATAAAACCATCTAAAAAAATGCAAACGACCAAGTTAGCGAGCCAAAATTACAGAAAAAGATGTAAATGAGTTAATAACTCATTTTAAACCCATACATCACCGTTTATCACAGTTTACCACAGCAGCCTGAGGCGGTGCTGCAATTGAGGATATCTGTTAGCCTGAGTTGCTGAGTTAATATAACTTAGCTGGTTAGTTAGCTAGTTAGCTTAGCTAAATAACTAGCCAGCTAAGTTAGCTAAGTTACATAAGTTAAGTAAGCATTAGCTAGAGTTAGGCGAGGTAAACTAACCGACCAGCCTCCCCAAAACTGCTCAAAACGTTGCTAACATCTACCTAACCTACCTAGCTAGAGAAGTTTACATCAGGTGAGGTAATTTAGCCATAATTAGCTAGGTGAGTGAATTCTGGCTAACGTTATAACCTAGCTAGGTCAGCAAATTAACGTAGCCAACCAAGCCAGCTCTCTACCAAACACCTAAATAGATAAATTTACGTCAGCTGAGGTAACTTTACGTTAACGTTAGTAAACCGACCAGCCTTCCCAAATAGCTAAAAACATTGCTAACATCTAAGTTTATTAATCTACCTAGTTAGAGCTAACGTTAGTAAACCAATCTGCCTCCATAAAACTGCCTTAAAACATTGCTAACATCTACCTAACGCCACCCAACCTACATAGCTAGAGAAGTTTACGTTAGATGAGATAACATAACGTTAACGTTAGCTAGACGAGGTAACGCTGGCTAACGTTAGTAAACCGACCAGCCTTCCCTGAACTGCTGAAAACATTGCTAACATCTAACTTAACGTTACCTAACGCTACCTAACCTATCTAGCTAAAGACGTTTACGTTAGGTGAGTTAACGTAGCGTTGACGTTAGCTAGACGAGGTATAACCCAGCTAGCTATCTAAACTAGAGAAGTTTACGTTAGGTGAGGTAACATAACGTAGCGTTAACGTTGGTTAGCCAGGTGAGGTAACGCTAACACTGGCTAACGTTTGTAAACCGACCAGCCTTCCAAAATATAACCTAGCTAGGTCAGCAAACTAACGTTAGCTGACCTAGCTAAGCTAAAAACAGAAGCAAGTTGTCTCGTTAGCTAACGTTAACGTTCACCCGACGTTGTCCTGGTTCATCAGGCTAGCTAACCATGCTAACAACAACACCAACACCTGTTCGGGAACCTGGACAGTGCATACATGCAATGTGTTTGCGGGGATATAACGTTAACCTAGCTAGCGTTAGGTAAGTTAGCCACGTTTGCTAAGCTCACAAAACGCTGGGGCTTCTGAAATAGTGTAACGTTACAAGCTTAGAGACCACCAGAGCTATTAATAAAAATAAAGACCCTTGGGCTGTTAAGAAGGCTGGGGTTGTAACGTTTACAAGACGTTAAAATCCGTCAGTGACGGAAGGACTGAAGTCAGTGGTTGTAGCTGGCTTTGACATCTAAAAGATCTGTTTTAGCTTGGTTGCATAGCTGTATATAGATTATTTATGGTGTTGATCTGTGTTTTTATGTATCCCCCTCTCTCTCTCTTTCTTTTCGTTCATTGGTTCATTATTTCTTTCTTTCCGTCTTCCTTTTTCTCCTTTCTCTGTTTGATGACACCCATGCCAGTCATCTAACGTTAACCTAACTAGGTTAAATATAGCTGCTGGTGAAATTATGTTGTTATGTTAACCTAATGTTTTAATAACGTTAAAAAAATTCTATTTGAAGTCGCTTTCTTTCAGCAACCTAAATCAGACACTTTCATTGACAGGCGTGTCCAAAAAAACGTTCAACTGTATCAAAAAAAAAAAAAAAAAAAAAAATATAAAATATTAGATACATAGGCTAATGTATACATTAGATACGCTGGCCAAGAAAAGAATAATGTTCAAGCTGGATGCTGATTGGTTATTTAGCTAGGTTAGTAAATTAGTTACGCTAATTAACGAACACCTTGTCCAAAGACACACATGTTCCATATCTCAAAAAGACATTATTGCATACAGAATGTATAACGTAAGCTATTATAAATTATAGGTTTAAACGAAAGTGAACCAAACGTCCAAGTTGAACACTGGATGACTAACTAACTAGCTAACGTTACCCAACACCGTGTCCAAAGACGTTGCCCGTATCAGAACATTAGAGAATAAAGGTAGAGAATAAAAGGTTAAATAAAGACACTAACCGTTCAAAAACTTGCTAAACATCCCTCTTCAGCAGCTGCAAGACAATAGCACAACCATCTAGCGACGATTAACCAGTAAGAAAGGCTTAGAACCGTGTCGACTGAGAGCCGTGACCGCTGTACACTTTAGGTAGGTAGTCTTCAATGTCTGGCTTCAGTGCCTGGTTCCCGTGCAAATAACGTAAATGGGTAAGGTACAAACTCCGTCCTGCAGCACTTTCCTCCTCTTCTTTCTTTCTCTTCCTTCTTTTCCTTCGCTTCACCCACCAAATTGTCAATAATCAATCCTTTCAGGGGAGGTCCAGGAATACAGGGAGATCTCCTGTCCACCTACTTTCACCTTCTGGTGCGTAGAAAACGAAACGAACCCAGGAAAAATGAACCGTCTACAGCCAAGCAGAGCTCCGTCCCCAGCTCTACTGAATGAAGCTCCAGATATTGATTCTGGTTCAGAGAAACCCTTGGAAATTCTCTATTTTCAGCAGAAGCAGCTTCAGTAGCAGCTCCTCCACCACCCAGCTAACTAATGCTGTGCTATCCGAGGCAGCTGGGCTTTGAATACTATGCTGTGAAGTCACTCAGCCCCCTCTGAGACAGGGTTGCCAGATCCAACAAACATATCCAGCCCAAAGTCAGCCTAAAACCCGCCCTTCAGAAGCTTAAATTAGCCCAAAATATACTGCTCTGGAAAAAAAATAAGAGACCACTTAAAATGTTTCTTTGATTTTACCAAATTAAAAACCTCTGGAATATAATCAAAAAGAAGATAGATGATCACAAGCCATCAAACCAAGCTGCATAAAGTTATCCAAAAGCAGTGTGTAAGACTGGTGGAGGAGGAGAACATGATAGATGCCAAGATGCATGAAAAAAAAACTTTGATTAAAAACCAACCAGGGTTATTCCACCAAATATTGATTATTTCTGAACTCTTAAAACTTTATTATGAATATGAACTTGTTTTCTTTGCATTATTTGAGGTCTGAAAGCTCTGTATCATTTTAGTTATTTCAAACATTTTACATTTTCTGCAAATAAATGCTCTAAATGGCAATATTTTTATTTGGAATTTGGGAGAAATGTTGTCTGTAGTTTATAGAATAAAACAACTATGATCATTTCCCTCAAACATAAACCTATAAATAGCAAAATCAGAGAAACTGATTCAGAAACTTAAGTGGTCTCTTAATATTTTTTAGAGCTGATTTATTATCAGTATTGCTATATATATCATTAATTATATTGTAACATTAGTGTTTTATTAGTTATGTGATTTCTGGTTACATTGTTGTTGTTTTGTTTTTTTGTTTGTTTGTTTGTTTGTTTGTTTTGTTTTTGTTACTTTTTTGTTATTTGGCGGCCGCGGTAATTTTTAAAAGTATCCCAAAAAAACGCACCCAGCCACCCCTAAATTTTCACCTGCGACTGGATTTTTTAAACAAGCCCAACTGGGCGGAAAAAACGCGAACCTGGCAACTCTGCTCTCAGAGAAGGAGAAGAAGGGAGAGAGGAGGCGGTTGTTTCTCCTTCACTCCACCCACTCCTCTGTAAGTTCTCGAGGTTGTATGAAATCACTGTATAGAGGTGGGTGGTAATCCAGGTCCAGATAGTGGAAATCCATCCCAGGATTTTGTTTCAACTGCCTCCAACTGCTCTGCTGCAACAAGGACTTTGTTCCAGCCACGTGGCAGTTGGAGCAAAAACCTGGCATGGATTTCTACTTTAGAAATCTTTAGAAATCAGATCCCCAAATACGGATTTTTACTTTTAAAATAATTTAGATTGTAAAAGCATCGTGGTCGCCCAGGTATTTTAAAAAAAATCCTGGGATTATTTCTTTTTTAAATCTGGACTTGAATTATCCAACTCTAGAAATCTGATTCTATAGTAAAAACAGTATACAGTAAATAGTAAAAATAGCTCCTTACTTTCCTTTGTATTAACCCTTTCAGACCTGAATTATTTTCCAATGATTTTTTTTTTACTAAAAACTAAAATTTAACATCTAATTGTAATATGCATGGTTAATTGTTTTACTCATATTTTCTTAATATCAACAATAAATAAATATATATATATATATATATATATATATATTATGTAATAACCAGAAAGGAAAAAAATGTTTCTTGAAATATACTGGTAATTGAGATGCGAGTAAATGCTGATTTGATGGCTTTACATAAATTTGTCCAGATTTTAACCCATATTGCCCATGTCATTGAAAATGAGACCAGTTCTGATTTTCAATTTGCGTCAATCGATTTGTAGCATAACATGCATGATTTATTTTGCCTTAAAATATAAAGTCCACTGCAGTATATACAGTATTTTGCAGCCTACTTTTGACCACTGTACTGGGTAGGATGCCAAAATGGGCCATGCATAATGATTACATTTAGGTAAACAGGATTATAATACTATCTATGTGGCACATTGTGATTAAAGTAAAGCGAAATATCTTAGATGTGTAAAAACAGTCCAACTGAAGGGTTTTATATATACAGTACCTGAGTATCTGAAGCAGAGTTTTCTATAGTAGATAAAACTCTCCAGCACTCAGGTGGACTTCCCCAGACTCCTATATTACAATCAATATCCACCCATTTCTAGGTATGAAACCAGCCCTCTAAAAGAAAGCCTGGGGTGACTAGAGATCAATAAGGCCAAACTTTAATAAGGTCAGATGTCCCCAACAGTGTCCGAGATCCTATTTACAGGAAATAGTCTGAGATTGAGGACAGGTGATTGATTAGGTTGGGATTCCTGATTCTCTAGTGCTCCAGAAAAGACACTTGAGCACAAAGTTTCTTAGGCAGTATACTCACTCCATGACCAGGAATCAATCTGATATTTACTCTGATGTATTTGTTCTTAATTGTAATTATCATTGGTGTATAAACCTTGTAAATTCTAGATCGGTCCTACTCCCTCATTAGTGTTGCGCTATACAGAGAGACACTATTTAGTTCACTAATAGCGGTGAAAACAGGAGTGAAATGACAAATTTTGAGTTGTGTCTGAAATTCTATGGAGCAAACGCTGTGTTTGACGGTAGGACAAAACTACCAAGTGTTACGATTTTAGAAATTTAACTCATCAGTGTTGTAGTTAGATAGTTAACCTTGCAGAAACAAAGCTTTTAGTCCTGCTGATGGAAACGGTACTCATCAGTGTTGTAGTTAGATAGTTAACCTTGCAGAAACAAAGCTTTTAGTCCTGCTGATGAAAAGGGTACTCATCAGTGTTGTAGTTAGATAGTAGAGGTGTGCCAAAAAATCGATTCACATAAGAATCTTGATTCTCATTTACTACGATTCAGAATCGATTTAAAATGTCCCAAAATCGATTCTGAGGGGCGGGTTTTAGACTGATTTTGGGCTGGGTATTTTTGTTGGACCTGGCAACCCTGGGGATAGCGCTTGTCCTTTCAAACGGAGATCTTCCAGACACACACAGAGCGTAGGTGTTTGAGAATCACCGGTAAGATGGCAGAACAAGCACTATATTACATTAGATTAACGTGTAGTTTCAATGTTTTATGGCAGAATGCTTCATAACAAGCATAAAAAAGATCGCTAGTAGTTAGTTTCAGTAACTGTTAGCTAGCTAACTAGCTAACTTTCCAGTTCCACCTTAAATAACGCTACAGGTGGCAGCGGGCTGCAGCATTTAAGGCGGAACGGAAAAATACAATAAGCTAATCAGAGCTAATTTCAGCTCCTCATCACAGAGGAATTAAGGAATGGACCATATGAATTAATTTCTCCACCTCCTGCCCCCTTTCTGAAGAAATACAACCACCTTAAATTAACTAGTTAATCAGCAGCTGCTCCTGAACTTTAGCGCTCCACTGCTATCATCACATCAGCCCAGCAGCGTCACCTACACACCACCGCTAGTAGCCTGGTAATAAAGCAGTGTTATTTATTATTTATTTATTGTTCATTAACGTCATTGTGATATCCCAGTGATTCCTCTGTCACTGAGGACCCACATTCCTGCACATTTTATTGTTTTTGTAACACATTACCTGCTCCAGGACCAGTGTATATTATGGAGGGTTTTTTTTCAATAAGATTCATAAGCCAGAAGCAGAAATTTTTATAATTCAAATCGTTTTGAATCAAAAATCGATTTTGAATCGAATCGTGGCCCCCAAAATCGGAATCGAATCGAATCGTGAGATAGTAAACGATTCCCACCCCTATTAGATAGTTAACCTTGCAGAAACATAGTTAGTCCTGCTGATAGAAATTTGAAAAAGTAGTGTTTGTGTTAGTTATGTTTAAGTATTTATTTATTTATTTTGTTGCTTGCGTGTTAAATTTTGTGTATTGTGATTACTTTGGTTCATTTGTCATATCATACAATGCACAAAACATATATAATATTCACATGCACATAAAATGATTGTGTAATTAGGGATATTTAAGGTATTTTATTAAAGATCATGTTGGAATAAACCCTGCAATACTGTTGATATGCCGAATATTAGCTGTTTGGATAGTCTTCTCAGCATTTGGGCGCATCTGAAACACATTTTACCAAGTGACTTAAATTTTTCTTAATCTCACTGTTACAGTCTGGCAACCCTGGTGGCCATTGCATTGTGGGACACATTTAGCTTGCACAGTAAGCAGCAATGTTTACTATAAATAATTGCATTATAGGATGTTATAGTGCCCTCAAGATAGAGAAAAATGGCCGAGGTACTCAATAGTGTCCTAAATAGTAAATAGGGGCTGTTTCGGTCACAGCCGGTGTTTAGATTGTATTGTGCGTAGCTTTCTTTTGTACTATGGCTGCATCAACTGTAAGTTATCTCACAGACAAAGAGCACCCAACAACAAGCTAGAAATAAATCCACATATATACAGCTTTCCTTTGAAAAAGAAGAAACGAATCCAATTAATATTTAATTTTCACTGTTACTTTTGACTTTTTGTACATTTTCAATTAAGTAAGAAAAAACCTGCAAAGGTTTTGTTAACATAAAAAAGCTGTTTGCTAATCCTTTGGTGTATTGTGCTCTGAACTCACGCTTCATGTTCATCAAAGTGTCTTTCTTGGTATGAAGAGGAGGTTCCCTAAATAATTTGACAGTATTCTTTTACAAACTGTTGTTAAAAGTACATATTGAAACTCTTCATCCATGTTTTGAACTAAGAAAAAACTTGTGACTTTTGGATTTATCCTCATCCTCATATGTAATGTTATTTATTTCTACATTGAAAAGCTTTCATTTTAATATGCTTTTGTAATTAAAACCATCAAAGAAAAGGCTTGTATTAACACTGTCAGGAACAGCAATAATGTTCCCCGGTCAATTGAATATGTCTTTAACTATGTTTAAAATAATACATAAATAAATATGTTTTGGCCCAAGTTTTATATTACCACTATATATTGATATATTAATATATATTCATATTTATTACAGTAATCAGAAAAATGTTTTTTGACTTAATTATGATGGTTTTAAACATTTTTCCAATTTAAACATAATAACAGTCTATAGGTCTAAACTGTTTCTAAGTGTATAATCCAGTATTTTATGTTTAGACTCTATTTTTGCTGTGCTGTTGTACTGGGAAAAGTTTTAATTAATGTTAAATATTCTTGGAAAAACTGGTATAACATGGCTGTGTTCAGACTTCCCACCCAAATCTGATTTTTGGTGTATCTAGATTGGATCCAGATTTTTAGGATAGGCAGAAATCACTTAAAATCAGGGCCCATTTTTTTACATCAGTCTGAACGCTCTTACCTCTCCAATCAGATTTTTACATTTGTGTTTTTTATTATTACACAACACAACAAACAAAGACCTCATCAATTCACGAGTGATGGAAATGCAGGAATCCAAAAAGAGCACCAAAAATGTTGAGTTACTGTCATCAACCTTGATACCACAACTACCCATCCAGGCTTGCTTGGTTGAATGTTCAAATAAAATAATGGACAATCAACTCAACAGATCTGAATTAAGAAACAAATCCAATTTGCCTGCAGTCTGAACACAGAATATGGACACAATACAGTCAAATTGTGTCCCAGAACACCTCCTGAAGTGGTTGGATCAGATTTGTGTGATCTGTTTTAAATGTAGCGTTTAAAAAGTATGTTTAGTGAGCACACTTGAACTGACCATAGGTAACCCTTATTTTCTGTATAATAATGCAGTAAAACAATCAGGGGAGTCATAAGAGGTATACAACATGCAGCACACAAGGTGCTGTTATGCGTTACAGGAGATCCGTTGGAGTGTGGCTAACTTAAAGTGACAAAGCAAAGTCCCTGAGAGCATTCATGTTCACAGGGCTTCAAATCCTATTTGCTTTTTCACTTAAGGTATTAAAAATGACTATAAGGAAGGGAAAAAAACAATGGCATTGCAAGCTCCTTGGGATTTGGATTTTTAAGCTGAACATAATGTTAGAAAAAGTAAGATTTGCACTGTTGGACTGATCTCAGGTCAGCTAAGAAGACTAGATCCTTCCAGAAAACTGAAAACCAAATGTGCATAGCTAACAAGGCTGGTTTTGCACCTACTTTGCACATCAGAGGAGTTGGTGTGGACACTGTAGTGGTTAACAACACTGCCCAACAACACTCCAGTGGCAGACCCTGGTTTATGACACCCCACAGTTGGGTAAGTACCACACTGCACCAATAAGGTTCTATCCCTTGATTCTGATTCAAATGCTCGTCACTCTTTACAAGAGTTTCAGCCATCCAGCCATCTGTCTAATTATCCACTTCTTCCTGATCAGGGTCACAGTGGGTCCAGGCCTATCCAGAATTAGTAGACGCATGGCAGGAATACCCTCTGGTCCATCACAGGTAAATCATAAAGGCGAATTTTGTTTTTCTTTTTTAAGTTTCACAAGGATATTATTTTAACATAAATATCCAACTATTCCTCACACATTCCTCACCAGTCCATTAGCTATTAACCTATTAACATGTCTTGACCCGTATAGGTGCTACAGGTGTAGGTGATACCAAATCCTTATTCTCGCCAGTAAAATTAATTACCAGACCTAAACCCAACTGAGAACTTGTGTCAAGATCTGAAAACTGCTGTTCACGAACGCACAAATCTCATCTGACGGAGCTCCAGCTGTTTTGCAAAGAAGAACGGGCAAAGATTTTAGTCACTAGATATGCAAAGCTGGTGGAGACATACCCTAAAAGACTTGCAGCTGTAATTGCAGCAAAAGATGATTCCACGAATAAAACTATAAAATTAACATTTTATTTCTACACTTGTAGTACTGTTCAACTGTTCTATAAATACAGCCGTAATGTAGTTTTGTGAATGATGCACCAAACTCTATCCTGTTGGGTGCTGACCATTGAAAAACAGGGTAAAGGAAGGATAGTGTTATAATAAAATATGCAAAGAAACATATATACAGGACTACAGGACTACCCCATTATGGTAAAAACAGATACATCTAACATCTGCAGAACTTTTTTTCCTCAGTTTCACGCGACCCTAGAGAAAGCACATGCTTCCTAGTGAGCAGGTGGACAGTGGAAATTACTAAATTGGTGGGGAAATGTGTCAGTTGGTCAGTTGTTTGGTGTACACCTGACTAGGCTTTAAACACCTGTCGTAATAGACCAAACTAGAGAAAATTCACAACTGATCCAAACAACTCTGAATAAAAACTGCTGGTGTGAATGTTCCCTAAATCTGTGCACATAATATCTCAACAATAGATATATCAGCAACATACAGGTGCATCTAAAAAAATACCATTGAAAAGTTCTATTTTAAGCATTGATTTTGAATATTACATAAGACTAATTGGTACTTTTGGCAGTGTAGACAGTGTGCCAAGTCCTGCTGATAAATGAAATCTGCATCTCCATAAAAGTTGGCTTTCCAAACCACTACTGACCATCACTAACTTTTTGCATTTCATTTGTAAATCAAAGGATCAGCGTCTGGAGGAAGGGTGATGAGACACACAGTCCAAACTGCTTGAGGTCTAGTGTGAAGTTTCCACCAATCAGTGATGCTTTGTTTGGAGAGTCATGTCTGTCATCTGCTGGTGTTGATCCACTGTGTTTTATTATCAAGTCTAAAGTCAGTGCAGTTTTGTTTTCACACAAAATCTTACAGCACTTCATGCTTCACTCTGCTACTGACAACTTTTATGGAGGTGCGGATTTAATTTTCCAGCAGGACTGGACACACTGCTAAAAAAAAAAAGTAACAGTTGGTCTTATATAATATTTTAATTTTCTGAGACACTGATTTTTTTTTTTTAATTGGCTGTAAGCCATAATCATCAACAATAAAATAAATAAACGCTTAATATAGGTCACTCTGTGTGTTTAATACATCTATATAATATACATGAGTTTCACATTTTTAACTGGATTACTGAAATAAAATAACTTGTCAATGATCTTCATTTTTTTTTTGAGTTGCACCTTATTAAACAGTGTGGGCCCTAAATTGGTGATCAATATATGCTATATTACCTTTATAATAATATATTTGGATAAAAAGTCTAGAGTTCACTAAGTTCTGTTAAAACAGGTGTCTGACCCTTTTTCTGAGGCCTGTACAGTCTGTACCAAGGCGCGAGGTGCTGGTCGAGGCGACCTTGGTTTTGTCTGACTTGTGCCAAAAGCCCCCACCGTTGTTCACCCAGACGTTGCTGACTCTCTCACGAGAAGAGTGCCCAAGTGAAGAACAGGTGTGCCAAAAGCCCCCACCGTTGTTCACCCAGATACTGTATAAAAGAGCATGTATTCCTTTGTATTATCAGAAGACTGAATCCTCCTGACTGAATCTGGCTGACTTCAAGAACAATAAAGAATCAACTTAGAACTTCGGAACGATTCGTCTTCTCCTTTCTTTAAACTTAAGGCACTCGTCTGTTTTTACCTACTTTCTTTTGAACTTAGAACTTTTGTAGTGATGCATGACTAGATAAGTTTTTAGAGCTCATTTTAGCTAGCCCAGGCTTCCCTTTCTGGTCCTTCACTGTTCGTCCTTCACTGTTCCGATTAAGCCTCAGTTAGTAGAAACACGAAGCACTATATGAGTTGGTATCAAGCAATCAGGCAGAAGCTCAGCTGTTCATATCTTCAGCTCGAGTCCGTATGGAATTAAGTGTGGAAATTATTTCTGCAACGCAGGAAGATGCACACACAGTTTTACGCGAGAAGACAAATACTCTCGCGCTCTCGCAACAGGAATTAGCTTCCAGCTGCTCTTTACGTGTTCGTCTTCGCCGTTTACTGGATTCAGAGCTCAGTGGTCACCAAGAACATCCTCAAAGAGACGACCATCCAAGCATGATTTCTTACTCACAAGACCTATTATATCAGACACAAGCAAAATGGCTTCACGTGGTTTTGATTCTAATCTTTATTTTAGGGAAATTCTACTGTGTTTAACAACATTTGTGTAAAATTTAGTGGCAATGCTCTTTGCTATCTTACACCCCATCAACACAACAGTCTATTTTCACGCCTTGCGACTTCAAAATAGCATTGGAGTTTAGGAATAAATCTACAATGATGGGCGTGGTGGTCTGGAAGTGAGGTGTGTTCAGGTAAATTTCTGATGTATTGTTATATATTTTGGTGCTGGAAAACACAGGAGCTCCACTGACTGATTAAAACCTTGACAACAGTCAATCACCAGTTCATTCCTATAGCGCTTCTAGCGCTCTTACACCCCACTTAATAAACACACACACACGGACGCACTGCAGAGCGCAAAACCCGACTTTTACCTCAACAATAAACAGAATACAGAATAAAATAACATTTCTCTTCCCTTAAATGAGCTGCTAGTGTTTCTTCACAGCATAAAAACATGCAGGTCAGTATCCTCTACTGAGATGGGTAAAAGCGCTGTGCTGTTAAGATACGAATGTGCCAAAGTCAGAGCTCACCTGGCTCTTAGTAAATGAAAGGGAAAGGTAAGTGGCACACTGGTTTATTTCATGTTACGCCCTAAACACAAGGCATTTTTTTGTGCCCTCACGATACCAAAGACACACCGATACGCCCTAAATCCAGCTGCATGATCCGCAATTGACTGACGCACCTTATGTCACTAGAATAGGGCCCAAAATATTTAGGAGTAAAAAAAAGAACAGTGACATCATTGCCAGTGGGTTTTTGGGAAATAGAGTTCAGGAGTGCGGAAGGAGAGCACTGCGGCGTGACATTTGTTACCACATCTCAACTTGAGAAGTTTTGCAGCCATCATAATCTAAATTTGTGTTTTTTTAATTAAATTGTAAATTACATGTTAAAAAAAAAAATATATATATATTTTTATTCGGGGGCGCCGAGTGGTCCAGCGGTCTAAAGCGCTGCCAGTATGAGCAGGAGGTCGCAGGTTCGAACCCCACTCATGCAGCTTTACCATCAAGCTGCCGGCGCTCAGAGGGAGCAAATTTGGCCCTGCTCCCTCCGGGTGGGTAGATGGCTCTCTCTCCCCACATCACTCCTAGGGTGATGTCTGCAGCACAGGGCGTCTGTGAGCTGATGTATCAGAACTGAGTTGCTGCGTTTTTACTCTCCAAACGTTAGCGCTGTGATGCTACTCGGCAATGCTACGAAAAGAAGCGGTGGCTGACTTCACATCATGTATCGGAGGAAGCATGTGCTAGTCTTCACCCTCCTGGTGTGTTGGGCATCAGTAGTGATAGGGGGAGTCCTAATGAGTGGGTTGGGTAATTGGCCGTGTAAATTGGGGAAAAAATGGGAAAAATTTGAAATAAAATTATATAAAAAAAAACAGCAAGTTCATATGAAATCCTTCTTACCCTCATTCATTCCAACCCTCAACATGACCTTGAAAGGTCAAGTGAGGTGCCCTTCTCACAGTGAGGCAGGTTTTATTAGTGTTTAACAAAAGCAGCAGCGAACATTCCTCTTTTACCAGATTAGGAAGTCTGCACACACACCCAAGCCAACTCCCTAAGGTCAAAGATTATTGGAGTTTAAAGCAAAAACGATGCAAACTTTCTTTCTCCCAATTAATAAACATCACAAAATTCCCAGTCGGAGCGAGCGGCTTGCATGAGAAGTGGCATGAATTTTTAATGCTTTGGACACTGTGTCTCTAATCGAGATTGCGGCTAAAGTTTCTTCCTTATGCAGAATCAAAACAATGACCTGCTTTAGTGTCCGATTCACTTTTAATCAAAGCGCTAAGCATGTTTGGGCACGGACAAGCGGGCAGACGTTTGCAGTATTTATGTGTGAGAGTGTGTGAGAGAAGAGAAGAGGAGTGAAAGAGTGCATGTGTCATGTACAATGAACCCAGTCACATAAATTGTCATTTCAGGGCATCTTAGCAAAACTGCTTCTCCTCTGATGAATAATTTAATACAGCCGTATAAATGGGGCACATGCAGCTACAAGATTCTGCTAGAGAGGGAAAACAGATGACACCCAGTTTCTTGCCATGCACCAACTGCTCTGCTTAAAGAGGCCGTCCAATGTAAAACCGTACTCGTCTTGGCATAGCTGAATAATGAGGGTGATCCTCATTTGAGTGAACCTCAAACACTGTTGTTCCTCCTTTAAAAGAACATCCAGTAGAACCAAAACAAGATGTTATGTAAGATCTTGAATCGTTATACAGCTCTGAACAAAAAAATAAGAGTCTACTTCAGTTTCTGAATCAGTTTGTCTTATTTTCCTATTTATAGCCACATGTTTGAGTAAAATTAACATTTTTGTTTTATTCTATAAACTACAGACAAAATTTCTCCCAAATTCCAAATTTTAGAGCATTTTGTGCAGAAAATGAGAAATGGCTGAAATAACAAAAAATATTCAACTTTTTTTTTTTTTTTTACTTTTAGACCTCAAGTACAACTCAAAAACAAGTTCATATTCGTATAAAGTTGTAAATGTTCAAACATCAATATTCAGTGGAATAACCCTGATGGTTTTTAATCACAGTTTAATCACAATCATGCATCTTGGCATCATGTTCTCCTCCACCACCAGTCTTACACACTGCTTTTGGATAACTTTATGCTGCTTTACTCCTGGTGCAAAAAATCAAGCAGTTCAGTTTGGTTTGATGGTTTGTGATCATCCATCTTCCTCTTGATTATATTCCATATTTTTATCTAGCACTGTACACATATCCAGTAAAACATCAATGCATTAATGCCAACGTTGAATTCAACAGAACTAGTCTTGTCTATGCTTAATGAGATGAACAGTGGGAAACCAAGTGCTGTTTTAAATATGCATGCGTTTAATCATATATAATGCATATACATCAAGTCTAATCATAAACCTTTACCACAGTTTCAAAGCTGTCCTTTTCTGAATCATATGTGGATTTATAGAGGCAGCAGTGGTGATCATGTTGGTGCTCATAGATAAACAGTGGAAGAGGCTTAAAGAGCATTTAAGTCAATTAAAGTGACAGTGGGATGATTGCTATTGACCTATTTCTGATTTATTGTTATCTATCGATACATTACCTCACATAGATCTTTAGCCTTCATGAAAGATTGATTCAATTTAGCATCTAACTGGTTTCACAGAGGGAAGATCTTATATGATATGGGTTATATCATATAGCTCATGATATTATATGACAATTGTTAGCATATAATATTTCTCATATCCGTCTAGTCTGATTCATGAATTATATTTATTTTTTGGTGGCATGTTTAACCACATACAGTTTTCAAGGTATTCTGAAGAAAACAAGTCTTTAACCAAGTAAAGGACAATTTAGACCATTTAATCCAAATGGATTCTAAAAAGAACCATGACCTTTCCTAATCCACACCTGATCGATTTTGTCATTTTCAGTCTTGTTAATTTTTTTTATCCTTAATTTGGTGTATTCCATTCATGTTTAGTGTGAAACCGAATAAGGCAGACACCTATTATGTCAGAAACCTGTGAACATTGTTGTTTTACTCTATAAACTGGCATGTTCTCCTCCACCAGTCTTACACACTGCTTTTGGATAACTTTATGGATAATTTATAGATAATTCTAGCAGTTCAGCTTAGTTTGATGGCTTTTGATTTGCTATTTCAATTTGGTAAAATCGAAGAAACTCATCGTTTTTGAAGTGGTCTCTTTTTTTTCCAGAGCTGTATTTTTATTTTTATTTTTTACATTTAAACCACTAATGTAATTAATTTACGTTTAAATATCCACTATTATAACCTTTTTATAAGTCTATAAATTTGCAATAAATCCCAATTAGACACAGAATGTTATTGTGATTAATCTGATTATTTGCTAATCGATTGCCATCGCTATTGATTACTTATTCATTTCATTCATCACATTATCTCCAGAAGAGCGAACAATTCCCAGCATAAAAAGTGGGTTACTCAATTGTAGCCACTGCCATATTGAACATCTGTTGCCTGGGCTCATTCAGTGGCTTCCCCAATTATATCCTCATTCAACTTAAACAGTCATCACAGGGCCACTGATTGCTCTTTGTGGTGTTGGTCTTCATTTCCTGCTGAAATCACTTCATCTTGTAGCCCACGTCTTCTGAAATTCCTAGGAAAAAGAAACCATAGACAGCAGATAGCTTCAGTGGCATTGTTAAATGAGACCAAATTACCAGAAGCATTGGGCCACTAAAGGATTAAGCTGCTACAAAAGACCCTGGCTGCTAATATCAAGCACCGGGCTACTAAAAGATTAGATTACTACAAAAGAATGAGGCCTCAATGATCAAACCACCTCAGAAAGATTGGACCACTGAGATAAAGCCACTACAGAAGCTACTAGAACATAATGGGGCCAATAAAAGACCAAGCTACTATAGAACATTTGGGCCACTGAGATGTAGAGAGTAAAGAGAAGCACTGGTTCACTAAAAGATTAAGCTACTAGAAAATAATTGGACTGCTGAGTTTAAGCTAATGAAAGCATTGGGCCTCTCGATTAAACTACCAGAGAAGCGCTGGTCCACAAAAGAGATTAAGCTCCTAGAAAAAATTAGGTCACTATGTATAAATTATTGGACTGATTTTAATCCAAACCTCTAAAAGCTTTGGGCATTGGGCTAATAAACAGTCAAACTACTAAAAGCATTAGGCCACTAAAATCAAGTAGCAAGAAACATTGGGTCAGTAAACAATAGCAAAAAGATATGAAATGAAATATCAAGCAACTAGAGAAACATTAGGCCACTAAGATTAAATAACTAGAAGCATTTGGGCATTAAAAGATCCAAGCCTCTAAAAGCTTTGGGCATTGGGCTACTTAACAGTCAAACTACTAAAAGCATTAGGCCACTAAAATCTAAAGTTTCTAGAGAAGCATTGGGACACTAAAATCTAAAGTTTCTAGCGAAGCATTGGGACACTAAAATCTAAAGTTTCTCACTAAAATCTAAAGTTTCTAGAGAAACATTGGAACACTAAAATCTAAAGTTTCTAGAGAAACATTGGAACACTAAAATCTAAAGTTTCTAGAGAAGCATTGGGGCACTAAAATCAAGAAGTAAGAAGCATTGGGCCAGTAAACAATAGTAAAAGAATATTATATATAAAAAAGCTGCAAACATTGAGCCACTAAAATATCGAGGTATTAGAGGAGCATTTGGACACTAAGATTAAATAACAAGAAGCATTTGGGCATTAAAAGATCCAAGCCTCTAATAGCTTTGGGCATTGGGCTACTAAACAGTCAAATTACTAAAAGCATTGGGCCACTAAAATCTAAAGTTTCTAGAGAAGGCACCAAAATCAAGTAATAAGGAGCATTGGGCCTATAAAATATAAATATAGCATATATAAAGCATATATTTTGCATATAAAAAAGCTGCAAACATTGAACCACTGAAATATCAAGCTATTAGAGAAGCAATAGGGCACGAAGATTAAATAACAAGAAGAATTTGGGCCAAAATGCTCAAACTACAACATAAATCTACTACTATACTACTATAGTAGCTTCTATAGAATAATTTTATTGCTAAAATCAAGCTATATGTGATGTTAAGCACAGGAAAATAAGCTCCAACTTTAAATAACCCAGAGAACAATAAAACACAAGTTGACTTTACCACGTTACTGATGCTTATTTAAATTCTCTTGTTCCACTCCGCCATGCTGGCAGCAGGATATCACATTCATGCTTAGGACGCCCGTCTACAGATCGAAATGCTAAATACTTGACACAGTGAGCTGTAAACACTGAACACTGAAACATGACGCTACTTGAAATCGCAAAGGTCAGAAAAAGTGAGTTGTTGAAAAGACAAACTGAGCTGGATATCGGAAACTAGGCTTCATAACACAAGATGCAGCTGCGCAAACAAGCGGCGAACGACGGCAGCTAATCAGCCTGATTACTCCTGTAGCACACTCTGACTCACTCTCCCAGCCTCACGCTCACTCTTCTAATCTCTCATCACATTGCATACACAGAAAAGAATGGACGCCGGGTGGGCCTCCCTTCTCAGGTGCAGAGCACACAGCGCTATCATGTGACCTGGCTTCAAGATAAGCCTCTCAGAAAAAAAGGTCTGGCCCGGTCAAAGAGAAAGAGACATGATTCAGAGATGATCAGGCTAAAAGATCATCTCTGCTGCGTAAAAGGCAAATTAAAGATCCCTGAGCGAGAGGTCCATGAATTACTAAGAAACCAAGCTTCCGCATAAGCACCTGATCTTGCAGGTGTGAACAAAATGTGGTGTGAAATACAAATACACGTATGGAATATAATCAAGAGGAAGATGGATGATCACAAGCCATCAAACCTTCAAGCTGAACTGCTTTTTGATTTTTTGCACCAGGTGTGAAGCAGCATAAAGTTATCCAAAAGCAGTGTGTAAGACTGGTGGAGGAGGAGAACACGATGCCAAGATTTCTGAACTCCTAAAACTCGAATATGAACTTATTTTCTTTGCATTATTTGAAGACTAAAAGCATTCATCATTTTCAATTCAATCATTTTCTGCAAATAAATGCTCTAAATGACAATATTTTTATTTGGAATTTGGGAAAAATGTTATCTGTAGTTTATAGAATAAAACAACAATGTTCATTTTACTCAAACATAAACCTATAAATAGCAAAATCAGAGAAACTGATTCAGAAATCTTACTACCTACAATAAATTAGACTAATGTTCTGTTTTCAACCAAGCTAGTTGAGAAGCGTTTGGCCATAAAGATTTTATTTATTATTTACTAGAGAAATGCAATCATTGAAGAATCACTCGACCAATAAAAAGTCAAGCTAAATGAACGAGTGGCCGGAGAAGCATTGGGCCACAAAAGCCAAGCTGTTAGAGAAGCATTGGGCCATTAAGATCAACCTGCTACATAAGAATCACTGGATAAAGAGCCAGTGAAATATTAAGCTGTTGGAGAAGCATTGGGCCACCAAGGAGATCAACCTGCTACAGAAGATTTGGGCCACTAAAATTCAGGCAATGTAAAAACATTGGGTCACTAAGAACAAGCTGATTCAGAACCATTGGGTCACTAAAAGATCAATCTACCCCAAAAAGCATTAAGTCACTAAGATTAAACCACTAGAAGCTTTGGGCCACGAAAAGATCAAGCTCATACAGAACCACTGGGGCACTAAAAGGTTAAACTACCAGTGAACTCCACCTATGTAATGTCTCCTGTGATCTTTAGACACTTCCATTCAAATTCATCACCACCTGTCACCCAATGGGTTCCACCCTCACTTCTGTTACCTCAGGCTGTGGGAAAGTTTCTGCGACACTCCCTGTCCCTTCCATTACCCTCTCTCCATCTTTCTCTCTTTTCATGCCCCTAGGGCCAACAGAGCAGCTTATTAAGGCCGGAGAATGAGGCGACATGCAAAGTCATGCCATTGATCCTTTGTGCCGGAGGCCCCTTCAATAACCCGGCCCTGAAAACAGCATACGTTCCAGCCACCCCCATAGGAGGCCACCTACGTTCCTCCTCCATTGTGGGAAAAGCTTGTACGTCTGCGAGGCGCCAATTCCAAGCAAAGCCTCACCTTGCTGATCTCCCATTCTTTCTAAAGAGCATTGTTTATCCCAAAACAAACCAACCGCCGGCTGCCAAAAGACGCCTGGAATGCCAGAGCTGCACCATGTAGACTGGTGATCAGTGCACAACGATCAGTGCACAACAGGGACCTTAAACGCTTAGCTTTAAGAAGCATTTGGCCACAAGAATGGCAAGCTACTGGATAAATCAATTAAAAAATATTGGGCCACTAAGAAATTGATCTACAAGAAGCATTGGGCCAATAAAAGATCAAGTTGCCAAAGAAGCATGCAATTTTCACCTATTTTGAGGGTCCCTCTCTTCAGTTTAGAATATATATATATATATATATATATATATATATATATATATATATATATATATATATATATATATATATATATATATATATTTAAAAACACACTGTTCCCTGGTGGTTAATGGCTCACGTGAAAGTAGATATTGTGTGGCAGTGGCAGTGGAGTAGGCTATAGGCTACTCTACTGCCACGTGCCCAAAGTGTAATTACAGTGCGCGGCAGTGGACAAATAGCTATTTTATTAAAAGCGAGAAGACGAAACTTAGAGATGTACGTCCCGACTGTACTAAAATTACCGGAGGACCACGAAAAAGAGTTCAGTTCAAAACAGTAGATAATTCAGCCTGTAATTTTCTAAGAGGACGTCTAAGAATAATACAAACATGGTCGTTCTGGACAGGAATAAAATCACAGAAAATTACCCCAGGACCCCCTGAGAAACGAATCCCATATAATAATGCCTTACCTAAAGCAGCACGTCTAATGAATGTAAACTCAATAAAGGCAGTCTGAGACAAAACAAAAAAGCTTTGGGCCACTAAAATCAACCTGTAATAAGCAAGTTTACAAAAGAAGCACTGGAGAAACTTTCTACTTGAGTAGAACTGGGTCAATTAAAGTTCAAGCTGCTTGGAGAAAGTTGGGGCACCAAAACTGTAAGCTACTATAGATGTACTATAGAAGCAGTGCTCTCAGAGGACGCCTACTCTCGACTACTCTTATCCTCCATTGTGGGAAAACTTGTACGTCTGCGAGGCGCCAATTCTAAAGAGAGGCCTCACCTTGCCGATCTCCCATTCTTTCACTAAGAGCCTCGTTTATCCCAAAACAAACCAAACGCCGGCTGCCAAAAGACGCCCGGAATGCCAGGGCTGCACCATGTGGATTGGTGAACGCTAAACAACAGGGACCTTAAAAGCTCAGTCTTAAGGCCCCGGGGCCATGGAGGCATTCCAAGGTAATTTCAGCCGGAGAAAGCACTGTCACCTCTCTCAGAGAAATTATCAGCATCGGGCTTTATATCAGGACAACTCATTACTCAGCCCAGAAATGACTGTCGCTGCTCATCGGAGCGAGGCGCGGCGCGGTAGGGTCCTCGCCAGCCCATGATGGCATGCAATGTCTCTTCCTTCATAAAGAAGAGAAGCAGCAATCCTCCAGGGAGGCTTTGGGTTTTGCTGCGAGTTAAATGAGCCATAAAGTAAACAGTAAGTAAATTGGCTGCAGTGAATCCTTTATGGGAGTTCCTGGCTATAAAAGCAGCTCTCGGAACAATATTGTGCTCAGGCTACCGTGCGAAGCACAGCATCTGAGGAACCGTTTCAGAAATGTGCTGAGATCTGAATCCTACAAACTCGTAGTAGAGACTCGAGTAGTAGTTTTAGTAATGCTGTGAAAATCAGCAGTTTATACGTGAATTCGTTTTACTTTTCACATCTGAAAAATAATTAAAAGAAAATCATAATTCAGGTAAAAAATGCCTTTTCGTTCTTTATGCACAAATATGGTTTAATATTCTATTTTGTGATTTTGGAAAACCTATAAGTTATAAATCCTCTCAGTCTAATTGGAAATTGTTGTGTACAGTTTAGTGTTTGGTCAAAATAAATAGGTGGTTATCTTTAAAGGGAAATAGGGGAAACAGTGGGCAACTATCCAAAATAAAACATATATATACTAAACCGATGATTGAATGATTTTATATATATATATATATATATATATATATATATATATATATATATATATTTTTTTTTTTTTTAAATACTTTTTTACTTTAAATAATTTAAACCTTCTTTCTGCACACATTTAAATAAATGCAACTATTAATAGTTCTAATATAATGACATAATATAATATAATATAATATAATATAATAATATTATATATAATTTATATAATATTTAAAAATAGTCCTAATATAGTATTTATTTTAAAAGTTTAAAAAAATCAAGTACAGTTGCTCAACTACTGTTATTAGATACAATCATGTATGTTGATGATCAACTATTTAATTAATTAATACATTAGTTTGTTCTTTTTTTTTCAGGATTATGAAGTGGGTGTCCCTAATTTTCACTCTTGCTGAGCGTGTAGAAAGTATAAAAAAAAATAATATAAAATATATAAACAATTGGCCTTTCTCTCTCTCTGGGTGGGTACAGTACAGTAGATGGCGCTCTTCTTTCCCCTCATCACTCCTAGGGTGATGTGGATCAGCACAAGGCTGCGTCTGTGAGCTGCTGTATAAGAACCGAGTCACTGCGGTTTCCTCCGAGCGTTAGCGTAGCGCTGTGATGCTACTCGGCAATGCTAAAGCATCATGTGCCGGAGGAGGCGTGTGCTAGTCTTCTTAACCCTCCTGGTGTTGGAGTATCACTAGTGATAGTGAAAGTCTTGTAAATTGGGAGAAAAAGGGTTTAGTGGTACTTATCAATGGCACAAAAGCAATATCATTTCCTCAGTATTTACTCTTTTTTTAGCTTTCTGTTGTTATAGGTTGATAACAGGAGCCCCGCCCACCACTTTTAAAGCTACTTCAGTCTGAAAAAGTCTAAAATCATCATTTTTGCCCAAAGGCTTCAGCAGTCAGAGTCGTCTCCATGTGCCGCCTCTTCCCTCGGAGCGAGACGATCCGCGGATGACATTTCCAGTGTGCCGCGAGCTGTGCGTTCATCACATCAGCGTTCTGATCACCTCCCCGATCGCAGCGCTCGCTGCTCAATGGGAGAGAGCTTATTACTCGTCCGGTAGCGCTGTCGGATGGATCAGCCGAGCTGGAGACGCATTAGTGCTCTGAGGCCCGAGGATGACGCAAAGCCCTGAAACCCGAGAACACGGTGTTTACACACAGATTGACGAGTCACTGGTAAACAACTGCGGTACGGACGGGGGCCTATTAGACTTCAGAAAGACCTGGTCTACGTGGTGATAACAGTACGCTCATATGCAGTTGAGTGTATCACCCATGCAAGGTGCACTTAAAATCCTTTAATTTTCTCAAAAACCAACAGTGCGCCTTATAATCTGGTGCTCCTTATGTATGAACTCTACCAGTAAACCCATTTCTCTCAAGGAGTTTTAGTTACAGTGAAGTTTCTCCATCACCAAGGCTGGAGCAGTAATTGCATTAGCTGCTCTGCTAACCACACTAAGCGCTAGCTCTTTAGCTGCTGTTCAGAAGTGTTGAAACAAGCTACATGGCGGCATTTACTAGCGCTAAGCGCTGCTCGATTAAGAGATCTGCACAAGCGCAGGAGCCACAAGCTGAAAATCTTTTTTTTTGCACTTAAAAACTATGCATTTCTTTGATTTTGCCAAATTGAAATCCTCTGGTATATAATCAAGAGGAAGATGGATGATCACAAACCATCAAACCAAACTGAACTGCTTCAATGAATTTTTGCACCAGGAGTAAAGCAGCCTGAAGTTATTCAAAAGCAGTGTGTAAGACTGGTGGAGGAGAAGAAAATGATGACAAGATGCATGAAAAAAAAACTGTGATTATGAACTAAATGACTTAGTAAATAGATTAGCTAATGTTCAGTATTAAAGCTGATGTCTGTAAATTTTGAGGGTTTTTGAAGATTTGAAGGATTTAGGTCCCTCTCTGATGAGCATGTGGAGGAATCATTTTAAACTGGGTGAGTGTGATGCGGTCTCCTTTCAGAGCGGATGAATCCGATTCCAGGTTATGTTCAGTCAGAGAGAGAAAGAGAGAGAGAGAGAGCTCAGTCAGAAACTTCACTCCTTTGTTTCTTTGGTTTTACTATGAGTTAATGGAGGAGCTACTGAGCTCTGAGTTTCCTCTTCTGAAGTCTCCAAGGCTCCACCAGCTGCTTGCGTTCAGTAAAACTGAGCCGGATCCTCTTTTAGAGGCTGTACGTGTGACGTAAGTACTGTACGTAAAGCATAAAACATGTGACGTGGACAGAAGAAGAATAACTGCTGCGAAAAACGACTTGACACCCCAGTTTATTTATTTTTTTTAGAATGAATATATAGTATTAGGCTTAGCAGGGATGGTGGTTCAGCACACTGGTTAAACCATTAAACACATTAAACATTTTATCCATATTCTTTTCCACTCAGAAATGCTTCTGCTTTCAGTTTAGAAACTAAATAATACGCACTGACACTTGTATTATTTGCTCCTTTTTATTTTATTTGGCTGAACGCTGAAATTTCTTCTTCTTCTAGATTTAGTGCATCTCTCTCCTTAATTTCTACACATTTTTGGGCCCCTTCAGAACATCAAGCATTTTTCAGCACATCCTGAGTTTTGCGAATGCAGCTCGTGTATGGGCTTCATTAGCCGTAGTCTTAATTCATTTTGGACCACATTTTTGAATCCATTTGCAATGTAAAACAGACAGCATAATTTACACACTCCCCGTCGAGGAGAGACGGACGGAGAGAGGGAAGGGTTAAAGGAATGAAATGTTGCTAGGCAACATATAATCTCCTTCAGCTATCTTGCAGGCATGTCATCATCCAAATGAGGGCTCTACATTTTAATTATGTGCTTAATTGGCGAGTATGGAGACAGCATCATATTAGGGCAAAAGTGCATGCCTTTCGCACAGGGTCACCAAACATGGCTGGTGAAGACTGGGGTAAAGTATGGGGTGTGAACACGTGGCGACAGCAGTGGAGGATCTTCTCCAACTGAGAAGAAGAATGTAGAAAAAAACTTATAATAAGTGAAATGCAAAGATTTCAAATTCTGGCAATTTTCACGAGTCACACGTCTGAACTAAGAGCTGCAGCCAGAACAGCATTAAATTTATATTTATTTATGCACATGTTATAGCGGATAGTATTGCTTACATTTTTGCTTTACACTCTTTTCGTAAACCAAGGACTGATGCTAATATATATTTTTAGCATTCAAAGCTAACACAGTGCTAGCATTACTTTTTAGCTGCTATAAAAGCACACAGTTTTGGCTTTTAGTCGCTACAAATGCTCCAGTTTGCCAGATACCAACTTTGGAACTTGTTTGTATCATCTAATGTTCGTTTTAAACAGTTTTAGCAGCTTTTAGCAGCTATGAGAGCCCCAACATGTGCTAGCATTCTGAATTACAGCATTAGGCATTGCTTTGGCTGCCTAGTGTTACTTTTTAGCCATTACTAAGGCACCAATAAGGTATAGGTACTGGATAAGGAAGTCTAGCCCTGTTTTGATTGCATAGCATTCGCTTTTAGCCTTTATAGCTTTCCTTTTTTTAAACTACCAACATAGCAGTTGTTTAGGTTTTTTTAAATTCCGTCGTTTTACATCTCTCTGCTTTGATTCTGCTGGATTTTAGTTGCTTCACCTTCTTTTTTCCAAGGAGAAACAATATTTTTAGAGAATTTGAGGTTCACAGTTTGTCTCATTCCCATACTGAGCTCTCATTACTCAGCTATGGCTGTAAGATAAATACAGATTGACATTCTAGGACCTTTTTAAATACGCCTGTAGGGTTTTTGAAAGCCAGTGTCATCACATTACGTCTTCCGTCCGACTCGCTAATGTTTTTCGTAAGCCTTCGACAAATGAGTTCATTTGTTATGCAACTCGAGACAGGCCTAATTTCCTTTCTGCTCTAACTCTGAATCTGCCCGGCATAGGCGGTACATTATGAACCAAATCGGACAATTACGGACAATTACTTTATACATAAAGCCTTTTCAAGCGCCCTTCTTCCTCCTTGCCCACTTTCAATGAGTTCCCCGTGCGGCACATCAGCCCATAAAGGACCGGTTCAACATTTGAGCAATTAATCCTTACTCGCTGTCCTTTTTTTGTAATGACCCAAGGGGTCAGATGAATTCATCAATACTACTTTTCCTCTGTGCGTGCAGCCTGAAGATAGGGAAGAAGTGCTTAGCTTAGCACAATGGCCCGAGAAGGCTACAGAAGCAGCTAGCCCGTTTTTTCATTTACATGCTGTGGAAGGGAATAAACTTTCTTACACTTTGAGAGCTGGTAGTTAGCACTTTGTACACTCTGTAGCTATTTATTATGATTTCCTATGGAGTAAGAATAATTAGTCTTTAGTGTCCTAGCAGCTACTTTCAGCTGAACTGCGGCATTTGTTAACTTGCTTGGCAAAATTATGGGCACTGTAAGACTTCGCTAATGGTAAATCGCCTACAATAGGGCATTATGGCTTGGGGGAAAGTTTCTCAGCCCGGGATTAAGCCTGGTCCTGGAGAAAGCAGCATTTTAAATGGAAAGGAAAACTTCTACAACATCTACAACTAAGACTAATAATCCATTTATCCATCCATTGTCCACTGCTTATCCAGGGTTGGGTCACAGGGGTAGCATTTTTAGCAGAGACTTACCTGTCCTGGGCTATAATCGGGGCTATAATCGGCGGGTGGATGGTTTCAATTAGATTTTTGGGCCCATTCTAAGCTCTACAATGATAGTCAACATCAGGGTCAGTAAAAGGGGTTAAACATGGCTCCTGTTTGGGTTGTACATTGCACTGGATGTAGCCTAGATTGTACCCATGTGGGATTCGGGTGGGCTGGAATGATGGGGGGTCAAGAACTGGGTAAAAACTGGGTCCCAGGACACACCCACTCAGAGCTCATGCCCACCTGAAGCCCACCTAGCCTCAGCTGGGCCAGGTATATACACAACACACAAATCTATTATTGAGCTCTTGGGTAAACATAGCTCAAGGGCAGTACTGTAGTATAGTGTTCAAATCTGGTCATGGCGAACCAATCACCAGCACAGTCTGCTGGCTGCTAGATCTACCATTGGTACTGACTGTGTACGAAATAAGCACTTTAGAAATGTTTTTACTCAATGTTTCCTACTTTTAGGTAACTTTCACCAAGGTCTAAGACCATAATTAGCTTCAGATTTATTATTACGAAAGGCCAGATGATGCAAATTTTGAAGCTTTTAAATAATTTGACTTCTTAAACCTTGTCCAAGCAATCAGCATCCATGTGCTTTTTCAAGCCGCCGCCTAAATTTGAATAAGTATTAACTTCCACAAAGCAGAAGACGGCGAAAAGAAGAGTAGAAAATCTGTTTCAGGTTGTTGTTTCCTCAGTTTGTAATAAAAGAAACAGCAATTAGCAGAAATGGCGGAGGTCAAGCCCTAAAGGAAATGCTTCAGGTTCCCACTGGTTTCTAAAGTGTTGCTCAGAGGTTGCTAAGCTGTTGCTGGGTGTTGTTATGGTATAGGAAATGGTTGCTAGTCTTGCTACTGACTTTGGACTTGATAATAAAACACAGTGGATCAACACCAGCAGATGACAGACATGTCTCTCCAAACAAACCATCACTGATCATCAGTAAATTTTACTTTATTTAATTGAAAGGAAATCAAGAGAGGCAAAGTCTGGAGGAAGAGTGGAGAGAGACACAGTCCAAACTGCTCGAGGTCTAGAGTGAAGTTTCCACCAATCAGTGATGGTTTGGACAAAGAGACATGTCTGTCATCTGCTGGTGTTGATCCACTGTGTTTTATTATGAAGTCTAAAGTCAGTTGAGATGCACTATAGTAGCTTTGAAATTTAAAAGCATTAAGAAAAGAAACAGTATTTCTATCATGCTTTGGGTTTGGATGGATCATGCTTTGGGTTTGTTTTGCAGCCATTGGCAAGAGGATCATTTTACTGGCTGATAAGATAGATAGATAGATAGATAGATAGATAGATAGATAGATAGATAGATAGATAGATAGATAGATAGATAGATAGATAGATAGATAGATAGATAGATAGATAGATAGATAGATAGATAGATAGATAGATAGATAGATAGATAGTAACAGGAATCAACCCAAATTCTGCATGTTTGAAAATAGACGAAAAAGGAAACTATAGGTGTTAAAATTTTGATTTTAAAATGAAGTTCAGGAAAGAGACAATTTTTTGATGATTTTATTTATTATATTTTGACATTAGCAGAGGTCAGATAGTTGTAATCTTTTCTATTTGCAATATGATAATGCTTTTTTTAGTAGTAATGTTCCTTATCAAACATACAAGCTTTTTATGTAATGCTTAAATAAAAATCCTCAAGATTTAGGGGTGTAATCTCAGGCAGACAATTAACAAAAAAATTATGTCCTGTTAAGGGGTTAACAGCAAAACTCTGACTCAGGGACTGCCTGAAGGACCTCGAAACACCCTTTTTGATGGGCGACCTGCTCCTGGCGGAGATTTCCAGCACTCAGTGCTTGTCTTCTCCCTTAACCCCTTTACCCTCGAGTCTTCCCCAAACCGGATCAATGGCGTGTGGGCCAAGCTGAAGTAGATCAATGGCGATTACCCAAAGCTGGCCGCTCTTTGTAATTGCAGAGCGAAGAGAGATTGGCCGAACGCCACCAGGCAGCCGGGGGTTCCAGGCCGCTATCGGGCGGCCATTGTTATTTAGATGTGCTGACAGGCCTGCTCTTCCCTGCCCTTTCATGCCACAGTCCTCGATTGTGTCGCCGAGCTCCGGCAGATGCCTCTCTGCCCCCCAGCCTTTCTTTTCTTCCTCACTCAGAACAATGCTCTCTCCCAGCGTGCGCCACAAATCAGCACTTGTCCCAGCTCCTTTTTTTTTTTTAAATGCTTGTTGCACACTGAAGCACAGGGCAGTAAATTCCTGAGCAGGACAAAGTGCACTGTAAACCCAGGCAGAAAAGAGCCTTAACTCCTGCGGTGCTTCTCTCAAGCCGGCCAGACTGTTGTCAAAACCCGGTGCCTGCTTTAACAAGTCTGGAATGAATGTTTAGCCAACAAGAGAAGGTCCCAGCGGCATCGCCGAGAATTATTCGTCCTCCGGCTGTTTGTTCTGTAAAGACAGATACAGAAACACCACAGCGCCTGATTTCTAATGAAGAAAAACAGCGTTGCATTATATTAGCACCACATTCGCCCACATTTGCTTCCCTGAACTATCTTTTGAGTGCACTTTTTGTGCATCGCATTTAAAAAAATGATAGCTTACTTTCCTATGTCTTCTGATCGTAAGTAGAATTTGAATTGTTATAATTCTCTCAGAATTGTATTAAACAGTCCAGTCGAAAAACAGGCTAAATGCTAACCAAAATGCATTGCAAAAGGCAATAGGGTAAGAAAAAAAGGCCAACAACAAAAAAATAAGAGACCACTTAATGATGATGAGTTTTTTTTTTATTTTACCAAATTGAAAACCTCTCTAATATAAAAAATAATCAAAAGAAGGATAGATGATCACAAGCTGATCAAACCTTCAAGCTGAACTGATTGCATGTTTTCATTTTTGCACCAGGAGAGTAAAGCAGCATAAAGTTATCCAAAAGCAGTGTGTAAGACTGGTGGAGGAGAACATGATGCCAAGATGCCAAATGAAAAAAACACATTTTTGTGCATTATGGGGCCAAACACTACAAATTTCAAAGGAGAGAAGGCTGGTATTGCATGACCTTGCATGTTCTATCTTTCTTTTTTTTGTGCCCTGTATTTGTATTGAATTTTGTTTTTAATCCAGATCATACAGTTCTTCTTAATATATCATGGCGAGCTTACAATGCTCAGTATTCCTCTGTTTACACAGCAGCAGTGCAGAAACTTGAGAATCCCAACAGATGTCCAAATATATCCTCTTGAGACCCTGTGTCATCTTATGGAGACATTGCATATTTGCTTCTTTGCACCATAATACTTAATTTTAAAAACGTTAAAGAGCGTTTAGCCTCATATGGAGACACTGCCAATACAATCTAGTGGTCACCTGACAACCTTACACTCAACTGACTGAGAAGAAGATGGCGGGATTCCCAGTCAGAGGTTTCTACAGCCAGTCCAGACAGAAATATAAGTCAGGTTAAAAAATTCAGATACAATTTGATGCTTGAAACTAGTTTATTTACTTACTGTAGAAAGCTAAATTGTAATTTTTTTGGACTAATTGGATCCTGATTGCACACAAAGCAAAAGTCTGGGTCTCAGGAGGATATAGCAGCACGGGCTCAGCACTCTTTCTGATGAAGAGTTAGATCTGAAATACGACCTTAAATAGTAATAATCTGGAAACTGAGCCTGGATCAGTTCAAAGAACCCAAACAACAGCCCAGTCCTCCCCTTCTCCAGTTATTCCTCTGAATCCAGATCCACTGCACTCGTCTGGATTCTGAGGAGGAGGAGGGAACCCAGGAGCCGCCGGAGACTCAGGTGTTTCTTTGTGTGCTCACACACACATTAGCCGAGACTGACCTGGCACCTCTTACATTATCCAGCACTGACCTGGCAGCTTCTGAAGAGTGCAGTCTGATTAGAAAGCTCTCAGCGCTGCAGTTCCTGGAGCAAGGCGCAACTAATGCGATGACATGCCAGACCTATTAAACAGATGTGCAGGCGGCACGCCACGAGCGTTCATAGAAGCATCTGACCAGTAGTGACCCCGTAAAGGTAATGTGCATGATGATGAGCCTTGACCTGTAATTTAATTCTAAAGTTTGCTTCTGTAGAATAAAGCTGTGGAGTGCTAGCGTGTTTATATCCACACAGGCTTGTACTATAAAAAATAAGCTTTATTATGTGAATCAAATGTGGAGTCAGGCCTCCAGAGCACGACTTTTTGCCCTTGTAGGGGGAGTAACATGGAATCAGGGCAGTTTTAAAAAAGAATTATGTTGACTTCTGATCATGTATTGAGTTTGGATAAGGTTATAAAACTGTTTTGTTGGGTTTTGGTCAAAAATTTCAGTTTCAGACAAAATCTGAAATGAGTTCAAGTCAGATTTGAGGCAGTTTCTGATCAATTAACAGGTTTGGATGAGTTTAAATAAAAATTCGGTTTGGATTGAGTCATTTTTGAAAAGGAGTTTACAGGGTTTGCTCCAGTTTTAGAAATATTTTAAGACAAAAAAAAAAAAATTGTATTGGGTTTGGGTTAATTTTCAGCCCATAACAGCTGTAATCTGAAATAATCTGAATGTAAAAGTTAATGACTCTATTAGGGAGGAAAAAGTCTGAATAGCTAAGTCTAATACATTTCTATTATATTTGTTTTGGTTGGAATTGGCCCAAGCCACAAGTTCCAGCGCTCCTGTTTGCTGAGTATAGTATAATAATTGGCCTGAGCATAATCCAAGTATAATCCAACAAATTGGTTGAGCCACATGTTCCAACACCCCGGTTGCTGAGTATAGTATGGAAATCGGGTCACGTGGATTGTGCCAACACCGCATTTGCTGAGTATAGTATGACAATCATCCTGAACTACATTTACCAACACCCTGATTACCGAATATAAACCACATTCGGCCCAATCCCCCATGGCCAATCCATAATAATAATAATAATATTTATAATAATAATACAAATTCCAATAATATCTATTATATTTGCGTTGATGTACAGACATTTGCTCACTGGTTCTTCTCTGTAGTCAATAATTCCAAAACACTCTGCTGACACCAAGGCCGGCCTTCGCAAATCAACACTTTGGGGGGAATAAAAGCCAAACGTCTTACTCCGGGGAGATGGACGCTAATGACAAATCAATAGTGCTGAGCGTTTCCCGAGCTGTCGGTGCCATGTTCAAATTTGTGTTTACGGAGAGACGAGCGGCACATTGATGCATGCACCGGCAGCTCTCAATGTCAGGGGGAGCGGCCGTCTGCATGAATCTGGATGAAAAAAGGCCATTGATTCCGCAGTAAACCAACACGCTATGATTCTCCGCCGTCGTTAGCTATACGTTCCATTATTTCCAGGTCCGCAAACCATAATAATCAGAACGAAGAGGGAAAAATAAACAGTCGTCGGGTCAGATAACAAAAATCCCTCAGGCTTGTGAATTCCACGATGAGTTGCCTTGGCCCGACTCTAATTTATCCGCAAATCTAGGCCTGATTCTGGCCAAAATGCTCAACCTGACTCGGGCTAAGAGCTGCACGTTCCAATATCCATGATTGCTAAACATAATTTGACAATCAGCCTGAGTCACATGCGCAAACACCCTCGTTTTCAGAGTATAATATATGGGAATCGGCCTGAGCTACAAGTGCCAGCGCTCCCGTTTGCCGAGTATAGTTTGATTATTGGCCCAAATCAAGTATAATCCAACAATTGGCTTGACTCCCGTGTTCCAACACCCCAGTTGCCTAGTATAATATGGTGATCGGCATGAGCTGCATGTGGCAACACCCCATTTGCCGAGTATACTATGATGATCGGCCTAAACCAAGTAGAATCCAACAAATTGCTCCCAACCCAACACCCCATTTTCTGAGTAAAATATATATATGGGAATCGGCCCAAGCTACAAATGCAGTGCTCAGGTTTGCTGACTATAGTATGATAATTGGCCCAAACCAAGTATAATCCAACAAATTGTTTGATGCACAGGTCCCAGCCCAAAACCCCATTTTTTGAGTATAATATATGGGAATTGACCCGAGCCACAAGTTCCAGCTCTCCCTTTTGCCGATTATAGTATGATAATAGGCCCAAACCAAGTATAATCCAGCAATTAGTTTGAGCCACATTTACCAACATTACATTTTCTGAGTATATTATATGGGAATAGCCCAAGCCACAATGGCCAGCACTCCTGTTTCGGCCCAAACTGAGTATAATCCAATAAATTATTTGAGCCACATGTCCCAACACCCCATTTTCTGAGAATAATATATGGGAATCTGCCTGAAATTCAAGTGCCAGCGCTCTTGTTTTCCGAGAATACTATGATAATCGGCCCAAACCAAGTATATGTACATGTCCCAACACCCCAGTTGCTAAGTATAATATGGTGAGTGGCCCAAGCCGCATGTGGCAACACCCCAGTTGCTGAGTATAGTATAGGAATCGGTCTACACAAATTGTACTAACATTTGGGCACATTAGCCGAGTATAATATGACAATCAGTCTGAACCGCATGCACCAACACCCTGATTACCGAATATAAACCACATTCGGCCCAGTCCCTCATGGCCAATGCCGAATCTCCACCGATGCTGGCAAACGTCATCCAAGCTTGAGCTGATTCTTCATGCCATCAGGGAGCAGGACAAACGGCAGCATCGCTTATTTCTCCCATAGCAACGGCGAACGAGTCGACGGACGATCTTCCCTGTCATCTCGGCCGGAAAATAGAGCCTCTGAACTATCAGCGTTAAGTATATTCCAGTTCTTGAAAGGTGGTGACACCAGCTCATTATCTGGATGGGCTCCAGCGTCCACTGGCAAAGTCGCTGACCCCCGAAAGCATCAGCAGCACTTTGGTCATAATATGAATGTCGGCACATCATCTGTTTTCCTTCTGTCCACTTATTACTGGCTGGAGTCATGGAACCTGGGTGGAACGGGTCAAGTGATGACGGTTGAGTTGAGAATGCTAAAAGCTCGCGCATGTTTTTGGCCGTCTGCGAAAAACAAAGATAAACTGAGCTTTTCAGCCATATGTGCGTTATCTATCTGTAATTTGATGAGTTATGAGAAATGTTCTGTTCTAGAAAAACACTAACAACCGAAATGGTTTACAGGGGTAATGAAGGGAACAGGAAGTCTGACAAAAGTCATTGGACACTTGCAACGATGGCTTGGCAATGCCAATATCTGTAGAGTAAGTTGTGAGTTGCTATCTTGTGAGTGAGTGTAGTTGAAAACTGGCCAGCAGGTTAATGGCTAGGCCATGGCTAGGCCTAAAATTAGTGGGTTCCAGATGTATGGAACTTTCCATTACCACAGGTTTTTCCAAAGTATTTGACATTCCTTGATCCACAGTGTCACATCTGTACCAGGAATACTTCATAAAGGGCAGTATTAACACTCACAATGGGGTGCGCTCAGGTCTTCTTGGGTTAGTTTGGAAGTGAAGCTGATAATCTGAAGGATTTAAACAATATTCATCTTCTAGCGGCTCAAGTTTGTGTTTTACACAATGATTACCTTCACGTCTCAGTCTGTAGGTTCATTGGCTGGGAAAAGTAAACTTTTTTAGAGTTTTCCCATTAACTGATTACCAAAGTTTATTTAGAGCACTTTTCCACCAAAAGAACTCGGGTTCTTGAAACAGTTTCATTCAGGCTTTGAAGAACTATAGTGCAAACATTCAGCGAACCAGCTCGCGTTTCCACCCGTTTAAGTGGAACCATCATAACATCATGAAATGTCCACAGTAGACCTGGGTAAAAATGGCCAAAAAAAAAAAAAAAAATCTCGCTTATTTTACAAAAAAAAAAAAAAAAAAAGTTGATTTCGATACTGTTTTTTTCCTCCTACTAAAATTCAAATTACAGAAGACAAAGAAATGGTTCAAAACTATGTTTAATTTGATTTTGGTTTCACTTAAATCTCCTCTTTGGGGTTCAAGTGCAAACCATACCATGTGTGTGTGTATACATGCATATACATATATACCACCCCATATATATATATATATATATATATATATATATATAAACATTGTTTACAGGCTCATGCATTGAGATGCCACATAGAAACTCAGACAATGGATTAAACTTCAGAATGCGAGTTTCTGACTGAAATAAAGACTCTACAGTTAAAACGGATGACGCTGCAGTTTTTAGAAACGGTAGGATTATGAATTTCACACAGCTGAAGTTATATTTCCACTGTTTTTCACTACGAGCTCGGTACGTTTGTGTTTGGCTTGTTGCATTGTTTAGAAAATATGCGAGCACTTGTCTGTGGGAGGCGCCGGTAACCAGGGTAAGAGCGTTTTCGCATATTTTAGATTGTAAAAGTGAAAAATCGAGATTACCATTTTAAAAATCGCATTAAAACTGTAATCCGACTTCATCAAATTAATCAAATTAATTGTTAAAATCGCTCAGCACTAGCCCACAGTCGCCCACAGGTCATCGTGGTTCACACTGAAGAACATAGTGTTCTTTATTTCCTGATGCAAAAGAACATTCCTGGTTTTGAAACCTACATTTTTTGGTGAAAACGCGGCAAACGGTTCAAAATTATCTTCCCGAACTAGAAAGGTCCCAGTTCCACATCGGTGTAAAAAAGCTCTAACAGTCTCTCTGAAGACATTGTGAAGTTATTGGATTATAAAGTTCATGTAACCACATCAGAACCAGGTCAGATTTCTATCTGTCTAAGAGAGATGCGTTTATGCAGCCAAGCGTAAAAAGGAATGCAAATAAACCTAAACACTGTCTGGATTTGAGACATGATGCATTCAATCCCATGTAGGAACACGTCCCACACTTTTATAGATGCCGGAGGGTTATTTGGAGTTTTTGGAGCAGTTCCACAGAAGAACCACTTCAGTTCTTCTGAAGCAGTGATTCATTAACCCGAACTCAATGACCACGATGCATATTTTTGTTCTAAGGAAACGCAGCGCTATCCATACGGCACATTTTGGGATAGAACCATCTTGAGAACCAATAACTAAAAGAACCTCCACACAATGTAAATGCTACACTAACATGCCACATGTCATAGAGCAGGAAATACTGTATTATTATGTCCCATCACTTTTGGCCATGGAAGCTAAGGAACGCTGCACTGACCTGTGGGATATGTGGGCGTGATTTCTGACCGAGTTGCTTTAAGAAAATGTAGGCACCTGCTTCAATTTATTTAAAGAATTGTTGCACACTTTCTGTAAATCCTATAAACTTCTTTATAAACACTTTATAATAACTTTTTCCATTAATATACCATTAACTAATGATTAATTAGTTGATTAACTGTTATTTTTCACATTTTAAGAAACTAAAAAGTTGCTATCACATTTTTAATTACTAATGAACACATTCTTAACATAAACTGCAATTGATATACATTTGCCTGGTTTACAATTCATATTTACTAGCAATTTATTAATGTTCAAATTCTGATGAGCTAATGATTTGCTAACATTTTTAACATAAAAAGTTTGTGCAGCAGTGAATAAAAAGCTTGAGTATCGAACTTTAATTTACATTAATATTTGCTCAATATCAATACTAGCATTGGTATCGATATTAATGATATTTGGATCGATCCACCCACCTTTAATTTTTACTAAAGCTGCAGCATTAGCATTGGTGGCTAACCACTAACAGTAATGCTAATGCTGCTCCAGCAGTGCTAGCCGGGGTTGGCAGCAAGCTACAGGCTTCGATAATACTCACCTCTAAATGGTTAAAGAGCCAGAATACTGCTCCAGCCTTAGTGCTGGAGAAACTTTATTGAAACTCCTGGATAAAGCTGTACTTCAGCACAGTATAGAGTGGCTTTACTGCTTTTTAATACCTGACTGATATCGGATTTTAAAGCACACTGACGATTTTTGGGGAAATTAAAGGATTTTAAATGCTCCTTATAGTACAGAAATATGGAAATAAAATATTTACAAAAATGTGAGGGATGTGCTTTCTGCTTTTGTGAGATACTGTATATTAAGGACCCTTTTCTCTACCAAGAAAGTGAAGGAACACCTTGCACTGTTGCCCACCCCCCACGTGGCCAACTGTGGAGCATTTCCTGTTCTTTTTCCTCAACAAGAACAATGGAGTTAGTGGAAAATGAGCGCCAGAAGGCGTTATTGCCTCCCGGCAGGGGGTCATTAGTAACAGCTGTTTCTCTTGGCCTTCATCTGCAACTCCTACTCTCCTCTGGATACGAGCAGCGCTCCAGGAGCAGGGGGTGAAATAATACGCTAACTTCCGACTGCTGATATATCCTGTTGGGCAACGCGCGTGATCAATGCGCCTGAAAGGGCACCTGAAGATGTTACGTTTCATTATCTGTCTGAACTAATGAACTGCTGAACTGCTGTTAGTCCAAACAACACGTTCTCGCTTCCTATAGAGTCGTTGACTTTGATTACATCATGCACACTTCAGTTTCTGAATCAGTTTCTCTGATTTTGCTATTTATAGGTATATGTTGGATATATGTTCAAATGAACATGGTTGTTTTTCTATATTCTATAAATTACAGACAACGTTTCTCCCAAATTCCAAATAAAAATATTGTAATTTAAAGCATTTATTTGCAAAAAATGAGAAATGGATGAAGAGAAATAACAAAAAAAAAAAAAAAAAAAAGATGCAGATCTTTCAGACCTCAAATAATGCAAAGAAAACAAAAAAGTTCATATTCATAAAGTAGTTTTAAGAGTTTCTGGTGGAATAATCCTGGTTTTTAATCACAGTTTTTAATTATGCATCTTGGCATAATGTTCTCCTCCACCAGTCTTACACACTGCTTTTTCAGAACTGCTTATTCAGTACTAATCTTTCATTTTAAGTGCTTTTCGTAAACGACGAACTGTTGTTTGTTTTTTTTTTCACAAAGAGAAGAAATACTAAATATATGGTTATTCATTGGGACTATAAATAAATCTATAAATATATTGTTATTCAAGTGTATTTATATAAAAGTGTAAATAAGTATTTTAAAAGTATATTGAATTACATTAAACTAAAAGCATACTTCATAGTAGTCTATTTTTATTACATGCACTATATTGTATTTTTTAAAAAGTATGATCCAAGTTTGCTTTCAAACAGTTGATGAAAGCATAATATTAATGTACTTTTTAATATACCTTATTTTAAGTTAGTAAATACATCTGTTAGAATGTTTACAGCATACTTAGACATTTTTCTATATGTTTTAAGTTCAATTAAATATATATATATTTTTTAACCAGTCGGCAGCTTTAGGTGGGTCTCCTTAACCCATCAAACGGCGGAGGAGTAAAACAGGCCGTGCTAATGCTAGTAATGCTAATAATGCTAATATTTTGGAACACATGGCTGAGAACCGGATTACAGCACAGGTGATTTGGGGTTAAGCCCTGCTGAGCCCACCACAGCAATCTTCACCAAATAACTACAAAGCAGCTGCTGGATAGATAAAGACCCCCTGGAAGAAGCAGGTGGGACTCGCCGGGTCTCGGAGCCGCTTTCCCGCGCCCGGCCTGTTTACGCCGCCGCCGCCGCTAATCTTAAAAAGGAAGCAAACATAGAATTATTAATTTCCTCGTGTGGTAATCTCTCCAGCGAGGCGCAATTAATCACGGGGCTGCGGCCCGACGACGGCCACTGTCTGGAAGCTCGATCCGAACGCAGGAACCCGAGAGCAGGAGGTGGAAGTGTATCTTCCTTTTGTTTAAAGCCCAATTAAGCGCAGCAGCCAGGGAGCGCATCCATCTGACATTAAATTATGATCAGTCGTCGGGAGTTCCAGGAAAGGAAGCTAAGTGAAAAATGTGAGGGTTTAACAGAGAAATATGATTCTCAGAACGAAGAGGTGCACGCTCAAGGTCACGCCAGTTCTTATAGAGCAGAGAACATGTGCTCTTTCTTCATCTGTTTAGGTTAAAATACCAAAAATCTCTGTATCTCTTTCAGCAGCTCGATGTCCTTCAGTGTCGCCACTCTGGTGTGACTTTATCTCTCAAGGATGGCTAGTCCTCGAATCACAGTGTTATAATAATAATAATAATAATAATATTTTGCTAATAATGTTCTACTTCTACTGATATGATTAGCTTAGTTACACTGAGTTACAAAATGATGAGTAAAATTTACTTTAAAAAAGTTTCGCAAACTTTCTGCATTAGTTTTTTTTTTAGGTAAATTTAATTTCAGATAAATTTAAGTAACTTCAACTCAGTTTCAAGACTTAAATAGAGTTACGTAGAGTAAATAAGTGAACTGAACTTCAGTCAATCCTTTCTTTTAGTAAACTTTACTTCATTTCTGCTACAATATTACCTAATTACAATTACTTCATTTATACAGTATTGTTATATATATATATATATCATTTTAGTTAAAACACGCATTTAAATATTTATATAATCTCAAATATTTAGTCTCAAAGTCTCACTGTCTCAACACATGGATGGCACTTAATATATTCTTTATAATATATTATACTAAACTATACTATACTATACTACACTATATTATATACCCTACACTATACTATACTATACTACACTATATTATATACCCTATACTATACTATACTACACTATACTATACTATCCTATACTATCCTATACTATACTATACTATACTATACTATCCTATACTATACTATACTATCCTATACTATCCTATACTATACTATACTATACTACACTATATTATATACCCTATACTATACTATACTATACTATACTACACTATATTATATACCCTATACTATACTATACTACACTATACTATACTATCCTATACTATCCTATACTATACTATACTATACTATACTATCCTATACTATACTACACTATACTATACTATCCTATACTATACTATACTATACTATACTATCCTATACTATACTATACTATACTATACTATCCTATACTATACTATACTACACTACACTATACTATCCTATACTATACTATACTATACTATACTATCCTATACTATACTATACTATCCTATACTATACTATACTATACTATCCTATACTATACTATCCTATACTATACTATACTACACTATACTATACTATACTATACTATACTATACTATACTATACTACACTATACTATACTATACTATACTACACTATACTATACTACACTATACTATCCTATACTATACTATACTATACTACACTATACTATACTACACTATACTATCCTATACTATACTATACTATACTATACTATACTATACTATCCTATACTATACTATACTATACTATACTATACTATACTACACTATACTATACTACACTATACTATCCTATACTATACTATACTATACTATACTATACTATCCTATACTATACTATACTTTAGAATACTAAAAAGAATGTATTACATGCCGTCCATGTGTAGAGACAGTGTAATATGTGTGTTTTAACTGAAAATATTTAAATTTCAGGAATTATAATATATTATGTATCATAAATTATTTGAGTAATATTGTATAAATGAAGTAATTGTAATTAGGTAATATTTTATGCAGAAATGAAGTAAAGTTTACTAAAAGAAAGTATTGACTGAAGTTCAGTTCACTTATTTACTCTGTGTAACTCTATTTAAGTCTTAAAACTGAGTTGAAGTTACTTAAATTTACATGAAATTAAATTTACTTAAAAAAAGCAAATGCAGAAAGTTGCGAAACTTTTTTCAAGTGAATTTTATGCTTCATTATTTTCAGTGTAGCTTTGAGCTGGAGCTAAGTAGCTAATGAGCCTAGCTAACATTTCTGCATTGTAGATTACCATAAAGTCATCCAAACTATGAAGGAAAACCTTGGAAGGAGGCGTGGACCTGTTTTTCTCTGTAAAGCTGCCTCGTGACAACCTTTGCTGTAAAAAATGCTATATAAATAAAATGGAATTTAATTGAATTGAATTCACAGATTACAGTGGCCCAAATCTGATCTATTTTGTAATTTGTGACACTGATGTGTTAATTTTGTAGCTGTAAAACTGACAAAAAACACACTGACTTTAATACAGTACTTACGTTTTGACCTTTTAAAGTATCCTCAAGTGCAGTCATCACAAAGACCGTCAACAACATTATTATAATAATGGTGAAACTGGCACTCATCAGGACCGCCTCAGGAAAGGAAGAGCTTCACAGAGCTTTGGTTTGGTTTGTTTAACACTTATACCAGATTCAAATAACCATATATCAACATTTTTTTTCCTTCTTTTCTTTAGTATTCTTAGTTACTTAAATTTAAGTGCCTTCATGAATAAAGAAATATTGGTCTTAAAAAAGCTTTTTGGCTTTGTAGCTGAATCTTACCTATTTTTAGCTCAGATTTGAGCCACTATTATACGGTATATATACAGTACTTATACAGTACATGTTGTTGAAATCAAATAAATACACCGTAAAAAAAAGTGCTGTGAAATTTACAGTAAGTCAACTATTAGTAATTGACAAGTAATTTACTGTGAAATAAAATCACAGTAATTAACTGGCAGTAGTTAAACGGTAAAAACTAAAATTACTGAAAAAAACTGGCGGCAGCTGAATAGTAAATTATTCTGTAAAAATGTTTCATGCATACTGTAATTTTGTGTATAGTTGAATTGATCAGACTTTACAAAAAATAATTATATTTTTTTACAACAGAATGATACCTAACTGCTTTATTTTGCAGTCAGTATTAAATCACTGTTAAACATATTCATTTTTTTAGTGCCATTTACTGCACGTCATTATTTATTGTTCAATAAAAAACACAGCAAACAATACTATTTATCTATTTTTTCCTCAGTATGTAAAGAACAACAGTTTAATCTCATTATTTTGCCAGTCAAACTCAGTCATGGGTTCATATCTGATGTTTTGTGCTTCACAGTTCTTTCAGTTTTCAGGCTTTTCCGAATTTATTCTGGGCAAGAAACCAAGCAGAAATGAAAATAGGTTAACCATCAATTGTTACACTCTACAAGACATTTGGTGGCTAAGCTAAGCTAACGTCTCTCAGCATGCTAAAACAAGCCCCCTCCCTGTTCTCCGTCCTCCGACCGGTATAGTTAGCTTTCCAGTCAATCATCACTATCTGTCCCAGGCCTCGCACCACAAATAAAGTTGGAGGGGAGAAAACATTCCCGTGAACACCAAGAATAAATACACCTCGGCCTGCTAATTGCAGCTGATAAAGCGAGACGCTAGGCTCCAGCAGGAGCGAGATTATCAGGCCTTCGCCGTCAGGACCTGCACCACCGAGACTCAACCACTTACTGTTAGACTCCTAACAACCCCTGATATCGCCCTCCGGCTCCCCCGGCGCTCTCCGCTATCAGCGCGGCTACGTTTGGAGCAATTATCAGCAATCCAGACACGTTATGAGGGGTGAAAAACCCCCGCCGCACTCGGTTTGGGAATTTCAACCAAATGCAGGACAATCTGCCTTCAAACGCACAGAGCAAACAATCCATGTTTTTAAAGTCTCAGAAAGATAAAAACCTGCTTTTCACTGCCTTTCCGGCCCACATTGATCAGCCGAAGAATGAAATCCTGCGAAAGAAAGAAAGAAAGATGAAGAAGAAGGAGGACAGCACCTGCGGCACAACAATACGTCCATTTCGCACATTCGTAAAGCGCATAATTGGTCACATGCCATTACATCCTGTTGTGCTTCGTTTTTTTCAGATGAGTAAAAGATGGAAAAGATGGAGTTTTAACAGTTTATGATAAGAATACAGGTGTACAGCGTGGTGATATCATGCTCCTGCATCCAGAGACATTATCACAAAGAACAGGTTGTTGGTTTAACCCTTTAAAACCTTAATTTCCCAGTTCGATTCAATTTCGATTCACAAGGTACCAATTCGATGTGAAATCGTTTCATTTAGGTCAATTTTAGTTACTATAAAAAAAATTAAGTAACAGTTTAAATGTGAAATGTATGTAATTCTACAAGGAACACTCAACTCAAACTTTCATTATTAAAATATTAGTGTTTATATTATATATACAGGGGTTGGAGAATAAATTGAAACACCTGGTTTTAGAGCACAATAATTGATTGTGGTGACGGACAGTTCTGGTGGAAACAGGAGAGTTGAGGTGCACATTGAATTCTGCGTGATTTGATCAGCCGTGGTTTTATGTTTTTTATTGGATACAATCCGGGTTAGCACCCGAACATCCCTTTCAGACAGCTTCCTCTTACAGCGTCCACAGTTAATCCTGTTGGATGTGGTTGGTCCTTCTTGGTGGTATGCTGACATTACCCTGGATACCGTGGCTCTTGATGCTGCATCACAAAGACTTGCTGTCTTGGTCACAGATGCTCCAGCAAGACGTGCACCAACAATTTGTTCTCTTTTGAACTCTGGTATGTCCCCCATAATGTCATAATGTTGTGTGCATTGCAATACTGGCATTTTAATTACAAAAAAAAAAATATATATATATATATAATGCTTCATAAATTTCTTATTTATTTGCAAATAAATTTACCCAAACCCACTATTTCAGATTTGAAACTACAATAAGAATTACTAGTGAAGGGGAGAAAAAGCAGGATAATAAAATAAAGAAATAGTATATAGAGTTTAAGTCCTGCCCAAGGCGAACTGAGAGCACGCCCTGTTCTGCCCACAGTCCTGAAAGCATCCGAACGCTGAAAGCACTGCTCTTTCCTCTGCAGGACAGAGCAGAGCTTTGTTTATTTTAACTCTAGACCGGGGCGTTACCTGTGGAAAGGTCTGCAGGGAGGTAAAGATAGAGAGAGAGAGAGAGAGAGAGAGAGAGAGAGAGAGAGAGAGAGAGAGAGAGAGAGAGAGAGAGAGAGAGAGAGAGAGAGAGAGAGAGAGAGAGAGAGAATGAAAGAAGAATCTATTCTATCTTGTTCTGCACTCTAGAAATTGTTAATCTCTGAAACAGTTCACTATACTCGACCTGACCATTAAATCTGTATAACTCAGGCTTTAGCGACACAAATGTAGCACTATTTGATACACCAATAAAGCACCTTAAATTAAAATGAAACTGACAGAGAGAGCGAGAGAACCTGAATCAGTTTCTCTGATTTTGCTGTTATAGGTATATGTTTAAATACAATGAACATTGTTGTTTTATATATACATTTCTCCCAAATTCCAAATGAAAATATTGTAATTTAGAGCATTTATTTGCTAAAATTCAGAAAAAATGCAGAGCTTTCAGTCCTCAAATAATGCAAAGAAAACAAGTTTTAAGAGTTCAGAAATAATCAATATTTGGAGGAATTACCCTGATAATTTTTAATCACAGTTTTTATGCATCTTGGCATCATGTTCTCCTCCACCAGTCTTACACACTGCTTTTGGATAACTTTATGCTGCTTTACTCCTGGTGCAAAAAATTATTCAAGCAGTTCAGTTTGGTGGTTTGATGGCTTGTGATCATCCATCTTCCTCTTGATTATATTCCAGAGGTTTTTAATTTTTTTTTTTTTTACAGAGCTGTATATCACAATATAAATAAATAAATGTATTGCTCTTTTTCACATATTGTAATTCATTTATTATCTTTGATTTTTGTCAAAATTTAATTTTGATTTGATTTATTTTTATATTTGTCGAATTGTTTGCTTTGGCAACAGTTGCTATTTACAATTCATAAAAATAAAGCTATTTTAATTTGAGAGAGAGAGAGAGAGGAGGGAGGGAGAGACAGAGGGAGAGAAAGAGAGAGAGAGAAAGAGAGGGCGAGAGAGACCAAAACTACACTAAACCACCCTATATATATATATATATATATCACAATATACATCGTTAAATAAACTATATGTAAAGTAATTTGTTGCTCATTTTCACATATTGTAATTTATTTACTATCTTCTTTTTGTCACAGTTTAATTATTATTTTTGTATTTGTTAAATTGTTTGCTATGGAGTTGCTATTTACAATTCATACTAATAATGTTCTTTGAATTTAAATTTGAGAAAGAGAAAGAGAGGGGAAGGAGAGAGAGAGAAGAAGAGAAAGAGAAAGAAAGCGTAAGCAAGACAGACAGAAAGTGAGAGGAAGAGAGAAAGTGAGAGAAGGTGAGAGAGACCAACATTACACTAAGCCACCTTACATATATCAAAATATACATTATTAAATAAACTATATGTAAATTAATTCATTGCTCTTTTTCACAAATTGTAATATATTAATTATCTTTTATCTTTGTCATAATTTGATGATTATTTTTGCATTTGTTAAATTAGGTTGCTTTGGCACGATTCATAGCAATAAAGCTATTTGAGAGAAAGAGAGAGAGAGAGAGATAAAAAAGAGAAAGAGAGATAAAGAGATGCACTGGGGATGTTCCGCACCACCAGCCTGAGCAAATACTGGGGGTAATATTGGAGAGGGGAATACCTGTCACCCATGACCCGCCGACCAGCTGTTTGAAATTAGCCACAAATGCGAGCGCTAATTGATTTCTCTTTTTTTCTGATTGTCTCTGATGCACAGGCTAATTGCGAGAGCATCGGCTAAACTGTAATTGATTGTTTGAGCTCTGCTGGTTTTGGTTTGGGGTCAGAAAACGAGGGGGACGTGAATATTTGGACTGTTTGAGACGGACCACCGTGAGGCTACCTGCCTTAAATGGACAACAGTCAGGCTGTGAGATAATAGCGGCTAATGCTATTTTAGCTATGTGACATATGTTTTTTTTAATATATGATACCAACATTATTATGATTACATTATACATTGCAGTATGTTGCGATACATTATATTATATTATATTATATTATATTATATATATGTTTTCATGGAAGAAACATTGGTGTCTAACCTCTCCCTAAGACTTGCCCTCATAAATTGAGTTCCTAAACTCCAGATGGTGGCGCTATATTCAAATGAATATATGAGGGTTTATAAACCTCATAAACAATGTTGTGTGTCTGACACTAATAAAATCTTACAGCACTTTATGCTTCTTCCCTCTGCTGACAACTTTTAATGAGATGCAGATTTCATTTTCACACTGCCAAAAGTACCAATTGGTCTTATATATATAATATTTTAATCTTCTGGGTTTTCATTGGCTGTAAGCCATAATCATCAACAATACAATAAATAAACGCCAGTGAGGTTTATTTTTAGGTTTTCTCAGTCACATGACATCATTACATTCAGTAGCTCCTCCATTTCCACTCGCTGCTGTGTTTTTAACATGGATCTCCATGGAAACGCGCACCCAAAGTGTAAAGTAATGACGGTGCGCGGCAGTGGACAAATAGCTATTTTATTAAACGCGAGGAGAAGAAACTTTCCGGTTTTTAGTCCGGATGAGACTAAAATTACCGAAGGACCACGAAAAAGAGTTCAGAGAAAAACAGATTTTCTATCTCAGAGGACGTCTGAGGAAAACACGTACATGATCGTTCTGGACAGGAATAAAATCAAAGAGGACAAAAAAAAAAAACATTAAAAGAGAATAAAAAATAACCCCAGAATCCCTGAGAAACTAATCCCATCCAGATAGGGTTTTAGCCTATAGTATGCTAATTAACTAGTATAACCAACCAACCAGAGCAGCTGGTTAAGCACAATTAACAGTTGAACCAGTTGGGAACCTTAATCATCTTAAACAGCTTCAGTTGTAAATGCATTGTTTGTTTTTTTTCAGCAGATAAAATATGGTTTGCTTTGCTTTGCTGTTTAATTGCCCTTTCCTCCTTCTTTCTTTCCTCCTTCTTTCTTTCTTTCCTTCCTCCTTCTTTCTCTCTCTCTCTCTCTCTCTCACAGATCTTTCTACAGGGTGACCTTGAAGTCTCTAGAACTTCACCATCAATGCGGCATTCAGAGTCGAGCAGATTTTGCATTGACGTGGGAGAAAAAAAACGAGTTTTTGTCCTTAAGCAGACGGCGATACAGCGCGCCACGTTGGCCAAAAAGGTAGATGTGGTTTTGTATTCTGAATGTGTGGAATTTTTTTCTGCTGACGCACAAGAAGGTATTCTTTTGCAGTGATATTTCATCATGGTCCAGATGCTCAGGGCTCGTGAGCGAGAGTGAATGGGCTCGGCGGCGTGCGTTAACGAGACTTTAGCTGTTCAGTCTGTGAACAGAGGCATTATGTTTCTGAGAGTATCTCTGTAGGTGTTGATCATACGATGCTAAACACTCTGCTTTTTAAAACGCTGTTTATACGCCATATAAATGCTTTCATTCTAAATCCAAGAGCCAAGTGTTTATACTACACTTCTCCACCCTATACTACCATACCCTACATTACCTTGTATACTCTCTATTCTACTATACCATACAATTCTCTATACTTGAATACTACCATATGCTCCTTATTTTACATTTCATTACATTTAGTAATGTAATGATGTACATTAGCAATAGAATTCTACCCTATAGAACCCTATACTACCATATATCCCATAAACTACCCTACACTCCCTATAATACACTCCTAATCCTATATTACACTCCCTATACTACCCTACATACTCTATCCTTTAGCCCATACATTCCCTATTCTACACTCACTATACTATCCTACACACACCCTATCCAATCCTATCCTATCCTATACAACCCTACATTTCCTATACTACACTCGCTATACTACCCTACACTCCCTATACTACCCTACACTCTCTATACTACCCTACACTCCCTATACTATCCTACACTCCTTATACTGTTCTAAACTCCCTATACTATCCTACACTCCCTATACTACCCTACACTCCCTATACTGTTCTACACTCCCTATACTACCCTACACTCCCTATACCACCCTATACTTCCTATACTACACTCGATATACTACCCTACACTCTCTATACTATCCTACACACTCTATCCTGTACCACCCTACACTTCCTATACTACACTCGCTATACTATCCTACACTCGCTATACTATCCTACACTCCCTATACTACCCTACACTCCCTATCCTATCCTATCCTACACTCCCTATACTACCCTACACTCCCTATACTATCCTACACTCCCTATACTACCCTACACTCCCTATCCTATCCTATCCTACACTCCCTATACTACCCTACACTCCCTATACTATTCTACACTCCCTATACTACCCTACCCACTCAATACTATAGCACCCTATACTCCCTATACTATCCTACACTCTCTATCATATCATATACTACCCTACACTCTCTAAACTCCCTGTACTATCCTATACTCTCTATACTACCCTACATTCCTTATACTACCCTACACTCCCTATACTACCCTACACTCTCTATACTCCCCTAAACTCCCTATACTATCCTACACTTTCTATATTACCCTACACTCCCCATATTATCTTATTCTATATTACCCTACAGCTTTTATACTACCCTACACTTTCTGTACTAAACTATCCTACACTTTTAATACTATTCTACACACCTTATACTATACTTTATATTCTAACCTTCACTCTCTATACTGTCCTACACTCCCTATCCTACCCTATACTACCCTACACTCAAAACGTGCATGTATACATTCACACAAACGCCTGCCTGTCTCAGAGTCAGGGGCCAAGTGTTTGCAAAGCGCCGCTGTATTGGATTCTGTCAGCACACGCAGGCCTGTGATGCAGCCTCGTTGAGTCAATAGAAAATACAGAGTGAATCATGCCTAAGCTCAACACACACTCACACACTTCCTCTCTCATACACACCCATAGATACACACACACACACACACACTCATAGATGCACACACACACCCATAGATACACACACTCACCCATAGATACACACACACACTTGAGTTGCCGAGCACAGAGCAGCTATTCAGCGCAATATGCCGAACCCCAGTGAAGGAAAGCACAGATACAGAGACAGCATCGAGCGGCTGCGTATCAGAGAGGAAATTAAGAAAGCTCTGTAGTGTATTCGGGATATTAAACTAAGCCAAGCATGACATCTTCAAGAGCATTCCTCTAATGATAGGAAACATTTTCATGCCTCTCCTAAGTGGCCTGCTGAAGGACACCGAGCAGCTTTACTCTAACAGACGAGTTTGATCGAGGGCTTTTTAAAACCCGACGAATCCAACCTTCGATATTTCAGCCCGGGATCTTCTGCAGATTTGTTGGCGCAACACAGCGGATTTTCCCGTCGAAACGTATTTCGCATTCTATATAAATCCAATCCGTGAAAAGCTGCTTCTTATGAGAGGCGGCGTTCTGTTTGATTCTTCTCAGCCCTTCATGCTACAGTTGAGGAGAAAAATAGCAATGCATCAAATCGACTTGATTCAGATGTGTACATCGTAGACTACGTATGAATAAAACATCTGTCATATCAAAGCTGCGTGTGCTGCTCTATTTGTCCTTTAGCTTTTCTACACGATTTCTACACAAACTAGATGCCCTTTGTTCTGTGTAAACAGTTTTCGAGTGCATGTCGCAACAGAAATCTTACTTTTGTACTTTTGTATGTATTTTAATATTTGTTTGTTTCTAAAGACAACACTTATCTTTTTCCCCCTCTGCCTTATACTGAGGGTCCCTATACTATATACCTTAGAGTATCCTATACTCCCCTATACTATCATATATTACTCTATATTACTCTCACTGAACTATATATATACAGTAGTGCCTGTATTATCTTCTTATACTTCCTATGTTACTCTAAAATATCATATATTCCTCTGTTCTCCCTATACTATCCAATACACTCTATACTACCCTATACTAACATATATTTACTTTGCACTTCATACACTACCCTATACAACCATATAATCTATAAACACTCCATACTACCCTATACCTCCCTATACTCTCTTATACTACTTTGCCCTTCCTATACCACCCTATACTACCCTATACACTCCATACTACCCTATACCTCCCTATACTATCTTATACTACTTTGCCCTTCCTATACCACCCTGTACTACCCTATACACTCCATACTACCCTATACTAACATATATTGTCTACACTACCCTATACAACCATATACTCCTTAAACACTCCATACTACCCTATACCTCTCTATACTCTCTTATACTACTTTGCCCTTCCTATACCACCCTATACTACCCTATACACTCCATACTACCCTATACCTCTCTATACTCTCTTATACTACTTTGCCCTTCCTATACCACCCTATACTACCCTATACACTCCATACTACCCTAGACATTCCATACTACACTATACTACCCTATACACTCCATACTACCCTAGACATTCCATACTACACTATACTACCCTATACACTCCATACTACCCTAGACATTCCATACTACACTATACTACCCTATACACTCCATACTACCCTAGACATTCCATACTACACTATACTACCCTATACACTCCATACTACCCTAGACATTCCATACTACACTATACTACCCTATACACTCCATACTACCCTATACTAACATATATTGTCTATACTAGCCTATACAACCATATACTCCTTAAACACTCCATACTACCCTATACCTCCCTATACTACCCCATACTCCCTTATATTATTTCACACTTCCTAAACTACCCTGTACACTACTCTATACTAACATATATTCCTTATACTCTACTATAGTACCCTGTATTACTTTAAACTCTCTTATACTACTTTGCACTTCCTACACTACCCTATACTTTCTATACACTTTATAATACCCTATACTAACATTCTCTATACTAGCAAATATTCCCTATACTCTCCTATACTTCCCTGTATTACCTAATACTCCCTTATACTACTTTGTACTTCATACACTACCCTATAGTACCATAGACATTGCATAACACCTTATACAATCCTATACTCCCTAAACACTCCATACTTCCCTTTACTACCACAAACTCCCTTATACTATTTTGGACTTTCTACACAACCATATACTACCCTATACACTACTTTATACAATCCATACTGCCCTATACTACCATATACTAACATATATTGTCTATTCTACCCCTTACAGCCCTATACGTCCCATACTCTCTATACTCTCCTATACTGTTCATTCTACTCTATACTATCCTGTACACTACATACTGCCCTATACTACCCTATATGCTTTATACTACCCTATATTACCCCATACTCCCTTATACTAATTAGTAATTCCTACACTACCCTATACTACCCTATACACTCCATACACATCACTATACTACCATAGACTAACATATATTGTCTATTCTACCCCCTACAGCCCTATACGTCCCATACTCTCTATACTCTCCTATACTATCCATTCTCCCTGTACGCTCTATTCAACGTATACTGCCCTTTGCAACCCTATACTATTTTATAACACCCTATACAATTTTGCAGCCAGTGTTCACGCTCACTCACAAGATAACACCATATAACATATAACTTATATAGGTGTGGGCATCTATATAAGGTAACAATATTTCATCTTTTTATTTATTTATTTTTTTTATATTGACATACTTTACCATTGCTTTACAAACAAGTGTAAACTGTAATATTAAAAGGGATGTGAACAGCAGTCATTAGCTAATAGTCTTTACGTACGTAAAGGTGTATTTCACTCTACATTAAAATATATACACAAGTTATAAAGGGGTTGATATGATATAACTGGAGTGAGTCACGCTGTTGTGGTATGGCGGTTGCTCAGCATTTTCAAGGCTCTCCACAGCTTAATAATATACATAAAGCCTTGATTGCCCTCCATGCATCCAGCGAGACCCCGTTCTCCAACATAAAGACGTCTTAAAGAGTGTGACATTTAAAATAAGTACTGGGTAGATAAGGTCGTACTCTTAAGCACCAGTGAATACGCGCCCTTCAGACCCTTACTTCACGTCACAGCTGAAAGGTTACTCGCCAGGTAAACCCCACTGAAACGTCTCCATTATCAAACGCTTTTAGTCCATCGTTTGGCGCTCGTGTGCGCGTAAGCCGTATACGTGTTTTAACCTCGGCCGCCGCTGCGTTACGCTGCTTTTGACTCAGCATCTCGGAGCCCCGCAGGACGCCGCGTTCTCCTGAACAGCCTGACACAGAAAAGCATTGACGCGGATAGATTTCCTATAATGCCGGAGCCCGGAGGGTCAGGAGGAGACTTAAAGAGCGTACGGTTAGCTCAGCTTTTAGACATGTGAGCATATTTCAGGGCTGGTTTGCACTGGTTTGAAAAGCTCAGCCATAAATTACACAAGCCACCGTGTCTCAGCTACGGCTCAAAGGTCTGTTGACGAAGAAAAATCATCATCATCACAGACGCTTTGAAGTTTCTGAGAAGCATTACCTCAGCACCTCAAGACCATGCCGTGCATTGGGTTACAATTCATCACTCTGTTCAGTATGATACTGTGATTCTAAATGGTAATTTGATACATTTTTGATGCAGCAAAGACCAAACTTCTAAAAAGAAAAATAGTAAATGGTAGTAGTTGTGGTACTTCACTTAAAAATAATAAAAATGTGTTTAGTATCCTGTTTTTTTATATTGTCCTGAAGTAACTAAAAGTAATTGCCAAAGTTTTTTTGTAGATACTTGTTAAAGTTTGCAGTAGAAATTCATGAATCGATGCAATTTCAGAATGACCTCTTCTGTCACTTACAGTAGGTATAGTACAACATGCTAACTGCAAACTAATGTACTACTAGCCTTAAAATCAGGGTGCAAATTACAGGGGGGTTTGGCCTGGGCCGGTGGATGTATCATACTCAACAACCACGATGTTGGCGCATGTGGCTTGGGGCAATTCCCATATTATACTCAGCAACCGGAGTGTTGGCACATGCTGCTTGGGCCAACTGATGTATTATATTCAACAACCAAGGTGTTAGCACTTGTGGCTATGGGCAATTCCCATATTATACTCAGCAACTGGGGTGTAGGCACATGTGGCTTGGGCCGATTGTCATATTATACTGAAAACCAAGGTCTTAGCACATGTGGCTCAAGCAAATTCCCTTATTATACTCAGCAACCGGGATGTTGGTGCATGTGGCTTTGGCTGATTATCCTATTATACTTGAAAATCAAGGTGTTGGCACATGAGACTATGGGATATTTTCATATTATACTCAGCAACCGGGGTGTTGGGATGTGCGGCTTGGCCTGATTGTTGTATTATACTCAACAACCAAGGTGTTGGTGCATGTGGCTTGGGCCAATTGTTATATTATGCTCATCAACCAACGTGTTGGCACATGCGACATGGGCAATTCCCATATGATGCTTAGCAACTGGGGTGTTGGCACATGCAGCTTTGGCTGATTGTCCTGTTATACTTGAAAATCAAGGTGTTGGCACTTGAGGCTATAAGCCAAGTGTCATATTATACTCAGCAACTATGGTGTTGGGACATGCGGTTTGGGCCAATTGTCATATTATACTCAACAACCAAGATATTGGCACGTGTGGCTATGGGCAATTCCCATATTATATTCAGCAACCGGGGCGTTGGCACACAGATCCCTCACACAGTGCGTCTGATATATTCGGGCAGGGAATGACCCACGTTGCTATCTGGATTTGTATGAGAATTAAAAAAACAGAAAAAAATGTGTAGATTGTAGAAAAACGGTGTAAAAATGGAAAGTGTTACATCGAGCTGATCATCATGCGTCTTGTGAAGATATTAGGTGTTATTATAGGTGGTATTCTCCATCTCTCAGCCTTGATTTAATCCAAAAAACCTGGATTAAAGTGCCAACTAAGACCCAACAAGCAGGCCTTGACACTGGACAGATTAAGGCTGAGAGATAAGGAAAGGGAAGAGCCGGCTGAGCGGCGTCTTCACGTCTTCTCGACTCATCTGCAGAGTTGCGTAACTCTGAAGGACCTTGCACCAAAGTCTGTAGGACGGTTTTGATGGTTTGTTTATTGCTATCAGAAGCAGCAGCCCGAGCCGAGAAATCCCCACAATCACGGCGCTGTGCTCCCGATCCTCCACTGGAGTGTGTACTTCCCTGCGAGAGGCGAGTCAGGATGATTGTGATTTGTGACGAGGCGGCGCCGGCCTGCTGGAGAGGGTATGAAGATTGGAGAGAGAAGCTCAATCGGAGGGTGGAGTGGCAGCGAGTAGCGCCGGCCTCCTCCAGCGCCGCGTTCTTCGCCAGAGACGCGGCCTCTCCGTCAACGTCAACAGCGGCGCGGCGCCGGCGCCCAGATTTTTCGAGGGGTCTTGATCTCAATTTTTATCACATTCAAAATGTTTAAAATCCAATTTTGAAACAAAATTGAGCCTTTGAAGTGTGACTAATTGTAACTACCCGCCGTAATTTATGGAGAGCCGTTTCTCACTTCGTCTTAAAATCCCTCTCTCTTCTCCTCTTCATTTACTCGCTTATTTATTTATTTATGTATCTATCAGTTCGTGTGTTTCTTTTAACAGAGGGGTTGTGACATGCTATTTCTAAATATATATTTACACACACACACACACACACATACATATATATATATATATATATACTATAATGGGAAGTTTTCTGCAGTTCCAATTTTTTGGCTACTTATTAACTCTGAAGCTTTGAAGTTTTATCATTATATCCTTATTGGCCGGATTTCCTGTTTCCTGGACAGCCACTACATCTCTTAGCACTACTTCTCTTATCATTGTTATATACAGCTCTGGAAAAAAAAAATGAAGAGAGCACTTCGGTTTCTGAATCACTTTCTCTGATTTTGCTATTTATAGGTTTATGTTTGAGTAAAATGAACCTTGTCGTTTTATTCTATAAACTACAGACAACATTTCTCCCAAATTCCAAATAAGAATATTCTCATTTAGAGCATTTATTTGCAGAAAATGAAAAAAGATGCAGAGCTTTCAGACCTCAAATAAGGCAAAGAAGGCAAACAAGTTCATATTCATAAACAAGTTTTAAGAGTTCAGAAATCAGTGTATGTTGGCATCATGTTCTCCTCCACCAGTCTTACACACTGCTTTTGGATAACTTTATGCTGCTTTACTCCTGGTGCAAAAATTCAAGCAGTTCAGTTTGGTGGTTTGATGGTTTGTGATCATCCATCTTCCTCTTGATTATATTCCAGAGGTTTTTAATTTGTTAAAATCAAAGAAACTCATAATTTTTGAGTTGTATAGGCTTTCTACAGTGTTACATTTTGTTGCTACTTAGTTACTTATTCATTCTGAAGCTTTGAAGTTTTATCATTATATCCTTATTGCCTCTGTTTCATTGGACGGCTGCCACTTCTCCACAAACAAAACCAATCCAGCGCAAACCTTCCCATTCCAAGTTCTGGCCAATAATGTCACCGACATGCCCCTGCCAGGGACACCAAAGCCCGGGGCCGGACAATTACTAACTCTACAAATTCCAGCTGCATAATATCAGGCTTTGAATCGTCCAAACTGACAGCCAGCCAAAGATAACTAATTTGGTTGTGAAAATTGACGAGCGGAATGCAGAGATAACGAAGAGTCTGTTTGTCTCTCGAGGAATGCAAAAGACAAGGAAGGCTTTTTACAAGATAACAAGATAACACCCACGGTCCTAAAATTAAAGAAAGGGCCAGAAAGGGTTTTAGTCTTGTTTAAAAGAGCCCTGGACTGGAAAGCTGGAAGGAGGCATTTGTCTTGGTAAAGTTATTTATAAAACTATAAGAGTTTAGTACATTAAAGTGACAAACCATGTATCTGAAACTCTGTTATAAACCTGTTATAAACCGGTTATAGACCTGTTATTCATATATTCAACAGGTAACCTGTCATAACCAGTGTAGACCTGGAAAACAGGACCAATCCAAAACCTCAAAAATGTTACATCACAGTCTTGACGCATTATATTTACCTACCAAAAATGTGCGGTTCCAGTAAAAAGTTTAGACACCTTAAAATCAATTTTTTTTCAGTATTTTAAAATTATGAAAAAAAAAACATATGAAATTATTTATTAAACGAACAATAAAGTATTAATCAAACAAGAATATGTTTTATATTTCAGATTGTTCAAATTAGCACCCTTTGCTTAGATGCTTAGTAATTGTAATTAGATAATATTATATACAGAAATTAATTAAAGTCTACTAAAATAAAGGATTGAGTGAAGTTCACTGATTTACTCTATGTAACATGTAAGCCTTGAAACTGAGTTGAAGTTACTTAAATTTATCTGAAATTAAATTTACTTAAGAAAAAGCAAATGCAGAAAGTTGCCAAACCTTTTTTTTTAAGTTAATTTTATGCACCTTTTTTTTAAGTGCATGAAGGAGGGAAAGCTGGCAGAGGCCTGATAGTACTGCATAAGCGATATCATGTTAACTTTTAATCCATTGAAAGCTGTATTAGCATTCCTGGCTAACCTTCTCTGATGGTGGCTACGTTCTTTTAGCACTGTAAAATAGCGAAAATAGCTGTTGGAGAAAAAAAGAAAAAACGTGGAAATTACTAATCGATGCTAAACTGAGTGGAAAAGCGTTTCCTGATGGATCTCGGGGACCACCTGCACGTTCTGACCCGTCCAGATAAAACCTCACCCCTTTACGCCATACTGGAGATACTGGAGTGACCTCATCACTGCATGTCCGCCGGGTCGATTGGGTTCACCACCCACTCCCCGTCCGCGGCTCATCTCCATTACCCATATTCGTCTGGCACGCATGCATATTCATTTGGCTCGTAAATACGCAACTTTCTCCCGCTGATTCGCTTCCTGCCAGCAGTGGCGTCTCGCCAGCGTTGGCCAACGCAGGGTATCATCCTCCCCCTCTATCTCCCTCTCGAATTTTTGGTGTCTTTGTGAAGAGCGCTCATCCACTCCGGCTCGCTTCGTCCCCAACTTAAAGATTCGAGTTTGCTTTGGCTGGAATTCACCGTATCTATTTAGAGCGTGAGATGAAGTTGGCATTTCCTCCGGAATGATGAGTAGAGAATCAATAATACAGGCTGATGACTAAATTCCGGATTTGGGTGGATAAAAATTGAGCAGGAAGTAGAACTTCGAGCGTCCAGCTAGTGGGCAGACAGTGATAGAGTCACGTTAACACCTTTTAAATATATTTTCTTTCTAAGAAGGGTTAAGAAGACTAGCACACACCTCCTCCAACACATGTGACGTCAGACTCCGCCTCCTTTTTGAACTGCAGCTGATGCTGTAGCATTGTCGAGTAGCATCGTCACAGCGCTAACGCTCGGAGGAAATACATCAGCTCACAGATGCAGCCTTGTGCTGATCCACATCACCCTAGGAGTGATGAGGGGAAAGAGAGAGTTCCACCTACTGTACTGTACCCACCCAGAGAGAGAGCAAGGCAAGGCCAACTGTGCTCTCTCAGGGCTCCGGCAGCTGATGGCAAGCTGCATAACCAGAATTTGAACCAGCGAACACTCAGTACCCCTCAGGTTAACCCCCTTTTCACAGTCTCTCTCTCTGTCTCTCTCTCTCTCTTTCTCTCTCTCTCTCTGACTGAACATAACCTGGAATCGGATTCAGCCACTCTGAAAGGAGACCACATCACACCCACCCAGTTTAAAATGATTCTTCCGCATGCTCAGTGCAATTACCCATTCTGACCAGAGAGGGAGCTAAATCCCAAAACTTATGGACATCAGCTTTAACCAAAGAGTGCCAAAAACTTTTTCAAGTGTCCCAAACATCTCTAAATAACCCAAAATTAAAAAATAAAATAATACACAATATATATATATATATATACCCCTTGTGCTGATACGAGGGACACTATCAGCTTAGTTAGATATCGTAATCATTTACATATATATCATCGTAACATTCGCATGTGTTAACTTCATTCCATTCCAGCAACGAATGAAATTCTTGCTGCATTATTTATTTATTTATCTTCTTTCTGAATGAGTGTTTCTGAATGGAAGCAGGTTTGTAAAGAGTGAGCTCAGATTCCTCCACAGCAACGCGCCGCTAAAGGATGTGCAGCTAAAGGTCACGCACTGATGTGTTCATTGTAAGGGTGTAATTACTTTCTCACATGAGTGATTCATAGGTTAGATAACATTGATTCATAAATAAATAAAATACCAAGTGTTTAATGGTTAATAAAGTCCTGTTTTATTGTTATTATTTATTATTTTATTATTGTTGGGCATATTATTACATAAAATATTTATGTAAAGATCTAGAAAAGGTGCTGTATACTTTCTATTACAAACACAATTATACTTTACAGTAATGTTGCTTATCAAACATGAAAGATTTTTATGTAATGCTTGAATAGAGATTCTCAAGATTTAGTAGTGTAATATCAGACAGACCATAACACAAATCCTGGCCTGTTAAGGGGTTAAAAAGCAGAGTACAAGTCCAGTGTTTGAACGGTGTCAGTATCTTAATAAATCAATAAAGTATATTTTTTAAAAGTATACTTAACAAGAAAAATGACATGCTTTTTAAAAAAATAAATATGTACTTAAATATATACTAAATGTTTTATTTTGGAACAACTTATGGCAACTAAAGTATATTTCAGTTGTAATTAAGCTATATTTAAACACAACATAAAAGCATTAGGTTGTGCTTTTTTATCTTCTGTGAAGTAGATTTAAGTATATGTTTTTTTAACATAATTTTAAAGACACTTGAAGTATATTGTAAATGTACTACTTTATGTATTAACGCACATATTGTGTACATCTTAATGACACTGGGAAAAAAATGCACTAAAGTGCACTTTAAGCAGTATCTATTGCCACTATATACATTTTGATATTCTATCAGCAAAACATACAGGGGTTGGACAATGAAACTGAAACACCTGGTTTTAGAGCACAGTAATTGATTGTGGTGAGGGACAGTTCTGGTGGAAACAGGAGAGTTGAGGTGCACATTGAATTCTGCGTGATTTGATCAGCCGTGGTTTTATGTTTTTTGGATGCAATCTGGGTTAGCACCCGAACATCCCTTTCAGACAGCTTCCTCTTACAACATCCACAGTTAATCCTGTTGGATGTGGTTGGTCCTTCTTGGTGGTATGCTGACGTTACCCTGGATACCGTGGCTCTTGATGCTGCATCACAAAGACTTGCTGTCTTGGTCACAGATGCTCCAGCAAGACGTGCACCAACAATTTGTCCTCTTTTGAACTCTGGTCTCCCATAATGTTGTGTGCATTGCAATATTTAGAGCAGAACTGTGCTCTTACCCTGCTAATTGAACCTTCACACTCTGCTCTTACTGGTGCAATAATGTGCAATTAATGAAGATTGACCACCAGGCTGCTCCAATTTAGCCATGAAACCTAAAATCCCACACTGAAATGTTCAGACTAAACCTCAGACGGGTATTAGAAGGGCAGGGTGTGACCCCTGCAGTAGTGAGACAGATAACCTGGAGGTAAAACTGCTGGTTCGTGTTTGTTTGGAAGATGAAAAAGGGAAATTGTGAGCTGTATATATACAGCATGTCGCATAAAACTATTTCCAATATCAGCCCTCAGCTCACTGTAACGGTGTACTTCTATATACCTCGCCTGCTTTGTTTGGATTTGTACATGTAATCCTCTTTCCGGCTTAGAATGACACAAAGTCAGAACACCTTTAAGTCTTGCCTGGTAAAGAGAGAGAGAGAGAGAGAGAGAGAGAGAGTGAGAGAGAGTGAGAAATAACCATCCTCTCAACCCTGTCTGTTGGATAGAATATCTAACGGAACAATTTGAACACCAACCCAATCTTATTTATCATACTCTGAAAAAAAACAAAACAAGAGAGCACTTAAAAACGATGAGATTCTTTGATTTTACCAAATTAAAAACCTCTGGAATATAATCAAGAGGAAGATGGATGATCACAAACCATCAAACCACCAAACTGAACTGCTTGAATTTGTGCACCAGGAGTAAAGCAGCATAAAGTTATCCAAAAGCAGTGTGTAAGACTGGTGGAGGAGAACATGATGCCAAGATGCATGAAAAAAAAACTGTGATTAAAAACCAACCAGGGTTATTCCACCAAATATTGATGATTTCTGAACTCTTAAAACTTTATGAATATAAACTTGTTTTCTTTGCATTATTTGAGGTCTGAAAGATCTTCATCTTTTTTGTTATTTCAGCCATTTCTGCATCATTTTCTGTAAATAAATGCTCTAAATGACAATATTTCTACTGTAAATAGCAAAACCAGTTTACAAAAGGTAGCAAATTTGCCAGAAAAAACTCTAAAATATTTGAGTTGAGTCAAGTTAATTCACACAGTGGCAAAGCAATAGTAACGCAAAACCTCTCAATAGTTCCTGTGATGCTGCAGTATATGAAACCGAAACTTCATGGGAACCATCAAATAATGCCAGGAACCAGGAAATAAGTTCATATTCATAAAGTTCAGAAATCAATATTTAGTGGAATAACCCTGATAGTTTTTAATCACATTTTTTTTTCATGCATCTTGGCATCATGTTCTCCTCCACCAGTCTTACACACTGCTTTTGGATAACTTTATGCTGCTTTACTCCTGGTGCAAAAATTTATTTAAGCAGTTCAGTTTGGTTTGATGGCTTGTGATCATCCATCTTCCTCTTGATTATATTCCAGAGGTTTTTAATTTGGTAAAATCAAGATTGTAGTCTGTGTCTAAGTTCCTGTGATGCTGCTGTAGATGAAACCAAAACTTCATGTGAAGTCTCAGTCTGATTTTCAGTTTAAGAGCAATTTTTGTTTTTTTAACAGCTTTAATAATGGCTCTACAGACAAATATTAGCACTTCAGCACAGCTTTTAATGGAAAACTATATAGACACTGTGGGTAAATGCGCTGGGAATCATTGTTTTTGGCCTAGTTTTGTCTAATTCTGGCCCAGAGAAGTGTATATTTAAGGCCTTTTGAGTGCCAATATTAAAATAAAAATGTTTCCAATTCTGGAGGACTGAAACAGGCCTTGTTTTTTTAAAGCACGAAGTAAAATGCCAGTTTTAACACTCACAGCACAGAGTCAATGCCAGGGGATCACAGTTTTAAATGCCAGAAAGTCTCACCACTTACAAAAAAAACAAGCATGGAGGTAATTGCAGCATCTTTCTTCACATTTAAAATCCATTTATCCAGAGAAAATGGTTGTTTCCTGTTTGACACCGCAAAAAAATCATAGTTTGCAACAAAAAACTTTAATCTTTTATTTTGAGAGGGCTGTCTTATTACATTTTCAATGTGAACAAAAGCATTTGGACACTTGCTTTTGTGTTATTTGTTTCTAAAATCAAGAATATTAAAAGAATTCTGACATTTGAATCAAGCTTTTGTTGGAGTGACTGTATCTGCTGTCCATTGGGAAGGTTTTATACAAGATTTCCAAATTGATTTCTGTATGAATTTGAAAGCATTTCATCAGATTTGATCAATGTGCTATTTGTTTCTGAAATCAAGAGTATTAAAAGAGTTTTGACTCTTAAATCTGTCTTTTGTTGGAGTAACTCTCACTACTGGGTTCACTACAAGGTTTCTACAAGATTTAGTAACTGATTTCCGTAAGAATTTGATTGTATTTCATCAGATTTTATCAGTTATTTAAAATATGCTTTTTGAAACAACAGTTCATGTTCATCTGCTCCATGTAGATCCATGCCAGCTCAAAGAACCATATGGATGCAGGAATGGTTCTTTGAGTGGAAACCCCTTGGGGTCTCCAGTGGGTTGTAAAACCATGTAGGGATGGTTCTACAGTGGGCGGCTAAATAGAGCAAAAGCTTCAAAACACCATGGAAGGTTGTAAATGATCTTATGCATCCATATGCAACCAACCATTCATCCAACCAACCAACCGTCCATCCATCCAACCAACCAACCAACCAACCAACCATCCAACCAATCATCCATCCATCCATCCATCCATCCATCCATCCATCCATCCATCCATCCATCCATCCATCCATCCATCCAACCATCCATCCATCCATCCATCCAACCAACCATCCAACCAACCAACCAACCAACCAACCAACCAACCAACCAACCAACCAACCAACCAACCAACCAACCATCCAACCAATCAACCATCCATCCATCCATCCATCCATCCATCCAACCAACCAACCAACCAACCAACCAACCAACCATCCATCCATCCAACCAACCAACCATGCATCCATCCATCCAGCCAACCAACCAACCAACCAACCAACCATCTGTCCATCCATCCAACGAACCATCCATCCATCCATTTTTCTATCCATCCATCCATTCATTTAAAAGATGTAAATTATCTCTCTATGGATGTATGGTGATACATCCTGATCTTGTTATGAGTTACTACAGAACATATAATCCTTAATGGTCCTTCTTGGCCAGAAACCAAAAATATTAAAACTAACACACGTAATGTTGCAGCAGCATTACCAGAACATATATAGCTCTGGAAAAAAAAAATAAGAGACCACAGTTTTAGTACAGTTAAGTATAATTAGCATTATACTTAATTTAAGTAATACTTTTGTACTATTTTTGTTATACAATTAGTATAAAAAGTAAAATATGTACAAAAAAAGTTGTTCCATTTTAGCGCTCTTTAAATATAGTGATTAATAATAATGTGGCTACAAGAACACTTTAGTGCACTATAGCATAATAATAACAATGCTTAGTATACTACTTTAATCTACATTTTTTACAAGTGTAATGACTTTCAGGATGTAGACAAATATTCTTTCTGGAAGTTTCACCAGTTTTCCTGCAGCAGAACTGAAAGGAAACCAGTGAAAACTCTCCCTAGACAGAACCGCTAGACAGCAGCTCTTACAGACAGCCTGAGACGCAACTAAAAACAGCCCTGGAAAAACCAACACTTCCCCAGTCTTACTCCCAGTCCAAGCAGTTAAGGATGGGTGTCAAAGCAAACAGCCAATTTCAGAGCTGATGGTGCAAACATGGCCCAACCCCGCCGTCACACACATGCCGAGTGTGGATGATCTGACAGTTTGCACCTCTCCATATGTTCCACACTCCGACTGCTGGGCTTTTCGGGGGCTGAGGAACGTAACTGTCTCCCTCTCCCGTCTCTCCAACAACCAGTCTGACATTCCTGAGCCTCCAGATCCAGTAGATAAGCTCTTCTTTACCTTTACTGCGTCTGATAGCGATCAGCGCTCTCCGGCTCTTTCTCCACTCGCCCAGTTTCTCTGATGTTCCCCTTTGATTAGCGTAGCCGCGCTAGCTAGTGCTGGCAGTGGGTCTACAGGGGAGAGTGAGTGTCTGAGAGGGGGAGGGATGGGTGCTGCTTGGGTCATGTTCAAAACACTGTGCATTTTTACTGTGCATGTTTGCCCTCAAAACAAACTGGTTATTATAATTATATGTATACAACTCTTCAGACCTGACTATATATATATATATATATTGCATGCATGTGTCCACCCTGTGATGGCAAGATGCATGACAGGGTGGACATTTTTTTTTTTGCATTTTAATTAACGTGACATTTTACTGCGACAATGACAGGGAGGACAATAATGATGGTTTGAACAATTACAGGACGGACAATGACAGAGCAGACAATAACAGGATTGACAATGACAAGGTGGACAATGACAGAGTTGACACTGACAGGGTGGACAATTATATTTTTACTTGTGTACATGTGTCAACTCTGTGATGGCTAACTGCACAACAGGGCAAACATGATAAGGTTGACAATGACAGGGTGGACAGTGACAGTGTGGACAATGATGGGGTGGACAGTGATGGGCTGGATAATGCATTTGGACAATAACAGGATGGACAATGATGGTGTGGATAATTTTATGTTCAGTTGAATGCATGTGTCAACCCTGTGATGGCTAAATGCACTACAGGGTGAACAATGACATGGAGGACAATGGCGGTGTGGACAGTAACAGGGTGGACAGTGACAGGATGGACAGTGACAGGGTGGACAGTGAGAGGGTGGACAATGACAGGGTGGACAATGGACAAAGTATTGAAACAATATCAGATATTAGAAATAGTAAATGGAATTTATATTGAATTTCTGAACATGCAGTGAATGTCTTCAGTCCTGTGAAGTTTGTGATGTCACTGGTGTTATAGCCCCTTTCGCAGGATGTCAGGGTGGACAGGGAATTTTGGGAAACAATTAAATAGTTTGATATTTTTCAGAAAATACCTAAACGTCTCGCTCTCCAGCCTCGACAAGACATTCTTGACATTCCTGAGCCTCCAGATCCAGTAGATAAGCTCTTCTTTACCTTTACTGCGTCTGATAGCGATCAGCGCTCTCCGGCTCTTTCTCCACTCGCCCAGTTTCTCTGATGTTCCCCTTTGATTAGCGTAGCCGCGCTAGCTAGTGCTGGCAGTGGGTCTACAGGGAGGATCTCTGAGGGGGGGTACGGAGGGTCTTTGAGCCATCACTTGCTGCAGGCAACCCTTCAGAGCCCTGAGAATTCCTAGATCTTGCTTTCCCCCGCCCACCACATCTCTGCCTTTTCAATTTGCGGCAGCCGCCAACCACCCGAGCCCCCTGCCGCCACCCCGCCGACCCCCGGCGCTGAATAAAGACAAACATTGACCCGGGTAAGTAGAAGGGGAGCCACGCTCATAATTGAAAACCACCCCCATTGAAAAACATGGCTCCAGTTAGAGTCTTTGATCACCATTCACACCTCTGAAGGGAAAGGGAACTCATGCTAATTCGTGTTAGCAGCTCCTATTTGTATGGAAATGATCTGAGTGTTAGCAGCTAACAGGCAAGAAAACGTTAGCGCAGGCGGATGATCACATGTAGCCATTAGCAAAAGCAGAGCTTTACATTATTAGACGTTAATAAACGCCAGAACTTATTTATTACAGAGCGTTTATGCTAAATCCAGAAAACTAGCATAGTTGGGGAATAGCAAAAAAAAGTTTTTTACTTCACTACTGTACTTAAGTACTAAAATGCTGTATCTGTCTCTTCTGGAGCATTTCGGTATTTTTACTTCATTACTGTATTTAAGTACTAAAATTCTGTATCTTTATCTACTTGAGTATTTCAGTATTTTACCTTCATTACTGTACTTAAGTACTTAAATGCTGTATCTGTATTTACTGGAGTATTTCAGTATTTTTACTTCACTACTGTACTTAAGTACTAAAATAATCTTAATCTGCACTGTAAAAAATGCACATTAATTACCATAATAGATCTTTTTCACCATTTTTCCTGTTGGTTAATGCTAAATACGCCAATAATTCAGTTAAAATTCTCTTCACCAAAGTTTATACTCTGTCAGAATTAATCTGTTCAACTCCACCTGAAAAGCCCATGCTTATTATAGGTTAATAAAACGAGGAAATCAATAATACCAGAGTGAAACTAAACCGAAGAGAGACACCATAAAATTTAAATTAACATTAAAACAGCAATTAAAAATGTTAAACTGAAACATCACAATATTAAACTTAACATACGTTTTGCTTGTTTGAAAATATCTTGCTATTTTTTCTTATTATTTTCTGGCTTTTTCTTAAAGTAAAAGAAAGATAGCAATTTCTGATATTGGGTGGCACATGCCCCCCATGCCATCCCCCATGCCCCCCATCCCCTCAGTTCCAATGCCATAGCCCAAGGCATCACTTCTAAGTTTCTTGTAAAGATAAAGATATTAAAAAGAGTTTATCCAGCCTTTAGTGGAGTAACTGTGTCTCATGTTCAGTGAATTATCTTACTAAACTTTACTTTATGATTTCTGATTTTCTGGATTTGATTGATTTTTTGACAGCAGCAACAATGAGATCAGGATTTTAGATTTTTGATTGATTGATCACGACCCCAACTTCCAGAAAACACAGATTTACTGATCCACAGATCCACAGCTCAGCTAATGAGCAGCTTTTATACCCCACTAGTTCCACAGGTTCTCATTATCTTCTATAAATGAATGTAAGGAACAGTTTACCATAGGGAACTCAAGCTGCACTGGTTTCAGAGTGTGCTGGTTGTATATAAATGAACATTTAATTAGTAAGATAGCGAAGCAGCAAATAACCACTGGCGAAAAACACAGTTTCACGTCTATACGTTAACGCACAGAACTGCTGAAGTTAATTTTAGCGCAGGATTCATCCTGAAGGAAGCTGTTCCTGTTAGCAGTAGCTATTTGTATGTAAATGGCTGCTTAATTATCAGCAGGATTATTGTAAACATGTCACAGACAGTCATTAGCAAAAGCGGATTCTTGTGTACGTCTTAAATACAGTACATTTATAATACTGTACGAAATGTACTGGAATAACTGGAACAGCTAATGCTAATAATGTGTACGTTAGTACAGCTCTGGAAAAAATGAAGAGAGAACTCAAGTTTCTGAATCAGTTTCTCTGATTTTGCTATTTATAGGTTTATGTTTGAGTAAAATGAACATAGTTGTTTTATTCTATAAACTACAGACAACATTTCTCCCAAATTACAAATAAAAATATTCTCATTTAGAGCATTTATTTACAGAAAATAGATGCAGAGCTTTCAGACCTCAAATAATTCATAAAGTTTTAAGAGTTCAGAAATCAATATTTGGTGGAATATCCCTGATTTATTTATGCATCTTGTTCAGGCATCATGTTCTCCTCCACCAGTCTTACACACTGCTTTTGGATAACTTTATGCTGCTTTAGTCCTGGTGCAAAAATTCAAAAAAGCAGTTCAGCTTGGTGGTTTGATGGCTTGTGATCATCCATCTTCTTCTTGATTATATTCCAGAACTTTTCAATTTGGTAAAATCAAAGAAACTCATCATTTTTAAGTGGATTCTTATAAAATTAAAAGTAGTATTAAAAGTAAAAATATATTAATAATGATTAATAATTATAATAATTATAATATAATTATAATAATAATAATTACAGTGAGCACTCATGTTTGATGTTCCCATTTGTGGGTAATTATTAGCATACACCTAATCACATAACCTTATATGCAAAAAAAAAAAAAAAAATCATGTTATCATGTTATGATGCATAAAAAAAGAACATACAGAATATTTTATCACAGGTTGTGACAGATGTAGTAAACAGTTAGCCGGCTTAGCATCCCCATCCATATGCTACATACGTCCACCTGTCTGCTTAGTTTTCCCTTTTCTCCTCATTAGTGAGAGCTAAAAACCTATATTGATACTTCTGCTAATATTTTGACTAATGTGAATTATACAATTCAATTTTGAAATGTTGATGATGTTTTTTTTTTTATAATTTATACATTTAGCTATTTGCACAAACATATTATTCTATTTAAACTTGTGTCAGAATTCCCTGTCCACTCTGTTATCCTGGGATATCCCCGCACTTTTAAGAAAATACCCTTTGACATCAGTGACATCAAAACATTCATATTGTTTTATTTCTCAAGACACGTGATTAATGACTTTAAATTATACCACAGTTAGTTCTGACCCTGCAATGTGATTGGCTGAGAGGCGTTTTATGAGGGCCATTATCAGCTGGTAATGCACTGTAACCAAAGCTCTCCAATTATTATTTCGCCACATACAGGTAACCTAGCAACGATGCAGCACTTACAAGCCAAACAGTGCAGCTATAAACAGAGCAGCAATGGAACTATTTTATCTGGCGTTTAAAAAAATGGATTTTTTATAACCAATCAGATCCTATTTTCTCCTCCTCTTTAACTCTTTAAAATCTTTCAATAAACAGTGATAATGGAACTGTGGTAAAATCGCAATAATACACTCATGGTTTATGTTATAATGTGTCATATTGGCACTGCTGTGCTGATTTATATCCGCAACACAACATTGCCAATATTACACATTATATCACAAACTTTAAGGGTATTATTGCTTAATTAATATTTCTCACATTGTCTCCATATTCAGATGTAAGTACAATACTAAGTTTGGACACACGCTAATTCAGTGTTTTTTTTTTTTTTCATTTTTTTTATATACCAGAATATGTTTTATATTTAAGATTCTTAGATGATAGTTTTGCACATCTTGGCTTGTGTAGTGAAGAGGTAGAGTTACAGGTATACAGTGAATAGCTCTATTTGAGTAATGTTCTAATCCAGATCATGAGCAGCAAGAAAAAAATGACTTTTAAAAGAAATGAAGGTCAGTCAATATGAAATATTTCACGTTTAGAAAGGATCCTCAAGTGCAGTCACTGCAAAGACCATCAAAATGTTATAATGATGAAACTGGCACTCATCAGGACCACCCCAGGAAAGGAAGAGTTACCAGTCTCAGAAACAAAAGCGCAATTTAAAGTGTATTTTGGTTTGTTTAACACTTTTAAGTTACTGCATGATCTTATGTGTTCCTTCATAGTCTAGACCACTTATATTATGACGTCATATCCAAAACCAAAAACATTAAATGTGAAGGCGTGTGCAAACTTTTTATTAGTCCTGTCCAGCCTGTCATGGTAAAATGTTAAAGAAATTAAGATAAGAAAATCTAAAAAGGTATCAATTAAGTCACCATGAACAATTCAACAAACCTGAATCTCTAGGTCAACCATGTAAGTAAGTAAGTAAATAAAATGTACCTTAAAAACCTTAACAACCATTAAATCAATCAAATCAAATTTGCTAAAAAAGTGAGAATAAAATGATTAACTGAAAAAAAAAACTGATTTCTGTGTAGATTGAAGTTTTATAAAGATGATCCTTTTTTGGATCATGTTCCGATAATAAACCAATAAATGAATTCACCCGGATATACAGTAATTCACCTCATAATGAACCCAGGAACAGAAGTTCTTGTTCTGCCTGGCCCGAGGCGATCTGTGCTCTGCAGACCTCAGCGAGGATGCTAGCGTGGCTAACGTTTAGCAAATTAAGCTTTAGCCTTAAAATATAGATGAGGAGATGACCGGGGCGCCGGGTTCACAGTGCGCCTAATTGGTGGGGTAGTTTGTTTGCCATCTGTGTGCCGTACGGAATCAGGGAGGGTAAGTTCGCTGTTTTCCGCTCGTGTCGTCCGCGAGCATCTGTTTACGTAGCGCCGCCGTTCAGACGTGTTTGTTTAAAGGGCGTGCGGGACGGAGGGGGCCGGACTCGGGGTCAGAGAGTGAGGCTAAAAGCACTTTAGAAGAGCCTCTGGCAGCTCTTCGCACTCGGTTTTATGATTTTATTGCACTTCCATTTAGATACGGCCACGACTTTCACACATAACCCCCTCAGCAGCTTAGCAGCTGTCAGGTCCTGAAGCTCAGTCAAAACAGCCGGACGCACTCCTGCCATCACCCCTGATTAATTTATGAGCGTGGGCCGCCTGCGTTTCTGTCTTTCAGATGGCGAGATTTATTGTGAAATGAGCGGAAAAAGAAGAGTTTGAGAGCTGGAAAGAAATCTCATAGCATTAATTTTTTTCGGTATTACTGCTTGTAAAAGAAAAATGGGTAACACTTACTATGAATGTCATCCTTATTAGACTTTATAACTACATTCATAATATATTATAATGCATTCATAAGCCATTATAAACATGGCCATATATATTTATAAAAATGCATAACCCACTATAGCCATGTTTATTAAGCATTACGACTTGTGATCATAATACGTTATAAGCTATGCTTATGACATACATGTTAAAATAGTATATATAGATTGTTAATAATAAAGTTCCACAATGAAAGTCTGTCACTTTACTTAGAGTGCACAAAGACCTGTTATAATACATTATAATTGACTATAACTAATATTATATAGAAGGCAAGTATAATTTATTAGTGGTTAAAAATATATTTATAGGATTATTGAGGGTGTGTTTTAGTGCACTTTAATGCAATGCATTAAAATAAATGTGTGATTTGTTTCCAAATCAATTGCATGTAACAGCACTATATGACAGTTGATATGTAATAATTTTCAAGTCTTTCTTTTAGTTTATTCATCATGTCATTTTGATACAGTGTAAAGAACAACTAATAAATGATGTTACTGGCTGAGTGATGAACTCTTGAGAGGGATATCCTGTTATCCTGGGATTAAAAGTCTTTATTCTGCCTCCTCCACAAGATATATTTGTTTGATACACACTTCATATATCTTTTGAGTTTATTATCCATATGTCACATTAAAACATAAAATTGTACACACAGTACTCATATTTCCATGGGTTTGGATGCATAATGTACAGCCATCTTGTTTTTAGGCATATCACCAATTTCATATCTGGGCATAAAATCAGATTGATTTTTACCAAATTGAAAACTTTTTGAATATAATCAAGAGGAAGATGGATGATCAAAAGCCATCAAACCAAATTGAACTGCTTGAATGAATTTTTGCACCAGGAGTAAAGCAGCATAAAGTTACCCAAAAGCAGTGTGTAAGACTGGTGGAGGAGGAGAACATGATGCCAAGATGCATGAAAAAAACTGTGATTAAAAACCTATAAATAGCAAAATCAGATAATCAGGTTGATCCCACAACCCTGTGAACAATAACCACTAACCCACCAATGGCCTACACTGGGATTTTCAGTGGTCATCAGCTTCTGAGCAGCAGTTTTACTGGTGATTTTTCCTGAGTGCTGAATTGCCTGAGTGATTATGTCACCGCAGGGAAGCTAACGCTAAACCTGCTGCTAACTTCTGTAGAAATCGGAGAGGAATGCTCTACAAGCGAAGGCTCTGACTCGGGAGAGGGGTGAGGGCTGTGTATGTCTGGGCGTATTCCGTCAGAAGCGTAACTGGGCTATCTTCATATTTCATGGCCTCCTCTACAACCTGTCCAAGCCTACAATGATTAATCCAAGAATCCTTTCATCGGCTCATGAAAGATGCATGAGGACCCACCGAATGACTCGGTTCAACTTGTGGGCAGATGGGCATAGCTCACTCTCAGTCTCTCTCTCTCTCTCTCTCTCTCTCTCTCTCTCTCTCTCTCTCTCTCTCTCTCTTTCTCTCTCTCAGTCTCTCTTGCTCTCTTTCTCTCTCTCTCATTTTCTGGTTCTTAATCTATCTGTCTCGCTCTCTCTCTCTATCCCTTCGTCTCCCCCCTCTCTTGTTCTCTCTCTCTATTTCTCTCTCTCTCTATCTCTCAGTCTCTCTCTCCCTCTCTCTCTATAGATAGATAGATAGATAGATAGATAGATAGATAGATAGATAGATAGATACTCACTGTACTGGGCTGAGCGATGAACTCTTGAGAGGGCTATCCTGTTAATGGCATTAAAAGTCTTAACTCTGCCTCCCCCACAATATATTTTAGTCTAACACATACTACATATATTTGAGTTTGATTTATATCCATGTCCTTTTTGACATTCTTGAGTGCACAGAACCTCATCAGTAGTAAAAGCAACATTATTACACAGTTTATTATCTATTTATTTATTGTCTCTCTCTCAAGCAAACAATTCAACAAGTAAAATAAGAAAATAATGAAAAAAATGAAAGATAATAAATTAATCACAATATGTATATAAGAGTAATAAATTTATACACATATAGTTTATGTAATAATGTATATTGTGATATATGTAGGGTGGTTTAGTGCAGCTCTAGATTTCTCTTTCTTTCTCTCTCAGTCTCTCTTTCTCTCTCTCTCTCTCTCTCTCTCTCTCTCTCCTAAAAAAGCAATGTTGTCCGCTCAACATCATTTCAACATTTTGTAAATTCTATTTTCAGCATAAATAAAAAGTAATATAGCTATATCTAATAATAATTTGGCACTAAAACTGTTTTTTTCTTTTTTTTTTTTTTTTTTTTGTCTCACTTAATTTGCAGTTTTGAAGGAAAAGCCATAATATCTCAGAAAGAAAATTATTCTACACTTTTCCCATATTTTCAGAGATCTGACTTTTTTCCCCCCAAAAACAACAATTCTAATGTTCTTCTGCAATTTTTGATTGTTAAAAGTGTAAAAAAAAATGGAAATTCCTTCTGAGACATTATAGCAAAATATTAGCATTTTTATTTAGCATTAGCATTTCCCTACAAAACATTAATGATAATGTTATACGCTAATTTGTTTGAAAGAATTCAATTTTATTCAAATTTTCCCACATTATTTTAACAATACAACTTAATTTTCCTATAAAAACAGCATTTTTATTGTCCTATTATAAGAAATTTCCACTTTTCCCACCTTTACAATGATTTAACTTTAGAAAAAATCTGCTTCTAAACAAGTGACCTTTGCATAAAGAAGAAATGAATGGAAACTGATTATTTTTGCTCGTGTTTTTATGTATTATTTTTTGGCGCACTTGAATTTCTTGAGGAACCCTCATGGCCTAGAGCTTCACAAGTTCTCAGAAAATGTCAGGCCTGTTCAGATTTAAATAAATAGTGTTGATATTCAATCCTTCTCCCACTTTCACCCTTTAACTTTCAATACCAGAGGAGTTTTCCATCAGAGTGAAACTCCTGTAAAATCCACCGTGTTATAGTCTCAGAGGAAACTCAGCAGCCCGATCTTTAGCGGAAGTCCTGCTGAACTCTCAACGTTTTTTCTTCAGGGAATAAGAAGAGCCGGGAGTTCTCACATCCGGAAACTCTCTCTCCACTCCTCCACCTCCATAATACACTTATTTACAGAGCTACAGGCAGATCTATCCATCAGTCAGGAGGACTTTCAGCAGCATCACTACAAAAAAAAAGTAGATTAAAGTAGTATACTAAAAATGATTGTAGTGCTATAGTGCACTAAAGTGTTTTCTTGTAGCCACATTATTAATAATCAGTATATTTGAAGAATCACAATATTTTTTGTACTTTAATTACAGTATAAAAATAGTACAAAAATCGTACTTAAATTGTGTGTAAAAGGTGTACTTATCTATACTAAAATGGAGCTATGTTTAATATTGTCACGTCTTAGCCCTGTCTCGTGTCTCTGTGTGCATTCCCCACGTGACCTGTGCTCCCCTGTGTCTCCCGTCTCAGTACTTTTCCACCTGTGTCTAATTTGTAGCTCCGCCCCTTCCCCAGGTGTTTCCAATTCTAGTGTGTTTTATGTTACTATAAATAGCCCTCCTCTGCCACCTTGTCCTCCGTCGGTCTTTGCACCTTCCTCTGTCGTTTTTTGTCTCGCCACGTTTACTATAGTTTGTTCACGGTTTCGTTACGCTCTATGTATTTCTTGTATATTTCTAGTCACGTTTCTTGCCTGTTTGTTTCTTTGTTTATTTGTATATATTCACGTATTTATCCTTTGTACATATTCCCTTACCTTGGTTTGTACTTATCTGTCTAGTTTAGCTCTTTGTTTGTTTTCCCTGTTTGTTTATGTATATATATATATATATATTCGTTATTCCCCTGTTTGTTTATTTGTTTATTTGTTATTTATTAAAGTCTGTCTTACCCGCATTTACGTCCGCCTCCCGTCTGGTTCCCGCGTTACAAATATACTTTAAAGTAACATTTGAACACTTAAACTACCACATGTATGTGACCCCATATTTTAATATTATCACTATCATTTATTTTAAATTTATATATTGGATATTTAACATCAATATCCAATATATAAATTTAAAATAAATGATAGTGATAATATTAAAATATTAAAATATGTGCTACTATATATATATATATATAGTAGCACACTTCTAGTATACTTTACTTTGTTGAGCATAAAAAATATATTTTATTATACTGTACTATAGAATTTTAATCATGTTACAAATTCTAAATTCTTATTCTAAATTTGATTCACTTTCTAAAAAAGTAACATGATACATTGCACTTTAAGTGAACTACTGTACCAGCTGTTTGAACACATTTTGCTAAAAATGTACAAAAGTATATTTGGAAATAAGTATTTTAGAAGTATAAACTAAAAGTGTACTTGGAATACACTAAAATGTACTTTTTAAGAAAGTAAGATCAAACATTTGATGAACGCATAATATTACTGCTCTTTTAATATATTTTAAGTAAGTACATGAATCTGTACACATTTCTCAATATGTGTTAAGTACAATTAAGTATTTATATATGTTTTTTTTCACCACAGCAATCAAATCCCAGCATGTAACAATTCTCGGTTCAGGTTCAGTCAAACGTGGACATTGTCTCTGTCCCGTCCGGCTCAAATTGGGATCCAGATCAGGTTTATGCTGCTCTTCCTGAGGGATAAACACTTAGTGTTGAGCTGAGTGTAGCTGCAGCTCTGAGGCAGGGAGCAGGAAATGAACACAAGTTAGTGGTGAAATCTCTCACATCTAAACTTAAAACTTCAACTTAAAAGTTCTGTTTTGCCGCATTTATTCAGTATGTTACTGTTAGAAAATAAGAAAATAAGCAAAACTGACTCACACTCACTCAGACTGACTGTGTTCCCAAAGTGATAACATGATAAAATTACTGGTAAAATCACTTTCGATTCTCTCTTGACTGTATTTGTGCTTGGATGTGAGACATTTGTGTACTTTCTTAGGCCCAATCCCATTTTACCCTTTGGCTCTACCACTTACCCCTACCCCTTTGTTTTGTGTGTGCACACTTGTTAGGCTGGTTAGGGGTAAGTTAGGGGAAGGGATAGGGCTTATTAGAACCTTCATACAGAAATGTATCAGTTTCAGCCAGAGGTGGAAAGTAACTAATTACATTTACTCACATTACTGTAATTGAGTAGATTCTATGAGTAATTTGTAATTTTTAAAGTAGTTTTTAAAATAGGTAATTTTACTTCTAACCAAGTTCATTTTGACACAAGTAATTTAATTCGCTACATTGGAAAACGCCCCGTTACTGAGTAAAAAATACTCAGAGTGAATTTAGCTGCGTTTTTTTAAGGTTTGGCAAAATAATGGAAAATGATGCTGGATCTTAAGTTCTGGCAGTAGGAGTCGTAGGCGTCTGAAGTATCTAACTTTGTTATTTTTAATGGTGCAGCCAAATAACAGTGAGTCACAGTGTAATTACTCCCCGACTCTCCTCGGTTGATCCCTTTCACAGCGCTATTTATCAGACCGGACTATTTTTAGGACAGAATTAGGAGTGAAACGGATACATCAACGCGAACGTTCAGCCCGAGCCGCTCTCTCTCCGGCACAGAGCTCCAAAACAGCTTCCTCCTGCCTTTTCCAGGGAATGACATGATAAAAATGATGGTCCTCGGGAGCGCCGGGTGGCTCTTCTTCAGTGTGAGAGTCCCTCGGGTCAAAAGGTTAAATAAAGAATCAATGAAGCACAATGGATTTACCATTTACACAGCCAGAGCTGGAGGTGCGTTAGGAACGATGAGGAATAAATGTTTACTCAGTAAATTATCAGCCATGTTTAACCCCTTGAACTCTAGGCTGTTTTGGTGCGTTTTCTCCTCTTTCAGCTTTCAGGTGTTATAACACAGTAATTACATCAGACAGACACATGCCCTGATCTCCTTTACTCCAGAAGACTTACGGCTGCTCAAAAATATCATCATTTAAAATGTAAAAGGAAGCAGAATTGTTATATTTTCCATATATATATATATATATATATATATATATATATATATATATATATATATATATTCTCTATTTTTTACTTATTTTTGAATGTACAGACTTTAAATATATATTCACACCTTAGATATATTTACAAAAATGGTTAGACTAGAGTGTTTATGAGTTAAAAGCATAAGAATACTGATGATATATAGTTCATTACATGGCTTATTAATTATTACTTTGACAAAATACATGGACATCTTCAGGATATTATGAATTTTGTCCATTTTGAACACATTTAATGTGAAATATTAGGTTTTCCTTAAGCTTTAAAGCATTATACCTAAATTCTATAAATTCTGATTAATTTAGCCATAATCAATCAATCAATCAATCAATCAATCAATCAATCAATCAATCGCTCAATCAATCAATCAACCTTTATTTTGACTCGGAAGTACATTGAGGGCAACCCTCTTTTTTTTTTTTTATGTAGCCGTGCATTTACAAATACTGGAATTGACATGACATAGAAAATAATAGCTAAATTTAATTATTTTAAAATAACAGTAAATAAAAAATTAATAGAATTATAATAAAACAGCTTGGTTTAATTGATAAAAAATTGATAAAAAAAAAAATTAACCCTGTTGTTTTATTTTATAAACTAAAGAGTTTTCATACATCTTGGCATGTTCTCCACCAGTCTTACACACTGATTTTGGATAACTTCATGCCTTTACTCCTGGTGCATCCATCTTCTTCTTGATTATTTTCCAGAGGTTTTTAATTTGGTACAATCTACAATGTAGAAAATAAATAAATAAAATCTTTTGACTGGTACGCTATGTCACTGTACTGTAAGTACTTATGAGTTGCTATGCAAGCTTATGAGCTTATTATAAGGTTATTGTTTAGCATTATAACAGCTCTCTTTATAAAGTTGCACACATGTACTTATATAAGGTATGAATGCCATCTCTATTAGACTCTATAACCACATTCATAACATATTATAATGCAATCATAAGGCATTATAAACATGGCTATAACCAATTATAGCCATCTTTATAAAGCATTATGACTGTGATCATAATATATTATAAGCTGTGCTTATAATATATATGTTAAAATAGTGTACAAATATATATATATATATATATATATATATATATATATATATATATATATATATATATGTATTGATGTATAACATGTTATAAACACAGCTATTAATGCATTATAATCACAGTTCATGATGCATAATAAACATGGCTATGATGAATTATACATTTTTTATATAAATATGTATAGCCATGTTTATAATGCCTTATGAATGCATTATAATGTGTTAAGAGTATGTTTATAGAGTCTTATAGAGATGACATAAGGTATTATGCATGCTGTATAATGCATTATAAACGCAAGTAACAATAATCTGGATGCTCCAACCACTCTTTTAAAGAAGTGTATTTCAGTACAATACAGAGCTCTCTCTGGTTAGAGTGCAGAGAGAACATTAGAAAACCAGCCGGCGTGATCTCGACACGTTATTTATTTGTATAAAGAAGTGTTTATCCAGGTTGCTGCCGATCTTTGAACCTCTGGAAGCGAGGAGGCCCATAATCAAGCCTCTGCGAGCTCCGGATAATTAAAACTCCGCTCCACAATTGCACACTCAAGGTGTTTTTGACTGATTGAGCCTGGCTGTAATCTACAAAGAGAGAAGCACTTAAAACAGCTCGTGAACGAGGCTGCAGGGCCACGCTACTGTCTGCACTCGGGAGGAGTCACATGTCACATGCGCTTCACGTGTGATTAACACGAGTGCATGTTTACACGTGTTACACAACATTATGCAACCAATTTACAGCCCATAATTAACATGCTGTGCATTTGATTTCATTTTTAAGGAGAGTCAACTAAAAATTTTATATATATATATATATATTTAAAAAAAAAAAACTCTCATACAGTTACCCAACAGAAAACTACCACCACCAAGTGTTGGAGCTCTATATATAACATTATAGTTACATCATACATCATAGTTTTGGTCAATGAGTTGTTATGCCAGCTTATAGCGTATACGACCTTGCTGTAAGGTTGTTATATAGCATTATAACAGCCCTTGTTATAAAGTTACACACTTCATAACATCCCATACATATTTAACCAATAGAAACTGCCTAAGACTACCACCACCAAGTGTTGAAGGTTTATGTATAACATGAAAAAAAAAAACAGTCCATTATCACATGCTCTTAATATGGTATCACTTCCAATGGCAAGCTAAAAAAAATAAAAAATCCCAGATATATTAATATATATATTAGGTATATATATATATAGGTATATATACTGTAATCTGAAATTATTCTCTCTATATATTTCTCTCTCTGTCTCCATTCCTCTCTCTCTCACTCTCCCTTTCTTTCTCTCCATTACTCTTTCTTTCTCTCACTCTCTCTCCATTACTCTCGTTTGTGTGCCAAAGCACACAAATGTCAAAATCGAAGTTAAACATCGATGAAACATCAATTAATAAAAAAAAAACAATGACAATAATAACTACAGTGATAACAAAAGCAATAACAACAATAATGATAACAGTAGTAATAATAGTAATAATTATAGTGATTATAATAATCAAATATAATAATATTAACACTTGTTTAATGTTTAATACTCTCTCTCTCTCTCTCTCTCTCTCTCTCTCTCTCTCTCTCTCTCTCTCTCTCTCTCTCTGACCATCCAGCTGACCTGTAGATAAAGAGCAGCAGGGGCTCTGGGGACAGGGGGGACAGGGGGACGGGGGGACAGGGGGACGGAGTGGTCTGCTCCACTGGGTCGGCCCCTGATTAATGTGACTGGCAGCTCCATGCTCTGTTATTAATGCGCTCTCTGTCCCACACTCCTAATATCTGCACTGTTACAGAGCTGCTGCTACAGGAGTTTAACTCCAGCACCGCTATATATATATATATATATATATATATACTGTGCATACACTGTAACAAAACTAAACTTCAAATAGTTCTACTTGCAACTTTTTTCATTATTTTGACCATTTCTCATTTTCTGCAAATATATGCTCTAAATGAGTTTTTTTGGAGTAATGTTGTCTGTAGTTTATAGAATAAAACAGCAATGTTCATTTTACTCAAACATAAACCTATAAATAGCAAAATCAGAGAAACTGATCATTTTGAAGTGGTCCGGTATTTTTTTCCAGAGCTGTATATACCTATTAGCCATAACATAAAAAAAAATCCTGCCACCTTGCTTGTGTACTGGACAGATCAGATTGTTTCTAATACAATATATGCACATATACTTATCCAAAAGCAGTGTGTAAGACTGGTGGAGGAGAACAGGATGCCAAAATATTGATTATTTCTGAACTCTTAAAACTACTTTATGAATATGAACTTGTTTTCTTTGCATTGTTTGAGGTCTGAAAGCTCTGCATTTTTTTTTATTTTTTTGGTTATTTCAGCCATTTCTCTGCATTTGTTCTGCAAAAAAATGCTCTAAATTATCAATATAATTACTGCATATTTTTTCAGGAATATTAAATAGCATCCCCTTTTTTGTAAATATGTCTGTCAGAACATTTTTGATATTTAAATAAAAGAATGGATAAAAATATGAGGCCTAGACTCTTCTTGAAGCAAGACTCAAGATTCTTCTTAGATTGTTATTATTGGCTGTCAACACAAGTTGTAAAAACAGTGTGAATTCCATATGAATTCCATTTATTTCCTTGATACTTGCTTCTTCTCTGGATCTTCATCCTTCCCTGTTCTTTCTTTCTTCCTCTTCTCCTCCTCCTCCTCCTCCTCAAATCTTCCACATTGTCAACACCCACATTGTCTTCTATTTCAGCCTGCTTATAAACCAGTTATAACTCAATCGATTAGCGCCTGCAAAAATATGCTAAGCGCACCCCGGAGAGTCTGGTCAATAAATCTGTCGGCCGGCGGCACAAATACCCGGCCGGCGGTGGCGGAGATCAAATGAGAAGTGGCAGGTTGCTGACCACATGGGGACCAAATACAGGACAATTCCCCGTGGACCACCGGCGTGTAATGAGCATTCCGGCCCCAGGCAAACAAATAGACACGTAATGGACTCTTGGCTCGTCCACACGGACTCCACATGGCTGTTCCAGATCCAGCCTTTTTTTGCTGTTGCTGCTGCTGCTACTGCTGCTGCTGCTTCATCACACGGCGGCCATATTGGTCTTGGAGGACTATTATTGCAGCTAAATTGCCTGTGTATGGAAACATCTGTGCAATTTCTGACCCCCTCCTCAACCTCCCGCATACGATCGAGCTTCACAGGGAAACATATTTGCATATTCAGCCCACGAATTGAGCAGAAATAGCAGCGAAAACATTCCCATTGCATAACATTGTGGCTGGTCATTAAGTTGCCTCATGTGCAGAAAAAAAAAAACAGGAAAAAAAACCCAGCAGCAACACTTTAAAAAGCCATCAGAGAACAATGGAAGGTTGGCTTTTCTCATCAAATGCTTGAATAGCGAATGCAGCAAACTAATGACTGTTATTAGAAGAGCGCGTCCTTTTTTGGAGGACTCTCCGAATCCTAATCTTCTCCGCTGGAACGAGGTGGCGCTGAGACCGTGCTGTAATTCAGGTGGGAAATTTAACAGAAGGGAAATCAGTGTGAATGGTTTAAATCTGGTATCTTGTCCAATTTCTAGCTCATGATCTCTTAATACTGGGCATGGAGGTACCTTGCCCTGCTCTTCACATTTCTTTCATTTTACCAAATTGAAAACCTCTGGAATATAATCAAGAGAAGAGAGAATAGATGATCACAAGCCATCAAACCACCAAGCTGAACTGCTTTTCGATTTTTTGCACCAGGAGAGTAAAGCAGCATAAAGTTATCCAAAAGCAGTGTGTAAGACTGGTGGAGGAGAACATGATGCCAAGATACATGAAAAAAAAAAACTGTGATAAGTGGTCTCTTATTTTCTTATTTTCCAGAGCTGAACTTTAATGTGTAGTTTCAATTTGTTATGTCCAGTTTCTTCATATCAAGTATAAAAAAAAAATCACTAGTAGTTTGTCTCAGTAGCTAGTTAGCAGAGGCTGAAGCATTTTAGGTAGAATGGAAAAATAAAAATACATTAAAAGCTCATTTTAGCTTCCTATCACAGAGGAATTAAGGAACTTGCTTCACACACTGTTCCCCCTCCACTATCCCCATGAAGGCCGCCGCCAAGAGAGGAGCAAGTTCTTCTTCTTAATGGGCAGAGAATAAATAAATGAAATGCTTTTTTTGTTGTTGATGAAAAGCAAAGATTCTGCTTGCAGTTGTGTCTTCAGTGAACTCCAGACTGAAAGTCAGATGAGAGTCAGATGACTCCTAATCCCTTCATCTGACTGAACACAGCCTGCACATCAATCCCATGGGGCCGTGCGCTTAGCGCGAAAGCCGGCGAAGTCCTGCGATGGCGGGCAGCTGCGCTACAACACTCGCGCCGCCATGCGAGCGTTCATCTTGATTTGTTTGCCGTCGACCAATCGCAAGCCCGTCTAAGACTTAGATTAGTAAACTCGGTCCGCTCTGGGCTGCGATCAGCCTCAGCCTTCCCTCCCAAACACATGCAGACTGTTGCATCATCGCCACGATTGGCTGCAATTGGTCGGTCGGTGCCGCGCCAAGAACTGCACCCTTCTGCAGCTATTGCTCAAGGCTGGACGAGCTTTAGCGAATTCTTTCGGCCAAAATACCTTTATTTCAAGGAGGTATGAGGTATGAATCTTATTACGCTATCAGGGTACCACTTTAAAATAAGACTACCTTTATAAAGGGTTTATAAATGGTTTATAAGTAGTTTATTAATGGTTACAAATTAGGTTGTAAATGCCTTAAAAATAATTAATAATCAGTTACAACACATCATTAGAAAGGGCAACAATATAGATGGCTGTGGGTTCACTATTTGACAAACAACAGGTCATTGTTGCTTTTTCTACGTATGTGTTATAACTGATTATTAATGATTTTTAAGGCATTTACAACCTAATTAGTATTAGCATTAACCACCAAGAAGGACCAACCACATCCAACAGGATTAACTGTGGACGCTGTAAGAGGAAACTGTCTTAAAGGGATGTTTAAAGGAGTGCTAACCCGGATTGTATCCAAAAAACATAAAACCACGGCTGATCAAATCACGCAGAATTCAATGTGCACCTCAACTCTCCTGTTTCCACCAGAACTGTCCGTCACCACTATAAATTATTGTGCTCTAAAATCAGGTGTTTCAGTTTCATTGTCCAACCCCTGTAGTGATATTCTAAAAAAAATCCAAAACATGATTTGTTTCTAAAAACAAACAGCACCCGTGGACCTCCCACTACAGAGTAGCCGAGCTCAGCTAAGCCAGACGCACTAATCCCGATTCTTCTATATTTCTGCCAGAAGATTCATCCTCTCTATATGTAGATGTTTAAGGCCTGAAAGGCTGAGCCTGGCGATTTCATTCAGGGCCGTTAATGTTGTTTGTTCAATCTGTAAAGAGTAATCAAGCTCTCATCACAAGCTTAATTGCTCAGATCCAGGTTTATTGAGCGACTCAATGGTGCTATTAACATGAGGTGAGTGAAACTACTGTAGCGTCCCCGGCTGACCAATAAAGATCAACCTGCAAGCCGTGAGATGCTGAGGTGTGGATATTCACCAAGATAATATATTTACCACATTTTTTGCTGAAAATCCTTTAATTTTCAAAAAAATTTACGGTGCACCTTGTGTATGAATTCTACCAGTCAGGTATTAAGCAGCAGTAAAGCCACATAATGCTGTAGTACAGCATTATAAAGGATTTTCAATGAAGTTTCTCCAGCACCAAGGCTGGAGCAGTATTAGCATTATTTGCTAACCTCAGCGCTAGCTCTTTCGCTGCTCAGAGGCGAGTATATTGAACTGTAGTCTGAGCATTTACCATGTTAAAACAAGCTACAAGCTAGCTGATATCTCCCTGGCTTACTGGAAGACTCAGGGTTCTTCAGTGAAACGCTGTCGGGCGGTGTTTATTAGCGCTAAGCTCTGCTAATCACGGCTAGCACTACAGCTAAAGAAATCTAAGCTTACTGTAAATAAACGGAAGCACTTTACTCACACAACTAAATAGTTTTCAGGAGAGAAATCTCTTTTAGCTATGCTAAAATCCAAATTTTAGCACCATGTAATGACTTTTCTCTGGTGCTGTTAGCCCGGGTTTCAGCACCGTGGGACGACCCACTATCTGGCATTGTTCGCCCAGGTTCAGTGCCTGGAGTGACCCGCTCGTTCCATGGCACTGAAGTTTGGATTTTAGCTTAGCTAGTTAGCTAACTCTCTTGCTGTCCTTCTTTCTTGTCCTTTTCGCCCTCTTCCAGCTGTTGTTAGTAGGCGGTCTGTCACAAACCCTGGAGATATCAGCCAATAGCATTCGCTGAGGGAGGTGACCCTGACCCCGCCCCCAAACTGTCAAAACCACCCCTTTCTACACTTGCACACAAAAACCCAAAAGCCTCACTCGAGCACTTCTTCTCCTTTTTTTCTTCTTTCTTCTTTCTTTTAGTTTTTCACCCTTGTTTTAGGTTTGTTAGCCATGGTGCTAAAGTTTGTAATACTTTGTCATTTGGCCTATTATTAATATTAGTTTATCACTAATTCGTGATGTATGGAGGTGCATTTGTACTGTGCAAGTTATGAACATATCTATGTTATAAATGCTTTAAAAAAAGTACTTAAAAAAAACTCAATAAACAAAGCTTAAAAAGAAAAGCCTCACTCGAGCAAAAACAGCAGCCTCAGGTAATTGCGCATAGCACACGAGGGCAAGTGTAAATTCTAGAGGAAAAAACAGCTGAGAGGGAGAAAAAAATATATTTAAAAAAAAAAATATATATAAAATATATTTTAATCAGCGTTTTTTTTTGTTCGCTTGTGAGTATTATATTTACAGACAAAAAATGTTAAAACACAAGGTATTTTTTTTTTAAATCTGATATTTTAGTGTCCCCAACTTTTTGACATTGATGAGACACCATACTGCACCACATAACCAAAGCTTGCATTCAGAAGAATAAGGTATTGTATAGCTATTGTTCAGATCATCTTTTCCTCCTTAGCTGATCCCCGACCAGCTACTTTTAAGGTCTCGACTCCAGAATCCGACTCTACGCTGTATCTCCTCCGCTGAGACTCGTCAGTGTCTCGTATTTCCAGTGCAGGACTCTCCGGCGGAGTTTAAGAAGCAGGCAGTGATGGAGCGCTGACCTTGGAGCGCGGATATACACTTACAGCAGTGTTGGGAGAGCTCAGGGCAGATCCCGGGTCAGTGCCGACCCGCGGCTTAACGCAGGAGATTTGTCATGCTCCTCTCTCTGTTTGGACGGTACGTGCCCGGGGGAGCGAGGCCGTACCGGGCGGCGGCTGACCGTGTGCCGTCCTGCTGCTATGAGTTAATCTCTCAGCCTGTCTGCTTCTGTAGCGCTGAATAACAGCAGTGTTAAAACCTGTCAGCTCAAACACCTCCTCATCTCTGCAAGCAGAAACTTTATTTTAGTTTTATTCTGAATAAAATCATTTCTATCAGCTCACTTTAACATGTACTGGAACAGATATAAAGGTGGATATAAATGTAAATGTAATAGTATACAGCACTGGAAATCAGTTTCTCTGATTTTGCTATTTATAAATGATTATAAATTTATAAATTCTCCCAAATTTCAAATAAAAATATTGTTATTTAAAGCATTTATTTGCAGACAATTATACAAAAAGATGCAGAGCTTTCAGATCTCAAATAATGCAAAGAAAACAAGTTCATATTCATAAAGTTTTATAAAGAGGCCAGAAATAATCAATATTTGGTGGAATAACCCTGGTTGGTTTTTAATCACAGTTTTTAATCATGCATCTTGGCATCATGTTCTCCTCCTCCACCAGTCTTACACACTGCTTTTGGATAACTTTATGCCTTTACTCCTGGTGCAAAAATTTATTCAATCAGTTCAGAGGTTTTCAATTTGGTAAAATCAAAGAAACATATCATTTTTAGGTGCTTTCTTATTTTTTTCCTGTATGTAACTATCTCTGTAAGTAATATATAATAACAATATTTTCTTACTAAAACTTTTAAAATATTAAAATAAAATCGAAAACTGTATTTATTGTTTAGGTACCAATAAAATTTAAAATAAGGCTCCTTTGCTTTTTTAAAGGGTTTACTTATGTTATTAATTAGGTTATAAACCATTAATAAGCATTTACGGCACTTATATAGGAAAGGCAACAGTGAGTTTTGCCGTGTTCCAAATAGTGATTCTAAATTTGTTTATACTGTTAAACCTCAGATCTTTCCAGATAATTATCTTTCGTTTCCCTCCTTTTCATCAGCTATCATTTACTTAATTTGTGTAAACAATATTATTCATTTAACTAACGTTCTATATTATTTTAATAAATAAATAACTTTGTCAAAAAAGTTATTCTAACTGTTGTCCTTTGTGTCTATGTGCTATAAGTGCTTGTTAACTTAATTTATGACCTTGATAATTTAAGTCCTTTAAATAATATTTATAAACCATTGTAAATGAGCCTTTTTTTAAGTTGTTTAAATCGTTTATTTATTTGTCTCCATATGGTTGAATAATGAAAGTTTTTTTTTTAGTGTGTATTCGTCGAGTTTAGGTTTGTGCCTGTGTGAAACCAAACCAAACAGAGGGAGAAACTCTCCATGTAAGCATACTCATCAGCTGATCTGAATCATTAAAAAACAGCCTAAAATGCTCTTTATTTATGCATTAATGCAGTGCAACCTGAGGGCCTGAAGATCCCCAGCATCCAGCTCTGATTGTTGCTCTTTTGTCTCCTGCATACAGAGGCAGATTTCTCCAGATTCTCTGAGTCGTTTGATGATATTATGCCACAGTCTTCACAATTTTACATTGAGGAATGTTTTCACAGATTGCTGAACCTCCGCCAGTCTCTGCCTTTGAGAGACGATGCCTCTCTAAAATGAATGAATAGGAGCGCGTCTGGCTCGCCTCGGCTCGGCTACGCCGCGGACATCTACCTAATCTGTAGTGGGACGTCCACGGGTGCCGTTGTTTGGAAACAAATCATGTTTTTGATTTTTAGAACGGCACTACGGCGCTCGCCAACAGGTTTTAGAGCCATTGTCGTTCCCCGAGCTGTTGTTTAATGTTGCTCCAAATGGCTGCAGTGGGTAACGGCGAGTCTCCTGGTTGTTGTGTCTGCGTTCGCTTTCTTCGGCTGCCAGGCCGCCTGCCTCCACGCCGCTCTCGCTCTGAGCATTCTCACCTCCATTTATTTTTACGCCCATGTTTTAAACAGGCCGTAATAGGAGCCGGGAGACAGCTGCGCGCCGCGGCCGCCCTGTCCAAATATGTCAGCGAGCGAAGGCCCAGTTAAAATTAGCCAGGAGCCGCTACGCTAAGCGTCCGTGCCAGAGATAAAGCTATTTCTGTCTCCGCTTGTAGGTCAGGGGTTAAAGCTATGGTCCTACGTATAGGTATATATTTGAGTAAAATGAACATTGTTGTTTTATTCTATAAAATACAAACGACATCTCTCCAAAATTACAAATAAAAATATTAAAATATTGTCATTTAGAGCATTTATTGAGAATGAGAAATGGCTGAAATAACAAAAAATGCAGATGCAGAGCTTTCAGACCTCAAATAATCAAAAAGCAAAGAAAACAAGTTCATATTCATAAAGTAGTTTTAAGAGTTCAGAAATCAATATTTGGTGGAATAACCCTGGTTGGTTTTTAATCAGTTTTTAATTCATGCATCTTGGCATCATGTTCTCCTCCACCAGTCTTACACACTGCTTTTGGATAACTTTATGCTGCTTTACTCCTGGTGCAAAAAAAAATCAAGCAGTTCAGCTTGGTTTGATGGCTTGTGATCACCATTTGTTATTACTTATACATTATATGTTATGAAAAGAGTCTTCTGACAGACCCTATTTAGCGCCACACTGTTAAGATAAGAATGCGCCAAAGTCATGCGCCAGAGCTTACCTGACTCTTAAAGGAAATGACAACAGGCACACTGATTGGTTTATTGTTTATTGTTATGTTACGCCCAAAATTAAACCACACCCATGATTAGTTAAGACAGTTAGTACAGCCTTTTGCATGTTTTTTTGTCGCACAAGGCTTGTTTTTTTTGCACCCTCACAATACCAAACACACACAGACACGCCCTAAATCAAGCTGCATGATGCAAAGTGCTAGTTTGTGTTTGTCTACCACTTGAAATCTCAATAAAATACATTTAAAATTGTTTTATTTAAGGTTTATTTTATTAAAGTCCATGTACATTTAATCTTAACAGCATTAACTTATAAAAAAACACCTCCAGACGACAGAAAGACTTTCAAATCGGCAGCATTTGGGGAGTAAATTTGACTCCTGGCTGAACCGCCAGGTTAACCCCCCCTCCGAGGCGGAGAGTCAGATGCTGGGAGATGGTGGGAGATGGTGGGAGACGGGGGTCCGTGATCCGCTGGGGACGGAAATGGGATCGGGGCCCCGTGGCGAGGACCACACAGACACATGGCATCCAGAGCGAAGGGCACCCCAGGTCACTTTCCACCTTATGTCACTTTCCACACAGACACACACAGTAACACACACACACACACACATTCCTCTCGCTGCGGGGGGGGCGGCCGGTGGAGCTGTATATAGTGGGTTTAGATGATCTTCTGCTTTTTTTTCCAGACGAAAGACGCCGACATTCGACCAGGCTTTTAAACCCTGACCCGTCCATTTGGGGTTTGGGGGGGTTTGGGGGGAGTCAGTGTCGGGGCCTGTATTATATATGCACTAAATCTGCAGTAGTATGTGGGGGGGGGGGGGGGGGCTCTTAAAACAGGGCAACTTTGAAGGGATATTTATTATTTGAATTGCACAGAGCATGCTTCTTAAAAGTACTTTTAAAACACGAATCATAATAATTTTAGCATAGATTAAGCAGCACTGTGGTTGTTTAAGAAATTGCAAGTTCTGTTATAGCCAGAAAAAAAGGTCCCGGCCCCTACTTACCAACAAGACTCTATGTTTCTTTATTTATTTTATTTTTTTTGTGAATTTATTTGGCTTTTCAGGAATGGTAACAAAAGGTATTACAAGATTACTGCTGATTTAAGCTCATCTGAAATTGATTTTTTTTTTATGTTTTAATCATCAAAATTTGTCTGCTTTACTTTTTCCCTAACTAATATAAATAAATTCATATACAGCTCTGGAAAACAAAAAATGAGAGACCTTTTAAAAATGATGAGTTTCTTTGATTTTAACTAATTGAAAACCTCTGGAATATAATCAAGAGGAAGATGGATGATCACAAACCATCAAACCACCAAACTGAACTGCTTGAATTTATTTTTGCACCAGGAGTAAAGCAGCATAAAGTTATCCAAAAGCAGTGTGTAAGACTGGTGGAGGAGGAGAACATGATGACAAGATGCATGAAAAAAAAAAACTGTTATAAGGGTAAAAACCATCAGGGATATTCCACCAAATATTGATTTCTGAACTCTTAAAACTACTTTATGAATATGAACTTGTTATTTTCCTTTCATTATTTCTATTTCTATGCATGAAATAAATGCTCTAAATGAGAATATTTTTATTTGTAATTTAGGAGAAATGTTGTCTGTAGTTTATAGAATAAAACATCAATGTTTATTTTACTCAAACATAAACCTATAAATAGCAAAATTAAAGAAACTGATTCAGAAACTGAAGTGGTCCATTCATTTTTTTTCCAAAGCTGTATATTAGTCTTAAAAATACATGTGAGGTTTCTTCTCTGTCCTGCTAACACACTTCTGTATGTGTAGCTCAATAAATGCGGAAATATTACCCAAGAGTTTCCCCCCCATATCAGTCTAAGCATTTTTTATCATTTATCTTATCACTTTTATCTTCCCTTCAAATAGCATTGCAATCCAAAATGATTTTTTTTTTAAATGATAAGCGTATTAGAAATGTATACTTCTGATTCTCGCCCAATCAAACAGGTGTGCAGGTACGTTGATTCCAGAACATTTAAAAACAACCTTCAGGAACATTCCTTCCTTTCTTTAGTCATTTTTCCCCCCCCAAACATTCCCCCGCCCTTCTTCATTCTTCAGGGTCATTGGGCGGCCAGTTCCCCCAGCCAGGGGAGGAATAATCCTCTGTGGTATATTTCCCGCCGAGGCATTTCGGAGGTGTTAAGTGCATTTGTCTGTGAAAGGGCCGGGGAGATTACGGGCACTATCAACAGTGTCGCAGAGCTCGTTAGCTTCACAGCGCATTTCCATTTTTACTGGGCTTCAAAACATCGGCCGAGACGTGATAGATCTGTTTCTCTTTATCGCCCCGGCTCACATAGATGGGGAAGGAACGGGCGGCGAAGGTGGCGAGAGGCATTATTAAGCAAATAATTGCGCGAGGCCGCCTCAGCGACACAATCCTCCAAGCGTGCAAAAAATAAATAAATAAATAAATACAAAAAAAATGGCATTTGCCTATTTTGGCTGCCGCTGACGAGCGATTCATTATAGACAGTGTGTGAGGTACTAACTGTTCAAAGAGTTAATGGACCCAACAGTTTCATCTGATTTCATTTGTTTGTAGAGTACAGAGTGTAGAGTTCAGGTGCACTCTTTTTGCCTTCAGAACTGCTTAAGTTCTACCAGTCAGGTATTAAGGAGCAGCAAAGCCACTCTGCTGAAGTACAGAGTTATACAGGACAGTTTCAGTAAAGTTTCTCCAGCACCAAGGCTGGAGCAGTATTAGCATTAGCTGCTAACCACATCTCTTTTGAAAGAGAATCATGGCGGCACCCCATGTTTCTTAATAGTGTTGCTTAAAATTGGCCTTCTAATCTGGTGCGCTTTATGTATTAAAAAATAGACCAGAAAATAGACAGTCATTGATAGTGCACCTTATAATACGTGAAATACAACAGTTTAGCACTGTTGAAAATGTCTAATTAGAAAATGTCTTTAGTTGCTTTACTTTTATTCATCCTAAGTAATGAAAAAAGTGGTGAATTTTGAAAAGTGATCTTGTCTCGATCCGACTCAGATATCAAATATATTCCTTTCATTTAAAGCTCACCTTCCGTCGTTTTTTCTTTCATTTTAAAATGTCTAGTTGTGGTCTCTAGTATGAATGAATGACATGTGAGCCGTTTTTGTAAAAAAAAAGTGCTCAGGTGTCTCTGTATAGCTCTTTTTTAATGGACTGTTTTAGGGGTGTGTCCAAAATGACCGGATTCCAGCTTTGCTCATGAATATTCATACATGCAAACAGCATGCAAATATCTCTCCTCTGATTGGCTAGGAGCACTGCGACGCCCCTCCACCGCTCTGCCGCTCACTGCCTCCCACCTCCTAACTGATGAGCGGTGATGTTGCGTCGCTTCAGCTCCGCCTCTGGGAGTTTCTCGAGCCAAGGTGGGCTGGTCTGTGAGTTTCTGCCTACGTAGGCAGAAAGATAATTCAAAATTCACCCGTTTTTCGGAGGGGGGGAGGGGGGATTTCTTTGCTTAGCTCCTGCAGACAATGGGGGCTGCAAAACAGTTTAATGTGCAGGTGTACACATTCAACTCGGAGAGACCTACTGTATTCCACAAAGAACAAGAAAAATCGGATTTTCGCGGAAGATGAGCTTTAAGCTGATTAAACTGCTGATAAAATGCTGTTTAATCTGATATATTACTAAACTAAGTTGACCTGTGTGTTTAGCCTGCAGAGCACTGCAGTACCGTATAAACCACAGTGACCTGGACTCCAGGTGATGATGGACACTGCAGCCGAATGTGTGATATAGATAATAACAGTCTCCAGAGACGATCAGACGCGACTCCAGCAGCAGATTTACCTCTCTCTCTCCTCTCCGGCGCTGAGCGCTGTGTTTATTTGCTGCAGTTTTGTGTAACAGTGAATGAAGATGTGAGAATAACTCCAGAAGTCATTCCAGGCGAGACTCGGCTGTCAAACTGTCAAACGCTGTGCAGTTGGAGAAGAAGCCGCCATGCTGTGTATATTTGTCTAAGATTAAGAAGAATTGCATATATATATATATATATATATATATATATATATATATATATATATATATATATAGAAAGAGACACTCAGTACTGTAGAGCGGCTGATGCTCTCTGTGCTGTTCAGATTATACGTAGATCAGTTAGGGGCTTCAATTTGAGGCCCTTTCTACAAAAAAAACTAGCTTTTACAATTTTTATACATATATATTTCTATATTTTATATTTAAAACATTAGAACAATCAATATGCATTTTTACATTAAACTGACTCACAACCTTTTTGCCACCTTTTGATGATTTGTATTAAAGAAAAAAAGTAAAATAAAGTTATTAGAGCACAAATATATATGGATATGGATACATAACTGTAATATAATAATATGTAAATAGTATTCCATTCAGTATAAGTAGTTTGAAACACAGTTCGATTTTGATTGAATATATGATGATATAATTCAGTTTTTTTTACTGTGCATAACAATCAAGTGTTTTGCATAAAAAAAAAACCTATAGCTTACAGAACTGGAAAAAAATTCTAAGAAACTCATCATTTTTAAGTGTTCTATTATTTTTTTCCCAGAGCTGTATATATATATATGTATCAAAACATTTCAGGTGGCCACCTCTTGAAGCTCATTGAGAGAATGATTCCAAGAGTGTGCAAAGCAGTAATCAGAGCAAAGGGGGCTATTTTAAAGAAACCAGAATATAAAACATGTTTTTAGTTATTTCACCTTTTTTTTTTGTTAAGTACATAAAACTCCACATGTGTTCATTCATAGTTTTGATGCTTCAGTGAGAATCTACAATGTAAATAATCATGAAAATAAAGAAAACGCATTGAAAAAGAGAAGGTGTGTCCAAACTTTTGGCCTGTACTGTACGTTTATATATAGTTATTTAGCAACATATAAAAAGTAGTAAAGGTCAGAAAGTAACTCAAGGGCTTGACCTCATGTTTGGAAGCCTGGAGGAATAGAATAGTGATTCTTAATGGTTCAACATGTTCAACATTTTTCTTCTTGTCCTTCGTGTCCACAAAATTGACTTTACGCAATTGGGCTTTTTCCAATTATCTCAAACAAGGTTAGTTAGACATCCTCGAGACCTAGTTTTCTCATTCAAAGAGAATGTTGTTGGGTTTCACTCACATACGGCACTCTTACATTCGCTTACATTCGCTTACAATCGCTTCCCTTCCCCCAGAGCGCCCGACTGTTCCTCAATTCCCCGGCGAATCGCTCTGGTTCCTTTTATTAATGCGCATAAAAGAAAAAACATAAAAGAAAATGTGTCAAATCCACGCTTCCAAGCTCTCGAGATGCTTGGAGTTCACCCAAGCCTCCATTCAGAAAACAAAAGCCAAGAAAAAGTGACAAACCCTCAAATCCGCTGCCAATTTGATATCTGAATCAACCATAGCCTGAGGCAAGATGGCGTCCAGCTCGGGGCTACTGGTGACTCGCTGGAGAAGCTGGTGGTCCCTCGGGGGAAGCTGATTGCAGAATCCCAAAGCTGGGCAGGGTCTACAGGGGAAGCGATGGATGCACTGGCCTCATCCCTCAAACACCACTTTCTAAAAAAGCCAGAAAAACCCAAACCCAGCTCATTTGCAAAGGATCGACTGCCAAGATATAGAGGAACCCAATCCAGGATTGAAGAGCCTCGAGGAGAACCAGCACCAGAGCCAGCGAGAAGAAACATCTGGGGGCTTCGGCGTCCCGTTTGATTGTGTCTCCTGGCTTGATGGCGTTGGCATTTCCATTCGTGGTCTGCTCCAGGTTGCCTGTGGTCATTCAGAAGAAGGTAACGGGGCTTGAGGACACTGTGGCCGGGGATGCTGGGACTTTCTCTGTTTATGTTTATTGTGTTGTTTTGTTGTTCGTTTTTTTCTGCCCATTCATTCATTTCCTCTGCAGACGAGTGGCAGCCCTGCAAAGCACAGCAAGCAAAAAGAATAAAGAAAAAAAAATTAAAGGAAAAAATATGCAAATTAGGTGTGTGTTAGGAATGTCAGCCAACCAAATTGGCCAGAAGGTAGCATAGATCTCAGTTTAAAAGGTATCAAACACCAAAAACTTAACAAAAGAAAGAAACGATTGTGAAAAGATATTTTTTTGTATGTGCAAGATGTACAAGAACATACCAAGAAGGTTATATGAGGTAAAGTTTCTACAAGAACCCTATAGGAGAACCATATACAGCACAATAACCATTTAGGACCCATATTCTAGTATACCACATGAATTATGCAACCCACAAACAAAGGGTTCTTCTTATATGTTTGATAGAGCATGATATATATATATATATATATATATATATATATATATATATATATATATATATATATATATATATGTGATATATGTGATCACTTCAGTGTCTGAATCAGAAAAAAAACTTTGATTTTGCTATTTATAGGTTTATGTTTGAGTAAAATGAACATTGCAGTTTTATTCTATAAACTACAGACAACATTTCTCCCAAATTCCAAATAAAAATATTCTCATTTAGAGCATTTATTTACAGAAAATGCAGAGAAATGGCGGAAATAACAAGAAAAAGAGACAGAGCTTTTAAAAGTTCAGAAATCAATATTTGGTGGAATAACCCTGGGCTGGTTTTTAATCACAGTTTGTTTCATGCATCTTGGCATCATGTTCTCCTCCACCAGTCTTACACACTGCTTTTGGATAACTTTATGCTGCTTTACTCCTGGTGCAAAAATTCAAGCAGTTCAGCTTTAAGGTTTGATAGCTTGTGATCATCCATCTTCCTTTTGATTATAATCCAGAGCTTTTAAGTTTGGTTAAATCATAGAAAATCATAATTTTTAAGTGCTCTGTTGGATGTATAGTGGGAAATGGGAACAGTGTAAACAGTGTGAAATTTTTCTTTAGATAAAAACAGTAAAAAAGTAGTACCCTGATGTGATAATTAGGGGTGGGTGATATGGCACCATATTTAAGGGTATAATATTGTTCAAAATATTTAAAAATGTTGGCATTATTATTGCATATGCTACGTTTTGGCACATCTCTTGTCCACAGCACCAGAAAGGGTTTTATTTTTGTCAGAAACCACTGTAAAAAAAAAAAAAATCTTAATTCAGTTCTACTAAAAAAAAAAAAAGAACCCAAGTTAAGATTTGCTCTGTATTTAGGTGTAAATCTGAAATATAGAAAGTTACAGAGTGTTTCCACACTCACAAAAAAAGGAGGCCGAAGCTCAAATGATCTACGAGATAAAAAGAATCCCCAGGGTCAAAACGCTGCCGTTCCAATTCGCTAAGGGAGCGTTACTTAACTGGAGAGGCAGGATGGAGAGCACAGACGAGTCCCGTGTGGAAAGGAAGTCACTCAGTGCTGTACATCCTCTCGCACAGGTGGAGGTCTCAGCGGATTTCAATTAGTATTCACCGCAGGACGCCTCCCCCACCACGTCCCTTCAAGAACGCCCTTCTTCCATTGCGTCAAACAAGTCACCTTGTTTGCTTACCTCACATAACTGCGTCAATACCTGACCGAACTGGCACCCCAACACTGAAACTGCCCATGCTTAACATGGCACTGTGCTCTGTTCTGCTGCACACTCCTTATTAACCTTATAAATGATATAAATTATATAAATGATATAAAGGTAATACTAAAATATTGGGGCAGCTGCTTGTTCAATGTTTTTTTTTTTTAAGATAACGATAAATAATATTATTAAAACAGAATTTCTAATGCTTTTGTCGAGAGCAACCATCTCTACTGTCCAGACTAGAAGGTTTTCTACTTGATTTTGGAGCATATGGGCTCTTCCACCAAATGGGTGCCATTTGCTTCCAAATTAAACTTTTTTTTAATCTTTTTTTATCTTTTTCATTTCAACACTGAATCTAATAATACATGAATTTAACTGTTTAACACTCCTGTTATTTTCCGGGTCAATTTGACCCGTTTTCTAGATCTTAAAGTTTGAAGATCTAGGAAAAATAATTAAAAGTATGCATTGATTAGAGTAATCATAATATAAAACATAAAATATGAAAATGGTTCATCTCACATATTTGCAACAACCACCCCATGCAAAAACTACAAAAAATAAAACAACCTTATGTTTTGTTATGTTATGTAAATCTATTGTTTTATATGTTGGTCTTTTAAAAGTGAAACATTAAAAAAAAGTTAGAACATGTATTTTTTTTTTAAAGCAGTGTGTAAGACTGGTGGAGGAGAACATGATGGCAAGATGCATAAAAACTGAGATAAAAAAAACAGGATTATTCCACCAAATATTGATTTCTGTTCTCTTAAAACTTTATGAATATGAACTTGTTTTATTTGCATTATTTAAGGTGTGAAAGCTCTGCATTATTTTTTTTTTGTTATTTCAGACATATTTTTCATTTCTGCAAATAAATGCTTTAAAAGACAATATTTTTATACAGCAGTTTATTATAATAACGCTTCTGTAATAATGCTGTAATATTAATGCTGCTGAAATAATGCTGCTGTAATAACGCTGTTATAATAATGCTGTTATAATAATGCTGTTATAATAATGCTGCTGTAATAACGCTGTTATAATAATGCCGCTGTAATAACGCTGTTATAATAATGCTGTTATAATAATGCTGCTGTAATAACGCTGTTATAATAATGCCGCTGTAATAACGCTGTTATAATAATGCTGCTGTAATAACGCTGTTATAATAATGCTGTTATAATAATGCCGCTGTAATAACGCTGTTATAATAATGCCGCTGTAATAACGCTGTTTTAATAATGCTGTTATAATAATGCTGCTGTAATAACGCTGTTATAATAATGCTGCTGTAATAACGCTGTTATAATAATGCTGTTATAATAATGCTGCTGTAATAACGCTGTTATAATAATGCCGCTGTAATAACGCTGTTATAATAATGCTGTTATAATAATGCTGCTGTAATAACGCTGTTATAATAATGCCGCTGTAATAACGCTGTTATAATTATGCCGCTGTAATAACGCTGTTATAATAATGCCGCTGTAATAACGCTGTTATAATAATGCCGCTGTAATAACGCTGTTATAATAATGCCGCTGTAATAACGCTGTTATAATAATGCCGCTGTAATAACGCTGTTATAATAATGCCGCTGTAATAACGCTGTTATAATTATGCCGCTGTAATAACGCTGTTATAATAATGCCGCTGTAATAACGCTGTTATAATAATGCCGCTGTAATAACGCTGTTATAATTATGCCGCTGTAATAACGCTGTTATAATAATGCCGCTGTAATAACGCTGTTATAATTATGCCGCTGTAATAACGCTGTTATAATAATGCTGCTGTAATAACGCTGTTATAATTATGCCGCTGTAATAACGCTGTTATAATAATGCTGCTGTAATAACGCTGTTATAATAATGCTGCTGTAATAACGCTGTTATAATAATGCCGCTGTAATAACGCTGTTAAAATAAGAATATAAGTATAAATACATTTTAAATCCACAGCAGCTCCGTCAGCTCCAGAGTGCCTGTAGAACAGCAGTACTCGTATTTCTGGTGCACCGTTGGGAGCTTGTCTCATAGGCGCTCTGTCAAACTTAGCCCAATCGACAGCCGGTCTAAATGATAGGACAGTAAAAGTGAATATCTGCGACTCAGCAGCGGGATGGAGAGAGCAGAAATAGATGAAATGTGGTCCGGCTCCAAAAAACAGGAGAGCAGTTCCTCCCCTATCTCGAAGGGCACGGCGGTCACTGAGGGACCATCCTGCAGGTGCATTCTGGGTAAAAACATGAGGCTAAACCTGAGGACTGCTGAGGGAAACGTAAGGCATGCATGTAAATGAATTCATTACGCTGAAATAGATGCACTTCACTTATTCCTGTTACAGAGTCGGGCCAATGTAGTGTTAGGAGTCTAGCCCAAGGACTCTTACTGGAGTATTCCATCGAATCTGTGTCATTTCTGTTCCCAGGAAATGTATAATGTATAAATGTGCACAAAAAAAAACTTTAAAATACATTTTATTAGTAAGCATTGTGTCTTATATATTGACCTAACTGCAAAAGTAAGATATGTAATAAAACATTAATAAAAACTGCTTAAAACACTGAAAAAATAGCATTCTCTAACTATAAACTTTACCATGAAATATAATAATTATTAAAATCATTCATGGATGTAATTTATTTGCATTGTTGTGTGACTCCAAATCTCCAAATCCCATCTATGCTGTATTTTTATTTTTTCATAATAAATTCATAATATTGAAGTTATACATTTTAGTTGTGTCCCTGCAGGGTTTCACTCAGTCCAGTTACCGTAACATATTACGATATACATCCGGGCCAGTGTTAATGTGTCTTTGCTTTCGTAACCACGGGAAAAGTACACCTTGCACAGCTCTAGAGATGCACAAGAGATGCACAAGTACTAATTCTCTTCATTAATCATGGGTGTGTTTTGGGCTTAACGTGCAATGAACCAATCAGAGTGTCCCATTCCATTACCTTTCCATTTAATCCTTTAATAGCCAGATGCACTCTGGCTTTGGTGCACTCAACTCAAATTTGAAAAATGCTAAAATAAAAGATAAAAAAGTGGATGGGCAGTTTGGGAGGGGCACTGGGTGATGTATGGGTTTAGGGGTGGGGCAGAATGTGTTCTTAATTGATTGACTGATCATATGCACATACAAAGTACATGGAAACATCGTCCATGCCTATAGTATAGCACAGTTGAACCTGTGAGGGCTTTGCAGAAGCAGACATTACAATAAAACACAGAAAAAAAAGTGTTTTTTAAAGGTTAGGAAATGTTTATAACAATTTTACGCAGGACTGATATGTTTCATATTCAGATATTAACGAAAACAATATAGTTTAAGGTTTAGTTCATCTTTTAAAACGCATTAACCCCCCACCACCACAACCGCTGCACCGTACATACGGTACCGCTGCGGTATTCACACCTCCCTGAAATTCCGCACTATAGGGCTTCCTGCTGATCTGCTCTTCTTTGGGTTTATTTCCAGGTCTTGCTTTACGACTCTGCGAGGCGGAGGCAATCGTGCGGCAGTGCCAGGCCTCAGCGGAAGAGTAATGTCCCCTATCTGTGCCGGCAGGCCGGGTGAGCTCCTCTCGGCGGGTGCCGGGGCTTCGGAACGCCGGGGCGATCGGCCTGAAATACGGTGCCGGCCTCGAGCGGCGTAGCGAGGTGGGAGGTTGAGGGATGAGAATTACAGCGAAGGCTCGCTGGTGGGCGTGCAGCGAGAACGACTTTATGGCTTAACTAAAGGGGTCGAGGCATAAAATCTCCCACCACGCCGCCTCGAATCACAGAGCCGAGGCGAGGCGAGCTGAGCTGAGGCGCGGCACCTAGTTCAGTTCAACAGCAATGAGAGAGTAGAGCCGGAGCTGGAGACACTGACGCAAAGATACACTTAAAAATGATGAGTTTCTTTAATTTTACCAAATTGAAAACCTCTGGAATATAATCAAGAGGAAGATGGATGATCACAAACCATCAAACCACCAAACTGAACTGTTTGAATTTTTGCACCAGCAGTAAAGCAGCATAAAGTTATCCAAAAGCAGTGTGTAAGACTGGTGGAGGAGGAGAACATGATGCCAAGATGCATGAAAAGAAAACTGTGATTAAAAACCAACCAGGGTTATTCCACCAAATATTGATTATTTCTGAACTCTTAAAACTTTATGATTATGAACTTGTTTTCTTTGCATTATTTGAGGTCTGAAAGCTCTGCATCTTTGTTGTTATTTCAGCCATTTCTCATTTTCTTGAGATAATGCTACTGTAATAATGCTGTTATAATAACGCTGTTATAATAACACCACTGTAATAAAGTTGTTATAATAATGGTGTTATAATAATGCAGCTGTAATAACACTATTTTAATATTGCCGCTGTAATAACACTCTTATAATAACGCCGCTGTTATAATAACACCGCTGTTACAATAACACTGCTTTAATAACATTTATAATAACACTGTTATAATAACGCTGCTGTAATAATGCTGTTATAATAACGCTGCTGTAGTATTGCTGCTGTAATAACACTGTAATAATAACTCTGCTGTAATAACACTGCTATGATAATGCTGCTATAATAACACTTATAATAACACTGCAATAATAATGCCGCTGTAATAACACTGCTATAATAGCAATGCTGTAATAACACTGTTATAATAAAGCTATTATAATATTGCTGTTATAGTAACACTGCTGTAATAACGCTGTTATAATAACACTGCTATAGTAATACTGTTATAATAACACTGCTGTAATAACACTGTTATAATAACGCTGCTGTAATAACGCTGTTATAATAACACTGTTATAATAGCGCTGCTGTAATAACACTGTTATAATAACGCTGCTGTAATAACGCTGTTATAATAACACTGTCATAATAGCGCTGCTGTAATAACACTGTTATAATAACGCTGCTGTAATAACGCTGTTATAATAACACTGTTATAATAGCGCTGCTGTAATAACGCTGTTATAATAACACTGTTATAATAGTGCTGCTGTAATAACACTGTTATAATAACGCTGCTGTAATAACGCTGTTATAATAACGCTGCTGTAATAACGCTGTTATAATAACACTGTTATAATAGCGCTGCTGTAATAACACTGTTATAATAACGCTGCTGTAATAACGCTGTTATAATAACGCTGCCGTAATAACGCTGTTATAATAGCACTGTTATAATAGCGCTGCTGTAATAACACTGTTATAATAACGCTGCTGTAATAACGCTGTTATAATAACACTGTTATAATAGCGCTGCTGTAATAACACTGTTATAATAACACTGTTATAATAACGCTGCTGTAATAACGCTGTTATAATAACACTGTTATAATAACGCTGCTGTAATAACACTGTTATAATAACGCTGCTGTAATAACGCTGTTATAATAGCACTGTTATAATAGCGCTGCTGTAATAACACTGTTATAATAACACTGTTATAATAACGCTGCTGTAATAACGCTGTTATAATAACACTGTTATAATAACGCTGCTGTAATAACACTGTTATAATAACGCTGCCGTAATAACGCTGTTATAATAGCACTGTTATAATAGCGCTGCTGTAATAACACTGTTATAATAACGCTGCTGTAATAACGCTGTTATAATAACGCTGCTGTAATAACGCTGTTATAATAACACTGTTATAATAGCGCTGCTGTAATAACACTGTTATAATAACACTGTTATAATAACGCTGCTGTAATAACGCTGTTATAATAACACTGTTATAATAGCGCTGCTGTAATAACACTGTTATAATAACACTGTTATAATAGCGCTGCTGTAATAACGCTGTTATAATAACACTGTTATAATAGCGCTGCTGTAATAACACTGTTATAATAACACTGTTATAATAACGCTGCTGTAATAACGCTGTTATAATAACACTGTTATAATAACGCTGCTGTAATAACACTGTTATAATAACGCTGCCGTAATAACGCTGTTATAATAGCACTGTTATAATAGCGCTGCTGTAATAACACTGTTATAATAACGCTGCTGTAATAACGCTGTTATAATAACACTGTTATAATAACGCTGCTGTAATAACGCTGTTATAATAACACTGTTATAATAGCGCTGCTGTAATAACACTGTTATAATAACGCTGTTATAATAACGCTGCTGTAATAACGCTGTTATAATAACACTGTTATAATAACGCTGCTGTAATAACACTGTTATAATAGCGCTGCTGTTTAGTAGCGCTCCTCCGGTTCGGGCCGGTTTAATTTGCAGTCTCTGTTTGTGATGATCATCACGTATTTGACACTTTAACCCCACGTTAACAAATTCCGCCCGAGTTGCGCCGCTGCTTTGATGCCATTCCCAACCTGCAATCCTGCAGCCCGCACTTTTAAACACTCTATTTTCTGGCATCATCAACTCCTCACCCCCCTCCTCCTCCTCTTCTTCCTCCTCCTCTCTCTCTCTCTTTCTCTCTTCTTTTGACAAGATCTGCAATTCCCCACTATGAGATTAAGCTCCTGCACTTCCACACCACGGGGCTGCGGAGATTAATTGAGATTCTGTCATCATTATCTTGTCACGTCAGGCCTCCCCGCTTTAACCCGGGCCCTGGGTTTTTATAGGAGCGCTGCAGATGTCAGCGGGCCTGGGCATTCTGGGTACATTAACAGTATACAGTTACAACTATAGATATTTGGACAGTGATACAATCTTCATGATTTGGGCTCTGGGTGCAAGTATAGGTTGTATTTACAAAATATACTAAATATTTGAATATTTGGTATTTGAATATCACAAAAATATATATTTTTGAAGAAGTCTGTATGTTTCTTCAGGGTGCAGTTTTTTGCTGTTTGTGGCAAAAAGTAAAATTCACCTTTTTTCATTTTTTTCTCACTTCCTATTAAATAATCTGCTATATATCTACCACTCTAAAAAGCCTTAAAAATCATTAATAATCAGTTATAACACATACGTAGAAAGGGCAACAATATAGATGGCTGTTTAATATAGTTCACTTTTTTTGCAAACAACAGGTCATTGTTGCCCTTTCTACATATGTGTTATATCTGATTATTAATGATTTTTAAGGCATTTACAATCTAATTAGTGACGATTAATAGAATAATTGTAAACCATTTATAAACCCTTTATAAAGGTAGTCTTATTTTAAAGTGGTCCCAAACGTTTTATCATATCTGCATCAAAATCACTATCAATACCAAAACAGCCCTAAAATATTGTGATATTATTTCAGGGCTATATCACCCAGCCTCTAATATATGCAGAACATAAAGGGGACGTTTTTTAAAAGTACAGAAAATTGAACAGTAATTTTGTTTCCAGTCTGTTTTCTGACTTTTTGACTGGGAATTTTTGTACAGATGCTGTGAGTGTGGACGGGCCGGGGCTGCCGGGTACACAGTGCCTGCAGGGCTGCCTCCGAACCCCTGCCTCGCCCCCCCACTGCGCCCCTTTCATCCCCGCAGATAACTGGAGCCGCGAGCGTCCCCGCATGACCTTGTTTTGGAGCCAGCAGGACCCACTGTTCCACTGTAGCTCGTCTTTAACTCTCTCTCTCTTTCTCTCTCTCTCTCTTCTCGTCTGAGGAAAAGCGTATCCCGCTCGCCCACTGAGCCAGATGTGAATCCGCTCTGACCTTTAATCCAGCATGTGTTGCAATTATTGTTCTTTGGCTTCATTAGCTTAGCATCGACTGCATCGGCAGGCTGCCGGCCACCGTATAAATGCTGACCGCTTCCTACAGTACAGATACAAAAACAAGGCACAAGATTTTATACACTTTCTTATTCAATCGTTTTAATTTTTACTTTTATTCCTACATTAGAAATGAACAGTGAAGTGATCTATCAGACTATGATAGAAAACATAAGAAATTGTGTAGTAACTTAAGCTAAAAAGTGCTGTTAATTGGCAGTTAGTTTCTGAGGCTGGTAACTCTGATGAACTTATCCTGTACAACAGAGGAAACTCTCGCTCTTCCTTTCCTGGAGTCATGATGAGTGCCAGTTTCACCATTATTATAATGTGTTTGTTCTCATAATCTGGATTAGAACATTACTCAAATAGAGCTATTCACAACTTTACAACTGATGCTCTCAAACTTTAACATTAAGAGGCAAGAAATTCAAGTAAATAACTCTTGACAAGTTCAGCACAGCTGTTAACTGCGTTTAGTGTTAATCTACAATGCAGAACATTTTACAAATAAATAAATAAAAAACACTGATTTTAAGGGGTAATTCCTTGTGTGTTCCTTTATAGTCATGGATATATATTTTTTTATTTTACCAAATTGAAAACTTCTGGAATATAATTAAGGATTATCATGGATGATCACAAGCCATCAAACCACCAAACTGAACTGCTTGAATTTTTGCACCAGGAGTAAAGCAGCATAAAGTTATCCAAAAGCAGTGTGTAAGACTGGTGGAGGAGAGAACATGATGCATGAAAAAAAACTGTGATTAAAAACCACCAGGGTTATTCCAACAAGTATTGATTATTTTTGAACTCTTAAAACTTTATGAATATTAACTTGTTTTCTTTGCATTATTGAGATGTTTTTTTGTTATTTCAGCAATTTCTCATTTTCTGCAAATAAATGCTCTAAATGATGATATTTTTGTGTGGAAATTGGGAGAAATGTTTGTAGTTTATAGAATAAAACAACAATGTTCATTTTACTCAAACATAAACCTATAAATAGCAAAATCAGAGAAACTGATTCAGAAACTGAAGTGTTCTCCTAATTTTATTTTTTTCAGAGATATATATAGTTTATATCGTAATTAGTAGTTATGATTTAAGTTTTTGGGTCCTAAATATGCTGATATTTGATGATGTTTGTAAAAATCAAGGCCTTTATTTATAGAGTCATCCAATATAATATTATAAAATGAGGTCAATAATGCCTAGTTTCAATACAGTACACTTAGAGCATAGCTGATATATTCCGCAGTCCTGCAGACTACTTACTACTCTTACCTGTGTCAATTTCTACATCCTACCCAAACCAGCACAGGCCAGGAGGAGGAGCTTATCCAGATTTATTTGGGTCAGTCGAGAGGTTGAAGGCCCAAGAGGAAAGACAACCCGAGCCTAGCAGCCCAGTAATGAAGCAGCGCTAGCGTTAGCGCCCCCGTTAGCGTCACCGCTCCTGGCTCGTGTCTCTCGGTCCCTGTCCTCCCGTCTCGACGCTAGTGGGGTTTTTTATCCACGTGAGTCTGAAACCAGCCCCAGCAGCTCCTTAATTACTTCATTAATTTTAATCAGATCCAATTAATTACATTTTCTCTGGCCCGGTGGAAGTCCTCCGCCCGCTGACCACAGCAGGAGACCTTGCGGGTTTTCTGATGCGTGAAAACTTCCAACTCCATAAAAAATCAATTATTCCTATGAGCCAAACAAAGACTTTTTTTGAAATTTGGAAATTATTCAGCACTGGCTGGGCGTAACCCTCTTGAATGGCTCACCACGGGTTTGACCCCTTGAACTGTTGTTGTTGTAAAGCAGAAAAGGCCTGAAAATACCCTAAACTCTATATTATCAGGCCCGTTACAACAAGGCAAGCAAACCAAGCAATGGTCTCCCAAGGGGCCCCCACACGATGACTGGTTATAAATTAAGTGCAACGACAAACCACTGATACCAGACTCTTGAACCTACCTCAGAAACAACCTCGCACCTTATTCTCTACACCAGGGGTCGGCAAATAAGTTGCTGGGCTGCGGGTATTTAGATATTTTCCAAGACATTTTCCAAATCTGCTTAGGAAAATGAAGTGTAATGGGATGGAGGATGAAGTGCTACAGACTAGAAGCTCTCCAGCCCAGAGGGTTGTTGAACCCAATTGCAAAAAAACAGTTAAATTCAAAGCAGGTTAACCTAAGAAGACCACATCAGTTTCTGCATCAGTTTCTCTGATTTTGCTATTTATAGGTTTATGTTTGAATAAAATGAACATTGTTGTTTTATTCTATAAACTACAGACAACATTTCTCCCAAATTCCAAATAAAAATATTGTCATTTAGAGCATTTATTTACAGAAAATGAGAAATGTCTGAAATAACAAAAAGTTTTAAGAGTTCAGAAATAATCAATATTTGGTGGAATAACCTGGTTTTTAATCACAGTTTTTTTTTTTCATGCATCTTGGCATCATGTTCTCCTCCACCAGTCTTACACACTGCTTTTGGATAACTTTATGCTGCTTTACTCCTGGTGCAAAAATTCAAGCAGTTCAGTTTGGTGGTTTGATGGCTTGTGATCATCCATCTTCCCCTTGATTATATTCCAGAGGTTTTTAATTTGGTAAAAGCAAAGATACTCATCATTTTTAAGTGCTCTCCTATTTTTTTTTTCTAGAGCTGTACAATCCCTCACTTCCTTCTGGGAAGGAAGTATTTATTTCCTTGACAATAAGTGTACATATACACACACATCTACACACATCTACACACGTATTTACACACAGAAAACGACTTAAGAAAGGCAGATCTCAGCAGTTGTTAGCATGTTCTCCGCTTGAAAGGGTGACACTGGTGACACTCGTGCTGAGTGATCTTCTGCGGCGTCCCAGTTTTCAAAAAGCTGAAGGAAGCGCTCGCATGCTCCTCGCACGCTCGGGACGTGCATTAAAATTGTGATGAGCGCACGGATGCTGGCGACCGAAGGCGGGGAAAAAAAGAGCGATTCTTCATAAAGAATTCAGAACGCCATCAGGAGCTCTTCTCATGGAACTGGGTTTAGAGTCAGAGCCAGCGATTATATTCAGAGCACGAATTAAAAGTTCATCTACACCAGGGGTGTCCAAACTACGGCCCGCGGGCCATTTGCGGCCCGTTTCCTTTTTTGGAGCGGCCCGCGAGGTATTTTAGAAATAGAATGAAAGTTGTCCCGCTCTTAAGCAGGTTTTTATAATGTGAGATTCAAAGTTTAAACGCTAGGTGTCAGAAACGGGCCAAAGAGTCTAAAAGTGGAGAGAGTGCGCAGTTTTACCGCAGAAAATCGGGCCAAAGAGTCTAAAAGTGGAGAGAGTGCGCATTTCTAGCGCAGAAAATCGGGCCAAAGAGTCTAAAAGCGGAGAGGGTGCGCATTTCTAGCGCAGAAAAACGGGCCAAAGAGTCTAAAAGCGGAGAGTGTGCATTTCTAGCGCAGAAAAACGGGCCAAAGAGTCTAAAAGCGGAGAGAGTGTGCACTTCTAGCGCAGAAAAACGGGCCAAAGAGTCTAAAAGCGGAGAGGGTGCGCATTTCTAGCTCAGAAAAACGGGCCAAAGAGTCTAAAAGCGGAGAGAGTGCGCATTTCTAGCGCAGAAAAACGGGCCAAAGAGTCTAAAAGCGGAGAGAGTGCGCATTTCTAGCGCAGAAAATCGGGCCAAAGAGTCTAAAAGCGGAGAGGGTGCGCATTTCTAGCGCAGAAAATCGGGCTAAAGAGTCTAAAAGCGGAGAGGGTGCGCATTTCTAGTGCAGAAAATCGGGCCAAAGAGTCTAAAAGCGGAGAGGGTGCACATTTCTAGTGCAGAAAATCGGGCCAAAGAGTCTAAAAGCGGAGAGGGTGCACATTTCTAGCGCAGAAAAACGGGGCCAAAGAGTCTAAAAGCAGATGGGTTGCCGGGGGGGTGGGGTTGTGGTGGACGATTTGCAGAAGAGGTACCCACTATATTCACTGCATGCCACTGGAATCTCCAATGTAAATAGTCATTAAAAAATAAAGAAAATGCATTAAAAAACGAGAAGGTGTGTTCAAACCTTTGGCCTGTACTGTTTATATTGTGAGGGACAATCTATAAAAGCCTTACCTGAAGTTTACAGAGGCTGCACAGCGTCGCAGCGCAAATATTTAGACTGCAATACAATCGTGTGAATCAAAATGATACAGCTAATTAAGCATTTTAATGAAACAATGCCACAGCCTAATGCATTACTGCAGTCTTACGAATTATCGTCCGCTCAAGCATTGCAGACCTACTCCCTCACACACACATTAACACACACACACACACACACACGCTCTAAGTGATCAAGGCTGCAGTAATTTATTGCTTCTCTTTAACATGCTCCTGCCTAATCTCCAGCGGTACAGTTGCTCTTGGCTGCAGGTAATGGGGGAAAGTCTCATTTCAATAGGCAAACAAGTCGGTATGAAATATGCTCCTCGTAATGTGTTTGCAGTGACTAAACCATCCTCATCTCAATAATGTGCAGCCAAACATAATTAAATGCCTACTTGATTACAAAGACAACATAAAAAAGCATTATAAAAAATCTGTTTGCGTGTTTATCTCGCCGCGCCTCCAGGTGAGCCAACATGGTTTTGGATTGGATGCACGAAGTGTGAAACCACATAATTGGGAACAACACAGAAAAAAAGTGATGCTTTTATGACTCTTACGACACCTGGGGCACGGGTTCAAGTCTTAACTTGGGAAAGTCTCCATCAATCTCCATTCAAAAATGTATTATAGCGCATTTTTTTCTCTAATTTGATCCCATTTCTTTTCCAATGTAGCTAGGGCAATTGTCCCACCCATTCATTTAATTGCTACTATTCTGTTGCATATCCCCCATCATTGGTGATGCTACAACACAAGGAGGGTGAAGACAAGACAAGCACACGCCTCCTCCAATACATGTGTAGTCAGACTCCGCCTCTTTTTGAACTGCCGAGAAGCATCACAGCGCTAACGCTCAGCATTAGGAAAGCACTGCGACTTCTTATACTTCTTCTATTCTTCTTATAGCGGTTCTTATACATCAGCTCACAGATGCAGATCACCTTGTGCTGATCCACATCACCCTAGGCGTAGAGCAAGGCTAATTAATTGTGCTCTCTCAGGGCTCAGGCAGCTGAAGGCAAGCTGCATGACAGGGATATGAACCAGCTGATCAAACTCCTAACCGCACACCACTAGAAGCCCCACAGGTATCATTATTGCAACATCTCTAAAAAAACAGGGCCTTGAGTCCTTAACAGAATAGCTATACTTTATTTTACACTGAGAATAAATTATTACAACTCTTTACTCACACTAAAAAACAGAGGTATGATATAAGTATTTTTTTTTTGTACTCAAAGGTACACTTTTTTTTAAAATAATTGAACCCTCAAAGGTATAATATTGTTTTTTACAGTGTCAGATGAGCTTCCTCTGCAGTACAAAGTATTTCCTTCCTAGCATGAAGTACAGATTTGTACCATTTAACCTGCAGCCAAAAGGCACAATCGGTATTCTGTATCAATATTCTGTTCTAATAAACAATATATATTTTAATTATATTATTATATATATATTTTTTACATTTTTACATTTTTAAAAGCCAGACAATATTTGGATCTGCAAGTTCTTGACACATATTCAGTTGATGATAATGTTTTAAATATATTTAAAATACCAAAATTCCTTATGTTAAGATCTCTAAAGGGAGTTGATTAATTGATTGCACTGGATTTTATTTAGATGTTTCAGAGTAATAAAGGGGACTGAACACTTTTCCGATTTCTGTTTGAATAAAAAAAAAATTAAGGCAAATGAATACGTTTGAAAGCCACTGTAAACTACGTATTATAAATCTCTGTTATATTCAGAACAGCCCCGCTAACAAAAGGTGCAACTAGAACAAAAATTGCATCTTAAGGAATTGGTGGAGCACTTTTTATTTTGAAGTGGTTTCTTTTATTGAAGCAAACCGAGGCACTGAACCCATTTTCCCTTCGCCACACGGCAAATTGCATCTAAACCAGTCGCTTCTTAGCGTTTATCTGAAGGTCACGGAAGCCCAACCCACATGAAGAACTCGCAGTTTGTTGGGGAGCCGCCACGCTAATGTAATTGGCCGTCCCTCAGAGGCTGTTTCAGCGCGATTTGACTAAATTATTTCGCGAGAAAACTTGCTTCTCTTGAGACTTACATTTCCAATTAGTCTCTTTATCTTGCTCGGTGCAGGGTAATGCAATAGCAAAACAGGTCCCCGGCCCGAGACGCCAAATGTTGTCATTAGACGCTTCTAAATTGCAAATTGCAGATAGGCCGAGTTCGCTATTCCGTACTCTCGCGCATGTGTTAATACAGTAAAGCCGGAGCCGGGCTGTTTTTTTTTAGTTGCAGAGTCAATTGAATAGAATGAGTTTGCTGTTATCTTTTGCTGGCCTGGCAAAATCGAGCCCAATATGGCACCTGCTAATGTCTTTTTTTTTTTTTTTTACCGTCGCACCTTATGGTTTATAACTTCGCCGGCTTGCACTCTGTCATTTAGAATGAGTTTGCAGAAGTGATTGCGCGAGAGCTCTCAACTAATCATGCAGATGAAAAAGGTTCTATAAGCTCCAGTTAAAATCCCTTAACCTGAGGGAGGGAGGAGGCTGGATTCACTTGACTTAGACCCAGACACTCAACTCAGGCTGTGTGCTGATGTGTTCTACTCGGAATTTCTAAGTTCAAGTCCAATGGAAGTTCACACGAGTTCATCCATCTTTTCACATTAACCCTTTCAGACCTGAATTATCGACGGCGATGGAAAAAAAAAAAAAAAACGTAAGAATGCTGTTTTTTTGTTTGTAATGCACAGAAAAGAAGACTTGGCAACACTTCCTATGAAAACTGTATTCATTATAATGCATTTTACGACATAATACCTTATAATGACTGTAATAAGCCTGTATAATAACTTACTTACTGTAAGTACTTACAGCAGCGTTTATAACACATTATAAACTACAAGTGTTTATAAGGGTTTATAAAGAAAGGATTAATAATGCCTTATAATATATGTTCAGTAGAACATTGCACAATGTAGTGTTGTAATGCATTATTACACATATTTGGTCCATCTATATTTTACCATTAACCCTTTCAGACCTGAAATATCGGCAACGATGGAAAAAAATATGTAAGAATGCTGTTTTTTTTGTCTGTAATGCACAGAAAAGAAGATTCGGCAACACTTACTATGAACCGTGTGTTCGTAATAATGTATTATTAATGCATTATATGACATGCATAATACCTTATAATGACTGTAATAAGCCTGTATAATAACTCATAAGTACTTACAGCGGCTTTTATAACACTTTATAAAACATACAGTCTATAAACATACAGTCATTACTATCAAGACATTATAGTGAGGCATAATAATATTTACTACTGTTTAAAAAGCATATGGAAATTCACTTCCCTTAAAGTCAGTATATAATGACTGTATATAAGGCTTTATAATGTGTTACGCAAAGTTTGAATGGAAAAATCCTTCAAAACCAATGCTACTCTAAAAGATTTTTTTATTTAGTGAGTAAAGCACTACTTCAGTTTATCTACAGTAAGTGTGGTTAGCAGCAGCGCTAGCCACGGTTATTAGCGCTTAGCTCTAATAAATGCGCTGCACTGAGGAACCCTGGGTGTTTCAGTAAGCCAGGGTGATATTAACTAGCAGTTCATCCCACATAACTCGTTTTTACGCAGCAAACTTGCAGACTACAATATGATATACTCACCTCTGAACGGCAAAAGTGCTAGCGCTTAGCGCGGTTAGCTAATTCTAATGCTAATACTGCTCCAGCCTTAGTGCTGGAGAAACTTCACTGAAACTCGTGTATAACTCTTTACTTCAGTGGAGTGTCTTTACTGCTTCTTAATACCTGACTGGTGGAATTCATACCCAAGGAGCACTAAAGATTTTTGGGAAAATTAAAGGATTTTAAGTGCACTTAATTAGTTTTTTTAGGGGGTGAACACTAGTTTATATGTATGCACAACTGCCAGGATTGCAACCAAGCCAAGCAAAGTGTTGTGCTGTGCTAATTTAGCCCTGATAGAACAGCAGAGCTGAAACGCTGTCTCTCCTCTGCTTCATCTCTGACAGCAGAACTGAACTGGGTTACAGAGCTCCGAGCTGTGCATGAAACTTTCACCTCCTCCGACTTCACTCTCACATTTACCAGATATAACATAGCCTGCTCCCTGACATCTCCGCCTGTTTGTTTCTTTCATTTATTTAATACACTCTTTAAAAATGTATATAACCTAAAAACCTTAACCCTCCCGTTTAAGGAACAGCAGCGATGCTCCCAGGTCAGATCTGACTTGTTTTTAACCATTTCTAACAATACGAATGTAGATAAATATAATATTTTACTCTACTAAGAGCATATTGATTAATATGCATCAATGATATTGTTCGCACCATTAAAGATCAACATTTTAACTTTACAATTTCAATCCTGATTACTGCCTGTATACCTGTAGAATCAAGAAATCACTTAACCCTTTCAAACCCTGCTTACATTACAACGGACATCAAGTATTTTCTAGACACATAATAGATTTAAGAATAGATTAGAATTAAGAGAGCACTTCAGTTTCTGAATCAGTTTCTCTGATTTTGCTATTTATAGGTTTATGTTTGTGTAAAATTAATATTGTTGTTTTACTCTATAAACTACAGACAACATTTCTCCCAAATTACAAATAAATATATTCTCATTAAGAGCATTTATTTACAGAAAATGGCTCAAAAATCAATATTTGGTGGAATAACCCTGGTCTTGGCATCATGTTCTCCTCCACCAGTCTTACACACTGCTTTTGGATAACTTTATGCTGCTTTACTCCTGGTGCAAAAATTCAAGCAGTTCAGTTTGGTGGTTTGATGGTTTGTGATCATCCATCTTCCTCTTGATTATATTCCAGAGGATTTCAATTTGGTGAAATCGAAGAAACTCATCATTTTTAGGTGCTCTCTCATTTTTTTTTTTCCAGAGCTGTATATATTTTAGTATTTTTAGCATTTTCATATTTTTCGATCACTGGAACATATCTCAGGAATTAAAGGGTTAAATAGAAATTCAAGAAGAATAGAAAGACATCAGCTAATCATCAGCAAGTCATTTTTAAAGCTTTGGGACTCATTTCTAAAGTTAGAACTATTATTATTCTGGAAAGGCGTCCTGAAATAACACTGTAGCTTCATTTCTCGGAGGCAACAGACGCTGAAACATTCCCAGAATGCCTTTCAAAACTTTCTTAGTACTGCATCTATATTACCAGACTGGAGTCAATGCACTTCAACAGCTAAACAAGGTCCTGCTAAACTTCTGACCCTACTTTTTCCAAATGCAACGCTCGTCCTCATGCTGCAAGCGTCTCTAGAAGTTGCTGAGAAGTCAAATTAGCTTCATTTCTCCTCACTGTCTGAATGCAAACAAGGCCAAACTCAACGCTCTCACGCAACGCTCTCAAAATGCCTTTCAAAAAACTTCGCTCTGTTGCGTCTCTTCTTTTTTCTCCTGTTCTTTTTCCAAAGGCACGGCCTTGATTTATGAGTTTAATAACATAAGGAAGCAGTAATCCAGAACTAATTCCAAATTAGCCACCTAATAGTACTGCGCCTATATTACCAGACTGAAGCCCAATGCTCGATGTGATGTAATTATTTTTGAAGGTGGCCGAGCACCACTTTTGGTGGGCGGGAGTATGAGGGAGAAGTGTCCCATTATTAGATTTGCTTTAATGATTATAATCCCCTGAGATATGGATATAAAATCAACAGCCCATTTGCACTCGCGTCCAGTTCATAATCATCTCCAGGCTTCTTTAATGGCCAATGAACTGGTGCTGTAATTTCAATAGCGCGCCATAATGGGGGTTTGTAACGTCAACCAGTCTATATCGGCGTTCCAGATGTGTATTTCCTGGACCCAGTGATAAAGTAAATAATTAATAATAATAGTTAATAGAAATTTATTGAAACCTTAGACATCTTCATTCATTCATTCAATTATTTATTCATTCATTAATTTTTTTTTTATCCAATTCTCATTGGTTGCCTTGAGTCTGGAAACTTCCTGGTATCATTCTGCAAAAAGTCATGGCAGAAATACTCAATGGATAGAGCACTTCAGCTACATGAAGCTGGAGAAAGTTTAAACCAATAGAAAATAGCAATATCTTCATGTGGAGAACATGTTTCGCTCATTTCTCACCTTCACTTGCATTGTTCGTTTTTTTTTATGATATCCTTACATGTTTCAGGATAACAAACACATTTTTTTATCAGACAAATATAACATGAATAAATATAAAAGCACAAAACGTTTTTGAAATAATAATTTCAAAAATGCCCTATGTGAAAAAAAATGGCGATCAGGTGTTTGCGATAACTGGCACTGAATCTTTAACATCTTATGGAGGAATTTTGGCCCATTCTTCTTTGCAGAATGATGCAATTCAGCCATTTTTGGGGAACAACAGCATTTTTTATCTTGGAACTCTCTTATGGACACCATTTTCGCACAATCTCTTTTTTAATTTTGAGTCATAAACATGGACCTTAACTGATGCAAGTGAGACTTGAATGGGGCCTCATGGATGAGTTGTCCATGCCCTTTTGGAGTGATTTCAGTAGGCCGGTCACTCCTGGGAAGGTTCACCACTGATTCATGTTTTCTCCATTTGTGAATCATATTACACAAGCGACAAAATTCATCGACAAGCTCCGTAGATGCCAGTGGCATGCGGGCAAGCATTGTCCTTGTCCTGCAATATATCTGTGCAATAGATGCACAGCAGAGTATGCATTCAGAAAAGGTAGGGCTACTGGACGCAGGACCTTGTTGGGTTGTCAAAGTGTGTAAGGTCTACTATTAAACTCTTATTATATTAAGTGTCTAATTTGGAATTAGTTCTGGATTTCTGGTTTCTTATGTTATTAAACTCATAAATCAAGGCCGTGCTTTTTGAAGAAAAGAACAGAAAAGGCATCGAAAGTCATTCTGAGAACGTTTTTTTTTTTTTTTTTTTTTTTTTTCATGTCTGTCCTCATGAAGAAATGAATCCACGGTGTCTTTTCAGGACGTCTGGCCGGCGTAATCACGTTACGACAGCGACAAAACTCATCATTATGTTGCCGATATGGAACAGAAATCAATGTTGGACCTCTGAGTCAACGGAGCACAGAAATTCGTGAGGCTGTGGTGCGTAGGGGGGTGTATGGTGGTGGGCTGGGATTGGGTGGTACAGATCACTGGCTGCACTGAGATAAGTGGAAAGATCAGCATCAGACAATCGCAGTATGTCTAATGGAACTCTGCTTGCTGGATACTAACAAAAACAGGCCAGTCAATTCCAGCGTAATGGATGTGACATTTGGACTCATATTGACTTTCAGTCTCTGAGCACAGGCTGAGCAGCGATGCCACCATTTGCATATCTTATGTAACCTTTCGGAGACGAATGCAGGCGAATCTTCAGAACTCGGATTATTATTTACTGACTTATGCGCAGCAATTTGTCAGTGTTTTCCGTATGTGACATCAAGTCAATTCTGTCTGGGAGGCGTCCTGGATTTGTTCGAAAAAAAGGTAGCGGATAGTGTATGTATATATATATATATATATATATATATATATATATATACAACCCCAATTTTAGTGAAGTTGGAATGTTACTTATAAATAATAAAAAACAACAGAATATGATGATTTTCAAATCCTACAACAAAGGCTCTAAAATATCTCACACTTCTACTACCGGACTGCAATTAAAAAAAAACAAAAAAAAACAGGAGAACCATTGAGTGGTTTTTTAGGCTTTTTTCTTGGTCACATGGCATCATCACGTTCAGTAGCTCCTCCATTTCCACTCGCTGTTGTGTTTACAGTACGTGGATTTCTGTGGAAACGCACTGTGCCCAAAGTGTACAGTAATTACGGTGCGCAGCAGTGGACAAATACAGAAGCTATTTTATTAAAGGCGAGGAGACGAAACTCAGAGATGTGCGTCCGGACGGGACTAAAATTACCGGAGGAGCACGGAGTTCTCAGAGGACGTCTGAGAAAAACACGTACATGATTGTTCTGGACGGGAATACATTTTTTTTTCAGTTATAAGATTATTCAGTGCATGTGAACACGTTAAACGGATTACAGCCAACATCAGATTTTCTGCATTTAATGGATTATTTAGAGCCTATAAATGCATTGGTTTCAAAATCAGTGTAGTGGATCAATGTTGAAAGAACCTATGCTCTTAAACTCTGGTGATAAGAGTCAGGTAATTATTCTCGTATCGTAATGGAATTGCTGAACTTTCATCTTTCTACAAAGACTTGTGAAAAATTCATCCGTAACAACTCTGGAGTGGATGAACGAGTCCGACGCGCGTCTGATCTGTTTAAGAACAAAGTTTCGGCGCTTCTGCTATAAATAAGTCATCAGATCAGACCTCGCGGAGTCAGAAGCACTTTTAGGAATCGGCCGTTATCGTGAGATATGGAACACCTTGAAGAAAGAAGAGGAAAGAGGTGAGAAGAAGAAGAAGGGGAAGATGAAAAAGACTCTCTCTCTTCCGCTCTCTCTTTTCTCTCACTCTTTTTTGGCTCTGAGAGCAGCTGCTTGGATTTGGAGCTCCATCAGCTGTTGGGGAACGCGTTGAGACGCTCTGGCACGCCGGCGCTGGCACGGAAAGGGCTAGGTTGGTTCTCTGTGTTCTGTTTTTTTGTCCTTTTTGAAGCCTTAATTAAACCTGACTGTATCATAAATTGTTTGCTTGATATGAACGGCGAGGGAGAGCTTGATTCATGATTGAGGGGCGTCAGTTTGAGAGCTGCTGAGAGATAAGGAAGGGGTAATTACGGAGAAGCTACCGCTACCCGAGGAAAGTAATGACACAAGTGTCCAAGGATCACTTAAAAGAGGGGGGGGGGGGTGCCTATTGCTCAGCGCCTTTGATGATAATAGCACTCTCGCTAATAATGCGCAATATGGCTGGCGCTGCTAAATCAGCAAAGAGGTCCGTAATGTCTATTTTGTGTCAAAAGGGGAGAAAAACAAGGCGCATTTCCACCACAGCACCAAAGGCCAAGCCAAATACTCTCAGTAGATCATTAGGAAAAAGTTCTACCCAGAGGAAAGTTACCAGGAACAATAAATACAATTGTCTGAGTAATATGAAGGCAACTCTTTGGTACATTTATTGAGCTACATATACAGAAGTTTATGTAGTATCTTGGACCTCTTGAAAAGTAGAGGTTCCTAATGGTGTTCTTAATGGTGTCGAAGGTCTAACTTACTTGAATTAATGCATTAATTGCCATGAACAAGACATGAGTACAAGTTAAGATGAATAATACATCATATACTTTATTTATAGTGCTAATTAATGTTAGGTAACAACTGCATTAGTTGCATTGTTATTTGCTTAGGTACTGCAGTTATGCGTACGATTATTGTTAAGTCATTTATTAAATAAATATTGGTTAGGAATACAACTTACACGTAGAAATTGTAAATTTAAACAATCATTAACCAATAATGCCTTTGTTAAGCATTATTAACATCTGTTTAACATTACTAAGCACTTATACAGCTCTGTTCAGTAAAATAAATATATACCTGAAGTAATGCTTTTGTTTGTACCTGAGATTTCTTTACTGTACTAATATGTAAATAACAAATAAATCACACACATATATATATATATATATATATATATATATATATATATATATATATATATATATATATATATATATATATATATATATATATATATATTAGTTAATGGACATTAGTAAATAAAGCAAGATATAATGGTACCACTTTAAAATAAGACTACCTTTATAACGGGTTTATTAATGGTTACTAATTAGGCTGTAAATGCCTTAAAAATCATTAATAATCAGTTATAACACATACATAGAAAGGGCAACAATATAGATGGCTGTGGGTTCACTATTGGCAAACAACAGGTCATTGGTGCCCTTTCTACGTATGTGTTATAACTGATTATTAATGATTTTAAAGGCATAAACTAATTGTAAACCATTTATAAACCCTTTATAAAGGTAGTCTTATTTTAAAGTGGTAACGATATAATATCCAAAATAGCAATACACCAGGAATTTACCTGAACATACTTCACTTCCAGACCACCACACCCACCACACATCAGTGTACCGGTAGATTTATTCCTAAATTTAGACGCTATTTTAACAGCATGGGCTCAAGGCGTATAAATATACTGTAGACGGGGTGTAAGATAGCTATGAGCATCACGGCGCATCATGTGTCCAGAGAGTACAAAAGGACTCATGATGTCAAACCTACCTACCAAATTTTGTTGTTGCCGGTTGATTCCTTCTGGGTCCTTTTGGTTGGTTCTAGTCTGAACTCAAACTAGCAAACTATGCAAAGTATGCAGTGAAATATTTTGTAGCAAATACAAAAATAAAACATTTGGGAAGGTCAGGCAGGGGACATTTCTTCCTTAAAAAAAAAAAGCAAAAATACCTGAGCTATTCACCAAAGCTGAACAGGGAGTTGTTTAACAAAAAAAAAAAAAAAAAAAACAAGATCTCAAGGACGGTCTGGAAGGTACGCTCAGATTCGTGGAGCGCTCACTCATAGTTCCAAATGAACTTTTATCCCCGTTACTATCTAACCTCAATCATTGCTACTTGCTATTACCATGCCAAGGTCGAGACAAAGTATTTCTCTAAAACTCTGCCAAGCTGCCAGACAGGAATCTTCAAAAACTGGCCTGAAGTCATGAACATGAAAGCAGAGCTTTGTGCTGGGAAAACAGATGCTGAGCACACTCCAAATAAATCCCAGCAAACACAAGAAAGCGAAGACATTTGATCTGAAAACCATCTATTCTTAGGTGGATTAGCTGAAGTACCGTGCAAAAGTCAGAAACCACCTCGCACCTGTTCGATTTCCAAGTTTATTCAGTCAAGTTTTTTTTACAGCTGGTGAAAAACCTTAAAGGTCTTATTCTGCTAAAATCCACTTTTTCTTATTCTTTGTGAAATACAGTACATGCTACATATGAAACTGTTCTTCAACTTCTTTATGTCTGCAGTAGCTAGTAAAAGAAAATCCTCAGATATACGAGTAACCAGTGACTTCATGGCCACGCCCACCTCGGCTCGGGACCGCCCACAGGCGGCGCTGAACCCAGGATATAGCATTAGGAGCTACTAGCTAAGGAGGAGCTAACAGCTCTGTTTAATCTGTTTACAGTTTTTGATTACAGAGCTAGTTATCATTAGCTATCTTGTGTAAGTAACTACAGGTTTAAATTGGATCTCCGGTTGATTCTGCACTTTACCGAGACCTTCTATATACACTAGGGAAGCATGGTTTGATAAGTTTTTCTTGTACTTTGTGAAATACAGTAGGTCTCTCTGAGTTTCGTATGCATGCTGTAAATAAAACTGTTCTTCAACCTCCGTATGTCTGGAGTAGCTAGTAAAAGAAAATCCTCAGAAATACGAGTAACCAGTATCCTTTAAGTTTTAGATCTGTGAAATTGACTGTGGGAGGAAGGCAGCAGGTAGGTGTTCTTATCTGCAGTGCTGTTAGCCAATCAGAGGCGATATATATTTGCATGTATGAATATTCTTGAGCAAAAGACAAATCCTAAGTCTTTCTTTAGAGACCACTCATTAAGTGAACTAAAGAAGGGCTAAATAGAAATACCTGAGCAAAAAACACTCACATGTCATTCATGCATACTAGAGACACAACTACACATTTTAAAACAAATAAAAAAGATAGAATGAGACCTTTAAAGGCACCAGGAGTTCTGCCCCTAAAAATATTCTGTTCTCCGCCCTGATGTTGTGGGTTGCATTCCTTGCAGAGGAGATCCATAATTGGCAATAACGCATCATGCATTCGGAAGGTCAGGTGAATCAGAGGCAAGATCAGAAGACCCTTTATCCTTTTCCTTCGGCTGTGTCAGATGATTTGCTTAACAAATGCACGGCTTCCAAGCAAACCTCTCAGCAGACAAATCCTGCCGCTACCTTTCTTGTTCGAGTTCACTGAACGTCTGGAGCGCCTTTGCGTTTGATGTCCTTGTGGTTGCTGTCGAGCTCTTCCCCACTTCTCCAGTCCCAGCTTGGGTAATGAGGACAGGCTGCAACAACCCAGCGACAGGCACAGTCCATTTAGTCCATTAAATCGCAAGAGAGCTGGAGCTTCCTTCTGCCAAATTGCCACCACCTCCCCTCCAACATTCACCCACCTTCTCATTTGCTTACACAACCTTCCTTTCACTAGTCCTAGTGTTGTGATACACCTGAACGTCTGGACCGAATACAGAACTAGAGTTCAAATTCTTGTACAAAATTGCACATTTGCACATTGCACCAGTAAGAGCAGAGTGTGAAGGTTCAATTAGCAGGGTAAGAGCACAGTTCTGCTCAAAATATTGCAATGCACACAACATTATGGGTGACATACCAGAGTTCAAAAGAGAAAGAGACAAATTGTTGGTGCACGTCTTGCTGGAGCATCTGTGACCAAGACAGCAAGTCTTTGTGATGCATCAAGAGCCACGGTATCCAGGGTAACATCAGCATACCACCAAGAAGCACCAACCACCTCCAACAGGATTAACTGTGGACGCTGTAAGAGGAAGCTGTCTAAAAGGGATGTTCGGGTGCTAACCTGGATTGTATCCAAAAAACATAAAACCACGGCTGATCAAATCACGGCAGAATTCAATGTGCACCTCTCCTGTTTCCAATAAATGATTGTGGTCTAAAACTAAAACCAGGTGTTTCAGTTTCATTGCCCAACCCCTGTAGGTGCCAAATCCACCCAAAGCTACCTCACCATTTGGTTCAAACTGTGGTACTTGGTTCAGACCAACCTGAAAAAGCAAAAAAGTCTGCATCAGGCAATCCTGAGAAGGTCTTAGCAACCTTGCCTGAGCCACAAACATTGGAAAACGTTCTTAAATATGATTTTCTTAAATACGATGATGACCCATATAAGATGCTCATGCCAATCTGTATGGGTAGCCCTAACTTTTTTGGGGGAACAAGAAACAAGAAAGGTTTGTCCATGGGCTTCATGACGTCCCCACATATTGATGTCTCTGTGGATCAGTGATTGGTTAAGGTGGTGTTAACCAACATGCACCCAATCTGGATTGTACACTACATATGATATGTATGATTAAAATGATTAAGCTGTAAACAACTATCTTGGAAATATTCCACCCATGGGATCTAGACCACTAGACCATTTGTAGTTCCAGTTTTGGGGACCCCCTTGCCTTCAATAGTTTTTGTCTATTAACTTTTCAAGAGTTGGGTCATCCACAAATGGAGTCGCAACCCAAAGGCATACAGCATCAATACAGCTTGCTGCATTTTCTTTAACTTTTTGAAGCTTCCTGCATCCACTCGGCAAAACAAATGCATATTCTAGAGGTTTATGAACCATAAAAACTGCAAGAGACATTATAAAAGATCTCCCAGAGAGAGTTCTGAGTCATTTGAGACCACCGAGATGTGAAGAAAGATTCATGTGAGAGATTCCTGCCCACCCCACTGGGTCGGCAACAGCTCTGAAATAACGCTGCTGGAAGACATGGCTCCTGGCCCCAGTTGTTGAGAGACTTCAGTAAGCTGCTGCCAGATACCTCCTGATCTCTTCAGGATCTGGAGGCTTAATGAGGTGCACAGGAGCCCTCTTGAAAGGGCCGCCCTACCGCCATCCACAGTCTCGGTTCTGAAGCCTCGGATGGTAAAGTTTTCTCACAGCAAGCTTTGGACCGGCGAGGCAATCAGTGGTCTCTAACGATGAGCTTTGCGAGAGCGGTGGAGGAGGCAATCGCAGGGTTGTAGCGGCGTCCAACTACGGTTGCCACTTCTTGCGTCGCGTACCTTGCCTTGCACACACTCTCGCGCACAACATCTAAACACTCACTCACAAACACTTACTCGTGCACACACACTTTGCCCACACTTCTCTGGCAAGGAAAACGGCTTCATCAGAATTCTCCCCCATCTCCTGGCCCCGAGAGCCTCTCGGCTGGGCTGGGATTGGACAAGGTTCATTACCCCTCTTTGATGTATTTCTTCTTTCAATTTTACAGCCCTGCACCTTTTCCCTAGTCAGGATCAACTCTGAGCACCGATAAAGACCAACACTTCACACAGCTGTTGTGGGAGAAAAATAAAGGCCGCTCTCCCCGTGGGCTCCAGTTTTCTTTAAACCAAACACAAACGCAGGCGACTCCTTTTTAGCTCGCGTTTAGGAATCCTATTTCACGTGAGCATCAAGCCATTGGTTCGAGCCATTCCCGCTCATGCATGCATGTGATGGACTGGCTCTTTCTGGAAAGGAGCTAAAAAAAATTAACCTACGATGCGGTCATAACATGTAGGAATGAAACTTGGTGGACAGTTGTGCCAGATTTAAGTTAATTTATAGGGCCACTTAACCCTCTGATTTTAACTGACTCTGAACCTTCAGGTCAAATTAAAGAAAAAAAATATAAAAACTGGGAGGGGTAGTTTGTAAGGGGAAGTCAGTGATGTATGGGTTTAGGGGCAGGGCAGGAGATTAGAGCTGATTGGCTGAGCTGCAGCAGCAGCAGCAGTGGTTTGATGATTGGTCTGCATGTTGGGATGTGTCTGTAGGACTTTCATGATAAGAATTTTTGTGGATGATATATCTTCCCAAAAATTATTGAGACACAATATTTATTGTCATTTTAAGACTTGGAAGACATAGACTTCCATTATGTTCCACTGACATAATCACAACAGAATAGCATAAAAAAGCAATTACACACTTTTTAAAGACAACTAAATTTTAATTAATCATTTATTATAATTGATTTAGGAATGATTTACTTATGTATTCATCTACTGCAGTTTACACTGTGTGAATAGAGTCACAGGTATTAAAGCATGACTTTTAGAATTCATACATACGCACTGATGATTTTTTGGGAAAATTAAATTATTTTAAGTGCACCTTATAGTGCGAAAAATATATTATTTATTTTTCTATATGTGTAGGTTAATAAATATACAATTTCCATCCAAATAACACTGCAACCACTTCTTTAACAGTGAGTGCATAATGCTCTCCTTCCCTGTACTTCTCCAGTACATTAACTCGACTCTGTTGTCGATAACCTTGATGCATCTGCGAGGCTGTCAGAACTGCAGGAATGTACACTAGCAACATGTTCCAGAACAAGACATTGATCCTCGATAGTCAAACGTACAATCCGGTGCTCTGACGCCGGTAAGAACAGCACTTCTTCTGCATCCAGGGAAAAGACTTTCATTAAAGTCAATTTAGCCCCAGATATCTGAAGTGAGCAGCAAGTTTTAGCATTTGTTCACTTATTCCCCACAATGATACACATGAATGACTTGGTAGACGTCTTTAAAATCAAGGTCATAATTAGACAAATAAACTATGCAAACTATGGACAGCATCCTGTGGGCAGCATCCTGAAAACAATATCCTATAGGCAGCATCCTATAGGTAACATCTTATAGGCAGCATCCTATGGGCATCATCCTGTAGACAGCATCCTGTAGGCAGCATCCTGAAAACAATATCCTATAGGCAGCATCCTATAGGTAACATCTTATAGGCAGCATCCTATGGGCATCATCCTGTAGACAGCATCCTGTAGGCAGCATCCTGAAAACAATATCCTATAGGCAGCATCATATAGGTAACATCTTATAGGCAGCATCCTATGGGCATCATCCTGTAGACAGCATCCTGTAGGCAGCATCCTGAAAACAATATCCTATAGGCAGCATCATATAGGTAACATCTTATAGGCAGCATCCTATGGGCATCATCCTGTAGACAGCATCCTGTAGGCAGCATCCTGAAAACAATATCCTATAGGCAGCATCATATAGGTAACATCTTATAGGCAGCATCCTATGGGCATCATCCTGTAGACAGCATCCTTAAAACAATATCCTATAGGCAGCATCCTATAGGTAATATCTTATAGGCAGCATCCTATGGGCATCATCCTTTAGGGTAGCATCCAGTAAGGATCATCCTGTGAGCAGATTCTATAGGCATCATCCTATAGACAGCATCCTATGGGCATCATCCTATAGGCACCATCCTGAAAACAGCATCCTATAGGCATCATCCTAAAGGCAGCATCCTATGGGCATCATCCTTTAGGGTAGCATCCAGTAAGGATCATCCTGTGAGCAGATTCTATAGGCATCATCCTATAGACAGCATCCTATGGGCATCATCCTATAGGCACCATCCTGAAAACAGCATCCTATAGGCATCATCCTAAAGGCAGCATCCTATGGGCATCATCCTATAGACAGCATCCTATAGACATCATCCTATGGGCATCATCCTATAGGCACCATCCTGAAAACAGCATCCTATAGGCATCATCCTAAAGGCAGCATCCTATGGGCATCATCCTATAGACAGCATCCTATAGACATCATCCTATGGGCATCATCGTATAGACAGCATCCTGTGAGCAGCATCCTATAGGTAACATCCTGTAGGCAGCATCCTGGGGGCAGCATATCATAGGTGGCATCCTATAGACAGCATCCTATGGGCATCATCCTATAGACAGCATCCTATAGACATCATCCTATGGGCATCATCATATAGACAGCATCCTGTGAGCAGCATCCTATAGGTAACATCCTGTAGGCAGCATCCTGGGGGCAGCATATCATAGGTGGCATCCTATAGACAGCATCCTGTAGGCAGCATACTGTCGGCCTTATCCTGTTAGCAGCCCTTGTGTGCGATATAAAGTAAATTTTTCACCCAATTTAGTGTCTATTATTTTTATTAATAGTGAATAGTGAAATCCCTGCTCTCGGCTCTGATCTGGGAGCAGAACGTCGGTGAGGTATCCACGGTGGTTCTCCTAACGACGCTGAGATGTTTGGGTTAAGGACGGAGGAGAATTATTATGGTACTGGGTTTGGAAGGTTGCCTTTTAATTTCACAGGTCCTGCCTCCACCTTCTCCCCTTCGCACGAGGGAGGACGAGATGTGGCCTGATGAGGTCACATCCTCTGCTGTTGCCCCAGCAACGTCTAATTGCTTTGCCCTGTAAAAATGGCACTGTTTTTGTTTCTCTCTCTCTCTCTCTCTCTCTCTCTCTCTCTGTATCACTCGCTCACCTCCTCTCTTGTTCCTGGCTCCGGAACATTCAATTTCGGTACAGGCGCTGTACGCTAATCCTTCTGCCAGGTCCATAATCATGCAGTATTATCTGCAGAGAGGCTGCAGAACCAACAAGATCTCAGAAAATCTCATAAAATATGTTCATACAAGAATCAAGCCTTATAATATAACCACCGCCTTCTTTTTACACCCATTATTCATTTATTTTTTCAGCTCTATTGAGCATACAGAAGCACTTTATATATATTTATATCTATATATCTATAATTACAGACTATCCTGTATTTGTTTCTCTCCATACATCAACTTTATTGACAAATTCAGTGACTAAATGTCAGGAAATGACATGACCCAGGCAGGGAGACGAGGAGACGGACGCAAGTGCAGGTAGGGTGAGAAATGAATAATTTAATAAATAAATATAAATAGACCAGGAAACGAGAAACAAGTAAACACTTAAACATAAAACAGGGAGATATATACAAGGATCAAGGGAGTGAACTAAATAAATTAAACTAGATAAACAAATAACCAAAAACCAAAACAAACGAGAGAAACCAGAGAACATAAACTAAACCAACAAGAGATAATAAATAGCAAAATAAACTGGGAGTAAATAAACAAAGAAACAAACGAGGGACTGAATAAATACAATACTAAACAAGGCAGGGATATATACAAGGAAAACTAACAAGAGGCTAAACTAGACAGGGAAAAACTAAACTAGACAAGAATGGCGCTCTCTCCCCACATCACTCCTAGGGTGATGTCCGCAGCACAGGGCATCTGTGAGCTGATGTATCAGAACCAATTGGCCGTGTAAATTGGGAATAAAAAATTTGAAATAAAATTTTATTAAAAAAAATTTCTTCAGACCAGGCTGGAGAACATTGTAACGGACGTTTAATGCAGTGTAATTTATGGTAAAGAACCGATTTTCCACGTTAACGCTCCTCCCCGACAGTGGGTTGTGAATGGTGGGTCACTTGCGTCATTTTCTTTCACAGTGAAATGCTCCTGCTCTCCTCAGACAAAGCTCAGCCTTGGCGAGGAGGTGGTTGTGCTTCAGCTAAGAGTGTGTGGGACCGAGTGACCCTCAGAGATCAAACCCATCACAATCATTCAGCAGCTCGACACCTAATACCTGTGTCCTTCATTCACCACTGTATCAGAGATGCAGAGCTTCAGTTTACTCAGCGTTTGATTGGAGTATCTCCAGTCCTGCGCTGTGAATCACTGTAAACCTAAATATGAAGGTTTTATTTGAAGCGTTCTCACCATATAGTTCTCAAACAAGGGGAAGAAATCCACTAAAAGCTGTTTTTATTTGATTATTTCTTTAATAAAGTACAGCTAACTGTTTAGACTAGAGGTTCTCAACTGGTCTCAGCCCGGGACGCACATATTCGCACGATTATTAGGTCGCGGCACACTTTTATCCGATACAAACAAAAAAAAAAAAAACGTTTTTTTTCAAATATAGCCTTCAATAACGAATTCAAACAAACATTAAATGCATGCAATGTGAATTTAAAAAAGATATTTCTTTAAGAAACTAAGGAGGCATGTGAAAACTACATATATGTATAAAATTACAAGTCATTTCTAAAGCTTTGGAACTCCAGAGAACCACAGTGAGAGCTATTATTCACTAATGGAGAAAACACAAATGGAACACTGGTGAACCTTCCCAGGAGTGACCGGCCAACCGACTGAAATTACTCCAAAAGGGCATGAACAACTCATCCAGGAGATCCCAAAAGAACCCAGAACAACTCCATTTAAAGAACTGCAGGATCTCACTCGCCTCAGTTAAGATTAGTGTTAATGATTCAATATTAAGAATAAGAGACTGGGTGAAAATGGTCTCCATGGGAGAATTCCTAGATAAAAAAAAACACTTTAAAAAGTTAAACATGGTGGTGGTAGTGTTGTGATGGTCTGGGGCTGCTGGATATCTTGCTGTAATCCTGAAACCAGGATTTCTGCTGTTTACCAGAAAATCCTGAAGGACAAAATCCGGCCATCAGTTCCTTAGTGACCTCAAGCTCAGGTGTACTTGGGTTCTTCAGCAGGACAATGACACAAAGCACACCAGCAAGTCCACACCAAAAAATAAATGAAGGTTTTGGAGTGGTCTAATCTGAAAAAGTCTGATTGAGATGCTGTGGATGATCTTAAACAGGACTTTTATGCTGGAAAATCCTCCAATACGTCTGAATTAATATAATTCTGTAAAGAAGAGTGGAACAAAATTCCTCCGCAGAGATGTGAAAGACTCATATGCCAATTGAGTTATATAAGTTATTAGGTTTAAGGAGAAAGTACTTTTTCATATGGGGTCAGGTTGGTTTGGACAGTTTTTTTTTACCTTATTAAAATAAATTATCATTTAAAAACTACTAAAGGTTATCTTTGTCTGATATTATTCAATTTTGTTTGATAATCTGAAAAATGATAAAAGTATGATAAAAAAGCAAAAAAAAGAACTATTCATAAGGCCTTTATACAGTAAGATACAGTAAGTGCATTCAATGTATAATAAATATTTAATAGAAATTCACATTATAAAATCAGGCTGTATGTTAGAGGTCTTGCCATGGCGCCCGATATTAAAACAATACCATGAGATTCAATCTAAAAACACTCTCAACATTTCTAAACATAGCATAAAAAATCTGGTTGATTGTCCGCATTAACATTGGAGATGAAGGGATTACACGTTCAATAGCTAGAATAATCATCAGCATCTGTTCCAACTTATGTTGTTTGGCATATGGCAGTTTTTTTTCCCATAGTACCTTTCTGTTTTTTATTCCATCTACACATCAGATTTCTCTCTCTGCTGAACACAAAATTAAACAGCACTCTAAACTCTATTATTGACTATGTATTATTCACTGACCCTTTTTGGTGAGGTGCTAGACTAGTACTGTCTGTGTGTTTATTATTATATTAAAGGTGAGGTGCTAGACTAGTACTGTCTGTGTGTTTATTATTATATTAAAGGCGAGGTGCTAGACTAGTACTGTCTGTGTGTTTATTATTATATTAAAGGTGAGGTGCTAGACTAGTACTGTCTGTATGTATCATGTAATGAATGTTATCTATCCTGAGTTTTTAGTAGGTTTATGTGTTTATTATATTAAAGGTGAGGTGCTAGATTATTACTGTCTGTGTTTATTATTATATTAAAGGTGAGGTGCTAGACTAGTACTGTCTGTGTGTTTATTATTATATTAAAGGTGAGGTGCTAGATTATTACTGTCTGTGTATTTATTATTATATTAAAGGTGAGGTGCTAGATTATTACTGTCTGTGTGTTTATTATTATATTAAAGGTGAGGTGCTAGACTAGTACTGTCTGTGTGTTTATTATATTACTGAGTTTTGAGTAGTTTCTAAACGTCTGGTCCTTGAATCTCCCCTGTAGAAGAATAAGGTTCTGCAGTTGCAGATAAACTATAGGACCATTGTATTGGAGCAGCTGTTGTTTAATTAGACCAGTTTAAGAAGATTTACCCGACTGAACTGAAAGGTATAATAATGCATAATGCTGCATGACTACGTCCTTTTGTTTGACTGGTGAGACGGAGGGCATGTCCCACACCTAAGTGGAGCTTAAAATTCCATTTGGCTACAGAGTGAACCCTGTTAGTGGCCTTTACTGCAGCCTCGGTCCTTCACTGCCAAGGGGAAGGGTGTCACGTATGCCAGGCCCAGAGGAATGCATGGGAACAGGCTTTGGGAGGTAGAGACCAGCCTCCCCCGCCAATACTTCATCTAGGAAAACAGCCGAGCCGGCAGCTGCGCTGGCACTTTGGAACGGAGCAATGAGTTCGCAACACTGAAAACACTTTTACAAATGACCAAAGCAAGGTTATAAAAAGTTTAAAATGGTTTAATATAGTTTAATTTGATTTAATTTTAACTTTTCCCCTCCTATTTATTTAGTTTTAATTTGTTTTTAGAGCAGGTTTCCTAGTTTTTATTCATTCTTTTTAGTTTTCATTAGTTTAATTATTAGTTTTAGTTTTTTTTTTCATACTTTGGGTTATTCGTGAGGTGCAAACCCAAAAATCAGTGTTTTAGAAAATCAGAATATTACATAAGACCAATTTGTACTTTTAGCAGTGTTCGCAGTGTGCCAAGTCTTAGAGCACTTCATGCTTCCTTCTGCTTTTATGCAACTTTTATGGAGATGCAGATTTCATTTTTCAGCAGGACTTGGCACACTGCCCACACTGCCAAAAGTACCAATTGGTATTGGTTTTGGTATCTAATTTTCTGAATTTACTTTTTTTTTGGGTTTTCATTGGCTGTTAGCCATAATCAATAATCAACAATAAAAAGAAATCAACACTTAAAGTGATAAAATGGGAACACAGATTAGGTGCTTATTAATGTATTATTATTGGCTTAATAAAGCCTTAATTAGGCATTTGTAAATGATTTATTTACTACTTATTTGGCTTTATTCTGAGTTATTAAGTGTTATTGATGCTTAATTAGGGGTTGGTGATTGGTTAAATATTTATTCAGTTCTTTTTAGTGTCTAATTAGTGATGAACAGAAGCTCACTTTAGAATATGGTGCACATCTTGGTGTATTAGTGACTTATTAACCCCTTATTAACTCTTAATAAACTCCATTACAGCCATAACCTTACCAAACTCACATAGATCAGACTGCTGACAATTATAATAACACTAATAACATGTAGAATTAGCTAATAGCTAATGCTTAATAATCTGATTAACAGGGTGCTAACATAACTGTTTATTGTGCACGATAAGAACTACTACAGCCATTATTAATCATTTACACATAAGAGACTGCTAATTAAGCACCAATAAAACTTAATTACACAGAATAAAGCCTGATAATAAGTAGTGAATAAATCATTTACAAATGTCTAATTAAGGCTTTATTAAGCAAATAATAAGACATTAATACGCCCCTAATTTGTGTTCCTTAAAATAAATGTTACCCATGTCTGAGTCAGTGACACACCAGCATGTCTGGGAACAAGTAGCCCAAACAACATCTATTCACCCAAACTAAGGAGTGTAAAGGAATCTGATGACCTCACCCTCCCTCCTTAGATAACACACTGCTACCCGAGTCCTGTTCCAGCATGCATCTGAAGCCTCCACTCAGTTTGGGTGGGGGATAGTCTGGAGCAGCAGTGGTTTTCAAACATTTTACAGCATGAACCACCCACAATTAAACTTAAAATTACTTTTAGTACCAACTAAAAGTCATCCACAGGAACACTATGCAAGCAAACAGAGCAAAAGAGTGAACGACACTCAACATTTGTTCACTTTTACACCTCTATATGTACAGAGGTTGGAGAATGAAACTGAAACAGCTGGTTTTAGAGCACAGTAATTGATTGTGGTGACGGACAGTTCTGGTGGAAACAGGAGAGTTGAGGTGCACATTGAATTCTGCGTGATTTGATCAGCCGTGGTTTTATGTTTTTTGGATACAATCCGGGTTAGCACCCGAACATCCCCTTCAGACAGCTTCCTCTTACAGCGTCCACAGTTAATCCTGTTGGATGTGGTTCTTCCTTCTTGGTGGTATGCTGACATTACCCTGGATACCGTGGCTCTTGATGCATCACAAAGACTTGCTGTCTTGGTCACAGATGCTCCAGCAAGACGTGCACCAACAATGTGTCCTCTTTTGCATTGCAATATTTAGAGCAGAACTGTGCTCTTACCCTGATAATTGAACCTTGTGTAATTGTGCATTGCTTGTGTAATCTTTTGTTTTTGATTAATTAAAAACCTTTACACCTTGAGATCTTCACATACTAGTGGTGCTACATGAGAACCACTTGTGTGGAGGATACATCGCTCATCTGCTGGTTGCAACAAGCTCCACAGTCAACCTGGCTGAGAGATTTATGGCTTTCCAGATGTTTGTAAAAGTGCAGGAATGTGTTTCAATTTCAGCGTTCTCCAATCAGAGCCAGCTAATGTAATAGCCTCCCCTCCTCTGGACGCACAATAGGATCCCCCCACCACGAACCTGCCAATTCCTACCTCCCCACCCCCCCCACACACACACACACCTCCACCTCCAGGCGAGATCAGCAGAAACCGGTTCAGCAGACCGCAGGTGTCTGCTCAGCCAGACTTATCAGTTTCAGCTGCTGCATGGCCAAGTGGAGCTGGATGAAATCAGGGGCCACAGCAGTGGAGCCCATAAACATTTTAGGAGGATGATTACTGACTGATCACAATGAAATCAGTCTCCACTAAACCCAATCCACCACACTGTAAAGCCTGGGTATGTTAAATTGATTTAAATAATTTAAATAAAGTAAAATAATTAGTTATTTAAACTTAAAACTTTCTTAAAAATCATTATTACAATATATCAATGCCTATTTTACTTAATGTTATATTGGTAATATCAGTCGCTTCTCAACACTTAAGAGTCTATCTATCAATCAATCAATCAATCAATCAATCAACCTTTATTTTCATGCAGTAAATACATTGATGGTGACCCTCATTTTCAATGTAGCCAAGCTTACATAGAGTTAAAGGGATTGAAACAATGCAAGATTTAATTATGAGAAAATAAAATAAATAAAAATAAAAGGATTTGCAAACAGGCTAAAATGTTGAGCAATAAAACAAAGAGATAAATACGTAGAATAATAATCTATAGACACAGTAAAAAAAATGATAATAAAAATAAAGGACTAAAATACCACAATTATAAAAATGTAAAAATGTAAATGATAAATAAATAATAATAATAATAATAATAATAATAATAATAATAATAATAATAATAATAATAATAATAATAATAATATGGTCAGGCAGTAAAATAAATTAAATTGATTTGTGTTTAGTCTAATTTAATCTAAAATAACTTATATTATACAGTATATAGCTACCGTATATAAGAGATCACTTCAGTTTCTGAATCAGTTTCTCTGATTTTGCTATTTATAGGTTAATATTTGAGTAAAATGAACATTGTTGTTTTATTCTATAAACTACAGACAACATTTCTCCCAAATTCCAAATAAAAATATTCTCATTTAGAGCATTTTTTTTTTTTTACAGAAAATGAGAAATGCAAAGAAAAAAAAGTTCATATTCATAAAGTTTTAAGAGTTCAGAAATCAATATTTGGTGGTTTAACCCTCCACCAGTCTTACACACTGCTTTTGGATGACTTTATGCCACTCTGTAGTGGCTAATGATAATATTGCTGGAGAGCTAAACTAAAACTCCTGTATAACTCTGATGGTCGAAAGAGCTAACTAGTGCTTAGTGTGGTTAGCGGCTAATGCTTATGCTGCTCCAGCAGTGCTAGCTTGGGTTATCAGCAGCCTACATGCCGATAATACTTACCTCTGGACAGCCAAATTGCTAGCACTTAGCATGGTTAGCAGCTAATGCTAATACTGCTGTAGAACTAAACTGAAACTCCTGTATAACTCTGTACTGCTCCTTAATACCTGACTGGTAGAATTCATACATAAGAAGCACAGGATTATAAGGTGCACTGATGATTTTAGCGAAAATTAAAGGATTTAAAGTTCGTCTTATAGTGTGAAAAATACAGTAGTTAAGTAATGTTTGGAAAATTCACTTTTATTTGTTGTAAATATGCGCTGAAATTAGTTGAATTTACTAAAAGTTTATAGAAATGCAACAAAATTGTAATTAGATTAGAGTTTAATTACATACACAATCCAGGCTAACGTTGCAGTTTTAAATCAGTAGGCAGCAAGCAGTGTTTCACATCTATAATATGAGTGTGAGCGCTTCGTGTCAACACTTCTGTCTGCAAACAAATGCTAAAATGCTAAAGCTTTATGTCGAGCTGGCCTCATTTCCTGCCGTAAACTACAGATGGTGATTTGGCTGCACACTCTGGACCTCGTGTATACTCTCCATTTTCCGCTCAGCCTTCAAATCGCACTCATTCAGAAGGTCCAGAAGGTCCATCTTCTTCGCTTTTGCCAAAAATGGGAATCTTGGAAGGAACATAAATTGTGTACTGTTAGCGTTTTTATGCGTAGCACTGAGGCACTCAGCCAAAACAGGCTAGGACACATTTACTGTTTAATGAACTCAATCAAAATGCATGCCCAGGGTATTTAAACATGCAAATGAAATCTGCTTTGTCTTACAGGGATGGTGAAAGGGTGAAGATCCAATTTAAAGTATTATCCTCTTCTCTTAATGGTAGATGATCAACCCTAGCTGGTTGAGCTGGTTAGTTCGTTGGTTGACCGGGTAGCTCTTGACCAGTTTAGGGTGTGTTTTAAGAGGTTTTGATTGGTGGTTTAGCTGGAATATCTATCTAACTTATTATCAATGCTTTTGTGTTTTTAAGGCATTTGGCACGTGGTCAAAAAACGTATATTTTTATATTATAATAAATTACTTTGGGCCAAGTGTAGTTTAAACAGCAAAACAACGGTATAAAACACATTATAGCCACCATCTTTATCCATAAAAATTCAGTTCAGTTAAATAAACCAAAAACAAGAAGAGTAAAGACATGTATATTTAATCAAATATTGTCAAATTTTAAGGATAGTTACAGGTTTTGGTGTGTTTCTATTATTTCAAAGTAAAATCTATGTCAGTAGCTTTATTAGTTCTAGTTCTAGTGTTAAAGACTGTGAACAGCTGGTGTGCATTGATACTGCTGAACATGTTCCAGTCTGGTTTTATTCTACTGTCAGATTATTAACATACAGAATACATAATACAAAATACTCAGTTAGTTATATACTGTCACACTCATTAAAAGATGAAGAGACTTTAGCTTGAACAACAGTGTTTTTAACACAATACAGAAATATCGGGGTCTTGAGGAGTTTTATTTAACGTTTTCATTTAACGTATATCCATCACCTTCCACAGAAAAGGAGCTGGTAAATTAGCTAATTAGCTAGTTAGCTAGCTGATTTAGCTAGAAAGCTAATTAATACATATTTAGAGCTTCTCATTATCTCAGTGTTTTATTATATACACAAGAAAATTACTAAACGGTTCAATTTTACACTAGCTAGCTATATTATATATAGATAAGTCTGAGCTCGGTACTCAGTGTTATTGCTGGATTCCCATGGAGCTGTGTCTGTAGTTGACGGCTAAATTTAACATATTCAATCAAACGTCTCTAGGTATCATAATGATAAGAGTCTATCATAAATATAATAAAAGCGACCAGCTAACAGCTGCTTTGCTTCTGAAGTAGTTTTTGTTTTTTACCAGAGCTTGAACTCTTCATCTCGAAATGAAGGAAAACAGAAATGAAGAACTCCTGCCTGCAGCTAGCATAATGCTAACAATCAAAAAGCTCATCATCTGACAGTCTGTGGTTTACAAGTATCTGATGGTCTTTATGACTTTACCCCTTTATCTCGTCCTTTTTCCCCATTCAAAGCTCTTAACTGTGATCTGCCTGATCCAGCTCGTAAATCCCTAAAAACAGAGCGCTGATAAGTACGTAATTACCGCTACTCCACCAGAAGCCAGCTGTTAAAAAAATCACATTGGAGCCCATATAAAGAAAAAAAAAAGGACATAATAACCCCTCTCAGCTCTGTGTGTGAAGGAAGTGGAGAGCGAGGAGCTCCTCGGAGGCCTGGCCGAGGTTGAGAGTGGTAGAAAGGCAGACAGACAGCGGGTGACATTAAATTTATGATGTACTGAAGCTCCAGGCACACGGGTCCCTGACAGGTGAGCTGAAGTTATGGATGAGCCACACATGGTGATAGCGCTCGATGTGTGCGGCAATTGGATTTTTTAAGATGATAGTGAATTATTTATAGCGTGGGGAATGGAGGAAGAGAGGCGGCTGACAATCGCCCGCCCCGAGTCGGACTCACCCTTAACCCTAAACACTGCCTGAACACGAGTTCATCTGGGACATCAGTCCACATGTCTTAAAAAGCATCTCTTCACCTCTCTGGAAAAGCTCCGGCGTGTAGTCCAGAATCTGAAGCAGCTTCGGGCACTAGTTGTAGACATTTATTTCATGTTTCGGTGAGAGTTAAAGCTAATGCTAACGTTAGCTTCAAAGTCTTTATGCATGGTATGGCTGCTGCACTTGCGCAGATCTCCACTTCAAAGTGTGCTTTTCCCAATATAAGTTAGCTTTTAAATCTTTATAGGAACATATGTTCACTCTAAGGAAATCTTTCCAACAATGCTTGCCAGTTATATCCACTTATGGTCCCATAAAGACTCCCATCTCTATGAATGGGGAATTATCAACAGTTTAATTAATGTGTTTAGCTCGATTATGCACAAAAAAGCACAATTTTCTTGCACAGATCTCCACTTTAAGGGGGTTTTCCCCACTAGCATGCTCACCCTTCTATACTTTTTAGCATAGCCAGCAAGCTGATTGGATATTTTGGAAAAGGGTGGGACTCCATCTGTAAACAGACCCTATTACTATAACTATACTAAATCTTATTTATATGTCAGTCAGTTGCATATAAAATAAATCGCTAGTAGTTCATCTCAATAGCTAGTTTGTTTTGGTATTTGTTCCCCTTATTTACAGAATGTAGATAAAACTGGAGATAAAACTAAACTAGCTTATTTTAAAATTGTATTTTTGCTTTTACAGCTCTATTCCAAACATTTAACCATTCAAACACCTTTCTTGATTTCTAGGAAAAATTCTTAATAATAATAGTTACCAAAACTTTTATTGTGTAATTTATGTTACATCAGGATTTTAACCATTAAAAAAATATAAGATATATAATTATAAAAAAAGTATAATTTTGTATATATTTTTTTCATATTTAGAAATGGGTCTGGGCTCTTATGAGTTGAAGGTAAACCAGTCACTTACTTATGTAACCATGATTTTTCCAGTTTTTCCCAGTTTGAGCAGTATCTTGTCATTTTCTTTATATTATGCTATTATTTTACATTTTGATTGCTGGTTAATTTAGCTAAACTACATGCTTTTCCTGGTTTATGTTGGTCTTGATCTTGTTCTAGTGTTGGATGACCAACAAAGCAGCTTTTAAAGTCTAACCTATGCTGGTTAACGCTGCTTTAACATGGTAAAGATAATTTTCTACCCATCCACTCGCACTTTAAGCCATAACTCATTTTGAAAAACGCCTTTTTTACATCTTTTCCACTTTGTAGGAGTGAAGCTATTTTCCAGTGATTAAATAAAGTAGGAATATACATTTTCCAAATTAGCTTCATCACAACTGGTGAATTCTAAGTGAGGAAGCTGCCACTGAGATTTAATTAAATACCTGCATATATCTACATAAAAAAGCAACGTTTTCCAGAACCCACATCGTCTGAGTTTCGTATGGTATTGAATCTGCATACAAAATAGTCTGAGGACCTTTTTGATCTTTTGTACGGCTTACAGGCTTCTGAACATCGTCCATCGTCTTCAGAGCGAAGGTTTAAAATACGATTTTTACGATTAAGGTTCGGGTACGGTCAGTGTAACGTTTATTCATTTAATTTTCTGACTGTTTGAAGCTAAATGCAATTACTTTTTGTAATTAGTAAATAAATACTGAAGTGATCTATCAGATTATGAAGGAACACATGAGGAATCATATAGTTATTTAAAAGTGTTAAACAAACCAAAATACTCTGTAAAGAAGCATTTAGGTAGGAATTCTTGCTCTTCCTTTCCTGGGGCAGTCCTGATGAGTGCCAGTTTCATCACAATGTTTTCTATGGACTTTTCTTTATTGTGTAAAGTATTTTTATTTAGTTGAGTAGTTGTTGCTTCAAATATTCACTAAAATTAAGAGGCAAGAAATTCAAGTAATTAACTCTTGATGAGTTCAGCACAGCTGTTAACTGAAAAAAGCCTGAATTCCAGGTGACTCTACCTCATAAAACTGACTGAGAAAATCCAGCAGAGATGTTCAAAACTGATCATCTAAACAAGGGGAGCTGGTTTGAAGAATTTAAAATCTAAAAATTTATAGTTCGGATGATTTTAGTGTTAATTTTCAATGCATAAAATGTAAAATAATAACAAAAACATTTTTTTTTATTAGTACTGTAATTTAGTCCTATACCAATGTAGGAATTTACTTCTCTGAATTTTAAAGGCTGCTTTAGTATCTGCTTCCTCTTCTTTCTACAGGCTGATTTTATTCTCTTTTCCAGAACACCTACGCTCGCTTCACCGCTCAATTTTTTTTTTCGGCGTTCGGGAACGACACGCTTTCGCACGGCTTGGGCTGGTTAGCCTGAACCGGTTTCACACATCAGCACCTGGCTATGACAAAATCCAATAAAACAAATAAATAAAAAACACCACCATCTGCTTTTTATTCAGCAGCCCTCGCAAACCAGAGGAAACGTAGAGCACGCTTCTGGTGCAATAGCACTAATTACATAAGGCTCCATTAAATACACACTACTCAAGAAAAGGCCCAACACAGATGTTCAAGTGAATCTGGCAGACGGCAGCAGGGATCCGCGCCAGCGTCTTCGGCGGGTGGCAGCGACCGCGGCGGCGGCGGCGGCTAACGCTTCCCCGGAGCCTTATGCATGTATTCATAGTTACCGGGCCTTTGTGTACACAGGGCTGACTTGTTTGACTGTACGCACACATGGCCGTGATCGAAAGCATGCAAGAACGTGTATACACTATCTCACCATAGTACAAACACACACACACCTACACACACACACACAGCACAAGAACAACCACTATCAGTCTGAGCAACTCATTACCTAAGATACACAGCAGATACACAGCTACAATAATAATGCAGTGTGCTCCAGTGTTGCAGCCAAGGTTATTATCACTAACAAATAGAACTAATGAAATAACGAAAACGTAAAGTGAAAAAAATATATATTTTTGTTAACTGACAAAAAGTAAAAATGTCAATTAAAAGAAAAATATGATGTACTGAAATTATAGATGAAATACTATTAGTTATAATTTTCACTTTTTTTTAAACTGAAAAAAAAATAGATGTAGTAAAATTTACTAACAAAAGTTTCGCAACTTTCTGCATTTGATTTTTTTAAGTAAATTTAATTTCAGATAAATTTAAGTAACTTCAACTCGGTTTTAAGACTTAAATGTTACACAGAGTAAATAAGTGAACTGAACTTCAGTCAATCCTTTCTTTTAGTAAACTTTACTTCATTTCTGCATACAATATTACCTAATTACAATTACTTACTTTATACAATATTACTGAAATCATTTATGATACATAATTATATTATAATTCCTGATTTTTTTTTTTTGTTAATACACACATATTACACTGTATCAACACATGGATGGCATGTAATACATTCTTTTTAGTATACTAAAGTATAGTATTGTATAGTATAGTATAGTGTAGTATAGTAATAGTATAATGTAGTATAGTATAGTATAGTAATAGTATAATGTAGTATAGTGTAGTATAGTATAGTATAGTAATAGTATAATGTAGTATAGTGTAGTGTATTACAGTGTGGTGTAGTATAGTATAGTGATAGTATAATGTTGTATAGTAAAGTAATAGTATATTGTAGTATAGTATAGTAAAGTGTAGTATAGTATAGTAATAGTATAATGTTGTATAGTATAGTGTAGTATAGTAAAGTGTAGTATAGTAATAGTATAGTGTAGTATAGTAATAATATAATGTAGTATAGTAATAATATAATGTAGTATAGTGTAGTATAGTAATAGTATAGTGTAGTATAGTAAAGTGTAGTATAGTAATAGTATAGTGTAGTATAGTAATAATATAATGTAGTATAGTGTAGTATAATATAGTATAGTGTAGTATAGTAATAATATAATGTAGTATAGTAATAATATAATGTAGTATAGTGTAGTATAATATAGTATAGTGTAGTGTATTATAGTATAGTGTAGTATAGTAAAGTGTAGTATAGTATAGTAATAGTATAATGTAGTATAGTGTAGTATAGTAATAGTATAATGTTGTATAGTATAGTGTAGTATAGTATAGTATAGTAATAGTATAGTGTAGTATAGTGTAGTATAGTAATAGTATAATGTTGTATAGTATAGTGTAGTATAGTATATTATAGTATAGTATAGTATAGTAGAGTATACTAAAAAGAATGTATTACATGCCATTCATGTGTTAAGAAAGTGAGACTGAAAAACAATTTTTTTGAGATTATGTAAATATTTGAATGGGTGTTTTAACTAAATTATTTAACTTTCAGTAATATTGCTGCTAGATAAATACTGATTTGTAAGATATTATAAGGACAGGTATTATTTAGCCAGTTTTCTAATATAATACTGTAGATAAAATTACGAATTACTGCCTACCTCAACACTTTTGCAGCACAATTTCTCTAACAGTTAATTACAGTTTTATTATAAGCAATGCTCCTTATCCTGATCCTGGAGCACCACTGCTCTGCACATTTTAGCGCGTCCAGTGTTTCCACTACACCTGATCTAACTAATGAACTCATTACTGAACCCTTCCTGGGGTGGCCTGGGTTTGTTAGAGCGGAGGAAGCTCCAGCATGCTGAGCACTGATCTAATTAACAGGCGATGAGCAGCAGTAAAAATGTTTATAGTCTATTAAAGTATACGCACCGTGTCAACACAAATGAACGTACTCAGCTTGATAACGTCCATCTGCCTGATCTGCCTGATCTGCCTGACCTGTACCGTCGCTGCGGACTGGACGGCACCGCCATCTTCAAAGCCATTGTGTCGGAAACATAAATATGCCCCCCTGCCTGAATTTAAACCAGTTAGAAGAAAATTGATCACATGAAAACAAATTAAAGTCAGTCCAGTGGGTGAAGGGTGGGCTGTTGAATTGTTCATTTTCTGTTTTAGGTCGTTTTTACACCTGTATTTGGTTTCTCCGGTCCAGATCAGTTGATGAGTTCATTCACTTGGAGCATTTTCCCATTGGTTTGGTTTGTTTTCACACAGGCACAAACCTAAACGCACCAAAATACATACCAATAAACCACGTAAGCACGTTGACTCCTCTGATTGTGTTCTAGAGCAGGGAGTATATACAACTCTGGAAAAAAAAAATTAAGACACCACTAAAAATTACGAGTTTCTTTGATTTTACCAGATTAAAAAACCTCTGGAATATAATCAAGAGGAAGATGGATGATCACAAACCATCAAACCACCAAACTGAACTGCTTGAATTTTTGCACCAGGAGAAAAGCAGCATAAAGTTATCCAAAAGCAGTGTGTAAGACTGGTGGAGGAGAACATGATGCCAAGATGTATAAAAAAAAAGATTAAAAACCAGGGTTATTCCAACAAATATTGACAATTTCTGAACCCTTAAAACAATATATTTTATTTTACAGTGTTTTCAATGAGCTGTGTGGCACAGTAAAGGGAGTTTTTGCGAATGCAAACAGTGAATGCTGCACATGCGGCATTCAGTGTGTTAACAGCTTAGCATGGAGCAGCAGCATAGACAGCATTTGTTCATAGCTACGGTAGCTAACTATCTGGCTAATATATCAGGTTAAACTGCACCTGAACAGCCATTTAGATCAATTTAAAAAAGTATTCTTGATAGTGGCTTCAGATCATTACTCATATGAGTAACATGCTCAGATAATTTCTCATACCTATTTCTATACCTATACCTCCCATAACTATACCTAGATTCTGGATGTGATGAGCTGCTCTCCAGTATCAACAACACCATATTCTCTTGACTAAAAGTCACTGTCACATGGTACTTGCTTTAACTAGGGTTTTCATCGAGCCTCCGCAGTTAATCTAAACGTTTTAATCTCTGCAGCATCATGTAACCCAGCAATATCAACCCAGGCTTGGAGACAAATTCAGAAATTCTCCACAAGAACGCTGCCTGGGCTCAGGCCGCCAGAAAAAAAAAAGAAAAAAAGAAAAAGAGAGAAGACAGAGGCGCATAATCAGACGAGCCAGCGGCAGAGAGATTATGATGACCATTCACTTTATCTCTGTATTAAAAAAGGAAGTGGTGCTCATTCAGGATCGAGCGTGGGGCTAAATGAAAAGAGTGCTATACATTAGCCCGCCTGCTTCCCTCTCATAACTCTCCAATAAACGCTTTATTAGGTTTCAAAATGGACATGTCTTGCCTCTCATTCTTACTTAGAGAAGAGTGTAAAAGCAGCCTCTCAATTCCCAGCTTGGAAGAGCTGGTGCAGAAAGTCGTACAGTGCTTGTTGAATTACGGCGTCTGGGTTCGAATTTGTTGCACGGCAGCAAATCAAATACGCAAGTGGTTGCACCAAGAAGGAGTTGTCGGATTGCGAAGCTGTACAGAAAAGTACAGCCAATCAGGAAGCCACCTGTGTGTGGTTTGAACTACTGAAAGACAATCATAAAGCCGTCGCCCTGTGATGACTGACGAGTCGCAGACGACCGGCAGATGCTCAGCATGCTAAATATCTGATCCAGTCGGCGACTGGGAGTCAAGCACAGTAACTGTCTACATCCAATGGGATCCCGTAGAAAAAGAGAACCACGGGTCCAAAACGCATCTTCTTTTTGAAAACTTTGGGGCGGGGGGATTTCTAGCATCTCTCATCAAATGTGACCCTTAAAACTGCTCTAAACGTTTGTTTTACTAAAACACTATAACGTATCGCTCAATAAGAACAAGCAACGTAATTTACTATAGTTCCTATGACATTTCCACATCGAAAGCTTCAGGGCTTCAACTAGATGTGCCCATCGAGCTGTAATTTTTTCTAATTTACGCTTTAAAAAAAACGCAAAATAGGCATCGAGCACAACTATATAACAAAAAAAAATTAAATGTTCAGTACTTCAGTACCTCATATTTCATAAGGATGGCTCTAAATCCATGACAATTTAATTGAATTGAAGCACCTTCATCAATTATGTATCGTGCAGCTGGATTTAGGGTGTGTTGGTGTGTCTTCGGTATCATTAGGGTGCAAAAAGTACGCCTTACTAAGTATCTTAAATAATCATGATGGGTGTGTTTGGAGAGTAACGTGAAATAAACTAATCAGTGTGAGCTCTGACTTTGGCACATTCGTATCTTAACAGCACAGTGCTTTTGTACATACACTGCATGTTGACTGTTGTCATGGTTTTAATCGGTCAGTGGCGAATCCATATTTTCTCACTGCCAAGATAGAAAGACACCAGAAATCTACCTGAACATACTACTACTCTAACTCATTTCCAGACCACACTCAGTGTAGATATATTCTTAAACTCTGACGCTATTTTAACAGCGCAGGCACAAGGTGTGAAAATAGACTGTTGACAGGTGTAAGATAGCAATGAGTGTCGTGACGCGCCTTGCGAAGGGGGAAAGATAGGGCCCCTGTTGTTTGCTGGTAGCTTTTAGTTTTTTTAATGTTAGCATTACGCTAACTGAGAGCAGTATTTCAGCCAAATAACCATAAAGTCAGTGGTCAACAATTGTGTGTATAAAAAAGTGTTTCTTTATAAAGTTACCGATGTGTTGATTAGAAGAACACAGGTTGGGTTCCTGAAGCTCCATCTACTGAAGATTGATATCTTTTAATATGTCGAGTCCGAGCGAGGAGAGAGGAAGCCCATGTCATATTCCCGCCATCAATACTGTGTGTGTTCTGATATCAGAGGTGGATTTCCACAGTGGCTTCTGACCTTTAAGTCCTATCAGATCTGAGAAAAATGAGAAGCTGCAGTGACTCTGCCCTGAAGCTAATAACATCACACTTCTCCCCTCCATTAATTATAATAACTATCTACAGAGCCTTAGTGCTATAGGTCAGTCTTGAGCCGTAGATGGTTCTTAGATTCGTGATGTCGAGATTGGGCACCTTCTGTTGCTCATAAAGGGTCTTATTTTAATGATCTTTAGGGCAACAGTCAATTGTGCATCACATGGCTGGATTTAGGGCGTGCCGGTGTGTCTTTGGTAGCATGAGAGCATAAATATAAATATGCTTTTCATGGCTCAAATCGTGCAAAAGGCATGTACAAATTCTCTTATTAATCATGATGAGTGTGGTTAATTTTGGGCGTAACATAAAATAAACCAATCTGTGTGCCACTTGCTATTCCCTCTTGCAGGAGTCAGATGAGCTCTGACTTTGGCGCATTCATATCTTAACAGTGCAGCACTTTTGCGTGTACTGACCAGAACGTTTTTTATGCTGTGAAGGTACACCAGCAGCTCATTTAAGGGAACAGTAATGTTATTTTATTCTTTATTCTCTTTATTGTTGAGTTAAAAGACAGGTTTGAGCTCTGCAGTGCAATTATTTTTGCATGATTAGGATAGGATTGGACAGCTGACTGTTGACTGTTGTCAGGGTTTTAGTCAGTCAGTGGTGCACTTGTGTTTCCTGCAGCCTAGATAGAAACACCAGATATTTACCTGAAAACATCTCACTTCCAGACCAACAAGCCGTGTGGTGTAAATATATTCCTAAGCTCTGACGCAATTTTTAAGGTGTAGCAACAAGGCGTGAAAATAGACTTATGACGGTGTAAGATAGCAATGAGCGTCATTAAAATAGCCCATTAAAATGCCTATAAACCCACAATTCCAAGTCTGTGACTTACTTTTATGTAAATTATGTAATATTTTTCCAAACATCACTCAATTACAGCTCTGGCAAAAATAAGAGAGCACTTAAAAATGATGAGTTTCTTTGATTTTACCAAATTCAAGAAAACCTCTGGAATATAATCAAGAGGAAGATGGATGATCACAAACCATCAAACCACCAAACTGAACTGCTTAAATTTTTGCACCAGGAGTAAAGCAGCATAAAGTTATCCAAAAGCAGTGTGCAAGACTGGTGGAGGAGAACATGATGCCAAGATGCATGAAAACTGAGAATAAAAAACAGGGTTATTCCACCATATTTCTGAACTTATATTTGCATTATTTGAGGTCTGAAAGCTCTGCATCTTTTATTTCAGCCATTTCTCATTTTATCTGTAAATAAATGCTCTAAATGAGAATATTTTTATTTGGAATTTGGGAGAAATGTTGTCTGTAGTTTATAGAATAAAACAACAATGTTCAAATCAGAGAATCTGATTCAGAAACCAAAGCAATCTTAGATTAGATCTAGATCTTAGATCTTGTATATGCAAATAAGATGTTTGACCTTGGCTCTTGAATTGCAGCTTATTTTGCACTGGCTTCTGGCTTCTGATATCTATTTGTAAACTGGGCGTGTCTCCTAGTTTCTGACACTCACCATCAGTGTGTAGTCATCCCCCCCAAGCTACTTAAGGGATACTTATATATGATATATTATAGTTGAGTTTAACTGTCTTCACTAGATTTTATTAAGTAGAATTATTGTGAGAATCATTAACAAGTTATTTATTTATTCAAGGCAGCCGATTTACTGGATAAGTTGAAGTAAATTCAAATTTCCCAGGCTTTCAATGTAGAGCAGACAACAAGAGGACTGACATCCAATTACGGGTACTTTCCAAATACTATTACCCAAAAAAAATAGCGTATTTCGTTATGATTGTTTTTCTGCAAGTCTAGAATATGTGTGATTTCAGTGTCACAGTGGCGTAGTGACGGCTGCTACAGGCTGGCAGGCTTAGTAATTCTGAATGAATATATTACAGTTCTGAGTGGGTGTTTGGGAAATTAGGATGATCTATTTAGCCTCCTCATTTACATGTAAAATACACAGTCCAATCGGTAACTGCTTTTGACATTCAGAATAATGCAAATGCCAAATCTGCCCTCCCTAATAGAGATACTTTGTCTGCTTTGTGGAAAAGACACCAGCCTGACTTCCAGGTTGGGTACGGTGAGGTTTACTGAAAGGGTATCATTTGGAATATTGCTGCCAGTAAAGACCTGTATTAATGTATTAAATGTTTTTTCCAGATACCAGAACACATGTATAGGTTATTATGATGACCATTTAGCTAAGGAGGCAGTGGTTATGACAAATCACAGTTCAGAAAGGTCATAGAACAAACAACACGGTGACTAGCACGTCAGAGAAAGACCAAAGAACAAACAAGGCGGTGGCAGGGATTAAGACCAATCGCTGTTCAAAGATGTCTTGAGACAAAATTGTAAAATTGAGCTCATGAAAGCCAATCGCAGTCAGGGGACGAGTCTCAAAAAGGGAAGATTTGATGATTAGAACCCACAGTTGTAAAATACAAGAAAGAGTTTAGAACCAACCACATTTTAGAGAGTTCTTAGAGTAAGAAACATGAAGAATGCTTCCTTTTTTGATCGAGTTATAGCCCAACATGTCATCTATAGCCCAAATTGAGGCCTGAATGTAATACTCATGTTTTTTCGTAGTTTATATCCCCATCAGATTAGCAATTTTAACGACTAAAAACTGTTTGACATAAGAATAAACAATCCATATCAAAACCAGTTGTTTGCTGGTAGCATGTTGAGTGCTAGCATTAACATCAGCATCGTCCAAAGAGGTCTAAGAAGAAAAATTTACAATTGTGTTCATTAAAGCCAATCGCAGTCAGTGGGACTAGTATCAAAAATGGAAAATTTGATGATTAGAACCCACAGTCATGGGAAGAAATCTGAACATATAAGACAGGGATTAGAACCAACCACATTTTAGAGAGTTCTTAAAGTAAAAAAACATAAGTAATGCTTGTATTTAAATGTTGAAAGTTTTGATTGGCAGCAAAAGGTAGTTTAGTTACAACTAAAACTCCTTGTTGCACAGATGATTAGATCCAATTACAGTCCAGAGAGGTATTCAGCAAATCAGGTGTTGATTATAAATGAATGAATGAATGAATAAATAAATGAAATGTTACACTTATATATGGCCTTTCTAGAAACCTATGGACATTTTACAATTTACACGTTTTACATAAAACTATTCATCCATAAACCGGTGAGAGAAGCGGCAGCCAATAGCAGACAGCGTACTCTCAACCAGAAACCACCGTCCACCTGGAGGACTGCATCAGGCAGTATACATACATATATGGATACATATATAGATACATTTAGAGTATTCATTTTCTTCTGGACGATTTTAGAGTATCCAAATACTTGGACTGTGGGTGGAACATGGATACTCCACCCAAATAGGACTCGAACCCAAGACCCCAGTGCTGAGAGGCGAACGTGCTTTCTTGCCCTTTTTTAATGTTAAAGTTTGAGAGCATCAGTTAAAGTAAAGTAGTGAAGAGGTAGAGTTACAGGTATACAGTGAATAGGGAATATTTGAGTAATGTTCTAATCTACTACTAAACTGCTCAAAAACATGAAGAAATGTAGGTTTGTCAGTCTGAAACATTTTAAGTACTTTGAAAGAATCCTCAAGTGCAGTCACAGCAAAAAAGACCATCAACAATGTTATGATGATGAAACTGGCACTCATCAGGACTGGCCCTGGAAAGGAAGAGCAAGAACTCTTCCAAACTGTATTTAACATGTAACCTGCCAGTGGCTGGCTTATGTCTTTTATTACTAGATAATTGTTTAGTAATTATTGTAGATAATAAGGTGCTGGAATTTGAACCCACAAGCTTTCTTATAATTGCTAGAAAATATCCACCAACTGTAAATAACTACATAAAAATCAGCCTGACCCGACCAAAACCCACTTTTTCAGCCTCATTGGGCTTTTGCTGGTCAGAGAACCTTTATATCACTGGAATAAAAGAATGAAAATAGGCTTTTTTTAAGGAAGTGTGTAAATAGGCTGTTCTCTAGGCTATGAACTTAATGGCTTGTAAGCAGCAGGTCTTCTCTGGATCTCTACAGGGGGAAGCTGCTGTAAAGGTTTGAGGTTGGCTGGCTTCGCTAATTTAAATCAGTGACGCTGGAGGCGAGGTCTTCATGAAGAAAGACAAACAAACGGAGGGGCCGGAGGGAGATACGCTGCAATCTGTACTCCCAACTCTGGTGGGCGACCAAATAGAATAGATGTTTATTTTGTTTGTTTTTTGGAGTCATTAAGGTTAAGGTTAGCATTAGGTTTAAGACACCAAGTTTACCAAGAGAAATACAGTGCAACACCCCGCCACCCCCTCCACCCACCGACCTACACATTGGTAACCCTTTCTATGAATGTCATCTCTATTAGACTCTATAACCACATTCACAACATATTATAATGCAATCAAAAGGCATTATAAACATGGCTATAAATATTTATAAAAATTCATAAGCCATTATAGCCATGTTTATTAAGCATTATGACTTGTGATAATGTAGTGCCACAATGAAAGTCTGGCACTTTACTTAGAGCGCAAAAAGACCTGTTACAATACATTATAATTGACTATAATTAATATTATTTTCAAGGCAAGAATATATTTCAATTTATCAGTGGTTGAAAATATATTTATAGGATTATTGAGGGTGTGTTTATAAGTTGGAAGCTTTTTTAGTCATAATACACTCTGCAAGCTGGAACTGAGTTTCTTGGTATTGATGTATAACATGTTATAAACACAGCCATTAATAATGCATTATAATCACAGTTCATGATGCATAATAAACATGGCTATATATATGATGAACTATACATTTTTATAAATATGTATAGCCATGAAAATACCAGGTGACGTGTTTTAACATTTTGCGTGTGTGAATGAACTTCTCGTGAGCACAAATGTGACACTAGTGGAGGAATTAGGTAATATTTTATGCAGAAATTAAGCAAAGTTTACTAAAAGAAAGGACTGACTGAAGTTCAGTTCACTTATTTACTCTGTGTGACATTTTTTAAGTCTTAAAACTCAGTTGAAGTTACTTAAATTTATCTGAAATTAAATTTACTTAAAAAAAAGCAAATGCAGAAAGTAAATTTTACTCATCATGTTTTTCAGTGTAGAGGCATTTCTAGCATTCAGAGAGCAGTCTCTCACCAGGAGGTGCACTAATCCATAGTTAAAAGCTTATGAGAGCCTTTTTAACACAGTAAAGGGAACACTTTTATGCTCTCTTGGGCTAAAACCTAAAGTATAATCATACTGAATTTGTCATAACATGAATGCTTGTCGAGTTTTGCAGCAATCCGTCAAACTTGCTGAAAGTCAATGCAAATCAAAGTCCATTCAGTGCGACGCCTGAAAATGAGCAGATTTGGATCTCAGGGCATTTTCTTAGCAAAAGATAGGCGATTGATTGCTTGTTCCAGCCGCTGCTATAATTGACTGCAGGACAAGCGTCGCAAGAAGATACTCTCTGGAGAGAAAGGGCAGGAGCCAGGTAATCTCCCCCGATATGTGAGGAACAACTCTCGGCTTTCGCTATTGATGACACTCCTGCGCTGTAAAGGCCCTGAGGGAACCTGCGGCACATTGGGGAAAGACGTTGCGCTCAATATCCACTAAGTACCAAACATAAAGCACCTTGGCCTGTGCTCAGCCTGATGAAGGCAGTTTTGGAGATGAGCTTTTCACGACCAAGGCGAAGGCCATATTGGGTAAATGGCAAACGTTACAAATTAAGTGAAAAATTTATCAACCGAAGTATTGTGCGAGTAGCCTGGCCTGGATCGATGGGGCCAGCGGCCAAAGCTTTTGATTATGCATTCTCTTTTACCAAAAAAGAGAAAAGAAAATGGAGCTAATTAAGTTCCTCACCGGAAAGCTGAATGGTGAACTGAATGAATGGGAACGGAAGCATTTATTATTTTTTCTTTTCGGACTCCCAGATGTTTAAAAGAGTGTGCATGTTAATGTAATCTGGACAATATTAATATATTTAATTTAATGAAATTATAGATTCACTTAAAATTTAGAACAAGATGCATAACAAAAATAATGTGTCTCTTTGACTGAGTGCTTAAATGTAAACACTTGGGAGTTGACTTGAGACTTGACTGATTTGATTTGAGACCTGAGAATCAAGAATTGGGGACTTGACTTGGCGATTGAATATCAAGGCTTGGGATTTGACTTGAGACTTGAGTCTTGAAACTTCAGATTTGGCTTAAAACTTAAGTAACAATACATGGGATTTGACTCAGTGCTTGAGTATCGAGACTTCCGACTTGACTTAATGCTTGTGTATCAAGACTTGAGACTTGGCGCTCAAATATCAAGACTTGGGATTTGACTCAATGCTTAAGTGTCAAGGTTTGAGACTTGACTTGAGGCTTGAATAGCAAGACTGGGGACTTGACTCGGTGTTGAGTATCAAGAATTGGAATTTAAATCAATGCTTAAATATCAAGACTTGGGATTTGACTCAATGCTTGAGTGTCAAGGCTTGGGACTTGACTTGAGTATCAAGTCTTCGGTTTTGACTCAATACTTGAGTATTAGGAGTTGGGATTTGACTCAATGCTTACGTGTCAAGACTTGATACTTGATTCAGAGCTTGAGGATCAAGACTTCACACTTGGCTTGAGTCTTAAGACTTCAGATTTGGCTTGAGAATGAGTATCAAGACTTGGGATTTGACCCAATGCTTGAGTATCAAGACTTGAGACTTGGCACTTAAGTATGAAGACCTGACTTGAGACTTGAGTATCAAGACTTGGGATTTGAGTCAATGCTTAAGTGTCAAGATTTGAGACTTGACTTGAGGCTCGAGTAGCCAGACTTGGGACTTGACCTGAGACTTAAAAACCATGACTTGGGACTTAAGTGTCAAGACTTGGGATTTGACTTAAGCCTTGAGACTCAAAACTTTATATTATGGTTGAGACTTAAGCATCAAGACTTGGGATTTGAATCAATGCTTGAATATCAAGACTTGGGACTTGACTTGGTGCTTAAGTCTGAAGACTTTAGATTTGGCTTGAGAATGAGTATCAAGACTTGGGATTTGACTCAATGCTTACGTGTTAAGACTTGGGGCTTGATTCAGTGCTTGAGGATCAAGACTTGCAATTTGACTCAATGCTTGAGTATCTAAGGACTTTGACTTAATGCTTCAGTATTAGGACTTAGGACTTGACCTGGGAATTGAGGTTTAAGAATTGGGACTTGACTCAGTGCTTGAGGGTGAAGACTTGATATTTGACCCAATGCTTGAGTCTCTTAGGACTTGGGACTTCCTGATATTGACTTGAGACTTTAGGGTCAAGACTTGGAACGTTCTTGTTACTTTGCAAAAGTGAGTTGGTCCCACCTCTGCAGTACAGTAATGGGATTATTAAGTGCATGAAAAAACTCACACCACCAGCTGTGTGGTACAGTAAGTAGCTGCGTCTCTAAAGGAGTTTCGAGGCTGAATAGTGATGATGCGCAGAGAAAAGAACATGACTGTCAATAACATGAGGCCGGGAGAGCGAGAGAGTGAGCGAAAGAGAAAGAGAGAGAGAGAAAGAGAGAGAGAGAGAGAGAGTGAGCTCAAATCAAGGGCTGATTAGATCAACATGCGCTGCTCTGAAGGACCTCTTGGCTCACGGCTGGCTTAAAATAACCAGAATGAATAAATCAAAGTAGGGCCGAGGAAAAAAGTGAGAGGAATACATGCCAATACTCCTACACACACTTACACACACACACACTCACACAGATACACTTACACACACACACACTCACTTGTACACTTATCCGAGGCCTTACGAGCTTCTCTTCAGCCCTTGATTGCCCTGAAGTGAGAGCGAGGATTGCTCAAACACTTCGGTGCCACGGCTGCATTCATATTTGACACATCCAGCAAACGGCACAGTAAATCCACAGGCGGCAAACAGACGCATTCAGAAGAGAGACAGTGAGGGGTTTTTTTTTTTTCTACCGACAATTTGTCGCCCGGCGATGTCTTAGCAGGAATTTCTCCTTGATCACGCCAAACTTTCCAAGCAACAAACTTTCTAAAACTCAAGGTTCTTGTTTAAGTAGAAGAAGTCACTACTGCGTCTCTCAAAAGTGAAGCCACCACAGGTCGGGCGCCCCCTGCTGTTCGGTTGCAGAAAGCTGTGTAACCCCACCCATCCCCATAGGTTTCAATGGCAAAACGGAACAACTTTCAATCACGTTTTATTTTTTCTAATATACTGTAATTCTACCTCCATTATTTAATAAATGCAGCAGCTAGTGTAACGAACAGAATTCGTTTTATAAAAGGTTATTCAGCTCTAATTATTGTAAAAGGGCTGGGTTACTCCTAGCCGGGGTGGACCAATGACCAATGACTGTATGGGCGGGACCATAGACTCTGTATAGCTCTGTGGAGGTAGCCCTCAGGGGCGGGGTTATTTAAATGAGTAGGTGGTCTCTCCACAGTCTTTCTCCCTCCTCTGGTCTCTACAGCGCTCTACAGACTCGGATTTCAGGATCGCCAACATGGAGGAAGATTTGGCTTCATTTTCATAAAACGAATGGGAATGGCGACACGGCGTCCATCTTTTTTACAATCTCTGCTATGGACTATGGACCCCCATAGTGCCCTAAAGGTTGAGCCTATACAGCTCTCATCCAGTGGTGACACTGTTTTATCAAATGACTGCAAGAGCACATCTCAGAATACTCAATGAGGTGAGGAAGAATCCTAGAGTGTCAGCTACAGAAGACTTACAGAAATCTTTGGCACATCTAGTGGTGACACTGTTTTACCAAATGCACACAACCTGTCTGTCCTGCACTTGAATAAGAATTGAGAAAACAGTGCAGGTGTACCAGTACTTACAGGTCAATCTGTAAAAATGAGAATTTCATTAAAAAGTTACTTTACTTCAGTAATTCAGTTCAAAATGTTAAACTCATGCACAGCTTTGAAAAAAAACAAAAAAAGAGAGATCACTTCAGTTTCTGAATCAGTTTCTCTGATTTTGCTATTTATAGGTTTATGTTTGAGTAAAATGAACATTGTTGTTTTATTCTATAAACTACAGACAACATTTCTCCCAAATTCCAAATAAAAATATTCTCATTTAGAGCATTTATTTACAGAAAATGAGAAATAACAAAATGTATGCAGAGCTTCTATTCATAAAGTTTTAAGAGTTCAGAAATCAATATTTGGTGGAATAACCCTGATGGTTTTAATCACAGTGGATAACTTTATGCTGCTTTACTCCTGGTGCAAAAACTCAAGCAGTTCAGCTTGAAGGTTTGATGGCTTGTGATCATCCATCTTCCTCTTGATTATATTATAACAGAGGTTTTTAATTTGGTAAAATACTGTACATGTGCAATATAAGATATCAGCATCGGCCCACATTTCCCACATCAGTGCATCGCTAAAAATTTTGGTAATTCTACAAAGAACCTCTTTTTCTGCAACTGTTTCCTCTGTAATTCGTGCACAAGAAAACACAACCCTTCATTAAAGTGGTTATTAATTAATGATAATGGTAATAATTTAGACCACTCAAAATTATTGCGTAATCACCTTTCACAGTAAATTGAGCTGATTACAGTGATTTCGTCTCACCTCTTATTATCGTATTTTACACACTTCTGCGCTTTTCTCACTTTCTCAGGGGCACACTATACTGTAATAATTCTAGGTGGGCCTCGTTTAGCTCTCAGAGCAGCTTCAGCTCTTGGTGGTATGGATTTCACAAGATGTTGACAACATTCCTTAGAGATTCTGCTTCATGTCGACATGATTGCATTACACAATTCCTGCAGATGTTTCAGCAGCACCTTCATACTGCGAATTTCCCGATCTACCACTTCCCAGAGGTGTTCTATTGGATTTGGATCCAGGGACCGGGAAGAAAAAGAAGTGAAGAACAAGTAAGGAATACAGAAGAAAAGAAAGACCATTCAATCACCATTTAAAGGACTTTTATACTGCATTTTACCCAGCTATGTTGGACTAATCCCCTTGCCTTTACCATTTACTGTAGCATCACTAGGACAATATATTCCCCATGACTAGTGATGCCTCCTCCGATACATGTGAAGTCAGACTCCGCCTCTTTTTGTGCTGCTGCTGATGCTGTAGCATTGCCGAGTAGCATCATCACAGCGCTAACGCTCAGAGGAAAGTGCAGTGACTCGGTTCTGATACATCAGCTCACAGACGCAGCTCTCTCGGGGCTCCCGCAGCTGATGGCAAGCTGCATGACTGGGATTCGAACCAGCGTTCTCCCGATCATATCTGATTAAAATCTAATGGTGTTTTTGCCCATATTTTGCCCTGAGTATGTGGGTCCAGATGCTGCAAGACCTTCAAATTAAAGACATGATCTTCATATATTTTTACAAAAATAAATGAATAATTGTTATTTGTCTGTTTTTTTTGTTTTTTTTTTTACTTTTCTCCAGAGTCTTCCGGTAGAACTGCAGAGTCACTTATTATTGGCTATTAGTGAAGCCACTGTACAGCTCTGAAAAAAAAAAATTCAGAGACCACATAAAAATGATGAGTTTCTTATATGTATCTGTTTTATTAAATTAAAAACCTCAAAAATATAATCAAGAGGAAGATGGATGATCACAAGCCATCAAACTGCTTAAATTTTTGCACCAGGAGTAAAGCAGCATAAAGTTATCCAAAAGCAGTGTGTAAGACTGGTGGAGGAGAACATGATGCCAAGATGCATAAAAAAAAAAAACTGTGATTAAAAACCATCAGAGGTGATTTCCCATTTTCTGTAAATAAATGCTCTAAATGAGAATATTTTTATTTGGAATTTGGGAGAAATGTTGTCTGTAGTTTATAGAATAAAACAACAATGTTCATTTTACTCAAACATAAACCTATAAATAGCAAAATCACAGAAACTGATTCAGAAACTGAAGAGATCTCTTCATTTTTTTTAGTGCTATAGAAGAATAAAGGTAGAGCTGAGAGATTGAGCACTTTGAACAGACAGGAAATGGGTGGGAAAACTTCATTATTATGGGGCACAGAAGGTATAGATGGAAATTTATATGATTAGACTGAAAGAAGGAGCATAGCTTCAGGCATGGTCCTCTCTCCTCCCAAACGTCAATTATTCCATAACCCCGTGATTTGAGACCCTTTTTCCCTCAGTGCTGCGTTACTCCAGATTATGCCTGAGTCACTTCAAGCTGGTGTCTTCTTCTCCAGCCAAAAAAACAATTATGTGACAGCAGGAAAAATAAAATACTCTTTAAATCTGTCTAGAAAGAGCCAGAGTTTGAGTCATGGCCGCTGCTCAGGTCTGAAGATATGAAAATAATAAATGGCATTTCTTATAGAGAGGAAAAAAAGGAAAATAACGCATTTTAGCTTAGTGAATTTATGCAAAACTCATAAAAAAACCCTTCTGAAACGAGCCTGACTCCAGCCGGCACTCTGCACCCGTTCCGTTCCTCTGCAGAAAGAGGTCACGCGGGTTTTAGATAATTTGACACAGCAATTACTACACTTTGTTCCATTTGGATGAAGCAGAATTCAATAACATCAAATCTAATGCCGTGTTGTGATGGAAACTAAAGCTCTCAAATTGACCTCTTGTTCTTTATGTAGTGAAGGGCTATCTATAGAGCAGAACTGACTGACCTGAAGAGGTTATTATTATATTATTATAACGTTTGCTGGAACCCCGGGAACATCATCAACTTCAGATTTAAAGATGCCGACAGAAAACGTTCCCTTAAAACTTCAGTTTCTGAATCAGTTTCTCTGATTTTGCTATTTATAGGTTTATGTTTGAGTGAAATGAACATTGTTGTTTTATTCTATAAACTACAGACAACATTTCTCCCAAATTCCACATAAAAATATTGTTATTCAGAGCATTTATTTGCAGAAAATTAGAAATGACTGAAATAACAAAAAAATAAAAAAAGAGCTTTCAGACCTTAAATAATGCAAAGAAAAATTAAGTTCATATTCATAAAGAGTTCAGTTTTAGGAGTTCAGAAATAATCAATATTTGGTGGAATAACCCCTGATAACAGTTTTATGCATCTTGGCATCATGTTCTCCTCCACCAGTCTTACACACTGCTTTTGGATAACCTTATGCTGCTTTACTCCTGGTGCAGAATTTCATTCAAGCAGTTCAGTTCCATCTTCCTCTTGATTATATTCCAGAATTCTTGAATTTGGTAAAATCAAAGAAACTCATCATTTTTCCAGAGCTGTATTGTTGTGTTTCCTCTTTTCTTTTTTTTGTTCTTTAATTTAATTCTAATTTTTGTCCCATTTTCTCTCAATTTAGCTAGGCCACTTGTGCCACATATTGAGCTGTTACTTAGCTGTATATCTCCTATCACTGGTGATGCTACACACACCTCCTCTGATACGTGTGAAGTCAGACTCCGCCTCTTTTCAAACTTTTGGAGGAAAGTGCAGCGACTCTGGTGGTTCTGATACATAAGCTCACAGACGCAGCCTTGTGCTGATCGACATCACTCTAGGAGTGACGAGGGGAAAGAAAGAGCGCCATCTACTGTACTGTACCCACCCAGAGAGAGCAAGACCAACTGTCTCTCAGGGCTCTGATGGCTGATGGCAAGCTGCATGACCGGGATTCGAACCATCGATCTCCCGATCATAGTGGCAGCGCATCTTGGTCTTTTCTATTCCAGTGTATTCCAGAATTGTCATGAATTTTAGTTACATTTTAACGTTATTAGTGTGGCTATTTTTGTTACAATACGTATATTAGTCAATAAACTGTAACATTTTATTTACCATTTTAATTTAATTTGATTAAAAAATAAACGGCATAACAAAACATGAAGCAACAACTAGTTTTAGGAAAAAATACATATTTTTAGTTTCTTTAGTGTAGTTAGTCTATGCTTCGCTTTTTTATATAAATAAAAAAATAAAAGACCTATTTTTATATTAATTCTTATTTTACTTAATAAGAATATTTTTCTTATTTTACTTTTTTTACACTGAAAATGATGGCCACCCTCTGAGTGCAAAAGGGTGATTAATTGATTGATTGATTGATTGACTGATTGATTTATAATCAATTTTAGCTCCTACAGACTATGTAAGAAAATGAGATGACCCATAATGACCTGTTATCTTTCAATAAATGCAATTTTCTCCATATAAAAGTGCAGAATTCTCTGTTTGTAATATATTTTTATTATCTTCTTGATGTTTTAATGTTCTGAATTCAGTGTTAAAATCAGACGCTGAACACACTGAACTCCAGTAACACAACTTTAAACAGAATCAGCTCTCAGCACTGACACTTTTACACATCCATCCCCCGACTCTCACATCAGCTCTCTGAAGAAAGAGGGAGGCTGTCCTGCAGCACGGCGGCGGGTTTTTACCCGCTGGGTCGGGTTTCACCTCTCAGGCCCGGCAGCACGTCGTGAAAATTACAGCGCGGCTCCGTGTCGCATAAAGGCCAGCCGTCAAACCTGCTGACGTGTCAAAGAGACACTTTCTGAGAAGAGAGAAATCCAGTAAAAGAGGGAGCAGAACTGATTAAATCAAACCCTGAACTCCCGACCTTTTCCCAAACTTTACAACCCTGCAGTTAAAACGCTGAATATTTCACAACTCAGGAAATTTAAAGTTCTGCTTCGGCCAAAAGTTGAACTGTTTTACTTGATTACTTTTAGTTTGGTTCATTTTTACATTTATATTTGGTGTGTAGGCTTATCATAAGTCATTTTACTTTTATTAATATTGCCATTTTTGTTGTACATTAATCAAAACATTCACTTTATAAAAAAAATGGCTATTTTCCTTTTTTTTATTTTAAGTGCTAATTCGCTCAAAAGGTCAAACTGTTCATTACATTTGTTTATTAGGATTGAAACAATACATAATGATTTAAGAAATTTGAAGTGCTGGTTCGGCCAAAAGTTGAATATTTCCAACTGTACATTACTTTACTTCTATAATCAAAAACTGGTGTCACAAACCATTTTAAACTTCTTATTTCTAACTGTTTTAATTGATTACTTTTAGATTTTACTTTTTGCATTTTATTTGCATTTATATTTTGTTAGTTAAATTTTTATTGTTGTCATATTTGTTGTCGTAATTTTAGTTTTTAGTTGCACTTTACTTATTAGTATTGCTATTTTAGTTACAGGTAAAAAAAAACTGAATGACTTGTACTTTTTTGAAGTGGATAGAAAAAAAAATCAAGATTCAAGAAATTTAAAGTGTTGGTTTGGACAAAAGTTTTTTTTTTTTTTTTTTAGCTGTTTCACTTATTTTTAAATTATATTTACATTTATGTTTGCTTTGATGGATTTTTATTGTTGTCATATGTTTTTTGTTGCATTTTACTTTTTTTTATTATTGCTATTTTTGTTACAGTATATTTATAAAAACATTAAATTTATAAAAATAATGAATAAATGACTTAAACTTTTTTTAAGTGTCCTAAAAAATATTTTAAGATTTGAAAAATTTAAAGTGCTGGTTTGGCCAAACGTTTATAATATTCCTAAACTGTACATTATTTTTCTTCTGTAATCACAATCTGGTGAAAATTTCAATTCAATTTTTAGTACTTTTAATTGATTATTTTTAGTTTTTAATTTTTATTTGCACTTATATTTTATTTTGTGTTTTTTTTTGTTGTAATTTTTGTTTTACTGTTATTAGTGTTGCTGTTTTTGTTACAGTACACAACAACATGGATGTTGTTTTGGCTTGAGACGACAATTTTTTTTTATTGCTTATTTTGTGTCATATTTTTGAATAATTTCGAATCCAATTTAACTCAGTTATCTTGGAGTGATCTGTACTTTCTTATAAGAAATCTTCTGCATAGAAGACTGAGATGGGAGCAGCTACTCGATTTACACACTTTCATCCAACTGACATGTGAAAACCGTGTGTTGATAACCAATATTCTAACCCACTTTTGTCGTCAACATCCCAAAAGAACCGTTTTTAACACTGATTTACTGGGAGCCAGCACCCCGGTACCAACCCGGCCTGTAGCTGCACGGAGGACATGGACCCGGTCCAGGTTAGTCCAGATGCCTCTGTTTGGAGAATGCCTGGATGAGGATTTAATGGTGTGGAGAGTGGAGATATGCTCAAAGCCCCAGCTGCTTTGGGCTGTGATTGGAGACAGACCCCGCTATGTGCTAAGAGGCTGTTAGCCGCTACCAAGAGCCTCCGACTGGATAAAGATCTCCTTCATACATTCCTCTGGTTTAAACTGGAATGCGTGTTCAGTCAACAGCTCCCACTGTTGCAGAAATCTCCCCCACCCCCCACCCAAACCTACATTCCACTTACTTCCCCGACCTCAACTCCAATCCGCGGCTTCGCATCAACAAACACACAAAGAGCCTCAGTGAAAACCTTCATCTCCTGCAGGAAAACACACGTAATTAGCAGGTAGCATATCTTAGCGCAGTTAGCGCTTTTGCTATGGCTTTAAATGAGGGTTCTGTCGAAAACCAAAGCTTCGTCCAACGCAATCCATCAAACTGGAGACGTGTTTTGAGTCTGAAGTTTTTTTTTTTTTTTTTTTTTTTAATTAGATACACTTAGTTTTAGTTTAGATACAGCAGTGCTGCTGGAGCTTTTAAACACTGTGTTCAATCTATGTATTAGACTCTATTACACACTCTTACCTACATCTGTTCCACCTTGTAGGTCAAAATCAGAGATTCTCAGAAGCTCTGAATCTGAATCTAAGCAATAAAGAGGAAAAAAGTATATAAAAAGTATAGATACTAGCATTTAAAATATTTTAAAAGTGTAAAAGTAAATACTGTAAAAGTTGAAGTATCAACTCAAGCTTTTGACCCAAACAGAAGTGTAAAAGTACTGGTTTCAAAACTACTTAAATGTCATGATCGTATAGGACTCAGCAGGGTCAACGCCAGCAAAAAGCAGTAGCAGGGATCAAAACACGACACAAAACAAAATAATTAAAGTCAAAAATACAAAAACAAAAAAGACGGTACATGAAAGAGAAACAACACAGGCAAGAATAACACTGTGTAAAGTGGATAAACCAAACAATACTTAGCCAGGTGATTGTGGAGTGATTGAAGGTGTATTTACACTGTGGTGCACAGGTGAAATCAATATTCAGTTGATTTGCCTCCTGGAAGTGCCGTGTGCAGTGTCGCAGTGTGCAGGTGATCGCGTGAGGGAGTGATGTCAGAGTGAGGTGCATTCTGGATATTGTAGTTCAGAGCTTAGCTGAGTGTAGGAGTGTGTAACAGGTGTGATGTTAAAGTATAAAAGTAAATTTAACATAAGGGGGAAAATACAATAAAGGACAAAATCTTAATCATTTTTAAATCATTTTTATATTTACTTTTTTATTAGGATGTACAGTATATTACAGTGTGTTTGAGCAAAAACTAAATACATCTTCAAGGGGGAAATACTGCATATACTCAGTGGTGGCATTAATATTATGGCTTATTGGTGGAAGTATGTATACAGCTCTGGGGACAAAAATTAGAAACCACTTAAAAATGATGAATTTCTTTGATTTTACCAAATTGAAAACCTCTGGAATATAATCAAGAGGAAGATGGATGATCACAAACCATCAAACCACCAAACTGAACTGCTTGATTTTTTGCACCAGGAGTAAAGCAGCATAAAGTTATCCAAAAGCAGTGTGTAAGACTGGTGGAGGAGGAGAACATGATGCCAAGATGCATGATTAAAAACTGTGATTAAAAACCAACCAGGGTTATTCCACCAAATATTGATTTCTGAACTCTTAAAACTCTTTATGAATATGAATTTCAGCTATTTCTCATTTTCTGTAAATAAATGCTCTAAAAGACAATATTTTTTTTGTAATTTGAGAGAAATGTTGTCTGTAGTTTATAGAATAAAACAACAATGTTCATTTTACTCAAACATAAACCTATAAATAGCAAAATCAGAGAAACTGATTCAGAAACTGAAGTGCTCTCTTATTGTTTTACAGAGCTGTATATATGTAATTCGGGACCATTTTTTGTATATAATCACCAGCTTTAAGTTTTAAAGTACGATTTAAATGAGTACTTTACTTTTAGTCTAAAGTACTAACAGGTCACATGATCTCAAATCTGAGGAATCCTGGAATTCCCCGTACAGGTGATAAAGGACATGCAGGTAAGAGTGTTTTTTTAACCGCAGAGTTTAGGAGGGCTGTAGAGGCATGCTCTCGCGCTTTTGCTCTCGCTCTTCCTCTTCTGAGAGAACAAAGCCCCTCATTATTGGTCGACCACCTCTCAAACATTCCCAGCAATCCTGAGACACGTTCAGGCACACCGCGGACGCCCCGGCAGGCCCTCCCGTCTTCTTTTGTTTCACGGCTCTCGGATGGAACTGTGTGAAACCTGGTGACACAAAAAAGTTCTGTATTGTAGATTAATACTAAACTCATCCAGTATGTAAAGAAAAACTAATGAAATTAATTAGGAAACAAAAAAAAATGTGTTAAACAAACCAGAATATGTTTTACATTTGACATTTTTCAGCTTTCTTCATCTCTGCTGGATTTTCTCAATCAGCTTTATGAAGTAGAACCACCTGGAATTCAGGCTCTCAGTTAACAGCTGTGCTGAACTCATCAAGAGTTAATTACTTGAGATTCTTGCCTCTTAAAGTTAATGTTTGACAGCTTCAGTTATAAAGTTGTGAAGAAGTAGAGTTGGTACAGTGATACAGTGAATAGCTCTATTTGAGTTATGATCTAGTGGTGCACAGGTGAAATCAGTATTCAGGTGATTTGCTTCCTAAAAGTGCATGTGAGGAAGTGATGTCAGAGTGAGAGCTCAAAGTAGCGATACTATGCCTTCTTGCTAGAATTCGAGAGGAGAGCCCTGACATTTAAAACGAGGCATTTATAACTTAAAAAAGTGCAGAAGAAGCTTATTAAAAAACACTGTTTACATCCTATAACACTAGCTTCAGCTCCGAGCGCCGCCATTACTGTACTGATAATGACATAGACATATATATACATAGACTCCGCATAGCATAGCAGCTTGCGCCAGGAGGCAGGCTATGTGGAGTCCATGCATATATGTATATATATATATATATATATATATATATATATATATATATATGTCTATAAACAGATGTTTTTAATAAGCTTCTTGTGCACTTTTTAAGTTATTAATGCCTCGTTTTAAATGTCAGGGTTCTCCTCTCGGATTCTAGTAAGGAGGTGTGGAGCTACTTTGAGCTGGATAACGGTGTAAACAATGATTTATCAGGGTAAATTATGCCCCGTATCTCCCTGAAGGGTGTTTGTTGGAAAAACTGTTAAAATTTCTGTATCTCTGAACGCTGTGGGAGAGCGGAGGTGTGCTAGTTATTCATCAAAGATAAGAACTTTTTATCATGTTTTACTACAACAAAAATGCAATTTAATTAAGTTACTTAATTCAGAGTCTGGATCAAAAACAAAATAAAAAAATATTAAATAAGAAGCTGTGTCTAAACTGTAAAGACTGGTACTGTATATATAGGATGTAACATTTGCATATGAGATTAAAAAAACTACTTCAGTTTTTAGTTTCCTACAGATCTCAATGAGTCTGGCCCAATCCGACCCAGATCATCTGAACCCCAGAGCTGCTAATTTAACACCTGGTGGATTTACTGTGTTCCAGCTGCATTACCGGGGTCTGCTGGGTGGAGGTAATTGTTTCGCCAGCAAACTTGCCGCTAGCTTCTCTCGTCCTTTGGGTGAAATTAGCGCTAACCTCTGAGGAAGTGGAGTGGGGAGTTTAGTAATTATGTGTGGATGTCATTTGGGCCGAGGCGCTTTCTCAGAGAGCTGACGGCATCCTCCGTCAAACGGCAACATCTTCATAAAGGAGCCGAGCTGAAATTCTTCAATAAAACACGATTTTTTACCGCACTGTGAAGGGATTTCATACTGTGTTGTCAAATCTCACATTATTAGAAGTGATTTTGAAGTGAACATGGCTATACATATTTATAAAACTCTATCATTCATCATAGCCATGTTTATTATGCATCATGAACTGTGATTATAATGCATTAATAGCTGTGTTTATAACATGTTATACGTCAATAGCTTGTAGACTTGTATCATGACTAAAACAGCTTCCAACTTATAAACACACACTCAGTAATCCTATAAATATATATTTTAACCACTCATGAATTATACTTGTCTTGAATATAATATTAGTTATAGTCAATTATAATGTATTATAACAGTTCTTTGTCATAATGCTTAATAAACATGGCTATAGTGGGCTATGCATTATGATATATTATGAATGTAGTTATAGAGTCTAATAAAGATAACATTCATAGAAAGTGTTACCGTGATTTTTTAAGCAGCAAGATCATTTGGTAACACATCCTATGAACCCTGTATTCATAATGTATTATAAATGCATTTATAATGCATTATATGACATGCATAATACCTTATAACGACTGTTATAATAAGCCTGTATAATAACTCATATGTACGTACAGGGGCATTCATAACACATAATAAACTACAAGTATAAGGGTTTATAAAAAGGGCTTAGCTTATAATGCCTTATAATATACAGTATGTTCATAAGAACATTGTACAATGCAGTGTTGTAATGCACTATAACACAGATTTGGTATATTTTGGTATAATGCATTATAATATGCAGCTATGATTTCTCAAAGTAAGCTTTTATATAAGTGCGTAACACATTATAAAGCCGTATATACATACAGTCTTTACAGGCAAGACATTTTAATGAGGCATAATAAATTTTACTTCATGTTTAAAAAAAGCATATGAAAATTCACTTCACTGTATGTATATAAGGCTTTATTATGTGTTATACACTTATATAAAAGCTTAATAAAAAAAATCATAGCTGCATATTATAATGAATTATACCAAAATATACCAAATATGTTATATAGTGCATTACAACACCACAATGTACAATGTTCTTATGAACATATATATTATAAGGCATTATAAGCTAAGCCCTTTCTTTATAAACCCTTATACTTGTAGTTTATAATGTGTTATGAATGTCACTTTAAGTACTTATTAGTTATTATACAGACTTATGCAGCAGTCATTATAAGGTATTATGCATGTAATATAATGCATTATAAATGCATTTATAATACATTATGCATACAGGGTTTATAGAAAGTTTTACCGATCATTTTTCAGATAAACAAATGTAAATACACTAAAAAAGTATTTATGATTAGTTTATTAACAGTTACCAATTAGGTTGTTAATGCCTTAAAAATCATTAATAATCAGTTATAACACATACACACATAGAAAGGGCAACAATATAGATGGCTGTGGGTTCACTATTTGGCAAACAACAGGTCATTGTTGCCCTTTCTACGTATGTGTTATAACTGATTATTAATGGCATTATTTTAAAGGCATTTACAACCTAATTAACTAATTAACCGTAATAAACTAATTGTAAACCATTTATAAACCCTTCATAAAGGTAGTCTTATTTTAAAGTGGTACCTAATTATCTATGTATTTGGTGGGTGTATGTTGTTTATTATCGCTGCCGCTGTGATGCTGACCCTGCCTGTCCTGAAAAGGTAATTTCTGCTCTTTTTATCAGGGTTAGTTTAGGATTTGAGTCTCTGTGACTCAGAAGGCGAAAGAAAGACAGGCCTAAATTAGGGTATTTATCTCCCAGGGTGCACAGAGTACCACCTTAGCCATTCTTAAGCTATTCAAACGCTGTTCTCCATTCAGACCTGCATGTTTTAACCCTGGGGTCTGAATAGCAATCACAACCTATTCATTTAATTCCACTGGAGGACCGGGTCGGTGCCTAACGCACAATTAAATTAATTTGATCCCTGGACATGGCTTCATTATTCCGCATTAGGAACGCAGGGGGGGGGGGGGGGGGGGGGTTGGGTGTGGGGGTTAATTTTGGGTGCTATTAATGTGAATTATTATGAAAATAGGGGAAGATACGAGTGGAACTAATTGACGTCCCACCGGCTTAAGAACCACAGGGCCGCTCTCTCGGTGAAAAAAACCGAAAAAACTGCAATTTTAGATCATCATCTACCTTTTTTTCAATTTAATGACAAAAAAATCAAATAAGTCGCTTCAGTAAATCTGCGAGGAATTCACACAAATTCAACTGAGCTGAAAATGATGCAAAACTCAGAAATCGAGCAGCGCCTCAACGAACAATCAGCAGTTTACAGCAGAGCAGTGTCTATATATATATATATATATATATATATATATATATATATATATATATATATATAACAGAGGATTACAGCGCCCCCGGAGGGACATGCTGTATTTACTTGCTGTATATCAGGTGAGCACCAAATAAACATCTTGTGGTTTGGACCATTACGTATTACGTGGTGAGTATCTGATACTATCTGTTGAACACCAGCTATCATCAAGTTCACAAGAGATACTTTTAGGTGAGCACCTGATATTTTTAGGTGAGCACCTGACACTATGTGGTGGTGAACAACAGACACTATGTGGTGGACACCTCATACTATCAGGTGAGCACCAGAGAGCAAGTGAGCTTTTGATAATAATATTAATAATAGGACTGGCTGTTTGAAATAGCACTCAGCTAGTTTGAAAATATCAGGTGAGCACTTGATATGATCTAGTGTTAGGTGCTCAAATCATAGTATCTAGTGCTCACCTGAAAGTAGCAGGTGCTAACCTGACTACTCAGTACTCTCTATATGGTGTTCATTTAAAAGTGCACAGGTGATAGTATCAAGAGCTCATCACATAGTATCTGAGGCACACTTGATTATATCTGGTGCTCAGCATGTAGTATCAGGTGCTCACATCATAGCATCTAGTTCCCACCTGAGTATTAGATGCTTATCATGTGCTAACATCATAGTATCTAGTGCTCACCTGATAGTATTGTAAGTGTTCATCACATAGTATCTGGTGCATGCTTGATAATACCTTGTGCTCACCATATAGTAACAGGTGCTTAAATCATAGTATCTACTGCTCACCTGATAGTGTTAAGTACTCACCTGATAATATCGAGTACTCGTGTGATAGTATCAAGAGCACATTACATAGCATCTCGTGCACAACTTATACTATCTGGTGCTTACCACATAGTATTAGGTGCTTACCACATGATATCTAGTGTGCATGTGATAGTATCAGGTGGTTACATGATGATAAGTGCTAACAACATAATATCAACTACTCACCTGATAGTGTCAGGTGCTCGTCACATAGTATAATATATATAATATAATAATATCTGGTACTCACAGTAAAGTATCAGGCACCCACTTCATAGTATATAGTGGTCACCTGATAGTATCAGGTGCTTTCCACATAAAAATCTGGTACTCACCATATTTCATCATTATCCAGTGGTCAGCATGAAGGTAAGCATGATGTAAAGTGCTCATCTGGTGCCCAGCACATAGCATCTAGTGTGCATGTGATAGTATCAGGTACTCACCTAATAGTTTTTAAGAGCTCACCACATAGTATCTGGGGCACACTTGATTATATCTGGTGATCACCATGTAGTATCTGGTGCTTCATCATTATCCAGTGGTCAGCATGAAGGTAATGATGTAAAGCATGATGTGGAGTGCTCACCTGCTGCTCAACACATAGCATCTTGTGCGCATGTGATATTATTAGGTGCTCACCAGAAAGTGTTACTGAAGAATGCCACGTTCCTCTTAACTAAAGAATAAAAAAAAACACCAGGTTCGGTTCTGTCGCTCTGTAGAGAAGATCTGGACAGGTGGAAAAAAAAACCCTCCTGATAGATCTATTGCATCTGACAACACCCATCTGCTCTGAGCTCAGAACTCTCCGGAATAAAAACACGCCGGCGGTTCAGGCGGCATCAGCAGCGACCGAAACCAGCAGCCGAAAAGACACGAGAAACAATGCATTTATCAGCAGAAAACAATAAGCACTGTATTACAATGCAAGCCTGTAATTTCACATTTTTAGCCCACTAGCGTTTCTGATGTATTCATATTAAACTCGCAGCTCTCCCCGTCCAAGAATTCGGTTTCCATAGTAACCGCATGAGGAACGTGCTCTCGGGGAGTTACCGTTCTTTTTTATCTCTCCCTCTATCTCTTTCTTCCCCCCGCTGTCCGTCATTTTATCTGCCCATTAAGTTTATCCACACAATCGATTTATTCTCACCAGCCCCCTCCTTCTGTTGACTACTGAAACTGATTAGCTTAGGGATAAGAAGTTCAGTGGTTTGGCAGCAGCAGCCTTTCTTCAACTTAACGGAAGCCAAATTCACTCCTTCCGAGCGCCGCAGACTCAGCGTGCGGCCTGAAGGTGATATGAAGAAGCTTACCGTACGCCTAAACACCACAAACATCATAAATACCATACACACTATAAACATCATAAACATAATAAACACCATTAACATCTTAAACAGCCCAAAGAGCTTCAAAAACTGTAAACTCGCCTGGTATTTTGGCCATATGAGCCATTTAGGGGCTCGGTCACTTTAATACTGAGCGTGTGTTCATTCATAACTGAGACAGAAGCACAAAACTCTCATCTGCTGTCTTGCCGCAGACAGTAAGTACAGATCCCTCCCTCAGACGACGTCTGCTGGCTAATTCTGCTGCAAAATAGCATTTGTTCAAACTGATTCTCTTGCCCTCTTTCTCTCTATCTCTTTCTCTCTCTATCTCTCTCTCTCTCTCTCCAGATCATGAAGATAGCCTGATAACTTCTGGTTAAAGTTGATCCGACATGACCCACATGCTTGGCTTTATAAGACCTGACCTGAGCCTAACATTTTTTTCTAACATTTCTTAAAAGAACCCATCCTGATCTAAAACTATATCAAGTTTTAAGACTAAAACTAAAACTCCTCCAACCTCCAACATTTTTATGCCTGAGTCTGTCCAAAGCAAAAGATTTCTCGGGAAATGACCAAAGACAACTCTGTCTAACACTGACCCAAAAAGATAAAATTCTGTCTAAACCACCAAATTTCTCGGGAACTGACCAAAGACAATTCTAACACTGTCTAACACTGAGCCAAATAGATAAAATGATCTCTTACACTCAACAAAAGAGATAAAATTCTGTCTAAATTCACTCAAACCTGACAAAATAATGTCAAAATTCACATTTAAAACATAGAAAAAAGGTTATGTTTTTTTTATGGATGGTGATCCAATCTGGGTTTTAGGCACTGTAGTGTTTAGTCTACAATCTAAGTTAAGTCTGTAATTTCAGAGATTCTGTCCTTCAGCTAGATTCTGCTGATGGGTAGTGTCATGTACAGAGGTGGAAAAAGTACTGAAAAATTTAAATTAAGTAAAATTACCTTTATTTTGCTAAAATTCTACTCTAGTAAAAATAAAAGTACTCATCTAAAAATCTACTCGAGTAAAAGTAAAAAAGTACTCAATTTAAAATGTACTTTGAGTAAAGGTTACACAGTTACTTTTAATTATTTGATGTAAAAAAAAGTACAACAAATCATAAATTAACTCGTTTTTAATGAACTATTAATATTCTAATAATATAATAATTTGGACCTTTCAGGCAGTATTTGTTTAGACCAAACCATAAAACATGTTGGTATTGGTTTCTATCATCCATTTTTTCTTTACTGTTAAAAAAGTTACGGTTATATAGGCGACGATAAACTGTATTAGCAAAGTAGATTCCTTGTGTCAAAATGTACTTGAGTAAAAGTAAAATTACCTCATTTAAAAATTACAAATTACCCATAAAATCTACTCAATTACAGTAACTTGAGTAAATGTAATTAATTACTATGCACCTCTGGTTTTTAGTGTGTGTGTGTGTGTGTATGTGTGTCGTCTGTGGTGATAATCATAAACACACCGATGATATGAAAGATGTAGTGAAGGAGAAATCCTGGTATTTTCATTTTATTTCAGCAGCTGCTTTGTTTTATTCACTCTTTAGACCACCCGTGTGCAGGTGTGTGTGTGTGTATGTGTGTGTGTGTGTGTGTGTGTGAGGGCATGTGTGCCGCATCTTTTGGACGGAATGAGACCCCACCTAAAGCCAGGACGCTGGATATTGCTTTCCAGGCCCTCCATCAATAATTCCTGCCAGTCTCAAACACAAATATCGATTATGAAAGGGACATTCATCATCTTTCAGTGGAAGCCATTTATATTCACCAGCCACAAAACACCTTTATTACACGGCCTGAGAGACACGAGGAGGATCAAACACACCGCCATTCACACCACTTTAATATAGCCCTGACTTATACAGATAATACAGCTGCAAAATAATGTCCATGATGTTTTTGGACGACTCTTATAGGTCATTATCAGAATACTGTGCTTTTTGGGCCATTAAAACAAAAAAAACACAGAAAAAAAAACTCCAGTGATGTTTAATCATTTTTTACCAATTATCATATAAAGATCATCATATCATATCATTAATCAAGACTTCAGACTGCAAAGAAATCATATATTTTAACTTAAGGTGAACATATTATATCTCTTTTTCTACCTTTAAAATGTAAAATACTGTAGGTCAATACACTAGACATGTTAAATCAGCTCTGTTCTTGTCAGTTTCAGTCCCTTTCAGAAAGAGATACAGTATTTAAGTGCTGTGTCACTTTTATGCAAATAAACTATGGCTGGCCACGCCCCATGTTTAAGTGTTTAAGTGCTTACCACAGGTTAGCTTTAGCTTATGCTAAATGGCAAAACACAAACAAGCTAGTTCATGCTTAACTGTGATAAAAATATGAAACTCCCTTATCTGCTGACTTGCCAAGAACAGTAGGTATAGATTCCTCCTTCAAACAAAGTCTGCTGGCTAATTCTGCTGTAAAATGGCATTTCTTGAACTGATTTAGTGGATCACTCTCTCTTTGTCTCACTCTCTCTCTCTCTCGCCTTCTTTCTCTCACTATCTTTCGCTTTATTTCACCTTCTCTCTCTCTCTTTCCCTCTCAATAGAGGTTAGTGGCTGGTTGTCTTTCTCTCTCTCTCTTTCTGAGTAGAGGTGAGTGGTAGGTTCTCTCTCTCTCGCTCGCTCTTTCTCTCTCTATCTCTCTCTCCTTCAGTAGAGTTTAGTGGCAGGCCGTCTCTCTCTCTCTCTCTCAGAAGAGGTTAGTGGCAGGTCGTCTCTCTCTCTCTCTCTCTCTCAGTAGAGGTTAGTGGCAGGCCATCTCTCTCTCTCTCTTCTCTCTCAGTGGAGGTTAGTGGCAGGCCGTCTCTCTCTCTCTCTCTCTCTCTCTCTCTCTCTCTCTCTCAGTAGAGGTTAGTGGCAGGCCGTCTCTCTCTCTCTCTCTCTTCTCTGTCAGTGGAGGTAAGTGGCAGGTCATCTCTCTCTCTCTCTCTCTCTCTATCTCTCTCTCCTTCAGTAGAGGTTAGTGGCAGGCCGTCTCTCTCACTCTCTCTCTCTGTCTTCTCTCTCAGTGGAGGTTAGTGGCAGGTCGTCTCTCTCTCTCTCTCTCTCTCTTCTCTCTCAGTGGAGGTTAGTGGCAGGTCGTCTCTCTCTCTCTCTCTCTCTCTCTCTCAGTGGAGGTTAGTGGCAGGCCGTCTCTCTCTCACTCGCTCTTTCTCTCTCTCTCTCTCTCTCTCTCTCTCTCAGTGGAGGTTAGTGGCAGGTCGTCTCTCTCTCTCTCTCTCTCTCTCTCTCTCAGTGGAGGTTAGTGGCAGGCCGTCTCTCTCTCACTCGCTCTTTCTCTCTCTCTCTCTCTCTCTCTCTCTCTCAGTGGAGGTTAGTGGCAGGTCGTCTCTCTCCTGGAGGCAGCTGTTGGCGGTGACTCTCCCAGACGTGACCCGGATCCTCAGCTGGCGGCGGCGTCCCCTCAGACCCACGCTGACCAGGCCATTACGCTCACTGAGCGTGCGCCGCCTTTCACCCAAACCGTCTCACTGCCTAACCGTGTAACGCCTCCACCCATCCGTTCACTCGGAAGCGCCCCATCCAAAAAACGCTGGCACTTACCGCTGGCTGCTGCCGTCGGTTCGGGAGCAGTTCTGAAGCGGACAATACAGCAGCAGTTGGCCTGGCTGATGGAGAAATAAGCCTGTTTTTCATGCTTTTATTCTTTTCAGTTTTACAATAAATGGTTTAGTGGAAATTCTATTTGTTTGGAGAGACATTGATAATGTTTGGGACAAAGGAATCATTTGTTTATCGCCTCTGTTCTCTGGATTTTTAAGCAAGAGCTGGTCTATAGATGGGTTTTTTAGCAACACAGGAAGTGTTACTGATGTTATGTACAACATGCTCGTCCTTTAGTCTCTGAAGACGAAAATGGTTCGGAATTTGACCTTCAAGATAAAATGTTGTACTACTCCACACCTTCAAGTGGAACAGTACATCTACTCATGTCTTTTCAAGGTTCTGCTTTAGATTAAAGCTCTGTTCAGATGACACTTTAGATGGTCGTTTGTCATTTGTCAAATGATTGCAAGTGACGCAAAAATCACTTTGAAATCGGAGTGGTGAAAGCGTTCACACTGAGTGGTTTGGATCTGGTTCAATTCAGAATTCAATCTTTGTGCGAACATAATCTACAGTACCTGAATGATTTAAATCTGATTTTTAGCATTAGAATGAACATCCTTCACAACAGTCATCAGAACATTTTGAATTTAGAATAGGATTTTTGGTATAGATGCATCAATGTGCACTTGCAGACTATTTCAGGGACAATGCATTTAGACAAGTCCCATCTAAGCAAACAATCTGAATTGATTTATTAGGTTTTTAGTAAATGTGAACGCAGCCTAACTGACCTCAGAGGTGTTTTTTTTTTTTTTGTGAGTGTTTTCGGATCTCTCTACCTGCCCGGAGATTAGAGTTGAAAACCAGCCAAGCTGGATAAACTGGTACATTAACAAAAGTGTCGTTTAAGGTGGATTGCCGCAATAAATCTGCACTGAATGAATAAACTCCATCCCGCTATGCAGAGCATCAGCTAAAATGCTAATACGGGCCCTGACGGACTGCCACAGATGCTTTTCCAGCCTGCCCTCGGCTGAACTTACCGTCCAACCCCAATCGACTCTGCGCCGCTTTTCCCCAGGAGAACGCGGCGGCCAAAAATAAAACGACAATTAGACATAAAAACCCAACCGGTTACAATGGCGAAGTGAGGCGAGCATTCATCCAAACATAAATGATTCATCAAGAGCTTTCTCTCATCCAGCAATCCACCACCACCCAACCACCCCCCCCTTCATCCACTCTCTTTTTCCTCGCTCACCCCTCGTTTTATGACATCCCTTTTGTCCCTCCCATTCAAGCAGAAATCATAGCCCACACTTTCGCTCGCCTTTCAAACCCAGCCAGACACTGCTACTTTTTAATCCGCACCATTTTGGGACGAACAAAGACCATCCAGCTGTGTTGTCAGAAGACACTGATTCCCACCAACGATTCCCCGCATCTCCCTCTTTTCTTTCCACTCTGGCTGTTAACACACACTCGCCTAGACTCGGTAATAAATTCTGTCACATCGAATAAACCACTACATCTCTCATGCTACAAATACTGGTGACTACAGAGCGTGGAAAGGTTTGGGTAAGATCCCACCTGTCCTTTGACCACAACAGACGACAAATTGACTCTGCCGTCCTCGTCTTATAGCCACGCCGTGGCTTCAAACAGCGTATCTAGGCATATCTATTTCAAAGGCTGCCCACGCACTAAAAGCTCGCTGCTGTTACCTCGGGCCATGCTGACGTCTTCAAGCTTTGGCAAGAACGACTCGCTTTTTGGCTTAACTGTGGTCTGTGGCAGTCACGGGTCTCCAATGGTGAGCTGGCGCTCATTTGGTGATTTTTAGCGTTTTCTCTAGTTCTAAACAGTGTGGAGGACAAATTGATTGAACAGTCTCCGGACGATACCCAGAATGCACCTCACACTGACGTCACTGCACATGCCACTATCTGGAAGCCAATCACCAGAGTATTGATTTCACCTGTTCCTTTCAATATAAATGCATCTTCACTCCACACACACAAACCTCGCCAAGTATTGCCTGGTTTATCCACTTTATATATTTTTTGACCCTGATTCTCGCCTTGCCTCTGAAATTGACTAGGATAATTGCTGACCCTGCTTGCTCTGATTACTCTCTGTTCCTTTTTATAATAAAGTCTATTTATTGCATCAAAATATTCTTGTCCAATCATGACACTATGTCTTCAAGACAAGTCTTTATCCCTTACAGATTTTTGTTTTGATGCTATTTTGTAATACTTTTCATGATATTTTTTAGATTATCAGACAGACGTTAATATCAGACAAAGATAATTAAATAGTAAATTATGATTTAATTTATGATTAAGGGAATTAACTGAGACTTACCACATTCTTTTTAAAACTAGGTTCAATTTTACTACTACCAACAACAAGGCCTGATTACTGCCAAAAAAAAAAATCACTTTCAATCAATTTCAGAATTTAAGAACATCATATTGAACATGGTCTGCTCTCAACCAGACAATCCTGAAGCCACCAGTTTGTGACCTTAAGCTCAGGTGTACTTGGGTTCTGCAGCAGGACAATGACCCAAAGCACACCTCAAATTGCTCAAGTGGTCTAGTCAATGTCTGAGCTGCTGTGGCATGAGATTATCTTTGTCTGATATTAAAATGTGTTCGTTCCTTTGAAAAATGTATGTATGACAAAAAAGCAAAAACACTGTAACTAAACTGTTTAATTGGTATTAAATTGTCAGTTTAACTAGACTGTATTAAATTCTGTCAGATTGAATAAATGACTATTCTTGCTAATCTCTCATGCTACAAATACTACCGATTAAAGAGCGTGAAAAGGTTTTGGGTGAAATCCACCTGTCCTTTCACAACATCAAACAATAAAATGACTCTGCTGTCCTCATCTTCCAGATACATTATATCTTCAAACAGCAGACGTATCTATTTCAAAGGAAACACACGGACTGAATGCTAGCTGTTGTCACCTTGGGCCATGTTGGCGTAGCGTCCATGACTTTGCCTCAGGGAAAGAAAGGTTTTTTTGAGTGTAAGCGAGCGCTCCGCAGCCTTCTGAGTGCATCCACCTCCGGGATTAATCGTGGAAGTCTGCATCGCTGTGATGAATTGAAGAAGCATCGCCACAGTGGTCGGGAAAAAATGTTAAGTGCAGCTTTTTTGGGGACGCTCCCAGACGAGGTGGTAATGAATTCCAGGCAGCCAAGTCGCTAAAGATGGATATCCCAATGTAGAAATAACTGCTAGCATCACATTACTACATAATTACACAAAACTTGAACACATGAAAAACAATTTCATTTCTGAAGACTTGTGGAAGCATTGTATATGCTTCGATAGCCCCATAGTGTCAAGTGTGTGTTGAGAATCCATTATAGAAGGTTCCATAGTGTCAGCATTTAGGCACATATATAAAAATATACTCTATTAGTTCAAGTATCAGGTACCAGGTTGTACCTGGATAGATCAGTCAATAACCAGCTAAGACTAAAAGGCAAATGAGCACCCTTTTATATGGCTAAACTATGTGGCTAGTACTCAGGTGATCTGCTTCCTGGAAGTGTCATGTGCACAGAGGCATGTTTGGGACACAAAAGTTGTTACAATATGGTTGTTAAATAATATATGTACTGTTGTTCGAGAACTGTTAGGTGTGTTTGCACTTCCAGATAATTGTTATATACAGCTCTGGAAAAAATTGAGAGCACTTAAAAATGATGAGTTTCTTTGATTTTACCAAATTAAAAACCTCTGGAATATAATCAAGAGGAAGATGGATGATCACAAGCCATCAAACCACCAAACTGAACTGCTTGAATTTTTGCACCAGGAGTAAAGCAGCATGAAGTTATCCAAAAGCAGTGTGTAAGACTGGTGGAGGAGAACATGATGCCAAGATGCATGAAAAGAAAACTGTAATTATTAATAAACAGGGTTATTCCATCAGATATTGATTAATTCTGAACTCTTAAAACTTTATGAATATGAACTTGTTTTTTTCTTTTGCATAATTTGAGGTCTGAAAGCTCTGCATCTTTTTTTGTTATTTCAACCATTTCTCATTATATATATGTAGATGTATGTATATATATATATATATATATATATATATATATATATATATATATATATATATATATAAAGTCTGTGGTGATGATTTTCTGAGAGGATTGAGTAAAAAGACTATCTCCTCATTCTGTTTTGATTCTGTTTTGATGCCATGGCTTCAGCAGTATTAAAACTATATATTTTTATGATTTTTATGCATTCTCTTCTTTTCTCTTAAAGCGGTCTCACATTTCCACAGTAATAAATCGTATTGTGACATAAAACATTGCAAAATCACAATAAAAACTCAAGCAAACCCTTCTTTTATTCCGCACCCGTCCAATAAAAACGTAAGCAGGCGTTGTGAGAAAGGCTCTACTTCTTGAAAGTAGCAGTTGTTCGGTTAACTGACAGTGTTTAATGTGCCGTTGGGCGGAGAAGACAGGTTTCGGTGACACTTTATGAATACTCCCGGAGTGAAATATTGTTTACAGAGATGTTGGGAAGGTGGAGAAGGTGGAGGAAGGATACGGAAAGGCAGTGCGCCGGGCCGGCCTGCAGCGATATGAAGATGTATTGACGTTGAAAAATAGAATGTTTTGTTCCCCAATATTCACCTGTCATCCGGCTTGTCATTCTTTCTCTCGGAACCCTCTGTCTCAATTTCTCGCTCCCTCGCTCTCGCACTTCGCTCGTCTGCGAGTCTTTGAGACGTCCTCTGCTTTAGAGAAACTGAAAAACTGTGGCTGATCTTTTACCGAACTCTTCTCTGACCTACACCTACATCACTGTACAGTACAGCCGTCTATATCTGAGGAAACAATCTGTACAGCATTAATAAACCTGGAATAGCAGGGCAGAAAATAAAGTGTTTTTTATTTTTTTTACTCTACAAAATTCAATAAATAACAGGATTGAAACTTGGTGGGTAGTCAGACTGTGCCAGACTGATATGGAGTCACTAAGAATGGCAATGGAAGCCAGATCATTATTGTTCTTCAGTTCAAAAAGTAAAAATTGGTAACATTTCCTATATATATAATGTATTAAAAATGCATTCACAATGCATTATATGGCATGCGTAATACCTTACAATGACTTATAAGTACTTACAGCGGCATTCAGACAGTCTTACGTAAATACATAAAAATTCGACCTTATTTTAGGTCATTCACATCAAAATAAGTACTTTATTCTGATACTTGTGTCTAAATTTAAAATCTAAAATCAGACATTTTTACTATCCAATTTAATTTAAAGTTTTGCTGACATGTCAATGTCAATTATTGTATTTTTATTTTTTCAAACACAGATTGTTTAGTTAGAACAAGTTTTAGCAAGATTGATAACAAAAATAGGGTTCATAATGCCTTATGAATGCATTCATAATGCATTATATGGCAAGCGTAATACCTTTCAATGACTGTAATAAGTCTATAGTGTATAATAACTCATAAGTACTTACAGTGACATTCTCAACACATTATAAACTACAAGTATAAGGGTTTATAAAGAAAGGGCTTATAATGCCTTATAATATCTGTTCATAAGAGCATTGTACAATATAGTGTTGTAATGCACTATAACTAAAACAGATTTGGTATATTTTGGTGCAACACTACATTGTATAATGTTCTTATATACAGATATTATAAAGCATTATAAGTCTTTTCTTTATAAACCCTTATACTTGTAGTTTATAATGTTTTATGAATGTCGTTGTAAGTACTTATGAGTTATTACACAGCCTTATTACAGTCATTATAAGGTATTGCATTCATGAATACATAAAGGCATAATGAATACAGGGTTCATAGGAAGTGTTACCAAAATTTCTCCTTAATATGGTTTTTAAATCAGATGAGCAAAAAAACATAAGTTCTGTTGCACCATAATTTAGTTATCATTCTTGTTAAAACTTGTTCTAACTAAATAATCTGTGTTAGAAAAAATAAAAATACAATAATTGAATTTGACATGTCAGCAGAACTTGCAATTAAATAGAATAATAAAAATATCTGATTTTAGATTTTACATTTAGTTACAAGTATCAGATTAAAGTGCTTATTTTGAGGCAAATTACTTAAAATAAGGTAGAATTTTTACATATTTACGTAAGACTGTCTAAATTTGCTTAAAATAAGTCTTACATTTACAATCATCAGTAAGACAAAAATAGATTTTATTGCACTTGCTTTTACTTGACATCTTACCAGATAGCTAACTACTCAGTAAAGAGTATTAAGAGGTTTATTTCTTGATTACCAGTTTCTAAAAACCAAAAACTTAAAAATCAAAAACGAGCTTAGCCCATCTAAAACCAATTACCAACAAACTCTGGTCTTGAGCTGTATTTTTTTTTTTCATTACTCAAATGATTGCCCATTAGCAATCTAATTTAGCACTGCTAAATTATGTGTGCTAATATGTGCTAATGCCCAAGCTAAGATGTTAGTTTAGCGTGCTACAAAAGTCCCTGTATATTTTAGTCAGTTTTATCATCTAATAAAGAAGTTATTTTAGAATTTTGTCCAGTAAACAGCTTATTTATTTTGGCCTGAGTCATGTTCTCTCTATTTTTCTCATTTTCTAGTGAATTATCGCCGCAGTAGCAGCGCTGTTACCTAACTAGTGATTTTCAGTACCCCTGTCGGTAATGACCCGTAGCTGAGATTAATGCAATCAGACACTCCAAACGGAGCAAAACAGGCAAAAAAACATCCAAAAAAACAAACTCAAATGCAGTCAAATGCTGGGGGTAAGGGTAGGAGGCTGTTAATGGGGTGAAGGAGAGAAAGAAGAAGGGAGGAAGAAAAGAAAGACTCTGGAAAGTAAATGTATTCAGTGCTCATTAGAGACGCTGGAGGACACGAGGAACACGTAGGAGAGAAGCAAATACAATGAGGTCAAGAGATAACACTTGGGTAACACTTTTATTTTGAAGGGAACATACTTAGAGGCTTCATAATACATTTATAACATCGATAAAATGTTATGGCACTGAATAATTAATTTACAAAGCAGCCAGTATATTCCAGCATTTATTACATAAGACATACATTTTGTTAAATAACACTGTATGTACATAAAATGCTTATAACTATTGTAAACTATTGAACTTAAATTTAAATGTATTAAACTAGAAAAGTGCCTAAAAGAATGGTTTTGTATTATGTTGCTATGGTGTTGCTCGGTGGTATCAATGTTTGGTTCCTATGGTGTTGTTAGGGGGTTCCTAATGGAGTAAACTAGAAAAGTTCATTTCCTGATAGAAATGCAGGATGGTTAGTACCTGTGATGGTTGCTATGGTGTTGCTAAGGTTCTGACAGGTGGTTAGTAAGATGTTGCTGTTGCTTGTATCTATAGTGGTTGATATGGTGTTACTAGGTGGTTGCTAAGGTGTTTCTTTGGTATCTGTGTTTGGTTTCTATGGTGTTGTTACGTTGTTGCTATGTGGTTGCAAGGTAGTTGCTATGGTGTTGCTACGATGTCCGAGTTGGTTGCTATGGTGTTGTTAAGCAGTGACCTATAGTGACCAGTAGGACCAGTATATCCTACTATGTTAGGATGTTGCTAAGTGGGTGCTAGGTGGTTGCTAAGGTGTTGCCTAGAATTTTTGTGCAAATTAAATGGCTCCCACCGGTCGCTAAAGTACTCCAGGCCTCTGCATGATGTTGCTAAGTGGTTGCCATGGTGTTGCTAAGTGGTTGCTAAGGTGTTGCAAAAACTATCCGTGTTGGTTGCTATGGTGTTGTTAAGGGTTTCCTAGGTGGTTGCAGTTACCTGCCCTAACTGGAAAAGTACATTTCCTGAAGGAAACACAGAATTTTTGCGCGAATTAAATGGCTCCCACCGGTCGCTATGGTATCCCAGGTCATGGTATGATGTTGCTTAATGGTTGCTACGTGGTTGCTGAAGTGTTGCTATGATATTCATGTTGGTTGCTATGGAGTTCTTAAGGAGTTGCAAGGTGATTGCACTTACCTGATCTAATGGAGTAAACTAAACAGGAACATTTCCTGAAGGAAACACAGGATGGCTCCACAAATTAAATGGCTCCAACCGGTCGCTATGGTATCCCAGGACATGGTACAATAGTGCTAAGTGGTTGCTATGGTGTTGCTAAGTGGTTGCTAAGGTGTTGCTAAAACTATCCATGGTGGTTGCTATGGTGTTGCTAAGGACAATGCTCACCCACATACTGCTGTAGTGTTTATGCCTGTGTTATAATAAGGCATTTTGTAGTTTCCCTACAAATGAAGCGTTACCAAACGTTCGAAGAACCTCAGAAGACCCCCAAGCCATCCGAGAAGTCCCTTAAACATTCGCAAACAGGGACACCAGTTCCCGGAGAAGGTTGCTCGCCGCCTGCTCGAACTGCGGGCACCATCTCCGCATGAGCTACTTCAATTTAGCCGAAAAGAAACATGAAGGGTTTAGCCTCATTTGAAATTGTCTACAGTTCACAGCCTCCAAATGTAGCACCCGGCCGCCGCCGCTCGCTCTGAAGAGAAATATAATGGCGTACATGAGAGTCAATTTAACTCCTTGCTGTACACACACACACACACATACTCACAATCACACACACACAAACAGATTACACATGCCTCAGTGTTATTGCTGCTATTTCCAGCTTCAGACTTTTAAGACTGAATTGTCCCTCAGACTGAAGCTCAGATTGAAGCTCTTAAAGCTCTTGTTTTCTGGTAAAGTCTGATTCAAAATTGCCTCCAAATTGGGGTGAAGTATGCAATGCACTGTAAACTCTAACTGTGCTGAATCAAACTGTTCCAGATTAATCTTTTTATGTCTCAAATTAAAGCGACAGTCTGTAACTTTGGGAGATTTGGTCGATTTGAAGATTTGGGCATTTGGAGACCTCTCTGGTGAGAATGTGTAATTGCATAAGAGGCAAGCATGTAGAAGAGTAGTTTTAATGCATGGTAATAAAAATAAAATGTAGTGTGAAATTATCGGATTTTGTGTGGAGAGAGAGGGCGCCACCTACTGTACCCATCCAGAAAGAGCATAACCAGCTGTGCTCTCTCAGACTCCGGCTGCTGATGGCGAGAAGTAGCATCACCCAAGGCTCTAACATCAAAGGCCAAGTGCCTTAGTCTTGTTCAATTCCTCTGCATGTCATAGACCACCAAACACAATTTATATTTTTTATTAAATTAGTTTAAAGCCTTAATGATGCCACAAAAATCAATAATATATGACTATAATATGTGACGAGCGCGCTTTGTTTTTAAAATTAATATTTACATACAGCTCTGGAAAAAACAAAGAGAGCACTTCAGTTTCTGAATCATTTTCTCTGATTTTGCTATTTATAGGTTTATGTTTGAGTAAAATAAAGGTGTTGTTTATTTTTCTATAAACTACAGACAACATTTCTCCCACTTAAAAATATTGTCATTTAGAGCATTTATTTGCAGAAAATGAGAAATGGCTGAAATAACAAAAAAAAAAAGATGCAGAGCTTTCAGACCTCAAATAATGCAAAGAAAACAAGTTCATATTCATTAAGTTTTAATAGTTCATTAATCAATATTTGTTTTTCATGCATCTTGGCATCATGTTCTCCTCCACCAGTCTTACACACTGCTTTTGGATAACTTTATGCAAAAACTATATATTAAATTCTATCCATGTTGTTTTGCTAAATCAGGTTGATACGATTGGCTCAGTGATTTGCGTCCCAATCATGTGCCACATTAAATTGCATTTTGCATTTCCATCTACTTCAGCCTGCTTTACCTTTGGGGATCTTTGGTGGATTCCTGCTGTTAACATCTACATCTACATTTTTTAACTCATATGCTACGTTGCTATTTAGCCGTACGCTACAGCAGACAGTGCTGGAGATGCTCAGGCTCCAGCTGCTGAATTGTGCATGCTGGCTATTGGTCCAGAGATGCCCCCTGCAGGTCTGCGCTAACCTCCATTAAAAAAAGAGGTCATGAGACAACTCCTGACTGAAAGCTGAGACGGCGGGCGGTTGCTGGGAGGCGTTTAGCAAACATTCGCTCGGATGCGGAGCCCATGAAATATCCATGGCGACCGGTCAGCGCTCCTCCAGAATGTTCACAGGCTGCCAGAGTCGCCCAAACAGAATAGATGGGATCTCTTAATCATCTGACCTCGGTCTCGGGCACTGAAATAGAACCAAGGTCCAATCAGCATCGCTGCCCAGAGAGGCCTTCAGAAGCCCACAGAATCCAGGGTTTCAAAAGGTGTCAAAAAATGGGATTATCATTAGAAAAAGTTACTATATTTCCTTAATTCATATTATGGCTTACAGCCAATGAAAACCCAAAAAATCTGTGTCTCAGAAAATTAGAATATTATATATTAAGACCAATTGGTACTTTTGGCAGTGTGGGCAGTGTGCCAATTCATGCTGGAAAATGAAATCCACATCTTCAGAAAAGTTGTTTTCAGCAGAAGGAAGCTTTAAAATATGAAGTGCTGTCAGTGATTTTGTGGGAAAACAAAACTGCACTGACTTAAGACTTGATAATAAAACACAGTGGATCAACACCAGCAGATGACATGGTTGCCCAAACCGGATGCGGATTTCATTTTCCAGCAGGATTTGGCACACTGGCCATACTGCAGAAAGTACCAATTGGTCTTGGTCTTGATTTTCGGGTTTTCATTGGTTTTCATATATATTTGTACTAGTACTGTATATTAGTATATTGTAATAGACTAGTATATACTAATATAATATATGTGATGTAATGAAATATATTAGTGCTAATGTATAAATAAATTGGATTTGATTTGTGTGTCTGTCAGAAAAGGAGCTGAAAATATAATTTCTATACACCCCTAAAATAATCCTAAATTAGCTCATTTTATCAAGTTTTTCTGAAAACACAAAAAACATCTAACAGTCAGCAATAAAAGTGTTTAAAAGGATAGTTTCTCATACAGCCGAGCCGCTAAACCAAACACAAATCTTAATCCTACTTTAAAAAAAAATAAATATTGATTAAAAAGACAGAAAACTATCAGAAATTGATACCCAATCCATTAAAACATGCCTGGATTAGACCCGAGTCCAAGTCACTAGATCAACAACATGAGCAATTTTTCATTTTCTATGACTTGTACTCTTTGCATGACCTTATAGCCTCTATTTCTGAGTTCACACTGAGCACGAGTGACCGGAGAGAAAGCAGCCGTGAATATCGACTCAGAAGATCCAAACCCAGCCGTGGAGGAGGTGAGCAGCAGCCTCCTCAGTCAATACTCGCACATCTCTCCTCCAATAACTCTTCCCTGTGTTTGTTGGGGCTGCTGTTGTTCTGGCTGCTCACGTTTCGCTCTCTGAGAGGTTGAAGAGAATAGAAAACTGTACCTTCAGTAACACTCACATCATCCCTGAACCACCTGATCTTCCCCTGATAAATATTACGCACCACGTGTCCAAATATTAATGGACACATTACTATAGAATGCATTATCCAGATACTGTACTTTAAGATGTATATATGATATATATATATGAAATCATGTAGTAACTTAAAAGCACAATTGGTCTTGCAGAGGTGTGTAAATCTGATCATCTAAGCAGGAGGAGATACTTTGAAGAATCTAAAATATAAAACATATTATGGGTTGTTTCCATATGTTGTTTTTCATAGTTTGGATGAGTTTAGTATTAATTTACCATGAAGGACATTTTAAAATAATGAAAAAAAAAATGTTTCTACACTTTTGGCTGTTACTGTATACAGTATTTAACACTTTGTAGCCATATATTTTTCAAGATTTACTCTAACAACATATTAACATATTATGACACATTTTTCTAATGCTTATGCTGCTGCACCCAGCCTTAGTGGAAATCTGGAAGTGCTTTCTTCACCTACATAAACAGTTTTCAAATTAGCCACCCTTTTCTCTGATTACTGCTTTTTGCACAATCTTGGCATCATTCTCTCAATGAGCTTCTCTCAAAGAGGTGGCCACCTGAAATGAAAAGTGTTCCAACAGTCTTGAAGGAAGGAAGGAGTTCCCAGAGGTGTTTATTAGCACTTGTTGCTCCTTTGTCTTCTTCACTCTGTGCTCCAGCTCACCCCAAACCTCAAATCTGGATTGGGTTCAGGTCCGGTGACTGTGGAGGTTCAGCTCATTTTTTTTCTGTTAAGTACCTAAAACTCCACATGTGTTCATTCATAGTTTTGATGCTTCAGTGAGAATCTACAATGTAAATAATCATGAAAATAAAGAAAACGCATTGAAAAAGAGAAGGTGTGATTAAAATAATAAAAAAATGACGTATTCTGATAATAACCCAGACATGAATAAAGTAAATTAGCCTGGCTAAAAAGAGCTACAGTATTAGCATTTGTGCTACATTTGTGGCCACTAATACACTGTACAACTGTTCATATCTTGCCTCACAGATGACTGGACGCCCTTTGGGTTTTTCCCCACCGCCTCCTCCTTCAGACTCATTCAAGTATACAGGCCCATATGGCTGGTCCTGCATGTGCTACAAGCTAACGGCTGTGTCCTCACAGCCCCAGCGATGGAGCAGCTGTCCTACACTCCTACAGGCTCTCCGGGTACAGCGGGCACCTCGCCCGCACAGCCCTGCCCGCCCATCTCTCATCTCCACCACCGGCCTGGAAAAGACACCTCGCCTTCACCGCCACGGCTATCAATCACACCCACGTCCCTGCTCAGCTCTAAATCAGAAGGGTTCTTCAAATACAGGCACTTTTAAAAGAAACGCCATGACTTTATTAGATAAAATCACTCTGTCCTTAGTTCTGAAACCTGGAATAGTTCAGCGTCTTGAAGGAAGGAGTTTCTGGAGGTGCTGAACGCTGTGAAGCTCCAGCTCATAAACATATTTCATCCAGCCACAAGCAAAAGTCCTAGTCAAAAACAGCTGGTGGAAGAGTAAAGCAATGGCAGCTTCAGACGGATATGGTGTTGATACTGGAGAGCAGTTCTTCACCTTTAGACTCTTCTATTGTTTTTGTGTCTTTAGTATTAATCTATAATGTAGAAAATAAATAAAATAAAATAAAAAATTAACAAAAACATTGAATGAGAAGGTGTTTCCAAGCTTTTGATTGGTACTGTACATTTTAAATGTTGTTTAAAATCCTAAAGCCCTCAAATTAAAACCAGTGTACCAGATTTTTTGCACTAAGGCATACCTAAAATTATTGTGTATGAATTTTACCAGTTATGTACAGATTTATACAGGAGTTTCAGTGAAGTTTCTCCAGCACCAAGACTGGAGCAATATTAGCATATGTAAAAAAACATGTTAAAACAAGCTACGTGGGACGAACTGCTAGCTAAAATCACCCTGGCTAACTGAAACGCTGAAACAGGGTTCCTTATTGTAGCGCTATTGGGTGGCATCTACTTTTAGCTGCTAATGCTAATGCTTATGCTGCTGCACCCAGCTTTAGCGGAAATCTGGAAATCTAAGCTTACTGTAAATAAATGGAAGTGCTTTACTCACCCAAATAAACAGTTTTCAGGAGATAAATCTGTGTAGATTAACATCCAGCGCTCGTTTGACTTTAAGAACTTTTATTTAGACCTGCTAAATTAGAAGGCAAACATGGCAACACCCCTGTTCCTTACTAGTGGTGCATAATGTGCCTTATGATCCGGTGCACATTATGTATGAAAATAGACCAGAAAATAGATGTTTATAGATGGTGAGTCTTATAATCCAGTGCACAAAAATCCGGTATGTATCATCCCTATTACAGAGGTGGGTCTGTCACTCAGACTCAGTTACAGCCGACAGTGAGGGTACGTGACGGCAGCATTACGTAAGCAGTTTATTTACAGTCTAGGTTAAATTTTGATGAGGTGTCTAAACCCCCCGTCCACAAGATGATATTCACAGCTATCACCAGCATTACCGTCCTCAAGGACATAAACACCGAAACGTCCCCGTCTGCTCGGCTCGGCCCGGGCTTAGCCTGGAAGCGCTTCCAACACGTCGCTTTATCCCTCCGACACCTCTCTTTTTTTTAAGGGGATGTCATGAATAAATAAATAGCTAATAAATCCTCCTCTTCATGCTAATTTGCAAAAGCCGCCAGCATATTGAATTTCCAGGCGAGTTCAAAAAAATTCACACATATCCAGCCCTGGGACTGATTAACAATATAAAACCTCCAAACGGGAGGAAAAAAAAACAGGGGGAAAATGTCATGATCAGCACAAAATAGACACCATAACTCTACAAACAGCCCGCCAGGAGACGCTGCCCGGGCACCTCGGGGGCTGAAGACAAAAACCTTTTTGGAAGAAGCTTCTCGTCTCGTTTTTTCTGGACCCTCCTGAGATCTTCTGATGAGGACGGTGGATAAGCGTGTGGACTGTAAGTCGGTTGCCTGACATTTCCACTCATTTCCCGCAGGTTTCCTGGAACGGTGAGGGTGTTTTTGTGGGGTTTTTTTTTGAGTAGCTCTTTGTCTTTTTGTCCAACTTTAGTAATAAAATGTCCAGCACAGTAGCAATGCTAACAGTGCAATAGTATCTCTAGCATGATGTTAGCAATGCTAATGCTGATACTACAGTGCAATAGTGATGCTAACAAGACAGTACCTCTGGAATATAATCAAAATAAAATGGATGATCACAAGCCATCAAACCACCAAACTGAACTGCTAGAATTAATTTTTGCACCAGGAGTGAAGCAGCATAAAGTTATCCAAAAGCAGTGTGTAAGACTGGTGGAGGAGAACATGATGCCAAGATACATGAAAACTGCAGTTTGTCTGATTTTGCTATTTATAGGTTTATGTTTGATTAAAATGAACATTTTGTTTTATTCTATAAACTACAGACAACATTTCTCTCAAATTCCAAATAAAAATATTCTCATTTAGAGCATTTATTTACAGAAAATGAGAAATGGCTGAAATAAGAAACAAAGTTTTAAGAGTTCAGAAATAATCAATATTTCAATATTTGGTGGAATAACCCTGATGGTTTTTAATCACAGTTTTTTTTTTTAACATGCATCTTGGCATCATCATGTTCTCCTCCACCAGTCTTACACACTGCTTTTGGATAACTTTATGCTGCTTTACTCCTGGTGCAAAAATTCAAGCAGTGATCATCAATCTTCCTCTTGATTATATTTCAGAGGTTTTCAATTTGGTAAAATCAAAGAAACTCATCATTTTTAAGGGTCTCTTCTGTATTTCAGTGCTGTATAGAGGGAGGGAACGGTGGTGGGGGTTCAGTTTCAGTTTCTGCACAAACACTCTCTCTACCTGCTGATGTTCTTATTGATTAGCTGAGGTTTCAGGCTTATTGTGGCACACAGTGGGCGCTGCCAGATGCCGGGGAGGGCGGGGGGTTGGGGGGCATAAATAGCAGACCTGAGCTCCCGGCCCTCGCACAAAAGGACCTCCGCCATTAACATAAACACATAAATCACACATTCAGAATGTTTTTTTTTCCTGTTTTTTTCTTCATCTAAGTGGAGCGCTGGATGAAAGAGTGGAAATAGACACGGATCATAATTAACGACTGTTGTCCTCCGCTCGCTAATTAGCTAGCATACTTCCACGAGGGCGCTTTGAAGACGGAAGAGAAGGCTGGCGAGGGCGAAAGTAAAGTTGCACTTTGCATAAAACTGCACGTACGTAAGTCTTGGGACAAATTTATTTATATAGAAGTGCTTTTTGCAACTGATATTGACACAAAGAAGCTTCACAAAAAATGTGGTAGCAGTAGGGGTGGGCGATATGTGGCCCTAAAATAAAATCATGATGATATTTCATGGTATTTTTGCGATAATGATACTCTTGGCCATATGACAGAACACTGAATTAAAATATATATATATATATATATATATATATATATAGATAATGGGAAATTATTGAGAACAAACAGATTTTTATTTTTTGTTGCTAAAAAAACAGTAAAGAAGTAAAACCCTGATGTGATAATTAGGGGTGGGTGTTATGGCACCATATTTCAGGGTATAATATTGTTTATCTTGTTCAAACATTTCGGCGATATTATTGCATTTTTTTGTATTTTACTATTCCACCTTAAATGCTGCAGCCCCTGTTGTCTGTAGCACTATTACTTTATGGTGGAACGGGAAAGTTAAATAAGCTAGCTAATGCTAGCCACTCAGACTTTTTTTATGCTTATTATGAAGAAATTGGCCATAAAACATTGAAACGAAAAAATTGTCTTATGAAGGGCTAACAAGCCCTATCCCTTCCCCTAACCTACCCCTCCAGCCTAACAAGAATCTGAACACGGGGTGAAATGGGATTGGGCCTTAGATAAGTTTGGCTCGGACGATTATCTACAGGGTTTGGACAATGAAACTGAAACACCTGTCATCATTTTAGTGTGGGAGGTTTCATGGCTAAATTGGAGCAGCCTGGTGTTCAATCTTCATTAATTGCACATTGCACCAGTAAGAGCAGTAAGAGTATGAAGGTTCAATTAGCAGGGTAAGAGCACAGTTCTGCTCTAAATATTGCAATGCACACAACATTATGGGAGACACACCAGAGTTCAAAAGAGGACAAATTGTTGGTGCACGTCTTGCTGGAGCATCTGTGACCAAGACAGCAAGTCTTTGTGATGCAGCATCAAGAGCCACGGTATCCAGGGTAATGTCAGCGTACCACCAAGAAGGACCAACCACATCCAACAGGATTAACTGTGGACGCTGTAAGAGGAAGCTGTCTGAAAGGGATGTTCGGATGCTAACCCGGATTGTATCCAAAAAACATAAAACCACGTTTTTATTGCTCAAATCACGGCAGAATTCAATGTTCACCTCAACTTTCCAGTTTCAACCAGAACTGTCCGTCACCACAATCAATTATTGTGCTCTAAAACCAGGTGTTTCAGTTTCATTCCAGCTGATCTGAATAAAACAGCCTAACTAAAGGGAGAGAGCCAGAAGGTAACACCCTGAAACACCAGCATCCACTCACTCCACCCTGTTATTACTGTGTGTATTAGTGTGTAGTATCTGTAGTTTTCAGTGTAAGGCTGAGATAATTAGGGATAACACTCTGTAATCCCAGGATTTAAAGGGTTAACCTGATACTGCTGAGAAACTTGCTGATCTCTGGCTGTTCAGACTTTCATACAGAAGCTCTGCAAGAACAAGCAGCTGAAAAAGTCCTGCCAGAAAGTTAGTCTATCTGCGGGAGATAAGTCTGTGTGTGTGTGTGTGTGTGTGTGTGTGTGTGTGTATATATGTGTGTGTGTGTGTGTGTGTGTTGGCTCCCTCCATCAAACCGGACTCTCCTTGCCATAGCTGGATTATCCGCTTGCCTGTCAGCCAGAGCTTGGCCCCGAAGTAAACACGCAGATTACATGGTGCGAGAGTGTGTGTGTGTGTGTGTGTGTGTGTGTTTTGTTTGTGTGTGAGAACGAGAGAGTGGGAGAGAGCGATCATTATAGAGTGCATAAGAAAAGTGAAAAGGGAAAATGAGAGAGGGAGAGTGAAAGAGAGAGACAGGGAGAGAGAAAAAGTGAAATGGATAGATAGAGCAACAGAGGGTTAGAGAAAGAGATTACAGAATAGAACTAAGAGAGAGAAAATAGGGGAGAAAGACAGAGTATAAGAAAGGAGTGAGAACAAGATACAGAGAGAGAGAGAGAGAGATAATAGAGTATAGAAAATTAGTGTGAGTGTGAGAAATGAGGGAGAGAGAGAGAAAGAGAGAATGAGTAGAGAATAGAATAGAAGTGTAAGATAGATAGATAGATAGATAGATAGATAGATAGATAGATAGATAGATAGATAGATAGATAGATAGATAGATAGATAGATAGACCAGGAAAGAGATAGACTGAGAGATAGATATAAATATAGACTGAGAAGAGATAAATGGGCTGAGAAAGAGAAAGAAAGAGAAAACAAGTGTAGAATAGAAGTGTGAGATAGATAGATTTTTTTTCCACATGTGTGCAGCATAAAGTTTGGCATTATCTTGTTAAAAATGCAGAGATGTCCCTAAAAAAGATCCAATTTGGACCTGAAACAAATACAAATCGCCTAAAACATAAAAAGAATGAATAAAATAGTACCCATTTGGTACCCCAGTACCAGTATCCTCTTTATAGCCACAGATATGCCCTTGTAATGTGTGCAGCATTAGCTAGAGCTTAGCGTGGTTAGCAGCTAATGCTAATGCTGCTCCAGCCTTGGTGCTGGAGAAACTTTACTGAAACTCCTGTATAACTCTGTACTTCAGCGGAGTGGCTTTATTGCTTCTTACAACCTGACTGATAGAATTCATACGTAAGGCGCACTGTCAATTTTTGGGAAAATTAAAGGATTTAAAGGTGCTCCTTATAGTCCGAAAAATACGGTAGAACCCGATTAGTTCCTGATTAGCATCCCAGTATCTTTTTTTCCCCACGTGTGTAGCATGAGGTCTTGCATTATCTTATTGAAAAAAAGCATATATATCCCTGGAAAAGATCCAATTTGGGACTGAAACAAACACAAATCACCTAATACAATTATACAATAAATAAAATAATACCCCAGTACCTGTAACCTCTTTTTGTCCGCAGATATTTGTCTTTGTAATGTGTGCAACACATGGTTTTGCATTGTCTTGTTAAATAAAAATGCATATGATACTTTTATTTGTTTCACAGTATGTTGCAGTGTATTGAATCCTAACCCCTGTATCATTATTCATAAACACTTCAAAGTCAAAGTCAAAGTGTTTTTTATTGTCATTTCAGCTATATACAGAGTACACAGTGAAACGAAACAACGTTCCTCCAGGGACCATGGTGCACATAAACACAGTGTAGACAGAACAATAGTGCAACAGTACAAAAGTGCAGACAGACAATACAACACAATACAGACAAAGAATAATAAATAACAAGACAGTGTGCAAATTATGCAGTGTGCAAAAAAGACCAGTGAGGTAGTAATTACTCTATTACACAGTGTGCAATAGAGTCCAGTGAGGTAGTAGGGTTTTTAGTGCTTCCATTTTCTGGGGTAAGTGGGGTAAGAGTGTGTGCGCATGTACAGAAAACCATCAGTTCAGTCTCTGCAGTTAAGGAGTCTGATGGCTTGGGGGTAGAAGCTGTTGCAGAATCTGGTCGTGCTGGATGCTGCGGTACCTTCTTCCCGAAGGCAGGAGGGAGAACAGTTCGTGTGAGGGATGGGTGGGGTCATTCACAATGCTGGTTGCTTTGCGGATGCTGCGGGTGGTGTAAATGTCCGTGATGGAGGGGAGAGAGACGCAGATGATCCTCTCAGCTGTCCTCACAATACGCTGGAGGGTCTTGCGGTCAGAGACGGTGCAGGTCCCAAACCAGGCAGCGATGCAGCTGCTCAGGATGCTCTCAATGGTCCCTTAAGGAACATGCATCCAATTTGGAGATAAAACAAGCTCAGATGGCCTAATTCAATGATAAAATACATAAAATAGTACCAGATTAGCACCCCAGCACCCCTTTTTAATCCACAGATACGCCTTTTTAATGTGTGCAGCACATGGTTTTACATTGTCTTGTTTTAAATGTATGAAAAAGATCCGATTTGGACCTGAAACAAGTGCAAAAGGCCGAGTGCATCAGACCCACAATCTCTATTTCTCTGCCCTTTACTCTTTCTGTCCTTCACACACACATAACCACACACACACACACACACATCCTGCTTCCAGTTGGTTATGGCATGGTATGATAGCAGCCAGTCCTGCCACTCAGCGAGAAGATTGAAGGGGAAAATCAAACAGCACCTGTCACTGACCCGTGCTCGGCTTTTAAAACCGGCAGCTCTGAGACTCCTAATCAGCCTCAGCCTAAAGCTATAGCCCCGAACCTTCCTCCCACCTTCAGCCCTGCAGCTATAGCCTCTCTCGCTCCTTATATCTCTATTTCTCTCCCTCTCTCTTTCTCTCTCCCTCTCTCTTTCTCTCTCTTTCTCTCTTTCTCTCTCTCTCTGCCAGAAGAGCCGACTATTCCTTCTGACTCCTGCTGTTCAAATCAATTAAAGGGACAATATGTATTAAATGACAGTGTGTAAGCGTGTAAAACAGCTTCTGCAGCCTGATTTTAAAAAGCTACAGTGCTTTCTAAATAATTTAAAACAAACCCTGATACAGAGTCTTCATCTTCTGGCCATTTTTGCACAAATGTCTTTAAATTGAACTGTATACGAAGTGTCCTTCTATGAAATCGAGGTCGAGAAATGCAGCCCACCTAAAACACGAAAACTTTATGTTTTAAAACAGCTGCAATTAATTTTAGAGGAAATTACAATCTTGATAAAACCCTAAACTTATTTTGTATTAACAATGGCACAGAACATTAAAAAAATATTAAGAATTTAGTACTACTTTAAAATAAGACTACCTTTATAAAGGGTTTATAAATGTTTTATAGTCTTTTATATAATGTTAAGTTTATTAATGGTTACTAATTAGGTTGTAAATGCCTAAAAAATCATTAATAATCAGTTATAACACATACATAGAAAAGGCAACAATGACCTTTTTAGCCAAATAGTGAACCCACAGCCATCTATACTGTTGCCCTTTCTACGTATGTGTTATAACTGATTATTAATGATTTTTAAGGCATTTACAACCTAATTAGTAACCATTAATAAACTAATTGTAAAAAAAAACATTTATAAACTCTTCATAAAGGTAGTCTTATTTTAAAGTGGTACCAAGAATTTGAAATAAACACAGTACAAAGCTATAAACTAACACATAATTTCAGAAAAAGAACATCATACTGAACGTAGTTAAACATGGTGGTGGTAGTGTTAAGATGGCCTGGGGCTGCTGGACAACTTGCTGTAATAGATGGAAGCAGTAATTCTGCTGTTTACCAGAACATCCTGAAGGAGAATGATATCCAACCATCTGTTCGTGGGCTCAAGCTCAGGTGTACTTGGGTTCTACAGCAGGACAATGACCCAAAGCACACCAACAAAAAGTTCACCTCTGAATGGCTTAAAAAAAAACTAAATAAAGATTTTGGAGTGGTCTAGTCTGGCAAAGTCTGAAAGAGATGCTGTGGATGATCTTAAACAGGACATTAATGCTGGAAAATCCTCCAAAACTGAATTAAAGGATGGACTTTTGGTGTAGTAAAATCTATGTAGACTATGTAGACTCCACATAGAGTAGCAGCCGGTGCCAGAAGTAATAGCAGCGCTCGGAGCTGAAGCATTATGGGATGTAAAAAAAAAGGGTTGTTTAATAAGCTTCTTGTGCAGTTTTTAAGTTATTAATGCCTCGTTTTAAATGTCAGGGCTCTCCTCTCGGATTCTAGTAAGAAGGTGTGGAGCTACTTTGAGCTACTTTTGATTTATCAGGGTAAATTATGCCCCGTCTCACCCAGTCTGAAGGGTGTTTGTTGGACAAACTGTTAACATTTCTGGATCTCTGAACGCTGTGGGAGAACGGAGGTGTGCTATTCATCAAAGGTAAGTACTTTTTATCATGTTTAACTACAACAAAAGTCCATTTTACACCAGAGTTCTCCTTAAAAAAAAGATGGCTAAGGAAAGGCTATAAAGAGATACCAGAGCTTAAACTAAATATCTAATAACAAACCCTGATTTTATTCCGAGTAGTTAATGAAAGACGAGTAGTTATATAGAGTTATAAATGGTTTCAGACGATGTTCAGGCACTGTTGTCTGCTTTGGCTCGGGCTCGCTGTGTAGGCTTCTCTTTGGAGGCCACTTCGGATTCAATGGTCATTTAGAGCACAGTGTGGGAGTCTCAACAGCATACGTTAAAGCAGTTCGGCCAAGACCCGGGTTATATATCCTGTGTCTGCTGCTTTTCTTTATGTGGACGAGGTTCTGTAATAGATTAGTCTGTAGTAGGTTGTGGCTTACGGTGAATTTTCTGTATCAATTTGACTTTGAAAAATGTATTATGTAAGGTTTAGGCCTGATATAGGAGTGGAAAAATCGTTTTATATGGATTTAATGTGCTGAGGGGAGTAACTGGTAGTCATTTTAAAGTCAAAGTCAAAACGTGGCACGGTGGTTAAGTGGTTAGCACGTTTGCCTTCCAGCACTGGGGTCTTGGGTTCAAGTCCCTATCTGGGTGGAGTTCACATGTTTCCTCCAAGTAATCATAGATGGATAGATAGATAGATTTTTGCACCAGGAGTAAAGCAGCATCAAGTTATCCAAAAGCAGTGTGTAAGACTGGTGGAGGAGAACATGATGCCAGATGCCAAGATGCATGAAAACTGTGATATTCCCGCCAGTTTCAGTCCCAGTTTCCCAGTTCCCAGAATGAGCCGTTTAAGGGCTCTGTCACTTTTATGCAAATAAGCTGTTGCTGGCCATGCCCCATATATATATATATATATATATATATATATATATATATATATATATATATATATATATATATATGCTGAGCATTTACCACTTGTTAGTGTTAGCCTAAGCTAATTCATCTTTAAATGTAATCAAAGTACAAAACTCATCATTTGAAAGTATTTACATCTCCCTCATCTGCTGACTTGCCATTGACAGTAGGTACAGATCCCTCCTTCAGAAGAAGTCTGCTGGCTAATCCTACTGTTCGAGGTTCTCAACCAGCAGAACCAAACGAAAAGGAACTGTTTCGTCAACTCTCTGCTGTGATGCACAAAAGCGCTGAACTGTTAAGATACGAACGTGCCAAAGTCAGAGCTCATCTGGTTCTTAAAGGAAAGGACAACTGGCACACTGATTGGTTTATTTCACATTACACCCAAAATTAACCACACCCATGAATAATTAAGATGTTTTTTGAGCTGTGCAAGGCGTATTTTTTTGCGCTCTCACGATACCAAACACATACCGACACGCCCCTAAATCCAGCTGCATAATACTGTATGTAATTGACTGGTGCACCATAGCTCACCAAAACATGGCCCTGTATGCTAATGTATGAACCTTTTGCTCTCTCTTGCCGTGTTTGCTGTTCCTTCCCCTTATTCCGATGCCGGAAATCTGCGCTACCATGCAGAAAGAGGCCAGGTTGTGGACGGGGTATTAGTTCTCATCTTGTCAAGTCATCAGAGAGGATTTAGAAGTGACAAGCTCATGTCTCTTGGCTTTCGAGGTGTGTTATTTCCCCGGAGTGGAGAAATCGAGGCGAGGAGGGGGGGAATAATTCAATGAAGGCCCTGTGTAAACATGTCCTTATAGAGGCAGCCTCTCTCTCACCAGGGTGGAAGCGTTTCTTATCACAAAGCTTTAAAATGTTATGTTATTTATAAAATATTTTTATTTGATTTAATGAATCTTATTAGTTGATTAATTCATTAACATTTCAATGTCTTTACTAAGTAAAATATTACATATTTGTATTTTTGGTTGTAGTGTTTGTAGTGTCATTTAAAGTGTCACAGTATTTTAGACACCACAGTTTTTGATAATCTACAAAAAAATGACATGCTGGCCATGGCCTAAGCATCAGTGTCTTCAATGCTGCAATGCTTTATACAGCAGCAGTATGTAAAAATTTAAGGCCACTAGTTGTAGGTTCCATATTTAGGACATGTGTGCCGTATTTAACCCCGTTGCAACGAGGCAAGCAAACTAATCGATTAGTAAATAAAGACTGGTTGTGAATTGAATACAATCACAAACTGTGTGAGCATCTCTTTAAAATTTGTGACGGTCAAATCAGGAAAGATCTACTTACTGTTATCAGAATCCAGATAACGTCCTCAAGGGGGCGTCTCCCAATAGTTGCTGACAGTAGCCAGCCAGCCAGGTTCATCATTCCTGCAGCCTGCAAAATATGAACCTTCAGCAATCGTCACAAAGCCGACTACAGCTCTAGAAAAAAAATAAGAGTCCACTTAAAAATGATGAGTTTCTTTGCTTTTTACCAAATTGAAAACCTCTGGAATATAATCAAGAGGAAGATGGATGATCACAAGCCATCAAACCACCAAACTGAACTGCTTGAATTTTTGCAGGAGGAGTAAAGCAGCATAAAGTTATCCAAAAGCAGTGTGTAAGACTGGTGGAGGAGAAAATGATGCCAAGATGCATGAAAACAAAAACTGTGATTAAAAAAACAGGGTTATTCCACCAAATATTGATTATTTCTGAACTCTTAAAACTTTATGAAATTGAACTTGTTTTCTTTGCAGTATTTCACTCATTTCTCATTTTCTGCAAATAAATGCTCTAATTAACGATATATTTTTAATTAAGAATTTGGGAGAAATGTTGTCTGTAGTTTATAGAATAAAACAGCAATGTTCATTTTACTCAAACATATACCTATAAATAGCCAAATCAGTGGTTTCCAATTGGGATACCCATTCAACCCCCACGTGGACATGTTATCTGTGGGTCTTTATCTCTTTTTGTGTCTTTCTTCCAGTGTTGCTTCCAGTCAATTCAGCCGCAAAGCTTTCCCAGCAGAACAACGCGAGGATTACCGGAGAACACCAGCCGTCAGCAGCTTCACCCTGCAGTATAAAGCAGCAGCACATCACGCTGCATTACTCCGAACAGCCCGAAATGCACCCGGACACTGCGCTTGCGCTACTGTTCACGGCAGAATGGCAGGCGAACAGTAACCTGCTTTAATGGGGTTTCAGCACTGGTAATAAGGTGAGCTGAGATGCAGTCAGAACTCATATAGGCCGTGGTGCTGCCTGTCGGCTGGAGGAAACGGCTGCAGAGAGAAGTTGTCTCACTGAAGTCTTAGCAAGACTCTAACCTGCAGTGAAGGATCCATTAATATTTTAGGCAAGCAAACTCACCCACTAATGTTGAAGGTCTGACTCCAGGTAAGCCAGACTGAGCTTCAAAGCTGCTCTTTAGAGTTGGCGGGAGTTGGAACTGGGCTAAACGGTGAAGTAGAGTCGGACAGGTGGATCCAAAGAACAAAATACTTGATTTTTAAAGAGGTTTAAAGGTGTTTCCAGACTGGAAAGTCCAGGTTTGATCCCAGATCTAGGTTCCTGTATTTGTTAAAGGCTTTTGATTCAGGAAGTTTTGGTGAACCACGATTCGAACCAATGGACCAAATTGTCTCCAACTAAAAGAGGTTGTCTCGCATAGGATCAATGAAAGCATGGTTTGCTTTGTACTACTAACTGAACTATGAAAGTTTGGTAAGAATAAAGGAATTAAACCAACAACCTTCTCTTCCAAGGAATTAAATTAGCAACCATTTGTTCCAGGCAATCAAATCAATACTTTTCCAGTCCAGAGAATCAAACCAACAACCTTCTGGTGCATGCAATGTGAAAACAAACACTTTTCTAGATGGTTCTGGATCAGTGGAACTTTTGGATCAATTACAGGATGTTAAAACAAGCTATTATCACCTGTTAAACAATAGAAGAAGAAAAAGGACTCCCTCCCTTTCCCATTTGAGTGCCATAAGAAACAATGCTTTGGGATGCTCCCCTCTCACATAGTAACTGTCATATATCAAATGTCAGATTATTGTTTATGCCAAACCAAATGGGCATTTTTTTTCCTAAGTTTGACCTCCCCTTACTCAAAAGGTCTACAAAAAAATCACTTGTCATTAATATTATTGACAGTTTGTTAATTTTTTTTTCCATCGTAAGACACAAAATCTAGCACTTTTTGTGGAAATTCCCTTTTAATAAATAAATAAAAACCGAATATGCAATATTCTTTACAAGGAATTTCATATTTTATATCAGAGAAATGACAGAAATACTTTAGTGACTCACTGTTTGAGTCTTCTCTGGTTAACTCAAAAGGGTGTTAGCCGTTCAGAGTTCCCACCCGTTAGCTCACTTCTAATTGGCCAAAAAAAGAGGTGTTACTACTTATCCAGTGTTACAACCCTTTCCAGCCGTCACATATATTCTCTCTCTCTTTCTTTTTTCTCACTCTATGAGATGATCCAGTGCTTTTCACATCCACGCGGCTTCCGCGCCTCCAAATGTGCCATTTGAAAGGCCAAGTGGCTTTAAATTACCAGAGGGCCGCCTCTCCAGGCTAAAAGGGCAAATCTTCACATTTTTTAGAGATGTTTTCAATTAAGTTGGCATTGGAGAATATTGAATGTGTGTTAAGAGAAATAGCCGGGCCTACAGCTGCAGGGATCTGAGCGTACAGCAGAGGAAGGATGGAGGGGGGAGGCGAGAGACAGAACTTCAAGGCAAAACGGGAAGAGAGGGAAGATAAAAAAGGAGGGGAAACGGGGCGAGAGATAACTTTTGAGAGGTTTCCAACCCCCTCCGTCTCGCCAAATTTCTTTTTCTCCTCCCGCTGTCACCGACCAGACTCTGTGTCCCGGGGCGGGTAGGCCCGGTATGAATTTCGGTACACTGGGACTACTAAATGGGAAGATTGAGGTGATATTTTGACAGAGGCACAGAAGAAACCCTTTCTGGGAAGGATACACCTCTGGCACAGTGTGCGCTTCACCGGGAGGGACCAAATTGATTGACAAGCCGAGAAAATATGTATTACAAAACAGGAGTAGGGGTGCACTTTCCCAAAGACTTTTACAAAGACTCCGGGACAGTGGTTACTTCCCACTTAAAATGGGAACTAAACTTATAGTAAAGTAGTAGCTGCATTTTTGAAGCCAGATTTCCATCCATACTATATTGTATATGTCTGTAGATAAGCACTGTTAAGATTATGTAGCAATTCCTCTATAGATAATTGAAAGCAACATTATATAAAACACCTACAAAATTGTTCTGATGCTTCAGCGAGTTGTAACAGAGAGAAAATGTGCCTCTATTGTTGCTACTTTGGGATTAAAACATTACTAACTGCACTATGGAACTTAGGTAAGACAAAGGGAGTCAAGCCTTCTGGTCCAGGGAATCAAATCAGTATCTTTCCAGTCCAGAGAATCAAACCAACAACCTTCTGGTTCAGGGAATCAAATCAGCATCTTTCCAGTCCAGAGAATCAACCCAACAACCTTCTGGTTCAGGGAATTAAACCAACAACCTTCTGGTCCAGGGAATCAAATCAATACCTTTTTCAGTCCAGAGAATCAAACCAACAACCTTCTATTCCAGGACCTTAGGTGAGACAAAGGAAATCAAATTAGCAACCGTCTGGTCCTGAGAATCAAACCAACAACCTTCTGGTCCAGGAAATCAAATCGGCCCATTTCCAGACCAGAGAATCAAACAAAAACCTTTTGGTCCAAGGAAACAAATCCGCAACCTTCTAGTCCAGGGAATAGAATCAACAAGCTTCCAGTCCAGAGAATGAAGCTGATAACCTTCTGAATTAGGGGATCAAATCAGTAAGATTCCAATACAGGATTTCAAACCAACAACCTAATAGTCCAGGAAACCAAACAAGTGACTTTTTTCCAGTATAGGGATTTGAAACAGCAATCATGGAATCAAACCACTGACTTTCCAATATCAGTCTATGAAATAGAAGCACTGACCTTTCATTTCAGGAAAATGGAACCTTCCAGTAGAGTGAATTAAACCAATGATTGAACCAATGATCTTCTTCTACAGATTCAAAAGATAAATCTTTTAGACTTTCTGATGTAGGGGCTTGAACCAGCAACCTCCCAGTCCCAAGCTAACCACAGCTGCCCAGTAATACATCATGTTTCATGAGATAAATGAATGTAGCTTTAGTCATTTTAGTCGCTACCTTCTGGGGACTTGTTCACTTCTCGTACCATCTATATACATATTTTTTTTTTCCAAATCAAATCAAATCAACACTTTTACCTGTAGGTAAGAAATCACACCAGTAAGCCACACACCTTCATGATGACATCATTTCAGCAACTCGGCTCAACATACACTGTAATAACTCTGTATCCGTATGAATTTCAATATTTCAGCTCTCAGCGCTCATTAGCATTCAGCCCAAAAGCTGAAATCCCAGAAAAGGAAAAAGCACTCAATCACATGGCTTGAAAACCACACAAATGATGTACCACTGGATAATTAATTCATTGTGACCTTTTGAAAATGTTTTGAAATATGGCTACATTGGAAATAGCCACCGGGCTGAGGAAGGGATTGAAACGAGAGGATTAAAAAAAAAAGAGCAAACAGCTGAGTTTTAACGAGCTATTGGTGCCGAAATGATGAAGCAAAACAGCTCTGAGGAAACATAACCTGATTTAATACTGGCCAGCGCCACTACGCTACACAGCTGGGATTGTAATTTGTTGTCCAGATGCAAATCTCAGTAAGAATGCTCACAGCTTCACACCAATTACAGTGAAGTACTCTCACTGAAGTACTGGAGTATGTTTACTCAATTAGAACAGATATGTTCAGTACAATGCACTGGAAAAACAGCATGCATTTTATTTACCACAAGGGTTTTTGCAATGTTCAAATAATATTCTCTCTCTAATTTATAAAAATAAAAGGACAGTAATTAGACAAATCTATTCATCTAATGTGTATTGGTTGGATGTGCACTGTGTAGGGTTCAAGTATTCTATACAAGTTCTATTTATCATATTTTTAAATATTTTTTGTTTTTTTGTTGAGACATTTCTGAAGTTTCTGGAATCAGGCATTGTGACCATTATCGTAGATCTACAAATCCAGACCTGATCCAGGGAATCAAGCCAGTGATGTTTCAGTACAGGGGATTGAACCAACAACCTTCCAGTACAGGGAATAGAAGCAGCATAATCCCCTCCATAGAATCGAAGCAGCAACCTTTTGGTTCAGGAGACCAAACCATCAACTTTCCAATTCATTGATTCGAACCAGTAATCTTCCGGTTCAGGAGACCAGACCATCAACTTTCCAGTTCATGGATTTGAACCAACAACCTTTTGGTTTAGGAGAACAAACCATCAACTTTCCAGTTCATTGATTATTTGAACCAACAACATTCTGGTTCAGTAGACCAAACCATCAACTTTCCAGTTTATGGAATGAAACCAGCCACTTTCTGGTTCAGGAGAACAAACCATCAATGTTCCTGTTTATGGAATCAAACCAGCAACCTTTAAGTTCAGGAGACCAAGCCATCAACTTTCCAGTTCATAGAATCTAACCACTGACCCTCCAGTTCAGGGAATCAAACCAGTGTCATTCAAGTACAGGGAATTGAATTAGTAACCTACTGGATTAGGGGATCAAACCAGTGTCCTTCCAGTACAGGAAACCAATTTAGGGACCTTCCATTATAGGGGATCAAACCAGTGACCTTCCAGTACAGGGAAATGAACTAGTAACCTTCTGGACTAGGGGATCAAACCAGTGTCCTTCTAGTACAAGGAATTGAACTAGTAACCTTCTGGACTAGAGGATCAAACCAGTGTCCTTCTAGTACAGGGAAATGAACTAGTAACCTTCTGGACTAGAGGATCAAACCAGTGTCCTTTTAGTACAGGGATTCAAACCAGTGTCCTTCCAGTACAGGGGATCATTCCAGGAAATTGACAGGAATCCAAGAAAATTGAACCAGCCATCTTTTGGTTCAGGGATTATTTCAGGACACCCTTGGGCATCATAAACCCCACATTAAGAACCTCTGATCTAGGGGGAACATCAGGGCAACCTAGTTTGCACTCGATCTCTTTTAGCCACAAGAAGGGCGGCCAGTAAGTGGGAATTTTGTCTCTTTTTTGCCATTTGGACCTTACTTTGGGTCCAACAATGACCATGTGTCTGGAGCCTCCAATCCATCCCAGGGTTCTACACACATTTACATTCACTTCTGCTCACAGCAAATTAAAAGTAATACAGAGGAAATCCGGCTAGAGACACAAAGAGAACAAACCACCACTCTGAATGAACCGAACCTTTTTTTTTATAACTCCCACCTTCCGCAATACAGTCAATTCCAGTTAACATCAGTGTGTGTTCGCTCCCTGACTCAACCGTGACCTTCCAGAGAAGCCCCTCTACAGAAATCCCCCCAGCTCGCTCACATGCTATCTCCAACCTCCCTCCTGTCCTTCCTCGTCTTTCTCTCTGCTCAGAAACCTCCTCAGAGGCCTTCAGACATCCTTGAGCAGAGCGGCGTGCCAGCCTGGTCTACAGAGGAGGACCGCTCACTGCTTTCTGTTTTATTAACAGTGACCTTCAGCAGGCAGTAGCTTTGTGCTGCACTCGGCTAGCGACGCCGAGACGCCACAAGCCATTTCACACGGTCCCGGCCTGTCTGTCAATACCCCGGCTCTTTCCTCCTTCTTGTTTCTGGGAAAGATGACAACTCGGCTGAAATGAACAGGGCAGTGGGGTGACGTTTCAAAGCAGACTGTCACGAGCTGAGATTCGTGTCTGCTGCCCGCGTGAGCCGAGCGACGCGAGCTAACGCAAGCCTGCGGACTCAACACATTCTCACATTTTCACATTTTCAGGACACTGTAAAAGTTTGCCCAGACAACTTGGAGAAGCCTGACAAGTGTAGGATAGAAATGAGGAAGACTGCTGATTTTACTTTCAGTCCAACATCGAGAAAAAAAGGAAACCGTCATCCAGCTGATCCAGCTCACGCCAGGGCTGGACGATATATAACTCTAACTTAACATCATGATACATGATATTCTAAAGTACTTTCGCGATAACAAAATTTGGTACCACTTTAAAATAAGGCCCCTTTATAAAGGGTTTATAAATAGTTTATAAAGTGGTTTACTAATGGTTAGGTTATAAATTAAGTTGTAAATATTTAAAAAAAAAAGTACCAATTTAAAATAAGACTACCTTTATAAAGGGTTTATAAATGGTTTAAAATAAGTTTATTAACGGTTACTAATTAGGTTGTAAATGCCTTAAAAATCATTAATAATCAGTTATAACACATACGTAGAAAGGGCAACAATATAGATGGCTGTGTAATATAGTTCACTATTTGGCAACAACAGGTCATTGTTGCTCTTTCTACGTATGTGTTATAACTGATTATTAATGATTAGTAACCATTAATAAACTAATTGTAAACCATTTATACACCCTTTATGAATGTAGTCTTATTTTGAAGTGGTACCAATATGGATAGAATAATCAGTAATGGAGTTTCAGATCATCTTTTGGATAATTAAGCATGCACCAGTTTAAAATAACCCTGTAACACCATTACTGTTCCTGACAAATGAACATAAATGGAGGGTTATAACACATCAGGCCACCAAGCCCACCCAAGGATAGTCACACTGAATGTGATTTAATGTAATTTAATGTAGTTTCAATTCTAGTTTCAGGAGAACCTGAGGTCTGGCCGAACCCGGTCGTTCCCGTACCCCAGCTCAGATAAGACCTGTAATGGATTTAAAGTCTCTTGAAGGCATCTTCCACCGGCTGCTTTCTCCCGGGCAGCTTCCTTCTCCCAGGTCATGATTGATAAGAGGGTTAAAGTATTTTCTCCTATTGGTAATCCGGCCTTGTGCAAATCCTGCCCAAGGTGCTGGGGACATTAGACACACTGCCGGTGCCCCCCAGGGTGAAACATTACCGCGTTAATCTGCCGTCTGCTCTGAAGACCAGAACATGTGTTGGACTGTGATGTTCGGTGGGATGTGAGAAAAAAACACGGTAACTCTTTCTATGAATGTCATGACTCTATAACTACATTCATCATATATTATAATGCATTCATAAGGCATTATAAACATGGCTATAAATATTTCTAAAAATCCATAACCCACTATAGCCATGTTTATTAAGTATTATGACTTGTGATCATGATATATTATAAGCTGTGCTTATAATATATATGTTACAATAGTATATATCTATCGTTAATAATCTAGTCAAACAATGAAAGTCTGTGGTAACACTTTCTTTGAATGTCATCTCTATTAGACTCTATAAACACATTCATAATATATTATAATGCATTCATAAGGCATTATAAACATGGCTATAAATATTTATAAAAATGCATAACCCACTATAGCCATGTTTATTAAGCATCATGACTTGTGATTATAATACATTATAGGCTATGCTTATGATATACATGTTAAAATAGTATATATCTATCGTTTATAATCCAGTCTAGCAATGAAAGTGTATGTCACTTTACTTTTACTCACAAAGACCTGTTATAATACATTATAATTGACTATAACTAATATTATATTCAAAACAAATATAATTCATGAGTGGTTAAAAATATATGGTAACACTTTCAATGGATGTCATCTCTATTAGACTCTATAATCACGTTCATAACATATTATAAAGCAATCATAAGGCGTTATAAACCTGGCTATACATATTTATAAAAGTGCATAACCCATTATAGCCATGTTTATAAAGCATTATGACTTGTGATCATAGTTCCTTATAAGCTGTGCTTATAATATATATGTTAAAATAGTATATATATATATAATTAATAATGTAGTCCCACAATGAAAGTCTGGCACTTTACTTAGAGTGCACAAAGACCTGTTATAATACATTATAATTGACTATAAATAATATTATATTCAAGACAAGTATAATTCATGAGTGGTTAAAAATATATTTATAGGATTATTGAGGGTGTGTTTATAAGTTGGAAGCTTTTTTAGTCATAATACAGTCTACAAGCTGGGACTGAGTTTTTTGGTATTAACTTATAACATGTTATAAACACAGCTATTAATGCATTATAATCACAGTTCATGATGCATAATAAACATGGCTGTGATGAATTACAGAGTTTTATAATTAAGCCATGTTTATAATGCCTTATGAATGCATTATAATGTGTTATGAATATGTTTATAGAGTCTAATAGAGATGAAATTCATAGAAAGTGTGAAGGTCAAAAACACAATAATAAAAAAATAATCTTTACAGTATTAACAATAATACGTATGTAACTCACATGGGTCAGACTGTTTTCCCGGATTCAGACGGAGTTATTATATATTTTATATAGGTTACTCTATATATGCTGAGCTCCGTACTGTTTTGTTTGATGTTCCAGAAAGCTGTTTGATGTTTTAATAAAGCAATATAAAGCCGTAATTATAAAGAATAGCGTCTGCCTGGGTCCTCAGAGCTTTGCACAAACAAGGAGATTTCACGTTTCTATTCATGAAGAAACTGAACGCAGGGTGATGAACTATGGCCTCATTTTTCAACACCAAAATTACCTAAAATAAACTCTTTTTACATTGACTTCTGTTGAAAGATTCAATGTTTTTTCTCTCTCCTATAAAGTTGCTGTTTTGGAAATATTTATTTTTTTGTTGGACAGCAACGAAAAATAATCATGTAGTAACCTAAAAATGTTAAACAAACCAAAATACCAATACTCTGTTTATCGTGCTCTTAAATTGTGGTCTCTGAGACTGGTAACTCTGATGAACTAATCCTGAGGAGGTGTGTCTGATGAGTGCCAGTTTCATCATAGCATTTTTTTAGGGTCTTTGCAGTGACTGCACTTGAAATCTTGAAATCATTCACAACTTTCACAACTTTACAACTGATGCACTCAAACAGATTAAATGACAGAGGAAACTGGGTTTAGGAAATAAGAAAACAAGTACAAACTTTACAGCAATTTTAGCCGATGCTTCCAACAGGTTTACAATGCTAGTGATAGGGGCATGGATTAAAAACACAGTTTATACAAACAGTAAATTGAGGTAGTTCCTAGGGCACCACCACCTTAAAATTAAGTTATGCTTATTGATGTAAAAAGTGATTAAATGAACATGAAAAAAATGGGTAAGATGGAAAAACCGATTGCTTAATTTGGTTTTAAAAAAAGTGCATGAATTCCAGCTGTGTTTTTACCATGGAAATTGAATGTCTCACCCATCTAACTCCCATGACCAGGACTCTTAACCTTCGATAGCTCAGTTTCACTCACAAATTATACATGTGTGCGTCTCCCCAGGCCAAATCAGTTCTTGACATGATGCTTCAATATCAACTCATCACATCACAGCGTTTGTACCATGTATAATATTGCGATACATCCCAGCAGGGACTTCTGACACCCAGACGAGATCGGTATTACAATGTGTTAAAAAACGTCAAGACATGTTTCTTCAACAAGGGGTCAATTAGTGACACAGTATCACTCGCCCAGTATCTGCCCACGAGGATAACATTTAAAACAGATCAATAACGGAGCTTAACATCTTCATCCAGCATAGAAGCACTTGATTTTAAGTTCTAAGTCAGTTGAGAGTCTGTAGCGTATCTGTAGCATGGGTCCATCAGCACTAGACTTCGTTCTTCGGTCTTAAGAGGTTGTCTTACACTTGATCGTTTCATATGGACATTCACACTAAATGTAATGTAGTTTAAACCTGAACCTGAGGTTTGGTTAAGCTGTTTGTTCCCAAATTAGCCAGGATTATGCTGATCCTTCCCTCAATATTCTACCATCCTTACAAAGCCGTAATATTGAGATACATCCCAGAAGGTACTTCTGGCACTATGGCAGGATCGGTTTTACAATACGTTTAAGAATTGTCAAGACACATTAGCTTAACAGCTTCATCCAGCATAGAAACACTTGATTTTAAGTGCCAAGTCAGTTGAGAGTCTGTAGCGTATCTGTAGCATGGTTCCATCGGCACTAGAGTACGTTCTTCGGTCTTAAGAGGTTGTCTTACACTTGGTCGTTTTTTACATGGAACATCATCCTTCCATTTTCCTCCCTCATCCCTCCCCATCATTTTTTTTATAAATCTGCCCAGGTAAAAGACATTCACACTAAATTTACTGTAGTTTAATCTGAACCTGAGGTTTGTTCAAGCTGTTTGTTCCCATATTAGCCAGGATTATGCTGATCCTTCCCTCAATATTTCACCTCCCTCCAAAGCTGTAATATTGCGATACATCCCAGCAGGGACTTTTGACACTATGGCAAGATCTGTACTACAATACGTTTAAGAAACGTCAATACACATTTCTGCAACAAGGGGTCAATAAGTGACACAGTAGCACTCGCCCAGTATCTGCCCACGAGGCTAACATTTTATAACAGATCAATAACGGAGCTTAACATCTTCATCCAGCATGGAAGCACTTGACTTGGGACTGTAGCATATCTATAGCATGGTTCCTTACACTTGGTCGTCTCACGTGGAACATCCTCTTTCCATTATCCTCCCTCGTCCCTCCCCACACTGAGTGCACACTGAGCATCTTAGCATCCGAGCATCTGAGCATGTGCCGGCCATAATCCACTCTGTATCTCCGGCTACAAGGACGACGCTCGTAATTGTCTCGGTAGGCAAGAGCTAAGCACATCTTTGCACCATCTCCTGGTGAGGGAATTTGGTGGGAAAAGAAAGGATTAGTTCCTTCCTCTTCCTCACGAAACTGCAGCAGACTGAGGGAACGGATCGGAGGGGGGGGTGGGCCGTAGCCGCGAAGACAGAGAGAGATTGAGGGAACGAGCCATGCCTCACTGGCTTTTAAAGCTCTTCTCCAAATCCTGCCGACCGCGCACCGTCCCATTGCCTTCAGGCCCCAGAGCTCCATAAATCCACTCGTATCTCTGGAGAGCAGCCAGGAATGCTGCACTGCTCACTTTAGCCAGGATTGGTCCAACCCCCCCCCCCCCCCCCCCCCCTCCAAAGCACTGTTAGACGTTCCCTCCAGAACCCAGAACGTCGACTATTATGTCTGACGCAAGTGCAAAGCCAGGGATACTGTACAGGTAAGTGGAAACGGCGGTATCCAAGAGTAACATGAGCATCGGCTGCAAGATCTGCATGGGCTACAATAACCCTGAGATCCCATGCTGGGTGAGAACATGAGGATATGCTTTTTAGCTATGATGATGTTTATGACAGCTTAGTAAAGAGTCACAGAGACAGAGAACACAGATTTTTATTCTCATGTTCAACCACTAGGGGCGCAAGAGGTAGATTCGATACAGCAAAATTGATATTTGGGTGGTGTGACATTAATCTTACCAATGGCACCAGTGCCATCGCACATGGTGGTGATTAGTGTGTTAGTGTGTGTTTTACCTGTTCAGTAGGTATTTTATTAATGGGAATCTAAAGCACTGGGTCATGCTTTAAGGAATGATTAGAACCAAACAAAATAATTTTAGTTTTAGATGAATTCCTTTTAGCCATCGCCTACATATCCTGTAACACATTATTTAATGTTTCTGTCAGACCTTCTGGTGTTTGTGTAGATGCATACACTCACTATTGTGTCATCTGCATACAATGCTAAAAGGGTTGGACAATAAAACTGAAACACCTGGTTTTAGAGCACAATAATTGATTGTGGTGACGGACAGTTCTGGAGGAAACAGGAGAGTTGAGGTGCACATTGAATTCTGCGTGATTTGATCAGCCGTGGTTTTATGTTTTTTGGATACAATCCGGGTTAGCACCCGAACATCCCTTTCAGACAGCTTCCTCTTACAGCATCCACAGTTAATCCTGTTGGATGTGGTTGGTTCTTCTTGGTGGTATGCTGACATTACCCTGGATACCGTGGCTCTTGATGCATCACAAAGACTTGCTGTCTTGGTCACAGATGCTCCAGCAAGACGTGCACCAACAATTTGTCCTCTTTTGAACTCTGGTGTGTCTCCCATAATGTTATAGTGTGCATTGCAATATTTAGAGCAGAACTGTGCTCTTACCCTGCTAATTGAACCTTCACACTCTGCTCTTACTGGTGCAATAATGTGCAATTAATGAAGATTGAACACCAGGCTGCTCCAATTTAGCCATGAAACCTAAAATCCCACACTAAAATGATGACAGGTGTTTCAGTTTCATTGGCCAACCCCTGTCATTGGTGAAGATTCCTTGTGGCACCCCGCACTCTACTTGTACACGATCTGAAAAACCTGAGTTTAGGTCAAGCTATTTCGGTATTATTAGCCAGTATTGTTCTGGCCCTCCCCACAATATTTCAGCCCCTTCCTCCAAAGCACAGAACATCAAATATTATTTCGGATGCAAGTGCACAGCCAGGGATAAAGTACGGCTAAGTAGGAACAATGGTGCCCAAGAGTAACATGAGCGCCGGATCAGCCGCGACTACAATAACCCCGAGATCCCACGCTGGGCGAGAATATGAGGATATGCTTTAGCAGCGGCGATGTTTACCAGAGCAGATATGAGGGCAAGCTTAGTTAATACTAGCGGGTTCCAAAGCAAGGGTCTCGGGAGGAAGACAGACGGGATGAAAGGCAAAAGGAGAGGGCAGATATAGAGAGAGAATAAAGAGAGAGGAGGAGAGTGTGCGAGCGAGAGAGAGAGCGAGCGAGAAAGATAAAGATAGAAAGAGAGAGAGAGAGAGAGAGAGATAGAGGAGTAATATGTGGCGAAGCACAGCTGAGATGCTATTATGATGACATATCAAAGATGCTCGCTGCTCCTTTGGGGCAGCGAAAAGCGACAAATCTATCTTCGTTTGGGTTCAGATGTGTTACCGAAGGGGGGGTTGGTTGGAGGGGGATGTGGAGAGGAAACGCTGTTGGCAGAGCCAGGCAAGAGCGAATTGGGAGCGAGGGTGAAGTGGAGGAGATGACTTAGAAAAGACGACATTAGCATGGCGGTGTCAGGAGGATACAAGGCCATAGAAATAGATATTTAACTATTCCTGCAGTGCTAAAAGATTGCAGCAGCGGGAATACAGTATAATATAGATATCTTATCATAGATGTCTTGCTTGAATCAATTGCCGGGCTTCTGTTTCTGTGATTTGAGACAGTCATAAATGTTAGTTTGATGCTAGTTTAATGCTAGGTCAGTGTATTGCCAGTTGCTCATTGGGATGGATATTATGTGTTTTTGGATATAAGGAAAAAAGGAAAACCTTTATTTGGATGGTCCATTTTATGGCCTCGTTGATGCTCAACTGACATTCAACGAGCATTCAACTGCATGTCTATTAAATGCAACTTAACCCTATGTTGAATTGAAATGATTCAAAATAGGATCTTACCTTGCATCTATCCCCAACCTTAACCCTTAATCAACCCTAAAATCTAACCCTATAGCTAATTCTAGCCTTAACCCTAAATCAACCCTAAAATCTCACCCTCTAACTAACCTTAACCCTTAATCAACCTTAAAATCTAACCCTACACATAACCCTAACCTTAACCCTTAATCAACCTTAAAATCTAACCCTACACATAACCCTAACCTTAACAATTAATCCACCCTAAAATCTATCCCCACACCTAACTTTAACCCTAACCTTAACCCTAAATCTAACCCTACACCTAACCCTAACCTTAACCCTCAATCAACCCTAAAATCTAACCCTACACCTAACCATAACCTTAACCCTTAATCAATCCTAAAATCGAACCCTACACCTAACTCTAACCCTAACCCTTAATCAACCCTAAAATCTAACCCTACACCTAACCCTGAACTTAACCCTTAATTAACCCTAAAATCTAACCCTGCACCTAACCCTAACCTTAAACTTTAGTCAACCCTAAAATCTAACCCTACATCTAACTCCAACCTTAACCTAAAATCGACCCTTAAATTTAACCCTACACCTTAACAATTAGTCAACCCTAAGATCTAACCCTAACCTTAACCTATAATCAACCTTAAAATCCAACCCTGAACCCAATTCTAAAATATTAAGATTAGATTTTGGATTAGAGTTGGATTCAGGGCATTCAATGCATTCAGTGCAATTGCATTTAATAGATGTGGAAATGTACAGTAAAGCTACGCTACCTGTCCGTAGAGATGGAGGTTTTCAAGAGTTGACTTACGCACCCCAGCCTTCAGGGCTGTACTGTACATACTGTACAAACCACCGGTTATAAAACCAGAAGCAAGAGTGTCTTTCTCTCTCGTTTTTAAAACCCCTCTAAACTCGTATATTCCGTTTCATATATTGACCTACAGTCAGCATGTGGAAATATTTCCCTTCAAGGCAAACAGGAAGTTCTGTCAGTGGGTGTGTAAGCAATGCTTTGAAACTAACCGTTGGGGGGAAATGGTGCGAGGGGGAAAAAACACTTGCAGGTAAAAACAGAAGTATTACAACATGGCAAGGTGAATGAGGGGTGTGATGTGTAAAATAGGCAGTTTTTTTTTTTTTTTTTTTGCCAGTGTGATCCAGCGTGAATTCCTTTTTCTTTTAATTTTTCCCTCCTTTTTCTGCATTTGGATTCTTGAGCAAGCAACAAAGGCAGCATCCCAAAGTCTCCACCGGAGAGTTGGGGTTCGGTGTGCAGTTAGGAGGACAGCGGCGGCTTGAGCTTCTTGTTTTTTTAATTCTTTGTTCTCCTTTAAGAACATAAAACAGCAGATGCCTGAGGGCAGCTTCTCCAGCACGGCTGCTGGGACGCCACTCGTCTGCAGGCAAAAAGACCAAGGCCATCAGTGGATTCCCTGGCTCTGAATCCGAGATCCCTCCTGACGTCGATACTGCTGATTAAAAATAAGGGAATCTACTGTTCCTACTGGGAGCGATGGGAGTTACGAACTGAATTCCAACACTCCCAGGTGAACGGGGGGTCGACTCTGCTAAAGTTTCTGTAAAAACTTCTGAATCTTAATATGGCAGAGTTTAGTAGCGAAGAAATGTTACAGTTGGGGTAGGTGTGGATCCAAGTGCAGAGCAGATATGAATATATAATGTATATATTTATATAAATATATGTATATAATTATAAGGGAAATAGTGCAGAGATTTAAATTGAAAGCTAAGCCTGGTTAGCTAAAGCTTCGTCTCTTTTCCTAGTAGCAAGCTAAACAATTTTAACATGCAGCTTTTGACTTCAGCATTTAATTTCTAGTGTCCTTGTGTTTCAGGAGAGTTTTTGCACGTTGCTCTCCTTGGTTAGCTTAGCCTAGCACAGCTACCCAGGTAACACATTAGCTAAAAATTCCCCTAAAATTCCTAAAATGCCCTGGTTTGTGCACTGTAGCTATATAGCCATATAGTTTTAATATTTTTAATATTGTTCTCTAACTTAATAGATGGGTAGCTAACCTGAGGAAACACCCTTATGACAGAATAGCCAACTAAGCTAAGCTGGCTAAGACGTGGTTATAGCTACATAAATCTGATAATAGCTATAGTATTTTATCGACTTTCTCAAGGTATCCGTGTTTTATTCTCAGGTAAGATGGATCATTTTAGATTTTTATCCATATTTCATCTTTCCATTGACTATTAGCCAAGCCAGAAATTTGGTTCCAAATATGGAGGACACAACAAAATATCATTGGGGCCATTCCCAAACCAAGCTATTCCCTGAGAAAACACTTTAAATTCAGTTGTCCTACGGCCAGCGATCATCTCCTCAGGAGCTACAGGTCAATAATCCCAGGTACACCTTGTATTACAGATATGGTGCCGTGTTCTTCTTCTCAGCCCTTCCAGGTGAATGGATGGCAGCCAGAACGTAAGATTCTCTGCTCTAAATGCTTAATCCATTCCACTTGAACTATCTTACACGTTTTCCATTCTGCCCGGCTGGTCTTCCTCCCCCTGACCCCTCGTCCCGGATCTCCAGCGGCCGATTTGTGAACCTGCCAGAAACAGACTTTCTCCTTCACTTTGATCTGCTCTATCTGTTCACATGCATTTTATTACATGCATTTTACAGTATTTCTAAGCTGACTAAAACAGGTGCTGTCATTTCATGAATCCTGTAGTTATATTGCAATATACGGCAGACAAAAAGACCTAATAATGACCATTATAAGCTTTTAAAATAACAAATAACATTTAAGTACATTTAGCAACAAACACTATATTGGCAAAATTTTTCACTTTCATGAATTTGAGTGATTTCCCATTTGTAATCCATTGGGTTTAATATAATTTTAGAGTTTCACAATGTTCAGGAGTGTGTTGATTGGAATTTTTATTTTATTTTTTTTTTGAGGTTTTTGAGGGACATTTGTAAATTCAGACACTAATGTTGCAGTCACAAAGTCTGGATTGTAATTCATCCCAAGGTTGTGAACATGACAATTTTCTAAATCCCTTGGTCTGCTTAAGAGTTATGCATTAAGAGTTTCTTTCACAGGAACTACGGGGTTGAGCCCAACTACTAAAAAAAACAAACCCAAATCATAATTATCCCCCCTCAACCAAACTTTACACTCAGAAACACTCGGACTTTATTCTTCACTTTGATCTGCTCTGTCTGTTCACATGCATTTTATTACATGCATTTTACAGTATTTTAAAGTTGACTAAAACAGGTGGTAACACTTTTCATGAATACTGGATTTATAATGCATTATATGGCATGCAGAAATACCTCATAATGACCATTATAAGCTTTTAAAATAACAAATAACATTTTTTAAAGTACATTTAGCAACAAACACTATATTGCCAAAAGTATTTGTTTGTCTACCTTTGCATTTATATGAATTTGAGTGATATCACAATCTTAATCCACTGGGTCAAATTATAACGTTGGCGTTTAGGTTTAGGATTGTGTTTATGGGAACTTTTAAGATTTTTTTTAAGTTTTTGAGGGACATTTATAAGGTCAGACATATGTTGATGTTTTTACCTAAAAAAAAAGCACCACATATGATTTAAACAGATAGCTGAAGAACAAAGTGTAGAGATTCCAGATTTCTCCTGGATGCTCCTCAGCCAGAATGTGTATATTATGTTCAGTTCCGTCAGCAGCTCACCTGATTTACCACATTTACCAATTTACTACCAATTAATTAATTAATATGATGAGAACTAGAAATAAATAACTCTATTAAACTCAGATTAAGAGAAGAGATTAGGAGATGTTTTAAGAAAAACAGTGCTGTAAAATGCCAACTTGTTACGAATGCATTCATAATGCATTTTTAAATACAGGATTCAAAGGAAGTGGTTCCAAACGGGCCAATGGATAGAAAATAGAATAACAGACAGGGAAGAGGTGGTGGTGAGTGTTGGTGGTGGTGGAGGTAGAGAGGAGGTTGTGAAAGTAAAACAAGCAACAAACACAGGAACGCAATCTCTATAAATATTAATGCCAGCGCGACTGTTGACATTTGACTCTTTAATCAAGCAAGTTGCGATTACACTCAATAGCCGCAGTGCAGAAATCATCTGTTTTTAGTGAGGAAATGGGTTGGAAATATTATTTTTCAGGCGGTGGTGATTTCCAGTGTGACACATAAAAAAAAAAAAAAATTAATCATCACCCCGGGTGTCCTCTCTGGACGACCCTGTTTGTTCCACTCATTAGAGCGAATGTGGTATTTTGGAAAAACAAGCCTGTAAGTGATCGGGCCCGGAGAGTCAACGCTAACGATAACCCCCCGCAATGCTACTGACTTAATGGAACGAGGTTGGCTCACCCAAACCCAAACACAGCCAGTTCTGTGCAGAAATACACTGCTTATAAAAAGCAGTCACCCCCTATTGGATATTTTCCCCTTTTTATTGAATGCTGTGGGAAAGGCCTCCCGCTTTGAATCATAGAATCGTCCATGAGAACAGTCCACTGTGGGTGACAATGATCATTACTGGCAGCTTCTGGCTAGAATTGTACAAGAGAACAGTTCATTGTGTGTGGCAATAATTATGACCAACAGCTTCTTGCTAGAACTGTCCATGAGAACAGTCCACTGTGGGTTGCAATGATCGTGACTGATGACCTTTGACTAGAATTGTCCATGAGAACAGTTCATTGACAGTGGTAATGATCATGACCAACAGCTTCTGGCTAGAATTGTACATGAGAACAGTCCACTGTAGGTGACAATGATCATTACTGGCAGTTTCTGCCTTGAATTGTCTATGAGAACAGTCCACTGTGGGTTGCAATGATCGTGACTGATGACTTCTGGCTAAAACTGTACATGAGAACAGTCCACTGTGGGTGGCAATGATTGTGACTGATGACCTTTGGCTAGAATTGTCCATGAGAGCAGTCCAGAGTGGGTGGTAATGATCATGACCAACAGCTTATGGCTAGAATTGTACATGAGAACAGTTCATTGTGTGTGGTAATGATCATGACCAACAGCTTCTTGCTAGAACTGTCCATGAGAACAGTCCACTGTGGGTTGCCAGTGATTGTGACCAATGGTTTCTGGCTCGAATTTTCCATGAGAACAGTCCACTGTGGGTGACAATGATCATTACTGGCAGCTTCTGGCTAGAACTGTCCATGAGAAAAGTCCACAGTGGGTGGTAATAATCATGACCAATTGCCTCTTGCTAGAATCATCCATGAGAACAGTTCACAATGGATGGAAATGATCATGACCAAAAGCTTCTGGCTCTAACTGTCCATGAGAACAGTCCTCTGTGGGTTGCCAGTGATTGTGGCCAATGGTTTCTGGCTAGAATCTTCCATAAGAACAGTCCACTGTTGGTGGAAATGATCATGACCAAAAGCGTCCGACTAGAATTGTCCATGAGAACAGTTCATTGACGGTGGTAATGATTGTGACCGATAGATTCCCACTAGAATTGTCCATGAGAACAGTCCACAGTGGGTTGCCAATGATTGTGACAAACGGTTTCTCATTAGAATTATCCATAAGAACAGTTCACTGTGGGTGGTCATGATTAAGAATAAGGTAAATACGTTTAGTTACTTATAAGATAAACTCAAGTTTTCAGTGTGCACAATTATCTGTAAACCTGTAAAACCTTTAAATCATTTGTTATTAATCTTCCTAGAGTTAGTTTATAGTTTTATTTGTGAGATTTTTAATTGGCAAAGTGTTTCTCGACTGTGAAGCATTATTTACATCCTGGTGCAACATATGCCACCATCAGTTTCCCAACTAACAACTTAACTTGTGGTTGTAATTACTTCTACTGCTAATTCGTATTTTCTGATGTTCCTGGCAGAGATCTGAGTCTTCCGACACGCCGCAGATTCATATTAATTAAAAGCCAGTTCTGATAAACAGCCAATGACAATCGTTTATGTCTGCTTTCAGAAACAAAAGCCTGATCTATCATTAAATCATTCGTCATGTTGTCGCCTCTCCTACTGGAAAGCACATCGCGATGAGCCAACTCAGTTATTACTGTCATTTTGCTACTAATTCAATTGCATTAATTATAGATTATACCAGGGGCGTCGATGGAGATTTATGGATTTGGGGTTGAGCCTTTATTTGGGAGGTCTGGGACAGGCTTCCCTCAGGATTAATCACCCAAAGCACCTAAAATTAAAGCGTGTCTATTTCGTAAATATAACCGAACTCACAAATATAATGATTTCAGTTCCCTCCATCACGTTTCAACAGACATTCACCAACGAGAAATGGCTGAAACAACAACAAAAAAAAGAAGCAGAGCTTTCAGACCTCAAATAATGCAAATAAAACAACAAGTTCATATTCATAAAGTTTTAAGAGTTCAGAAATCCATATTTGGTGGAATAACCCTAAAGGTTTTTAATCACAGTTTTCATGCATCTTGGCATCATGTTCTCCCTCCTCCACCAGTCTTACACACTGCTTTTGGATAACTTTATGCTGCTTTACTCCTGGTGCAAAAATTTATTTAAGCAGTTCAGTTTGGTGGTTTGATGGTTTGTGATCATCCATCTTCTTCTTGATTATATTCCAGAGGTTTTCAATTTGGTAAAATTGAAGAAACTTATAATTTTAAGTGGTTTTAAGTCTCCTGCTATGAATAAAAATGGTATTTTTACCAACGCAGGGCAATTCTAGCCAGATACCACTGGTCACCATCATTACCAGGGCAGCAATCATATGTCTTTTGCCTGCCCTTACAATGGAGGATCTTTAGTACTCTTTTAAACACAGCATTTCCCCCCAGCAGTGTTATCCACTATGATATCCAAGCATTCATAATCTATGAGAAACTACTACAACAAGTAACAGGGGTTTTGGGCTCACTATAAAGATCAATACTGGCTTGTTGATATATAGTTGTATCACAATCCAGTGCATTGCAATTTTTTTCCCATACTGAGGGTTTTGCCCAATTTTACTGAAGAACTTTTCTCAAGAAAGAGCAGAATAGAGTCTCTGATGCTAATTTAGGCCTGGTTAAAGAAAATAAGCGAATAAACTGCACAACCGATCTGCAAATCACCAAAATTTGTTTGCTTGTCAAAGGATCAACAGCAGCAGGATGCTCTAGCAAACCGGAATACAGTGCATAATTAACCTCCGCACCTCAATCTGCCTTACATTATCCCCTTGATTAGCAACCTGACTCCAGCTAGCGCGGGCTAGCTGATCATCAGCGCGAGAGCCGAGAGGGTGATCAAAGTTTGATTGCCAGCTTTAAGAAGAGACAGCCAGGCAAAACACAGCCTTATGTGCAGAACTTGACCCGGTTCTTGATGAGGGGGTAGCGAGGGGCTGAGAGCGCGGGTTTCTCGGCGAGAATTAGCGCCGAGCGGAGCTAGCCACCGCCACTACGTGGAGTGGCGAATCCTGCCTTTGTGTGATGATGCCCTGTCCATCAAAGCAGGGAGGGGTGGTAAACATCGACTGATGCCGCTGGCAGCGTTTCAGCACATCAAAAGCACAGATGGGGTCCTGAATCTGCGACTGAAACGATCGCCTACTGATATCCCAGCCTCCCCAGCTGCACGAGCTGCCAGCGCCTTCGCTCTTAAATGAATATTCCAGCGTCTTTCAAACTGGAACATTCCCTGATTATCATTAGCAATCATAATAAATTTTTCTCTGAATTTTACTTATTTCACTTCAAAAAAGAAAAGAATCGAAACTCTAAACTAGGCCATCAGTACCGTGTCCAAGCATGCACACAAGCGTGTCGAAGAACCTTGGGGATAATCTGAGAGCACACATATACATCTGTACATAAGTATAAGTTGTGAGGTGTTATCTCGTGAGTGGTGTTGGGTTGGGTTTAACACTAGCAAGCATGCATTTGGTAAAGCAATTACTGGAAATTAATAACTGGAGATGGAGCGAGGCTAAACAGTTGGTTCCACATACAGTATGTAGATGGGTCAATCCATTTCCAATATATATATATATATATATATATATATATATATATATATATATATATATATATATATATATATATATATATAAAACAGTAAATGGCTGATTGGCTAATGTTGCTAACAATTCTTGGATGTACCATGAGCTTGCTTTGTTAAATTGCCTTCCATGACTGATAGGAAAGACAGACTGGTATCTTGTGATAGGCTGATTCTCTTGTCCAGGGGTATTCCTGCCTAGCAACCAATGATTTCAGGTATTACTGGACACATGACCAGAAAAAAAGTGGTTAAGAAGATCAATCAATGGATTGATTGATAGATGGATGGAGATAGGAACCTATAGGAACATATGATGAGTATATTTAGCATATTTAGCAGATATCCTATATATATAACAAGTGTTTCTTTAGTTTAAAACAGTAGATTATTGGTTAATTCAGCTTTCTATCTCTATGACTACTATTTTGTTTTAATGTTGTTTCAGATTTAGGAGCCTGTCGTTCTTGTTGGATGAGCTGCTGTCAGTCAGATTGATGGCGCCCATGCCCCAGGAGGCCTCTTGATGAGCTAATGATGGGCACTGCAAAAGCATCAGTGCTGATCCACCACACCCACTACCACTAATGGAAGTTGCCCAGTTGAAGGCTATATGAAGTTGATAACAAACTCTACATATATACCATGCTATCATGCTTTGTATTAAGTTTTGTTCTGTTTAATAGATCTATAAGACTTTTGTTCTTGTTGGATGCACTATGTTTTGTACTTATTACTGGTTTTCTAAAAATTTAGGACAGCAGTTATTTAAATATAGAGTTAGAAAGCTTGCACGAAGACTCTTATTGGATGTGTAAAGTCTTTTAAAGTTATTGATTAACTTAAGTAGATCTTGCCATAATATGTAATATAAAAGCATTATAAAAGCATTACTCATTTACATTACAGTAATGGCATTTATCCAGAGCGACATCAAGGTCATTTCTATTACAGAAATGAACCAATGTAGTGTTAGGAGTCTTGCCCAAGGACTCTTATTGGTGTAGCATATTTTTAGCATATAATTAGCAAAAATATGAAAAATAGCTAAATTGTGGCTATGCTAATAGCACGAGGACACTGAGCACATTCTAGTGATTTTCCCAAAATGTGAATTTTTAAAAATAAAAAAGATGTAAGAATTAATTTAGGTAACATTTAGGACTGAGTTGAGGAGTATTGAGATTAAGCTCCTCAGTCAGAGTTATAATAAGAACTTATTGATAAGGGAACTTAATTCTGGATGTTCCAATGATCTTCAGAAGAACCAACTGATGATGTCACTTCCTGTTGTAGATGTGACTTCCTGTTGTAGAATTTTCCAGATTAAACAGTTAAACGGGACTGAGTGAAAACCTAACAGGGACACAACTAAAATGTGTATTTTATCTTGAATGTTATGGATTTATTATGAAAAAATATATATATTTTTATGCATTGAAAGGATAACATCTCTGAAGGATTTTGATAATTAAATTGTATGATAAAGTTTATAGTTAGAGAGTGGGGGATGGGTAACAGATGCTGGGTTTTTTTTCAGAGTTCTAGATATTTTTAATTATTTTTTTATTGAAAGTTATTTTGTGTGCACATTTATACGTGTAATTTCCTGTTTTTCTTCATATTTCAGATTACTCTAGAGTTAATCTACAATGCAGAATAACCTAAATCCTGAAACAATCTGAACAGCAAACTCCAACAACTATCTTAACTTCTCTATCTGCACTTCTATGTTCTCAGGTCTATGTTATGTAGCGTATCTCAGTCTTCAGCTGTTTACGTCAGTCTCCATTCCTCTCAGCAGCTCTCCGGCGTGACGCTGCCCACACCCAGCCGCTCCTGTCGGCCAGATTGATGGCATCTGGGCCCCAGGAGGCCTCCTGATGAGCTAATGATGGGCACTGCAAAAGCATCAGAGCCGACCCACCACACCCGCTAATAGAAACTAATGCCCTATAGAGCACAGCTCCACACTGCTACCATTCAGCTGCAGTAAAGTACCGCTCACCCTGCAGCGAGAGCGGCAGCTCCACACTTATACAGGAAATAAGATCATTTCAGGCCTTCAGGAACCAGATTCTTATATAATACAGATCAGAAACACCTGCAACTGGCGAATCCTGTACATTAAGCTTGCCCTCAGCTGCTGGAGCCCCGAGAGAGCACAATTAGTCTTGCTCTCTCTCTGGGTGGGTACAGTACAGTAGATGGCGCTCTTCTTTCCCCTATTCATCACTCCTAGGGTGATGTGGATCAGCACAAGGCTGCGTCTGTGAGCTGACGTATCAGAACCGAGTCACTGCGCTTCGAGCATTAGCGCAGAGTCTGACTTCACATGTATCGGAGGGGGCATGTTCTAGTCTTTAATGTCCTGGTGTTGTGGCTATACAGCAGTTTATCAGTAGTTAAATTGGGAGCAAAATGGGAAAAAAAGATCTATAATTGTGCTTTTGTTATTAAATTAAATTAAATTAAATTAAATTAAAACTCATCAGTATACTACATTTAGTTATTAGGTCCATCTAATAAAACAGCCTCTAACCATGCTCAAAATTATTCAAATACTCAATTTATATTATTGAATCATTTCCATATATATTGTAGGCTATATATGCAATCACATTAGATTATATTTTTTATATAGTATTAATTATAAAATGAATGTGGTTCTCACCCTAGTAACCACCCGAGACACCACAGAAATTGTCTTCGAAATTCAAAAACTTGAAGCAACCATCTGGAACACCTTAGCAACCAACACCTCAGCACCATACTGTAGCAACCACCTTAAACGCCATAGCAACCACTGCTTACATAATAAGCAGGACCCAAACCAAGGCCTTATTAAGTACCTTAGCAATCGCAACAGCATAAAAAAAGAACATTCTTCAACTTTTTGTTCCTGATTTCCAATCATTTAAAAAAAGTTAAGATTGTCTTAGAATGATTATGTTTTTTTTAACTTTGCTGGAAGCTCTCTAGACATAAACCAAATATATATTTTTTCACTTCAGGCCTGATGAGTTCTAGGTAGTTTTTCCACATGGACACTGTAATAAAGATGGGAATCCTTTTAACCATCCCTGTTTATTTAGACACCAAAAATAAACTATTTACTCACAGTATACAAATTAATAAATCAATCAATCAATCAATCAATCAAAGATACCGCCCCCTGGTGATGTCCAACCATCTGCTTCTCTCCGCTATCAGAGGCACACTGCTCTGCCCAATCAGCTCTTCGTCCTGCCCCGCCCCTAAACCCATACATCACCCAATGCCCCTCCCAAAGTGCCACTCCAATTTTTTGCATTTTTCAATTTGAGATGAGGATGGATTCAGCTAAAATCATGGGGTTTAGCTACACTTTAAAACATGACTAGTGATGTTCCTGTCTGGAATGGCACAATTCCAAACTCCATCAGTTTGGAAAAAGTAAAACCACTTCCATATCTTTAATAAAATAAACGCTGAAACAGCACCAGCTGGATTTACTGCTCTTTTATTCCCACAATTCCACAGTCCTGGATGGGAAGCTGCGCCGCGCCGGAGTCTTTCAGACACGGCTGGAATTGGTATGCCACATAAAACCGAATGTGACAACTTCAGGAAATAGAGCCGTGTAACTTATTGCGCCGCTCTCAGATTACATTCACCTCTTTAAGCTCGAGTCGGCGGCTCCTGTGGCAGTTCATAATTACTGGATAACAGCTCCAGCCTATAGCATCGCGAAACACAGCCAATACAGACATTCAGACATCCACATTCACACATTCAGAGACTAATATTAAAGATATATAACTCATATACAGCTCTGGAAAAAAATAAGATACCACTTAAAAATGATGAGTTTCTTTGATTTTACCAAATTGAAAACCTCTGGAATATAATCAAGAGGAAGATGGATGATCACAAACCATCAAACCACCAAACTGAACTGCTTGAATTTTTGCACCAGGAGTAAAGCAGCATAAAGTTATCCAAAAGCAGTGTGTAAGACTGGTGGAGGAGAAGAACATGATGCCAAGATGCATGATTAAAAATGTGATTAAAAAACAGGGTTATTCCACCAAATGTTAATTATTTCTGAATTCTGAAATCTTTATGAATATGAACTTGTTTTCTTTGCATTATTTGAGGTCTGAAATATTTTTTCATCATTTTCTGCAAATAAATGCTCTAAATGAGAATATTTTTATTTGGAATTTGGGAGAAATGATGTCTGTAGTTTATAGAATAAAACAACAATGTTTATTTTACTCAAACATAAACCTATAAATAGCAAAATCAGAGAAACTGATGAACTGATTTAGGAACTGAAGTGGTCAATTAATTTTTATATATTTTTTCCAGAGCTGTATAAGGATAATAATGATAAAGAACCAAAGCAAAACAACAGCCAATTAGTAAAACATCAGTGTGCACTGCTGTGGAACAAGGAATGAATACTCATATATTATATTATTATGAGTTTAAGAAATAAAATATATATTTATATATATATTAACATGCTCCTGCCGGAGCCAAATATGGAATAATTCCCCCATTTACGACGAATCGCTTAATTAAGTGACTTTACTCCTAATCTCCTCTGCTCAATATGCTTATCACACAGCTGATCAAATGAGATTCCTTTGATTGAGGCGGTTGATATGCGGCAAATTGGTCCTTTCATGCAAAATACTCTTATTAAAATGTTACCCCGGGGCTCTCCTTGTATCTGTTGGAGATTCATTTATCATGTTAATTTGGCGCTAGTCGAGATCTGAGATCGCACTTCTACCAGCGCTAACTTATGGTGGAACACGGACTTAAAAGGCCGTTTGAAAAGATCCTTGTGACACGGGACGCCCCCGAGCTTTAAGCGACGTGAGGTAATTAGCTGTATAGAGTTTCCAATTGAGTATGTGTTCAACTTAATGGCCTTATGTGCTCCGAGAAACTGCAGGGAAATGAACAGAACTGCCTGCTTTCACCTTGTACGCCACTTCTACCCCGGCCTTGGGCTTCGGTTTTTAAGCCTCTACAGATTCGCACAATAACCGACTCTGAATCTCTGTGATTTTTTCACTCCTGAAAATTCAGACCAGAGTCGAAAACCGAGATTTAGGTTTTTGTTGCGCTGTATGCACCTTATTCACCCTCCCAAGAGTGACCAGTTGACTGAAATTACTCCAAAAGGGCATGGACAGCTCATCCAGGAGGTCCCGAAAGAACCCAGAACAATATTTAAAGAACTGCAGGCCTCACTCGCTTCAGTTAAGTATACTTTTTTTGACACAAGGCTGTACAAGGATCAGTCAAGGTCAGTCACTGTAAAGCTGCCTGACTGGAGGTGTCTGTACCTGATAAACCTAATAAACAGTGTAGGTAATAAACAATACGTCAATTCGCTGTGTTTCAAGTCAGCCATAAAAACACAATTTCAAGAGCAGATAAGAAACAAAGGTTACAAATTTATTTATAATGATTTGGGATTCCAGCAAACCACAGTGTTGAACCCTCCCAGGAATGACCAGCCTACCACATTTACTCCAAAAGGGCATGGACAACTCATCCATGAGGTCCTGAAAGAACCCAGAACAATAGTTAAAGAACTGAAGGTCTCACTCGCTTCAGTTAAGTATACTTTTCACTGTGAAGCTGTCTGAATGGAGGTGTCTGTACCTGATAAACCGGCCGACGACCGACGGCAGGTGTAGCTAAACTGTCAATTCGCTGTGTTTCAAGTCGGCCATAAAAACGCTATGAAATACAATTGAGTTTTGAGCGTATTACCATATTTCACCCTAACAACCGCTGTCATCTCCAATTGCAGATATATTACGGTGAACTGCAACACGCGGCGCTTTCTCCAAACTGTATACTTTACTCAATTATCAGCTCTGTGAATGGATGCCTGCGGTTTAAATCAGCGGCGCATATTAATCACTCTCCTCCATTCAGCCCCGAGAGAGCCATCAAAGCCTGAAGTGATGTATACCCCCCCCCCCTTCCAACACACACATATGCCCCCCACATCCCAACCAAACTCCCCTTCACCCTCCACCCTCCCGCCATAATATTATTTATACGGCTAAACCAAATCATATTAGAGCGCGTCTCGAGGAGGAGCGGCCGGCCGAATATAACTGTCTTCCAGCATTTCTGTGGCATTCTTTCACCACCAGCAGGTTGGCGAATGAATGGGTGGCACAAATAGTCGTATTGATCAAGAGATAATGGAATCTTGTCCTCAACATTTTCATTTCCTCCCTCGTCTAGCCGGGGTGCGCTCCCTTTTGTCTCGGCCGGAAACGCGGCGCCTCGTCTTTGTGCTCATCAGCGCTCCTCCTCCACCCCTCTTCTAAGTAGTTAATTGCATTAGCATAAGGAGAAACCAGGCCAGCGCTGCGCTATGATTTATATAATTTTGCTAATTCAACATTCCGGGCCTTTTATCGCCAGGCTCTCGCGCGCGAAGCACAATTAGGTCCATGGCAGCTCGCTATCATCTTCAGCGAGAAAGACAATAATAATAACGGAGGGGAAAGAAACAATGGAAATTTATCTTAATTGTTTTTAGGGCGGGAAATTGGCTCACTTGAAGGCCGATTGTGTACAGTGTAGGTGTGGGAGATTACGGAGAGCCGGAGATGAGGGGGTGTGGCGTTTCAGGAAAAAATAAATGAATAAATAAATAAAATAAAAATTTCAAAGTGTCCTTTTTGACTGTGATCTCGATTTCTGAAGCTGCATTATCTGATATTTTGAATGCTAAGGGTACAATGAGAGGTAAGGATACAGTGAGATATCAGTAGTTTTGTATTTTCCCTTAAAGCTGCACTCCGTATTATTTAGTTTCTAAACTGAAAGCAGAAGCATTCCTGGAGAGAGTTGAGAAGGGATATAAAATATAGAGTTTAAGCCTAATACTGTATATTCATAAAAAAAAAAAGAAAAACTAAACTGGGGTGTCGATTCCCTTTTCGTGGGATTTCTTCTTCTTCTGGCCACGTCACGTGTTTTATGCTTTACGTACAACCTCTAAAAAAAAAAGTCTAAGAACCTCTAAGAACGCGAGCGGCTGGTGGAGCAATGGAGACTTCAGAAGAGGAAACTCAGAGCTCAGTAGCTCCTCCATTCACTCATAGTAAAACCAAAGAAACAAAGAAACGAAGGAGTGAAGTTTCTGACTGAGCACTCTCTCTCTCTCTCTCTGACTGAACATAACCTGGATTCGTACCAGGAGTAAAGCAGCATAAAGTTATCCAAAAGCAGTGTGTAAGACTGGTGGAGGCGAATATGATGCCAAGATGCATGATTAAAAAACATGAGGGTTATTCCACCAAATATTGATTATTTCTGAACTCTTAAAACTACTTTATGAATATATAATTGTTTTCTTTGCATTATTTGAGGTCTGAAAGCTCTACATCTTTTTATTTTGTTATTTCAGTAATTTCTCAATTTCTGAAAATAAATTCCCCAGATGAGAATATTTTTATTTGGAATTTGGGAGAAATGTTGTCTGTAGTTTATAGAATAAAACAACAATGTTCATTTTACTCAAACATAAACCTATAAATAGCTAAATCAGAGAAACTGGTCTCGTTGACGGCCATTGAGGAATAAAGTAACGGTTTCTACACAGCCGTCCCCCGCAATCCCGCACTTCCTGCCCATCTTCACCCTGGTCCAATTTCAATTCTATTAGTGGAATTGATTTTAAACACACGGGGAAACAAAGAGGCCCAAATTTGTAATTTTCTCCGTGTTCTCACAGCTGCTCATTGACCTTCCCCAACTGATGTTGGGCGCCGTGCCTCGACCATGTTACACTAATCCGAAAAGCCCAGATAAGAGAAGGAAGGAAGTTCTTTCTTCCTCATACCAACGGATTCTCATGTCTAATCCTAAACAAATCCATTTGTATTCGCGGGTCTTTGAGCTAGCCGGCGTGGGCTCGTTTGAAGCCCCGGTGATGTTTTTTGTCTCGGCGCGAGTGAATGGAACCCCCCGCCGGGCCGGGAGGAGCCGCCGCCGCTCGTATGCAGATGTTTATTAGCCGAGTCTTAAATCCTAAAGCCCCAGTCCGGCAGCGGAGGAGCGGTACCACAGGTGCCGCAGCGTGTTGACGGGGTTTAAAGGCAGCTAGCATGCTAAATGCGCACCCTGCTGTGTGATTAGCGGTAATGTGGTCCTGGCCTTTCCTTCCTTCTTTCAAATTTTCTTTTTTTTTTTCATTGGAATGAAATTTGTTTAGTTTGAAGACAGGAAAACACTGCATTCCAGCATAAGAACTTTATCCCACCTGTGAAACATGGTGGTGGAAGCATCATACAGTAGTTTGGACCTGTTTTACTGCATCAGGGCCAGGGTGACTTGTCTTCATTGATGGAGCAATAAATTCTGAAGTACAGCTCTGGAAAAAAAAATTAAAAATAAGAGTCCACTTAAAAATTATGAGTTTCTTTGATTTTATCAAATTGAAAATTCTGGAATATAATCAAGAGGAAAAAGAGATGGATGATCACAAGCCATCAAACTAAGATGAATTGCTTGATTTTTTTTTTTTTTTTTTTGCACCAGGAGTAAAGCAGCATAAAGTTATCAAAAAAAGCAGTTTGTAAGACTGGTGGAGGAGGAGAACATGATGCCAGACCTCAAATAATCCAAAGAATAAAACAAGTTCATATTCACATTCAAGTTTTAAGAGTTCAGAAATCAATATTTGTTGGAATAACTCTGATGGTTTTTAATCACAGTTTTTTTTCACGCATCTTGGCATCATGTTCTCCTCCACCAGTCTTACACACTGCTTTTGAATAACGTTATGCTGCTTTACTCCTGGTGCAAAAATCAATTCAAGCAGTTTAGTTTGGTGGTTTGATGGCTTGTGATCATCCATCTTCCTCTTGATTATATTCCAGAGGTTTTCACCTAACAGTGATGGGGAGTGAACAAGGCCAACTACGGTCTGGATTTCTATGTAATGGATGGCTATGGCATCACCAGGGACCAGGAAACATGTAGAGTACAGAGTTTTCTCTGTAAAATACTGCATTATTGCTGCTCTCATTACAGTGCTGTAATGATCCCGAAGAAAATGCAGGACCAATCAGCAGGCTGGGAAATATACAGTGCTGTTTATCAGCTCACTCGGCCGTTTCTACAGTGCCAGCTTTGGCACTTGGTGGTTGGCCAGAGAACTCCTCCCTGAGGCTGAACAGCGGGGTGGCATTTCCTGCGAACAGTAATTGACACAAATACCACATGAACTCACCAGCTAGTTCACATGCCGCACATACAGCATGCTCTGCGGTGCATTAGGTAGGTGAAAATGGGGCTAATTACTGAGAGGTAAACAGCTTTTATAACTAGGGTAACTTGTGTAAAACTATAAGACATGTAGGACACAGAAAGTACCTAATTAATTGTCCAATTACTTCTGAGTTTGTAAAATTTAAAGGACTGTGTAAAAATGCCTTTAACTGGTAAACGTATGGACCTGTGACTAGTGGTATCTACCTAGAATTGTCCATGCAAACAGACATGCAGCTTAAGTGCAAGCTTTTCTTTAGCCTTCATACCTTCAGGATTAGTAAGACCTATAAAAAGACTTTAAAAGCTCCATTTCATTCTCTTGCTATAGAAAACAGCTTCTTCCCATAGGCCGTCAGGCTGCTAAACTGCCAGTAGTAAAGTGTATCAGTTCACAGTCCATCACAACTCAATGTATGTTTACAGTTTAAACTGTATACCTCTTACGTAAACGTCACGGATCATCTATCAGTCTGGAGAAAACCTACATTAAGTCATTTCTAAAGCTTTAAGACTCCAGCAAACCACAGTTAGACCTTTTATTCACAAATTGAGATAAGATGAAACGGTTGTGACCTTGCCAGGAGTGAACGGCCGACTGAAATTACTACAAAAGGGCGTGGACAACTCATCCAGGAGGTATAATTTCAGAAAAAAAAAACATCATATTGAACATTGTAAAACATGGTGGTGGTAGTGTTGTGATGGTCTGGAGCTGCTGGACAACTTGTTGTAATGGATGAAATCATGAATCCATCTGTCCATCTTTTCATGACCTTAAGCTCGGGTGTACTTGGGTTCTGCAGCAGGACAATGACCCAAAACACACAAACAAGTCCACCTCTAAATAGATTAATATATATATATGTACAAATAAAGGTTTTGAAGTGGTCTAACCAAAGTCTGATTGAGATGATGTGGATGATCTTAAACATGACTTTTATGCTGGAGAATTCTGTAAAGAAGAGTGGAAAAGAGATGTGAAAAAGGGCCAAAGTGCTTATATACGTTTCTTTTACATTTTCTACATACTGTGTGTTTGATTACTTCAAAAAGAGACTATGCACCTACGTTTTCCTCTCACCTCTACCTGTTAAAATGTGCCAAAATGATGAGACAATACGTCTGATTTGATTTTGATTAGATTTGACTGATATAGAGAGCGACCGAGAGTCTAGTCGAGAGTCAGGGTCTCACAAAGCTGCTATCAGCCTGAAGGAGCCGGGACTGAGTAGCGAGTCATCTGTAGATTTCTTCTTCATCAGTGTTCTTGGACGCGATTGGGCGAGAGCGACGGCGACGGCGTGGAGCATCATTTCTTATAGAGCCCCGTCCCAGAGCGAGCGCTCAGACGTATCGATGTTTTTTTGCGACGGGCGCAGATATGAAATAACTGTTTCAAATATTGAAGAGCCCACTGCAAGCCAAATTAGCCTTTACCGATAAGAATGGGTGTAATTACGCCGTGCCATCCAGGGCTACAGTCTCGCACAAGCAATTCCATAAGCTTTAATGTGATCTCGGCTCACGGATCGAGAGGGGGCGGCTCGCTCGGCGGCTGCATTAGAGCGGCCTAATGCGACGTATTCATACTCAGCCGCTCTCTCTCTCACACACACCAGCGCTGCGGCGGCGCTAGAATCCTTCCCCATCTCCACGCATGAATTTTTAAAAAGGGTGAAATTGTGCGGTTCGGCTCGGCTGCCTCCCCTACGCTGCTGTGTATGTCTAGGTTTAAGGACTAAAGACGGCTTGCTTTTATTAATTTATTTTTATATATACAGTACAGGCCAAAAGTTTGGACACACCTCTTCTCTTTTTTCAATGCGTTTTCTTTATTTTCATGACTGATATTTACTATATTGTAGATTCTCACTGAAGAACTATCAAAACTATGAATGAACACATGTGGAGTTTTATGCTCTTAATAAAAAATGAGCTGAACCTCCACAGTCACCGGACCTGAACCCAATCCAGATTTGAGGTTTGGGGTGAGCTGGAGCACAGAGTGAAGCAGGCAAAGGAGCAACAAGTGCTAATAAACACCTCTGGGAACTCCTTCCTTCCTTCCTTCCTTCCTTCCTTCAAGACTGTTGGAAAACTTTTCATTTTAGGTGATCACCTCTTAATGAAGCTCATTGAGAGAATGAGAATGCCAAGAGTGTGCAAAGCAGTAATCAGAGCAAAGGGGGGCTATTTTGAAGAAACTAGAATATAATTTTCACTCCACACGTGTTTATTCATAGTTTTGATGCTTCAGTGAGAATCTACAATGTAAATAGTCATGAAAATAAAGAAAGTGCATTGAAAAAGAGGAGGCGTGTCCAAACTTTTGGCCTGTACTGTATATATACAGTATATTAAATATATAGTTATATATAGTTTCATTTTCCACGCTGCACATGCCGGTTTTGAATCACGGCTATACAGTACAGGAACCCTCTGAGATGGTACCCTAAGGAGGTTTGCTGGCTCGCCTTGGCCGCTGCCCTTTCTGCCTGCCCTGAGAGGGTGGAAGTCAAAATAAGAGAGAAAAAGCGCGAGAGAGCGAGTGAAAGAGAGGGAGAGCGAGAGCCATAGCGCGAGAGAAATTGAATTTCCAGATGGCCTTTTCCTTCAATTCAGCAGCGGGTCAATATTGAGTGGCGAAAAAGCATAAGACGGCACTGGATTGATCTGCATTCTGTAAAGAACACACGGCAGCAAGTGTTCACCAGCCAGTCCGCCCCCCCAACCCGCCACCCCACCCGCCTCCGCTTATTATGCCTGTACCTGCTCTGGTTAAAGGACGCTCGCCTTCGATATGTAGATTTAAAAGAACGTCCCCTGGGCGCGAAGCGTTTAACCTCACCCTTGTTTCCGCTCTTTCTGCACGTAGAAATAAAGCTGTCAGACGGGGTCCCTCAGAGCGACTCAATCTAAAGATCCAGCTTTTGTTCTCCTGAAGCTGCTCTCAATGGATGGATCTTTAATGTCAGTAAATTCAGACTTTTCGTGACTTTCGTAATTCAGTCATCAGATCGGTGTACCCTTCACACTATATATACACTCTATATACAGACTTTGGGCTCTTGTAATTGGGAATCTTTTAGTGGGAGTGGCTTGGACACACCAAACACAGGGTCACAAATCGTCGATGTCCAATGAAAAACAAGTATCTAAAAAACAGCTTCTTAACTTCTCAATGGAAGTCAATGTAAAAACAGTTTATTTTAGGTTATCTTGAAAAAATTCTATTGGCCCATTCATTAAGATATTTTCACACAGTGTAAAAGACAGCTGGTTGGTTGGTTTAAATTATGTTTTTATCTAAAAATCATACCTTTACCATAGAACCTAAACAGCACATTAAGCCAAAGAACACCTTGAGAGTTCATTGGATGCTGTAGAAACTAACAGAACATAAAGATTAAGTCGTAATAGTGAAGAATTCCATTAGAACTGAAGAGAACCGTCCAATGAAATATACCCAAACATGGGTTCTTCTAAGACAAGGAACTTTTTCGTCCTTTTTTACACCGTCGTTTTTTTTACAGTGTACCTGTAAAGGTTGGGGAGCGGCGTGGAGAACTCCAAGACACATGTCTTCCAGATCTTTATCTCAAACTGCTCTCTGAAAACGAAATCTCTCTCCTTCGCTCTGAGGAAGACTTTTTTCCCCGGGAAGATCTAATTCACTGTGTCGGCGTGATGCAGTGCCCATTTGCCATTCCTACCTTTTTCCCGGCGTGAGGCCGCGAGTCAAGCCATTGGTGTTGAGGTGGGGGGGTGAGGTGAGGCGGGGGTTGTTAGATAGGAGGGGAGCCGGCGCTGGGAATCCTCTATAATCGGCTGTATCTGACCACATGCCGGGTGAGATAAGGCCAGGATTCATCTACCTGCTCAGGGAGAGAGGGATCGGTCCACAGGGAGGCTCCTGGGGGGGGGGGACAGAGGAGCAGAGGAGGCTGAAAATGATTAGATCCTGCCTGAACAAACTTTTGCCTGAACCGGAGGGATTGTAATAGCTCAGGTAATGTGACATTCAGCCTGGGTGCAGTATTTTTTGAGTTGATATATATATATATATATATATATATATATATATATATATATATATATATATATATATATATATATACAGGGGCTAGACAGTGAAACTGAAACACCTGGTTTAGAGCACAATAATTGATTGTGGTGAGGGACAGTTCTGGTGGAAACAGGAGAGTTGAGGTGCACATTGAATTCTGCTGTGATTTGATCAGCCGTGGTTTTATGTTTTTTGGATACAATCCGGGTTAGCACCCGAACATCCCTTTCAGACAGCTTCCTCTTACAGCGTCCACAGTTAATCCTGTTGGATGTGGTTGGTCCTTCTTGGTGGTGTGCTGACATTACCCTGGATACCGTGGCTCTTGATGCATCACAAAGACTTGCTGTCTTGGTCACAGATGCTCCAGCAAGACGTGCACCAACAATTTGTCCTCTTTTGAACTCTGGTATGTCTCCCATAATGTTGTGTGTATTGCAATATTTAGAGCAGAACTGTGCTCTTACCCTGCTAATTGAACCTTCACACTCTGCTCTTACTGGTGCAATAATGTGCAATTAATGAAGATTGAACACCAGGCTGCTCCAATTTAGCCATGAAACCTAAAATCCCACACTAAAATGAAAGGTATATATACAGTGGCTTGCAAAAGTATTTATTATTTATACCTCTTGAACTTTTCTACATTTTGTCCCACAACCACAAACTGAAATGCATTTTATCGAGATTTTAAGTGATAGACAAACACAAAGTATTGCATAAGTGTGAAGTGGAACAAAAATAAAATATGATAATAATCTGAAAAGTGTGACGTGCAAAAGTATTCCTATCAATAATTCATATCAATTAGTTCGCTGCAATTACAACTGTAAGTGATTTGGGGTTTGTCTCCAATTTAGACAATTTATGTCTAAGCTGATGGGCTTTATTTAGTGATTTAGGTTCATCCATGGCAAGAAAAGCCAATTTTCTATTAGAAAAGCGAAGTCCTGCAAGTCTATCAGCCCCTAAAGCGCTGTACAGTATACAGTACATCACAGTGTAAACCAATCAGAGTTTACTGCAGTATACTGGAACACATGCCTACTGATCTACAGCCAAGGATTTAATGATCTGGACCTGTGCTCCCCGAAAACACCTCCAGTGGCATCAGCCGGTTGGCCGGGGAAGTGGAGGAGTGTGTGCAGCAGTGTGGCTGATAAAGGGCTTCTCTCGGACTCGCTTTATGAGGACACAGCTGCCACGGGGCACTGGAGAAGAGGCCTGGACCTCGTCCCAGAGGAGCATCTTCACCAGAGTGACTCTAGACACCCAGACTCCATCCCCCCTGAGACCTGCAGCTTTGACATCTTTAAACGCTGTGTGAGAGAGAGAGAGAGAGAGAGAGAAAGTGTGAGGGTGTGTAAGTGTGGCAGGTACCCTAAAAGTAAGCAAATTCTCTTATTTTTGGTTTTGACTGGATCAAACTGGGTTAATTTTTGATGTGATTCAGCTAATACTTTGATCAGATCAATATTTGCCAATAATTAGTATTAAGGTACTCAGATCAGATTAAATAATCATGGGCTGATATTCAGCATTTAGGCTAAATGTTCAGCATTAAGCTTCTCCGATTGGATATAGGAACACTACTGGCCGACACTCAGCATTGTACTTGTATTGGATCAGTTTTACGGTTCATGAATCAGATGAGGCAAAACATAGGAACAAAATAGTCCAATACATTTCATTTGGCTCAATAGAGGAAATTTGAATCCCGGTCATGCAGCTTGCCATCAGCTGCATGACCGGGATTCAAATTTTCTCTATTTTTGGCCCGTCAGATGCGAGAACCTTAATACTGATCCAATCCAAGTACAATGCTGAGTGTCGGCCAGTAGTGTTCCTATATCCAGTCTGATATCTGTGAGTTGATGTATTCAGATTGAGGTAGATTAGGGCATTAAGGATTGGATTGGAATTGTATCAGCTGATGCTAATAAAGAAGTATTTGGGCCTGATTTAATTGGATGGCTGATGCTCATCACTCATGTGCTCAGATCAGATCAGATTGGATTGGTTTGGGCCAATACTCAGCATTCAGGTACTGTGATTGGATCTTGGCTGATACTCATCGATAAATTGCTCAGATTAAGGAAGATTGGTCTCCATTGATACTCAGCATTAAAAATCAGATTGGGTTGGGATTAAGATACTTGAATTGAATCGATCTTGGCTGATACTCAGATCAGATTGGATTATATCAGCTGATTCTCAGTATCAAAATACTTGGATCGAATCGATATTGGTTGGTACTTAGATCAGACTGGATTGTATTGGCTGATACCCAGCATTAAGGATCAGATTGGGTTTGAATGGGATCAGCTGATGCTCATCAATAAGGTTCTTGGATCTTATTGGTTTATTATTGGTTGATACTCAGTATTGATCAATGTTCAGGTATTCTGATTGGATTTTTTGTATCAGTTGATACTCTACACTCCAATCAAATCGGTCAGTACTCAGTTATAGGGTTCTTGGATTGATTGGAACTTTATCGGTTAGTATTCAGCATTAATCAGATTAATCGGATCAGATTTGTATTCACCATTACTTAAGCATTAAGGTACCTGAATTAAAGTAGACTGGTATTGGCTGATACTTAGGATTCATTTACTCTGATTGGATAGGAATGATATGGGCCAACAAACAACTTAACATTAAGGTACTTGGATTTTATTGGATTGGAATCAACAAATACTGTATTCAGCAACAAATCAATTTCTCAGACAGGGATTAAGCCTAGCCATAGAGGTTTTTTTTTTCTTTCGATGGAAAATCTCCAAGACTAGGCTTAATCCCTGTCTGGACAACTGACTTAATAGGGTTGAGGGCCATTATTTATTTATTTTTTTTGGTAGAACATTCAGGGTGAGAAACTGAGAGAAAGGAAGAAAGAAAGAAAGAAAAAGGAAAGAAAAAAAGAGAGAGATTTCTAGCACTAGTGAGAACATGCTGTCAGTAAAGATTACCGTTTTATTCTGAAAGGTTGCTAAAGTGTTTCGCAGAGTGAAAATCGCACTTCTCCGGTCTAACAGCGAAATTATTATTTTTTTTTCCTCTTTATTTTCATTACTCCAATGCGCAGCGTCTCGCTTCATACCCAGAAAACAACAGCATTCCTCGGCACGTTACAAATAACTCTTTTTTGCAGCGCTGCATGCTGGCAATAATTACTTTTTAGACCTCGCTAAGGAGGATTAACTCAAGGTTCCTGAGCCGCTCTTGGATCTCGGCTGTTTTTCACTTGTTGCTGCTGTGCTAACCTCATCACCTTTCTCTAAACTGGGCCACGTGATTGGCCGTGTAAGGTCAGCTGAGAAACGAGACTCGGTCAGGAGCTCGGTTTAGAGCTGACCAGTAAGATTAAAAGGTCCCTGAAGTTTTGACAGCCTATCTGAGACTGTGGCAGGATCCAGCAGGTTCTCACACTGAGCGATAAGGGTTGAGATCTCATTCCAGAAGCTGCTGTATTTACAGTTCGGTTCAAAAGGCTGGAATCAGTGCTTTCAATCATAGGAACGAGGAGGCCACAACCTAACACTGCTGAAAGTCTCGCTTAAAAAGAGAAATCTTCTTAAAGCTGGTCGATATCTAGTAGCTCGTCACAGCATGCGCTGTCAAAGCAGGTTTAAGGTTTGCAATAAGCCTCAAAACTCAACCAGCCAAAATGTGGGATCAGATTTTGTGATTATTTGAGAGAATATTGGAGCTTTTTGGATTTTGCCTCAATTTTTCTCAACACTTAATCTCCCCCTTCTCTTTGAAGCATGGTGGTGGGAGCATCACACTGTTGTAAGACTTGTCCTCAAAAGGGATTTGATTTGGGTTGTATAAAATAAATGACTTAGGTTCATGTTCAGTTAACAGAGAAAAACAGAGAAACTTTTAAAAAAAATGTAATGTATTTTTTCTGCACTATAAGTTGCACTTAAAAACCTTTAATTTTACCAAAAATCAACAGCACACCTTATGTATGAATTCTACTAGTCAGGTATTAAGGAGCAGTAAAGCCATTCAGATGAAGTACAGAGTTATACAGGAGTTTCAGTTTAGTTTCTCCAGCACCAAGGCTGGAGCAATTAATATTAACATTAGCGGCTAACCACTGTAAGCGCTAGCTCTTTCGCCGTTTAGAGCTGATTATTATCAACCTCTGTAGCCTGCTGCTAACACTGGCTAGCACTGCTGGAGCAGCATTAGCATTAGCCGCTAACCCTGGTAAGCTCTATCTCTTTTGCCGTTCAGAGATGAGTAAATCGGACTTATATATGTTCCTTACTAGTGTCGCATAAAAGATTAAAATAAAAACACAGTCAAAACTAAAAAATATTTTTTGCCACACATATACAACTGTTTTTAACAGCTCAGCGCAGTGTTTTAATGGGCAGCTATGATTGCTATGATAGGTTAGGTGGTTACTGTGATATCCCAGGTGGTTGATTTGAGTTTGGGCTGATAAGGGGTTGCTTGTTGGTTACAAGGTGGATGCTATGCTATTATAGATGCTAAGGTTTTACTAAGTGGTTGTTTGTTGGTTGTAAGGCATGTCCAGGTGGTTGATATGGTGCTGCCAATTGGTTGCTATGGTAGCTTAGGGGTTGTTAAGTAGTTGCTTGTTAAATGTTAGGTGGTTGCTATGTTATCTCAAAGAGATTTCTGTGGTTTTACAAAGTGGTTTGTTGGTGGTTGCTATAATTAGTAGTTTCTGAAGTGGTTGCTGTGGAATGCCTGGTGGCTGCTGTGGTATTGTGTAATGATGGCTGCCACCGGATGATACAGTGTGGCTACAGGGTGGCTTGGCGGTTGCTATGGTATATCAGGTGGTTGCTGTGGTGCCTCAAACCACTTTACTTCCCACGTCCGTCTTTGCATTTGCTACTTTCCGCTCATTGAAGATTACCGCCAATCCCTTTACCTTCTCCAAACCGAAACAGCTCAGCGTGGTGTTTTAACGGGCAGTAATTAATTAGTGAGCGCCGGGGGCAGTAAGAGGAGATAATAGCCAACTTCCTGCAGTGAAAATAAAGAAGAATAAAGGAAAAAGAGCGTTTTAATAAACAAAAAGATCATTTACTGACGAGGCCTGGTTTAAATTCAGAGCTAGCTTTTGTCCTGTTGTTGCTCCTGAAGTAGCGTAATTAGTGTGATTGCAGTATGCAATCACAGTATTGTTCTTCTTAAGTCTTATTAGTGTGATTGCAGTAATGCAATCACAGTATTGTTCTTCTTAAGTCTTATTCTTATTAGTGTGATTGCAGTAATGCAATCACAGTACTGATCTTCTTAAGTCTTATTCTTCTTCTTCTTCTTCTTATTATTCCACCTGTTTTTTGTCCGGTTAACTAGTGCCGCAGTTTTCGAAATATCGACTTCGTTCAAAAGAGAAAACGTGCGTCCATATCGGGAATGGTGGGCTTGTATACAGCTTTCCGATCGGACTTACGTTTTTCGTAAAAACTTCGTAAGTACGCGTTTTTTTGCCCATTGAAAATGAATGGGCAGAACTTTGCACGCCCGTGGACGTCGCAATTTTTGAAATACGAAGATGAAACCAATTGAGGACCTGTAGAACTTATTGAGCTCTTTCCGAAAATATGCGTTACGAAAAGTTACGTCGTACGGATTTCGTACGATTGTCGTACGAAGTGGCCCCATTGGAATGAATGGGGCCAATCGGAGGACGGCAGCTAGATCGAAGGACAGGTAGCTAGAACTCCAGTACTGTGTGTAATGGAGCAGCTATGGGATAAAACAGCATTAGGTCAAAAGTTTGGACACCCCGGCCCCCCAGTACTGTGTGTAATGGAGCCACGGGTCAAAAGTTTGGACACCCCGGCCCCCCAGTACTGTGTGTAATGGAGCTACGGGTCAAAAGTTTGGACACCCCCGAACGGCCAGAGCAACCTAGCGTGCATAGCTGATTGATGTATTTGCACGTTGCGTAGCAACGTGCAAACACCATTTAATCTAATTTATGCATATAAATCATCTAGCAACCACCTAGAAACACCATAGCAACCACCACAGATACCATAGCAACACCTTAGCAACCGCCTAGCAACACCTTAGCTACCACCTAGCAACCACCTAGCAACACATTAGCAACCTCCCCGGATACCATAGCAACACCTTAGCAACCGCCTAGCAACACTTTAGCAACCGCATAGCAACCACTTAGCAACACCTTAGCAACCACCCCGGATACCATAGCAACACCTTAGCAACCGCCTAGCAACACCGTAGCAACCACCTAGCAACCACCTAGCAACACCTTAGCAACAACCCGGATACCATAGCAACACCTTAGCAACCGCCTAGCAACACCTTAGCAACCACCTAGCAACCACCTAGCAACACCTTAGCAACCACCCCGGATACCATAGCAACACCTTAGCAACCGCCTAGCAACACCCTAGCAACCACCTAGCAACCACCTAGCAACACCTTAGCAACCACCCCGGATACCATAGCAACACCTTAGCAACAGCCTAGCAACACCTTAGCAACCACCTAGCAACCACCTAGCAACCACCTAGCAACACCTTAGCAACCACCCCAAATACCATAGCAACACCTTAGCAACCGCCTAGCAACACCTTAGCAACCACCTAGCAACCACCTAGCAACACCTTAGCAACCACCCCGGATACCATAGCAACACCTTAGCAACCGCCTAGCAACACCTTAGCAACCACCTAGCAACCACCTAGCAACACCTTAGCAACCACCCCGGATACCATAGCAACACCTTAGCAACCGCCTAGCAACACCTTAGCAACCACCTAGCAACCACCTAGCAACACCTTAGCAACCACCCCGGATACCATAGCAACACCTTAGCAACCGCCTAGCAACACCTTAGCAACCACCTAGCAACCACCTAGCAACACCTTAGCAACCACCCCGGATACCATAGCAACACCTTAGCAACCGCCTAGCAACACCCTAGCAACCACCTAGCAACACCTTAGCAACCACCCCGGATACCATAGCAACACCTTAGCAACCGCCTAGCAACACCTTAGCAACCACCTAGCAACCACCTAGCAACCACCTAGCAACACCTTAGCAACCACCCCAAATACCATAGCAACACCTTAGCAACCGCCTAGCAACACCTTAGCAACCACCTAGCAACACCTTCGCAACCACCTAGTAACCACCTAGCAACACCTTAGCAACCACCCCAGATACCATAGCAACACCTTAGCAACCGCCTAGCAACACCTTAGCAACCACCTAGCAACATCTTAGCAACCACCCCGGATACCATAGCAACACCTTAGCAACACCTTAGCAGATACCAGCCAGCACTGCAATCACACTCGCAGTTTCTGCAGGAACTGCAATCTAGTTATTATTATTATTCCACCTGTTTTTTGTCCGGTTAACTAGTGCCGCAGTTTTCGAAATATCGACTTCGTTCAAAAGAGAAAACGTGCGTCCATATCGGGAATGGTGGGCTTGTATACAGCTTTCCGATCGGACTTACGTTTTTCGTAAAAACTTCGTAAGTACGCGTTTTTTTGACCATTGAAAATGAATGGGCAGAACTTTGCACGCCCGTGGACGTCGCAATTTTTGAAATACGAAGATGAAACCAATTGAGGACCTGTAGAACTTATTGAGCTCTTTCCGAAAATATGCGTTACGAAAAGTTACGACGTACGGATTTCGTACGAATGTCGTACGAAGTGGCCCCATTGGAATGAATGGGGCCAATCGGAGGACGGCAGCTAGATCGAAGGACAGGTAGCTAGAACTCCAGTACTGTGAGTGTATGGAGCAGCTATGGGATAAATCAGCGTTAGGTCAAAAGTTTGGACACCCCGGCCCCCCCCCAGTACTGTGTGTAATGGAGCCATGGGTCAAAAGTTTGGACACCCCGGCCCCCCAGTACTGTGTGTAATGGAGCCACGGGTCAAAAGTTTGGACACCCCCGAACGGCCAGAGCAACCTAGCGTGCATAGCTGATTGATGTATTTGCACGTTGCGTAGCAACGTGCAAACACCATTTAATCTAATTGATGCATATACATCACCTAGCAACCACCTAGAAACACCATAGCAACCACCCCGGATACCATAGCAACACCTTAGCAACCACCTAGCAACACCCTAGCAACCACCTAGCAACCACCTAGCAACACCTTGGCAACCATCCCGGATACCATAGCAACACCTTAGCAACCGCCTAGCAACACCCTAGCAACCACCTAGCAACCACCTAGCAACACCTTAGCAACCACCCCAGATACCATAGCAACACCTTAGCAACCGCCTGGCAACACCTTAGCAACCACCTAGCAACCACCTAGCAACACCTTAGTAACCACCCCAGATACCATAGCAACACCTTAGCAACCGCCTAGCAACACCTTAGCAACCACCTACCAACCACTTAGCAACACCTTAGCAACCACCCCGGATACCATAGCAACACCTTAGCAACCGCCTAGCAACACCCTAGCAACCACCTAGCAACCACCTAGCAACACCTTAGCAACCACCCCGGATACCATAGCAACACCTTAGCAACCACCTAGCAACCGCCTAGCAACACCCTAGCAACCACCTAGCAACCACCTAGCAACACCTTAGCAACCACCCCGGATACCATAGCAACACCTTAGTAACCGCCTAGCAACACCCTAGCAACCACCTAGCAACCACCTAGCAACACCTTAGCAACCACCCCGGATACCATAGCAACACCTTAGCAACCGCCTAGCAACACCCTAGCAACCACCTAGCAACCACCTAGCAACACCTTAGCAACCACCCCAGATACCATAGCAACACCTTAGCAACCGCCTAGCAACACCTTAGCAACCACCTAGCAACACCTTAGCAACCACCCCGGATACCATAGCAACACCTTAGCAACCACCCCGGATACCATAGCAACACCTTAGCAACCGCCTAGCAACACCCTAGCAACCACCTAGCAACACCTTAGCAACCACCCCGGATACCATAGCAACACCTTAGCAACCGCCTAGCAACACCCTAGCAACCACCTAGCAACACCTTAGCAACCACCCCGGATACCATAGCAACACCTTAGCAACCGCCTAGCAACACCCTAGCAACCACCTAGCAACACCTTAGCAACCATCCTGGATACCATAGCAACACCTTAGCAACCGCCTAGCAACACCTTAGCAACCACCTAGCAACCACCTAGCAACACCTTAGCAACCACCCTGGATACCATAGCAACACCTTAGCAACCGCCTAGCAACACCCTAGCAACCACCTAGCAACCACCTAGCAACACCTTAGCAACCACCCCGGATACCATAGCAACACCTTAGCAACCGCCTAGCAACACCCTAGCAACCACCTAGCAACACCTTAGCAACCACCCCGGATACCATAGCAACACCTTAGCAACCGGCTAGCAACACCTTAGCAACCCCCTAGCAACCACCTAGCAACACCTTAGCAACCACCCCGGATACCATAGCAACACCTTAGCAACCGCCTAGCAACACCCTAGCAACCACCTAGCAACCACCTAGCAACACCTTAGCAACCACCCCGGATACCATAGCAACACCTTAGCAACCACCTAGCAACCACCTAGCAACACCTTAGCAACCACCCCGGATACCATAGCAACACCTTAGCAACCGACTAGCAACACCTTAGCAACCGCCTAGCAACACCTTAGCAACCACCTAGCAACCACCTAGCAACACCTTAGCAACCACCCCGGATACCATAGCAACACCTTAGCAACCGCCTAGCAACCACCTAGCAACCACCTAGCAACACCTTAGCAACTACCCCGGATACCATAGCAACACCTTAGCAACCACCTAGCAACACCTTAGCAACCACCTAGCAACACCATAGCAGATACCAGCCAGCACTGCAATCACACTCGCAGTTTCTGTAGGAACTGCAATCTAGTTCTTCTTATTATTATTATTAGTGTGATTGCAGTAATGCAATCACAGTATTGTTCTTCTTAAGTCTTATTCTTATTATTATTATTATTATTATTATTATTCCACCTGTTTTTTGTCCGGTTAACTAGTGCCGCAGTTTTCGAAATAACGACTTCGTTCAAAAGAGAAAACGTGCGTCCATATCGGGAATGGTGGGCTTGTATACAGCTTTCCGATCGGACTTACGTTTTTCGTAAAAACTTCGTAAGTACGCGTTTTTTTGCCCATTGAAAATGAATGGGCAGAACTTTGCACGCCCGTGGACATCGCAATTTTTGAAATACGAAGATGAAACCAATTGAGGACCTGTAGAACTTATTGAGCTCTTTCCGAAAATATGCGTTACGAAAAGTTACGACGTACGGATTTCGTACGAATGTCGTACGAAGTGGCCCCATTGGAATGAATGGGGCCAATCGGAGGACGGCAGCTAGATCGAAGGACAGGTAGCTAGAACTCCAGTACTGTGAGTGTATGGAGCAGCTATGGGATAAAACAGCGTTAGGTCAAAAGTTTGGACACCCCGGCCCCCCCCAGTACTGTGTGTAATGGAGCCATGGGTCAAAAGTTTGGACACCCCGGCCCCCCAGTACTGTGTGTAATGGAGCCACGGGTCAAAAGTTTGGACACCCCGGAACGGCCAGAGCAACCTAGCGTGCATAGCTGATTGATGTATTTGCACGTTGCGTAGCAACGTGCAAACACCATTTAATCAAATTTATGCATATACATCACCTAGCAACCACCTAGAAACACCATAGCAACCACCCTGGATACCATAGCAACACCTTAGCAACCGCCTAGCAACACCATAGCAACCACCTAGCAACCATCTAGCAACACCTTAGCAACCACCCCAGATACCATAGCAACACCTTAGCAACACCCTAGCAACCACCTAGCAACCACCTAGCAACACCTTAGCAACGACCCCGGATACCATAGCAACACCTTAGCAACCGCCTAGCAACACCCTAGCAACCACCTAGCAACCACCTAGCAACACCTTAGCAACCACCCCGGATACCATAGCAACACCTTAGCAACCGCCTAGCAACACCCTAGCAACCACCTAGCAACCACCTAGCAACACCTTAGCAACCACCCAAGATACCATAGCAACACCTTAGCAACCGCCTAGCAAAACCCTAGCAACCACCTAGCAACCACCTAGCAACACCTTAGCAACCACCCCGGATACCATAGCAACACCTTAGCAACCGCCTAGCAACACCCTAGCAACCACCTAGCAACCACCTAGCAACACCTTAGCAACCACCCCGGATACCATAGCAACACCTTAGCAACCGCCTAGCAACACCCTAGCAACCACCTAGCAACCACCTAGCAACACCTTAGCAACCACCCCGGATACCATAGCAACACCTTAGCAACCGCCTAGCAACACCCTAGCAACCACCTAGCAACACCTTAGCAACCACCCCGGATACCATAGCAACACCTTAGCAACCGCCTAGCAACACCCTAGCAACAACCTAGCAACCACCTAGCAACACCTTAGCAACCACCCAAGTTACCATAGCAACACCTTAGCAACCGCCTAGCAACACCCTAGCAACCACCTAGCAAACCCTTAGCAACCACCCCGGATACCATAGCAACACCTTAGCAACCGCCTAGCAACACCTTAGCAACCACCTAGCAACCACCTAGCAACACCTTAGCAACCACCCCAAATACCATAGCAACACCTTAGCAACCGCCTAGCAACACCTTAGCAACCGCCTAGCAACACCTTAGCAACCGCCTAGCAACGCCTTAGCAACCACCTAGCAACCACCTAGCAACACCTTAGCAACCACCCCGGATACCATAGCAACACCTTAGCAACCGCCTATCAACCACCTAGCAACCACCTAGCAACACCTTAGCAACCACCCCGGATACCATAGCAACACCTTAGCAACCACCTAGCAACACCTTAGCAACCACCTAGCAACACCATAGCAGATACCAGCCAGCACTGCAATCACACTCGCAGTTTCTGTAGGAACTGCAATCTAGTTCCACCTGTTTTTTGTCCGGTTAACTAGTGCCGCAGTTTTCGAAATATCGACTTCGTTCAAAAGAGAAAACGTGCGTCCATATCGGGAATGGTGGGCTTGTATACAGCTTTCCGATCGGACTTACGTTTTTCGTAAAAACTTCGTAAGTACGCGTTTTTTTGACCATTGAAAATGAATGGGCAGAACTTTGCACGCCCGTGGACGTCGCAATTTTTGAAATACGAAGATGAAACCAATTGAGGACCTGTAGAACTTATTGAGCTCTTTCCGAAAATATGCGTTACGAAAAGTTACGACGTACGGATTTCGTACGATTGTCGTACGAAGTGGCCCCATTGGAATGAATGGGGCCAATCGGAGGACGGCAGCTAGATCGAAGGACAGGTAGCTAGAACTCCAGTACTGTGAGTGTATGGAGCAGCTATGGGATAAAACAGCATTAGGTCAAAAGTTTGGACACCCCGGCCCCCCAGTACTGTGTGTAATGGAGCCACGGGTCAAAAGTTTGGACACCCCGGCCCCCCCAGTACTGTGTGTAATGGAGCCACGGGTCAAAAGTTTGGACACCCCCGAACGGCCAAAGCAACCTAGCGTGCATAGCTGATTGATGTATTTGCACGTTGCGTAGCAACGTGCAAACACCATTTAATCTAATTTATGCATATAAATCACCTAGCAACCACCTAGAAACACCATAGCAACCACCACAGATACCATAGCAACACCTTAGCAACCGCCTAGCAACACCTTAGCAACCACCTAGCAACCACCTAGCAACACCTTAGCAACCTCCCCGGATACCATAGCAACACCTTAGCAACCGCCTAGCAACACCTTAGCAACCGCATAGCAACCACTTAGCAACACCTTAGCAACCACCCCGGATACCATAGCAACACCTTAGCAACCGCCTAGCAACCACCTAGCAACCACCTAGCAACCACCTAGCAACACCTTAGCAACCACCCCGGATACCATAGCAACACCTTAGCAACCGCCTAGCAACACCTTAGCAACCACCTAGCAACCACCTAGCAACACCTTAGCAACCACCCCGGATACCATAGCAACACCTTAGCAACCGCCTAGCAACACCCTAGCAACAACCTAGCAACCACCTAGCAACACCTTAGCAACCACCCTGGATACCATAGCAACACCTTAGCAACCGCCTAGCAACACCCTAGCAACCACCTAGCAACCACCTAGCAACACCTTAGCAACCACCCCGGATACCGTAGCAACACCTTAGCAACCGCCTAGCAACACCCTAGCAACCACCTAGCAACCACCTAGCAACACCTTAGCAACCACCCTGGATACCATAGCAACACCTTAGCAACCGCCTAGCAACACTCTAGCAACCACCTAGCAACCACCTAGCAACACCTTAGCAACCACCCCGGATACCATAGCAACACCTTAGCAACCGCCTAGCAACACCTTAGCAACCACCTAGCAACCACTTAGCAACACCTTAGCAACCACCACGGATACCATAGCAACACCTTAGCAACCGCCTAGCAACACCCTAGCAACCACCTAGCAACCACCTAGCAACACCTTAGCAACCACCCCGGATACCATAGCAACACCTTAGCAACCGCCTAGCAACACCCTAGCAACCACCTAGCAACCACCTAGCAACACCTTAGCAACCACCCCAGATACCATAGCAACACCTTAGCAACCGCCTAGCAACACCCTAGCAACCACCTAGCAACACCTTAGCAACCACCCCGGATACCATAGCAACACCTTAGCAACCGGCTAGCAACACCTTAGCAACCACCTAGCAACCACCTAGCAACACCTTAGCAACCACCCCGGATACCATAGCAACACCTTAGCAACCACCTAGCAACCACCTAGCAACAGCTTAGCAACTACCCCGGATACCATAGCAACACCTTAGCAACCGCCTAGCAACCACCTAGCAACCACCTAGCAACACCTTAGCAACCGCCTAGCAACACCCTAGCAACCACCTAGCAACCACCTAGCAACACCTTAGCAACCACCCCGGATACCATAGCAACACCTTAGCAACCGCCTAGCAACACCTTAGCAACCACCTAGCAACACCTTAGCAACCACCCCGGATACCATAGCAACACCTTAGCAACCGCCTAGCAACACCCTAGCAACCACCTAGCAACACCTTAGCAACCACCCCGGATACCATAGCAACACCTTAGCAACACCATAGCAGATACCAGCCAGCACTGCAATCACACTCGCAGTTTCTGTAGGAACTGCAATCTAGTTATTATTACAGCTCTTCAGGAGAATGCTCGTGTTGTGTTCAGAGGGCAGCCTTGGTCTTTTATTGAAGCCGGCATTAAAACGAATGGCAGGGCTTTAATAACTAAGACTGTTGTTTGTCTCAAAACCTCAAAAAACAAAGTTTTTGCCTTCGGGTTTGAGGGAAGGGAAGCAAAGAGCAGGCGGCAGGACTCTGAGACTCAATATTTTGAGGCTGTTTTATTTTTCTTTTTAGTTTTTTAAGTTTTGTTTGTAATAAACACAGTAAATGATGTGGAGACGTGTCACTTCAGGGTCTAGTTACCCAAATACCTCATTAATGGTGCTGCTGGTATTCCTGAGTGGTTGATAGGGAGTTGTAAAGTGATTGATAGGTAAATGCTAAAGCATTGCCACGTGGTTGCTGTGGTATATTTTAGGTGCTTGTTATAGTGTTATAGACTTGTTATAGGCTTTTGCTAGGTGGTTGCTTGATGGCGTTGCTATGATATACTTTAGGTGTTTTTTTTATTGTGATGTGTGATGTTGCTTAATGGTTGATTGACATTAAATGTTTGATTGGTGATTGCTAAGGCCACATGAAGTTGTTGCTCTGGTATTTCTAAGCGGTTGTTAAGTGATCAAAAGGTGAATGCTAAAGTAGTGTTGACAGGGGGTTGCTGTGGTACATTTTAGATGGCTGTTACGGTGTTGATAAGTGGTTGCTATCATACTGCTAAGTGGTTGCTGGGTGGTTGATATGTTGTTACTATCCCAGGTGGATGTTGGATACCAGGGAGTTGCCACCAAGGGGTTGCTAAGATATATTTTTAGGTGGTTGGTATGGTGTTGATTAGTGGTTGCTAGTGGTTGGTTATAGTTGGATACTTGCAGGCTGCTGTGGTGTTGCTGAGTGGTTGCAAGGGTTTTTCTAGGTGATAGGGGTAGGCGAATGCTATAGTGTCACCAGTGGGTTGCTATGGTATATTTTAGGTGACTGCTTAGTGGCTGATTGACATGAAGTGGTTGCTATGGTGTTGCTTAGTGGTTGCTGGGTGGTTTATATGACGTTACTACCCCAGGTAGTTGGTTATATAGTTGGTTGGATACTAGCAGGCTGCTGTGGTGTTGCTGAGTGGTTGATTGGGTGTTGCTATGGTATATTTTAGGTGGTTGCTATAGTGTTGCTTAGTGGCTGATTGACATTAAGTGGTTACTATGGTGTTGCTTAGTGGTTGCTGGTTGGTTGATGTGTTGTTAATATCTCAGGTAGTTGGTTATAGTTGGATGCTAGCAGGCTGCTGTGGTGTTGCTGAGTGGTTGATTGGGAGTTGCTAAGTGAATGCTATAGTGTAAACAGGTGGTTGCTATGGTATATTTTAGATGCCTTGAGTTGCATAGTTGCTACATATTAAATAATTATGACTTTTAAACCAAGGGAAGTTTTTTTTAACGAACTCTCTGATTCTGTCTTTTCTGCTTTTTTTATTTCTGGTGGTAATAAATGCAGTTATTAATGTAGAGTGTTGAGTGTTGTCACTTGAGGGTCTATTCGCTCAAGCCTTTGCTAAAAACAAAAAAAATAAATAAATAAATAAAAAATGCAAAATTGGGCACAGAGTTATAAATGAGCAAAGCGTCCACAGGCTTCAGAAAACATATTTTATTAATGGTACAAATAGAAGCGGTACGCTCTTACCGCCAACGTCAGCAGACGCTTCGCCTTTCACGGCTCGGCAGACTTTCTGAGGTAAGCCTCTTTTTGATCTCCGGATCATTTATAGACGAGGATCAGAGGTCATCGAACGCGGCCAAAATCAGTCCAGGAGAAGAGAACACTCGGCTTAAAGCAAATGAACCCTGGGTTGCCTTCGTTAAGCTAATCACCTCAGTCATTCACTCAAAAATTCTCGGGGGTTCGCGCTCGGCTGAACGCTAAAGAGGAATTCCTTTCACGAGGAACTAAAGTCAATAGAAACACCCCATCCATCAAAGCCGAGCCAACAGCCAAACGAGCCCCAGTTTGTTTTAAAGGACAATTACGCCCTCAAATCATATTTGCACATTTTCTTTATTAGTCGGCTTTAAATCTGTTTGGGGAGTCGATCCTAACGCCTTTACTTCTCTCTTCTTTTGTTCTTTTTTTCCCCCCGTTGTAAGCAATTTGTTTCACACAGGTGGTTAATCATTACTCCCGGACTGAAATCTGCTGCTCTTGGACAAATCCTGTTTAGTTAATTATGGGTGAGCGCGGAGGAGTATCTTTTTTTAAATACGGCCGACAGAAGAATGGCACAATCTGGCTGAGTTTGGGCTTCAAAACCCTTTTTTAAATCACGGCCATCTGCAGTTTTTGGAGACTCTGGAATGAGATCATCAATAAGAAGTTTAATAATAACTAGAAAAGTGATTTTTCTAAAGGAAAAATAAAGAATGCCTCTGCAGCTGATATGGTTCCCAGCTCCAGGCAGTTGCTAATTTGTTGCTCTGGCAGTAGCACGGGTTTCGCTGCGTTTAAATCTTTTTGGTGGATGCTACATGTTGTTTGCTGGTTGTAAGGTGCTGCTAGGTGGTTGCTATGGTAGCTCAGGTGGTTGCTAATATATCCCAGGTGCTTGCTTGGAGTTTGTTAAGCTCTTTCTTGTTGGTTGCTGTGTGCTGATATAGTAAGAGGTTGCTTGTTGGTTGTTAGGTGGATGCTATGCTATCACAGGTGAATGCTTTGAGGTTGCTGCGGTTTTATTGAGTGATTGTTTGCTGGTGGTAAGGTTCTCCAAGGTGGTTGCTATGGTGTTGCCGATTGGTTGCTATTATATCTTACATGGTTGCTTGGAGTTTGTCAAGCGCTTTCTTGTTGGTTGCTGTGTGCTGATATAGTAAGAGGTTGCTTGTTGGTTGTGAGGTGGATGCTATGTTATTACACGTGGATGCTATGGGGTTGCGATGGTTTCATTAAGTGCTTGCTTGTTGGTGTAGGGTGCTCCCAGGTGATTGCTATGGTGCTGATATGTGTTTGCTAAGGTAGCGAAGGTGGTTGCTATGATATCCCAGGTGGTTGCTTGGAGTTGGTCAAGCGCTTTCTTGTTGGTAGCTGTGTGCTGATATAGTGAGAGGTTACTTGTTGGTTGTTAGGTGGATGCTATGCTATCTCAGGTGTATGCTATGAGGTTGCTAAGGTTTTGTTAAATAATTGTAAGGTGCTCCTAGGTTATTGCTTTGAGTTTGTTGTTAGGTGGTTGCGATGTTATCTCAAAGAGGTGTCTGTGGTTTTTTGAAGTGGTTTGTTGGTGGTTTGAAGCCTAATGGTTGCTTAGTGGTTCCTAGGTGGTTGGTGCTGCTGTGCTGCTAACTGGTTGCTGGGTTATATAGTGTGGCTAGGTGATTGCTATGGTATATCAGGGGGTTGCTGTGGTGCCTCAAACCACTGTTGCCAGAAACCAGGTTGTTGCCAGAAGGATGCTGGTTGGGTGTTTCTAGTGTTATGGAATGTAAATACTGTAAAAGTCAGTAACAGTCGGGCCAAATCATTATGACCAGGTACCTGGGTTGGAGTCACTGTCTGAAGAACCTCTGAAAGCAAACACACACATCCTCACACACACACACACACGCACACACACGCACACACACACATTCACACACACACATGCTTGCTAATAATCTCATAACTTGAGTGCAAGTCACCGTTTTCCACCACGATGCTCATCAGACTCGTCTTCTCCGAGCCATCTACCCTGATTTATCATCCGGAGACGGACTGGTGCGCCAACACACACACACTCGTGCAAGGGGCTGCTGTACGAGCGTGGCGGCGGGGCCGTACGCCTCACATGGTCGGGGCCGGGCTCCTGAGCGCGGGCCCCGGCGGGCGCTGGCTGCCACAATAACAGGATCTGTATGCACTGAACTCCACCATGTCCAATTGATGTGACAACCCTGCTATCTCCCTCCACACCCCGCGCCCATCCTGCGCTCCGGAGAGAGAGAGAGAGAGAGAGAGAGAGAGAGAGTGTGTGTGTGTGTGTGTGTGTGTGTGTGTGTGTTAGAGTGTGTGGATGCTCAGTTTAAATAAGTACAGCAAAGGTGCCCATACTTTCAAAATATTCTCAATTTCTTCTCCTCAAAATCTTTCATCCTCCTCTCTCTCTCTCCAACTTCCTATTTCTCTCCATTAGTCTCTCTATCACTTTCTCCTCCCTACTCTTCCCTTTCGGCTCTTTCTCTCTCTTTATCTTTCTTTATTTCTTTTATTTTTCTCATCTTATCTCTCAACTTCATCTTTCTCCTTTCAGTCTTTCAAATCATTCTCATTCTTTTCCATCATCTCTCACTTCCCTCTCTATTCTTTTCTTTCTCTTTCTTTCTTCAACTTCCTATTTCCCTCCATAAGTCTCTCTATCATATTCTTCCTCTCTTGCCTCCTATTTCATTCTTTGATTCTCTTTATCTTTCTTTGTTTCACTCACTCTCTCTATTTTTCTAACTTCATTTTTCTCAGTCTTTCACCTTCTTCTCATTCTTTTCTATTATCTCTCACTTCAACCTTTCTTTTCTTTCTCTCTTCTGTCTATCTCTACCTTTCTTTCTCTTTCTTCAACTTCCTGTTTCTCTCCATAAGTCTCTCTATCACGTTCTTCCTCCCTCCCCTCCCCTTTTGGTTTTCTCTTTCTTTGTTTCCACTTTTATTTTGTCATCTCTCCATCATTCTCTCTCTCTCTCTCCAACTTTATATTTCTCCTTTCAGGTTTTTCACTTCCTTCTCATTCTTTTCCATCGTCTCTCACTTACCCCCCTTTTCTTTTCTTTCTCTTTCTCTCTGTATATCTCCCTCTCTCTGTATCTCTCTCTCTCTCTCTCCAACTTCATCTTTCTCTCATGTCCCTCTATAACTTTCTTCTTTTCAGTCTTTCACCTCCTCATTTCTTTTCTTTCTTTCTCTCTCTCTCTCTCTCTCTTTCTTTTGTCTGTCTTTTTCTCTTTTCTCTCTCTTTTTGGTCTCTCTCTGCTTTCTCTCTCTCTACTGTCTGTCTCTCTCCTATTTCCCTCTCTCTCTCATTTTCCATCCTAATTCTTTCTTCATTATCATCTTTTAGTCTCTCTCTCAAACATCCTCTATCTCTCTTTATGTCTCTATCACCCTCATCCTCCTCATTTCATCTTTTATCTTTCTTCTTCTGATTAAGATTATAATCCAGCACTTCCTCCTGGGTGTAAATGTATGTATCTCTTTTTATTGCACTTTCCATTTCCCACTATTTCTTCCTGTATCTCTTCCTCTGTCTCTTTCCTTTGCTCTTCTTTCTCTCTCTCTCTCTCTCTCTCTCTCTCTCTCTCTCCCTCTATCTATCTCTCTATCTATCGCCCATCTCTAATGTTGAAGACTCAGAGTGAGGGGAAATTAGCATAAGGTGCCCTGGGGATCTACTGTGAGGTAAATAAACAAGCTCAAAAAAGTCGTCATCTGAATATGAAAATAGAGCATTAGCATGGCTGCTGATCATTAAGTAAATGTAATTTCGCCTCTTTCTCGCCCTCCACTGTAAACACAAATAAAGAAATAACGGAGAGACGAGGAGAAAACAACTTTACTGAGAGAAAAAGACATCAACTTTTCTCTTATTGAGATTTAAAGCTGAGATCTTGCTCTACAACTTGATTTTTAACCATAAAATGCACAGTTATCTCTTCGTATTAATCATTTCTCGCTCGTAGCTCATTAAAACAGGAGAAATTCCATCTGAAATACAGAGTAAACATCTTATTCTCTCATTCTGTGGAGTGGAAAGATATCTGCTATTGTTTTACAATGTTTTTTTTATCACTTTTTTTAAATTATACAGCCTGAAATTTTGGAAATGTTAATGATTGAATGTATACAGTATAACAAACTAATTTCTGTACCAGTCAAGAATTTGTGGAAACAGGAGAGTTGAGGTGCACATTGAATTCTGCCGTGATTTGATCAGCCGTGGTTTTATGTTTTTTGGATACAAAAAAGCACCCGAACATCCCTTTCAGACAGCTTCCTCTTACAGCATCCACAGTTAATCCTGTTGGATGTGGTTGGTCCTTCTTGGTGGTATGCTGACGTTACCCTGGATACCGTGGCTCTTGATGCATCACAAAGACTTGCTGTCTTGGTAACAGATGCTCCAGCAAGACGTGCACCAACAATTTGTCCTCTTTTGAACTCTGGTATGTCTCCCATAATGTTGTGTTCATTGCAATATTTAGAGCAGAACTGTGCTCTTACCCTGATAATTTAACCTTCACATTCTGCTCTTACTGGTGCAATGTGCAATTAATGAAGAATAAACCCCTTTATTTTAAGTAGGTACATAAATCTTATACATTTCTATATATATAGACAAACAAATGTAAAAAGTAACAGCCTGGAGCTTTTAAACACTGACATTCCTCACTTTTGTAAACGCCCTACACAAATGCACACACCCCAGTGACCTTCAGTGACCTTCAGTGACCTTTAGTGACCTCCTCACGCCCTTCTTTCTTCTCTGTGTAAAGAGTTATGCCAACATGTGTATCTCCCTCAACCGTGACCCACCAAACAGCAGGAACAGCGATGGAATGCTAAACATGCCCCAACACCAAAGAGGCTCTTAAAGGGGGGTAACAGGGGGGTAAAAGACGAAGAACGAGTGAAGAACCCTCTGCCCTGCAGGCCTGGACAAATATTTGTCAACCAGACGCTGAAAAATGCCAACAAGAAAAGACGTGGGAAGGGGGCGGGGTTTGGAGCAGGTTCACAGGGTGTTGTTTTTGCGCTCCCTTGTGGGCGAGCATTTGTGCTTTTTTGTAGATGAGAACTGAATTCAGTTTTATTCGTGACTCCTCCTGTACAGCTCTGGAAAAAATTCAGTCAGAGTCACTTTCTCTGATTTTGCTATTTATAGGTTTATGTTTGAGTAAAATGAACATTGTTGTTTTATTCTATAAACTACAGACAACATTTCTCCCAAATTACAAATAAAAAATATTGAAAATGAGAAATTGCTGAAATAACAAAAAAGATTTAACAATTCAATGTAATAAAAAAAAACATTAATAAAAACCACTTAGAACACTATAAGATAAATAGCATTTGTTACCTGCCCCCCACTCTCTAACTATAAACTCTACCATGAAATAGAATTATTTAAAATCCTTCAGAGATGTATTTTTTGTTGTGTGACTCCAAATCCCACCTGTGCTTTTAAAAGCATGTGTTTTCCAAAACAAATATATAATATTTAAGTTAAAATACACATTTTAGTTGTGTCCCTGGGTTTTACTCAGTCCTGTTACCGTAACACTTTACCCTGTTCTTCTGAAATGTCTGGGACATTCTACAACAGGAAGTCACATCTACAACAGGAAGTGACATCAGCTGGTTCTTCTGAAGATCACGGGAAGACCAAACTTAAGTATTTATTTTTAAAATACACATTTTTTGAAAATCACGATGTGAATGTGCTCAGTGCCCTTGTGCAATGAGCATAGCTCTCATTTAGCTATTTTTCATGTTTTTTTTTTTTTTTTTTTGCTAATTCTATGCTAAAAACTAATTTCTGTTACTTTCATTCCTGTTACTCAAAACATAAAAAGTAACAGAAGTGAGTGCCAGTAATAGGAATGAGTTCCAGTAACAGAAATAGGTGATTCTATGGACATAAGTATCAATGAATTGAACATGCAGTCTATAACCATTTCTTTAAAATAAAGACTGATTGTCTTGAGAGAAAATTAAAGGAATTAGTGGACTTGCTTTTTAAATGTCACATGAGTTTTGTAACCATATTTGGATTAAAAACCTTGTAAAAAAAAATGAGTAAAGTTGCTTGAGTTTGACCAGTACATGTTTTGAAAAGTTAAATATATGTGTTGTCAAATTCAGAGTTAAAAAAATTAAGTTTAATTTGGAATATTTACAACAATCACCCAGTTATACCCTGTTACAGTACACGCCCGTGCAGTGTATATCCATCTCCATGCTCTTGATCTGAAAATGAACTCCTTCCTTCAGAAAGTTTCTCTCCTGAGACTAGCTGACTACAGTATTTTGAATGTCTTAGCGGCTGCTGAAATTGCTAAGCACCTCCGTTGCCCCCAGCTATCAATATGTAATTATACTTGAGCCATTTCCCTCTCTGCCACACTCACTTTGGGCTATATGTCCCAATTTGTCCCCACTATCAGTAAATGCCTTGTGGATTTCAATGAGAAAGCGGTATCATTCACTAAACCTGTGTAAACAAAACCCTATTTTATTCTCCCGAACTGAGCCCAGATACCTCTCCGCCTCCCCGCCTGCATTCTAAACAAGCTAAACATGCTCGCTTTTTAAACATTCAGCAAAGTGGATAAGAAAAGAAAACTCAATTTAGTGCAGTTTATATGCATTCTGCACCGAGCGTGAGCTGCTACTGGTCTCGAGTCCATGTCCCAAAACCCCCCGAATATCCCTGAATATCCCTGAATATCTCTGCACTGCATATTATAGTGTTTTTCCTGCTCCATCACTGCTGAACCAATGACTCGGCTAATCCATAAGCATTTATTTTGTTGAACTGAGGGTTGAGGGTGGAGTTTATCAGTCAGATTCATCAAATTTTCAGATCCTCCCCAATGAAAGTTCAAACTACAACCAGACATTCCAAAAAAGCTGAGAAACTGTGTAAAATATGAACAGCTTACAGTATTTTTCACAGTATTTTTAGACGAGTCAGACAAGTCAATCCTGCCCCTGACGTTAATCTACAAAGATTTCTCTCCCGAAAACTGTTTATTTGGGTGAGTAAAGTAATTCCATTTCTTTACAGTAAGCTTAGATGGTTAGCATGGTTAAAGGGGTAACGCTAATGCTGCTCCAGCAGTGCTAGCCAAGGTTAGAAGCAAGCTTTAGGCCAATAATACTTGCTACTGAACTCCTGAACTGCCAAATGCGTAGCACTTAGTGGCTAATGCTAATACTGCTCCAGCAGTGCTAGCCAGGGTTAGAAGCAAGCTTTAGGCTGATAATACTCACCACTGAACTTTTGAACAGCCAAATGCTAATACTGCTCAAGTAGTGCTAGCCAGGGTTAGAAGCAAACTATAGGCAGACAATACTCACCACTGAATTGCTAAAAGACTAGTGCTCAGCAGGTAATGCTAATACTTATTCAGCAGTGCTAGCCAGGGTTAAATGCAAGCTACAGGCTGATAGTACTCACCACTGAACTTTTGAACTGCCAAATGCATAGCGCTTAGCAGCTAATGCTAATACTGCTTCAGTAGTGCTAGCCAGGGTTAGAAGCAAACCACAGGCTGATAATACTCACCTCTGAATGATGAAAGAGCTAGTGCTTAGCGGGTAATGCTAAGGCTGCTTCAGCAGTGCTAGCTGGAGTTAAAAGAAAGCTACAGGCCGATAATACTCACCACCAAACTTCTGAACTGCCAAATGGCTAGAGCATAGCAGCTAATGCTAATACTGCTCCAGCAGTGCTAGTAAGGGTTAAAAGCAACCTAAAGTCTGTTAATAAGTATGGTAAAAAGTACGGTACTTGTCTGATGAACGTGAAAACAATTGGAATTAAAAATTTAAGACGGAACCCTGGAGAACTTCCCCCTCCCAACCCCCCCTACAGCTATTCCCTTCCTATATACTTCCTAAACAGCTGGATCCAGGGTGGTCGGTCACTTCCTGCCCTCCGTACAAACCACTACACGCTTACCTGCCCACACCTGAGCTGTTCCAGCTTCAAGAACAGAGACATCCATCTGCAGTGCAGGGGGTCCGCCTTTGATGGAGTGTCCCCGCCACGCTCCCATGCAGAGCACGCCGGTGCCAGTCACAACAGCGGTAGCGTGTCAATGCCGGAGCCATGCTTCATCCTTATTGATGGCCCGAGCTTTTCGCCTTTCAAGATCCGTATCGCTGCCGCTGCCGCCGCTGTCGCCACGAGGCCGGGATTCGAGCAGGAGTGACGCGTGGCAGTGATGAGGAGGCGAGACTAACAGGTAGGAGATACGGAGGAAGATACACTATACTATCATATAGTAGTGCTCTCTGTCTGGGATACAGAAGAAAGGATAATTTAACCCCTTAAGATGCCTTGGCCTGTATACTTTTCTCTGCAGTAAAATACGTTATTTTTACTCTCAAAACCTGTCCACTCTATACTCCACATTATATAATTTCAGATCAGTAAGGAATCAACCCCAAATTCTGCCTTTTTTGCATCAAAATATAAAACATGAAAACTTGACAAACATAAGGAAACAAAAGGTTTGGGGAACATGAACTTTTTAAATTTGTATTCAGAAGTTTTAAGAAAGCAAAAAAGTACATATTTTAATTTTAAAAAGTATGTACTTTTCCATGTGGTGTACTTTTAAAAAATATATACTTAATATACTTTTCTTTTACAAGGTTAAGAAGGCTGAATTTTACTCCCTTTTTATTTTAAAGAAATCTCTTGAGTTCTGTTGAGTGGCTCAACAGACTTATGGTGTTTCTTCTTTCTTCTTTACTTTAAGTGAACTCTGGTGCGGTCTGTACTGCAGGTGTGGAAGCTATCCGCTCCTGTTGCCATGTGTAAGGTTGCGTGAGTGGATCCTTTTTTTAATATGACAAATTTTTCAAATCTTTTCAGAATATTTATGTTAAAAGTTTTTCTGCCTTTCCATCAGCAGCCAGAGTCAGAGAAAGTGTAAATTGACCATGCTTGACAAATTGTGCTCTCTATGCCCATCACTCCCAGTTGGCTGCTTAGTGATGCTGCATTGATTGGCGATGGTTGAAAAAGAGGCAGTGGCTGACTTCAAATGTATCAGAGGAGGCATGCGCTTGTCCTTATCCTTGTCCTCCTTGTATTACAAGCACTGAAAGTGAAAGGAAGAGTCCTAGGAGTCCTAATGAGTTTGTGGATAATCTGGACTGGTTTATTTATGTAATAATGGACTTGTTTCTTATTTTTTCATTTGCCATCACACACTGCACTGCATCATAGCTTAAAACAATATTCCATGGATCATAATACACTGCAATAATTCAAAAAGGTTTTGAAGGTTCGGGTCAAAACATCATCGTGTCATCATTAAGCCAGAGCTCAGCAGAAGCCGTCACGTGACCTGAGCCGCCTTCTATAGCGAATGACCAAAGAATCCCTTCAATTGTGAAGAAAAAGCCTGGAACCAGATCAAAACCCCTCTCCAGAGGGAAGGCTGAGACGTGTCAAAGTCCGCCATATGCCGAAAACTACACTAGCGGAGCCTCGGGGCATACAACACATGATGCAAACCACTGGCAAGGCTCAGGCCCCTGTTGCAGTTGTTCAGAAGTACCTAAAGGGGCTTCTGCAGTTCTGAACAAAACATTACGGACAGACAACAAGTAAACTGAGCCGGAGTGAAGGACAACAGAAAGAAGAGAGAGAACAGGGAGCCACCCAGGAGCTACAGCACTGTTTCCCAACTCTGGTGAATGTTTTAACCTTTTTTCTCGGCTTCTCTGTGATTCGGTTTACAATTCTTAAGCTGTTTGACCTTCGCTATTTACTATTTATCAGGATTCTTAACCTTTTTTTTGCTGTTTACTCTTTATACTATCTTCTTTTTTTATTTTATTTCTTTTCAGTTTACAAGGCCAACTCCCCAAACCACTAATTACATAGGACTCCCCCTATCACAAGGGTGAAGACTAGCACACACCTCCTCCGACAAAACATGTGAAGTCAGAACTTTGCCGAGTAGCATCACAGCGCTAACGCTCGGAGGAAAGTGCAGCGACTCTGGTGGTTCTGATACATCAGCTCACAGATGCAGCCTTGTGCTGATCCACATCACCCTTGGAGTGATGAGGGGAACGAGAGAGAGCGCCAATTGTACCAATTGACCAATTGTACTCTCTCAGGGATCCGGCAGCTGATGGCAAGCTACATAAACGGGATTCGAACCACTTTTAAACTTTTATTTGACCAAGATTGAGATGCAGTACTGTCGTGTTCACTTGTCTCTAGAGTCTCCAGCACTGTGGGGCACTTTAGAGACTGTAGGAAAAATACCTGTAAAAAGAGCAAATGAATAATACTACAGTATTTTATAGTATTTACCAAAATGTGACTTTGTGATGTCAAGCCAACTGTAAAAAATAAAGATATGTGCACATACATTTTACTATTGGTTTGACAATATTAAGTACGATTTTGAGAATGATAGATTAATAATTAAGTAATAAGTAATTGATTACTTTTGATTACTCATTTGTCCATTTTTCCCTACAGTCCCTAAAGTGATGCTTGATGCAGGAGAGAAATGCGTAGGTACGTCAAAATAAGTAAAAATAAAATGCTAAATATTAACATAAAGATGGTAGTTATAATTTTCTAGGTAACAATTTTTGGTTAGAATAACTTTTTTTTAACTTTACATTTAATTTATATAAAATGTTCAATCTGTAAATTTGCTGGATGCTCTTAAACTGTTTTTACTTAACAGTTTTAAACGTTCCAGTTATGCTGCTGCAATGTTACTTGTGTCACTGTTTTAATTTTAATGTTTCCATTGGCTTGGCTTGGGAACGACCACATACTGTATGTGTAAGTTGTGAGGAGTTATCTGGTAAGTGAGGCTGAACAAAGCCAGGGTGCTCATGGCAATCCCAGAAGTCAGTACAGCATTCTATAGTGTCTATGAAAATTGGCAAAAGTCATGGAATGCAATGCTAGTTCCTGCCACATATGTTTTTGCCATATTTGCCATGCCAGTATATATAAAAAACTGTATTTAATAGAGTGTTGGATGTTGATAATAGAACTTTGTGAGTTAGAATAACTTTTGTCTCGTGACAAAAAGTTGAGCCAACTCAAAAAACACTAATAACACTAGTAATTCGTCACTTTATCACTCTGCCCTGACTTTTTTACACTGTAGGAACTACTGTTCTTTATAATGAGCTGATTTTAATTGAAGCTCTTCACTTAAGAGGAGTAGTTGAAAGTAGGCCATCATGCTGAAACTCCTCCAACACTGGAGTACCCCACAGGAAGAAACACAGCGCTAACAACATCATCACATCACCTCACACAGCGTGAGCTGCCGCTGCTACAGGATCTGACTGCATTCGTCCTCTTTTTCCCTCCAATATTTCATCCAGAATTCTTTTACATTGATATTAGAACACCTTTTCAAACTGTGAAGTGTTCTGGATTGGATATTTTTAAGTGAAAAGCTCATAAAATATGAGTAAAATCAGTTGAAATTAATGATAATAAAATATCTAAAGCCTAAAGTTTGAAGCCTTGTTCAAAATATAATTGTGACTGTCACGTTAAGAACATTTGAAAGACAGTATTAGCCAGCAGACTTTGTCTGAGGGAGGGATCTGTAGGTGAGCAGATAAGGGAGACGTGAGCACTGTGAAATAATAATAGTTTTTTTTTGTGCTCCTTTTGCATATAAGCATGAAATAACTAACACTATTGTGCGGTAAACGTTAAGGAAATACATGGGAAGTATTTTTCCAGCATATTTGCGGTTAGATATTTTATTTATTTATTTTTTTAAATAATTTTATTTAAAATTTTTCCCATTTTCTCCCCAATTTAGCACAGCTTATAGTGGCAGCGGTTAGATATTTTAAACCTTTAATATCTAACCATCTTCAGACAGACTGTTTTAATGTCTTACTTAATCTTATTTATTCATAATTTTTTTTTTTTTTAGTTATTCTCTTAATAAAAACTCTTAGTAATAACATTGTTATAAAATTGTATGTAAAAAAAAATATGTTATTTATCTATTTTTATATTTTATTTACTGCTATTTTTTTCAATGTAATTATTATTTTCCTTGTCATGTCAATCCCTGTATTTGTAAATGCTCGGCTACATTAAAAATTAGGTTTGCACTCAATGTACTTCGAAGTTAAAATAAAGGTTGATTGATTCATTGATTGATTAATTAACTGATTAATCTACAATGATAAAACATTATTTTAAAATAATGAAAAAAACAATGAATTTAAGGTGGGTTTAAACTTTCGGCTTGTTCTGTAAGTGAAATAACAATGCTAGCTTTGTAAATTTGTCTTAATTTTTCTCAAGAACATCATGTATTACTAGATTGACCTTCTGCAGCACTTCTAGATCACTTCCGGAACCCGTGACTTCATTTAAGCTTCAGAGGTTCTCTCTTCTTGTCCTACAATAATATTTCAACCCAGTCTCAGCAGTGTTCACGGCCTTCATCACAACAAACGATAAATCAGAAAGCGAGAGGAGCGCAGACACACCGGAGTCCCTCATTTGGAGTATAATATATTTTAATTGCTCTCGGCGAGTGTAAATTGCGAGCCCGAGCGAGGCACTGTGGTGTCAGCTGTCTGGAAGAATAATTGCCGGTTAGGGAAGCGGAAAGCGGAAGCCGAGGCCCGGCGATGCTAGCTCCTCCGCGGCGCTCGCTAGCATGTGTATGCAGCGAACGAATCACAAGGATTCGCAGGGCCCAACACTTTCCCCCAGAGAGCACCAAACCCACTGTCAAAAATAGGCCTGTGTCTATTTATCAATCCCGAGCACACGCACCGCACATGCGTCACTCACCCCAGAGCCCAGATTAAACACCCCTCCCCCACCTACAGGCAGCTAAACATTAGCGCGCTAAGTGGCTGCGAGTTTTCGCTAACCTGCCGTTAAAGTTCACGAATGAGGCTGGAGGAAAGACACAGGGCATGTGGTGATCCGGAGGAAGGGAACTGCAGATGCATGCTAATATGCTAATTAGCAAGATGCTAACAGGGAATAGCATTACTTTTACATTACTTTTAATTTGCGCAGTAAATGCGGCAAAGGCTGTACTTTTTAATGGGTCCAACGTTTTAAGTACCAGTCAAAACTTCATCCAAACTTTCCTTGCCTCTTAGTGTGTATAGATTAACTAAGAGAATTAGTACATGCCCTTTATACATATTAAAAATCATGCAAGGTGCACTTTTCCCATCATTACATCAGAGGCCACATCCACACAGGTTTACGTGACATACCACAAAGTTCTAGTAAGAAAATACTGCTGACAAGAGCTGACAGTGCTTGAACTTTACATGTTTCCTTAATTATTGACTGATTTTTTTTTATAATTTTCATATGCTTTTAATGTTGATTTGTGGTCCAGAAATTCATGAAATTCATGTTGTAATCATGTGTAGTTTATACTGTAAAGCTTCATTATTAAATACACTTTAATTATGTAATAAATTGTTTTTTTAATTTCTTGAAATTCTAATTCTACTTCCTGACATTAGAATTTGATTAGTAATCCTGCTTCCTGTTTAAATTTAATTGCCATTTAGGGGTTGTTCTGAATTCTGAATTTAGACAGACAGACAGACAGACAGACAGACAGACAGACAGATAGATAGATAGATAGAAACCCAGCATTTTAAAAAGGTATATAAGATATAATAAAATAATATATCAAACAAATATAGTTTAAGGGTAGAAATGAAAATAAAATCATAAAAGTTGTACTACAATAAAATATAATAAAAATTATTAATCAAAAGGCAACAAAAATAAATAAATAAAACTCAACACATAAGAAATAAAATAAAACAAATAAGAAACGATAAAAGGTGAGGTTTTAAAAACAGTTATAACTTACTAAAATAAAAAGTAACTAAAAAATAAACAGGCCCAAAAACAACTAAATAACAAGTCAAATAGTATATTTTAAACAGAACAAAATGATTGATCTGGTAAACGATATGATTTCTATGTGGACTTTTGTCTTATAAATATAAATGGGTAATATGATATCTATACGCGTTATAGTATGAGGTCAGTAACATGCTGTAATTATGCTTCATTTGGCAAAGAAAAGGCGTAGAACGAAGTGTTAGCTCGTTAGCATCCCATCACTCATCGCTAATTAGCACAAATGCAACCCAAAAACAGTCTGAATAATAAAACCCTGGGCTGGTCTGAGTTGGACGAAGCGTCTCTTCAGAGAGGAGAACATGACCGAGGGCGGGAGGCGACTCTGCTGACAATTAATACCAATATCCTGGCAAGCGGCAGAGCAGAAATCGGATCAGCCCACCCAATTTACGCCGCAGATGAGGCGTGACGAGGGAATTTGTTTAAAATAACAGAATGCGTGACCAACGCTGACATGCTGGTGCAGGGGATGCACAGAGAGCGCACTTCATTTTCCTTCTGTTTAGCCAATAATCACTCCTGTCTTCCTCGCTAACCCACAGCGAATGCATATCATGTCGGAGATAAGTGGCTAGAAATATGCTAGCAATCCCTCTGATACTGCGCTGCTTGGCTGTCGCGGAAAGAAGCTTCTGCTGATATCAGTGAACTAATAGAATATGAGCACTACAATGTAAAACAAAGGTGTTCATTGCTATCTTACAGCCTAAGACCAACAGTCTATTTTCACACCTTCCACCTGCGTCGCTTAAATAGCAACAGTGCTTCTGAATATACTGTATCTACATCTGGAAAAGTGGTGTGTTCAGGTAAATTTGTAACATATTGCTAGCTTGGCAACAGAAAACACAGGCGCACCACTGACTGATTTGAACCCTGACAACAGTCAATAGTCTTAGCTGTCCTATCTGTAGCTCTCCTAGCTTGCGCTGTTGAAATAGCAATCTGCAAATTGCAAAGTCAGAGTGCACATGGCTCTTAAAGGCAATGATGCGCAAGAGACATTCTGATTGGTTTATTTCTTGTTACGCTTTAGAATTAGTACATGCACTTTATACGTGTTAAAAATCGTGCAAGGTGTACTTTTCCCATCATTACGACAGCAAGGACACACCCTATATCAAGCTATATAGAACGCCCTATATGAACAAAAGTATTTGGACACCTCTTCATTCATGGTTTCTTCAGTTGAAAAAGAAGAGTGGGTGTGGCTGGCTTCACATGTATCAAAAGTGGTGATAAGCTAAGCTAAGCTAAAGTGGTGGAGTTAGTATTAGGGAATGAGCAGCAGGCGGAGTCAGAGGCCACACCCACACAGATTTATGACATATGGCATAGCACAAAGTTCTAGTATGAAAATACTGGCTGTAGCTCTGCTGACAAGAGCTGAAAGTGCTTGAACTTGAACATGATTACGTGTTTCCTTAATTATATATGAATGATAGTTATTTAATGGAATATCAAAAATATCACATGTTGGATGTGCACCGTTTGCCTTGTGTTTGATATGATGAACATGATGTATGTTGCAGTTTTTAGCACTAAGCTGAAGCTACAGTAAATCCTGCCTCTAAATATTACTGGAGATAGCCGTTAGCCTGTTAGCTAGCTGGATCAGGTTGTACGGCCCCTGAGTGAAGCCGTTAGCACACCGCTAATTTATAACCCACAGTAAAGCAGAGGAACCCGAGCCGGGCGGCTAACTTTCTAATATTAGCTGGTTAGGTAATGTTAGCGGCTCGCGCTGGAGATGCTCGGAAAGAGCTGAGTGCTTTCCTAATTTACTCTGAGGAGTGAGAGATAGAGGGAGAGAGAGAGAGAGAGAGAGAGAGGGTGATTAGAGTGAGAAAGAGTGAGATAAGTAAGAGATAGAGAGAGATTAGTGAGAGAAGGTGAGAGAAATGAGAAAGAGAAAGTCGTGTGAGAGAGAGTAAGAGAGAGGGTGAGAGAGGACTGAGAGAAGACTGAGAGTGAGAGGAGTAAAAGAGCGAGTGAGAAAGAGTGAGATAAATGAGAGAGGGTGAAAGAGATTAATGAGATTAAAGATTAGTGAGAGGAGTGAGAGAGGACGGAGGAGTGAGAGATAGTGACAGGAGCGAGATATAGAAAGAAGGATGAGAGAGGGTGATAAGAGTGAGATAAGTAAGAGATAGAGAGAGTGAGAGAGATTAGTGAGAGAGAGTGAGACAGGTGAGAACGAGAAATGAGTGTAAGAGAGAGGGTGAGAGGAGTGAAAAAGAGATGAGTGAGAGAGGGTAAGAGAAGTGAGACAGAGAGTGGAAGAAGTGAATAAGAATCAGAGGAATGAGAGAACGAGAGAGAGAGAGAGAGAGAGAGAAGGTAAGAGAGTAAAATAACGATTGAAAAAGGGTGAGAGTGTGAAAGATTGAGATAAGTGAGGAAAGGGTGAGAGAGAGTCGGGAAAAGTGAGAGAGAGAGAGAGAAAGAGGTGAGAAGAGTAAGAGAGAGATTGAAGGGAGTAGGAGAAGGTGTGAGGAGCGGGATATAGAAAGAAGAATGAGAGGGGGTGATAAGAGTGAGATAAGTAAGAGATAGAGAGAGTGAGAGAGATTAGTGAGAGAGGGTGAAACAAGTGAGAACGAGAAAGGAGTGTAAGAGAGAGGGTGAGAGATAAGTAAGGAAAGGGTGAGAGAGAGTCGGAGAAAGAGAGAGAGAGAGAGAGAGAGGTGACAGGAGTAAGAGAGAGACTGAAGGGAGTAGGAGAAGGTGTGAAGAGTGAGAGAGAGATAGAGCCGTAAGAGAGAGTCAGGGAGAGTTAGGATGAGAGGAGTGAGACAGAGAGTGGAAGAAGTGAATAAGAATCAGAGGAATGAGAGAACGAGAGAGAGAGAGAGAGAGAGAGAAGGTAAGAGAGTAAAATAACGATTGAAAAAGGGTGAGAGTGTGAAAGATTGAGATAAGTGAGGAAAGGGTGAGACAGAGTTGGGAAAAGTGAGAGAGAGAGAGAGAGAGAGAGAGAGAGAGAGAGAGAAAGAGGTGAGAAGAGTAAGAGAGAGATTGAAGGGAGTAGGAGAAGGTGTGAGGAGCGGGATATAGAAAGAAGAATGAGGGGGGGTGATAAGAGTGAGATAAGTAAGAGATAGAGAGAGTGAGAGAGATTAGTGAGAGAGGGTGAAACAAGTGAGAACGAGAAAGGAGTGTAAGAGAGAGGGTGAGAGATAAGTAAGGAAAGGGTGAGAGAGAGTCTGAGAAAGAGAGAGAGAGAGAGAGAGAGAGAGAGAGGTGACAGGAGTAAGAGAGAGACTGAAGGGAGTAGGAGAAGGTGTGAAGAGTGAGAGAGAGATAGAGCCGTAAGAGAGAGTCAGGGAGAGTTAGGATGAGAGGAGTGAGACAGAGATAGAGACGGTGAAAGAAAGTAAGAGAAAGAGTGAGAGAGGGAGAGAAGAGTGAAAAAGTGTGAGATGAGAGAGGGTGAGAGAGAGAGAGAAAGAGTCAGGGAAAGTGAGAGAGACTGGGGGAGTGAAAGAGTTTAAAAGGAGTGAAAGGGAGTCAAATGAGTGAGAAAAAAGTTTGTGAGGAAAGAGAGACAGAGGGAGTGAGTGAGGGTGAGAGGAGTGAGAGAGACAGTAAGAGAAAAAGTGAGAGAGGGTAAGAGAAGTGAAATAGTGAGATGAGAGAGGGGTGTGAAAGAGAGTCAGAGAAGTGAGACAGGGTGAAAGAGAGTGGGAGAAAGAGTGAGAGAGAATTTGCGAGTGAACGCTGCGTTTTATTGTTGAGTTTAATATCAGAGCTGCTGCATCGCCATCGGCCAAATATCGACGATAATAACAGAAGAAATTAAAGTGTGTGAAAAGCGTTTCTGATTGAATTAAAAAGAGACGTATCCAATTTCCCACCACGTCCCTCAGAGACCGTACACACCAAAACATCACTTCCCATTTAAAGAGCTTTTAATAAGAGACATTAGAGAGTAAAGATAAAGAGAAATAAAGACTGACTGCTCTGTGTGTTCTCAGAGGCCTGAGGTGCTGATAAGACCTCAAAACCTGCACACACACACACACACACACACACCTCAGATTCAGCTGTGTGACGTTTTTTCTAGTATTTATTTCTAGTAATTAATGCTACTTTAATTTAATATGTAATGTCCAGAAGACTCAAAAAAGGGTATTAAAGAAACAGTAAGAGCAAAAATATCAAGCACTGCAATAACAATAAAATAACAACAATAATAATAAAACAGTAATAAAACAAATATGTACAACAATGACAAAAAAAATAAAATGAGAAAAACCACAAAAACTAATAACAACAAAAAATGCTAAGAAGAATATAAATAAAACAAAAATGACAGAAAAATAACAAAAAAAGCACAAACCCTAATTAAAGAATCAATAACAGTAATATTACTAATAGCAATATAAAAAAATGAAAACAATTATACAATACCACAGCAGTAATATAATACAATAATAACAATATTACAAGCATTTGATTGTAATAACAACAAAAAACATAATATCAGTAAAAAAAAGGCAATAAAACAAAGCAAACAGCAATAACATCTAAAATAATAATAAAAAAACTAAATAGCAAGTAAAAACAATAACATTATTATTATATTATTATATCATTATATAATAATAAATAAAAGCAAATAAAAACTATAGACAGAACAACAATAACAATGGTAAAATACATACAGGAAAACATAAGTACCACTGTATATATAAAAAACGATTATTTTAGGTAAATTTGTGGAAATTCTATTGGTCAATTCATTTAGAAATTTTGACACAGTGTAAGAGACAGTTGTTGTTGTTTTTTTAAACGTGACGATATAGTATTTTTTTTATATATTTTATTTCTAATTTTTTATCAAATTTCCTCCCAATTTACACGGCCAATTACATACATCCTCCAATACATGTGAAATCAGACTCCACCTCTTTTCGAACTGCTAGGAGTGATGAGGGGAAAGAGAGAGCGCCATCTACTGTACCCACCCAGAGAGAGCAAGATCAATTGTGCTCTCTTAGGGCTCCAGCAGCTGATGACAAGCTGCATGACCTGGATTCGAACCAGCAATCTGATTATAATGGCAGCGCCTCAGTCCGCTATATTTTTGGCCTTGAAGAAAAAAGCTATACACACACACACACACACACTGTTCTGTGTGTGTGTGTGTGTGTGTGTGTGTGTGTTTCTAAATGCTACTGTGCTCCAAACTGACTCATCTCTAACCTCAACCCCGGCTACCAAACACCAGCCCGTTCTCCTTTACTGTATAATACAAACCACCAGCTCAACATCACACTGACGACCACACACACACACACACACACACACACACACACGCACACCCACACACACACACACACACACACACACTCTGTGGGCCGAGGTGAAGGCGTGTGAAGCTCTTGGCATAACAAACAGTGTTAGTCACTGAGACTCGCTCTTTTCATACTCAGGCTGAGCTTTTAAATTCCTCAGCAGGGCAATAAACCTCAGCAGCACCTGCTCCGATCCCACAGCGCTCCCCAGTAAACACCAGCACCGGACCAGTCCTTCCCACGGCTTACGAGTCAACCTGGAGGTTTGTGGGAGCGAAGCAGCAGCGGTGGGGCGTTATCACCGTGATCAGAAAACATATTAACTGTAGAAACTGTAATATAGTTATTTTATAGGCCTCCCCTGACAAAAACGGCACCAGCAAGAACCTAAAAATCAGTAAAAACTCAAATTTATTATCTGCAATCATTTTTTCCTAGTAGAAAAATGCCCTCTATTAATTATATCACATCAACAGATCACCAGAGTATTTGGTTTGAATATTGCATAAAGGATAGAATACTAATTTACACCTCAACAACCTCCCAGGACAAAGTAGCGAACTCTTAAAAACACTGTATAATAGTAACCACTTAGTAATACCGTAGCAGCCACCTGGTATACCACGACAGCCACTTAGGAACACCACAGCAACCAAATACCATAAACGCCATAAAAATCACCGAGCAATCACTCAGCAACTTCCTACTAACCACCTGGGATACCACTGAAACACCATTGTAACCCTTTAGAAACATCATAGCAACCACCTGGCAACACCACCTACCTTTTATAATAAACCCTACCTTTTATAATACTACTATTTACTAACCACCTGGCATACCACCGCAACACCATTGTGATATCATAGCAACAAGCTAGTAACACCATAGAAACTGCCTGATAACCCATGGCAGCCACTTAGGAACACCACAGCAACCAAATTAAATGCCATAATAAGTAATCAGTAATCACTCAGCAAATTCCTACTAACCACCTGGGATACCAGTGCAACCCTTGTACAACACCATAGTATCCATCTAGTAACCACTTAAGAGCATCATAGCAACCATTTTGGAGATACCTGGAATACCTGTAGACATGTTTAATTGTAGAATTTATTTGTATAAATATAATTATTGTAAAGCAGTGATAAAATGAAACTAGTACTAATTACATTCTGAATTTGATATTATTACTAGTTCCACCAACTAAATATAAATATATATTTATTATAAATATACAAATAAATATTATAAATAAATACATATTTTCTGGTCTATTTTCATACATAAGGTGCACTGGATTATAAGGCACATTTTAAGCGCTAGTCACTAGTAAGGAACAGTAAGGGCGTCGCCGTGTTTCCCTTCTAATTCGGCAAATCTCACAACATTTCCTTTTAAAGTCAAACAAGTGCTTGATGCTAATCTGCACAGATTTCTTTCCTGAAAACTGTTTATTTGGGCGATATTAGCCAGCGGTTCGTCACACGTAGCTTGTTTTAACACGGTAAATGCACAGGCCACAGTCTGATATACTCACCTTTGAATGGCGAATGAGCTAGCACTTAGCATGGTTAAGCAGCAGTGTACAGGTTGATAATACTTTAGCATTATAGTGGCTTTACTGCTCCTTAATACCTGACTGGTAGAATTCATACATAATATTATAAGGATTATAAGAAGCTCTGACAATTTTTGTGAAAATAAAATATTTTAAGTGCACCTTATAGTGCGAAAAATACGGTAAACGGTTGCCAGAGTTTTATAGTGTAAAAAAAAAACAGGACGTCATTTATACTGACGTAAAGCTCAGCGCACGACCAGGCGTATATACAAACGTGCCGGACTGAAAAATTCACAGTGAATCATTACAGACCTCCGTGTAATGCATATGGGAAATGAATGTGTGTGTGTGTGTGTGTGTGTGTGTGTGTGTGTGTGTGTGTGTGTGTGTTGTAGCACATACATAACAGCTGGCACTCCAGACTTAGCGCAAGCTTTCAGCATACAGATAACCCTAATAAACAGCCAGCAGAGCGATTTATGAATGGAGGCTTTTCAGCCTGGCTGTACTGAAAAACAAAAAAACATGTAAAGAATCACCAAATCATACCATTTACCATTAAACAGGTTTTAGAATGGCACTATTTATCTTGGTAATATATATATAAAGCCATTCTGACTAGTCAAATTGTCAAGACTATTATTATATATGTATTTTTGACTAGTCATATGTAACCATTGGATTATTTTAACTAAAATATATAATACAAATCAACACCCTATCAACCACCTGGGATGCAATAGTAATCATGCAGCAACACAGTTTTAGGCTGGGTGCATAATAATAGCACCACAACAACCACCTAGCAACACCATGGAAACCTCTGGGTATACCACTGACAGCCACTTAGGAACATTACAGCAACCAAATGGAATACCATACAATCCACCTAGCAACCACTTAGCAACCACCTAACAACAGGGAAGAATAACAATTCTGATCTACTTAAAAAATCCACAACTCAAAAAGAAAAAAATATATATGTATATATATAATAATATATAATAAAAAAAAGGTGTCATTAAAATCTGTACTTACTAAATCGTATATGTAATAACTACATAATATTCATTCTGTTCTATATTGCAATTTAATCCCTATTAAAAAGTGAATTTGGACTTATTTGTGATTGAAGTAGGGTTCTGCTTTGAGGGCTCTATTTTTGATTCTTTGTTTTGCCTATTTTTGTTTGTGTTGTTATTATTTTTCCCATTGTCTTGGGTAGCAAAGCTAACAATTATTATAAATCATTTTGGGCCTTTTTGTATTAGATAGAAGCACTTCATTTTTTATGAATATGAATCCATATTATTATGTTTTATAGTGCTCAGGTGTTGGGTAATGCTCATACGCTGGAGTTCACACAGTGCACCTCCTGGTAATGAGAGTTATTTCAGGGCTAGGCTGTAAATAGACCCCAGTGAGCCCCGGGGTTAGCATGTGATGCTAACAGCCTGGTATGTAATGACGCACTGCTCACAAAGCATTCGGAAAAGGAAGTGTTACAGGTGGTTATTAGAACAGTACAGTACAGCACCGTATATCAGGCTACTGAAGTGCAGTTTAACCTGCGTAACTTCATAATTAGAACTTAGCAAACTGCTAAATGCTGCTAACAGCACTATATAACATTAAATAAATGGTATTTTAGCCGTAAATATTTTAGCATCGAGACATAACTAGAGACGCATTTGATCACTACAGCAGATCTGAGATACTGAATGGAAAAGCAGCACAGTGGCAGCACTGAGATTTTAACCAGGGCCTTGGACTCGTCCCCCAGCGGCTGAACAGTGTAGCTTTACTGCACCCCAGAGTCCAAACACCACCCGCACCCACACCCACACCCACACCCACACGCTACCAACCTGACCGACCACAACAGCTGACCACACATACCAGAGAGAGAGAGAGACAACCAGTGAGACCATCCACCAATAATAAGTAATGACTGTACTGTTATTATAATTGTTGATGTTACATCTTAAATATATTTTTCAATTTTATTAATTTATATTTAATTTTCCTTTGGTAACTATTTTTACTTTGTTCCTTTATTGATCACTCAATCTTTTAATTTTACTATTATTTTTTTCTCTCTAACCTGTGTATTTATTTTTATTATTATTATTATTATTATTATTATTATTATTATTATTATTATTATTATTATTATTATTATTATTATTATATTTTGATTATTATAATTATATTAGATTTGTGTTATGAAGTGCCCATAAAGCACCACTTAACTCAACTGAACTGAACTGATAGATAGATAGATAGATAGATAGATAGATAGATAGATAGATAGATAGATAGATAGATAGATAGATAGATAGATAGATAGATAGATAGATAGAGAAAAATACATATAGAAAGAGAAACAGAGAGAAATATATATGTATATATATATATAAAGAGAGAGGAAGAGAGGAAGGGTGAGGACAAGAGAGAGATAAATCAATATAGAGAAAGAAAGAAGGAATGAAAAAGAAAGAGAGAGAGAGAGAGGAGATAGAGAGAGAATGTGAGAGATATAGAGAGAGCGAGAGAGAGACAGAGAGACATGAAGCAAAAAAGAGAGAAATATACATATAGAAAGAGAAAGAAAGAAAGAAAGAAAAAAAAAGAAAGAGGAAGGGTGAGGGCAAGAGAAAGATAAATAAAGATAGAGACAAACAGAGAAAGAAAGAAAAAGAGAGAGAGAGAAAGAGAGAGAGGGATGGGGGCGGGGTTTGCAGCTCAGAGGCTCAGAGGGCTTTGGGTGACTGACAGCAGCAGGCCGGTCCCACAGCGCCAACTGGAGCCCCATACAGAGAGGAGGATATGAGGGGGAAAAAACCTACTCAACAGTCCACATGCACACACACACACACACACACACACACCCACACACACTCACAAAAAAAAAAACACTCACAGTCTTCCTCTGCCCTTCACAAAGACACAGAAAGACAGAAAGACAGACAACACCCTCCACCAGGAGTTTAAACACAACAGGACACACTTACAGCCTCTCTTTTATGTCAATTCACACAAACACACACTCACACACCCACACACACACACACACACACACACACGAGTGAGGTTCACACACTGAATAGCGACCCTGAGAGCAAATCTGTCAATACAGGCTTATCTGTTTTATAACTGACTATTAACAACAGCTGTCTGCAGACATTACCATCAATATAATACAGCAGTACACAATACTGTAAATAAACTGTGGTACAGGTACTACTGGTGGTACTTGAGGCATCCCAAGGTGGTACACTCACTAGATGACCTCAGATAAAACTTCTGCTTGTTTTAAAATATTAAAGACATGTATGAAATGTATAAAGTTTCCTGTGTCTGTATGTTCTATCTTCATTCTCAGAACTACAATTTTATCACTATTAACATTATAAAGTTTCGTTGGTCCTACAGTAAAACCCTGTGGAACGCCACAAGATCTGCTCTATCAGCCAACAGTTCACCAACAGTTCACTACAGTTTCTGCACTACAGTTAATACTGTAGATAAATAAGCTAGTGAACACTGTAAGTCACTGATTGGCTCTCTTGCTGTTTTTTTTCCTGTTTAAATCCTGATTCTGAGATTCTCTCCAGACTACATTGCCGAGGATGCACCACATCCCGACATTACACTCAATCCTGATCACATGACACAGCACATGATACTTCCAGGAAGTAGATCACCTGAGTACTAGCCTCACGATTTAGCCCTATAAAAGGAGCTCATTTGCTTTCAGTTAGTGCTGAGTATTGATGGTTTATCCCTTTTGTTTTTACCGACCTTGATTTTTGCCTGCCCTCTGATATTGCCTTGCTCTGTTTTTGACCTCTGAACCGTTTATCTCCTTTGGTATGTTATCGCCTTGTTGCTGCTGTTTACCGCTATTGAACTTGCTTTCTCTGACCACCCCTTTATCATACACTTTATTTAATAAAGTATTCTTTGATATGCATCATGCATGAGCATGTCTGAGACCTGCTCTAATATGACAAGACAGGACTCTTGCTGTGTGTGGTTGACCATTATCCTGCTGAAAAATGCTTCTATCAGTTGTAAGCCCTGCTATGAGCATTATAGACGCATGTCTAGCACTCTCACCAAGAGGTACACTACCCAAGTGTTGTCTTAAGAGCTTTTTATAAGGAAGTCTCGGAAGAATTGTACGCCCTCTTGTGGCAAGACCCAGTTTCTAATGTAATGTACCTCACATGTAATCATTGACAAATCTGCCATATCTGAGACGTAACTGCAAGTTTTGCAGTTAATCCAGGCCTGATAATGTGTTTCAGATGGAGAGGATGGAGAGTTCTTTAGTGGGCATGAAGTTTAACCATGATGGGCATGTCAGATTAAGGCTATATAAGTTATATTTTTTTAATAGGCTGCACCACATACCAACATTACACCCAATCCTGACCACAGTGCACAGCCCGACACTTCCAGGAAGTAGATCACCTGAGTACTAGCCACATGGTTGAACCCTATAAAAGGGACTCATTTGCTTTCAGTCAGTGCTGAGAATTCTCATACAGTGCATTTTCCAATTGCCTGTTTTAACAAGCCTGCAAACCAACACACTCAAACACTTACCCAGGATGAACCCTTGATCAGCTTCTGTTTTGAGAGCGTGTATCGAGCCATGTTTGAAACAAGCAGCAATAGCAGTAGCAGCATCGCCGCGAGTCGAGGGAACAATCGTTAAACAGCAGAAGTTGTTGAACCCTGTTGTTCGGAATACTCCGCGAGGTTGAACCGCACATCAAAGCAATTAACAATGAGCGCAAAAAAAAAGGGTTTGCAATTAATTTCCATACAAGTGGCACCAAATCTCAGAACGGGAGTGAAGAGGAAGAAAGGCCGTCGAAATGCAAACACGGAATAATAACCCGAACCAAAGCGAAGTTTGGGAAGGCAGCGCATTAAACAAATCCTCTTATCAGAGAAGTCAATATCAGCAATCAGAACTAATTATTGCAGAGGCACGCGGTACGATAGGGCGGCGGCACGTTGCATCCAGTATGTACAACAGCGGCTTGTTCGTTATGCTAATGTAGATCTGTCCACACAATCGTCTCAATGTCTAAACGTCTCAATGCTGAAATGCTCAATGTTTGATGTACAGTATCTACTGTATCTATAATTGGGTGAAAGCCAATTGTAAAATAAAGATATAAATATAAATAATATAAATAAAGAGCTTCTCCTGTGTTGTTGTCGCTGTTTGTTGTGTTGTCCTCCAACATATAAAGTCATTTATTTCTCTCTAAAGGGGAGGATAATGCCTTGTTCTGGCAACAAGATGGCAGAACACCTCCAGCTGTCTCCAGTTGGCTAATGTAGATTGAGAGTCATTGGCTATAAGCTATCATCTCTTATACTGGAAGGTGAAACGTGGGCGAAACATGAGGTTTGTTCCAGGTAGGAGGGGGTTCTGACTTGGTTTGTGGATATTGTTGTTTTTTGTGGGACCCAAGAGGGCATCCCAACTGGGATCCATTTTTAAAGCCCACCTTGGTGTCAGATTGGATCTATCTAGGCGCTGTGTCAAGTGTACAACCCAGAGAGGGCCCATGTTTAATGCCTCATGGTTCCTTTACTAATCCTGATGGAGTCCATTGCTGATAAATACATGATATATATGATATACTGTAAATGGGACCAAAATGGAACCAATGGGTAAAAACTATACTAACTGTATACTAATGGTCCTTACATAGGCTTGTTATCTGGGGAGTATGTAGGGTAAAGCAACAGCAGCACAGAATGCTAACAGCAGTAATCTAACCATACTTTGGCCATAAAACCATTCAGTGGGAAGGTTTAACGATGTAACAGTACAGAAAATGGTAAAAAAGGATCACCAGCATGATAACTTTCAGTTCTCCATTTCGCATTTGGTTAGTATGAACCATTTTACGAGTTAGCACGCTAATATGCTAACATTATTATGTTATAACAGAAATCCTGTGCATTTCTTGGTTCTGTTGAGATAAGTACAGAGCAAATTGGAAATGAAAGCAGAGCTTTTTAATACATTTAGCCCTACAGTGGAAAAAAGGCCATTGTGGCATCCCTGACCTTAAAGAAGTGAATACAAAGATAAGAAGATTCGCTGTAGAGCAATGGAGGGAACTGTTTTCTTTGGAATGATGAAACTTCATCCAATACCCCTGGGATGAGCTGGAGTAACAGAGAGCCCTCACGCCTTACTAATGGCTGATCGCAATCAAGTCTTCACAGCAATGTCCTACAATCTTGCGAAAGGCCTCCTGAGATGAGTAGAGGCTGTCTGCAATAGAATGGTAGGGGGGCGGGGGCAATTTTCCAAATACCCCTCATTTCTGAAGAAACATTGGAGGAGCATTGGAGGCTGCTCACGCTAGTCGGGCTACATGACTGGCATGCCGATGTGAGCGGTGCTATGAGTGAAATTCGAGGGCGAGAGGAATCCGCACTGAATCTGACTTTGCGCTGACTTCCATCGAAACGCCAGCCATTCTGTTCATTCTGTTCCCCCAGAAGGGGATGAAATCTAACGACCATCCGGCGCTCCAATTTATTCCATTTATTTGTCATTACCGAAGAGTCCCAGCCCCTCGGAAAGCCTTCAGCCCCTCCCTGTTGACGTTAATTTGAGACTGTTGTCAAAAAAAGGCGACAGGATGGCGTAATCGACTGGCAACAGCCTAAGCTCCATGGGGTTTTCCCTGGTGAGACTAATTGCACGATCACGCCGCGACTCCCACAACGCCACCCCCCTCCTTCCGACCGGCCGGCGGTCCACGGAGGGTGACAGCAGGTAATCAAGTGTAATTAAAGCCGTGGCTGGCACCCGGAGACGGGGCGCGGAGACTAACAGCTCCACGGGTCACCGCCATGGCAGCCCGCCCCGCTGCTCGATAGCAGTTGACACATGATCCGGCAGGACGAGGCGGGTACCACCCCGAGGAGGGTGCCAGGCTGATGATTGATTCAAATCATAATTGTCAAAGAGGGAGGAGAGAGGAGAAGAAGGGCAGCATGGGAGAAGCACATCAGCAATGATGAGTTGGATTGAGTTCAGCGAACAATGAACTGATTCCCCTGAACGAGTCGAGCTGTTAAATGATTCAGTGACTCCTATTTTATTAATATACAAAGCGCCTTGTGGTGCAGGAAGTGGTGCAGGTGTCCAGTAATGAAAGTAGGCGGGAGAAACCATGACTATCTGACTTTCTGGACTTTAGTTCGGTGCATAAAGAAACATTCTGTAATCTCGATAGAATTAACAGGGTAAGCAGTGGGACCAAACTCGAAGAGGTCAGGAAAATGAAACAGCATCTGAAAGCAGCAAAGAAAGTGTGTAAGTAAAGGTCTCATAAAAACATATGGAAGCTGGTGATTGGTCGAGACATGAATGAGTCTCCTGGTAGAACTGTTAGTGCAGTAGAACCAGTGCACTTTTGTGACCATTGCAGAATTATCTAACTATAAAAAACTAAACTTAAAAATGTGATTTTTAAGACATATATATAAATACTAGATTTCACCATAAAGGGTAGGGACTAATTTGGTCTGACTAAATAACAATTGTTATTAAGTTTATATAAGGCTACTCAACTCAACTACTCAACACATGATTTGTTTGAGGTCTTTGAAGGGGTTTTTACCTGAGGTTGGACTTATTTTTTTTAGTATATAAATACATTGATTATATATGTCTTGTACAAACAGTACATCTTGTACATATGTCTTAAACTGCCTGGTGTTAAAGGCTATAAGAGCAAGTCGCCATGTTTTTTTTTAATTTATTATTGCTAAGTGCAACTATATGTGCTGGCTTTGTCTAGCTGTTGCTAATGTTTTAAATTATATTGTTGGGTGAACTAGATGAATTTGATTAATGTAAAATACCACATGGACAACATTTCAACATATCACATTTTTTGTTTTTAGTGCTAAAGGGTTGTAAACTAACATGCAACAGCTTACAATACACAGTACGCAGAACCTAAATACTGCCAATATAAACATGAAAGTGTTTTTTTTTAATGGTAAGCCTTTTTGTGCCGTGATCCATATGTAAAACAAATGATCTGAACACCATAAAAAAGGTGGAGTTTTGGAATTCTTGGAAAACACAATATGTCAAGTCTCTCTTATGTACACGTACAATTAATTATTTGATCACATTTTTTTATAGTTGGCACAACTGTTGGTGTTGTCAGTGTTGGTGGTTTTAGAACTTAGAGATTTAAGTTTGAGCCTCAAAACGTAAAAAAAAAAAAATAGTGCAATAGTTGCCTTGAAATGTTGAGTTTTCTCGACTTATTTATTTTTACAGTGTAGCTTGTAACGAACATTAAAATCGGGGTTAAGTTTGTTCGTGAATCTGTTTGACTGTAGAACCAGTTAAAACATGACCCTGATGTTACCATAGCACAGATGCTAACAGCATTAGCTGCTGTGTCTAAGTGGCGTTACTGAGCGGCACCTGGAGAGTGGACAGATGGTTGGGTTGGGTTGGGTTTGAGTTAAGCGTTCTGCACCTCGCTGTCAGGATAACGCTCAGTTCTGGAGTCACGTCCTGCTTTTGTTTGAAGGAGCTTTTCCAGGATCTCGTTCAGTAGTCAGATGGAACATATGCAGCATATAAAATGAGCTAATCACACTTATATTCAAATGCAATGGAGGGAAAACCACACATCTAAAACTCAATTCTGATATCTGCAGGGCTTAAAGCTTCGTCTTTTTCTCCGCCGTTCATCACAGATTGTTGACTTCTTGCAGGTACTTTTCTTCCGAGCCCTTATTAAACATCACGGCGTGAATATCTTTGAATAAATATTTGTAGGGGTAGCAGGGATGTGAGCACGGAGGAGTTAAGGCCTCTGGCTATGCTGCTCAAATATTAAAATATAGTTACCAAGACCTACAGCGCTTATGAGTAATAACTCAACAGCTAATTCAATTACTAAAGGCTTCTGCTTTAAACCCAGACCAAATTCATTCATCATTTCCTCTTTTTTCCCTGCAGTTTTCCACTTTTCTTGCTTTCTGTGAAACCAGATTAACATCCTTCCTTCTGTGGGAAAATGTAGAGTCTTCCACAGATTTTTGTTGGGAGCTTCAATCTGTATGCTGATTTTATTAAAAACAGTTTATTTGTAAAGTAAAACAAATGAAAGCTATTGTATAAATGTGAGCAAATCAGTATTTTAAAGCACACAGATCATGGAAAGACAATTATTTCTATGGAGAAATCTGTGATAAAATGGACTATCACCATAAACAAACTCAAAGTAGCTCCACTCTTCATTCGTAGAATTTGAGATGGTAAGTCATTTCTTTTTTAGAAAATAAGTCATTATTTTGAGATAGTAAGCCCTTATTTTGAAATAGAAAGGAGTTATTTTGCTAAAGTAAGTCGTTATTTTAAGATATGAAGTATTTGAAATACTAAGCCATTATTTTAAGATAGAAATTTGTTATTTTGAGACACTAAGCCATTATTTTGAGATACCAAGTCGTTATTTGGATATATTAAGTCATCATTTTGAGATAGTAATCCATTATTTAGAGATACTAGCTCATTATTTTGCAATAGTAAGCCATTATTTTGATATATTAAATCATCACTTGGAAATAGTAATCCATTATTTTGTGATACTAAATCGTTATTTTCAGATCGTCATTATTTTGAGATACTATCTTACTTACTATCTTAAAATAATGAGACAGCAGTTTACATAATAATAAAAAAATGTGCTGTGATTTTTTTTAACTTTTTTTTTTAGGTGGCGGGAGGAATGGACTTTCATACCAAATAGTAAGGTGGTAAATAGATTTGAGCATTTTTTAATTTAATAAAGGCTCAGTATTTTATTCTTAAAAACAAACAAAAAAAATGCAATCACTCAATATACTATACTATATAACTATATATATATATATATTCAATATAAAAGCATCATGAATGAAATGATCTCAATCAATCACATTTACAGTAAACCCCTCCCCCTCCGTTACACCTGGCTTTACACCTGTAATAATCAGACCTGCAGGATATGCTGGGGCTGAGCGAGTGGGTGTCCGGGCGTCTCGGCCGCCGCGTGTGGAGTAATAAGCAATAAGCAGCAGTGCATGATGGGAGATCACAGAGGGAGCAGCAAAAATGAGGGAACAGAGACTGTAATGAGCGATGAGCAAAAGAGCGAAAGAGTGAAAGAGAGTCTGGGTAATAGGAACAGTTTCATTCATGACTTTCAAAGCAGACGATCCTCTCTCTCTCTTTCCCTCTCTCTCTCTCTCTCTCTCTCTCTCTCTCCTCTTGCAGTGGGAATCAATGTTAAATCGATGGGTGTCTTGGAGAGCTGTCAGAGGAAAGCTATTTCTCCACATTTCTTTAAAAAAAAAAGATTCAGCCGTGCCTAGAATGCCAACAGCCGGCCCTGGTCCGGCCGGGGCAGACAGTTTATCGACAGAGGAGGATGTACTGTACGAGAGAAAGACTCCAGATTAGCCGCTCACATAGAGATTGCAAGGGACCAACTGTCCTATTTCTTCGTTTTTGCATTTTCTTACTTACTTACATGATTTTAGCCCAGTTTTTTTGGTTAAACGACAGAAAAACTCTGCTCAGAGGCAAATCTGGGATCTCTCGGCGCTCACACAGTCAGGTAGTGTGAGCTACTGAAAGACGCCTGGCAAATATTCAACATGTTAAACACCTGACTCAGTCGTCGACTGGGAGTCAGAAGCATTGGCTACCTACAGCCAAGGGAATTACATAAAAAGAAAGAACCACGGGTCTAAAACACACTTTAGAATCATTTATGGAAAGTTTGAGCACTTTCTGTCCCCCTGTTAAACTCTTGAGGGAGCCCTCGAATGAGTGCTAAATGTATGGAACTAAAAGCGTAATCTGTAAATGTATATTTCTTTAATTTTAATAAGTGAAATAATGTATACACTGCAAAAAATCCATTGGCAAAAACTAGATAAAATGTATTTAAAGTGAGACATAAATGCTTAAATTAAGCAAAACAAAATCAAGCAAAAATAGTTTATTTTCTAGCTTAAACTTCAGAAATTTAAGTATCAGAATAACTTGACTGGTGACTTTTTGTGTTTATTTTGAATTCAAATGACTTAAATAAGGTGAAAATTCTAAGTAAGACTGAATAAGATCATTATTCCTAAAACAATCTTACATTTTCAATGCTTAGTAAGACTAAAAATTCTTATCAGAGCAAGAACTAAGATTTATTGCTTTGAAACTAGATTATTTCACTTGCTAAGATTTCATTTTTTGCAGTGTACTAATAATAAAAAAGCAAAGAAAACATGCATGTATATTTTAGTTCATCTTTAGTTCATACAGTCATTACTGAGTTTAAGAGAAGAGAATTTTCTTATGCTTTTTAAACATAAAGTAAACTTTATTATGCCTCACTATAATGTCTTGACAGTAATGGCTGTATATAAGGCTTTATAATGTGTTATATATACTTATATAAAAGCTTAATTTGAGAAATCATAGCTGCATATTATAATGCATTAGACCAAAATACACCAAATATGTGTCATAGTACATTACAATACTACATTGTACAGTGTTCTTATGAACATATACTGTATTATAAGGCATTATAAGCCCTTTTTTTTATAATTGTTTATAATGTTTATAATGTGTTATAAATGCTGCTGTAAGTACTTTTTGAGTTATTATACAGGCTTATTACACTCATTATAAGGTATTATGCATGTCATATAATGCATTATAAATGCATTCATAATACATTATGAATACAGGGTTCATAGAAAGTGTTACCGTTTTATTATTTGCAACAAACTCAGCTGACAAACCCTTTAAATAAATACTGTATCAAAACAACAGTGACGGCTCCAACCTTTCCAGACTTTAGGAAACTCACCAGGTCGATTTTTACAGGAAAGTTCAGTGCAGTGTTGCCCTATGGGAAACTTTTCTCCTCAGGTCAGGCCCCGTGGTGTGAACGTTTAAAGTGTCAAAAAGTTTCTGAAAGAGTTCAGAAATCAGTCATACAACCTCTCAACCTTGAAAAACACTTTTCTGGTATTTGAAAGGCTGGGAAGGCTTTATCAGGACATGGACAGGTGGACTTTACCAGTGGAAACGTGTTTTTTTTTTTTATTATTCTTTTTTCATTTTTGTGGTGTGAAAGCTTAAACTGATTTAAATGCTTGTAACTGATGTGTTTTATGTATATCAGAAATTAGCATGCTATGCTAATCAACATTGAAGGGAAATGATTACTGTTTGTGCTCCATTGTTTAATAGTTTCCAAGAAATTTCCACTAAGAGCATAATATAAAATTATCCCACTTTCTTTATTAAACTTCACTTTTATTTTACTAAACTTAAGTTTGATATGATTATATTATATTTGACCAAGAATGAGGATCAATGCCTCTACACTTATCCATCGCCAATCATCTATCGGCAGCACCAAGCAGCATTTTAGGGACTGTGTCAAAAATACAGCAAAATGAGTAATGAAGTTATGAATAATGATAATAATAGTAATAATAATGATTATTACTATTATTATATCTGGCAATAATAATAAAGTGTGTATGAGATGGGTATTGAGTGTTATCGCTTTTTGGAAGAAAGATAAATGTTCCAAGGACCAGTAAATTATTAAGAATTAATTAATAAATTACTGATTAATGACTGTTATTGGCTGTATTTATTGAGCTACGCATACAGAAGCAGTGTAATATAATGCAAGTGTAATATAACACAATATGCATTATTGGCATGGAGTTGTAGAGGTTCCTAATTGGTTCCTAGAGGTTCTAATTCATCCCATGCTAATACCTGGAGTACACTGTAAAAAATGATGAGTAAAATTGACTTAAAAAAAAGTGTCACATCTTTCTGCATTTGCTTAAAAAAGTAAATTTAATTTCATGTAAATTTAAGTAACTTCAACTCGGTTTTAAGACTTAAATGTTACACAGAGTAAATAAGTGAACTGAACTTCAGTCAATACTTTCTTTTAGTAAACTTTACTTTATTTCTGCATACAATATTACCTAATTACAATTACTTCATTTATACAATATTACCTAATTACAATTACTTCATTTATACAATATTACCTAATTACAATTACTTCATTTATACAATATTACCTAATTACAATTACTTCATTTATACAATATTACTCAAATAATTTATGATACATAATATTCTTTTATAATTCCTGAAATTAATAAATATTTTCAGTTAAAACACACATATTACACTGTCTCAACACATGGACGGCATGTAATACATTCTTTTTAGTATTCTAAAGTATAGTATAGTATAGTATAGTATAGTGTAGTATAGTATAGTATAGTGTAGTATAGTATAGTATAGTATAGTGTAGTATAGTATAGTATAGTGTAGTGTAGTGTAGTGTAGTATAATGTAGTATAGTATAGTGTAGTATAGTATAGTGTAGTATAGTATAGTATAGTGTAGTATAGTATAGTATAGTGTAGTATAGTGTAGTATAGTGTAGTATAGTATAGTGTAGCATAGTATAGTATAGTATGGTGTAGTATAGTATAGTATAGTGTAGTATAGTATAGTATAGTATAGTGTAGTATAGTATAGTATAGTATAGTGTAGTATAGTGTAGTATAATGTAGTATAGTATAGTGTAGTATAGTATAGTGTAGTATAGTATAGTATAGTGTAGTATAGTATAGTATAGTGTAGTATAGTGTAGTATAGTGTAGTATAGTATAGTGTAGCATAGTATAGTATAGTATGGTGTAGTATAGTATAGTATAGTGTAGTATAGTATAGTATAGTGTAGTATAGTGTAGTATAGTATAGTGTAGTATAGTATAGTATAGTGTAGTATAGTATAGTGTAGTATAGTGTAGTATAGTATAGTGTAGTATAGTATAGTGTAGTATAGTATAGTGTAGTATAGTATAGTGTAGTATAGTATAGTGTAGTGTAGTATAGTATAGTATAGTGTAGTATAGTGTAGTATAGTATATTATAGTATAGTATAGTGTAGTATAGTGTAGTATAGTATAGTGTAGTATAGTATAGTATAGTGTAGTATAGTATAGTGTAGTATAGTGTAGTATAGTATAGTGCAGTATAGTATAGTGTAGTATAGTGTAGTATAGTATAGTGTAGTATAGTATAGTGTAGTATAGTATAGTATAGTATAGTGTAGTATAGTATAGTGCAGTATAGTATAGTGTAGTATAGTATAGTGTAGTATAGTATAGTGTAGTATAGTATAGTATAGTGTAGTATAGTATAGTGTAGTATAGTGTAGTATAGTATAGTGTAGTATAGTGTAGTATAGTATAGTGTAGTATAGTATAGTATAGTGTAGTATAGTGTAGTATAGTATAGTATAGTATAGTGTAGTATAGTGTAGTATAGTATAGTGTAGTATAGTATAGTATAGTGTAGTATAGTGTAGTATAGTATAGTATACTATACTAAAAAGAATGTATTACATGCCACCCATGTGTTGAGACAGTGTAATTTGTGTGTTTTAACTGAAAATATTTAAATTTCAGGAATTATAATATATGGTATGTCTCATAAATTATTTCAGTAATATTGTATAAATGTAGTAATTGTAATTAGGTAATATTGTAGCAGAAATGAAGTAAAGTTTACTAAAATAAAGGATTGACTGAAGTTCAGTTCACTTATTTACTCTGTGTAACATTTAAGTTTTAAAACCAAGTTGAAGTTACTTAAATTTATCTGAAATTAAATTTACTTAAAAAAAGCAAATGCAGAAAGTTACAGAGCTTTTTTTAAAGTAAATTTTACTCATCATTTTTTTCATGGTGCATGGTTGAATAATTAAGAGCATTTTACACATTTTTAACGTGATAAATGGAAATGGAAGGCAGCAGTATGGGGATGAGCATTGTCCTGCTGAAACAACATCCTGTACTTGAGTATTACTGCTGGTTACTGATTACAGGACCTCATTATTGTGCAACATTGGGTCGCCAGATTGCCTCTAATGACGAAAAATACTAATTTGACATTGTACAAAACTCCAAATCTACCTCAGAACAGATTTGCATTTGGACATATTTTGGATATTTTAATGTTTTTTTTAATGTTTTTTCCATCATGTTTCCCAGTTAAGGGGACTAAAAAAACCTCGATGTCTCCTTCATGCAATCTCTAATGATGCAAATTAATGCATGCATCCACCACCAACAAACAGCAGCCAGGCGCTCTATAAAATGTGCTAATTGCATGCAAATGCAACGAGGGTCATTTTACTGTTATTCCCTTTATTGTAGTTTATTACATCCTCCACCACCGAGGCTCCATGCAACGCCAGGAAGCGTTCACTTAGCACTTATTATACCCCAGAGATGAAAATGAGAGATAGATAGAGAGAGAAAGAGAGAGAGAAAGAGAGATAGAGGGACTGAAAACGCCACAGCTAACTAAGCCCCCCCCCCCCCCAAAGCCCCCAGGACGCTGGTGTTCCTCCTGTCGTAGCTCAGTGAGCTGTGACGTGGAGCAGACTTATAGAGAACAGAATTATAAAGAAGTGAATTACCTTAACCTTGGAGAGACAGCAGCAGCAGCAGCAGCAGCGCCAGACCATCTCTCCAGCTCTATTGATCTCCTCCACACCGGCCCATTTTTCTAAAGCATTCTCATTATAGTAAACCCTCTCGCTTCTTAGCTGTAGCTTTGTTAGCTTAGCTAAGCCTTAGCTTTTCTCTCTCCTTTAGCCTTCAGATTGTCCTTTTATTATATAAGAGAAGATAAAATGCGCTTTTGGGTGAATAATGTAAGTATTTCAGCAAGATCAAGATTTGTTTGCCAGTCGCAACACACCAGACGAATGCTTTTAAAAGACTAAAAGCTGAAAATCTATTGCATCTAGAGGCAATCTGACATCCTTTAAACAAGGATTCTTAAAGTTTATAAAAGTGTCAAAATATTACACAATTTATTATACTGTATTTTATTTATTTTTTTATGTTTTTACACTATAAGGCACACCGGATTATAAAAAAAAAAACATTATTAGAGACACTATAAGGAACTTCGGTAACACTTCCCATGTTCCTATGAACCCTTTATTGTCATATAATGCATTATAAATGCACTCATGATGCATTAAATGACATGCATAATACCTTAAAATGACTGTAATAAGCCTGTATAATAGCTCACAAGTACTTACAGCAACATTCATAACACATTATAAACTCCAAGTACTGTATAAGGGTTTATAAAGAAATAATATAATAATATCTGTTCATAAGAACATTGTACAATGAAGTGTTATAATGCACTATAACACATGTTTGGTATATTTTGGTATAATGCATTATAGCCTAATATGCAGCTATGATTTCTCAAATTAAGGAGGGGGGAAAGGGATAGCTAACTAAGTTAAGTACAGCTAAGCTAAGTAAACAAAACTGTAATAAAAAATACTTTCTTTTAAAGTGAAAAGAGTGCTGGGTGTTAATCTATTTAGTTTATTTGGGTGATTAAAGCACTTCTGTTTATTTACAGTAAGCTTAGATTCATGAATTTAGCATTAGCGGCTAACTCTGAGTGTTCCGTGAAGCCAGGGCGGCATTAGGTAGCGGTTCATCTCACATAGCTTTTTTTAACACGGTTAAAAAAGTGCAGACTACAGTGCAATATACTCCTTTCTGAAAGACGAAAGAGCTGGCACGGTTAGCAGATAATGCTAATGCTATTGCTGCTTCAGCAGTGCTAGCCAGGGTTAGCAGCAGGCCAATAGCAGGCCAATAATAACAATACTCACTTCTGAATGGCTAAAGAGCTACCGCTTAGCAGCTTATGCTGCTCCAGCAGTGCTAGCTGGGGTTAGGAGCAGGTTACTGGCCAATAATAATGCTCACCTCTGAACGATGAAAAATGGCATGGTTAGCAGCTAATGCTAATGCTGCTCCAGTCTTGGTGCTGGAGAACTTAACTGAAACTCTTGTTTTGGTTTATTTTGTCTGACAGCTATTTACAGTACAATTTCTCAATGTTCTCAATGTTATTTTGTGGCTTTTTAAGCCTGATTAGCTTAGCGTTGGTTAGCATTTTTATCTCTGTTATCTCCGTGTCCATTATTATTGTCCATTCAGATAATAAGACAGGCATAAAAATAGTGAATTTTTAATATGTTTTATTTTTAATGAAAGCTGAAAAATACTCCGGCGAATGCAGAATTGCTGTTACACATTAGCATGCTAATAGCCTCCAAACAGCATCGAGTGTGGGTTAAGGCTCTCAGTGTGAGGCTGTGCAGTTTAGTAAGAGCATGAAGTGGATTGCAGCAGCAGCAGCAGCACACGCTTGAATGTGTGGAGAAAAATACAGCTGTTCTAAATGAGTTTCAGCGGCGTCTTACAAGAGCCCTCAAGATATCGCATTTTTCAAGCATGCTAGCATGTGGCTGGGAGACAGCTTCCAGTTAATTGGGCTTGATGAAGTTTCAGGTTTCTCACAGATTTTCTCTACTGTATCACTGATGTTAAAGCTGGAATGTGCTGGAATGTGCAATTTCTAATTATTCGCCTACTCTAACTGAAGCACGTTACATTTTAGATGCTAAAATGTTCATATTTTGGATTTTAAAATAAACAACATTATGGCTGGTTCTCTAATATGGATAAAATGTTGAGGTCAGGGAGCTTTCAGAAGGCCCATGTTGCAGGACTACGGTTAAAAAAGTGTGTTTGTGAGGATGGGAAGGAGTTTAATGTGTTTTTAACTCTTTCCATCGTTTTTTTTCATTCATTTTAAATGTCTAGTTGTGTCTCTAGTATTAATGAATGAATGTCATGTGAGCTGTTTTTTTGTGAAAAAAAAAAGTGCTCCGGTGATCCAGTATAACATTGTTTTAGTCCGGTGGAGGAGTGGACGATAAGAAATGAATATTCATACACGCAAACATATCGCCTCTGATTGGCTAACAGCCCTGCGACACCAGGAGGTGTCGAGAAAAACAACAGTTAGAAATGTTTTAAAATAAAGACATTTTTACACTAATAACAGTCTTTGCAATGTCTTATAGTACTTTAAAATATGTGTAATAATGCCCTGATAAGTGCAGTTCAGCCACTGACCTAGTCTTAGAGTCTCTGTAAAACACCAAATTCACCGGAGATCCTATTTAAACCTATAGTTAATTACACACAGAGGTGGGTAGTCCAGGTCCAGAAAGTAAAAATCCACCCCAGGGTTTTGTTGGCAGTTGAAACAAAAACTGGGGTGGATTTTTACTTTTGGTAAAAATGGTAAAAACATTAGAAAAACAAGCAGTAAATATAAGATTTACTTAAGAAGAAATAACATAATTTCTTCTTAAGTAAAAAAAAGGATAAGTGGACAGGCTAAAATGTAAAGTAATATAATAAAAAACAGATAAATAATTAGAATAATACAATAAAAAAAATCTAAATTATAAAAGACATTTACAGGCTGTTTTAGAGGATATAAAACAGTTTTTTTTCTGGCATAACTTGCAAAGTACTTGCAGTTTTGTTTGGAAAGTTGGAAATTAAGGATACATGTTTAAAGCTATTAAATTAACTGTTAAAAACCAATGCATAATGGACATTATTTGCTTTTGCTTTTCATTTAAAAATGTATTTCAAAAAATTGCAGTACATTAAAGACATGGAAATGCCATTTTCATACATTTATAAATGTATGATTTATCAAGACGTTGGTAATTAGCAGAATCAGGCGTGTTTAATCAGAATCAGGTAAAATACAGTAACCTGTATTGCTGTATCCCTCCAGGCTTAGACTTTTAAAAGAGCATTGCCTTGGCTATAGGCACGTTCCCGACCCCCACGGCCCCATTTATTGATTGGTTAATCAATAGTCATTAACTGAAAGAAACATAATTGCTTCGTTTAGGTTACATTTCTCAAAACCTCCGTCATGATGGAGGTAAATCGCTGTAGACTTGTGTGCCGTCCAAAACCAGGACTGGAGCTGTAATTCACGGAGGGTTTTGTATGTAAAGCTAATCAGAAAGATTTTTCTATGGTTTCCGTGTTGGAACCATATATGGATCCCCAGTAGGATCAGTGGTTGGACCACGAGGGGTTAAAAATGGGCTCTATTGATGGGGTTAATTTGGGAAGCCCAACTGGGTCCCAGTAAAACTACAAAACCCAACATACAAACCTCATGTTCCTCCCATGTAAACCTCTCATGAAAACGTTTGCTAGAAACGTGGCTTTAAAAAGCACAATGCGGCACCTTTTTTAGGGTGATTGATGTGGCGCAGTGGATAACACCACTACCTGCCAATCAGCTACCACATCATTTTGGGAGAGACTGTGGTTCAATTCCTATTCTGGCGGTCTGAATGCTGTGCTACACCAAGAAGAGTCCTTGGGCAAGACTCCTAACTGTTATTAAGTAATATGTTAGATTACTTATATTGATATAGTTCAATTATTTATTCAGTTCTATTAATGGTTTTGAAATGTTATAAGAAATGTGCTTAAGCAAATGGGTGAGAAAAAAAAATCAGAAGAGGTGTGGGATAAAAGGCAAGAAACAGAACAAAGGAAATGCCACAAAAGGGCATGTGCCAACAAAATACAGCTTTAAACTTCAAATAAACAAAACTAAAACACAACCAAACTCAAAACTGTCTGAGCGCAACTCAGTCCTCTCGTTTTGCTTTCTTTTAAGATCTTTTCTTTTTCTTTTATGTGTCTTTTTTCAGATCTTTTCTTTTCTTATACCCTATTTTACTGGTCACCCCTCTACAAAGGTGCGACAGAGAGCAGCCTGGTTTGAATGAGGCTATATACTGTATATAGTGTAGTGCACAGGTGCAGCTGCTTGACAGTTGAAGTTGAAGTTTTTTGGGACCCAACTCTACCAACTCTACCTGTGGTGCACCTTTTTAATAGGAATAACCATAAAAGTCCTAAAATCAGTAGCCATAGTTACAAAATTATCATCAATTAGCTGCAGAGACAGTGCCTCAGGCATATGCTAATCATCGATTAGCATCTTTTACCTCTTAAATGAAACTTTACCTGAGTTTAACTGAACTTTTTATTATTTTCTCATTGATGCTCACTCTCGCTCCAGACTCTTAACCCGCACCTCAGATTTACCTGTTGACTGGATACAAACACAATTCCGCCTTGATTTGTGCTGTTTGTGATGGAAAAAGGCAACCGTGGAAACATGGTCCGATTTTGTGCTTCAAGAAGCGCAGATTTCACCGTTTGCCGGCACCTGCAGATTTCATGCATTTATTATTAGCCTCGCATCCCGGTGATGAGCGCTAGCACCGAGCAACAAATCCACTGTGACGCGCCGAAAAACAGGTACGGGTGCGTCTTCAGGTTACAAACCAAGAAATGTATTAGCGTCACGCTAATTAATTGGAAGTACTCTGTAGGAGTGTTATCTAGCTGGCAGGGGCAGGTAGCATGGAAAACCACTGAGAGCGCTAATCTATCAAAGTTATCTGCCGTGCGGTTTCACACCTTCTGAGCTGCTTTAGAGGGTGAGAAACAAATAAAAAAAAAACGCTACTTGGCTGATTGAACCATACAGTGATTTTAGCAGAATTATGGAGCGGATTTAGTGTATCAGTATATCAGAGAAACACATCACATTCCCTATAACCACCAAGCCCTTTATTATGAGGGTACAGAAACACAGAACTTCTGTCACTTACTGCATACTGTATATTGAACATTATTTTGCTATATATAGGTTTGAGTAAAATTAACATTGTTTGTCTTATTCTAAAAACTACGCACAAAGAGCTTTCAGACCTCAAATAATGCAAAGAAAACAAATGCATATTTATAAAGTTTTGGAATAACCCTGTTTTTTAATCACAGTTTTTTTTTCATGCATCTTAGCATCATGTTCTCCTCCTCCACCAGTCTTACACACTGCTTTTGGATAACTTTATGCTGCTTTACTCCTGGTGCAAAAATGAATTCAAGCAGTTCAGTTTGGTGGTTTGATGGTTTGTGATCATCCATCTTCCTCTTGATTATATTCCAGAGGTTTTCAGTTTAGTAAAAAACTTGAGGAAGCAAAAAGGGTTGGAAACAAAAGGTCAAACACCGAAAGAAACGTGAGGTAGAAGAGCTATGAAAATACAAAATATGGGCTATCTACACTAAATAAGTCAAGGTGTGAGTAATCTCAGTAGCATGGTGAGCAGGAACACAGATGCATCACATGATCCGGCATGTCCGGAGGGTTGAGCGCTGGTGCATCTTGGGAAATGGAGTCTTTTTCGAGAGAGCTAGGGTCATTGACAGAACTGACACACAGGCTTTTTTTTCCGATGGAAAAAGGCTTTAGTCCAATGGAAATGTAAATAAACTATTAAATATTTCAGTTAATTGGATTATTTGCTATATACTGTAGATTTTATAGTAGAATATTAAAGCCTCCTTTCCTGTGCATTACAGAGAGAAAACAGCATTCTTTTATTCCATCACTGGAGATAATAATTCAGGTCTGAAAGGGTTAAATACACATAAATAAAGGGAAAACTATGGGGAAATCAGCAGAAGCTGCAGTCCAAAGCCCCATACATCTTGAGTTCTGATCAGATCATCATGTTCCTTCCTGAAAAGTGCCACATTTATCCAAATATTTTCCATTTTTTGCCCAAACACTAAATTACAGTCTCCGGCTCGGGCGGCCTGAATGAAAATGTGTATACACACACACACAAAAAGGTCACCCGTTACATCAGTGACCGGGGATTGGCGAGTGCATGGGAAAATTATATTTACATCCTACTGGAGAACTGGAGGGAGATGGAGTGAAAAAAATGAGAGAAGGACAAAAAACAAGCGAAAAAGAGAGAGAGAGAGAGAGAGAGAGAGAGGGTAAAAAGAGAGAGAGAGAATCACATCTCTCTCACAGTCGATGGAAGGGCGGTGGAGGAGGGGTGTTGCATCAGGGGATTCATTAGGGCGATCCTCGGCGGCGAGACTCGGACCGAGAGACAGAGAGTGTGCTGACAGAGCCTGACCACAAAAGACAATTATCTGAAAATGGAGGAATATGAGGTAAACTAACCGCCTCCCGAGGCGACGGAGGGGGTCGGCTGAAGGGTGGCGGTCCGCGAGGACTTCATTTGAGGGGTCGGGGTGGGCGAGTGGCTTTGAACACCCTGCAACTTCAAAAAATCCAGCGATGATCACTGTAATGCGCTGCCAAAAAACTGGGCCCTGTGCTGATTTATTTAAAGTCCCTCATCTGTTCGTTCGTGGGATGCTGCAACTTCATTGCAAGGGCCGACTGAGACGGCGATTAGCAATTTTCAGGAGAGCTTTGAGGAGGTAGAAGGGTTTTATTGCATAACAGGCCAAATTAGTGTCACAGTAGTAGTGTCTCATATCTCTAGCATCGGGTTTCCAATTTAGAAAGGGGTTTTAACTGAAAATACAGCGGCAGTAAAGCTTTTTTAACCGAGGAAATGTACTGTATCCAGAGTCCAGCCTGTGTTCTTTGTGGTTTATGTGGCCCAGGTTTACCAGCAAAGCTAAACTGATTGCATTGATATAGATAGATACTTTATTGATCCCAGAGGGAAATTTTTCAAATTAATGTTTAATTTCATGATTTCTCTTAATATTAAACTCCTTAATTACGGCAACTTTTAGATTCTTTTGCCCTTTTTCTACGGAACAACTGAATACTCTCGCCCCTTTAAGACTCTTTGCCCCGTTTTTCTGTGCTACAACTGCACACCCTCTCCGCTTTTAGACTCTTTGCCCCGTTTTTTGCGCTACAACTTCACTCTCGCCGCTTTTAGACTCTTTCTAAAGTACCTCGCAGGCCGCTCCAAAAAAGGAAATGGGCCGCAAATGGCCCGCGGGCCGTAGTTTGGACACCCCTGCACTACTATATGGACAAGAGTATTGTCAACCTGTTGAAAACCTCTGGAATATAATCAAGAGGAAGATGGATGATCACAAACCATCAAACCACCGAACTGAACTGCTTGAATTTTTGCACCAGGAGTAAAGCAGCATAAAGTTATCCAAAAGCAGTGTGTAAGACTGGTGGAGGAGGAGAACATGATGCCAAGATACATGAAACATGAAAACTGCGATTAAAAACCACCAGGGTTATTCCACCAGTCCATAAATATTGATTTCTGAACTCTTAAAACTGTTCTTTTTTTTGCATTTTTAAGGTCTGAAAGCTCTGCATCTTCTCATTTTCTGTAAATAAATGCTCTAAATGAGAATATTTTTATTTGGAATTTGGGAGAAATGTTGTCTGTAGTTTATAGAATAAAACAACAATGTTCATTTTACTCAAACATAAACCTATAAATAGCAAAATCAGAGAAACTGATTCAGAAACTGAAGTCTCTTATTGCTGTATGAGCTGTATGAACACACACAGGCGTGTCAGAGAGTGAAGGACACTTGTACTCTTAGTGATGTGGAGCATGCTTGGCTGCACAGCTGTTTGCATAGATCTCTCATCCTGTCAGAATTAGTGTGTGAGTGACGCGTGTGTGTGTGTGTGTGTATCAGCTGCAGAATGAGGGTACACACACCGGGGGTCTAACACCACACACTCACACACTTGTGACATCTGACACATTCCATTGTTTGGGGTGTCCTGTCAAGACCTGTCCTTCTGCTGAGTAGTGCATACTAATACACACACACACACACTTGCTGCTCCACATAACACACTGACAATTGTAAAGTCCCTACCCAATATAAACCCTCAGACGGAGACGGTGAGGTGAAGCTGTGTGTAGAATCTGTGTGTTTTCACCTGCTGGAGGTCCGAACAAGTGCTTTTAACAGGTGCTAAAAGTGTCCTCAGCAGCCCTGGTGGCTCCTACAGGCTTCAGATGGGCTTCCCATGCTGCCTCAGCATTGTGTTTTTGCTGTTTTTTGAGCTTTGGGGTGGATAAGCTGCAGATCCGTTGCAACAGGGCAAGCAAACCAATATTTAACAGTTCTATCTGGATGCGATTCGTTTCTCAGAGTGTTCTGGGGTAATGTTCCTCTGTGATTTTATTCCCGTCCAGAACAACCATGTACGTGTGTTTCTCAGACCTCTCAGGCTGATGTACCTACTGAAAAGTTTTTTTCTTCATGCATATTGGCATCATGTTCTCTTTCTCCACCAGTCTTACACGCTGCTTTTGAATAACTTTATGCTGCTTTACTACTAGTGCAAAAAAAAAAAAAATCAAGCAGTTCAGTTTGATCAGTTTGATGGTTTGTGATCATCCATCTTCCTCTTGATTATATTCCAGAGGTTTTCAATTTGGTAAAATCAGAGAAACTCATCGTTTTTAAGGGATCATTTTGCAGAACACAAAGCGAGGCAGTAGAGCAGCAGAAGAAGAAGGGTCACAGCATTTCCTCGCGTGACAGTCCTGCCATGGCGCGGCTCGGTTTAAAAACAAATGCACTGAAGCGCGTCTGGCAGCGAGCGAGCGACATTTGCCGGGGCCCTCGCGGCCTCTGGAACGCCGTGCCCTGCCAGGGAATGCGCTTTGATCTCGCTGCAGTCCATAAAACATCCAGAGACAGTAACTCTGAGGGAAGGAGAATAAAAAAATAGTTTGATTCAGTTACAGGCCTTCAGAACTACCCATCGATATGGCTTTTATGGTGTAATATGAGGCTGTGGGTTTGTGTTTAAGGGAGCGAGCGAGAGATGGAGATAGAGACTGAGGGTGACTGAAAGAGAGAGAGAGAGAGAGAGAGAGAGAGAGAGAGAGAGAGAGAGAGAATGTCAGATATTGCCAAGCCGGGAGAAGAAACAGCAAAGCGAGGGAAGTAATTCGGCCTACCTGTCGAATCCCATTCCAGCATCTGCCAGCAGCTTCAGCTCATGGAAAGCTGACACACTCCTCTCCGAGTATGAAGCTCCTCTTCGCCGTCATCTGCCCTTAATATTCTCCAGGCCGGCCGGCAGTGCCAGCGTTTGTCACCGCGTTCACCGCTCTATCCATTTCATGCTTAGTTTGAGGCCATGATGCCGCTATTAGCATTAACACGGACAGTCACAACTACTTAGACGCAGCGCTGCGTCGCTCGCTAACAGTCTAACGCTGCTGCGTGAGAGATATAAGAGATACGAGACGATAAGAAAGATAAAAAAACTACCAAATAAACTGGGAGACAAGGGCTAGTGGTTTCCACACTAAAACACCAAAAGTATTCGGACACCTTAATTAAATTTGTAAAAGCAAAGGTGTGATGTAGCATTATTATGTAGCATCATTATGTAGTGTGGAATATATAATAAATATGTAGACAAGTGAGGATGTGACTTTTCACTGTATGTCTCCAAAAGTATTTGGACACCCCTAATATAAATGTAAATATGTTATGTAGCATCGTTATGCAGCATCATCACGTAGTGAAAGATATTAAAATGTGTGTGCTTTCCAAAAGTTTTTGGACAGCTTATAGAATGAGTTAAAGCAACAGTATGTAGCATCATTATGTAGCATCATTATGTAGCGTGGAATATATAATAAACATGCACTTCAAGCAAAGTTTTAATATGACTGGTTATGGTTATGCATAGTTAAATTACAAGAGATTTAGGAGACAAAAACACAAACCATGGGCTTAATATGACTGGTTGTGGTTTGCACTTATTGTTTGCACTATATAATGTTGTATATATGTTTTATTTTATTTTTTTATTCTTATTCTTATTTCTATTTCTTATATAGTTACTTTTATAGTGGAGTAACTCAATTAGTTACTTTTACTGGCAACTAGTTACTTTTGTAGTGGAGTAACTCAGTTAGTTACTTTTTTGGAGAAGTAACTAGTAACTATAACTAATTCCTTTTTCAAAGTAATGTGCCCAACACTGCTGTGGATACATATCATTTTCAGCTGTGAACAAGTCCTAAAATACTGACTTAAAAAGTGATTTAACAATAATAATAATTTTTCAGTGGCATACCCACATTAAAACCTCTGTACTGGCCCATTAATCTAAGCCCTAATTAAATGATCCACTTTTACAGGAGAACTTCTAACCTAACCCTCGAACCCAGAGCTGAACCCTCAGGTCGATGAGTTTCCCCACAATAGGAGGCCGGAAGCAGGAGACTCAGGTATCCATAGGGAAGCAAAGGTGACAAATGAAGCCCTGAGGGAAGATGATTTCATGAATTTCTAAACCAGGTGCACAGCCTAGAGGTAAAGACACGCCGTCGCAACATCAAAGCTATTACTCAACACCTCCCTGCCCTTCCAGGTGGAGAGTTTGTGGTTGCTTATCTGACGGAATTGGATTACTGGCTGTCTACTTAGCCCTGATAATGAATTGCAATATAGCTCTGATTTATAGCGTTTCCATATGAGGGAGGTAAACGCAGGAAATGCAGGCTTCTGATGGCAGACTGAAGACTTTATCATTAGCTACTCATTAAAAGACAAGCTGGAAAAATGAGAAAATGTACGTTTGAAAATGATTTCCTATATGAATAATGGCTACGGCGCAATCATGTGCACATGTGCATATTAAGTGGCAATCAAAGCTTTGAAAGGAAAATGTAGAAATGATACATCTTGCTAAATTTCTCTACAACCCTATTATTATTTTTTTTTTTATTTTAAAGTTAGACACAAAAACTCAAAGAGCTGACTAAAAAAACTATACTATACCACAATCTGTGGCTCCTTGTTGTGGAGATCTGTGCAAGAGCAGCAGCCGTACCAAGCTGGAAAATCTCATTTATGGTGCATTATTGGGTTATACACTACAGATTTCTCTACAACAATATTGAAAAAAAAAAATTGATCAATATGTAGTATGTTCTGAAGTAGAAATAGAAAAATAAAAATTACCGGAAAACCACATAGTCTTGATTTTTTAAAACATGAAAAAATTAACAAAAGCTAAAAATAAAGGCTAATAAATAAATGAACATTACTACTAGTCAAAACTACATTAGATATATCCTGAATTGACTTTTTACTACTCAGAATTACAGGTAGTGGTGTTATCCACTTGCACCACACCATCCAGTAGACAGGTGCCAGAAGTTGGTTTGTTTCTGGTAACCGGTGTATAACTGGTTAAACCATCTAATAGCTAGTTGGACCAATTAAAACCCAGGCTGGGAATTGAACCCTAGTCTCCCACACTACAATGTAGTAGCTCACTGGCAGGTAGTGGTGTTATCCACTGCACCACACCTTCCCATATACCACACCATCCAGTAGACAGGTGCCAGAGGTTAGTTTGTTTTTGGTAACCGGTGCATAGCTGGTAAGACCATCTAATAGCTATTCAGACCAACTAAAACCCAGGCTGGGAATTGAACCCTAATTTCCCAACACAATGTAGTAGCTTACTGGCAGGTAGTGGTGTTATCCAATGCACCACACCAATCAATTAATAGGTGCCAGAAGTTGGTTTATTACTAGTAACCAGTGTATAACTGGTTAAACCATCTAATAGCTAGTCGGACCAATTAAAACTCAGGGTGGGAATTGAACCCTAGTCTCCCACACAATGTAGTAGTAGTAGCTTACTGGCAGGTAGTGGTGTTATCCACTGCACCACACGAACCAATTAATAGGTGCCAGAGGTTGGTTTGTTTCTGGTAACTGGTGTATAGTTGGTAAGACCATCTAATAGGTAGTCAGACCAATTAAAACCCAGACTCAGAATTGAACCCTAGTCTCCCACATAATATAGTAGCTCATTGGCAGGTAGTGGTGTTATCCACTGCACTACACCAACCAATTGATAGGTGTCAGAAGTTGGTTTATTACTAGAAACCAGTGTATAGCTGGTTAGACCATCTAATAGCTATTCAGACCAGCTAAAACTCAGGCTGGGAATTGAACCCTAGTCTTCCACACAACAATGTAGTAACTCACTTGCAGGCAGTGGTGTTATCCACTGCACCACACCAACCAGCTGCCCCACACCAACCAGCTGACAGGTGCCAGACCGGCTGGCCTAACTGATCAAGATGGTCAACCAGTTAAACCAGCTAAAAAACACGTAGAGCTATTAATATTTTATTAATAGCTGATACTATATCAGTTAAACTACTTTAATTTTTGAGTTTTTCCAGCAGAAAACGAGCACATCAGCGCTAGTTCCTCTCGAACTCGTTTACCACAAGATGTTTAATGTCCTGCGCAAAAATCCGAAGACTCAGACGCGACAGTAAACTGATTGTACCTGTGAAGGGCAGCAGATGGTCGAAGCGATTTAGCTAACGGCTACTTTGTCATGCCACACACACCCATGTCTTAGCGCGCATGGCTAGCACATGCTAATGGGCCCTGCCTCAGCCCAGTCTCAGGGTTATCCATTACCTTCCCATCAGCCTCCCATTAATGCCTCAGCATGCCTGCGCCTCTGCAGGCTCCAGGAGCTGCCCAGTGAAGCAGCACACACACACACACACACACCTGGACCATTACGAATTACAGCATCCTAACGATGGGAGATAGTCATCTCCGCCTGCATCCCTGTGACTCGTTTTACACCCTCTTTATTTTCTTAGCGTAGTTAGCATAGCTTGTCGTTATCTTAAATGAAATGTTCTTGTTTATGTTCTAGCCATTAGCCAGTTAGCTAAACATCAGCAAGTTTATATACAGTTAGTGTCTGTTACGGTGGCTTGCAAAAGTATTCATACCCCTTGAACCTTTTTTCACATTTTTTCTGTTGTCACCTTAGCACAATCTTATTATTTTGTGCGTTTTATTTTAAGAGATTTTAAAGGTCTCCTTCCGCTAAAATCCACTTTTTCTTGAGTCATATAGGCATGCTCCACATAAAACTCTTCCTCAACCTCCATTGTCTGCAGTAGGTAGTAAAAGAATTACTTAGAAAAACTACGACTTAGATAACAAAACCCCGTGGGGTGATTTTTTTTGACATTGAAAAGAGTGTTATTAGTGTAAAAATGCCTTTATTTTAAAATGTTTCTAGCTGTTGTTCATCTCACTGCCTCCTGGTGTCACAGTGCTGTTAGCCAATCAGAGGTGATATGTTTTCATAAAGTTTTACCTGTCCACACAAAAGCACTGAAAAGAGTTTGTAGTTTTTATAATGCTCCATTTTCAGTGACCAAAAATTGCATTTCTTTGTGAACCAAAAAAGATCCAGATTCATTTGGACGTGGCCTTGGATAGATATTTAGAAGTTAGTTTAGTAGAGCTATGTATTAAAACATGCACACTGAATTCTGCGTGATTTGATCAGCCGTGGTTTCATGTTTTTTGGATACAATCCGGGTTAGCACCCGAACATCCCTTTCAGAATGCTTCCTCTTACAGCGTCCACAGTTAATCCTGTTGGATGTGGTTGGTCCTTCTTGGTGGTATGCTGACATTACCCTGGATACCGTGGCTTTTGATACATCACAAAGACTTGCTGTCTTGGTCACAGATGCTCCAGCAAGACGTGCACCAACAATTTGTCCTCTTTTGAACTCTGGTATGTCACCCATAATGTTGTGTGCATTGTAATATTTAGAGCAGAACTGTGTTCTTACCCTGATAATTGAACCTTCACACTCTTACAGCTCTTACAATGTGGTGCAATGTGCAATTAATGATAAAGATTGAACACCAGGCTGCTCCAATTTAGACATGAAACCTAAAATCCCACACTAAAATGATGACAGGTGTTTCATTTTCATTCTCCAACCCCTGTATCTTTATAGCCTTGGCATTAAGGTTCCCAAACGAGTGTAAAAACCAAGCACCATTCCCTCACCACTGAAATTCACAGAGGTTAATCCACAGAGGAGCACTGCTCCCTCCACTGCTGAGATATTCTCCTCCACACCAATGGGATGATTAATTCAGAACACAGATCCCTCTAACAATCCCATTTCTGGCAGAAATGTATGCAGGACTCGTGCGGCCAACATAAACCACGCCAAGCAGGTCCGCTGTAATGCGTCCGGGCCCTGGCCATTTTGCTTCTAACACGACTATAAAGAACGTGATGCGACAGGTTAATAGAAGAGGCCCCGTGTCGGAGAGACTATTTTAAAATTTAATAAGACGTCGATGGAATTGGAAGCCTGGGTTGCGATTCCGCCTCTTTTTCTCTCGACCCAGCCTCCCCATTTCTACCGCCACCAACCGCTGCTACCGTAGCAGCCGCCGCCGCCACCCCCACCGAGCCCCAAATCAACAGTGCTGTCTGCCGCGCTATTTAGCCGCGCGACTCGCGAATCATAAGAGTTTATTTCCAAAGACAAGCCAAAGGTATCATTAAATCGAATTTCGCATGTTCAGAGCTGATAGGAGGCCGGCGGAGGTGAGATTGCAGTTTACGGCACCCATCATCACCTCTCTTTCACAAATTGCTCGCTGAAAAGGAATCCAATCGCAGTAATTTTTCCTCGCTCCCCGTCCCTCGCCCTCGTCCCTCAACGTCAAGCTTTTATTTAGCGCCAAAGAGCAAATGAAATGCGAATAAGCGAAATATTATATGACTCAACTGGCCTGTGCTCTCAGAGAGCAAATTACAAATGGAGGTGTTCAATTGTTTATTTACAAGCAGCCGGCTGATCCAATATACATCAAATGCAGCAGACCCACCAAAACAACTCCAGGCGAGTAATTTCATTATGGATCCTCGCGAAATACGTTTCTTTCCACCCTCTCCTTTGATTAAAGCCTTCCACTATGGATGCACTCACATTTTACATAATTTAAAACAGAAAAGTTCAAACTTCCTCTGTAAACTATGAAGAGTGAAGACTGAAGAAACCTGCACTTCACTTCACTTTAATAATAATAATAATAATAATAATAATAACACCCCAGCAGCAGAGCGGCTCTAAGCCGCCACCGTGCCTTGCACCTTTTTCAATGGCGCTAGCTGTTAGCCGCTAGCTCCTGAGGCTCTGCTGGCTCTGCTGGCTGAAGTGAAGGGTCATCCACTTCTCCTCATAACAAATCATTAGCAAAGTTCAAGCCAGAGAGCCTGCGGAGACGGGTCAGTTCTGAGTGAGACGTAAAGGTTTAAGCCATAGGGCTCTAGAAAGTTGGACAGAAATATACTGTACAACACAGGAGTAGCCGCTACGCTATCCACATTATTCTGACATGGGATTACAAGGGAGCAGCTATGTTTAAGTTACTTTATATTCAGTGTCCACAGCCATTTAAAGCAACACAAATGTGGAAGAGACATACTTTTTAAAAGTGGACGTGGCAGAATACGGTGGATAATTTAACTCTAACCATTGAAAGCTGGATGGATCGTCTAGAACAGAGAGGGTTAATAGCCTAACGTTCTTAGCGAACTGAGCTATCAAGCACTTTGCTTTAAATCATTTAAAGTAAATAAAATCTTCTTTGCAAAGTATCTCTCAGCTGGCACCGTGCCTTGCACCGCTTTCAAAAGTGCTAGCTGTTAGCCGCTAGCTCCTGAGGCTCTGCTGGCTCTGCTGGCTGAAGTGAAGGGTCACCTACTTCTTCTCATAACAAATCATTAGCAAAGTTCAAGCCCGAGAGCTTGCGGCGATGGGTCAGCTCTGAGTGAGACGTAAAGGTTTATGCCAAAGAACTGTGTAAGATTTGCGGGAGTTCTGTGGGTAGAACTATCAGTATCAGTAGTAGCATAAGCAGAAATAGCCTTTACGCTGTATCTTAATTCCCCACACAGAGGGCCATATGTTGGCCGATGCTCTAGAACACAGGAAAGTCCAAGCTCAGAAGTATCTGAAGTATCCAGCCCAGAGGAGAAGCACAATCAGGCGACGTTAATCCCAGCCGGCGCTTCGCCAAACTGAAAAGGCGATTCATTTCTCAATACGGCGCCGGCTCTATGACTAATATCAACAGAATATCCGCAGTTTTTGGACGGAGGTACAGAATGAGTTGGTGGTAGAGCCTACTGAGAGACGGCCTACGCACCGGCTTCGAGAGGGAGATATTTTTAACGTAGAAACTTCTTTTTTTTCCCGTTTTTGACGTGAAAGCTTCTGTACGCCTCGTCTGATGTGGGCTACGGGTCTCATCACAAGCTTCTGCAGCTCTGAGTTACTCATAGGTGCAGTACTAGACTGACGTTCACTGGTTTTAATGGACTCATGTGTGAGAATATTAATGCGTCATCTATATATAAAAAGGTAAGACTACCCAAGACGGTAAAATTTTACTTGGATGGTCCATTTGATGGCTGCATTGGTGCTCAACTGACATTCAACTAACATTTAACTGCATGTCTATTAAATGTAATTTAACTGAAAGGTGAAAGTAATTGATTCTCTATTGAATGTAACCCAACATCCAACTCTAACCCAAACTCTAATCTTAACATTTTAGCATTGGGTTTAAGGTTAGATTTAAAGTTTAAGTTAAGGTTAGGGTTAGATTTTATGGATAATTTTAGGGTTGATTAATAGTTAAGGTTAGAGTTAGATTTTAGGGTTGATTAAGAGTTAAAGTTAGATTTTAGGGTTGATTAAGAGTTAAAGTTAGATTTTAGGGTTGATTAAGAGTTAAAGTTAGATTTTAGGGTTGATTAAGAGTTAAAGTTAGATTTTAGGGTTGATTAAGGGTTAAGGTTAGGGTTAGATTTTATGGTTGATTAAGGGTTAAGGTTAGGGTTAGGTGTAGGGTTTGATTTTATGGTTGATTAAGGGTTAAGGTTAGGGTTAGGTGTAGGGTTAGATTTTAGGGTTAATTAAAGGTCAGAGTTAGGTGTAAGGTTTGATTTTAGGGTTGATTAAGGGTTAAGGTTAGGGTTAGGTGTAGGGTTAGATTTTAGGGTTGATTAAGGGTTAAGGTTAGAGTTAGGTGTAGGGTTAGATTTTAGGGTTGATTAAGGGCTAAGGTTAGGGTTAGGTGTAGGGTTAGATTTTAGGGTTGATTGAGGGTTAAGGTTAGGGTTAGATTTTAGGGTTGATTAAGGGCTAAGGTTAGGGTTAGGTGTAGGGTTTGATTTTATGGTTGATTTAGGGTTAAGGTTAGGGTTAGATTTTAGGGTTGATTAAGGGCTAAGGTTAGGGTTAGGTGTAGGGTTAGATTTTAGGGTTGATTGAGGGTTAAGGTTAGGGTTAGGTGTAGGGTTAGATTTTAGGTTTATTTAATTTGTTTGCTAAATAAAAGCATATTGACAGAAAATGGCTAAAAAAATTACCACCGTAAACCATCTGAAACCAACAACACCATGCAACACCAATAGATCCTGAGATGGGCTGTGTGTCAAAACTGTAACATCAACTCAACTCAACTTTATTTTTATTAGAGCACTATTGGATAAAATCAAATACTAGAAACAGTAAGACAAATTAAAATATAAGTACCAATAAGAATAGTTTAGATGTATCTATAAGAGGAGTAAAATAAAAGTAAGACAGTAGTAAAATAAAATAATAAAACAAACAGAAATAAAATAAGTACAAATAAATAAACAAAACAAGAACAACATCCAGTTACACGTTTTGTTTGTGAACGACTAGCCACACCCAACGCAAGGGCTGGGAGGAAGCAACCAGCCAATCCAAGCCCGCCAATGAGGGAGGCGGTTCTTCTGATGAATGCAGGTGGAAAAAGATAACACAGCCTCAGAGGCCATTACTGACCCGTTTCTTAGCGATGAGAACAGTAAGATTACAGGCGTCGATTTTTGCATCAGTCATGGATCAAATGCGATGAAATTGGTTTGGGTTTCCTCCCAAAGCCCTTTCGGAATGACTGATGTATCCGACTCCAGCTTCCAGCCTCGCCGGTTCAATTTTCAGCCCTTTTCTTTTTCCTTTTTTTTTTTTTTTTTGACAGTCTTCTCTCTCAAACTGACTCCAACAAGCTTGTAATTGACAAATAAGCTGACGCGCATGTTCACAGCGAATTGCATTAAGCAGAGGCAATTTAATATTCATTTCACACCTTGCTTCCAACCCCCCCCCCCCTCCCCTCCTTTTACTCACCCTCCGGATTCAAATCAATATTTAAGGTTTCTGTGAAGAAGCTCTCTCGCCGCTCGCGTTAACAGGGAAGAAAATGGCATGAAAAGCGAGCAAGCAGGACGGGATTGAAGATGAAGAAGATCGAAGATGATTAAGTAAAACTCGAAAGTGGCATCAAGGATCTGGGGCTCGGAGGTGTCGAACAGGCGAATGAGAAAAATAACAGTGATTTCAGCTGTTGTCTTAAAGGAGGCAGAGAAGGTCGACCTGTGTTTTTTTTATTTTATCCAGGTGTAGGTGAATAATCAGAGTTCAGTACAAATAAATGACAAACCGTAAAAAAATCCCTAAAAAAACTGTTGTTCCTTCTTCAAAAGAACATCCAGCAGAGGTCCAGCAGACCAAAACTCAAAACTGAAACACCAAAAAAAAGTTGGTTAGAGTGCTGGGCCATTAACATCAGTAACCTGCTGTTAGCACGCTGGCTAAAGGACTGATCCAACATCATTACCATTACATTAGCATGTTGGCTATAGGCCTCAACAACATTTTTACCACAGCATTAGCACACAGACCACTGCCCTTGTTCCACATCTTTACCACAGTGTTAGCACGCTGGCTGAAGGACTTATCCAACATCACTACTATAGCATTAGCACAGTGGCTATAGGCCTCAATCAACATTGCTAGCACATTGTGGGCATGCAGGCCTAAACACTTATCCAACATTACTACCATTGCATTAGCATGCTGGCTGTAGGTCTCAATCAAGACCTACTTAAGGCTCAAGAACTTTTTCAACATTGCTACTACATTGTTAGCACGCTGGCTAAAGGACACTGACTTACTACAGTGTTAGCACAATGGCTAAAGGACTTATCCAACATCACTTTCATGACATTACTAGCGCCCTTGTTCCACATCTATACCACAGTATTAGCACGCTTGATACAGGCCTCACCCAACATCACTACTGCGGTGTTAGCATGCTGGCTACAGCTCTCCTTTAACACTGCTACCGCTGCACTAGCATCTTGACTACTGTAAGCAAGGTGATACAGTATATTGCGATAAAATATAAACCATATTTTAGAAAAATGATTATTTAAGCAAATCTGAGTACATTAAAGATTTTCTACATTTTATATTTTATTGCATCAGAACAGAACTCAAAAACGAGCCACTTCTGAAACCAATCTTTACATGTAAAAAACATAAAAAACAAAACTGTATTGTAAAACAAAATATCATGATATTCCAATATACTGATATATTGACTGGTATTTTTTACACCCCTAAAGCAGTAGAATAGAATAGTAGAATAGAAAACTGTGCAGGAATTTATGGTATTTTTGCTTTTCGGGTTGAAAAACCTGCTTTATCCAGCATGTCAGACCAACAGCGAGAAAAAACGAGAGAGTTCAAGTGAGAGTTAGGCACAATATAAGACTCGGTGCGAGAGAGAGAGAGAGAGAGAGAGGTAGAGGCTGGATGATCCAAGGCCTTATCCTCTGCTTCGGGGCATCTGGCCTTGTTCATGCCTGTCTGATTTAAGGTGGACTGTTGGGGGAGAGAGAGAAAACAGACGGAGTGGAGGATGAGGAGACAGGAAGCGTGTTGGGCTGTTAATCAGAACCGCCTCCGGGTCACTGGACACTCGG